>NC_083696.1:19547500-20797500 GCF_033118175.1 Dama dama
CAACAGCTGTGACAGTAGAGTTTCCAAATATCTGCCAAAAGGGAAATATTATAAGTTCCAACAACAATAGCAAAAAACAGGGGCAAGTAACTGAAAAAAATTTATCGGAGCCACATGGGCTCCAAATGTACAACACTCAATACCTCCCATGGTCAACAGTGTTATCTCTTCAGCTACAACTACTAAAAAGTATCCAGCATCATTTTGGATGCTTTTGGTGTGGGAGACATCATGTACATCACTTGTATATTCAACTTGGTCCTTTATATCAGCTAACATGTTCAAACCAGCATCCATCCTTTAGGTAAGGTGCAAACCAAGGAGCCGCAATAGAATCTAAGTATACCATGACATTCTCTCTACCTTTGGGATCCAGCTACTTCAATGACCCGTTTAAACTACTAGCCTCTGAAATTTGGTAAATGACTGACTGGAGCTTCGGGCTGAATGAGGCTGTCTCCACCCAGAAGTCTTGCTTGGGATTTTGAATTTGTTGCCTTCCAGACACAGCTATTAGTTCAACCTATTTTCAAAAGCAGCTCTTAGCTTGTTATTGGCTTCAAGTTAAATCTGTATACCTGATCCATGGAAGCCTGTGACTCTCTGACCTGATATTCCATTTTGAGGTTAGTCATCGTGGATTGAATGACTGACAAGACTCAATTGTCAAGTGGAAACTAAATAACACAGCCAGCTTGGCTCTAGCAGCACTTAAGCTTTGCATTTTTAAAAAAGCAGCACACACTAGCTCATATGTAGTTAGTAGGAATGTAGATTGGTGCAGTCTTGGGATGTTAATTTGGCAATACTTGATTTAAAATAAGGATGAAAAAGTATATTTCCATTCAGTGTATATATTAAAATACTGTGACTTAACAGCAGTAATGATATAAATATTTGTCCAATGAAAAAAAGAAAGGCACTTACTCTGGGCCAAACTGTGCTCCCCATTCCACGTACTGATGCAAAAACACTGGTGCTCTCAATTTGCCAGTTCAGTTCATTTCAGTTCAGTTCAGTTGCTCAGTCATGTCTGACTCTTTGCGACTCCATGGACTGCAGCACGCCAGGCCTCCCTGTCCATCACCAACTCCAGGAGTTTACTCAAACTCATGTCCATTGAGTCAGTGCTGCCATCCAACCAACCATCTCATCCTCTGTCGTCCCCTTCTCCTCCTGCCTTCAATCTTTCCTAGCATCAGGGTCTTTTCAAACGAGTCACCTCTTCACATCAGGTGGTCAAAGTATTGGAGTTTCAGCTTCAACATCAATCCTTCCAATGAATATGCAGGACTAATTTCCCTTAGGATGGACTGGTTGGACCTCCTTGCAGTCAAAGGGATTCTCAAGAGTTTTCTTCAACACCATAGTTCAAAAGCATCAATTATTTGATGCTCAGGTTTCTTTATAGTACAACTCATATCCATACATGACTACTGGAAAAACCATAGCCCTGACTGGATGGACCTTTGTTGGCAAAGTAACATCTCTGCTTCTTAATATGCTGTCTAGGTTGGTCATAACTTTGCTTCTAAGGAGTAAGTGTCTTTCAATTTCATGGCTGTAGTCACCATCTGCAGTGATTTTGGAGCCCAAAAAGAGAGTCAGCCATTGTTTCCACTGTTTCCCCATCTATTTGCCATGAAGTGATGGGACCGGATGCCATGATCTTAGTTTTCTGAATGTTGAGCTTTAAGTCAACTTTTCCACTCTCCTCTCTCACTTTCATCAAGAGGCTCTTTAGTTCTTCTTCACTTTCTGCCATAAAGGTGGTGTCATATGCATATATGAGGTTATTGGTATTTCTCCCAGCAATCTTGATTCCAGCTTGTGCTTCAACCAGCCCAGCCAAGATTCCTCTAAATGCCTGATCTTTCAGCTAAGTGAAAGTGTAATTGCTCAGTTGTGTCCAAATGTTTGCAACTCCATGGACTGTAGCCCGCCAGGCTCCTCTGGCTATGAAATTCTCTAGGCAAGAATACTGTAGTGGATTGCCATTTCCTTCTCCAATGTCTTCTTCATGACCCAGGGATCAAGCCTGTGTCTCCCACAATGCAGGCAGATTCTTTATCATTTGAGCCTCAAGCGAAGCTAAGCTGAAACCTAGTGATGTCTGCTAGGCTGCTGCATTCTGCCTAATACAAGCTATTCAGAACTGAAAATAGACATCTTATTCTGGTCAATGGGAATAACTCAAAGGTTGACAATGGCTTAACTATTTGGTCCTCTACTTGAAATACTACTTAGAGGCAGAATAAAGCAGTCCTTTGGGGGGAAGGAATGATTGAGACAAATCATAGCTGCTGATTGAACTGTCTGGACCACTCAGGTACATGCCCACAGTGAGGCTATGCTTCCTGATGAGACCCATCAGAATTTAGTTGCTGACTAAGCTTATACCACTGGGATTGCCACCACTGCTGCCTAGATCTAACATTATACCAGACGTGGAAACGTATCTACCATAATATATGGACTCAAAGAAAAGAACTATGTTTCTGCTGCAGAGGATATCCTGTACTGCCTAACTTGGAACTCCAGGCCAAAGTTGGAGTTTGGCCTTCTCATATCACTATGAGAAAGGCAATTATGCATAAACCATGGATCCTGGCTCATCCTAGTAGAATGACAACCTCACAGTTTTGGCCCGTTCCTGGACTATTGGCTGTGGTCACCACTGACCACGATGGCTTGACTAAAGTTTAGACAGATTTCTTCTTGTCTTCCCTGACCTCCTTCTTACCATACTGAATCCAGATGGCCTATATTCCCTCCCTTTGCTGACAGTGTTTACTTTAGAAATGTGTTATTGTAAACTCTACCTCTGCCTCTTTGAGATGTAAAAAAAAAAAAAAAAAATTAAAGCCTCTTTCTCAAGAGTGCAAGACTCTTTCTTGAGCATCTAAGAGCCCTCCCCTTGAAATGTAACCATCAAGGAAGATAGCTCCCTATCTCCTAATCTCTGTGAAGGTAGGAACTTTACTTCAAGGAACACCTAACTCCAGTTGTAAAGTTACTTTTTGTTATTAAGATAAAAGAAAGTTTGTTTTTCCTTTGGGTAAAGCCAGTTAGCAAACACAAATGGCCTAGGATATCCTGAGAATACTCTAAAAAACTCTCCTTCCCTTTATTTCGGTAGATTTAAATTTACACTGTGTTCTGATTTTTCCCGGCTATTGCAATAGCCTTGAATTAAATATCCGTTACATGTTTAACTTTGTCCATTGAATTTTTTTGCTTTGATATCACTGTTGACACTTTTCTGATTAAGTTGTGGCATACTCTGGCTTAATAAACTGAATTTGGCCACTTTCTTTTGGTGATTGAAACTTAGCTGAAACTTTGTTTGGTTTTCTGGACCTTTATCACTCTGACAATGGTGAGAAAAAGCCTCTCAAAATGACTGATAGACAAACTATTCAATAAGCCTCCCCAGATTCTTATCATTCACAGATACCTGATATCATTTAGCATTAGAATGGCTACCTTAAAATATTTCCCACTACACCTCATTCACTTCCTCTGATTCATTCCACTGAGTAAAGCAGCGTGGGCCCTGGATGTGGCTGCTTCCAGCAGAAAAGGATCATTTCCTTTAGACCATTTCCTAGATAATGATCAATATAAAAAGAGTAGGTTTTATATAGACCAACTTTAAAAATTCAAAATTCTACGTTGACTATTTCTTGGCATGCAGCTGATTTTTTCCCCTAATAACAACCCTCAACTGACCTGGTTGGAGCACTCTGTGTGGCAGAACAACAAAGGAGGGCTCAAAAATTCACACTTAAGGCTGATTCTGCCACCCGAATTCTCTTGTCAGGCTGACAATGTCATTAAAGATAATGACCCCTTGTTTGAGTATACTGCTTGCTAAATACCCCTATGGTGGTTCATTTGAGCCAATGAATCTCTGCTTATCTTATTAAAACACACTCATCTCACTCCTACCTGACCCTTCTGAATGAAAGGATTGGGAGCAAGTGGGGATTATTGGGAAAAGAGGTAAACTGACAGCTAATGTAATGAAATATACCCATACTTTGGTGGTGGAGGGAGAGGAGGCATATCCCTATCACGGGGGAGAGGATACCTCAAATCTTGGAAGATAAAGTGAGAAATATTAATGATCTTTCTCTTTAGAATAGCTTCTGGAGCGTTCCTCATGAAGGAAGACACCCCAGTATGACTCTCCCAAACTGTTGCAAGCCCATTAATTTTAATGACAGCTGGATCTAGCCTAACCTACCAGAATTAATTGCATCATTTTGCAATGATAAGATTTTGTCCTTTTTAAATTGAATTATAGCTGATTTTCAATGTTGTTAATTTCTGTTGTACAATAAGCAAAGTAATTCAGTTATACACACATATGCACACAAACATATATATGTATGTACATATATACACACACAGAGAGATATACATTCTTTTTTTTTTTTTACATTCTTTTCCATCATGGTTTATCATAGGATGTTGAATATGGTTCTCTGTGCTATACAATAGGACCTTGTTATGTATCCATTCTATATATAGTAGCTTACATTTGCTAACCCCCACCTCCTACTTCATCCCTGCCTCAACGCCCTCACCCTTGGAAACCACAAGTCTGTTCTCTATGTCCATTGAGTCTGTTTCTGTTTTGCATATAGACTCATTTTTGTCATACTTCAGATATTTTAGATTCCACACATATGTGGTATCATATGGTATTTGTCTTTTTCTTACTTCAGTTAGTGTGATAATCTCTAGTTGCATCCACGTTACTGCAAAGAGCATTATTTTGTTTTTCTTTTTGGTTGAGTAGTAAAAAGTGTAATAGTAGTGTGGCCCATTTAATCATACTAAAAGTTTATTGGTAACTACAAGGGATAACCCTGGCTCCTGCAACTTTCACACCCAAAACTTAACAACTATAGCAGTCTTTAGTGGAAAGGACAAATGTCATTAACTGGTATTATAGAAACACAGGACAGGTTACATTCATTGCTCTCAGTCAGCCCCTACAAAAACAAGTGTTAGATTCACTTATTCAAACTGAACTAGGACCCCAAAACCTGCTAATTTTCCTGGAGGCCATATTGGTGACACTCAATCTGCCCAACTTATTTAGGTCCCACTTGTGGACCCCAATTAGTATAAATAACAGTTTCTTTCCAGGGGTACCATGTGCAAATGGGACTTTACTTCTGTAGAATCACAGACATTACCTTAATTTTCTCCTGAAAAATAATTTGATTTTTATTTTATAGTAATAAGAGACCTTCAAGTGTTTAAGAAAATGCCACTAATAGGTCATATATTCCTGAGATGAGTGGGGAGGGCTCCTCAAAATGAGCAAGTTCTTGGTTACTCAGGGGAGCTTTCTGGAGGGATAATTTACTTGATATTTATGTGAACTATGGGAAGTTATCCCTACAATGGGAACCATCTAATTAGAAAAGATGACATTAAAATATTCCCTGACTTTAGCCAAAGTAGTCAATGGCATGAGTCAGACATGATTTAGCAACCAAACAACAACAATAAATCAGTGAGGTTACCTAGGCTCTAGAAGACATTCAAACTAGCTTTAACTCACTGGTCATATTTGTTCTGGAAAATATAATTGACCTAGGCTTGCTTTATTTGGGTGAAACTATAAGTTGTGAAGCTGATGATCAGGATTAATGCCTCAGAACAGGAATAAAGGTCATAGAAAAGTTTTAGAGAGAAAGTCATCTGGCTTTCTAAAGCACACACTAATTTTTTATGGTGATAGAAGATTAGTTCAGCTGGCCACGTTCAGGAGTGGGGTGGGAGATCGTAAGGGATATGGTTCAGGTCACTACTTCAAGTTAGCCTTATCTTGATGCTTAGATTCCTATAGGTAGTAGTCCTAATTAAATGCTATTTGAGACAAGATAAGTGAACTTTTCCCCAGCTTCTGTCAGTCAGTTTAATTAAAGTGGCTGAAAGAGTATTGCACTAATGGGAAAATTCACCTTTCAAGATAGTATAGGAAAAGTAGGTGGAAATTATTGTGAGACAATTTGTCAAGGGTTTCTTGAATTTCTGCAGATCTTGAAAGCAGAGGCATAGATTGTCATCCTTTTCAGACTATATTTTCAATGCTATTTGTATGGAAAACAACCAGGGAGAATGTAATCTTTTGGAACAAAGATGAGGGATGCTTCCTTTATAGTATTCTAAAGATAATGTTTTTTCTAGAGCAAGGGCAAAATTCTCACTAATCATCATAAAATATTTGGGTTTTTTAACCTCAGGGCTTTTCTTCTGTCATGTATCCCACTGAATATAGTGGCATCACTTGGCTCCTGTCTTTTCCCCCTATAGGAATAGGGGATTGAGGTACTAGATATTATTACTCTAAAGCTATGAGAAATAACCTGTTTTTATCTTTGACCTAGAACTCTCATGTCTTCTGTGTGCATCATTAAAGTAGTAATAGGCTAACTTATCAGTTTATAAGTTTTGTCAAGAGAAAACATTGGTCATAGCAAACACCCTTTTCCAACAACACAAGAGATGACTCTACACACGGAAATCACCAGATGGTCAAAACTGAAATCAGATTGACTATATTCTCTACGGGCAAAAATGGAGAAGCTCTATACAGACAGTAAAAACAAGACGTGGAGTTGACTGTGGTTCAGATCATGAGCTCCTCATTGCAAAATTCAGGCTTAAACTAATGAAAGAAGGGAAAACCACTAAGCCATTCAGTTATGACCTAAATCAAATCCCATATGATTATACAGTGGACATGATGAATAAATTCAAGGGATTAGGTCTGATAGAGTGCCTGAATAACTGTGGACAGAGGTTCATAACATTGTACAAGAGGCAGTGACAAAAACCATCCCAAAGAAAAAGAACTGCAAGAAGGCAAAGTGGTTGTCTCAGGAGACTTTAAAAATAGCTGAGGAAAGAAGAGAAGCAAAAAGCAAGGGAGAAAGGGAACGATATACCCAACTGAATGCAGGGTTCCAAAGAATAACAAAGCTCCAATAGTTTGTCCATCTGATGTGAAGAGCTGACTCATCAGAAAAGACCCTGTTGCTGGGAAAGATTGAGGGCAGGAGGAGAAGGGAATGACAGGCATCACCGACTCAGTGGACATGAATTTGAGCAACTGTGGGATATAGTGAAGGACAGGGAACCCTGGCATGCTGCAGTCCATGGGGTCGCAAACAGCCGGACACAACTGAGTGACTGAACAACAGCAAGTAGTATAAAACCACATACTCTCCACAGTTTTTGATAAACATGATATAAAATTAATGAAAGAAGCTTTAGTAAAAATAACAAAGAGAAAAGACTCAAAAATAATAAAGAAATATTACAACTGATGTCATAGAAATTAAAATGGTCACAAGAAACTACTATAAATCATTATAGATCACCCAATATAAACTAGAAGGAATAGACAAACTCCTATAAACGTTCAACTAAGAATGAATCATAAAGAAATAGAAAATCTTAGCAGATAAATAGTGGGTAAGGAGAGTGAATCAATCATCAAAACCTCTCAAAAAAGAAAAGCCCAGAGCCAAATGGTTTCACTGGTGAATTCTAACGAGAATTAAAAGTATTAGCAATAATTCTTCTTAAGTTTGTCTAAAAACTTGAGAAAAGGGAATACACTGTAACTCTTTCTATAGCCTTCTTACCAAAGCCAGATAAGAAAAGAAAATTATAGGTCAATATCTCTGATGTACATAAATGCAAAAATCCTCATCAAAATACTAGTAACTCCAATTCAAAAGTGCATTAAAAGGATTATACACTGTATACTATGACCAAGTGGGAGTTATCCCAGGACAGCAAGGATATGTCAACATATGCAAATCAAATAATGCAATATACCACATTAACAGAATGAAAGATAAAAATTATATGGATGCTAAAAACCATTTTATTATAAAAATCCTGAACAGGCATACAGAAAGAATTTACCTTAAGATAATAAAAGCCATGTATGAAAAACACACATCTAACATCATAATCAATGGTGGGAAAGTGGATTACTTTCCTCTAAAATCAAAAACAAAGCAAAGATTTGTGCAACTTCTATTCAACATAGCACTGAAGGTTCTAGCCAGAGTAATTAGACTAGAAAAAGAAATAAAGATACTCAAATCAGAAAGGAAAAATAAAATTATCTCTGTTTGTACAAGAGATGGTCTTACATGTTGAAAATTGTAAACAGGATTAATAAATTAATTCAGTAAAATTGCAGTATGCAAAACCAACATACAAAAATCAATTGTGTTTCCATACACTAACAATGAACTATCTATAAATAAGTGGGAGAAAATATTTGAAAACCACATTTCTGATAAGGAATTAATATCCAAAATATGAAAGGAATTTATATAACTCAACATCAGAAGAAAAAAGCCACAAAATTTCAAAATAGGCAAAAGACTTGAATAGAGATATTTCCAAAAAGAGACATACAAATGATATATTGGTACATGAAAAGGTACTCAGCATCATCAGGGAAATGCAGATCAAAACCACAATGAAGTACTACCTTCACTTGTTGGGAAGGCTATTATAAAAAACAAAAGAGCAAAATATAAAATAATGTAACAAAAAATAAATATGTATACAAGGGTATGGAGAAAAGGGAATCCTTGGGCACTGCTGGTAAAAATATAAAACAGTGCATCCACTATAGAAAATAGTGGGGATAGTCCTCAAAAAATTAAAAACAGAATTGTTATCATAAATCCAGAAATCCCATTTCAGGATATACATACAAAAGTAATTTTAACCAGGCTCTTGAAGAGATATTTCCACTCTTGCAGCATTATTCATTATAGTTAAGGAAGCATCCTAAATGTCCACTGACAGATGAATGAATAAATAAAATGTGGCATATACATATAATGGGATGTTTTTCAGATTTAAACAAGGAGGGAATCCTACCATATGGAACAACATGGATAAACCTAGAGGGCATTATGCTAAGTGAAATAAGCCTGTCATAGAAGAATAAATACAGCACGATGCCACTTATATGATGTATATAAAATAGTCACACTCATTGAAACAGAGGTAGAATGGTGGTTTTCAGGAGCTAACAAGAGAGAAAAATGAGAATTTGCTGTTCCCATTTGCTGTTCCCATGTATAAAGTTTGTTATACAAGATGAATAATGAATGATTTCTAGTGATCTTCTCTACAACATTGTGTCTATGATTAATATTTTATTGTTCACTTATAACTTTGTTCAGAGGCCTCACAGTAAGTATTTTTACCACAATAATTGCTAAATAGTTTAGCATAACAGTGATCATCTATAAGGTAGGCATCATAGTGTTTCAAAATATGCCTTTATTAGTTTTACATATTAGAAGAAGACAACTAGTGATAAACACTGAAAACTGTATTGAACACACTTTAATCCTTAGTGTTTCTTTTCCCAAGGTCTTCCTACATTCAGTTATCTTTGAGGTTAAATTTATTGTAGAAAAATTAAAGGATCTCATGAATCATTCCTGACTCATCCCCAGACAGCATGACTTCTTATCTCCTTCAAATATTGCTATAGAATGTCATAAATCTTTTGAAAATCTTAAGACTGTTTGGTAAGTAAATGGGATTTTTTTTAGGGCAAAAATATCAGGGAAACAAGAAAGAAAGGACTGAAAAACAGAAGTATAATAGTTGAGGACAGAAAATATTATCAAAGATTCATTTATTCATTACTTCAACAAATGTTAATAGAGCACTGCCATTGGTTCAGTACTAGTGTAGGTTATGGGGAACTACAGTGACCCAAACAGGCAAAGTCGGTGCCTTTCTGCAATGTTCATTCTTATATGGACAGAGAAAACACAAACAAGCTAATACATGATGACACTTAAAACAAGATTAAAATAAAGACAGCTGATTGACTGTTGATTGGTGAGGATAGGGTTGCTATTTCATAGAGAATATTTGGAACAACCTCAGTGATAAGACTACATTTGAATAAAGAACTGAAGAAAATGAGGGAATTAGCCACGTGGATATCTGAGGAATGGGTACTAGCATCTTCAGAACTTTCTGTAACTGTCCCTCCTAACTACTGTTTTAAGTCTAACTAACTGTGTAGCAAATTATATTAAAGTTAAATAGTTTAGATGAGGACAATCACTAGTTTAACCAATATTTAAGTTCTCACTTAAGTGAGTCCACTTTGGCTAATGTACTTTTCTCTGAGAATTGCAATCAAACCAAAGGCAAATTTAATTTCAATGTGGAAGTGAAGAGTTTAACTTCTGGCTTTAACTTCTAGCTTCAAGCAATTGTGTATACTAGTGCATTTGTGAGTTAATGACCTCATATTAATAATAGCATGGTATTTTTTTTTTTTTAACAGTGTGGAGATTTCTTAAAAAACTGGAAATAGAACTGCCATATGACCCAGCAATCCCACTTCTGGGCACACACACTGAGGAAACCAGATCTGAAAGAGACACGTGCACCCCAATGTTCATCGCAGCACTGTTTATAATAGCCAGGACATGGAAGCAACCTAGATGCCCATCAGCAGATGAATGGATAAGGAAGCTGTGGTACATATACACCATGGAATATTACTCAGCCATTAAAAAGAATTCATTTGAACCAGTCCTAATGAGATGGATGAAGCTGGAGCCCATTATACAGAGTGAAGTAAGCCAGAAAGATAAAGAACATTACAGCATACTGACACATGTATATGGAATTTAGAAAGGTGATAACCCTATATGCAGAACAGAAAAAGACACACAGAAATACAGAACAGACTTTTGAACTTTGTGGGAGAATGTGAGGGTGGGATATTTCAAAAGAACAGCATGTATACTATCTATGGTGAAACAGATCACCAGCCCAGGTGGGATGCACGAGACAAGTGCTCCGGCCTGGTGCACTGGGAAGACCCAGAGGAATCGGGTGGAGAGGGAGGTGGGAGGGGGGATCGGGATTGGGAATACATGTAAATCCATGGCTGATTCATATCAATGTATGACAAAACCCACTGGAAAAAAAAAAAAAAAAAAACAATTAAAAAAAAAATAGCATGGTAATTTTTTAAAAAGATTTCCATGAAATAACTGTTCTTCAGAAGGATCAATCTTGTTCAGTTTATAGCATTTTTACATGATGTCCCAGATATTTCACAAGGGAATTTTAAAAATGCTACCTATCCTTTGAAGAAAATTCACTTCCAGTAATTTTTTACCATGGTTAACAACAGAAATATATAAAAATAACATACTATTTAGCAATCAAATATCACATTTCTTGGGGAGAGGAAAATGATCTAATCAAGAAATGGACACAACCATGTGCAAAATCCCATTTTAACATGATTAATCTCATAAACTCTTCTTTTACACCACTTAAAGATTATAAAAGTCTTCTTAATCAATTATCTTATAAGTTATTAGAGAATCCAGCTAGTATATATTACAACTATATTTGGTAGCATTCAAATTTTTCCATTTTACTCAAAGGAAAGCAAATATGATTCATTTCCAACATAGATCTGTGCTAACTTGCTAAGTGGTTCAGTTCTGTTCAGTCACTCAGTCGTGTCCGACTCTTTGCGACCCCATTGACTGCAGCACACCAGGCCTCCCTGTCCATCACCAACTCCCAGAGTTTACTCAAACTCAAGTCCATTGAGTCAGTGATGCCATCCAACCATCTCATCCTCTCACCCCCTTCTCCTCCAGCCTTCAATCTTTCCCAGCATCAGGGTCATTTCAAATGAGTTGCTCTTCACATCAGGTGGCCAAAGTATTGGAGTTTCAGCTCCAATATCAGTCTTTCCAATGAATAGTCAGAACTGATTTCATTTAGGATTGACTAGTTAAGTGGTTGTCTGTGGTATATTTATGGTCTTTATGTCACTTCTTTAATCCCTGAGATTTCTTAGCAATTTTATGTTAGTTTGGGTGCAGTCAATTTCAATTTATAGTATTCTCTGTAAAGATTCCAATCAAAGTATACCTGAGTTTGTATCCCCAGGTCTAATTTTAGGAAGAAAATGTATTAGGAAGCTTCAGTAATTTGAAAACATCTTCCTCACCTTATGTGGTTGATAATGATAGTTATGGTAAATGATATCAAGTTCGTGATCTCCAAAGAAGAAGATTAAGCTTCACGATCAGAGACCAGGCTTGACCACTCAGGGCTTTTGTGTGGCAGAAGTTTTGTTACAGTGAAAAGGGACAGAGAAAGCTTCTGACATAGACATCACAGGGAGGCAGAGAGTGCCCCACTCTCGAGTCCTAGCAAGGAAGCTATACTTTTTTAATTGGTTACTACACTAAATCAAAAGACTGTTTAAAGATTGTAAAGATCTTAACACAGCAACACCCACAATTTACATTTTAAGGAAACAGATTTGAGTTCAGTTCAGTTCCTCAGTCATGTCTGACTCTTTGCAACCCCATTGACTGCAGCACGCCAGGCTTCCCTGGCTTCCCTGTCCATCACCAACTTCCAGAGCTTATTCAAACTCCTGTCCACTGAGTCAGTGATGCTATGGAAAAACCATAGCTTTGATGAGATGGACCTTCGTTGGCAAAGTAATGTCTCTGCTTTTTAATATGCTGCTTAGGTTGGTCATAGCTTTTCTTCCAAGGAGCTAGTGTCTTTTAATTTCATGGCTGCAGTCACCATCTGCAATGATTTTGGAGTCCAAGAAAATAAAGTCTGTCACTTTTTCTATTTTTTCCCCATCTATTTGCCATGAAGTGATGGGGTCAGATGCAATGATTGCTGTTTTCTGAATGTTGAGGTTTAAGCCAACTTTTTCACTCTATTCTTTCACTTTCATCAAGAGGCTCTACAGTTCCTCTTTGTTTCTGCCTTAAGGACGGTGTCATCTGCATATCTAAAATTATTGATATTTCCCCAGAAATCTTGATTCCAGCTTGTACTACATCCAGCCCAATATTTTGCATGATGTACTCGGCATATAAGTTAAATAAGCAGGGTGACAATATACATCCTTGAAATACTTCTTTCCCGATTTGGAGCTGGTATGTTGTTCTATGTCCAGTTCTAACTGTTGCTTCCTGACCTGCATACAGATTTCTCAGGAGGCAGGTAAGATAGTCTGGTACTCCCATCTCTTTAAGAATTTTCCAGTTTGTTGTTACCCACAGAGTCAAAGGCTTTGGTGTAGTCAATAAAGCAGAAGTAGTTGTTTTTTCTGGAACTCTCTCGCTTTTTCAATGATCCAACGGATGTCGGCAATTTGATCTGATTCCTCTGCCTTACTAAATCCAGTTTGAACATCTGGAAGTCCACAGTCCACATACTGTTGAAGCCTGGCTTGGATAATTTTGAGCATTACTTTGCTAGCGTGTGAGAGGAGTGCAATTGTACAGTAGTCTGATCATTGTTTGGCATTGCCTTTCTTGTGGATTGGAATGAAAACTGACCTTTTCCAGTCCTGTGGTCATTGCTGAGTTTTCCAAATTTGATGGCATATTGAGTACAGCACTTTCACAGCATCATCTTTTAGGATTTGAAATAGCTCAACTGGAATTCCATCACCTCCACTAGCTTTGTTCATAGTGAAGTTTCCTAATGCCCTCTTGACTTCACATTCTAGGATGCCTGGCTCTAGGTGAGTGATCACACCTTCGAGGTTATCTGGGTCATGAAGATCTTTTTTGTATAGTTTTTCTATGTATTCTTAACACCTCTTCTTAATATCTGCTTCTGTTAGGTCCACATCATTTCTGTCTTTTATTGTGCCCATGTTTGCATGAAATACTCCCTTGATATCTCTAATTTTCTTGAAGAGATCTCTAGTCTTTTCCATTCTATTGTTTTCCTCTATTTCTTTGCATTGATCACTGAAAAAGACTTTCCTCTCCTTGATATTCTTTGGAATTCTGCATTCAAATGGGTATATCTTTCATTTTCTCCTGTGCCTTTCCCTTCTCTTCTTTCCTCAACTATTTGTAAGGCATCATCAGATAACCACTTGCCTTTTTGCATTTCTTTTTTCCTTGGGCATGGTCTTGATCCCTATCTCCTGTACAATGTCATGAACCTCTGTCCATAGTTTATCAGGCACTCTGTCTATCAGATCTAATCCCTTGAATCTATTTCTCACTCCCACTGTATAATCATAAGGGATTTGATTTATGTCATACCTGAATGGTCTAATGATTTTCCCCACTTTCTTCAATTTAAGTCTGAATTTGGCAATAAGGAGTTCATGATCTGAGCCACAGTCAGCTCCAGTCTTGTTTTTGCTGACTGTGTAGAGCTTCTCCATCTTCAGCTGCAAAGAATATAATCAATCTGATTTTGGTATTGACCATCTGGTGATGTCCATGTGTAGACTCTTCCCCATCTTGTACAATTAACAAGATTAGAACAAACAATAGAAAGATCTTACCAGACCCACTCCCATAATATACACTTTATGATAACAGGATTAGTTAGAAGGTTTTTCAAGAAGGAGAAAGTAGGATACATTGTTGTCGTATAATCCTTAGTACAGAATTTAAACTGAGTTTTTTTGTTATGTAGTCATCAGCTCCAGGCTTAAAGAAAAAAAAAAAAAAGACGTTTTATGTGACTAAGTCTAAGGAATGTAAGAAAAAATTTTTTTTTCCTTTTCTCCTTGAGAATTTCAGACCCCTATTGTCCCTGTCCCTCAAGAGTCCCAGAACCCTCTTTCCTCCTTGGGGATCCCAGACTTCTTATCAACCTACCTAGAAATTGACTCTCTCAATTATATGATAGCCCTATCCTCGACCTGTCCTGTTTTAAAGTTAGGGTGATGACTTCACATCTAAATTTTTTTGTGGCAAATTTATATGCATCTTGATTCTACCATTATGTGTGTAGCTATAATGTTATTTCAATTTTGTGGTGTCTTTATTTGCACCTTGTAACTTATGATACAAAGGCCAAGGTTTAAGGGCAACAATTCATTATATCAATATAAATATAATCAACCACATTGATGTTGCTGACAGGTGGCAGTTCATCAATAAAAATAACTACTTCTGACAATACAAAGTAACTCTTTATGACATTGTGCCTAGTCAATTTTTCCTTACCATTTTGTCATTATATTCCTCAGAGTAGTGAATATGGATACCCCATTTTTAATGGCATTTTATTTATCAGAATTCTCCTTCTTTCCTTTACAATGTGATTTGTAGGCCTTTTGTGTCTATTCTGCATTCTATATGAATCAGTATTCAAATATGTATAAAGTAAGTAATTTTATTGATCAAAAACAAACAAGATCTGAGAAAAGAGAAATATCAAACATCTGAAATACTTGTCAACTCACCTAAACTCCTTGTGTTCTCGAGACAGAAATAAAAAGCTATTGATTAAAGTGATGGGAAATTTGACACTAATATGCTCACAGTATGATGTGAATAAATCAGAAATGTCATTATTTTCTTTCTATGAAATAGTGCTAGTTTTGTTGACATAGATGATCTACTCATAGAAAATATGGAAGTGAAATCTTTATATTTGCTTTTGAATGCAGGCAAAAACCAACAATTTCACTTGTTTTCAACACAACTAAAGCAAAGAAAGTTTCTACCTTTCAGTAAGAAGCTGCCCATGAAAGCTGACCATATTAGCTAACCACAATTGAGTCCAAAATTTATTAATAGAAGTTGATAACACAGTTTTCAAGTAAGTTAGTCTATTGTTCTAAAAACATTCTTCATTTACTCTCCTTGGCTTTGCTGTTTCCTGAAACCTGGAAACTTCTAACCATCCCATATACCTATGAGTACTGATTTTCACAGGGACTGTGAAATAATATATGTTGTTGGCTCAGTTCCAGTTCATTACCACTATTGAGAAAACAATTAAAATAATATACAATTATTTTTATAATAATAAACTAAGGCTGTATTGGTAAGGCTGGCCTTGTAGAGTATAGAATTTAAGTGATTCACCCACCAATCATGCATGTTCACGTAGCTTATCAGTGCCTTCCCCATCTTGTATGATTCAAATCAGATTCACTCACTTGTCAGAAGACAATGTAAGGTGCATTTCAAGCTGAGATAAGCCCTAAGAGTTAAAATCTGCTGACACTTTGATGTCAGACTTCCTGGCTTTCGGAATTGTGAGAAATAAATATCTAACGTTTGTAAGTGATCCAGAATATGGTATTCTGTTATAGGAATCCAAATGAACTAAGGCACCAACGATTCTGTTAAGGGGAAAACTTATGAAACAGATAATACCAAAAGAAAAGGGTCCAAAGCAAGGTAGAACCATAATAAAAATTTCAGGTTTTCTACCTAAATATAAGTAGGAAGATTTTATCTCACAAAATAATATCTAGAGGAGTAGGAATAGGAAAGGAATATAAGAGAGGAACACTTTTGTTTCTGAACAGCTTTACACATCAAAACTGCAAGGTTCAGCATAGTGTAATAGGAATAACGGCAACTTTATAGAGTAGATCACTAATATTGAGATGCAAATTAGTTTCTTTAAGAAATCATAAGAATTGATTTTAGTATTCATGTGGATCACCTTGAAATAAGTTTTCAAATCACTGCTTAAATGAAATGTTGGTTATAGTTAGTAAATAAACTATTTTAACACCATAAATGCTGTTTCATAAGGCAGATCATAGCCAACATTTCTAGATATTAACCAAGAGAATAATTAGTTGAAATATAGATATTTCAACTCTTAGATAATTGTGATAGTTGTGTATAATTAGCTGCATTCTGTTTTTAAACAAATCATGTGTAGGAGGACTGTGCCTGCTTTACTTAGCAATTAACTGTAATTTACTAGATGTTAAAATTTAAACCATTTTCAAAAATTGATTTATGTCTCAAGAATAGTATGTTCTTTAAGGCAATGTACATGCATTTCAAATGCGGCTAATTCTGTTTTCTAATATGAAAACAGTGTCATAAGCTTTAAAGAAGTGTGTGTGTGTGTGTGTGTGTCTGTGTCTGTGTGTCTGTGTCTGTGTGTGTGTGTGTGTGTGAGTGAGTGTTCTCATATTCAGGTACTCTTAAGGTAGACAAATGACAATATGACTGCATGAATATAAATCTGCTGAACCATTTAACAGAGAACTGGGGAGATCATGTCACAGTAAAATTTCCAAAGGGAAGGAGAAGAGGACCTTCTATATCTCAATCAGGACTGCTCTTGCAACAATATTAGAAAACACTACACTTTAAGAAATATAAAAGTGTAATTTTATAACTGATGGAGGAGACTGAAGATAATATTTTTTGACAAAAGTCTGAAAATACAGTCTATTTCTATCCAGATCAAAAAGGAACAGGACAAAGAAAAAACAAAATCGGCTTTTAATAGGTTATAAACGGAGTAAAGGGTTGATTTTTTTTTTCCATCTCTCACCTTTGAAGATATGACTTTTGAAGAATAATTACCAAAATCTTTGTGATATATGGTATTATTATCTGTATGAGACATGGAGACAGAATTCAAATTGGGTTGTATCATTGATCTTATACAGAATAACATTTATAGTATTCTTAAATACCAGACACGATATAGCTAGTGGGTCTTTTAGAACTCTAATGTCACAATAAAAAATGTGGCAGTTTGTTCCCTTGTAGCATCTAAACATCACTGCAGTTGGCTACAAACGTTTACACAAGGTTTAAGCACCATCCCTCCTAGAGACGAAATACAAAAACAAACGAAAAAAAGGACTGCAGTTCCTGGAATCATTTATGACTCTTTAACACTCTGAGAATAAATTCTGTGACTTATTCTGATATGTATTCTTACAGTCCAAAAGAGACTTTATAAATTTTAATTCAGAATAAACATAATTTAAAATTAACTAAAATATAATAATATAATTAACTAAAATATAATGATAACTAAAAATAACTAGAAGGCAGCATTATATAGTTCAAAGAGCACTGAAATCACTCCTTCTTATAAGTGGAAGGTGAATCTTATAACATATGAAATTGTATTTCTTTTATATGAAAAGTTCAGATTTTTTTAATGTGCTTATTGGTTTCTAACAGTCTGCAAACCAGTATGTACATTAGTAAACTTCCCTGATATATGAGAACAGTACTATCATCTGAATCATGAATGCATGTCAGATTATTTTTTTCTTAAATTAATCAACAATGAATTTTATTTATATATTCTGTAACCTATGTAATACAATTTATCTGCTTTCAGTTTTAAAAGAAATCAAGAGGAATATTTTTACTTAGTGCATTAGTATGATAATGTTATATCTTGCACTTATTTTTAACATGTTATCTTAGGGTAAAAGATATACAACAAATAAATTTAAAACATTAATGGCTATGTGCAAATGTATTTGTGTATACATGTATGTATTTACCTAAATGACCTTCAAAAAAAATCACAGTAATTGCTAGTTGAGAGATTTTTTTCATTGCTACAGAAGAATATAAACTTTTGAAAGAGAGACATCTACTTCTCTTTTGATGGATATTCTAAAAGGATGAAAAAGAATAATAAAGTCATAAAAATAAAATAACCAGACAGAAAAAATAAGCATAGCTCAAGATTTGCTATGCAAATGATAATCAAAAAATAAAATTAAAATGGAAATATAAATGTCCAAAATCATCAGCTGGAGAAAATACATTAGATAAGAGTATATTTGGAAATGAAAAATAATGAATAGAAATAATTAAACTGGGTTAGCATTATGTGGTAAGCTAAAAAATGGTCCCCCAAAAGATAATTTTGTACATGAAAGAAGTTTAACATTAACTGAGGAAGAAAACATTAGGTCTATTTCAGAGTATCATGTAGGAATCACGTAGGAATAACTGGAAGACACTTTTTTTTAGAGAAAGTAATACCCAAAGTGATCTCCAAAAAAACAAAAGGTCAAAACAAAAAGCCACAAAATCTCTAAAAGTAAGTAAATATAGGCCAAAAAATTGAGTCCTGGAAAGCATTTTTTAAAGAATGAATTAAGTGTAAAATTACCAAGTTTTTGAGTGGGGAAAAAAATTTTTAAGTACAGTAGTATATATTTGACTCAGCTCTGACTCCAAGGGTATAAGTTAGCTTCCAAAAGAAAAAGAAGAGCAGTTATAAAACTGAAAAATGTCTGACCCAGAACTCAGTGTGAGATCTCAGCCCAACACACACTAATACTTGAGAGGAAGAAAATATAACAGTTTTTAAGATGGCAACAATTGTGAAGCACAGTTTTTATAAATAAGTTCATGTAGTACACTACTTACATGTAGTACAGTGATAAGGATTTATTTTATTATCATGTAGCTAAAGTATATATATTTTGCAAAACGTTTTAGGCTTGTCTTCACCTAATTGGTGACTTTGCAAATTTTGTTAACCTATCCCATAGTTTCTTTGTGAAAGAATAAAATAGAGTCTAGCAGTAGTCCCATAGAATCTCAAGTTTTGGAATACTCTTGGAAGTTCAACTTCTATGAGACATTTCACTTAGCATATGATGTTTAGAGAAATAATTATTGAAAAATTTAATTGTTAATATCATGATATCATGCTCCATTCATATAGCAACTGCTAAACTTAACATGTTTTATACCTAATCTGTTTCTCAGCACTTGATGAATCGTAAGTATAGACAAGATGCACATACACACACACATTAAACATCACATAATTTTCTTTTTTTTTATTTATTTTTATTAGTTGGAGGCTAATTACTTCACAATATTTCAGTGGGTTTTGTCATACATTGACATGAATCAGCCATGGAGTTACACGTATTCCCCATCCCGATCCCCCCTCCCACCTCCCTCTCCACCCGATTCCTCTGGGTCTTCCCAGTGCACCAGGCCCGAGCACTTGTCTCATGCATCCCACCTGGGCTGGTGATCTGTTTCACTTTAGATAATATACATGCTGTTCTCTCCAAACATCCCACCCTCGCCTTCTCCCACAGAGTTCAAAAGTCTGTTCTGTACTTCTGTGTGTCTTTTTCTGTTTTGCATATAGGGTCATTGTTATCATCTTTCTAAATTCCATATATATGTGTTAGTATGCTGTAATGTTCTTTATCTTTCTGGCTTGCTTCACTCTGTATCATGGGCTCCAGTTTCATCCATCTCATTAGAACTGATTCAAATGAATTCTTTTTAATGGCTGAGTAATATTCCATGGTGTATATATACTGCGGCTTCCTTTTCCATTCGTCTGCTGATGGGCATCTAGGTTGCTTCCATGTCCTGGCTATTATAAACAGTGCTGCGATGAACATTGGGGTGCACGTGTCTCTTTCAGATCTGGTTTCCTCAGTGTGTATGCCCAGGAGTGGGATTGCTGGGTCATATGGCAGTTCTATTTCCAGTTTAAGAAAACTCCACGCTGTTCTCCATAGTGGCTGTACTAGTTTGCATTCCCACCAACAGTGTAAGAGGGTTCCCTTTTCTCCACACCCTCTCCAGCATTTATTGCTTGTAGACTTTTGGATAGCAGCCATCCTGACTGGCGTGTAATGGTACCTCATTGTGGTTTTGATTTGCATTTCTCTGATAATGAGTGATGTTGAGCATCTTTTCATGTGTTTGTTAGCATAATTTTCTTATTTTATCATTTGTCCTATTTCTTCAGTTATCTGGGCCATGTGAGGCTAGGTATGGTTGATTGGCTGGTTGATGCATAATATTTAGTATTGCAGTATAGAGTGTAAATGATGATATCAAGCATCAAAGAATGGAGTTTTCTAATTCTCTTTCACTGTTTGCTCCTGTTGTGGTTTGATCGCTAAGTTGTGTCTGACTCTTTCATGACCCTGTGAACTGTAGCCAACTGTAGTCCCACAGGCTCTGCTGTCCATGGTATTTTCCAGGCAAGAAGATTGGAGTGGGTTGCTATTTCCTTTTCCAGGGAACCTTCCTGATCAAGGTATCCAACCTGAGTCTCCTCATTGGCAGGTGGATTATTGACCACTGAGCCACCCGGGAAGCCCTAACTTTCATTGCTTGCTCTATAATTTTCATTTTCTCCGTATTCTCTGTTCTTCATCATCTCCCCAGTTATTTCTCCTTCACAAATCATTTTACTTCTAGTAATTTGTGATAAAAGCTGCATACTGCCTAGGAAACTATACTTCAGAGTTGAAATTGAACAAGATTACTCAAGATATTTTATCAATCATTCTGCTTTAGTTTCTTATACATCTCTGACTCAGAAAATTTCTTTAATATTTTGGTAGTTTTCTCTGAATTATGTTCATCCAAATGGCAAATGGCAAGTTAGGCAGGCCTGACTTGAATCTGAGCTCTTCCATTTCCTTAGGTAAATTATGTAACTACACTAGGCCTCCTATGTACAATGAAGGAAGTTATAACTTCTACAGATATGAAATAAAAGTGCAACACATTTTAAATAATTTAATTATTTCTTCCATAAACTTTCAGGAAAAGATTTAAAATAGACTATGTGCCTTAGATAATTACTGCAACAAATCTGAAATTTCAGTCTACTTTTAAATATCAGAAATGTTAGAAAATTGTTGAATTCACTATACACATTATTGGAGTAAAGGTGTAGGAAAATATGGATGCCTAAATCACTAAATTTATAGAAGTTTGTAATCATTATGGACAATGATACTTGTGAATGTCTTCAGCTTAAATTTTGGTTTGTTATTTTGCAAAGGTAGAAATGTATAATGAAGAAAGTTAAAACAGATTTAACAATAAAATTGTATTGCAAGTTCAGGACTCGATCTCTGAGAGGCGTTAGAAGTTCATGAGGGCTTGTTGATATAGAATTGGAAAAAGTGTGTGACTGAAAGCAAAAGAAATTCTAAGTCAAGAAGATAAAAGGAGCTGATGGTATATTAGGACATCTTCACTGTATCCAACAACATCATAATTAAGCCAGGTCATCGCTATGCCTACTCACATTAAATCCTGTTGCATTTAGCAAGCTGTTAATCTATCTTACATTGATGAGAGAATGGTTAGCAACACATCTGGCTGTTTTGCATGATGCTTAGATCCAACTCAACGTCCATCTGATATGTTAAGAAAGTTTTCCTTAATGTGGATTTCAAAATAATTAGCAAATTCTGTTGAAATCTTTTGGGAAGAGGTTATACCAGTAAAATATTACTTTCATACATTATGAAAAGAGAATAGAATTTAAGATTCAGTTAACCTGAATTTCATCCCTGAATTTGCAATTTACTATGTTTTTGATATTGAACATGAGTCTCCACTTCTCAAAGACTGTTTTCTTAACCGAGCTTAGACTTCAGAGAAGGCATTCAGAATGTTTTTGTACTTCCTGTATGTGTTCACCAAAATGGTGTGAATTTTTTTTATTATGATTCTTATTTCATTATTTTACTCTTCATTGTCAGTAACAAGTGCTTGATTAAATAAAATGGACACTTTCATAGGATTCAAGGCATACTCTAAGAAAGGCTATTCTACCAATTTATTTTATTAGCAAAATGCTGGAAAATATAGTTATTAGTTTGCCAGTTCTGTTCACCAATTTTTCCTATTATGATGTAGTACAGTAGAATGTATTGTGATTATTTAAAAATCATTTAAGTGTAAGCTACCTAAAATCATGCTATTAAATTAGATTTATATGCATAATGGTTACTTAAAATATTTTTTGAAATGAATTAATGAATACTATATGTTAAATTTCATTAATTCATTTCAAATATTTTAAGTAAGTATTATGCATATAAATTAAATATAATGACACATAATACCAAAACAGGTTATATTGTATTACTGATAATGATTATTAATTTTCAGAAATCATTTTAAATCAGAATTTTTTAATTTAACCAATAATAAAAAATTATTTTCTTACCATTTCTTCTCTGTCTTATGACCATTTAACACAGTGGTTTGCTCCAATAATAACAGTATACAACTCCAGCTTAACTTTTAGTAGTTAAGAAACAGTTAAGTTTTGATTAGTAATTCAGTTCAATTCAGTTCAGTTCAGTCACTCAGCTGTGTCCAACTCTTTGTGACCTCATGAACTGCAGCACGCCAGGCCTGCCTGTCCATCATCAACATCTGGAGTTTACTCAAACTTATGTCCATTGAGTAGGTGATGTCATCCAACCATCTCATCCTCTGTTATCCCCTTCTCCTCCTGCCTTCAATCTTTCCCAGCATTAGGGTCTTTTCAAATGAGTCAGTTCTTCCCATGTCCAGTTCTAACTGTTGCTTCTTGACCTGCATACAGATTTCTCAGGAGGCAGGTAAATTGATCTGGTATTCCCATCTCTTTAAGAATTTTCCACAGTTTGTTGTGATCCACACAGTCAAAGGCTTTGACGTAGTCAATAAAGCAGAAGTAGATGTTTTTCTGTAACTCTCTTGCTTCTTCAATGATCCAGAGGATGTTGGCAATTTGATCTCTGGTCCCTTGCCTTTTCTAAATCCAGCTTGAAAATCTGGAAGTTCACAGTTCACATACTGTTGAAGCCTGGCTTGGAGAATTTTGAGCATTACTTTGCTAGCATGTGAGAGAATGCAAATATGCGGTAGTTTGAGCATTCTTTGGAATTGCCTTCTTTAGGATTAGAATGAAAACTAATCTTTTCCATTCCTGTGGACACTGCTGAGTTTTTCAAACTTAGTAAATATGCTACCCTTAATTAGAGAGGTGCTGATTCCTTTATAGATAATATTGCAAGATTTATGATAAAATAGGAAATCAGCTATCACCATATATTAAATTAACAACTTTTGCTGATACCATAAAACACAATGTAGAATTCAACCAGTGCTTGGCAATTATTTCTTAATTTTATTTAGTTTAAGTTATATCACAATAACATATATATTAAAATTGAAACAATACACAGTAGTTTTTCTTTATTAATTTCATAATAACTTATGGGATATTTTTGAAGGACATCACAAGGGAAGAAATTCAGTTTAAAGCACTTTCTTTACTATGTTTAATAAGGAAAAATATTGTAGCAGAAAGATGATCTACTATTCTGGAGAGAACCTGGGTTCAAATCCCAGTTACCAAACTTATTAAATTTGAAGAAACAATTATTATAGAATTTTTTGAGGCTTACATAAGATAATGAATTCAAAATTGTCCTGCATCTGGATGGTATGCAGTGCATGTTAGATGAAGCTTCGTTTTGTCAGAAGAATTTTAATTTAAGCCAAAAATTATCTTTTTCTAAGTTCCTGTTTCTACCCTCTTATAATTTATATACATTTTATAAGATAACATACTATTTAATATGATCTTTAATAGAATGAATTTGTAATTCTAGTTGCTTGGACTTAAATCCTAGCTTTTCCATTTACAAGATGTAAAGAACTTAGATAAGCTATGTAATTTTTCAGTATGCAAAATTTCCTCATGCATAACATGTGGAGCACATCTTCATTTTCCTAAGGTATGCATTGATACTTATAAAGTAAATGAAATAGTACCTAGTGAATAATAAATATTCAAGAATTAGCTGTCATTACTATTAGAGAATTGTTGTGAATTCTTCACACCTGGTGAATAATAAGCATTCAAGTTTTAGCTGTACTTACAATTTAAGAATTGTAAATTCTTCATACCTGGGTGCTAGTTCTAGTTTTATGTGTGTGTGATTTTTAAAGAATAAAGAAATTAAGAGTCAAAAAGTTATTTAATTTTGTTAGTGTAGAAATCCATTCAATCAATCACCCAGATAGCAGTTTATCCTTAAAGAATGAAATGTATAATGGCCAACACATATTGTAAGTTCTCAAAAATATTAAAACCATAGCAATAATTACTGTCTAATTAAAAATGAGTTCAATATACAAGAACAATAAATAAAAAGCTAATAATTTATTAGCATAATTATTTGAGAAACATTTCACATATTTGAATAGTACAATTAATTTTTGAGATCAAATATTATACATACACAAAGATTGAGATCACTTATATAACTCAGTTAATTTTAGCCTATGCCACCTAAATTAATAAATTCATGATTACCCAGGCAAAAAAAAAAAAAAAAATAGGTGAAACCATTAGCGAGTACTTCAAAAGTTCATCTACCAGAGTGAGCATTTTTTAATAAATTTGGGTCACCTTTAGAACTAAGAGTTTCTTTCTGTCATTTTTATTATTTATGAATAATTTAACATTCAAAGTTCTAAATGATGGGAAACTATTTAAAAGGGAAACAGTTATAGAATATTCCATTCAAATTTGCCATTAATCTGACCTGGGCTAGCAATGTAATTCATATGGGAAAATAGTATTGTTTTTACTCTACTATGAGTAAAAAGATGAATGCTATAATCTTTCAGTAACTTTAGCTAATAATTCACACAGGTTGGAGCTACATTCTCCCTGTTTCATTCTTTCACACCTGTTGTGTCTTTCTGAAGACTTTGAAGACCCTGATCCACATTAGGCATAAAAAAATCACATTTAGGAAAGTGTAATCATGTACTCTGCAAATCATTAGTAAGAGGTAGTGTAGATGACAGAAAAATGTCTTAACTAATAATAATATTTTATAAATAATCAGAAAATATTTAATTGCCTGCTAATACAAGTAATTAGCTTTGAAATAATCCATAACTGAGCATCAAATAAATTGAAAATAATTTTATCATTCAATAGAGCAATTGTTACAAACATTGATTACTGTGCTCTAGTATCTGTCATACCTTCAGGAACTACTGGGTTGTGAAAGCAGAATAGAAACTACTTACATACATTAATGTTTATCTAAAGTTGGCATATTTATATTTTTTTTTCAGTTGGGAGAATAAAAACATATTAAATATCTAGAATTCTCAAAGCAAGGCTTCAACAGTACACAAACCAAGAGCTTCCAGATGTTCAACCTGGATTTAGAAAAGGCAGAAGAACCAGAGATCAAATTGACACCATCAGTTGGATCATAATAAAGCAAAAGAGTTCCAGAAAAATATCTACTACTGCCTTATTGACTACAACAAAGACTTTGACTGTGTGGGTCACAACAAACCATGGAAAATTCTTAAAAAGATGGGAATACCAGACCACCTTACCTGGCTCCTGGGATATCTGTATGCAGGTCAAGAGGCAATAGTTAGAACCAGACATGGAACAATGGACTGGTTCCAAACTGGAAAACGTGTATGTCAAGGCTGTATATTGCCACCCTGCTTATTTAACTTAGTTGCAGAGTACATCATGTGAAATGCCGGGCTGGATGAAGCACAAGCTGAAATCAAGATTGCCAGGAGAAATATCATTAATCTCAGATATGCAGATGACACTACCATTATGGCAGAAAGTGAAGAGGAACCAAAGAGTCTCTTGGTGAAAATGAAAGAGGAGAGTGGAAAAGCTGGCTTAAAACTCAGCATTCAAAAAACTAAGATCATGGCATCCTGTCCTATCACTTCATGGCAAATAGTTGGGGAAACAATGGAAAAAGTGACAAAGTTTATTTTCTCGGACTCCAAAATCAATGCAGATTGTGACTGCAGCCGTGAAATTAAAAGACACTTACTCATTGGAAGAAAAGCTAGACAGCATATTAAAAAGTAGAGACATTACTTTGCCAACAAATGTCTGTCTAGTCAAAGCTATGGTTTTTCCAATAGTCATGTATGGATGTGAGAGCTGGACTATAAAGAAAGCTGAGTGCAGAAGTGTTGATGCTTTTGCACTGTGGTGTTGTACAAGACTCTTGAGAGTCCCTTGGACAACAAGGAGATCAAACCAGTGACTTCTAAAGGAAATCAATCCTGAATATTCATTGGAAAGACTGATGCTGAAGTTGAAGCTCCAATATTTTGGCCACCTGATGAGAAGAACTGACTCTTTGGAAAAAACCCTGACACTGGGAAAGGTTGAAGGCAGGAGGAGAAGGGGACAACAGAGGATGAGATAGTTGGATGGCATCATCAACTTGATGGACATGAGTTTGAGCAATTTCCGGGGGCTGGTGATGGACAGAGAAGCACGGTGTGCTGCAGTCCATGAAGTCACAAAGAGTCAGACATGAGTGAGCAGTGAACTGAACTGAAATATCTAGAAAAGTTTAAGGTGATTGGGTTACAGGATTTATTTAAATTGCCCAGTGCAACTTTATTGTTAAAATTGCATATATATAACATGACACATATAACACATTTTTGAACCAAGTATAAACCAAGAAACAAAGAGCATAATTGAGTTAGTGAGGTATATTTTGTCAATGTTTATAAAAATGTTTTTAAACAATTAAAAATTTGGGCACAAAAGTTTATCCTAAAAAATAATGTACTTTAAAGTGATTACATATTATTTGTCTTTGCAACACTATTGTAACAGTGAAAACTTGAGAGCAGCCAAACTGCCTAAAAATAAGAAATTTGTTAAGAATACTGCGATTTATCTACTAATGCAACATTATGCAAATATTATACAATGATATTTTCAAGTAATAGTTTACAATATAAAAAATTGAAAACAATGTATCATTTAAAATAATTTCATGAAAGAGTATACCAATTTGGCAAAATACAGAAAATAGGCTCCATGGGAGCAGCTACTCTAACATACATATTCTTGCAAGTACGTTGCCTCAGCGTAAGTACCTGTCAACATTTCTGAATGAATGAATAAGACTGGAAGTAAATCCATAGTAGTAGAAGAATTGAAGCACTTTGTAAAGAATATAAACATAATATGAATTCTAAAATTAAGTAAATTAATGTACTATTTTGCTTTTCAGAAATGTATGAAGAAAAAATATATTTTAGTGATTATAGTGGCTAGTGGTAAAATGATTTTTTGCGAAGACACAAAAATGAGGGGAAAAACTTTCATTTTGTTATGTACAATTTTGTTTTCCTGTGAGATAAGCTATACCAACATATTCATTATTCACACATAGATATATAGCATGCACTTCTTTGCAATGAAGAAAATACTGGCAACTAATGAGCTGTTTCAATGTTATTAAAGTGATTATATCACCATAGAAACATAGACAATATGTGCCTGAGCCATTTATTTCAGGGAGATGTCTTTTGTATTTTAGAATTAGTTTCATAATATCTTCAGTGATACATCTGGTAAAAAGTTAGAATGCCTACTTATTTGACCAGTGAAGAAAATGGGAAGATAATAGATTTCTTCATTCAAGAGAAAAGGTAGAAAATGAACATTTCTTAGGCATTGATGACTTAGAATAATTTCATCACCCAACCTTTTTTTAAAATATAAATAATGTTTCTTGACATAAATTGTTGCTATATATTCTATGATGCTGGAGTTTTAGGAGGCCAATAAATAACATCCCTTTTCCGTTCATTGAAAAAGAAAAGCCAGACAAGTACAGATAAAAATGTTAGCTTCGTTACTGACTCTGAAACAACAGTAACAGCTTAATAATACTAAGAGGATACAGACATGGGGGAACAAAACTGTTGACCAGAATTAGTCTGATTTATCCCTGCTGGCTCAGATGGGAAATAATCTGCCTACCAATGCAGGAGACCCAGGTTTGATCCCCGCATCAGGAAGATCCCCTGGAGAAGGGAATGGCTACTTACTCCAGTATTCTTGTCTGGGGGATGCCATGGATAGAGGAGCCTGGAAGGCAACAGTCCACAGGGTTGTAAAGAGTCAGATGTGACTGAGCGACTAAGCATACACACACATATCCACTGTAATAGGTCCTGGTAGGAACTCACAGGCCTTGTTCACAGAAAGAGACCTAGATCACTGGACTTGAAACAAGGTCAAAAGCAGAGCAGTGAAACCTCAAAGGCACAGACTAAGAGAAGAGGCAAACTACACAATCACCAATCAGATATTTTAATCCTCCCCATTTCAGTAGGAATAATGAGGATATAGAAAGGAGACAAGTGACTTACAGTCTCCCTCATAGAAAAGGAAGAATAAATTGTTTTCCTTGACATGTATCTCAGTAGTTTCCCATATGAAGCAAGTGTAGTCATTACTTACTGATGAAATTTTATTCTTCTCATGCTTTACTCAATTTTTACTTGGTTTTTTGTGTATAAAGTTTTAGGAGAAAACAAAGTTAAAATAGTTATGAGAGAAAGTTGGTTTTAGATACATCCTCAGATTTAAAAACAGTTTTTCATTTTTTCTTTTAAGCAGGTACTGGGAATAAATATTGTTATATAAAATAGATGAAAAGATAATATGGATTTGTACTACACCAAAAAACATTAAATTTTTTATTTAATGTTGATATTAATTAACATTAATATCAGAAGTTGATATTAATCCCCAAAGTAAATTTTCTGCACCAGTAAGTTTAATTATAACACAATTCTGGGTGATAGCATATGATTTTATTTTTATTCTTGTTATTTTAAAGGCCATTCTACTCAGTCTTACTAATTGCACTTGGTACCTTGTCTATCTCTGGCAACAACAACAAAAAAAGTACATGGAAGTTCTTTCAGAGGTCTTAGTGCTGTTTTCCTTTGTTGAATGAACACATTTGCATATCTATAAGTACTTTACTAGTTTGACTGCTAATCATAGTTCGACTGCTAATCGCAGTACTTGTTAGGATGTTCTTGGAGAAACCAACTATGAATAAATAAAATTCAGGGTTTTTTTTCCCCTAGTACTACTATCCTCTTTCACCTTAATATGCAGTCTACTATAGAGAAACGTTTTCAAACAATATACCATATCTCTAATTTGTCATTCAGTAAATATGTATTGGGCTTCCCAGGGGGCACAATGGTAAAGAATTCAACTGCCAATGCAAGAGACGCAGGTTTGATCCCTGGGTCAAGAAGATACCCTGGAGTAGAAAATGGCAACCCATTCCAGTATTCTTGCCTGGGAAATGCCATGTATAGAGGAGCCTGGCGGGCTACAGTCCATGGGGATGCAAAGAGTCAGACACGACTGAGTTACTGAGCACGTATACACAAGTATGTATTATTTTTGTGCTTCAGATCTTGTGATATAATAAAACAAAAACATGTAAGCTCATAAAGTTTACAGCCTATTTTACTGTCAAAAGTTCAGGAAAAAAGTAAAAGCAATGAATTACTGAGGTAGTAATTATAGAAATTACTGTACACACACCAAAAAGGCTGTCTGCAGATAAGGAACACCCAAGCCAAAACACAGAATGAGGCTCAGAGGTATAACAGTATAAAGCAACTTGTAAAGTATGGAGGAAGTGACTATTTACTCTTCACGGCAATTGGTTTAAATATTAGGATTTCCTTAAATGAAAGAGAATAGGTTAGCAGTTACTTCATAGCAATATTGAGGAGCAATTGAAGTTTTGCTTAAGATTTTCAGAGGCATAAGCATTAACATACCTGGGTCAAGTTATTATTGTTTTCTTGCAAAATAAGATAAATTAAGCTCAGCTTCTAGAAGTAAACCGATTTTTATCTGCTCAGGGCATTTAGAAGTCTGGTTTTCTTTTGCGTTTGATTGTAACACTACTTTATCAACAGTTATTTGTTTCTGTAGTATCAAATATTGGTAAAATATTGATACAAAGACAATTGCATTCTTCTCATTCACTCAAACATGACGTCTTATTCCCATAATCATGCACACAATGTGTGTGCATTGCCTGTGGTTATACATGATACACTGTTGACTTTCCATATCTCTAATTGTCTGGAGTAAGACTTTTAGAGCAAATTCATTAGAAATTATGTTAGTAGTAAAAGAGATAATATTACTAACTTGTTCATTATTTGAGTGCATCTGTTCTTCTAAAAAGATTAAATAATTTGCTGGTTTAAAAAAGCATTTGGCTAGTATCATACAATATAGCCTCTTTCATCTTTTCAGTGAAATACCAAAAACTGGCAATAAACATGGAAGCATATATTATTTTTTAAAGTGAAATTCAAAGCAACATATGACAACCTGAAACTTTCAGAATCTATAAAGTTGATGCTATTGGTTTTAGCAAAGTATGTCTAAGGTTTCCTTCACAGAATATTATGCTTTTTTTCAATAAACTTCTTTAAAAAGTGTGGAATTTTGTTGTATCTCTCTCCTCAAAAACTACAGAAAATGTAACTGTCTTTCCTAAGAAAAAAAGTCTTCTTGGAGTGTTTAGGTTATTGCTTTATAGCCTCCACAGTTCAGAGAAGGAAAAGTAATAATTGGGGAAAACAAAGAATAAGCCTCAGTTCAGTTCAGTTCGGTTCAGTCGCTCAGTCGTGTCCGACTCTTTGCGACCCCATGAACAGCAGCATGCCAGGCCTCCTTGTCCATCACCAACTCCCAGAGTCCACCCAAACCCATGTCCATTGAGTCGGTGATGCAATCTCACCATCTCATCCTCTGTCGTCCCCTTCTCCTCCTGCCCTCAATCTTTCCCAGCATCAGGTTCTTTTCAAATGAGTCAGCTCTTAGCATCAGGTGTTCAAAGTATTGGAGTTTCAGCTTCAGCATCAGTCCTTCCAATGAACACCCAGGACTGATCTCCCTTAGGATGGATTGGTTGGATCTCCTTGCAGTCCAAGGGACTCTCAAGAGTCTTCTCCAACACCACAGTTCAAAAGCATCAATTCTTCTGCACTCAGCTTTCTTTATAGTCCAACTCTCACATCCATACATGACAACTGGAAAAACCATAGCCTTGACTAGATTAGATGCACCTTTGTTGACAAAGTAATGTCTCTGCTTTTTAATATTGGTCATAACTTTCCTTCCAAGGAGTCTTTTAATTTCATGGCTGCAATCACCATCTGCAGTGATTTTGGATCCCAGAAAAATAAAGTCAGCCACTGTTTCCCCATCTATTTGCCATGAAGTGATGGGACCGGATGCCATGTTGAGCTTTAAGCCAACTTTTTCACTCTCCCCTTTCAATTTCATCAAGAGGCTCTTTAGTTCTTCTTCACTTTCTGCCATAAGTGTGGTATCATCTGCATATCTGAGGTTATTGATATTTCTCCCGGCAATCTTGATTCCAACTTGTGCTTCTTTGCACCCAACGCAAAGTTAGCTCTTTGCATCAGGTGGCCAAAGTATTGGAGTTTCAGCTTCAACATCAGCCCTTCCAATGAATATTCAGGACTGATTTCCTTTAAGATTGACTGGTTTGAACTCCATGCAGTCCAAGGGACCCTCAAGAATCTTGTCAAACACCACAGTTCAAAAGCATAAATTCTTTGGCACTCAGCATTCTTTATAATAAAACTCTCACATCCAACATGACTACTGGAAAAGCCATAGCTTTGACTAGATGGAACTTTGTTGGCAAAGTAATGTCTATGCTTTTTAATATGCTGTCTATATTGGTCATAGCTTTTCTTTCAAGGAGCAAGTGTCTTTTAATTTCATAGCTGCAGTCACCATCTGCAGTGACTTTGGAGACCAAGAAAAAGTCTCTCACAATTTCCATTATTTCCCCATCTCTTTACCATGAGTGGTGGGGCTTCATGCCATGAACTTAGCTTTGTGAATATTCAGTTTTAAGCCAAATTTTTCACTCTCCTCTTCCACTTTCATCAAGAGGCTCTTTAGTTCTTCTTCACATTCTGCCATAAAGGTGGTGTCACCTGCATGCCTGTGGTTATTGATATTTCTCCCAGCAATCTTGATTCCAGCTAGTGCTTCTTTCAGCCCAGCATTTCACATGGTGTACTCTGCATATAAGTTAAATAAGCAGGGTGACAACCTACAGCCTTGAGGTACTCCTTTTCCTATTTGGAACTAGTCTGTTGTTCCATATCCAGTTCAAACTGGTGGATTTTGACCTGCATACAGATTTCTCAAGAGGTAGGTCAGGTAGCCTGGTATTCCCATCTCTTTAAGAATTTTCCCTAGTTTGTTGTGATCCACAGAGTCAAAGGCTTCGGCGTAGTCAATAAAGCAGAAGTAGATGCTTTATTGGAACTCTCTTGATTTTTCGATGATCCAATAGATGTTGGCAATTTGATCTCTGGTTCCTCTGCCTTTTCTAAATCAAACTTGAACCTCTGGAAGTTCGCAGTTCATGTACTATTAAAGCCTGGCTTGGAGAATTTTGAGTATTACTTTGCTAGCATGTGAGATGAGTGCAATTGTGCAGTAGTTTGAACATTCTTTGACATTGCCTTTCTTTGGGATTGGATTGAAAACAACTTTTTCAGTAGAGTGGACACTGGTGAGTCATCCAAATTTGCTGGCATATTTAGTGCAGCACTTTCACAGCATCATCTTTTAGGATTTGAAATCATTAAATTGGGATTCTGTCACCTCCACTAACTTTGTTTATAGTGATGCTTCCTAAGGCCCACTTGATTTCACATTCCAGGATGTCTGGCTCTAGTACAGTCGTCACACCATTGTGATTATCTGTCTCATTAAGACCTTTTTTGCATAGTTCTTCTGGGTATACTTGCAACCTCTTCTTGATATATTTTGCTTCTGTTAAGTCCATAACATTTATGTCCTTTATTGAGCCCATCTTTGCATGAAATGTTCCCTTGATATCTCTAATTTTCCTAAAGAGATATCTAGTCTTCCCCATTCTATTTTGTTCCTCTATTTCTTTGCACTGATCACTGAGGAAGGCTTTCTTATCTCTCCTTGCTATTCTTTGGAACTCTGCGTTCAAGTGGGTTTATTTTTCCTTTTCTCCTGGCCTTTTGCTTCTCTTTTTTTCACAACTATTTGTAAGGCATCCTCAGACAACCTTTTTGCATTTCTTTTTCTTATGGATGATCTTGATCACTGCCTCTTGTACATTGTCACAAACCTCCATCCATAGTTCTTCAGGCACTCTATCAGATCTAATCCCTTGAATCTGTTTGTCACTTCCACTGTATAATCGTAAGGGATTTGATTTAGGTCATACCTGAATGGTCTACTGGTTTTCCCTACTTTCTTCAACTTAATTTGTATAATTTTGCAATAAGGATTTCATGATCTGAACCACAGTCAGCTCCCAGTCTTGTTTTTGCTACACTATAGAGCTTCTCCATCTTTGGCTGCAAAGAATAAAATCACCCTGATTTCGGTATTGACCATCTGGTGATGTCCTTGTGTAGAGTCTTCTCTTGTGTTATTTTAAGTGGGTGTTTGCTATGACCAGTGTGTTCTCTTGGTAAAACTCTGTTAGCTTTTGACCTGCTTTGTTTTGTACTCCAAGGCCAAATGTGCCTGTTACTCCAGGTATCTCTTGACTCCTACTTTTACATTCCAGTCCCCTATAATTAAAAGGACATCTTTTTTGGGTGTTAGTTCTAGAAGGTCTTGTAGGTATTCATAGAACCATTCAACTTCAGCATCTTCAGCATTACTGCTTGGGGCATAGACTTGGATTAATGTATTATTAAATGGTTTGCCTTGGAAATGAACAGAGATCATTCTGTTGTTTTTGAGATTGCATCCAAGTACTGCACTTCAGACCCTTTTGTTGACTATGATGGCTACTCTATTTCTTCCAAGGGATTCTTGCCCACAGAAGTAGGTATAATGGTAATCTGAATTAAATTCACCCATTCCAGTCCATTTAGTTCACTGATTCCTAAAATGTCAATGTTCAGTTTCGCCATCTCCTGTTTGACTACTTCCAATTTGTTTTGATTCATGGACCTAACATTCTAGGTTCCTATTCAATATTTTTCTTTATAGAATCAGATTTTGCTTCCATCACCAGTCACATCCACAACTGGGTTTGTTTTTGCTTGGCTGTATCTCTTCATTCTTCCTGGATTTATTTCTCCACTGATATCCAGTAGTATATTGGGCACCTACTGATCTGAGGAGTTCATTTTCCAGTGTCCTATCTTTTTGCCTTTTTATACTGTCATGAGGTTTTCAAGGCAAGAATACTGAACAGGTTTGCTATTCCCTTGTCCAGTGGACCACGTTTTGTCAGAACTCTCCACCATGACTCATCCGTCTTGGGTGGCCCTACAGGGCATGGCTCATAGTTTCATTGAGTTAGACAAAGCTGTGGTCTGTGTGATCAGTTGGATTTGTTTTCAGTGACTGTGGTTTTCTTTCTGTTGGCCCTCTGATTGATAAGGATATGAATTTCATGGAATCTTCCTGATGGGATAGACTGACTGAGGGGGAAACTGAGTCTTGTTCTGATAGGCAGGGTCATGCTCAGTAAATGTTTAATTCAATTTTCTGTTGATGGACAGTGGTGTGTTCCCTCATTTTTTGACCTGAAGCCAAAATATGTTGGAGGTAATGGCAACACAGATAATGGCAACCTCTTTCAAAAGCTTCCATGCATTCACTGCCACCCTCAGTGTCCCCAACCCTACAGCAGGCCACCACTGACCCATGCCTCCACCAGGGACTCTTGGACACTCATGGGCAAGTCTGGATCAGTCTCTTGTGGGGTCACTGCTCCTTTCTCCTGGGTTCTGGTGGGCACAAGGTCTTGTTTGTGCCCCCCAAGAGTCTGTTTCCCTAGTCCTGTGTAAATTCTGGCAGCTTTATTGTGGGGTTAATGGTGACCTCCTCCAAGAGGGCTATGCCATACCCAGGTCTGCTGCACCCAGAGTCCCTGTCCCTGTGACAGGCCACTGCTGACCCACACCTCCTCAGGAGACACCCAAATACAGTTCTGACTCAGTCTCTGTGGGGTCTCTGGCTCTGGTGCTCACAGGGTTTGTTTGGGCCCTCTGAGTGTCTCTGGTGGGCATGGGGTTTGATTCTATTTTTTTTGGGGGGGGGGGTTGATTCTAAATGTGATTTCTCCCTCCTATCACCTTGCTGGGGCTTCTCCTTTGCCCTTTGATGTGAGGTATATTTTTTGGTGGGATCCAACTTTCTCCTATTGACAGTTGTTCAGCAGTGAGTTGTAATTTTGGAGTTCTTGCAGGAGAAGATGAATACATATCCTTTACTCTTCCATCTTCCTCCATCTTCCTACTTCCTGAAACCTTCTGACTAATCCTGATATTTTAGAATGTATCTTATGGGAGTGGATCTGGTAAAATTTTCTATTGTTAAGTTCTAATCCTGTTATCTTAAAATGTAAACTGTGGGAGTGACTCTGGTAAAATTTTTACAACCTTGAGACATTCTTTTGATTTATTGTAATAACTAATTTAAAAAGTATATAATTCCCTTGCTAAAGACTAGTGAAGGGGACATTCTTCATGCCCCTTCTGATGTCTATATCACAAGCTTTCTCTGTCCCTTTTTCATTTAATAAAACTCTGCTACATAAAAGTTCTTGAGTGATCAAGCCTGGTCCCTGGACCCAAAGCTAAATCTTCTTCAGAAATCATGAATCTGACATCGTTCACCATAAGCTATTAGTAATAGTGTGTGGGGGAGGTGAATACTTATTACTGTGAAGAATTCTGTTCTCAGCATCCATGTTTTGATAGCTTAGCCCTCCTACAGTTCTAAGAGATACATTTTATCATCAGGTAATTTACTGTGGGAGCTTCCATGGTGGCTCAGAGGTAAAGAATTCACCTGCCAATGCACTAGATATGGGTTCCGTCTTCAAGTTGGGAATATTCTCTGCAGAAGGAAATGGCAACCCACTCCAGTATTCTTGCTGGGGGGATTCTATAGACAGAGGAGCCTGGTGGGCTACAGTCCATGGGTCACAAAAGAGTTGGGTATGACTTAATAACAATTTACTGTCCCTGAAAAACAGCTTTCTCTTTCTAGACCCAGATAAAACTTAGAAAATTATTCTCTTCAGTCTTTTTTTTTTTTTTTTTCCTCTCTTCCTACATGCATCTCCTTTGCTTTTGGGCCCAGAAAGTAAGCTTACCTGGGAACTTCAATAGATCTGTTTTCCAACATCTAGATGTAAGGTAGTAGGGTAATCTTTCTTCCACCCCACCTTCTATATTTACAGTTTTTTTTTTTTATACAAGAATCTCATCTTTACTCTTTATACAGATACGTAAAACTAGTTAATTTTACACTTGAATTTTGACTTCATAACCTTTGTGTGTAATTTCCTTTCTAAGATACCATTGATGTCACAGTTTATAGTACCCTTTATGTCTTTAATGATTAACAGTAGAAGAGAGTGACAAACATATTCCCTAGAAAGAGTGACTTCCGTTGATGGTTGTGAAAACTGAGTCTGGAAGCAGATTGGAATATGATATATTGGGAATTATATAGATTCTAATAAATATGTTATTTAGAGTATTAGATAATTCAAAAGGGAGGCAAAAGACATGACAGTCCTCGGCTAGAAATTAGAAATTATCTGAAAACTGTAAACACTTTTTTCTAGCTGCTAGTGTGAGTAAAAGAGTTAGTCAATGTCTCAATGAACAATGAGAGGAATAAAACATACACAAACCTGGAAATTTGGATATTTCATTTGAAAACAACTATAGAACATATAACAAAAGTACAGATATCATGAAAAATAATTCAGACCAAAGAAAAAAATCGAATACCAAGCTAAAGGCTTAAAGATTAAAAACATTTCCCCAATGAATTGTTATAAAGTAATAAATTGAATCCCAGGAAAGTTGTACATTTTCAGTGAAAGAAAGCTATGAGGACTGAATTAGATGACATGAAAGGATAACAGAATTAAATTAAGATGTCAGTGGGTAGATAAGAAAGTTTTACATGAACTAAGTGCACTGGAAGAAATAAGGGGGAAAATACATGAAGAAAATTAATTTTAAAATATGGAGGATAAAAGTGAAAATTCATCAGATTGGAAAGGAAATCAGAAAAAGGGAAAGAGAGAAAGAGAAGAATGCTTTGGAGTCTGTACATAAAGATAAAAATGACTCATTGTATTTGTGGAGTTTCTATCATGTTAGAGTTAAGACCTGTATTGTTTTTAAATCTTTAGTTACTTTGTTCTTGCTCTAAATAAAATCCTGAGTCTTGTTTACCAAGGTCATATCTGATTTTGAAGTAGATATTAGATACACACATACACGATTTATAACAGTGCCATCCTGTATAATAGTTGTAATTTTTGCTGGCTTTTCCCCTAACAAACTGCAAATAGTTATGATATTTATATGCAGTCCAGTAGCAGGCACCACTGACGCCTGGCTATTTCTGAATCAGGTAGAGTGTCAGATTCAGATCATACCACACCACTTACATGTTGTGGACCCTGGATCCAACTCCTAAAAGATGTCTGTGATTTTTTTAAATTAAATTAAAGACATTAAACCTTAGGTTATTAGTCTTATTCAAGAATGATGAAACAGTCTATGAGCCGAGATACCAAAAAAAAAAAAAAAAAAAAATTGTTAGATACTAGAGAAACTGAGAAGCCAAAAAATTAGAGATGAGCTAGGCTAGATAAAAGGAAGACTAAGAAAATAAAAAACAGAGGTTAGTTATGGTTCAAACTGTCTTAGTGACCTCCTTAAGAAAGTATACCTAATCTGATGGTATTACAGACATCTTCAAAATACAAGTTTGTTGTTCTTTAGTCAATAAGTTGTCTGTAACTCTTTTGTGACCACAAGGACTGTAGCCCACCAGGTTCCTCTGTTCATGGGATTTCCCAGGCAAGAATACTGGAGTGGGTTGCCATTTTCTTCTCCAGGGGATCTTCCTGACCCAGGTATCAAACCTGCTTATCCTGTATTGGCAAGCAGATTCTTTACCACTAAGCGACTAGGGAAGCCCCTTGCCCTGAGAACACTGGTGCAAGGCATCTCAGTTTTTATGAGGGGGGAGAACTTAGGTCTGTTCTGATTTGTAGATAGTTGATTGTTTTAAAGGGAGAATGAGGGAATATAGAGGTAGGATGGCAGGGCCTTGACCAGAGTCAGGGAAATGAAAAATTACAAAAAGTGAAAAGAGATTGTTTGCCTATTTGAAACATATCTGAGTTTGCTAACTGATGGTTATTCAAGTTAGGCTTCAACCCTTACATAGAGGTTGGAAGGCAAGGGCCCTTTCTTCAGATGTTGGCTGGACTAAACAGTAAATACTTGAGGTAGCTTTGATTTTTCTCAGGCAAGCATTTAAAGGGCAGGGGATGAGGGTGCAATAGAGCTGCACCCTGGGGATTCTACTAGAAATTGTGTTAGTGTTTGTTCATATCTTTATAAGCCAAGGTTTGTTGCTGCTGCTAAGTCACTTCAGTCGTGTCAGACTCTGTGCAACTCCATGGACTATGCTCCACCAGGCTCCTCTGTCCCTGGGGATTCTCCAGGCAAGAATACTGGAGTGGGTTGCAATTTCCTGTTCCAAAGCCAAGATTTAGGCCTAGTCAGGAACAGGGCTCTGGGAGTCTGGCTAGAGATTAGCCAAGGAAAGAATTTCTTTGTCATTATATACAAATCATTGTCTGTTCTATGTATGTAACATTTCCTCTCCAAACCTATATAAATGCTACCTAGTAGTTCTGACTAAACTAGAACATAATGAACAGTTGAAATATGAGTCAAAAATTAAACTATTGTTCATAAGAATTAGTATCTCCTATGCCTCCTGTATTGGTTATTAAGACTATAGTCCAAAAAATTCTGGAATTAGAAACTTTAGACTAAAAAGGATCTCCCTTCCTCTCCTAACATACATCTGAAAGAAAGTTGAAAGTGAAGTCGCACAGTTGTGTCCGACTCTTTGCGACCCCATGGATTGTAGCCTATCAGGCTTCTCCATCCATGGGATTTTCCAGGCAAGAATACTGGAGTGGGTTGCCATTTCCTTCTCCAGGGGATCTTCCCGACCCAAGGATTGAACCCGGGTCTCCTGCATTGCAGGTAGACGCTTTACCCTCTGAGCCACCAGGAAGCCAGTGACCTAAAATCACTTAGTTATTGCTCAGATGTAAAATATTTCTTTAATATCTAAATAGAAACTTCACTTTGGGCCTGGATTCCAGCAGAATTTTTTCTTTTTTCTTTCTTAACTATCATCTTTTTTCCAGTCTGTTTCTCTCTTTAGCCCAGTCCACAAACCAATTTTTTCATAGCCTGTAGCAAAATCCTGGTTTAAATATGTCATTCGATTTCTACCCCACATAATAAAATAAAATAAATCCTTATTTGTAAGATAATGACTTCATGAACTTGGCCCGTGTTTCTATCATTATTAAATAGCAACTTTGCTCTCAGTCAGAAAGTGCGTGTATGTGTCTGTGCGTGTGTGTGTGTGTGTGTGTGTATTTCTGACTAAATACATGTGCACTTACTATTTTCACTCTCTGGAAATGCAAATCTGAGTTTTCCACCTCATCAGTTTCTACTCTTATTTCAGAATAAGGTAAGGTTAAGATTTTGAAGAGTCTTACAGAATAAACAGTTTTTAAAAATATCTACTGAAAAGTCTAAAGGTTTGCTGATAGGTTTGTGCAAAAGTAGTTTCAGTTTTTGCTTTGGTGAAATTTGCCATTTGATATTGGAATACATTCTTAATAAATGTGGTTATGTTATACATCATTTTAATGTGCATTTCTTGCTTTATGTTTCTTTGCTAATGACATATTACTTGCTGTTTATTTTATATTTATTTTAGACTATGTAAACGATGTTAGACAAAAAGAAAATCTGAGCAATTTCCTTATTTGAGCTTAAAATGGGTTTTTACAACCCAAGGGAGACAACTCAAAACATCAACACATGTGGCCCCGGAACTGCTAACAAGCGTACACTTCAGTGGTGGATCAAGAAGTTTTTCAAAAGGAGATAAGAGCCTTGAAGATGAAGAACACAGGGGCTGGCCATTGGAAGTTGACAATGACCAATTGAGAGCCATCATCGAAGTTGATCCTCTTAAGGCTACACAAGAAGGTGCTGAAGAAATCAACATCAACCATTCTATGGCTGTTTAGCATTTGAAGAAAAGTGGAAAGAAACTAGATAAGTGGGTGCCTTGTGAGCATTTTTTTTTACCAGAAATAAAAAAAATCATCATTTTGAAGCATAGTCTTCTCTTTCTATACAACAACAAACCATTTTTTGATCCTATTATGACATGCAATGAAAAGCGGATTTTATATGACAACTGGCAATGACCAGCTCAGTTGCTGGACCAAGAAAAACCTCCAAAACACTTCCCAAAGTCAAACTTGCACCCAAAAAAGCTTGTGGTCACTGTTTGATGGTCTGCGGCTGGTTTGATCCACCACGCCTTTCTGAATCATGGCATAATCATTACATCTGAGAAGTATGCTCAGCAAATCTATGAGATGTACTGAAAATTGCAATGCCTGCAGCTGAAATTGGTTAACAGAAATGGTCCAATTCTTCTGCTGGGCTATGAAGTTCTGCCTCATCTGCCATACTCACCTGCCCTCTCACCAGCTGACGATGACTTCCTCAAGCATCATTTTGCAGGAAAAATGTTTCCACAACCAGCGGGATGCAGAAAATGCTTTCCAAGTGTTTGTCGGATCACAAGGCACAGATTTTTATGCTATAGGAATAAACAAATTTATTTCTCAGTGACAATAATGTGTTGATTGTTCAGCCCAATTCAATTGTTCAGCCATGTCCAACTCTTTGTGACCCCATGGATGGATGGCAGCATGCCAGGCTTCCCTGTCCACCACCACCTCCTAAAGATTGCTCAAACTTATGTCCATCAAATCGGTGATGCCATCCAACTATCTCATCCTCTGTCATCCCCTACTCCTCCTGCCTTCAGTCTTTCCCAGCATCAGGGTCTTTTCCAATAAGTCAGTTCTTCGCATCAGGTGGCCAAAGTATCGGAGCTTCAGCATCAGTCCTTCCAATAAATATTAAGGATTGATTTCCTTTAGGATGGACTGGTTGGATCTCCTTGCAGTCCAAAGGACTCTCCAACACCACAGTTCAAAAGCATCAATTCTTCTGCATTCAGCTTTCCTTATAGTCCAAGTCTCACATCCATACACAACTACTGGAAAAAACAGCTCTGACTAGACAAACCTTTGTCAGCAAAGTAATGTCTCTGCTTTTTAATATGCTGTCTAGGTTGGTCATAGCTTTTCTTCCAAGGAGCAAGCATCTTTTAATTTCATTGCTGCAGTCACCATCTGCCGTGATTTTGGAGCCCCCAAAATAAAGTCTGTCACTGTTCCCATTGTTTCCCCATCTATTTGCCACGCAGTGATGGCATGGGATGCCATGATCTTTATTTTTTGAATGCTGAGTTTTAAGCCGACTTTTTCACTCTCCTCTTTCACTTTTATTAAGAGGCTCTTCAGTTCCTCTTCACCTTCCGCCATAAGTGTGGTATCATCTGCATATCTGGGGTTATTGATATTTTTTCTGGCAATCTTTATTCCAGCTTGTATTTCATCCAGTCTGGCATTTCGTATGGTGTACTCTGCATATAAATTAAATAAGCAGGGTGACAATATACAGCCTTGACATAGTCCTTTCTCAATTTGGAACCAGTCTGTTCTTCCATGTCCAGTTCTAACTGTTGCTTCTTGACCTGCATACAGGATTCTCAGGAGGCAGGTAAGGTGGTCTGGTATACCCATCTCTTGAAGAATTTTTCACAGCTTGTTTTTATCTATGCAGTCAAGGCTTTGGCTTAATCAGTAAAGCAGAACTAGCTGTTTTTCTGGAATTCTCTTGCTTTTTCAATGATCCAACAGATGTTGGCAATTTGATCTCTGGTTCCCCTGCCTTTTCTAAAGCCAGCTTGAATATCTGGAACTTCACAGTTCATGTACTGTTGAAGCCTGTCTTGGAGAAGTTTGAGCATTCTTTTGCTAACATGTGAAATGAGTGCAATTGTATGATAGTTTGAACATTCTTTGACATTGCCTTTCTTTGGGATTGGAATGAAAACTGACCTTTTCCAGTCCTGTGGCCACTGCTGGGTTTTCCAATTGTGCTGGCATATTGAATGAAGCATTTTCACAGCATCATCTTTTAGAATTTGAAATAGCTCAACTGGAATTCCATCACCTTCACTAGCTTTGTTTGTAGTGATACTTCCTAAGGCCCACTTGACTTTGAATTCCAGGATTTCTGGCTCTAGGTGAGTGATTTTGATTAATAAATTTGGCTTTAAGTCTAGTTTAAGAAACTAGTTTAAGAAACTGTGAGAATATTTTGTAAGGATGCTTCCTCTAAAACGTCTAATTTGTAAGGATGCTTACTCTAAAATGTCTAATTAGGAAAGTAATCTGTGAAAAAGGAAATATTGAATTTATAAAGCAAAGTTAGGAAATTTCTACTTGTTAGATTTCAGTGAGCAGAAATTCAATTAGAAAATAGAAAATTTATCACTTAAATCAATTCCTTTCTGTCACATTAACCTGTTGCTCTCTATATTTTATCCTGACATATTTTTCTTCATAGAATTTATTACAATTTTATAAATGCATTCCATTTTTATCTATTCCCAAACCTCCACTTGTTTTTAAACTTCATAAAATCAGAAATTGTGTCACCCCAGATTTTAGAATAGTGCCTCAAACAAAGCAGATGCAATAAATATTTGTTAAATTAAAGAATGACATTTTCCTCTTGATTGCAAATTACTTGAAAACAAGTGAAATATTTTAGCTATGCATTGTTCTCCTCATAGTAGCATATTTTCCATGTTTTCAGCATTCAGATATCATGTCATATAGAACTGAATGGAGAAAGTTAAATAAGATAGGAAACTTTAAGGCGTTAAACATGTATTTGGAGAGTTGAATGTGAGATCTCAGAGAAACTGTTTGATGAAATAAGATGGGAATGAATGGGAGATACATGTCAAGGGGAAAGAAGATATCCTTGGATACAGATATAAGCACAAATAAATAAGTTCCAGGATGTAAGTGCTTAGTGATTTATATTCTGCCAGTGATATCCTTCTTGAACAGATTTGACTCCCAACAAAAAGTTTCCAGGTTGCTCTCTTCCTCTTCCTAAAGATGAAATATTTAAGTAAACAAGTTAAAAATAAAACACAAAATATCAAACCAAAGGACAAAAAACAACGCAGTTTCATCTTTTGGTGGATTAGTATTTCGATCGAGAATCTTCAAATGAAGTTTGAGATTACTACCCTTGCTTGCACTAGCATTCCTTTTATGGTCTTTCAATAATACCATGTTTATTTTCTCCATCGGGTTAGTGGACCAGAAAGCACATCCACTCTGTTGATTATCACCTGTTTCATCCTCTCTTCATACAGATACTTGATCTCTAGTATATATAGCATATATCCATCTTTAAATTTGTGAGTGTCTTCAATATTGTATATATTCTTGAGAACAAACCAACCAAACTTCACCATTAATTCAATTTTCTTATTATGCTGTAGATGAGATTTGCCAAAATGTAATACAGGTATTTAACTCAGTGACTAGACCACCACAATGCAGGTATTACAGAGATATAGGATATGATCTTGAAGTCAGTAAAAGCCCTGGGGAACCAAGACCCAAAGAATAGAGTCACCACCTGTGATCATTGTCAGGAAACCAAGTATAGTATAAAGCACTATCATTTGCAGAGGTTTCAGAAAACTATTGTTTTGTGATAATATACTTTTTACTGTGATCAAATATACATAACATAAAGGTTACAATTTTATCCATTTTTTATTTTTTAATATTTCCCTTACCCATTTGTTCCCTGCCTCTTCTACCACCTGAGGCGACTACTATTTTTTTCTCTATAATTATGAAACTTTTTTTCTTTTTTAAAAAAATCCATACCACATAAGGAGAAATTGTATGATATCTACCTTTTTCTGACTTATTTCACTTGACATACTGCCCTTGAGATCTGCCCATGTTGTCGTACGTGACAAGATTTCATTTTATTCTTTATTTCTTAATTTTCCATTATGTAAATATATATTGCAATTTCTTCATTCATTAATTGATGTACACTTAGGTAATTGTTTCCATATCTTGACTATTGTAACTGTTACTTCAGTGAATATGGGGATAGGGTGCACGTATTATTTCAAGTTAGTTTTTTCACTTTGGCTAACTGTCCAGAGGTAGAAATACTACATCATATAACAGTTCTATTTTTAATTTTTGGAGGAAATGCCATACTGTTTTCTATAGTAGTTATACCAGTTTATACTCCCACCAACAATGCTTATGGGTTCTCTTTATTCCATATCCTCACCACTTATTTCTTTACTTTTTTGGATATTTTTATTTTTTAATTAATTTATTTTAATTGGAGAATAATTACTTTACAATATTTTGATGATTTTTTGCAATACATCCACATGAATCAGGCACATTTGTCGCCCCATGCTGAAACCCCCATTCCACCTCCCTCCTCACCCTATCCCTCTGGGTTGTCCCAGAGCACTGGCTTTTGGTACCCTGCTTCATGAACTTGCACTGTTCATCTGTTTTACATATGATAATTTTCAGGTTTCAGTGCTATTCTCTCAATTCATCCCACCCTCCCCTTCTCCCACTGAGTCCAAAAGTCTGTTGTTTACATCTGTGTCTCCTTTGCTGCCCTGCATGTGGGATTGTTGGCACCATCTTTCTAAATTCCATATGTATGTATTAATATACAGTATTTATCATTCTATTTCTGACTTATTTAACTCTGTATAATAAGTTCAGGTTCATCCACCTCATTAGAGCTGACTCAAATGCATTGTTTTTTATAGCTGAATAATATTCCATTGTGAATATGTGCTACAACTTCCTTATCCATTCATCTGCCAATGGACATCTTGGTTGCTTCCACGTCCTCAGTTCAGTTCCGTAGCTCAGTCGTGTCCGACTCTTTGTGACCCCGTGAACCACAGCATACCAGGCCTCCCTGTCCATCACCAACTCCCAGAGTCCACCCAAACCCATGCCCATTGAGTTGGTGATGCCATCCAACCATCTCATCCTCTGTCGTCCCCTTCTCCTCCTGCCCTCAATCTTTCCCAGCATCAGGGTCTTTTCAAATGAGTCAGCTCTTTGCATCAGGTGACCAAAGTATTGGAGTTGCAGCTTCAACATCAGTCCTTCCAATGAACACCCAGGACTGATCTCCTTTAGCTATTGTAAATAGTGTTGCAATTAATGTAGGGGTACATGTATCTCTTTCAATTCTGGTTTCCTCGGGGTATACACCCAGCAGTGGGATTATTAGGTCATATGGCATTTCTATTCCCAGTTTTTTAAGGAATCTCCACAGTGTTCTTCATAGTGACTCTTCAACAAGTGGTGCTGGGAAAACTGGTCAACTACATGTAAAAGAATGAAACTAGAACACTTTCTGACATCATGCACAAAATTAAACTCAAAATTAATAAGGACCTAAATATAAGACTGGAAACTACAAAACCCCTAGAGGAAAACATAGGCAGAACACTCTCCAGCAAAAATCACAGCAAAATCCTCTATGACCCACCTCCCAGAGTAGTGGAAATAAAAACAAAAAATAAACAAATAGTACCTAAGTAAACTTAAAAAAGCTTTTTCAAAATGAAGGAAACTATAAACAAGGTGAAAAGACAACCTTCAAAATGGGAGAAAACAGCAAATGAAACAACTGACAAAGAATTAATCTCCAGAATATATAGTTCAATACCAGAAAAACAAATAGCTCAATCAAAAAGTGGGCAAAAGACCTAAATAGTTCTCCAAATAAGAAATACAGATGGCTAATAAAGACATAAGAAGATGCTCAACATTACTCATTATTAGAGAAATGCAAATCAAAACCACAATGAGGTATCATCTCACACTGGTCAGAATAGTCAACTTCAAAAAGTCTACAAGCAATAAATGCTGGAGAGGGTGTGGAGAAAAGCAACCCTCTTACACTGTTGGTGTGAATGTAAACTTGTATTTCTTTACTTTTTCACTGTAGCTATTCTGACAAGTGTAAGGTGATACCTTGTGATTTTGATTTACACTTCCCTCACTATTAATAATGTTGAGCATCTTTTTGTGTATTTCTTGGTCATCTGTACATATTCTTTAGAAAAATATTTATTCAGATATTCTGCCCATTTTTCAATTGGATTTTTGTTTGTTTTGCTATAGTTGTATGAACTTTTTATATATTTAGGATATTAATCCCTTATCAGATATATGATTTACAATTATTTTCTCCCATTTGGGTTCCCTTTTCATTTTATTGAGGGTATCCTTTGCTGTGCAGAAGTAGTATAGTTTGATATAGTCCACTTGTTTATATTTTGTTCTTATTGCTTTTACTTTTGGTGTCAGATTCAAAAAATCATTGCCAAGACCTCTGTTAAACAACTTATCACTTGTTTTCTTATAGAAGTTTTATAGTTTTAGGTCTTATGTTCATCTTTAATCTATTTTGAGTTAATTTTTGTGTATACTATAAGAAAGTGGCCCAATTTTAATTCTTTTGCTTGTTGCTATCTAGTTCTCCCATTACTTTGGCCACCTCATGTGAAGAGGTGACTCATTGGAAAAGACCCTGATGCTGGGAGGGATGGGGGCAGGAGGAGAAGGGAATGACAGAGGATGAGATGGCTGGATGGCAACACCAACTTGATGGACATGAGTTTGAGTAAACTCCGGGAGTTGGTGATGGACAGGGAGGCCTGGCATGCTGCGATTCATGGGATCGCAAAGAGTTGGACACGAGTGAGCAACTGAACTGAACTGAACTGATCTGATATAGCTCTCCCAACACTATTTATTGAAGAGACTGTCCTTTTCCTATTAAATATTCTTGTTTTCTTGTTACAAATTAATTGGCCGTGCATGCATGGGTTTCTTTCTGAGCTCTCTACTCTGTTCCATTGTTCTATATGTCTGCTTCTGTACCTGTACCACATTGTTTTAATTACTATAGCTTTGCTATACATTAATAGTTTGAAATCAGGAAGGATGGTCCTCCAGCTTTGGTCTTCTTTCTCAAGACTGCTTTGGTTATTCAGAGTTTGTGGTTCCCACACTAACTTCCATTTTTATTTGTCTTATTTCTAGTTTCATACCATTGTAGTCAGAAAATATTCTTAATATGATTTCAATACTCTTAAGTTTATTAAGATTTATTTCAATAAATATCAATCCTAGAGAATATTCCTTGTGCAATTTGCATTTGAGAAGAATGTGTTCTTTTCATTTTGGATGGAATGACCTATTTATATCTTTTAAGTTAATCTGTTGTAATGTGTCATTTAGGGTCAATGATTTCTTACTGATTTTCCATCTTGATGATATATCCTTTGATGTAATCAGAGTTCGAAATTCCCTACTATTACTATGTTACTTTCTCTATTTAAGTCTGGAAATATTTGCTTTATATACTTAGGTGTTCCTATGTTGGGTACATAAATACTTACAAGTCTTATATCTTTTTGTTGGGCTGACTGCTTTCTCATTATGCAGCTCCTTTGTCTCTTATCACAGTCTTTAAAGTTAGTTTCATCTGATATAAGTATAGCTTTCTTTCAGTTTCTGTTTGCATGGAGTATATTTTTCCATCACTTCACTTTCAGTCTATGTGTGTTCTTATGTCTGCTGTGAGTCTCGTCTCTTGTAGGCAGCAGAGAGAGTTTGTGTTTGTTTCTTTGTTTAGCCATTCACCACCCTGTGTCTTATTGGAACATTTAATCCATTTACATGTAAAGTAATTTTTGATAGGTATGTACATATTGCCATCATGTTCATTGTTTCCTGACTGCTTTTGTATTTCCTCTCTCTTACTTCTTTTCTAGTTGTCCTCCTTGTGGTTTAATAACTTTATGTTATACTTGAATTCCTTTCTCATAATCTTTTGTGTATTTACTAAATGTTTCTGCTTTGTGCTTATCAAGAGGCTTACATGTAACAACTTATACCTATAACACTCTGTTTAAGTTGACAGAAACTTAAGTTTGATCATAATTCAAAGACTGACATTTTTATCCCTTCATGTTTTATGATTTTAATGTCACATTTTACATATTTTATATTGTGTATCCCTTAATTCTTTTAATCATAGCTATTTTTAGTACTTTTGTCTTTTAACCTCCATTCTGGCTTAATTAATCCATAACCTTTGCTATATATTTACCTTTCCAGTGAGATTTAGTCCATCATATGTTTTCATGTCTTTAATCTTTTTTAAGTGTACAGTTCTGTGATACTAAGTACATTCACATTGTTCTGCAATCATCGCTACCATCCATATCCAGAACTTATTCATGTTCCCAAACTGAAACTGTGAACCCATTAAATACTCACTCCCCATTCCTCCCTCATCCAAGTCCCTGGCAGTCATTTTTACTATTTGTCTCTAAATTGGACTGTTGTAGATAGGTGGACTCACACAATATTTGTCCTTTTGTGACTAACATTTCATCTATGTGGAATCATACAATATTTGTCCTCTTGTGACTAATTTATTTCACTTAGCTTGGTGTCTTCAAAGTCATTCACGCTGTGGCATGCATGAGAATTTCTGTGGTAATATACTTTGAAAATATTTCTATTAAGAAAAATGTGTAAGATTCATTTATGATATGAATAAATCAAGATACAGTATGTATATCCCCTCCCTTATCCCCTAAGGGCTTCCCTGATAGCTCAGCTGGTAAAGAATCCACCTGTAATGCAGGAATGCTCGGGTCCATCCCTGGGTTGGGAAGATCCTCTGGAGAAGGGAAAGGCTACCCACTCCAGTACTCTAGACTGGAGAAGTCTATAGACTGTATAGTCCATGGGGTCTCAAAGAGTCAGACACGATTGAGAGACTTTCACTTTCACTTTATCCCCTAAATGTGTGAAATTAAGTTGTTAGAAGTTGAGCTAAAACTTAAGTTAACGAGAGAAGGGAAATTTTGTCTGTATTATCAGCAATCACTTAAATTGTATTCTTTTTATGAAGAAAGGCAGGATGGAAGAATCACTTACATTTTTAGAGTGAATGAATCTTGATAGCTGACATTTACAGCTTGACACTTATGAGTACTCTCACCTTGAATACTCTGAATGCAGAGATTGTATTGTAACCATCATAGTATTCCCATTGCATAGCAATATGCTTAGCACAGAGTGACTGTTCAAAATTCGCTGATTAATGGAAATCTTTGATAATATTCTATAAATTTGAAAGGAGGCAGTCAGCATGGCTATTATTACAGTTTCTCTTACATGTTTTGACTTGATGATCCCTGGACCCGTATTTGGTATGTTGCTATAAGGAAAGAAAAGGAGTCATTCACATGCCCAAAGACACATTTTTATAACCCAGTGTAGGGGGAAATTTACTATGCTTGAAATACTGCCTTTTTTAGACAATGAGCATAAAATTATGCATTTAGCCAACCATAGTTTAGTCCATTTTTTTTTTTTTTCCTCCTCTTAAGTTCTCTGATACTGACAGTTTACATGCAAGTAGGTGACCCTGATGCTGGGGAAGATTGAGGGCAGGAGGAGAAGGGGACGACAGAGGATGAGATGGTTGGATGGCATCACTGACTCAATGGACAAGGGTTTGGGTGGACCCCGGGAGTTGGTGATGGACAAGGAGGCTTGGAGTGCTACGGTTCCTGGGGTCGCAAAGAGTCGGACATGACTGAGCGTCTGAACTGAACTGAACTGCGGAAGGATCATTAACGTGGGTCTTAGAGCCCCGTGACCTCGCCTAGCCCCGCCCAGTTCACGAGCTCTCCTCCACCCGTGCCGCGCGGGATGGGAAGGACGGGAAGGAAGACGTCTGGAGGCCCTGTTATCCACGCGGGGATGGCGCGGGCGGGGAAACCCTGGCCTGGGCGGTCGGGTTCGGTGGCCTTTCCGGTGTAGGGGATGAGGAGCTGCGCGAGAAGGCGCGGGGCGGGGGGGGCGCAGCGTGCAACGTGGGGATCGGACCGGATGGTAAGTTGGCTCCCCTCTGGCTCTCCTTCGTCTTCCCGCCCACCCCGCCGGTCCCTCCGCTCCTCCATCCCCCGCCAGCCGGGGTGGCCCACCCCCACCCAGTCCCGCCCCTGTGGCTATGGCACCGTCTCCGTCTCCGGTGTCTCTCTTCCGCCCGACCTCCCCACCACATCCCTCAAGGTTGGGTCCGAGAGTGGGACTTAATGTCTCTGCTCAGGGTGACCCCACCCCGCACGCCTTGGGCTTCCCTGGTGTCTCAGACGGTGAAGTCTCTGTCTGCATTGCAGGAGACCTGGGTTCGATCCCTGGGTAGGGAAGATCCCCTGGAGAAGGAAACGGCAGCCCATGGACAGAGGAGCCTGGTGTGCTACACGCAGTCCATGGGGTCACAAAGAGTGGGACACGACTGAGCGACTTCACTTTCTTTTCACTTCCTAAACTCTAGTAGGGAAATAGATAATGAGATACCAAGCAGGGTGAGGAAGTGGATATGATGATTTCATTAGTTTTTTCATTATAATGATCTGATTGGATAGCAGTACACCAATTTTGTTTTTGTCTTTAGTGTAACATGTTCCTATATTTGTGTGTGCTTGTGAGATGTTTCTTGAATCTTTATCAATCTAGCCAGTTATCTTAGCTTTCCTTTCTGCTAAATGGCCTTCCTGAATAATTTGAGTATAATTTAGAGTATAAACGGTTATGAAGTGTTATTCATTTTATGTAAGCCAAAGATGTATGCTAAATTTGGAAATACTACTACATTATGTTGATAATGATAGCTTACAATGAACAGTGTTGGATTGGTGATCTCGGAAGAAGATTTAACTTACGGACAAGGGACCAGACTTAATCATTCAAAAGCTTTTGGTAGCAGAATTTTATTAAAGTATGAAAAGAGGACAGAGAAAGCATCTGAAACAGATATGAGAAGGGGTATGGAGAGTGCCCTCTTCACTAGTCCTTAGGAAGGGAATTATATATACTTTTAAAATTAGTTATTACAAAAAATCAAAAGGATGCCTCAAGGTTGTAAAAATTTTACCAGATCCACTCCCACAAAATACATTTTAGGATAACAGGATTATAACTTAAAAATAGAAAGATCCTACTGGACACACTCCATAATAAACATTCTAAATATCAGGATTCATATAAGTTCAGTTCAGTTCTGTTCAGTCCCTCAGTCGTGTCTGACTCTTTGAGACCCCATGGACTGCAGCACGCCAGGCTTTCCTATCCATGATCAACTCCTGGAGAAAAACGCATGTCCATTGAGTCAGTGATGCCATCCAACCATCTCATCCTCTGTCATCCCCTTCTCCTCCCACCTTCAATCTTTCCCAGCATCAGGGTCTTCTCAAATGAGTCAATACTTCACATCCGTGGCCAAAGTATTGGAGTTTCAGCTTCAGCATCAGTCCTTCAATGAATATTCAGGACTGATTTCCATTGGGATTGACTGGTTGGATCTACTTGATGTCCAAGGGACTCAAGAGTCTTGTCCAACACCACAGTTCAAAAACATCAATTTGGCACTCAGGTTTCTTTCTAGTACAACTCTCACATGCATACATGACTATGAGAAAAACTAAAGCTTTGACCAGACGCACCTTTGTTTGCAAAGTAATGTCTCTGCCTTTTAATATGCTGTATAGGTTGTTCATAATTTTTTCTTCCAAGGAGCAAGCATCTTTTAATTTCATGGCTACAGTCACTATCTGCAGTGATTTTGGAGCCCCCCAAAATAAAGTCTCTTATTGTTTCCACTGTTTCCCCATCTATTTCCCATGAAGTGATGTGACCAGATGCCATGGTCTTAGTTTTCTGAATGTTGAGTTTTAAGCCAAGCTTTTTTACACTCCTCTTTTATATTCATCATGAGGCACTTTAGTTAGTCCATTTATACCATGAGTGTGATGTCATCTGTATATCTGAGGTTACTGATATTTATCCCAGCAATCTTGATCCCAGCTTGTGACTCATCCAGCCTGGCATTTTGCATGATGCACTCTGCGTATAAGTTAAATAAGCAGGGTGGCAATATACAGCCTTGAGGTTCTGCTTTCCCAATTTGGAACGACTCTGTTGCTCCATGTCCATTTCGAACTGTTGCTTCTTGACCTGCATACAGATTTCTGAGGAGGCAGGTCAGGTGGTCTGGTATTCCAATCTCCTTAAGAATTTTCAAAAGTTTCTTGTGTTCCACACAGTCAAAATTTTGGCATAGTCAATAAAGCAGAAGTAGATGCTTTTCTGGAACTCTCTTGCTTTATTGATGATCCAGCGGATGCTGGCAATTTGATCTCTGGTTCCTCTGCCTTTTCTAAATCCAGCATGAACATCTGGAAGTCCATGATTCACGTATTGTTGAAGCCTGGCTTAGAGAATTTTGAGCATTACTTTACTAATGTGACATGAGTGAAATTGTGCAGCAGTGTGAACATACTTTGTCATTGTCTTTCTTTGGGATTGGAATGAAAACTAATCTTTTCCAGTCCTGTGTCCACTTCTGAGTTTTCCAAATTTGCTGGCATATTGTGTGCAGCACTTTCACAGCACCTTCTTTTAGGACTAGAGATAGCTCAACTGGAATTCCATCACCTCCACTAGCTTTGTTCATAGTGATGCCTCCTAAAGCCCACTTGACTTTGCATTCCAGGACATCTGGCTCTAGGGGAGTGATCACACCATCGTGGTTATCTGGGTCATGAAGATCTTTTTTCTATAGTTCTTCTTTGTATACTTGTCACTTTTTCTTGATATCTTCTGCTTCTGTTAGGTCCATAACATTTCCGTCCTTTATTGATCCCATCTTTGCATGAGATGTTCCCTTGGTATCTCTAATTTCATTGTAGAGACCTCTAGTCTTTCCCATTCTATTGTTTTCCACTATTTCTTTGCATTGATCACTGAGGATGGCTTTCATATCTCTTCTTGATATTTTTTTGGAACTCTGCATTCAAATATGTGTATCTTTCATTTTCTCCTTTGCCTTTTGCTTCTCTTCATTTCATAGCTATTTGTAAGGCCTCCTCAGACAACCATTTTGCCTTTTTGCCTTTCTTTTTCTTGGGGATGGTCTTGATCTCTGCCTCCTATACAATGTCTAGAACCTCCATCCATAGTTCTTCAGGCACTCTGATTATCAGATCTAATCCCTCGAATCTATTTTTCACTTCCACTGTATAATCATAAGGGATTTGATTTAGGTCATATCTGAATTGTCTAGTTGCTTTCCCTACTTTTCTTTAAGTCTGAATTTCACAATAAGGAGTTCATGATCTGAGCCACAGTCAGCTCCCAGCCTTGTTTTTGCTGACTGTATAGAGCTTTTCCATCTTTGAAGCAAAGAATATAATCCATCTACTTTTGGTATTGACCACCTGGTGATGCCCACGTGTAGAGTTGTCTCTTGTGTTGTTGGAAGAGGGTGTTTGCTATGACCAGTGCATTGTCTGGGAAAAACTCTATTAGCCTTTGCCTTCTTTAAAGGCAATGGAGCCTTTGCCCACTTCATTCTGTACTCCAAGGCCAAATTTGCCTGTTACTCCTGATATTTCTTGACTTCCTACTTTTCATTCCAGTCCCCCGTAATGAAAAGGACATCTTTTGGGGGTGTTAGTTCTAAAAGGTCTTGTAGGTCTTCATAGAACCATTCAGCTTCTTCAGCATTAATAGTCAAGGTATAGAGTTGGATTACTGTGCTATTGAATGGTGTGCCTTGGAAACAAACAGAGATCACTCTGTCATTTTTGAGATTGCATGCAGGCACTGCAATTCGGACTCTTTTGTTGACTGTGATGGCAACTCCATTCCTTCTAAGGGCTTATTGCCCACAGTAGTAGATGCATTGGTCATCTGAGTTAAATTCACCCATTCTAGTCCATTTAGTTTGCTGATCCCTAAAATGTAGATATTCACAATTGCCATCTCATGTTTGACACTTCCAATTTACCTTGATTCAAGGACCTTACATTCCAGGTTCCTATGCAATATTGCTCTTTATAGCATCGAACTTTACTTCCATCACCAGTCACATCCACAACTGGGTGTTCTTTTTGCTTTGGCTGCATCTCTTCATTCTTTCTGGAGTTATTTCTCCTCTGATCTCCAGTAGCATAAGAGGCACCTGCCGACCTGGAAAGTTCATTTTCCAGTGTCCTATCTTTTTGCCTTTTCATACTGTTCATGGGGTTCTCAAGGCAAGAATACTGAAGTGGATTGCCATTCTCTTTTCCAGTAGAGCCACGTTTTTTCAGAGTTCTCCACTGTGATCCATCCATCTTGGGTGGCCCTACAAAGCACACTTCATAATTTCATTGAGCTAGACAAGGCTGTGGTCTATGTGATCAGATTGGTTAGGGTGATGTTGGAGTGGTGGCTGTGGGGCACTGGAACCACTTTGAGATGATACCCCATGTCCAAGAGCAGAGAAGCCCCAGCAAGTAGGTAGGTGCTGGAGCGATTTTGAGGAGATACCCATGTCCAAGGGCAAAGGAGAAGCCCCAGCAAGATCGTAGGAGGGGCAAAATCATGTTTAGAATCAAATCCCATACCCACCAGAGATGCATAGAGGGCTTGAATAAACTCTGTGCACATCAGAACCCAGAAACCCCACAGAGACTGAGACAGAAATGTGTTTAAGTATCTCCTGCAGATGTATGTGTCAGCAGTGGACTGCTGCAAGGGCACGGGCTCTGGGTGCAATAGACCTGGTTATCACATAAGCCCTCTTGGAAGAGGTCACCATTAACCCCAACATAGAGCCACAATAACTTACACAGGACTGGGAAACAGACTCTTGGAGGGCACAAACAAAAATTGTACACACCAGGACCCAGGAGAAAAGAACAGTGACTCCACAAGAGACTGACCCAGACCTGCACATGAGTGTCCAGGAGTCCCTGGCAGAAGCATATGTCAGCGGGCTGCTGTAGGGTTGGGCACACTGCATACAGCAGTGCGTGCATGGGACCTTTTGAAGGAGGTTGCCATTATCTTCAGGGCTTCCCTGGTGGTTCAGAGGTTAAAGTGTCTGCCTCCAATGCAGGAGACCTAGGTTCGATCCCTGGGTTGGGAAGATCCCCTGGGGAAGGAAATGGCAACCCACTCCAGTATTCTTGCCTAGAGAATGCCATGGTTGGAGGAGCCTGGTAGGCTGCAGTCCACGGGGTCGCAATTACCTCCACCACAGTTTGGCCTCAGGTCAAATGATACGGAAGAAACACAGCCCCAGCCATCAACAGAAAATTGAATTACAGATTCACTGAGCATCTGTATGCAGGTCAAGAAACAACAGTTGGAACTAGATATGAAACAGCAGACTCCTTCCAAATTGGGAAAGGAGTTCGTCAAGGCTTTATATTGTCACCCTGCTTATTTAACTTATATGCAGAGTACATCTTGAGAAATGCTGGACTGTATGAAGCATATGCTGCAATCAAGACTGCTGGGAGAAATATCAATAACCTCAGATATGCAGATGACATCACACTCATGGCAGAAGGCAAAGAATAACTAAAGATCCTCTTGATGAAAGTGAAAGAGGAGAGTGAAGATTTTGGCTTAAAACTCAACATTCAGAAAACTAAGATCACAGTATCTGGTCCCATCACTTCATGGCAAGTAGATGGCGAAACAATAGAAACAATGAGAGACTTTATTTTTTGGATCTCCAAAATCACTGCAGATGATGACTGCAGCCAAGAAATTAAAAGATGCTTGATCCTTGGTAGAAAATCTATGACCAACCTAGACAGCATATTAAAAAGCAAAGACATTGCTTTGTCAACAAAGGTCCATCTAGTCAAAGCTTTGGTTTTTCCAGTAGTCATGTATGGATATGACAGTTGGACTATAAGGAAAGCTGAGCGTCGAAGAATTCATGCTTTGGAACTGTGGTGTTAGAGAAGACTCCTGAGAGTTCCTTGGACAGCAAGGAGATCCAACCAGTACATCCTAAAGGAAATCAGTCCTGAACATTCATTGGAAGGACTGATGCTGATGCTGAAACTCCAGTACTTTAGCCACCTAATGCAAAGAACCGATTCATTTGAAAAGACCCTGAATGCTGGGAAAGATTGAAGGTGGGAGGAGAAGGGGATGGCAAAGGATAAGATGGTTGGATGGCATCACCAACATGATGAACATGAGTTTGAGTAGGCTTTGGGAGTTGGTGATGGACAGGGAAGCCTGGAATGCTAGTCCATGTTGTTGCAAATAGTCAGACAGGACTGAGCTACTGAACTGAACTAAATCCCTAGTACAGTGTTTAAACTAATTTGTTTGTTGTGTAACCATCAGTCCAGGGCTTAAATAAATAAAATAGCTTTATGTGACTAAGACTAAGGAATGCAGAGGGAGCAAACAACAACAACAACAAAAACCCTTTGTCCTTTCCTCCTCCTTGAGAACTCTAGACCCTAGCTCTTCCTGGAGAACCCCACCCATCTCTCCTTAGGTAACCTGGTCTTTTTATCATCCTGCCTAGGAATTGACTCTCTCAATAATAACTCTAAATATATAATTAGAAATTAGTATATAGTTTCAAATGGCCTTTTTTTTCTTTTATTGGAATTTGCAAACACACACACACACACACACACACAAAATCTTTGAGAGATAGCTCAACTTTCTACAGAACACAGCTAGTTATTTTTTATTATAGATCTATATTCTACCACAGTGTTTACCAGAATAAAACTACTTTTCTATCAAATTTTAAAACTGCCTTTATTTAAGAGATATTATCTTTGTTAAAACATAAACAATAACAACAAAAATATAACCAGTAGTACCTTGTTTCAACTCTAATATTGTTTTATTATTCAAGATCTATTTATTTCTTAAAGTTTAACTTTCATGTGGATATTTCTCAGTCTTTTCAACAAATATAATTTTACTATAAACTCATTGAAGTCCTTTCTCCCAGAAATCACTGTACCTTTATTTGTTAAGTGTTTCAAACTACTTGTTGAGTAAATAAATGAATGAACTAATGATTGTAGAGTAGCATTAAAACTAATTTTTAGGTCGGGAACAGAAAACACAGTTCTGCAACTATTTCTCAATGAATATAGGTAGCTAAATTGAAGTTTTTAGCTGGCAGGGTTCTTGTTATTTGCTTGTTTGTTGAGCAATGATCAACACAATTTTGGAAATCTAAAAATTTGGGTCATTAAAATTTATCTTGATTTGTGAATTTATTTTCAGAACTATCTTTATATTATAATAACTCCTCTTGCTAGAGAAAACCTGCCATATTGGTATAAATTGGCAGCTTTCATTTATTTTTTTATATTAAATTAATGAACAAGGTGAAATGGTCTTCCTATCAGCTATATTGTACAATTGAGATGTAAGTAGAAGAGTCATTAATCCATTTTTTCTCCTATAATATATAGTAAAGATATATGCATTCCAAACTTCTGTTTTTATAATAAAGTTATTAAGTTTATTGTTTCAAAGGTAAAAGGAAAATGACCTTTCCAAATGAAAAAAAGTAGAGTTCTACAAGTACTAATATGTAAGTTTCTCTATAAGAGAATTCTGTGGCTATTCACTCAGTGTAGAATTTTATCAGGTAGTTGCACACATATACTAAATAGCCTCTATCCCTTCAATAGCACTACATTTTGAGAGATTGCAGTGTAATCCAGGCATGAAGGTGGGAGCTCCCACATTGTCTAGAGTTTAATTCCTATCTATGGCTCTTACTAGCTGTGTGACTTTGGGAAAGCACATAGATCTTCTTACCCTGGTTTCTGCAAGTATTGCATGTATATAATAAATATAATTTGCATTCTCATTGTGAAAATTGAATAAAGTAAAACTATTAGAACTGTTAATAGTATCTGTTATTATCTTAAGTAGAACATTTACCATAAATTCATGAAAGCATTGCATATCTCAGGTGTGCAACATAGTAATTTTACAATTTTATAGATTACATACCATATGGATAATCCCTGTCTTTGATCTCTTGCCAAGCAACTTTTGAATAATGCTTTAGAATTTTCACAGAACTTCTCACATATATCAGTCTTGAGTTCATTACTTTAATGTTTTATTTGATGTTACCAATATTGTAGCCTTCAAATTATAGAGTTTGATTTCTGAGATGAAAGTTCCCAGGTCCAAACCCTGGCTCTTCCATTTGTTCTGTGTAAGACTTGAGTCAGAATTTGTAATCTGTATACCCCACAGTTTCCTTACTTGTAAAATGGAACTAATACTTTATAGGATCATATGTTTTTCAAATGAGATGATGCATAGAAACAACTTATGCTTGGCATTATAGTAAGTACTCAATATATGATAACTGAAAGAGGATTATAATTACTTAGTAAATCTCTGCAGTCCTTCTCCCCTGTTTTAGTCTTTTATGGATAACATTCTTACAGATACTTGTGGATAGCTATTAATAAACTATTGAATATTCAGAATGGTATTGATTTTAATGACATTAATGTTATCATCCATTGAAAATTTTAAATTAGATGAATAAACGGAATAGACATTTACTAGATATGCTTTGGGAAACTGATCAGATTTTCAACGTTTCATAATATGAAATGTGAATCCAAAATAATGTGATTTTTACACATGAAAAGATGCTCAACATCACTCATTATCAGAGAAATGCAAATCAAAACCTCAATGAGGTACCATTACATGCCAGTCAGAATGGCTGCTATCCAAAAGTCTACAAGCAATAAATGCTGGAGAGGGTGTGGAGAAAAGGGAACCCTCTTACACTGTTGGTGGGAACGCAAACTAGTACAGCCACTATGGAGAACAGTGTGGAGGTTTCCTAAAAAACTGGAAATAGAACTGCCATATGACCCAGCAATCCCACTTCTGGGCATACACACTGAGGAAACCAGATCTGAAAGAGACACGTGCACCCCAATGTTCATCGCAGCACTGTTTATAATAGCCAGGACATGGAAGCAACCTAGATGTCCATCAGCAGACGAATGGAAAAGGAAGCCGTGGTACATATACACCATGGAATATTACTCAGCCATTAAAAAGAATACATTTGAATCAGTTCTAATGAGATGGATGAAACTGGAGCCCATGATACAGAGTGAAGTAAGCCAGAAAGATAAAGACCAATACAGTATACTAATGCATATATATGGAGTTTAGAAAGATGGCAATGATAACCCTATATGCAAAACAGAAAAAGACACACAGATGTACAGAGCAGACTTTTGGACTCTGTGGGAGAAGGCGAGGGTGGGATGTTTCGAGAGAACAACATCGAAACATGTATAGTATCAAGGGTGAAACAGATCACCAGACCAAGTTGGATGCATGAGACAAGTGCTCGGACCTGGTGCACTGGGAAGACCCAGAGGGATCGGGTGGAGAGGGAGGTGGGATGGGGGATCGGGATGGGGAACACATGTAAATCCATGGCTGATTCATGTTAATGTATTGCAAAAACCACTACAATATTGTAAAGTAATTAGCCTCCAACTAATAAAAATAAATGGGAAAAAAAAGTGATTTTTAAAGCTTTATTTCTTTGGAATAGAGCAACCATAACTTCAAAAAGCATGACTGTATAATCTACCAGGAAAAGAGAGAAATGGGTAACTCACTTATCCAGTAACTGAGATTTGAGTTTGTTACTCATAAAATAATTTTTCCAAAGATGAGTTGCTCCTGGCAGTTACTACACTTGGGAGTACCAAGCCCTGATTTGCAGTTTTCAGGAAAATTCCAACCTCCCGAATGCCTGCTACTAGCCATGAAGCTGTTGGATAGGATCCCTGCCTTACCTACTCCTATCATGGATATCCTTTAGCTGAGTTATATCAAGATCAATTAAAAAGACCATTTTGAATTTCTGACATTGTTTGAAGAGCAGACAAAAGTGTGCGTCTGTGTATATGCATGTGTCTGTGTGTGTGTATGCACACATGTGCACAATTATATGAATGTTTGGTCTAGGGGAAGAAGAGGAAGATTAATGTCTGTTATGTGCTTTAGAATTCCTAGAGGGAAGACAGAAAACCCTGTGCAGCAAGTAGGGAAAATAAATCTTCAGAGAAATTATCAGGGCAAGTATGTAATTGACTTTTCTGTAAAAATGGAAGGCTATCCCTGAAGACATTATAATGTAGCAGTAGAACCAAATCCACTGAAGAGAGGAGTGAAAAAAGTTAGTTTAACAAAAACTACTGTGTAATTTCTGAACACAAAATAATTCCTAGGAAAAGGATGATTTTGATAGATGCACATTTTCCTCTTGCTTGTAATAACTTTTTTTGCGTGTTGCTTACTCATCATGCAGATAATTTTTGCTCCTTTTATGAGATCAGAAATTTTTCTGATGCAATTTCTTTTTTCACAATTCAACCACCCAGAAATAATCATTATTGATAATTTTGTACTCATAGTGTAGTCTCATATATGTAGTCCCAATTAGAACTAAAAATTTTAAGAATATATCCTTCATAAATTAAAAGTATATACCAAATGTATAGATGTGCCATATTATTTTTCTTAGCAATTCTTTTCTCCATATTATTTCTGAATATAAACAAATTGTCTTTAGATAATTTTGAAGAATTTCAATATAGAAGAGGTTTTAATTTACAGAAAAGTTGCAGTTAGTAAAGAGAGTTCCCGTAAAATCAGCTGTGTTTCCCTGTTATTAGCATCTTTTATTATGGTGCATTTATTGTAACTAGTGAATCAATATTGTTAATATTATTAACTAAAGTATATATTATTTTCCTGTTTCTGTTCTAACATCCCATCCAAGACATCACATTATGTTTAGTCACCATGTTTCTTTAAGCCGTCCTTCTCAAAATGTTGCTATTTTTGGTGACCTTGACAGTTCTGAGGAATCCTGGTTGGATATTTTATAGGATGTCCCTCAACTGGGATGCCTGATGTTTTTCTTACGATTAGATTGAAGTTATATATTTTGGATAGGAAATGCAGAAGTAAAATGACATTTTCATCTCATAAAATCAAAAGTATAATCTATCAGGGACTTCCCTCGAGGGCCACTACAGGGGGTATATGTTCCATCCCTGGTCGGGGAACTAAAATCCTGTGTGCCATAGGGCATGGTCAACAGGAAAAAGTATATGCTATCAACATGACTCATCGTTATTGATTCAGACCTTAAACACCTGGCTGAGATAGTATTTGTCATGTTTCTTCACTGTAAAGTTCCTCTGACTGTACCCTGTTCCCCAGATTCTGCCATGTATTCTTTGGAAGAAAGTCACTATTCAAAGCCTACACTTAAAGAGTGAGGAATTATATTTCACCTCCATAAAGCATTGTATTTACATAAATTACTTTGAATTCTGCAAAAGAGAACTGTCTCTTCTCCCTGATTTATTTATGTATTCAAATATTTATGTATATCAGTATAAACTCAATTATTTTCTACTTTAGACTATTGTACAAAACTACTTTATTTTATTGCTTAAATTGTCACTTCTTTGGCCATTGAAATCTCTTTTAGTTGGGTTCTATGCTACTGTGACTTACTCTCATTATTATAACATTGTGATGATTTTCTTCAAAACATCTCTTTAGCTCATAGAACTACAATATGCTCCATTCTCCAGATTTATTTTGCATATTTCCTATGCTGGTCATTTATTTTAGAAATTCTGCTTCCTTTCACTGGAGAGTGATATTAGAAACCAAGAACTGAGTACTAGGTATGCTCATCACTAACTATGGAGATGGCATTGCTGCTAGGCCCTTTCAGCTCACAGAGCAAGAAAATAATATGTGTACATAGTATATATACACTTATCCATAAATATTTCTATATATAACCATCAGTATATATATTAAATAAAACATGAACTCTTATCAGTGACTCCAACACTAACCCTTTACCACATGGATCACTGTAACCTCCTTCCCTTGCTAATCTCTGAACTCTCACTCCAATGGTGAAAAACCTGACCCTCATCATCTACCATCTGTTTACTTAATAGTTCAGTCCCAGTACACCTATTGTTAGCTCTCACCTCCTTGGGAAAAAACTTTGACAATGACAGCACAGAGCTTTTATGTAGTTCCTCTTACCTTTAGTCTTACAGACTTCACTCATTTCCAAAGTTTGCTAAATCAACAATTCCCTCCCCCACCCAATTCAGTGAGACTGTTTCATACATTTGTTATATAACTGGAAAGTTTTGTTATACTTTATATTGCATCCTGGGATCCTTGAAACTACTATTTACTTATTTACATAATAATATACATAATATAAATATTTATAATGTAATAATATAGCATGTTGTTATAGAAAGTTATATATATAAAATATATAGATATTTGTTTATAATAACTTGAATACATTTAGGTTTCCTCTTTGTGTTGTAGGGCCTATGGGTTTTAATAAATACATAGTCTCATATATTGACAATTTAAATACTAAACATAATAGTTTTACCACTCAAAAAATTCCCTGTGCTTCATCCATTTAATCCTTCCTAACTTCCAGCTGAAGTTACATACACACATACACACACATATTCCCACAACAGGGTAAAAGGTTTCCCTTTACTTCACATCCTTACCAACATGTGTTATTTGTAGACTTTAAGATGATAGCTATTGACAAATAATAAAGCCCAGAAAGTTGGTAAGAACTGTGACTCTGAGATAATGATATTTCCCATAGAGATTTCAGGAAGGCATTTTCAAGATACATGTCTAGCATGCCGGCCCTTAACATAGAAGTTTCTGAGAAAAAGTATCCTGAACTTTATTTAACTAGCTTACCCCAAACTCCAACATGGTAGGGAAATTGAGATTCTATTTAAAGTTTATCTCTGGGTAACAGTGGAATTGCCCCATGAGTCTCCTCCACTGTGTTAAGAGTTACACTTCAGCAGTGAAAGTGAAAGTCGCTCAATTGTGTCCGACCCTTCGTGACCTTGTGAACTATACAGTCCATGGAATGCTCCAGGCCAGAATACTGAAGTGGGTAGACTTTCCCTTCTCCAGGGAAGCCCCTTCAGCAGCTAAGATCTAATTATAGGGACATAAGCTCAAAAAAGTCTCCCTACTTTAAAGCCTCAGAAAGAATGTTTCCATAGCATAGAAAACATGGAAATAAACAAACATTAGACTGAGTTAATAGCCATGGCCTAGTCAAATATAATAAAGAATGAAGGCCAGTTCTGAGGAATTGACCAGACTTAATGCAGGATGCATATTACTCCAAATAAATGGTCTCTAGGAACTTGGTGTGCCCATAAAACAATATCCTTCTGTCACTATTCAGATTCCCTCTTTATAAGTCATACTTCTCAAAGAAAAAGGTAGTACACGATAACAGGTTGTTTGAGAGGGTATTGACAAAACAGTTGAGTTACAAGATTGAACATGATTGAGGGAAAGAATAGTGTTATACTTAGACACTGGTGACAGTCAGGAGTGATTACCACCCCAACACCTGAAATTCAAGTGGAGAAAGTAGTTATTAAAACTCAGAAAAATAGCTGAACAGAGAGGGCAACCCAATAAGAGCCATGGACTTTGGGAGAGAGGTACTGCCAACCAATACAAAACTGAACTGGGGGATAATGAGGGAGCCAAGAGTAAATGTTTCAGCTTTACTTTCCTTCTTCCCCCTGATTTTCTGTCAGTGTCTCTGCTTGCCTGCATCTAATTGAAAGCAATAAGTCAAGGAGAGTTGGTTAAAGTAATACAAGGGTATTAGGCACAGAGCAGAGTGAGGAAAGGTTGAGAGGGTAAAAAGTGATTCCTCTCACTTCAACAGAGAAGCTTGAGTTTAGGCTGCCAGACCCAGACTGCAGTCCAACATGTTGTCTAGGAATTAATCAGAATAATTTTGCAGAGAGTAGAATGAGGAGCTGTGAGTTATCTAGAAGCACATACAGAGCAAAGTCCAAAATACAAAATTGGATAGACAGTGCAGTAAAAGTAATCCTCAGAAAGTGTTGACAGAAAGGTAGATTCCACAGAGACACTATAGGAAATTGGTGTCATCCCACAGAAGAGGGAGAGATCTGAGTGGGGCAGCCCCATGTAATCTCCTCCTGGATAGTTCAGCACACACAACTATTTTCAAGTCATGAGGGAAACCCAGTTGGCATAAGAAAATGTTTACAAATTAATGTACATTGTCTATGTGAGTGCAATAAAATGAATTCAATCATATAATTCTGGAATCAGTGAAAATTGTTAGTACCCTCTGGGAAACAATATGTAGCAAGAGCCCTAAAATGTTCCATACTCTTTGAATGAAAAGACAGAGTGAAGTAAGCCAGAAAGATAAAGACCAATACAGTATACTAATGCATATATATGGAATTTAGAAAGATGGTAATGATAACCCTATATGCAAAATAGAAAAAGAGACACAGATGTACAGAACAGAATTTTGGACTCTGGGAGAAGGCGAGGGTGGGATGTTTAGAGAGAACAGCATCGAAACATGTATATTATCTGGGGTAAAACAGACCACCAGCCCAGGCTGGATGCATGAGACAAGTGCTCGGGCCTGGTGCACTGAGAAGACCCAGAGGAATCGGGTGGAGAGGGAGGTGGGAGGGGGGGATCGGGATGGGGAACACGTGTAAATCCATGGCTGATTCATGTCAATGTATGACAAAAACCACTACAATATTGTAAAGTAATTAGCCTCCAACTAATAAAAATAAATGAAGAAAAAAAAGAAAATACTTAGTTTTATTGGATATTTCTTCATATTTATTTTCAATAAAAATGTACTTAGTAAGTAACACTGCTGAAAACATGGGCTTCTTTCTACCTGCAATTGGGGAGACTTGGGTTCAGTCCCTGGGTTGGGGACTTCTCCCCTAGAGAAGCAAATGGCAACCCACTCCAGTACTGTTGCCTGGACAATTCCATGAACAGAGGAGCCTTGCGGGCTACAGTTCATGGGATCGCAAAGAGTCAGACATGACTGAGCAACTGAACACAAACACATACACACTGCTAAAAACACCGCACTGTGAATTTAGGGGAAAAGATGTGTAATATCTTCCCCTGCAGCTGTGTCAGACTGGGATTATACTGGCTGTGCTGGTCTAGCAGGACTGAAAGGGGAAGAGAGGTGTATACAGCACATATTCCAGATTGTGTCTGTGAAAAAAAGTTAATGTTATGGGTAAAGACTGAATGATACCATCCCTAAAAGTTTACGAAACAAAGGAGCCTCAAGAATTATGTGGGGAGTTGAGATATTGAGCCAAGGGCTTGGACTAGTTGGGAAAGACACAAATAAAGAGGACTGTATCTAATGGAAAAGGGGGTAGTGTAATTTTAAAAATAATGGAAGCAACAATTGTTCCCAATAGATGACATGACATGATGCTGGGAGGGTGGGGAAAGATGTGAGAAAGAAACAGTCACTTAACTGAGAGGATCCAGGGACCTGGGAGAGAGACTGCTGAGTCTATCAAGTGCAGGAGGATTTGTAGCACTACATCAACTTTATAAGAGATTTTAACAGTGAATATGGGCCTGCCGAGGATCTGGCTGCTCTTGTGACAAGGAGTCAAGGTGGGATCTAATAGCTGAAGCCTTGGATAGCCAAAATTCACAGGTAGTAGAGCATAAGGTAAATAAGCTGCTTTAACTTAATTTTTTAATAACCCACTTTAGAGAACAGGAAGCACCTACACTAACACCTTGAGGGACAATGGTCAGAAGGAAATACGATAAGACATAGGTGATTATTTTTACCCCCAAAAGGCGGTGGCAGATCAGGCCAGGAGCTATGCATTCTCTTAGTTTGACAGGCAGTTCTACTGAGATGGATGAAACTGGAGCCCATTATACAGAGTGAAGTAAGCCAGAAAGATAAAGACCAACACAGTATACTAACGCATATATATGGAATTTAGAAATATGGTAACGATAACCCTATATGCAAAACAGAAAAAGAGACACAGATGTACAGAACAGACTTTGGGACTCTGAGGGAGAAGGCGAGGGTGGGATTTTCTGAGAGGACAGCATTGAAACAAGTATACTATCAAGGGTGAAACAGATCACCAGCCCAGGTTGGATACATGAGACAAGTGCTCAGGGCTGGTGCACTGGGAAGACCCAGAGGGATCGGGTGGAGAGGGAGGTGGAAGGGGGGATCGGGATGGGGAACACATGTAAATCCATGGCTGATTCATGTCAATGTATGACAAAACCCACTGCAATGTTGTGAAGTAATTAGCCTCCAACTAATAAAAATAAATGGAAAAAAAAAAAGAAAGTACAGGGATTTTGGAAACAGAACAGATGTGATCTTAAATCTCAACTATATTATCTTGGACGAGTCTGTTAATTTTTCTGAGCCTTTTCTTTGATAACAATAAAAAATTACTGTGAGTGTTGTGAGAAGCTCATGAGTGAGTGAGTGCGCAGTCACTCAGTTGTATCTAACTATGCAACACCATGAACTGTAGCCCACCAGTCTCTTTGCCATGGGATTTCCAAGGCAAGAATACTGGAGTGAGTTACCATTTCCTCCTCTAGGGTTCCTCCCTACCCAGGGTTTGAACTCACATCTCTATGTCTCCTGGATTGGCAGGCAGATTTTTAATCACTGAGCCAACTGGGAAGCTCAAGCTCATCGTGTTACGTATATCAATTTATAGACTTCTACATGTGTGCCAGCTAGCTAATTTAACTCTTCAAACTTTGATGTGAGCACCAGCTCTGAGTCACTTAGGAGTTAGTCATTATCTATTCTACCTTGCCAAGAAATTAAAAGATGCTTACTCCTTGGAAGGAAAGTTATGACCAACCTGGACAGCATATTAAAAAGCAGAGACATTACTTTATCAACAAAGGTCCATCTAGCCAAGGCTATGGTTTTTCCAGTAGTCATGTATGGATGTGAGAGTTGGACTATAAAGAAAGCTGAGCACAGAAGAATTGAAAGAAAGTTCAAGCGCTTTTGAATTGTGGTGTTGGAGAAGACTCTTGAGAGACCTTTGGACAGCAAGGAGATCCAACCAGTCCATTCTAAAGGAGATCAGGCCTGGGTGTTTATTGGTAGGACTGATGTTGAAGCTGAAACTTCAATACTTTGGCCACCTGATGCGAAGAGATGACTCATTTGAAAAGAGCCTGATGCTGGGAAAGATTGAAGGCAGGAGGAAAGGGGGATGACAGAGGATGATATTGTTGGCTGGCATCACTGACTCAATGGACTTGGGTTTGGGTAAACTCCAGCAGTTGGTGATGTCCGACAGGGAAGCCTGGCCGTGCGGCAGTTCATGGGGTCGCAAAGAGTCGGCACGACTGAGCAACTGAACTGAAACTGAACTGAACTGAACCTTACTATTATTTACAAAGTAAGTTCTCCTTTTATGAGAAAATCCACGCGTTGACTCAGAATTAGGAAAACTATACAAAGTCTCTCTGTTTATACTTGTCTAGAAATAAGGACACTGACAATTTTATTAATCTTTTGACAACTATCAAACTCCAATCCAGAGGATGATGGACACAATGGAACCTCACCATAGTAATTAAGAGAGAAGAATAAAATTTAAATTTTGCTCAGAACTTTGTTGTAATGCATACATAAAGAAAGAAGGGTATAAATAGAATCTAAAATGTGCCAAAAAGAAGCCTGAGGCTCGTTGTTAAATTGCAGGGATAAAACTCAAAACATTTCACATTGCCTCATAGAAGGTCATATTATAGATTTAACAGATATTACCTTTCATCTTTAAAGAATCATGATTATAAGAAAGACTATAAGATTTTTTTCTTTACCACATTAGTGGTAAAACCTGTGAAATCTAGTAAAGTCTGGAATTGTTTGACAAAAATGTATGAATGCTCACTTCTCTGTTGTGATAAATACATCACGGTGGTGCAAGATACTAACATTAGAAGAAAGCAGGTAAAGAGCATATTGTAACTCTCTGTATTATCTTTCCAAATTCTCTTTACACATAAAACTATTCTAAAATAAGCAATTTATTTTTAAAATGGTAGTTTTAACTTACCACTAAGCATATCTATACAACTCAGAATCGAAGCTTTGTAACAGTGCTGAAAGCTTAGACTATCACCAATCTATTATTAGAACTTTAGACAAAAATCTTCTATTTGTAAAATTTAAGTCAGAAATATATTAGGAAGCAAGGTATGAATTTTGTCACAAGATAAAGAGGGATTGTGACCTAAGGTCTGTACTCTGAACAAACCAGAAATCTGAGTAGTCACTTTTCAGATTTCCAGAAAATTTCTGATGTGACAAAATACTATTTCACAATCCTTTCCCTGGTGCCTCAGATGGTAAAGAATCTGCTTGCAATGCAGGAGACCCAGGTTTGATCCCTGGGTTGGGATGATCCCCTGGAGAAGGGAATGGCAACTCACTTTATTATTTTTTTTTTCCGTTTATTTTTATTAGTTGGAGGCTAATTACTTTACAATATTGTAGTGGTTTTTGTCATACATTGACATGAATCAGCCATGGATTTACATGTGTTCCCCATCCCGATCCCCCCTCCCACCTCCCTCCCCCTCCCATCCCTCTGGGTCTTCCCAGTGCACCAGCCCTGAGCACTTGTCTCATGCATCCAACCTGGGCTGGTGATCTGTTTCACCCTTGATAGTATACTTGTTTCAATGCTGTTCTCTCAGAAAATCCCACCCTCGCCTTCTCCCACAGAATCTAAAAGTCTGTTCTGTACATCTGTGTCTCTTTTTCTGTTTTGCATATAGGGTTATCATTACCATCTTTTTAAATTTCATATATATGTGTTAGTATACTGTGTTGGTCTTTATCTTTCTGGCTTACTTCACTCTGTATAATGGGCTCCAGTTTCATCCATCTTATTAGAACTGATTCAAATGTATTCTTTTTAATGGCTGAGTAATATTCCATAGTGTATATGTACCATAGCTTCCTTATCCATTCGTCCGCTGATGGGCATCTAGGTTGCTTCCATGTCCTGGCTATTATAAACAGTGCTGTGATGAACATTGGGGTGCATGTGTCTCTTTCAGATCTGGTTTCCTTGGTGTGTATGCCCAGGAGTGGGATTGCTGGGTCATATGGCAGTTCTATTTCCAGTTATTGAAGGAACCTCCACACTGTTCTCCATAGTGGCTGTACTAGTTCCCACCAACAGTGTAAGAGGGTTCCCTTTTCTCCACACCCTCTCCAGCATTTATTGCTTGTAGACTTTTGGATAGCAGCCATTCTGACTGGCGTGTAATGGTACCTCATTGAGGTTTTAATTTGCATTTCTCTGATAATGAGTGATGTTGAGCACCTTTTCATTATGTTGGCAACTCACTTTAGTATTGTTGCCTGGAGAACTCCATGAACAGAGGAACCTGGAGGGCTATAGTCCATGGAGTTGTGAAGAGTCAGACACAACTGAGCAACTAACACTTTTACTTTCCTCCATTAATGTGTCTCTTCTTGTATCTGTTCTGGTTCTACAATTCACAATCATACAGCAGAATCAAATTTAAAATTTGTATCAAGAAAAATAAGGGAGAATATGAACAGACATTATATTAATAATATTATGGGAGAGTATTATACTCAATTCTCTTCTGGATTTGAGAACTCACAAAAGAAAATTTAAAAGGAAAAGATATTCTTCCAAAATCATATACCAGAAGAAGTGAGTGGAAAAAAACACTGTTGAAAAAGCTATCCAAAATAAAGATAGTATTCTCAGAGTGCTTACGCATTAAGACATAAACTTTCTAGGAAAATTCACTAAATAAATTGTTTTATTTTTTAGTCCTGAGCAGATAAAACATTCTACAATCTTATCCAATTTATAAAAGTTGTCCAAATTTCAACTGTTGAAGAATAAAGTGATCCTCTCAGTTAGGATCTCCACAAGATAATTCCTCACAAATTCCTCACTTATTTTAATGAAACATGGTTCTTACTCTCTAGTAATTTTCACTTTTCACCAAATTTTTAAAGGTGAATATTTAAATGGCTGAGCCAATAATTTGCTGTCTTTCACATGTAACATTTTAAAATCCTTAGGTAAAGGATTATGCATTTTATCCTTTTTCTAATAACATCTAGATTTTTAAAAAGAGATTGATCATCAGTGGTCCTGTATTGATAGCAGGCAAGTTTAAGAAAAGGGCAAAGAGTTGACAATTATTAAGTATATACTGCATGCTTTTCATTTTATCAAATTTCTCATTTAATTCTTTTAGTGAACCATGAAATTGATGACAAGATAAAGTATCTGAGAAGCTAAGTAACTGGCAGGATGCAAAATTACTAATTGATTGATACGGAATTCAAGCAAGCTGCTCGGACCCCAAAGACAGTCCTCATGAGCATCACAATACTCTTTGTCTCAAATATTACTAGTTGTATATATTCAGTTTTATAGCAACATTTTCTATTCTCTCCCATGGCAACATTTACTAGAAATGTATAAACACATTGGAAGTTATTCCAAGATGAGCAATGTATATGTTGAAGGCAGACTGAAAAGCAGTCAATGAGAGAAATGAGTCTGTACTTGCAGTCATCTGACATTAAGGGAGGGACTGGAAATCTATGAAAAAAATCTTTGCAGTGGCAAGTAGCATGATAAATGAATTCCTTAGCAGAGTATATTAATATTATAATGGGAAAAGTTTCATGACTAACTTTTGGAGAAAATAACTCAAGTATGGGTGCCTTTTAAATTGCTTATTTTGAAATTTTATTTTTTGTTGTATCTTCACTATCAAAGTAGTGAATTTATCCATAACAGAATATTCAAAATATATTTTAATACCATCAAATATAAAGTGAAATATATTGCTATTTCAACCATTCAAGAATAATCACCACTAGTGTTGTGATATATATCCTTCAACTTTGTTATACACACATGCTTCCATGCTAAGTTGCTTCAGTCGTTTCTGACTCTTTGCAACCCTCTGGACATACCATCAGGCTCCTCTGTCCATGGGATTCTCCAAGCAAGAATACTGGAGTGAGTTGCCATGTCCTCCTCCAGGGCATCTCTGCGACCCAGGGATTGAGCAGGTGGATTCTTTATCACTAGTGCCATCTGGGAAGCCCATACATGTATATATATATGTGTATATGTGTGTGTGTGTGTGTGTGTGTGTGTGTGTATATACACATCCATATTTGTATTATATGATATGCATACAATTTTTTTCAAGATTTTAGACTTCCTTTCTTCAGAAATAATTGAGAGTATCTTTGTGACTTCAATATATAATGTGATTCTTTTAAATATTTGAGATTAGATGAATTCTTTCCCAGTGTTTTCATTTTAAGAATTTTAAAGCTACAGAAAAATTCCTAGAGGACAAGGGATATCTATATATTCTCAGGTGCACCAGTTTTTATCATCTTACCATGTCAGCTTCATCTCTCATCTCCCTCACATCTCTCTTTCTCTCCCTCTCTTTCTGTCTCTAAATATATATATATATTTAGACACCTACATTGATATGTGCATATGAGAGTCAGTTTGTAGACAGTGTGACACTTTATCTCTAAATACTTAAGAATAAGGATGTTCTTTCCTTTACATAATCACACAAATATACACACTGAGGCAATTCAACATCATTATAATATAAAGAGCTAAATTACAGCCCACATTAAAATTATTCTGCTTGTTCCAATAATATCCTTTATTGCATTTGGTTTGTTTGTCTTGATCCACAATCCAATAGGATTATGCATTGCATTTAGTTGTCACAGCTCTTTCATCTTCTTTAATAAATCAAAGGAAAAAAGAAAAGTTCCCAACCCTCTGTCTTTTGTACTGCTGAAATAATTTATTCACACAGGCAAGTTGTCTAGTGGAATTTCTGTTAATTTGGGTTTGATTGTTTCCTCATGATTAGATTGATTGAACTTTTTTTCTCCTTTAGAATACAATATAGTGATGTCTTTCCCTTTTCTATGTAACATATCAGAGAATATAGGAAGTGAAACTGACAGGTCAGACTCCCTTTCACTAGTGTTAAGGAGTGATCACTTTGTGAGAGTGATGTCCACCAGATTTCACCATGGGAAAGGAATCACTTTTTCATTGTGATTAGCAACCATTCTTTGAGAATATTCTGTCAGACAATATGAATAGCTTACTTTTTATCTTTCTCACAATGGTTTTGTCATCCACTGATAATTCTTGTCTGACTCATATATTACAGTCATTTTATAATTTTTATTGGGTCTTCTCAGGTAGCACTAGTAAAGAACCCACCTGCCTGTGCATGAGACAAAAATGACAGGGGTTCTATTCCTGAGCCAGGAAGATCCCCTGGAGGAGGAAATGGCAACCCATCCCAGTATTCTTGCCTGGAGAACCCCATGGACAGAGGAGCCTGGCAAGCTATGGTCCATAGAGTTGCAAAGCATTGGACACAACTGAGGGGACTTCACTCACTCACACACACACACACACACACACATTTTACCTTTCTCATAATGGTTTTATCAGTTCAGTTCAGACTCAAGTATTATGGTCATATATAATTTTGATTTTTTTAAATTATTATGCCTCTTTTAGGATTGATTTGTCATTTCTGTGCAAAGAGATTTAACACACTTGCATTTCACTGTTCTGTATTCCTTTGGTCAATATATTATAATCCAGTTCTGACAGGAATTATTTTTATTTTCAAAATTGCCCAAATTTGGCAGAGAACTCTCCAAGCTGTTCTAAGTCCTTTTGACATGTTCCATCAGTTTTTAATTTTTGCTGTTGTATGGTTGATTTGATCTGGTAGGGGGGTGCCTCACAACTTTCTTTATTTCTGGTACAAACAAATATTCCAGGCAACCTTTATTTTATCTGAATCTATTTTTTATCATTTTCCCAAAGACCCCTGATTACTTTGATCTAATCAGTTCAGTGCAGTTGCTCAGTCTGTGTCCAACTCTTTGCATCCTCATGGACTGCAGCACACCAGGCTTCCTGGTCCATCACCAACTCCTAGAGCTTGCTCAAACTCATGTCCATTGAGTTGGTGATGCCATCAAACCATCTCATCTTCAGTCGTCCCCTTCTCTCCAGCCTTCAGTCTTTCCCAGCATCACATTCTTTTCTAATGAGTCAGCTCTTCACATCAGATGGCTGAAATATTAAAGCTTCATTATTATTCCTTCCAATGAATATTCAGGACTGATTTCCTTTAGGATTGACTGGTTTGATCTCTCTGCAGTCCAAGGGACTCTCAAGAGTCTTCTGCAACACCACAGTTCAAAAGCTTCAATTCTTCGGTGCTCAGCTTTCTTTATGGTCCAGCTCTCATATCCATACATGACTACTGGAAAAACCATAACTTTGACCAGATGGACATTCGTCAGCAAAGTAATGCCTCTTCTTTTTAATACACTGTCTAGGTTGGTCATAGATTTTCTACCAAGGAGCAGTGTCTTTTAATTTCATGGCTACAGTCACCACCTGCAGTAATTTTGGAGCCCAAAAAAATAGTCTGTCACTGTTTCCATTGTTTCTCCATCTATTTGCCATGAAGTGATGGGACTGGATGTCATAATCTTAATTTTTTGAATGTTGAGTTTTAAGCCAGGTTTTCACTCTCCTCTTTCACTTTCTTCAAGAGGTTCTTTGCTTTCTGCCATAAGAATGGTGTCATCTGCATATCTGAGGTTATTGGTATTTTTTCTGGAAATCTTGATTCCAGCTTGTGCTTCATCCAGTCTGTCATTTTGCATGATGTACTCCACATATAAGTTAAATAAGCAGGGTGATAATATACAGCCTTGATATACTCCTTTCCCAATTTTCAACAAGCCCATTGTTATTACATGTCCATTTCTAACAACTGCTTTGATCTAATTGAAAGTATTATTCAGAAATTAAGATTTGATGTTAGGTATGCTGCTTGTTAGTTGAGTGCTACTTCTGCTACACTTCTGCTACTGTGTCAGTAGACAGTAGCTTGAGTTCATACTGATTCCTCTAATTTCAGTCAGGCAGCATAGACTTATTCCTATTATTTTTACATTTTCAAGTGGATTCACTCTTCTCCCACAATAAGAAGGTTTGTTTCTAACAACATCAATATAGTCACTCATTTTCTTTTTCTCTGTGTATAGAGAGAGGTGAGATGAAATATATCATAAAAATGCAAATGTAGCAGAGGTAGATTATATATATATATATAATAAAATACATATATACACTATATATATGTATATATATATAAAGGGTTATCATTTTATATATCATTTTACATATGTATATATATATATATATATCAATTACTATAAAAATACCACTATCAACAAAAATATCTCCTAAGTATCAAGACATATTAGCATTTTTTAACCTTATGGTTAATTGTGTTAAAGCAGATTAACATGACTTCATAGGTGGCGCTAGTGGTAAAGAACCCGCCAGCCAATTCAGGAGATGCTACTGATTACAGTTTTGATTTCTGTGCTTGTGATGGGTCTGTTAAGATTTTCTATTTCTTCCTGGTTCAGTTTTGGAAAGTTGTACTTTTCTAAGAATTTGTCCATTTCTTCCAAGTTGTCCATTATATTGGCATAGTGTTGCTGATAGTAGTCTCTTATGTTCCTTTGTATTTCTGTGTTGTCTGTTGTGATTTCTCCATTTTCATTTCTAATTTTGTTGATTGGATTCTTCTCCCTTTTTTCCTTGGTGAGTCTGGCTAATGGTTTGTCAATTTTATTTATCTTCTCAAAGAACCAGCTTTTAGCTTTGTTGATTTTGGCTATGATCACCTTTGTTTCTTTTGCATTTATTTCTGCCCTAACTTTTATGATTTCTTTCCTTCTACTAACCCTGGGATGCTTCATTTCTTCTTTTTCTAGTTGCTTTAGGTGTAGAGTAGGGTTATTTATTTGATTTCTCTCCTGTTTCTTGAAGTGGGTTTGTATTGCTATGAACCTTCCCCTTAGCACTGCTTTTACTGAATCCCAGAGGTTTTGGGTTGTTGTGTTTTCATTTTCATTCATTTCTATGCATATTTTGATTTCTATTTTTATCTCTTCTGTGATTTGTTGGTTTTTCAGAAGTGTGTTGTTTAGCCTCCATATGTTTGTATTTTTAATAGTTTTTTTCCCTGTAGTTGATATCTAATCTTACCACATTGTGATCAGAAAAGATGCTTGAGATGATTTCAATTTTTTTGAATTTACCAAGGCTAGATTTATGGCCCAGGATGTGATCTATTCTGGAGAAGGTTCCATATAACTTGAGAAGAAGGTGAAATTCATTGTTTTAGGGTGAAATGTCCTATGGATACTAATTAGGTCTAACTGGTCCATTGTATCATTTAAAGTTTGTGTTTCCTTACTAATTTTCTGTTTGGCTGATCTATCCATAGGTGTGAGTGGGATATTAAAGTCTCCCATTATTATTGCGTTACTGTTAATTTCCCCTTTCATACTTATTAGCATTTGCCTTACATATTTCAGTACTCCTATGTTGGGTGCATACATATTTAAAATTTTTATATCTTCTTCTTGGATTGATCCATTAATCTTTTTCTTTTCCATTTATTTTTATTAGTTGGAGGCTATTTACTTTACAATGTTGTAGTAGTTTTTGTCATACATTGACATGAATCAGCCATGGATTTATATGTATTCCCCATCCCGATCCCCCCTCCCACCTTCCTCTCCACCCGATTTCTCTGGGTCTTCCCAGTGCACCAGGCCCGAGCACTTGTCTCATGCATCCAGCCTGGGCTGGTGATCTGTTTCACCCTAGATAATATACATGTTTCAAAGCTGTTCTCTGGAAACATCCCACACTTGCCTTCTCCCACAGAGTCCAAAATTCTGTTCTGTACATCTGTGTCTCTTTTTCTGTTTTGCATATAGGGTTATCATTATCATCTTTCTAAATTCCAAATATTAATCTTTATGTAGTGTCCTTCTTTGTCTCTTTCCACAGCCTTTATTTCAAAGTCTATTATGTCTGATTTGAGTATTGCTACTCCTGCTTTCTTTTGGTCTCCATTTGTGTGAAATATCTTTTTCCAGACCTTCACTTTCAGTCTGTATGTGTCCCTAAGTTTGAGGTGAGTCTCTTGTAGACAGCATATATAGGGGTCTTGTTTTTGTATCCATTCAGCCAGACCTTGTCTTTTGGTTGTAGCATTCAACCCATTTGCATTAAAGGTAATTATTGATAAGTATGATCCTGTTTCCATTTACTTTGTAGTTTTGGGTTTGAGTTTATAAACCTTTTCTGTGTTTCCTGTCTAGAGAAGATCCTTTAGCATTTGTTGAAGAGCTGGTTTGGTGGTGCTGAATCCTCTGAGCTTTTGCTTGTCTGTAAAGCTTTTGATTTCTCCTTCATATTTGAATTGAGATCCTTGCTGGGTACAGTAATCTGTAGGTTTTTCTCTTTCATCACATTAAATATGTCCTGCCATTCCCTTCTGGCTTGAAGAGTTTCTATTGAAAGATCAGCTGTTATCCATATGGGGATCCCCTTGTGAGTTATATGTTGTTTTTCCCTTGCTGCTTTTAATATTTTTTCTTTGTGTTTGATCTTTGCTAATTTGATTAACATGTGTCTTGGGGTCTTTCACCTTAGGTTTATCCTATTTGGGACTCTCTGGGTTTATTGGACTTGGGTGGCTATTTCCTTTCCCATTTTAGTGAAGTTTTCAACTATTATCTCCTCAAGTATTTTCTCATGCCCTTTCTTTTTGTCTTCTTCTTCTGGGACTCCTATGATTTGAATGTTGGTGCATTTAACATTGTCCCAGAGGTCTCTGAGGTTGTCCTTATTTCTTTTCATTCTTTTTTTTTCTTTTTTCCTCTCTGCTTCATTTATTTCTGCCATTCTATCTTCCACCTCACTTATCCTATCTTCTGCCTCCATTATTCTACTGTTGGTTCCCTCCAGAGTGCTTTTGATCTCAGTTATTGCATTATTCATTATTCAGTGCCTTTTTAAAATTTCTTCTAGGTCCTTGTTAAACATTTCTTGCATCTTCTCAATCCTTGACTCCAGACTATTTATCCGTAACTCCATTTTGTTTTCAAGATTTTGGATCATTTTTACTATCATTATTCTGAATTCTTTTTCAGGTAGACTCCCTATATCCTCCTCTTTTGTTTGGTTTGGTGGGCATTTATCATGTTCCTTTATCTGCTTAATATTTCTCTGCCTTTTCATCTTATTCAGGTTGCTGTGCTTGGGGTGGCTTTTCTGTATGCTGGAAGTTTGTGGTTCCTCTATATTGTAGAGGTTCCTCCCTGTGGGTGGGGTTGGACCAGTTGACTTGTCAAGGTTTCCTGGTTAGCAAAGCTTGCGTTGTTGTTTTGCTGGGTGGAACTGGATTTCTTCTCTCCTAAGCAATGCAGCCCATGCCTCCCTGTTCAGCCCCCACATGCTGGTGGTGGACGCGAGCATCTGGGCTACTTCTCCACTGGGAGTTGCAGTTAGATGTGTGATCCGTGGATTTTATTTATTTATTTATTCCTCCTGGTTATGTTGCCTTCTGAGATTCCAAAACTCCCCACAGACCCGCCAGTGAGAGGGTTTCTTGGTGTTTGGAAACGTCTCCTATTTTACAACTCCCTCCCTGGGATGGGTCTCCATCCCTAACTCCTTTGTCTCTCTCTTTATCTTTCATATTTGTCCTACCTCTTTTCAAAGACATTGGGCTGCCTTTCTGGGTGCCTGGTGTCCTCCACCAGCGTTTAGTTGTTTTGTGGTATTTATTCAGCATTCAAAGGATCTTTCAATGAATTTGTGGGGGAGAAAGTGGTCTCCCTGTCCTATTCTCCGCCATCTTAGGACCGCTCCCCTAATTTTAATTATGTAAAACTAAGGAATTTTTAAAAATAATTTAATGTGTCCTGCCTAGAATTTTTCCTATTTTTGTAAAATCTACTCCTGATACATCTTCTGATATATTTTGTCTCATCTTTCTATTTAGATTCACTATTTTTTTCAGGTGAAACACTTAGTGATGACATGTATTTGGATTTTGTGGTTTAGCATAATCTGATAACCTGTATCTTTTAATAGGTGAATGTAACCCAACTCAATTCATTCATAAAACACACACACACACACACACACACACACACTTATTTCTATCCCAAAAAGGTAGTGGCAGATCTAGTTCTATTTTTATAAGAGCATCTGCACTTATTACTTCAATATATCATGATTTTCAGTGCTCGGTCCCAAATATTTGCACCATAAGTTTTCTTTTCTGTGGGTTAGATTTTTCCATTTCTCTTATTAATATGTATCATCAATTCTTTTCATTTTGTGTTTTCGTTCACTGTCATATAGCATAGGCATTTATGTTTGGTTTAAAGTGTGTCTTTTGTACACTTTTTCCTCAAAATGCTGCAATAGGTCTTCATGATCTTTCTGAGTTTGCTATTGCAGAGAAAACTCAGAAATTAGCACAACTTTGTTTCTTGGTTAAAAGACTACTTTATTAAATTTACTTGTTTTTCTACTTAAAGTTTGGGAAAAAATTTTGTTTCAGTTTTTGAAACAGAGAAAACAAAGCTAGGGTATATCTAGTCACAAATCTATTTATTCTTTTTACAAATGTCATGATCTTTCTCTTCTCTAGTATGGATAATTGTTCTATTTATATTTACATTTTCATTTTCACTGTATTTTTCTGATAATGCTTATCAGATCATATATTGAATTTCTATTCTCTATAAATCCTTCTTTAGACTAACAGTTTATGTTTTATATTTTTCTTCTGCATTTTAGAAGTGCTTATTTTTCACCAATTTTGCTCTAAAAAGTTTTAATACATTTGCGTATTGCACCTGATTACTTATAAAGTTGATTTTAATTATGTTATTTTGCTTTTTGGGACTTCTGACTTCAACTAATCAATTTCTCTTTTTATTAAATATACTATAGTATTTTAATTTCCTATATTCATGTATTATGATTCTTCTGTCTGAAAATAGCTTGTCTTTGCAGGGTAATGAAAATTCCAAACAATTTATCTTTCTGTAGAAATATCCCATCCAAGAGTATGGGGTTTCTTTGTTCCAGCTGCTTGTCCTTCACATACCCCGTGTTGTTGTGTTGTTTCATATAGCCTTGAGTGGAGCAAAGTCTATATGAAATTGCTCTCTTCTGTAAAGTAACTGTGTTCTCCGAGGGCCTAATCTCTTTGTTCTGAACAATTACACAATTCTGTTATAATATACACAGATATAGTGTAGGTTGAGATGCTTGTGTGAATAGTCCTGTTCCAAATTTCTAATAGACGCTTCTAAACTGTGATTATTCATTCTCCTTTCTATTTTTAACATGTTCTGAGAAGAGTACTTTAAAAACTATTCTTCCTATTTGAATTCTTAGCTGATTCCTTGTTTTATTTTTACCCCTGCATATAGTAAATTATTCCGATTATGCCTCTCAAAACACACAAAAATGCTGATAGCCCATGATCCTCATTTTATGTCCTTTGGTCATTAAATTTATTGCAAGATGTTAGCATTTAAATTATTGTAAGATGTTAGAATTTGATCTTTTAGTGATTTGGCAGACAATGATGGATTTTTCTCTTTCTTTGGTTCATGTTTTCCAATGTTTTGCAAAACAATTTAGCTGTTAATTGGGAAAGACTTGTTTGAAATTGGCTATACAGTTCCATTTCCATCCAGGAGTACAGAGATCCATTTTAAGTTTGCCTTTGAAATATGGCACTAAAGACTTGTGTGCCAAGTCACAGAGTTAAGTGTCCATGGAAAGGTCAGCTCAGTCATCCCTCAGCCTGAGCTATTCCAAGTGCTGTTAAAATAGATTTTTCTCATTCAGAGCATCAGACTCTGTTCTTACCCTTAAAAATAATTATTTCCAAGATCTTACAACTGTTATAGGAGAGACTGTCTCTCTGATTTATAATCTAATTAGAGCCCTTTTACTCTTGTGTCTAGGAAGAAGAAATCTGCTCCTCATCTATTTTTAAGGACCATTTCGTATACTCAAGCCTCTTAGTAAACCCAAAAATCATCTGTTCTTCCTCTAGGTTGAAGGAGCACAGTTACATTTGCTTTATCTCTTAGGGGCCATTGCCCAAACTTTTCATCAAATCTGATTGTTTTCATCTGAAATAACTCTATTTCATACTTCACTGCAATGACCCAAATGACGTCCAGAATGTTTTTAATACAGTTAGAACTCTATGTGTATTCCTAACAGAAGTCCCTCTAGTCTCTTCTTATCACTATTGTTTCTTGCACAAGGGATGAATCAAATGCTAAGATGATTACGATTTCTCAAAAGCAGATAGCTGCATATTACTGTAGACTGAATATGTTGTGTTTTCATTTCTTGAACATAAATTTAGGATTGCTAACTTGTTGTCAACAACACTTATTTAAAATTAACAAGGAAATAATATTTGTATTTTTCAGTTTGCATCACTCACACCAATTAAAATATATTAAACATCAAATTGCTTGATATATTTTAAATTTAAAACAAATAATAGTTTTGCAAAAATGTTTTATATTGTGACATACTGGGAAGATCAATGTACTTATAAGCCCTTAGAATCAGAATCATTTAGATTATTTCAATTCCATGTTTTAACTTGCTATTTTGAACCATTTTGAGATTTTGTTCAGCTCTGTAATTGACATATAAAATTGCAAAGTATTTAAGTGTACATTATGATGATTTGATATACATTGTGAGAAGATTCTTCCCATCTAGTTAATTAACAAATCTATCACTCCACATATTTATTTTTTATGTGTGTATGAGAATAGTTATTTTCTACCCTCTTAGCAAATTTCAATTATATAATAGTATTATCAGTTACAGTCACTGTCTATAGACTATATCTCCAAACTTTATTCATTATATAGCTGAAAAATTGTACTCTTTTACCAATCTCTTCCTAATTTGCCCACCCTACCCAAATTACTGGCAACCACTTTTCTACTCTCTTTCTATGAATTTGACTTTTTAGATTCCACATATAAGTGATACCATGCAGTGCTAGCCTTTGTCTGACTTATTCACTTAGCATAATGCCCTCAAGGCTCATTCATATTGTCACAAATGGCAGGATTTCCTTTTTTCTGTTGTCTGAACAATATTCCATTTTATGCATATATTTCTTTATTACTTTGTGTGTGAATGGACATTTGGGTTTTTTTCACCATTTCACTATTGTGAATATTGCTGCAATGAGCAGATATTGGTTTACTATCTTGTTTTATTCCCTTTGGATATATACCCAGAAGTGGAATTGCTAGATGGTATGGCAGTTCTATTTTAAATTTTCTGAGGAAGTTCCTTACTTCCTGGTGGCTCAGATGGTAAAGAATCTGCCTGCAATGCATGAGACCTGTGTTTGATCCCTGGGTTGGGAAGATTCCCTGGAGAAGGAAATGGCAACCCATCCAATGTTCTTGCCTAGAGAATCCCATAGACAGTGGAGCCTGGCAAGCCAAAGTCCATAGTGTCGCAGAGTCAGACATGACTGAGCGACTCACACCTTCACTTTCATAATTCCATAGGGGATATACCAAGTTACATTCCCACCAGCTTTTCACAATGATTTCCTTTTGTCCACATCTTTTCTGTTATTTGGTAACAGCCACTCTAACAGGTATGAGGTGATATCTCATTGTGGTTTTGATTTTAATTTCCCTGATGAATAGTGATGCTATATACCTTTTTATATACCCTCTCTACTAAATGCTTTGTATAATTTAATAGGTTTCACTTATCCCCATTTACAGGTGAAAATTCTGAGGTCTTCAGGAGGTGAAATAACTTACTGCAGGTCACAGACTTAATATAAATCAGCTAAAATTTGAACTAACTCAATTTGGCCTCAGAATATTCACTTTTAGCAACCACCTTCTACCAAAATTTTACTCAAATGATAATTATGCCTCATGATATTGTAGGATATTAAGCTTTGAGTTAAGGCAAACTATCTCCAGTATGACACATACATTTAAGAGTCAACTACCTTTACATACTATTCTTCCAAGAATTAGTATTTTTAAATTTTTCTTTTAAATTATTGATATTCTCAATATTATTTATGGATCCAATTTTATAAAACTGCAGGTTGTTGGGCAAACTCATCAAAACAATATTTATTGACTGGAAAATAATGAAATTTTTCAGTACCATTGATAATTGTTATAGATTATTATTTTTTATTTTTTATGGCAAGCACCAAACACTGAAAGTTGGATGGCAACCACATTTGTTACCCAAATATTGCAACTGTAACAACAAAGAGTAAATAGGGGAAACTGTAAGTGAAGAGATTTTATTTATGCTAAATTGACTTCTAGATGAAAAGGGAGCTATTTTGAGGGTTAACTTTTTTAATACCAGATAATTTAGCTTAAATTAGACCTAATATAAGGCAATAAAATATACCAAATTAATCAAATTCAAGGTCATGAATCTTTTATATGAAACTATTTTTCAGCTAAAGTTGAAACTTTAAAGCAATATTTCTTTGCCATTCTTAATACCAATAGATTCTTTATTTCTCATAAATACTGTGAAGTCATTTCTTCAAAATTTGATTTTTTTTATTTGCTTTATTGAAGAACTCTAAAAATGGATGGTTAAACTTTTCATTGATTCTGTATGATTTTCAGATTCGTACATTATAAATTTCATGGGCAATAAACACATGTAACTGCAATACACTATAAGTGTAACCATTTACTCCCTATCGATATTCACTTTAGTCTTGTTAGATTAACTTAACTTTGTTTACCAGATTACTTTTTTTAATAATAGTTATAAAATGTATTCGGATATCAGGTCTGTTGCTGGTTTCTTTTCTTGTGATACTGCTCTGGAAATGAAATGATACTTTCCTAGGAATGAGAATTATGTTTCCTTTTATTCCAAGGTGATTTGGAAGATGAAAATACAGATAATATTATTACTTACAATGATTTGTGAGCACTTTTTATAGACACTACTATGTAGAAATAGTCCTCCTTTCCTTCCCATAAAGCAAGTCTATTTGTTTTTGTTTTTAATCTAACAAAAGAAATTACCATAACTTCAAAAAGAAAGCTATAGAGGTCTTTCTTTTAGTCCATTTAGTCATCTGTATATTGAAGTTCTGGGCTAAATGAAATTCTGAAAACGCTGAGCTTTATGCTAAAATCGGTTTGAGACTAGTATGCTATAGACTATATAAAAGGACTCATTGTCACTTCCCATGAGTAGATTTATTCAGAAATTCTTAACTGACCACATTGGTTTCTGGCATAACATGAAATGTCAACATGTTTCAACATAACAACAGGACCTACCTACCTATGTTTTCCTCCACCGATATTACCCAATAATTTTCCTTCCATTCGCAACCTGTTTCCTCTCTAGATATGTAGATTTCTGCCCTCTCTCATCAAATAGTTTGTTCTACTCCATTATAACTTCCCTTTACATTTCTATAAGTAAATATAGTCCAGTAAGGACACTTTGCTGAAGAAAAAGTTTCTGGGTAGGAGTAAGTGCTTTAGATTATTGATCATTATGCTATGCTACTTTAATCTCTGTCCAGCTGTGATAAATGATCCATTTGACTCATGTATACATGTTTATTTTCTATGACATAGTCTACTACCCTTTTAAATACAGTGTAAAGTTATCATACTCACATATAAGAACAAAACAAGAAGCCAGTAAATTCCTCTTCTTCTTTAAGCTGCTTTAAATTTGCTTTTTATCATTACAATAGAAAAATGTCATGAAAAAAATATGTCATCTATGCAGTCAACAGACCTTAAGTTGTCAAAAAATAATAAGGAACACCAAGAAATGAAGATTTATTCAATTTCAAGTTTGAGGATAAATTATAAATAGCAAAGCTCCTGGACAAATTATTGTCTGTTGTATCTTTTTAAGTCACTACTGATTTGTCCACTGACACGGGGGCTTTAGGGAACTTGGTAGCAATGTCAGGATATTAGTATATCTGCTGTTTGTTGCCTTCTTTAGTAATAGTATACTAGGGAAAGCTAGACTTTTATTTGAAGTGATCATGTAAAAGATGAGAAAAAAAATACACTTTTGTTAAGAAATACTATCTACTTAGAATCAGCAATCCAAATGTTTGAGAATCAGATAATTATGTATTTCATGCACTTTGAAAACTCTCCAAATTGATTGTCCTTTAATATCTGTCCTCAAGTTATCATTGGAAGATTAAAGGACAGGGAACTGTAGACAGCAATGGGAATAAAGTATTAGGACCCAGCTAAAGCCAGAGAACAGAGTGAATCCAGATGCCCTAGGCTCTGTATCAATGCTGTCCTTCATGTACTTACAAACGTAATAGTTATATCTCTGTAATGTAGTATAGGATTATAATAATATTAGCTGGGTCTCATGACTATAGATTATCATTTCTGAGGTAAATACCAGATAGAAGTGGTTTAACGGAGGGCTGAGGGGTAAGCAGAACTGTCAGAAATATAGCTGAAGCAGAAAGATTTAAGGTAGGGTCTAGATTCAGAGACCATAACTAAGCTACCTCATTAAATGTATTTACTCGGTGTTAGATTCAAGATAATTCATATTTCTCCATATCCATGTTTTAAGAACTATTTCCAGAAAAATTCCAAGCAAAGACCTGGGTCAGTGGGGAAGAAAAAGAAAGGAAAACATTGATATAATGTACAAGTTCTTGCAACCATGTCAGATTAAAATGCAGTAGACTAAAGCAGCACATTCCCCCCAAAAGAGAGTCTTCTCTGTGGGCACTGAAGATGAAGGATAAAGGGCATAATCCCTGAAGACAGAATTTGAGTCAGGCAAAGAGGCTAACCGGACACATGCACGTTGGCTGAACTAGACTTAAGCTAAGGAAATGTTTATCACCCAGAGATCCTATACTCAAAACCAGATACAGGGATTAAGCTCTGTCCTTTTAAAGAAGGGATAAATCTTAGCTGTCTGGCAAACATACACCATTAGGGAAAATAATATTTAAATAGTATACATAGAAGAAAAACCTAATTCTAGGCAACTGTCTGTTATTCATTCTTCTTAAATTACCTTACAACACTTACTCCTTCTTCTGGTTAAATAGTATGTTTCTTTTTATCAAGGATTTTTTCCTTTTCCATCTAATGAGATTGTCAGTCACACAAACTCAATTCTCCACTACAAAGGTAGGCTGATAAGGGGTTGATATGATGAAATCAGGATCAGTTAAAAATCTGAGATGCACCAAGCATCATGTGACTTGTTAAAGCTAAGGACCATCTTTGCTACCACATGGAGAGAGGAAGAGCTCTGATTACAGCTATGAATCACATCCAGTTTTGTTTTGTTTTGTTTTGTTTTCCTGAGCACCATTTCAGCAAATGGTGGAGACATAGTAGATGCATATGTCTCCAAATGTTGTTTGGAAAATCACTCTTCTTCATTCACAGTCACATAATTTGGGTGGGAATAACTCCAAACCCAACTCCAAAGTTTAGTCACTCAGTCATGTCTGACTCTGTGACCCCATGGACTGTAGCCCACCAGGTTCCTCCGTCCATGGGATTTTCCAGGCAAGCATACTGGAGTGGGTTGCTATTTCCTTCTCCAGAGGATCTTCCCGACCCAGGGATCAAACCCAAGTCTCCCACATTGTAGGCAGGCACTTTATCATCTGAGCCAAAGGTTACCCTAATTAACTTAATTCAGTCAGTATAGCCCATCCCTTGGCGCAGGGTATTGGTTTAGAAACTGACAACTAATCCTGTCAGGGTTAAATCCTTCCAGGAAGGATTTAGTGCTCTCACAGACTATCTCGCTCTCTCTTCAAGCCTACACTGCATTCCATTGTATGTATACAATAACTTTTTTTTTAATATTCCAATCTTACTGAAATTTAATTGATATACAGCACTGCAATGGAAGCTGCATGGCGCCAGAGTGGTGGCTGGGCTATGCTGGAGCAGTGACTGCAGCACTGGAGAGACTTTGAGGAGATGCCCCATGTCAAAGGGCAAAGGAGAAGCTCCAGCAAGACAGTAGGAGGGGCAAAATCACATGAAATCAAACCTCATACCACCAGAGATGCTCAGAGAGCTCAAACAAATCTTGTGCACACCAAGACCCAGAGATCCCACCGAGACTGAGACAGAGCTGTGTTTGAGTGTCTCCTGCAGAGGCAAGTGAGCAGTAGACTGCTGCAGGGGCAGGGGCCTTGGTATGGCATAAGCCCTCTTGGAGGAGGATGTTAACCACACCATACAGCCACCAGGACTTACACAGGACTGGGGAAACAGACTCGTGGAGGGCACAAACAAAACCTTGTGCAGCGCGGAACCCAGGAGAAAGGAGCAGCGATCCCACAAGAGATTGACCCAGACTTGCCCGTGAGTGTTCAGGAGTCGCCAGCAGAGGCGTGGGTCGAAGGTGGCCTGCTGGGGGTTGGGGGCACTGAGTACAGCAATGCATGCATGGAACCTTTTGAAGGAGGTTGCTATTATCATCATTACCTCCACAATAGTTTGGCCTCAGGTCAAATAACAGGAAGGGAACACAGCCCCTCCCAACAACAGAAAATTGGATAATAGATTGAGAACTGCCCCACCCATCAGAAAAGAGCCAGTTTCCACCTCAGTCAGTGTCTCTCATCAGGAAACATCCATAAGCCTCTTATCCTTATCCATCAGAGGGCAGATAGAATGAAACCACAATCACAGAAAACTAACCAATCTTATCACATGGACCACAGACTTGTTTAACTCCATGAAACTAAGAGCCATGCTGTGTAGGGCCACCCAGATGGACCAGTCATTGTAGAGAGCTTTGACAAAACTTTGTCCACTGGAGAAGGCAATAGCAAACAACTTCAGTATTCTTGCCTTGAGAACCCCATGAACAGTAGGGAAAGACAAAAAGATAGGACACTGAATGATGAACTCCCCAGGACAGTAGGTGCCCAATATGCTACTGGAGATCAGTGGAGAAATAACTCAAGAAAGAATGAAGAGACGGAGCCAAAGCAAAAACAGCAAACGGTTGTGGAAGTGACTGGTGATAGAAGTAATATCCAATGCTATAAAGAGCAATATTGTGTAGGAACCTGGAATGTTAGGTCCATGAATCAAGGCAAATTGGAAGTGGTCAAACAGCATATGGCAAGAGTGAACATCAACATTTTAGGAATCAGCAAACTAAATGGACTGGAATGGGTGAATTTAACTCAGATGACCATTGCATCTACTACTGTGGGCAAGAAGCCCTTAGAAGGAATGGAGTAGCCACCACAGTCAACAAAAGAGTAAGGAATGCAGTACTTGGATGCAATCTCAAAAATGACAGAATGCTCTCTGTTCATTTCCAAGGCAAACCACTCAGTATCACAGTAATCTAAGTCTATGCCCCGACCAGTAATGCTGAAGAAACTGAAGTTGAACAGTTCTATGAAGACCTACAAGACCTAGAACTAACAACCGAAAAGATGTCCTTTTCATTGTAGGAGACTGAAATGCAAAAGTAGGAAGTCAAGTAATACCTGGGGTAACAGGCAAATTTTACCTTGGAGTACAGAATGACAGGATAAAGGCTAATAGAATTTTCCAAGAGAAAGCACTGATCATAGGCAATACCCTCTTCTGACAACACAAGAGAAGACTCTACACATGGAAATCACTGGGTGGTCAATACCGAAAGCAGATGGAGTATATTCTTTGCATCCATAGATGGAGAAGCTCTATATAGTCAGCAAAAACAATACCAGGAGCTGATTGTGGCTCAGATCATGAACTCCTTACTGTCAAATTCAGACTTAAATTTAAGAAAGTAGGGAAAACCATGCTACCATTCAGATATGACCTAAATCAAATCCCTTACAATTATACAGTGGAAGTGACAAATAGATTTAAGGGATTAGATCTGACAGATAGAGTGCCTAAAGAACTATGGATGGAGGTTCGTGACATTGTACAGGAGGCAATGTTCAAGACCATCCACAAGAAAAAGAAATGCAAAATGGCAAAATGGTTGAGGAGGCCTTACAAACAGCTGTGAAAAGAAGAGAAGCAAAAGACAAAGGAGAAAAGGAAACATATGCTCATTTGAATGAGAGCTCCAAATAGCAAGGAGAGATAAAAAAGCCTTCCTCAGTGATCAATGCAAAGAAATAGAGGAACAAATTAGAATGGGAAAGACTAGAGATCTCTTCAAGAAAATTACAGTTACCAGGGGAATATTTCAGGCAAAGATTGGCACAATAAAGACAGAAATGATATGGACCTAAGAGATGCTGAAGATATTAAGAGGAGGTGGCAGGAATACACAGAAGAACTATACAAAAAAGATCTTTATGACCCAGATAACCAAGATGGTGTGATCACTCACCTAGAGCCAGACATCCTGGAATGCGAAGTCAAGAGGGTCTTAGGAGAAATCACTTTGAACTAGGCCAGTGGAGGTGATGGAATTCCAGTTGAGCAATTTCAAATCCTAAAAGATGATGCTGTGAAAGTGCTGCACTCAATATGCCAGCAAATATGGAAAACTCAGTAGTGGCTACAGTACTGGGAAAGGTCACTTTTCATTCCAATCCCAATGAAAGGCAATGCCAAAGAATGCTCAAACTGCCACACAGTTGCACTAATTTCACACGCTAGCAAAGTAATGTTCAAAATTCTCCAAGCCAGGCTTCAACAGTACATGAACCATGAACTTCCAGATGTTCAAGATGGATTTAGAAAAGGCAGAGGAACTAGACAGCAAATTGCCAATGTCTGTTGGACCATCAGAAAAGCAAGAGAGTTCCAGAAAACCATTTACTCCTGCTTTATTGATTCTGGCAAAGCCTTTGACTCTGTGGATCACCATATACTGTGGAAAATTCTTAAAGTGATGGGAATACCAGAGACAACCTGACCTGCCTCCTGAGAAATCTGTATGCAGGTCAAGAAGTAACAGTTAAAATTGTATGGAACAACAGATTTGTTCCAAACTGGGAAACAGGTATGTCAAAGCTGCATATTGTTACCCCGCTTATTTAACTTATATGCAGAGTACATCATGCGAATTGCCCAGATGAATGAAGCATAAGCTGGAATCAAGACTGCTGGGAGAAATGTCGATAATCTCAGATACACAGTTGACACCACCCTTATGGCAGAAAGTGAAGAGGATCTAAAGAACCTCTTGATGAAAGTCAAAGAGGAGAGTGAAAACCTTGGCTTAAAACTCAACATTCACTAAAACAAAGATCATGGCATCTGTTCCCATCACCTCACGGCAGATAGATGGGGAAACAATGGAAAGAGTGACAGACTTTATTGTATGGAGCTCCAAAATCACTGCAGATGGTGACTGCAGCCATGAAATTAAAAGGCACTTGCTCCTTGGAAGGAAAGCTTTGAGCAACCTAGATAGCATATTAAAAAGCAGAGACATTACTTTGCTGATAAAGGTCCGTCTAGTCAAAGCTGTAGTTTTTCCAGTAGTCATGTATGGATTGAGATTTGGATTATAAAGAAAGCTGAGTGCCAAAGAATTGATGCTTTTGAACTGTGGTGTTGGAGAAGACTTTTGAGAATCCCTTGGAAAGCAAGGAGATCCAACCAGTCTATCCTAAAGGAAATTGGTCCTGAATATTCATTGGAAGGACTGATCAGAAGCTGAAACTACAGTACATTGGCCAGGTGATGCAAGAACTGACTCATTTGAGAAGACCCTGATGCTTGGAAAGATTGAAGGTGGAGGAGAAGGAGATGACAGAGGATGAGATGGTTGGATGGCATCACTGACTCCATGGACATGAGTTTGAGTAAGTTCCCAGAGTTGGGGAGGCCTGGCGTGCTGCAGTCCATGGGGTCGCACCGCAGTGAACTCAACGGAGGATTGGAAAGTAGAGAATCATGGAATTGAATTAAATTAGAATAGAACAGGAGTGATGAGCTATCTTTCTTCTGCTTATCTTGCTAGTCAAAGGAAGAAGAACACTGAAGGGAGGTGCTTAACAATTAACTGCTAAGTCGCTTCAGTCGTGTCTGACTCTGTACGACCCCATAGACAGCAGCCCACCAGGCTTCCCCGTCCCTGGGATTCTCCAGGCAAGAGTACTGGAGTGGGGTGTCATTGCCTTCCCCGTAACTATTAAAAAGACAGATAATTTTCTTCCTCCCCTTAACTTTTAGAGATTTCACTTCCCATTGTTTCAGGCAACCTGCTTATCCTGCTATGCTTATAACTGTTGGTATAGCTTTTTTTCAAGGTAATTGCTTACGGTTTACTGCCTGTGATAAACAGATGTCTTTTACAATGTCACTTCTAGAAAACTGAGATTTTATTCTGAAAGTTTTCTATAAATTAATTCTGCTAAATTTATGGAGATTAAAACATATCTTTGATTTCTCCTCAAATTAAATATCCCCATATGGCAGGGAAATGATTCACAAAATTCATGACTTGCAATAATGATGTGATAGATGCTCCTGTGGATAACAACTACAGAAATATGATAAAACTAAAAAGATCAAACATTACCATTATTTGTAACTTAATATTTGTCCTTTGGGAAACCATCATCTGCTTTGGAAAAAGAATAGGCAGCTCCAGGGACCATCTGTTCACTTTCCAACTTTACTATGTTAATTTGCTGACATATAAAAACTCTGGGGGAAAAGTCACAATTTTGGATTTATTCACTAGGAAGAAAAAACCAGTTTCTTTTTCATGAGCTGTATCTATCCTTTTGGTAAAATTATTTTCTTTTACCTTTCAGCATCCTCATGCCTTTATGTCCTTGGTGTTATTTTAATCATTTTCTTGCCATAATTCTAAAATGACTTATCTTATTGCTCTGACCTTATTCCTTAGTGAAAAACAAACCCTTGGGCCAGTTCAACTATCTCTCTTTGTCATTACATAATGGAAACTGAACCATGCTAATAAAAACTCATACCAATGCAAAATTTGACACTATTGTAAATTCTGCAAGCTCACCATGCCCTAATGACCATCCTTCATTTTTTTGCTCAGTTACTCCTCTCTAGTTATCTACATGTCTTATTAATATCTATATGTCTTATTAATATATGAAGATATATCTATCCCCAAACTGTATTCTTTTCCTCAGGATCAGCAGAAAATTATGTCTCTTCCAATTTCATTCAGAAAATAGAAATTTCTGAAGGGAACTTTACTTTCCTTCATGGAAAACAAAGACAACATCCATTCTCCTTTTTCTCAAATAATAATGGACCAGGTGTCCATGTTTTCTACAGTAATAATCCTTGTAGATGTGCTTATGATCCCAAGACTTTCTACCCCTTAGATAGTTTGTTCTTTTTAAAATTTCCCTTAATTTCTGTATATTTTCTTGCTCCCTGACGAATATTCAATAATTGGTCTGTTTTTCAATAATTTTCCTCTTAATATTTGAATATACTTACTTCTTATTTCATTTAAAAACAAACTCACTTCACTTGTTTTTAGATTTATTTCCAAATGCCTTCTTATCACTAACATCATCTCTATAGCCATTAAACAATCATTGCTTGCTATACTCACTTCATATCCCATTCAACCTTAAACTGACTTTGGTTTCTAATAGTGCACTGGCAATGTTCTCACTGAACTCCAACAACTTCCATACTGTCTGATTCAATAGCTATTTTAATACATATTATGATGATTGTGATGTTTTAGTATAAGTGTTATCCGAAATTTCAACTTCTTCAGAGTTACCGGTTGGGGCATAGGCTTGGATTACTGTGATATTGAATGGTTTGCCTTGGAAACAAACAGAGATCATTCTGTCATTTTTGAGATTGCATCCAAGTACTGCATTTTGGACTCTTTTGTTGACCATGATGGCTACTGCATTTCTTCCAAGGGATTCTTGCCCACAGAAGTAGATACAATGGTCATCTGAGTTAAATTCACCCATTCCAGTCCATCTTAGTTCACTGATTCCTAGAATGTCAACGTTCATTCTTGCCATCTCCTGTTTGACCACTTCCAGTTTGCCTTGATTCATGGACCTAACATTCCAGGTTCCTATGCAATATTGCTCGTTTCAGCATCGGACCTTGCTTCTATCACCAGTCACATCCACAACTGGGTACTGTTTTGCTTTGGCTTCATCCCTTCATTCTTTCTTGAGTTATTTCTCCACTGATCTCCAGTAGCATATTGGGCACCTACCGACCTGGGGAGTTCATCTTTCAGTGTCCTATCTTTTTGCCTTTTCATACTATTCATGGGGTTCTCAAGGCAAGAATACTGAAATGCTTTGCCATTCCCTTCTCCAGTGAACTACATTCTGTCAGACCTCTCCAACATGACCCGTCCATCTTGGGTGGCCCCAAATGGACCTACAAGACCTTTTAGAACTAACACCCAAAAAAGATGTCCTCTTCATTATAGGGGACTGGAATGCAAAAGTAGGAAGTCAGGAAACATCTGAAGTAACAGGCAAATTTGGCGTTGGAGTACAGAATGAAGCAGGGCAAAGGCTAATAGAGTTCTGCCAAGAGAATTCACTGGTCTTAGCAAACACCCTCTTCCAACAACACAAGAGAAGACTCTACACATGGACATCACCAGATGGTCAACACAGAAATAAAATTGATTATATTCTTTGCAGTCAAAGATGGAGAAGCTCTATATAGTCAGCAAAAACAATACCGGGAGGTGACTATGACTCAGATCAGGAACTCCTTATTGCCAAATTAAGACTTAAATTGAAGAAAGCAGGGAAAACCACTAGACCATTCAGGTATGACCTCAATCAAACCCCTTATGATTATACAGTGGAAGTGAGAAATAGATTTAAGGGACTAGATCTAATAGACAGAGTACCTGATGAACTATGGACAGAGGTTCGTTTCATTGTACAGGAGACAGGGATTAAGACCATCCCCATGGAAAAGAAATGCAAAAAAGTAAAATGGCTGTCTGAGGAGACCTTACAGATACCTGTGAAAAGATGAGAAGTGAAAAGCAAAGGAGAAAAGGAAAGATATTCCCATCTGAATGCAGAGTTCCAAGGAATACCAAGGAGGGATAAAAAAAAAAAAAAAAAAAAATCCTTCCTCAGTGATCAATGCAAAGAAAGAGAGGAAAACAATAGAATGGGAAACACTAGAGATCTCTTCAAGAAAATTAGAGATACCAAGGGAACATTTCATGCAAAGATGGGATTGATAAAGGACAGAAATGGTATGGACCTAACAGAGCAGAAGATATTAAGAAGAGGTGGCAAGAATACACAGAACTATATGAAGAATATCTTAATGACCCAGATAACGATGAAGATCACTCACCTAAAGCCAGACATCCTAGAGTGCAAATCAAGTGGGTCTTAGGAAGCATCTCTATGAACACAGCTAGTGGAGGTGATGGAATTCCAGCTGAGCTATTTTAAATCCTGAAAAATGATGCTGTGAAAGTACTGCAATCAATACGCCAGCAAATTTGGAAAACTCAGCAGAGGCCACAGGACTGGAAAAGGTCAGTTTTCATTCCAATCCCAAAGAAGGGCAATGCCAAAGAATTCTTGAACTACTGCACAATTGCCCTCATCTCACAAGCTAGTAAAGTAATGCTCAAAATTCTCCAAGCCAGGCTTCAGCAATACGTGAACGGTGAACTTCAAGATGTTCAAGCTGCTTTTAGAAAAGGCAGAGGAACCAGAGATCAAATTGCCAACATCAGCTGGATCATAAAAAGCAAGAAAGTTCCAGAAAAACATCTATTTCTGCTTTATTGACTATTTCAAAGCCTTTGACTGTGTGGATCACAATAAACTGGGAAATTCTTAAAGAGATGGAAATACCAGATCATCTGACCTGTCTCTTGAGAAACCTGTATGCAGGTCAAGAAGCAACAGTTAGAACTGGACATGGAACAACAAACTGGTTCAAATTAGGAAAAGGAGTTCATCAAGACTGTATATTGTCACCCTGCTTATTTAACTTACATGCAGAGGACATTATGAGGAACGCTGGGCTGGAAGAAACACAAGCTGGAATCAAGATTGCCAGGAGAAATATCAATAACCTCAGATATGCAGATGACACCACCCTTATGGTAGAAAGTGAAGAGGAACTAAAAAGACTCTTGATGAAATTGAAAGAGGAGAGTGAAAAAGTTGGCTTAAAGCTCAACATTCAGAAAACTAAGATCATGGCATCTGGTCCCATCACTTCATGGCAAATAGATGGGGAAACAATGGAAACAGGGTCAGACTTTATTTTGGGGGGCTCCAAAATCACTCTGATGTTGATTGCAGCCATGAAATTAAAAGATGCTTACTCCTTGGAAGGAAAGTTATGACCAACCTAGATAGCATACTTAAAAGCAGAGACATTACTTTGCCAACAAAGTCCATCTAGTCAAGGCTGTGGTTTTTCCAGTAGTCATGCATGAATGTGAGAGTTGGGCTATAAAGAAAGCTGAGTGCCGAAGAATTGATGGTTTTGAACTGTGGTGTTGGAGAAGACTCTTGATAGTCCCTTGGACTGCAAGAAGATCCAACCAGTCCATCCTAAAGGAGATCAGTCCTGAATATTCATTGGAAGGACTGATGCTGAAGCTGAAACTCCAATACTTTGGCCACCTGATGCGAAGAGGTGACTCATTTGAAAATACCCTGATGCTGGGAAAGATTGAGGGCAAGAGGAGAAGGGGACAAAAGAAGATGAGATGGTTGGATGGCATCACCGACACAATGAACATGGATTTGAGTGGACTCTGAGTTGGTGATGGACAGGGAGGCCTGCCATGCTGCGGTTCTTGGGGTTGCAAAGAGTTGGACACCACTGAGTGACTGAACTGAACTGACATGAATGTTAAAAGACTCTGTATTCCTTCATAATACATTTTTAGAGGTATAATTTACCTACAATTAAATGCAGAGCTTTATTGGCTTTGAAAAATTAACACATCCATGTAAGTAACACCACAGTTAAGATACAGGATATTTCTCTCACCTCAGAAAGCTTGTTCATGCCCCATTATAACCAATCACATTGTAGCAGGGGTCGTCATTGTTCTGATTTTTATCCCTACAGAGTATTTTTGCCTGATCTTTAACTTTTAAAAAATGATATCATATGTCATGCATGAGTTTTGTATCTAATTTCCTTTTCACTTATTATTATTATTTTTTTTTTTAGTTTCATCCATGTTATTGTGGTATCAGTACATTGCTTCTACTTATTCCATTTCTTTATTTATAAGCGTTTTCAGCATTATTACTAGCTTTTGGTTATAGCACATAAAGCCACTATGAACATGATGGTAGTAATTTTTTTGTGAAAATATCTTTTCTCTTGAATAAATACCTAGGAGTAAATGTTGTGTCATACCCAATGTATAAATAAATTATAGCTATACATACACACAGATATATAATGCTATAAATTTTTCCAAAGAGTTTGTCAATTCATGATTTATGAAAGCTCCAAGTGCTTAAATCCCCACCAATATTTGATATTATGAATTTTCAAATTTTAGTCATTCTAGTAGATGCAAAATTATTTCTTTTTCTAATTTTTACTCATAGTTCCTTGATGATTAGTGCCATTAGTACCTTTTTATTACAAATACTAAAATTTTAATCTTATTTTGTTAATTCTTTTCAAGTATTTTATACATATTTTTGGATTAGTTGTTTTCTTAATATCAACTTAATTTGTTGAATTTTCCTCTATCTACTCTCACACACATTAAATACACATTTTTTTTTCTTGGATAGAAGTCTTTCTATATTCATCATAAATTTTTCTTTTAGTTTTATACATTGCATTTAAACATTTTTAAGATCATCTACTGAATAAAATACTTTAAATTTTTATGAAATAAAATTTAATAATTTAATTTTTTATGATTAATCTTCAATATTTAGTCCAAGAAATATTTTCCTATTTCCAAACCATGAAGATATTATTTTTATTTTCTTATGGAAGATTTAGCCTTGACATTTAGGTTCATGCTCCTACTCAAAATAATCTCTGTGCCTGGTGTGAGAGGAGGATGGAGTTTAAATTTCTATTTGAAATAGTTACACCAACTTGATTGGTTTAAAATACTTTTCTATTTTCATTGAACTGTGCTGGTGTTTTGAACAAGATACATTGGTCATATAGGCAAGAGCATATCTGGATTTTTTATAGTGTCCCATGATCCATTTCTTTGTGCTGTGCTGACATCACACTCTTAGTAACTTTACGGTAAACTTATAGTAAGTCTTGAAATCATGTAGTTTTAAACTCTTCCAACATTGTTCCTGTTTTTCAGCTATTTCAGATCCTTTAGGTTTCTACATAAATTTTAGATTCTCCTCATCAATATTATTAAATATATTCTTATGTATTTTATATGTCTGCTAATATAAATTATATTTTAAATTAATGTACTTTATTTTTAGATCAGTTTTAGCTTTTACAGAAAAAAATTGAATAGAAATTTTAAAAATCTGTTAGAACAGACAAATAGATTCAGTAAATTTGCAGGACACAAAACCAACATTCAGAAATTAGATGCATTTCTATATACCAACAATGAAATATCTGAAATAAGCAATTAAGAAAATGATTCAATTTATAATAGCATCAAAAAGAATTTTTTAAAAATCTGAGAAATAAATTTAACCAAGCAATCTAAAGAGCTATATACTGAAAACTATTGACTTTGATGAAAGATACTGAAGAAGATACAAATAAATGGAAAGATATCCTATGCTCATGGGCCAGAAAAATAATGTTGTTAAAATATCCACTCTTCCCAAAGCTGTATCTATATACAACCTATATTAAGATTTTAATGGCACATTTTTGCTTTTTTTTTTTCTTTAACAAAAATAGAAAAAAGCCCTAAAATTCTTATTGAACCAAAAAAGACCCTGAATAACCAAAGCAATCTTCAGAAAGTACAAAGCTGGAAGCATAAAACATCTTCATTTATAACTCTTCTATAAAACTATAGTAACAAAAAGCTTTAAAAATAGATACATAAAGCAGTGGAACAGAACTGAGAGCCTAGAAGCAAGCCCTATCATCCATGGTCAGTTAATGCTTGACAAGGGAGCCAAGATTACTCAAAGTGAGGAAGGGTTGTCTCTTCAATAAGTGTTGGGAAAACTGAATAATCACATGCCCAAAAAAAGAAAGAAAGAAAAGAAAATTGGATCCCTATCTTCCACCACACAAAAAAATTAACTCACAATGAATTAAAAACTTACCTTAAGGCCTGAAACCATAAAACTTCTAAAAGAAAACAGAGACTAAGATCCTTGACCTTGGTCTTTGGCAGTAATTCTTTTGACTATGACACCAAAAGCACAAGCAGGAAAAGCAAAAATTAAGTGTGACTAAATCAAACTAAAAAACCTTTGCACAGCAAAAGAAATAAGCTACAAGATGAAAAAGCAACCTATCAAATGGTAGAAAGTATTTACAAAACATAAACTTGATAAAGGTTAATACAAAAGGAACTTATACAACTTAGTAACTGATAAGCTGTTTTATGTTTTAATCATGAAAAGTATTGCAGTTCGTGAAATGATTTTTCTGCATCTATTGAGATGATCTGGTAATTTTCTACTGTGTTCAGTTACTGTGGTTGATCGCAATGGTGAGTTATATGCTATTGTGCTGCCTAATTTCAAAATATGTAGAATTTTCCCTTGATTTTTACTGTTTTCAAATTCCACTGTAGTGAGAGAAAGTACTCTGTATGTTTTAATGCTTTTAAATTTATTTAAGTTTGTTTCATGATCAAGCATATGGTCTATCTTGGTGAACATATCATATTCCCTTTAAATATGTGTATTGAGCTGATATTGGTGTAGAGTTCTGCAAATACAAATAAAGTCTAATTGATTCTGTTTTTCCATTGTTCTATCTTTTTTATGGTGTTTTGTCTATGTTTTTGCTGATTCCTGATACTTATGTGGTGAAGTTTCAGCTATACATTGTCATATCATACCTTCAAACCAGTACTTTTTGCATTACTCAATTTAATTAGGTGCACATATTTGAAATAGTCTCTCCTTGCCATGGAAGTACTCCTTTTTTGACGTCTTCTTGATCTGATATTAATATAACTACTCTCAGTTCAGCTCATTTGTTCAGTCATGTCCGACTCATTGCGACCGCATGGTCTGCAGCACACCAGGCTTCCCTCTCCGTCACCAACTCCTGTAGCTTAGTCAATCTCATGTACATCGAGTTGGTGATGTCACTCAACCATCTCATCCTCTGTCATCCCCTTTTCCTCCCACCTTCAATCTTTCCCAGCATCAGGGTCTTTTCTAATCAGTCAGTTCTACGCATCACGAGGCCAAAATGTTGGAGTTTCAGCTTCAACATCAGTCCTTCCAATAAATATTCAGGACTGATTTCCTTTACGATTCACTGTTTTGATCTTCTTGCAGTCCAAGAGACTCCCAAGAGCCTTCTCCAACACCACAGTTCAAAAGCATCAATTCTTCATCGCTCAGCTTTCTTTACAGTCCAGCTCTCATATTCATACTTGACTACTGGAAAAATCAAAGCTTTGACTAGACGGATCTTTGTTGACAAAGTAATGACTCTGCTTTTCAATATGCAGTCTAGGTTGGTCATAAGTTCTCTTCCAAGGAGCAAGCCTCTTTTAATTTCATGGCAGCAGTCACCATCTGTAATGATTTTGGAGTCCAAGAAAATAAAGTCTGTCACTGTTTCCATTGTTTCCCCATCTATTTGCTATGAAGTGATGGGACCAGATGCCATGATCTTAGTTTTCTGAATGCTGAGTTTTAAGCCAACTTTTTCACTCTCCTCTTCCAGTTTCATCAAGAGGCTCTTCAGTTCTTTGCTTCCTGCCATAAGGGTGCTGTTATCTTCATATCTGAGGCTATTTATATTTCTCCCGACATCTTGATTCCAGCTTGTGCTTCATCCAAACCAGCATTTCCCATGATAAACTCTGCATATAACTTAAATAAGCAAGGTGACAATATTCAACCTTGATGTGCTCCTTTCCTGATGTGGGACCAGCCTGTTGTTCCATGTCCAGTTCTAACTGTTACTTCTTGACCTACATACAGATTTCTCAGGAGGCAGGTCAGGTGGTCTGGTATTCCCATACCAGAATTTTAGAATTCTGGTTTTAGAATTTTCCACAATATGTTGTGATTCACACAGTCAAAGGCTTCAGTTGAGTTCAGTTCAGTTGCTCAGTCGTGTCCAACTCTTTGCGACCCCATGAATCACAGCACACCAGGCCTCCCTGTGTCCATCACCAACTCCTGGAGTTCACCCAAACTCATGTCCATTGAGTTGATGATGTGGCTTAAGCATAGTCAATAAAACAGAAGTAGACGGTTTTCTGGAACTCTCTGTTTTTTTGATGATCCAACGGATGTTGGCAATTTGATCTCTGTTTCCTCTACCTTGTCTAAATCTGGCTTGAACATCTGGAATTTCACAGTTCATGTACTGCTGAAGCCTGGCTTGGAGAATTTTGAGCATTACTTTACTAGCATATGAAATGAGTGCAAATGGCAACCTACTCCAGTATTCTTGCCTGGAAAATCCCATGGATGGAGGAGCCTAGTGGGCTACAGTCCATGGGGTCACTACGAGTCAGACACGACTGAGCAACTTCTCTCTCTCTCTCTTTGAACATATAACTATTCTACTTCTATACATTTAAAGTTTGCATGAATTTACATAATTTAAGTGCATCCCTAGGAGACACCATATATTTGGTCTTTGGTTGTTAATGTAGCCTGATAAGATCTTTTTAATCTCCTTACATTTAATAAAGTTGGCTATATGATAGGACTTAAATCTCTCCCAAGTTTTTTTTTTCTCTTTATTTATTTATCTATTTATTTTGCTGTTTGTCTCTATTTCTCATTTCCTACTTCTTTTGGATGAACTCAGTATTTACTAGCATTACATGTTATCTTCTGTATTGGTGTTTTTAGCTATAACTGTCTTATCGATTCAGTAGTTGCTCAAAGAATTATAATACTTAATCACTGTTTATCTTGACTTAACATTATAATGCCTCATGTATAATGTAAGAATTTTATAGTCATATACTTCTATTTGCCATCTTCACAGGGCTTTTTAAAAGAATTTCAGAGGGAAAAAGTAATCTTTTATATTTACTCACATTTTCAGCATTCTTCATTCTTTCCTATAAATTCAGATTTCCATCTGACATGATTTCATTACAGATGTTTCATCCATGTCTTATCAAGTGTATCTGCTGGAGACAAAAACACAAAAGTGCATTTCTTCCAGCATTATTTTAAGAGGATTTTCATTTTGTTGGATATAATTCTAGATTTGCAGTTTGATTTTTTTTTCCTTTAGTCCTGATTGTTCTTGTTTAGTCCCTAATTTGTGTCTGACTCCTTTGTGACCCCATGGACTGTAGCCTACCAGGCTCCTCTGATCATGGGATTTCCTAAGCAAGAATACTGGAGTGAGTTGCCAGTTCCTTCTCCATAGGATCTTCCCAAGCCAGGGATTGAACCCATGTATCTTGCATTGGCAGGCGAGTTCTTTGCCACTGAGCCACTTGGGAAGCCCTGATTCTTATTCCTAAACCGTGACACTGATGGACTTTCAAATAGATAAAATCCAATATTTCTACCTTGTTTCAATAACTTGGTGGGGATTTGGATTTCAAACTCTTCCTCCTAGTACCTAGGTACTAGTCTTTGCTCAGTTCTTAACCGTGCCAGACATGTCTAAGTTTTCTAAAGGCCAATTTGTACTCAACTGGGTCTCATCTCTTTTTGTTCCCTCATTTCTAGGATAACCCTCTTAAATTAAAGTGGCACTGAAAGCCCCAGATTTTGATCTATGAGTCTAATCCCAAAAAGTTCCACACTCAAGCAGTGCAATATCTTTGTGGTGTCCCAAGGATACAAATGAAATCAAGGAAAGGAACTAAAGGAAATAGAATAATGTTTTATCAAATAGTGAATACCAATAAAAATGGAGATTATCTTCACCTCACACCTGCTAGAATGGCTATTATCAAAAAGACAAGAAATAATAAGTGTTGGTGAGGATGTAGAGAAAAAGGCATGCTTGTGCACTGTTGTGGGAATGTAAATTGGTTCAGTCACTCTGGAAAACAGTATAGAGATTCCTCAAAAAATTAAAAATGAAACTACTATATGATCCATCATTTACATTCCTAGGTATTTATCCAACAAAACAAAACACCAATTAGAAAAGACATAAACAGTGCTGCAATGAACATTGGGGTGCACGTGTCTCTTTCAGATCTGGTTTCCTCAGTGTGTATGCCCAGAAGTGGGATTGCTGGGTCATATGGCAGTTCTATTTCCAGTTTTTTAAGAAATCTCCACACTGTTTTCCATAGCGGCTGTACTAGTTTGCATTCCCACCAACAGTGTAAGAGGGTTCCCTTTTCTCCACACCCTCTCCAGCATTTACTGCTTGTAGACTTTTGGATAGCAGCCATCCTGACTGGCGTGTAATGGTACCTCATTGTGGTTTTGATTTGCATTTCTCTGATGATGAGTGATGTTGAGCATCTTTTCATGTGTTTGTTAGCCATCTGTATGTCTTCTTTGGAGAAATGTCTGTTTAGTTCTTTGGCCCATTTTTTGATTGGGTCATTTATTTTTCTGGAATTGAGCTGCAGGAGTTGCTTGTATATTTTTGAGATTAATCCTTTGTCTGTTTCTTCATTTGCTATTATTTTCTCCCAATCTGAGGGCTGTCTTTTCACCTTACTTATAGTTTCTTTTGTAGTGCAAAAGCTTTTAAGTTTCATTAGGTCCCATTTGTTCAGTTTTGCTTTTATTTCCAATATTCTGGGAGGTGGGTCATAGAGGATCTTGCTTTGATTTATGTCGGAGAGTGTTTTGCCTATGTTCTCCTCTAGGAGTTTTATAGTTTCTGGTCTTACATTTAGATCTTTAATCCATTTTGAGTTTATTTTTGTGTATGGTGTTAGAAAGTGTTCTAGTTTCATTCTTTTACAAGTGGTTGACCAGTTTTCCCAGCACCACTTGTTAAAGAGGTTGTCTTTTTTCCATTGTATATCCTTGCCTCCTTTGTCAAAGATAAGGTGTCCATAGGTTCGTGGATTTATCTCTGGGCTTTCTATTCCGTTCCATTGATCTATATTTCTGTCTTTGTGGCAGTACCATACTGTCTTGATGACTGTGGCTTTGTAGTAGAGTCTGAAGTCAGGCAGGTTGATTCCTCCAGTTCCATTCTTCTTTCTCAAGATTACTTTGGCTATTCGAGGTTTCTTGTATTTCCATACAAATTGTGAAATTCTTTGTTCTAGTTCTGTGAAAAATACCGTTGGTAGCTTGATAGGGATTGCATTGAATCTATAGATTGCTTTGGGTAGAATAGCCATTTTGACAATATTGGTTCTTCCAATCCATGAACACGGTATGTTTCTCCATCTGTTTGTGTCCTCTTTGATTTCTTTCATCAGTGTTTTATAGTTTTCTATGTATAGGTCTTTTGTTTCTTTAGGTAGATATACTCCTAAGTATTTTATTCTTTTTGTTGCAATGGTGAATGGTATTGTTTCCTTAATTTCTCTTTCTGGTTTTTCACCGTTAGTATATAGGAATGCAAGGGATTTCTGTGTGTTAATTTTATATCCAGCAACTTTACTATACACGTGCACCCCAATGTTCATCGCAGCACTGTTTATAATAGCCAGGACATGGAAGCAACCTAGATGCCCATCAGCAGATGAATGGCTAAGGAAGCTGTGGTACATATACACCATGGAATATTACTCAGCCATTAAAAAGAATTAATTTGAATCAGTTCTAATGAGATGGATGAAACTGGAGCCCATTATACAGAGTGAAGTAAGCCAGAAAGATAAAGAACATTACAGCATGCTAACACATATATAAGGAATTTAGAAAGATGATAACGATAACCCTATATGCAAAACAGAAAAAGAGACACAGAAGTACAGAACAGACTTTTGAACTCTGTGGGAGAAGGTGAGGGTGGGATGTTTCGAAAGAACAGCATGTATATTATCTATGGTGAAACAGATCACCAACCCAGGTGGGATGCATAAGACAAGTGCTCGGGCCTGGTGCACTGGGAAGACCCAGAGGACTCAGGTGGAGATGGAGGTGGGAGGGAGGATCGGGATGGGGAGAACGTGTAACTCTATGGCTGATTCATATCAATGTATGACAAAACCCACTGAAATGTTGTGAAGTAATTAGCCTCAAACTAATAAAAAATTAAAAATAAATAAATAAATAAGATACAATTGACATAACATTATATTCGTTCTAAGTATGCTATATAATGATTTGATATTTGTTTATATTGTAAAATATAACAAATATATAATTATAAAATATTCTTCTAGTACAAGAAAAAAAAAAAAAAGAAAAGATATATGCCTCACTGTATTCAATGCAGCATTATTAACAATAAGCAGGGTATGGAAGTAACTTAGTACCCATCAATATATGAATAAAGAAGGTTGGTACAAACACACATGCACACACACACAAGCTATGTAATTGTACTCAGTCATAAAAAGATTAAATATTGTCATTTGCTATAACATGGAAGGACCCACAGTGTATTATGCTAAGAGAAATAAGTCACACAAAGACAATGCTGTATAATTTCACTTATATGTGGAATCTAAAAAACAAAAAACAAAACAGTTGAAAAAACAGCAAAGCAGAAACAGAGCTATATATACAGAGAACAAACAGGTGGTTGCCAGAAGGAAGGGGTTTGAGGGAAGAAATAGGTGAGGGGGACTAAGAGGCACAAACTTCCAGCTGCAAAATAAATGAGTCATGCGTATGAAAAGCACCATGTGGGGAATATAGTCAATGACTAACAATATCTTTGAGACATTTTGTAACTAGACTTAATTTAGCGATCATTTTGAAGCACAAAGAAATATCAAATCACTATGCAATGAACAAACATAACGTGGTATGTCAATTACACATACAAAAAATACCCAGGAAAACATAGAAAAAGATCAGATGTGTGGTTACCAGAGACAGGGGATGGCTGGAGAAGAAATTGGGTGAAGTCAGTAAAAAGCTACACTCGTCCAGTTATAAACTAAATAAGCGTTCAGAATGTAATGTACAACACAACAAATATAATTAACACTGTTGTGTGTTATATATAACATTGCTAAGAGAACAAATCCTAAGAATTCTCATCAAGGGAAATAAAATATTCTTTATATTTCTTTAGTATATTTATGAGATGATGGATGGTCACAAAACATTATGATAATATTTGTATAATGTATGTAAGTCAAATCATTATGCTGTACACCTTAAACTTATATATTCAGTTCAGTTTCACTTCAGTCACTCAGTCGTGTCCTACTCTTTGTGACCCCATGGAATGCAGCACGCCAATTTCCCTGGCCGTCAGAAACTCTCAGAGCCTACTCAAACTCATGACCACTGAGTCGGTGATGTCATCCAACAATCTCATCCTCTGCCGTCGCCTTCTACTCCACTGTCAATATTTCCGAGCATTATAGTCTTTTCTAGTCAGTCAGTTCTTCAAATAAGTGGCGAAGTATTGGAGTTTCAGCTTCATCATCACTCCTTCCAATGAATATTCAGGACTGATTTCCTTTAGGATGGACTGGTTGGATCTCCTTGCAGTCCAAGAAACTCTCAAGAGTATTCTCCAATACCACAGTTCAAAAGCATCGATTTTTCACCACTCAGCTTTCTTTATAGTCCGACTCTCACATCCATACATGACTACTGGAAAAACCATAGCCTTGACTAGACAGACCTTTGTTGGCAAAGTAATGTCTCTGCTTTTTAATATGCTGTCTAGGTTGAACATAACATTTGTCTCAAGGAGTAAGTGTTTTCAATTTCATGGTTGCAGTCAAGATCTTCAGTGATTTTGGAGCCCCCAAAATAAAATCTGACACTGTTTCCACAGTTCACCCAAATATTTGTGATGAAGTGATGGGACCAGATGCCATGATCGTTGTTTTCTGAATGTTGAGCTTTAAGCAAACTTTTTCAATCTCCTATTTCATGTTCATCAAGAGGCTCTTTAGTTCTTCTTCAATTTCTGCCATAAGGGTGGTGTCATCTGCATATCTGAGGTTATTGATATTTCTCCCAGCAATCTTGCTGCCAACCTGTGCTTCATCCAGTACAGCATTTTTCATGATGTACCCTGAATATAAGTTAAATAAGCAGGGTGACAAAATACAGTGTTAATGTACTGCTTTTCCTCTTTGGAACCAGTCTTTTGTTCCATGTCCAGTTCTATCTGTTGCTTCCTGACCTGCATACGGATTTCTCAGGAGTCAGGTCAGGTAGTCTGGTATTCCCATATCTTTCAGAATTTTCCACAGTTTATTGTGATCCACACAGTCAAAGGCTTTGACATAGACAATAAAGCAGAAATATATGTTTTTCTGTAACTCTCTTGCTTTTTCAATGATCCAGTGGATGTTGGCAATTTGATCTCTGGTTCTTCTACCTTTTCTAAATCCAGCTTGAACATCTGGAAATTCACAGTTCATGTATTGTTGAAGCCTGGCTTGGAGAATTTTGAGCATTATTTTACTAGCATGTGAGATGAGTGCAATTGTGTGGTAGTTTGAGCAATCTTTGGTACTGCTTTTCTTGGGAATTGGAATGAAAACTGACCTTTTCCAGTCCTGTGGCCACTGCTCAGTTTTCCAAATTTGCTGGCATATTGAGCGCAGCACTTTCACAGCATCATCTTTTAGGATTTGAAATAGCGCAACTGCAATTCCATCACCTCCACTAGCTTTGTTCATAGTGATATTTCCTAAGGCCCACTTGATGTCACATTCCAGGATGTCTGGCTCTAGGTGAGTGATCACAGCATCGTGATTATCTGGGTCGTGAAGATCTTTTTTGTACAGTTCTTTTGTGTATTCTTGCCACCTCTTCTTAATATCTTCTGCTTCTGTTAGGTCCATACCATTTCTCTCCTTTATTTTGCCCATCTTTGCATGAAATGTTCCCTTGGTACCTCTAATTTTCTTGAAGAGATCTCTAGTCTTTCCCATTCTATTTTTTTCCTCTGTTTCTTTGCCTTGATTGCTGAGGAAGGCTTTCTTATCTCTCCTTGCTATTCTTTGGAACTCTGCATTCAAATGGGTATATCTTTCCTTTTCTCCTTTGCTTTTTGCTTCTCTTCTTTTCACAGCTATTTGTAAGGCCTCCTCAGACAGCCATTTTGCTTTTTTACATTTCTTTTTCTTGGGGATGGTCTTGCTCCCTGTCTCCTGTACAATCTCATGAACCTGCGTCCATAGTTCATCAGGCACTCTATCAGATCTAGTCCCTTAAATCTCTTTCTCACTTCCACTGTATAATCATTAGGGATTTGATTTAGGTCATGTCTAGTCTTTCCTATTCTCTTTGCATTGTTCACTTAAGAAGGCCTTCTTAATCTTTCCTTGCTATTTTATGGAACTCTGTATTCAGATGAGTATGTCTTTCCCTTCTACCCTTGTCTTATGCCTCTCTTCTTTTCTCAGCTATTTGTAAGGGCCCCTCAGACTACTTTGCTTTTGGTCACTGCCTCCTGTACAATATTAGAAACTTCTGTCCATAGATTTTCCACCACTCTGTCTACCAGATCTAATTCCTTGAATCTATTCATCACCTCCACTGTATAATCATTAGAGATTTGATTTAGGTCATAGCTGAATGGTCTAGTGGTTTTCCCTACTTTCTTCAATTTAAGCCTGAATTTTGCCATAAGGAGCTCATGATCTGAGCCACTGTCAGTTCAGCTCCAAATCTTGTTATTGCTGACTGCACAGAGCTTCTCCATCTTTGGTTGTGTAAAACATTATAAGATTTTGATAATGACAGTCTGGTGATATCCATTTGTAAAGTTGTCTCTTGTGTTGTTGGGAGAGGGTGTTTGCTATGACCAATGTCTTCTCTTGATAAAACTCTGTTAGCCTTTGCCCTGCTTCATTTTGTACTTTAAGGCCAAACTCGCCCATTATTCTGGGTATCTCCTGACTTCCTACTTTCTATTTCCAATCCCTTATGATGAGCAAGATATCATTTTCTTTTTTTGGTGTTAGTTATAGAGTGTGTTGTAGGTCTTCATAAAACCAGTCAACTTCAGCTTATTCGGCATCAGTTGTTGAGGCATAGAGTTGGATTACTGTGATGCTGAAAGGTTTGCCTTGGAAACAGATCAAGATCATTCTGTGGTTTTTGAGGTTGCATACAAGTACTGTGTTTTGGACTTTTTGTTATCTCTGAGGGATACTCCAATTCTTCTTAGGGATTCTTGCCAACAGTAGCAGATATAACTGTCATCTGAATTAATTCTTCCATTCCTGTACATTTAACTCACAGATTCCTAAGATGTTGGCAAGAATACACAGAAGAACAATAGAAAAAAAGGTCTTCATGACCCAGATAATCACGATGGTGTGATCACTCACCTAGAGCCAGACATCCTGAAATGTGAAGTCAAGTGGACCTTAGGAAGCCTCAGTATGAACAAAGCTAGTGGAGGTGATGGAATTCCAGTTGAGATATTCCAAATCCTAAAATATAATGCTGGGAAAGTGCTGCACTCAGTATGCCAGCAAATTTGGAAAACTCAGCAGTGGACACAGGACTGGAAAATGTCAGTTTTCCTTCTAATCCCAAAGAAAGGAAATGCCAAAGAATTCTCAAACTACTGCACAATTGCACTCATCTCACATGCTAGTAAAGTAATGCTCAAAATTCTCCAAGCCAGACTTCAACAGTACATGAACCGTGAACTTCCAGATGTTCAAGCTGGAGTTAGAAAAGGCAGAAAAACCAGAGATCAAATTGTCAACATCCGTTGGATCATCAGAAAAGCAGAGAGTTCCAGAAAAGCATCTACTTCTGCTTTATTGTCTATGCCAAAGACTTTGACTGTGTGGACCACAACAAACTGTGAAAAATTCTGAAAGAAATGGGAATACCAGACCACCTGACTTGCCTCCTGAGAAATATGTACGCAGGTCAGGAGACAACAGTTAGGACTGGACATGGAAGAACAGGCTGGTTCCAAATCAGGAAAGGAGTATGTCAAGGCTGTATATTGTCACCATGCTTATTTAACTTATATGCAGAGTCCATCATGTGAAATGCCAGGCTGGATGAAGAACAAGCTGGAATCAAGATTGCCAGGAGAAATATTATTAACCTCAGATATGCAGATGACACCACTGTTATGGTAGAAAGTTAAGAGGACCTGAAGAGCCTCTTGATGAAATTGATAGAGGAGGGTGAAAAAAACTGGCTTAAAACTAATATTCAAAAAACTAAGATCATGGCAACCTGTTCCTTCACTTCATGGCAAATAAATGGGGAAACATTGGAAAAAGTGACAGACTTTATTTTCTTGGACTCCAAAATCATTGCAGATGGTGACTGCAGCCATGAAATTAAAAGAGGCTTGCTCCTTGGAAGAAAAGTTATGACCAACCTAGTTCAGTTCATTTCAGTCGCTCAGTCATGTCTGACTCTTTGGGACCCCATGAATCGCAGAACGCCAACCTAGGCAGCATATTAAAAAGCAGAGACATTACTTTGTCAACAAAGGTCCATCTAGTCAAGTCTATGGTTTTTCCAGTGGTCATGTATGAATGTGAGAGTCGGACTATAAAGAAAGCTGAGCACAGAAGAATTGATGCTTTTGAACTGTGGTGTTGGAGAAGACTCTTGAGAGTCCCTTGGGCTGCAAGGAGATCCAACCAGTCCATCCTAAATGAAATCAGTCCTGGGTGTTCATTGGAAGGACTGATGTTGAAGCTGAAACTCCAATAGTTTGGCCACCTGATGCAAAGAACTGACTCGTATAAAAGACCCTGATGCTGGAAAAAATGGAAGGTGAGAGGAGAAGGGGATGACAGAGGATGAGATGGCTGGATGGCATCACCGACTCAATGGACATGAGTCTGAGTAAACTCCGGGATTTGGTGATGGACAGGGAGGCCTGGCGTGCTGCAGCCCATGGGGTCGCAAAGAGTTAGACACGACTGAGTGACTGAACTGAACTGAACTGAAGTTGTTAGCATCAATCTTGCTATCTCCTGCTTGAACACATCCTATTTACCTCTACTCATGGACCTAACATTTCAAGTTCCTCTGCAGTACTGTTCTTTACAGTGTCAAAATTTACTTTCACAACCAGACACATCCACATCTTAGCATCGTTTCCATTTTGGCCCAACCACTTCATTCTTCCTGGAACTATTAGTAATTGCCCTCTGCTCTTCCCTGAAAGCATATTGGACACCTTCTAACCTGGGGCTTTATTTTCTGATGTCATATCTTTTTGCCTTTTCATACTGTCCCTGGGATTCTCAATTCAACTGTACTGTGTTGCCATTTCTTCCCCCAGTAGATCAAGTTTTGTAAGAACTCTTCACTATGACCTGTCCATCTTTGTTGGGCCTGCATGGTATGGCTCATAGCTTCATTGAGTCATGGAAGCCCTTCCTCCATAACAAGCCTGTGATCCATGAAAGAGATTTAGTATTTAATACATCCAACTAAATTTTTGTTTTGCTGTTATATATGATTTTTGTACTTTGTATAAAAAAATTATTAGCAAAGAACATATGCCCTAAATATACTTTCTTCTTTCATGCATCCATAGTTTTGCTTATGCTGTCAGTTTTAGCAATCTATCCCCTCCCCACACTTGAAGCCTTTCTTTAGAAATTAGTTCACATGCCACTTCTTCTTTGATCTTCCTAAGGAATCAGTCTCTGGTTTCTGTAGGTTCCAAAATAACATTTTTCTTCTTTTATATACATTTTTCACACTGTGTTGTAATTATTTCTATGTTGGTCCCTTATCAAAATATGATTTTTTGAGGTCATGCAATTTGACTTATGCATGGTTATTCCTTCACTACTTAAGACTAAGATTCAATAAATATTTTCTGAGTGAATGAATTTTAGAAAAACAAGTAATTTTTTTAAGGTAAGGAAGTGTTAGTCTTGAATGCAGTGTTTCAATGTGTCCTGATAACTCCTCAAACTATTTGATAATATTTTTGACTTTGTTCATTCATCTGAAAGGTAGGTCTATAGCTTTGATCAATCTTAAAGAGGTCCATGAGCCAGCCCACGACAGGATAGGAACTATTAGGGTAAAAAGACAAACATTCCGAGAATATTACATTTTTAGTTTTTTTAATGAAAAGATTTTTATCAGATTTTATAGGTCTTCAAATGGAGTTTATCCTAGCTTTAATAAAGATTAAATACATTTGCCATACATTTGCATTTATTTTTGAAAGTTAAATTGTTAGTCACTTAGTCGTGTACTATTGTTTGCAACCCTGAGAGCCTGCCAGGCTCTTCTGAACATTAGATTCTCCAGGCAAGAATATCGAAGTGGGTTGCCATTCCCTTCTCCAGGGGATCTTCCCAATCCAAGGATCGAATCCAGGTCTCCTGCATAGGCAATTTCTTTACCATCTGCAAAATCAGGGAAGCCCATTTTGGGAGAAAAATAATTCTTTCTAGTGTTTTCTAGAGTCTTTTGACAATGTAAGTCATCTTATAATCAAAAATATTCCAGATGATTTCTGTTTATTGGTTGCAAAAAGAATGATTTGTAGCCTAAGCTAAGAGACTCGACTGACATCAGGTTTGGGACAGATACTAATTAATAGGAAATGAAGAAGATAACTGCTTCTAGAAATCACTGTAGTGTGCTTAAATGATTTAGTACTTAATGGAGAAAAAACTATGAAAATGAGATAATTTAAACAACCATATTAATTGAAACATATTTTTTGATATTTCTAACTAGATAAAAAACTAACAAATCTTTCTAATTCCAGTCCTATTCCCATTTATAAAGCTATATATTTTTTTTCTGAATTTAGAGCATGTAACACATGAATTTAGGTTAAAACTCATTAAGTGAATTTGAATCACATAATGTATTATGCTTGTCAAGTTGAGATAGCTTAAAACATTTTCATTTTATTCTAGAACTATAACTAGGGTAAATTAATCATCATCAACTTAATCTTATAAGCCATGCAACATGAAAGGTAAACAATTCACTATAGTTATACATATTAACTTCTGGGGAAAAAAAGACATAGAATTAAAATAGAAAAATAATTATTCAGATTAAGGGGGTTCTTGAGTGTTAGGTGAATGTTATTATTTTTTTTTTTTTTTATCATTGCAACTCTATGAAAAGGTTTGAGCAAAGAATGGACACATTTTTCAAAATGGATATTGGGAAGATTTCTGTAACTGTCTTATCTTGAATTTACTTGAAGAGGAGTTGAGGTATCACAACAGAAAGACCAGATTAGTAAAAAGTTATTACAACAACAAAAGAGAAGATTAGTCTTCATTTAGAGGTGTATCAGTGGAAATGCAAAGAAGAGGACACACATGAAAGACACTGAGACAAGAATATTAGTTATTTTCATTAATATTTCCCTTTACTGCAGACTTTAATAATCAGCTAGAAGATACTTTCAATATGGCTTCTAAATGATCCCCATCCATTTAAGATTTTAATCAAGCAGTTACTGTCTGATAATAAAATGACATTTAATGTTATAATGATAAGCCTTTCAAAGAGTTCTCATCAGTGATTGAGTTGATGCTCAGTAATGAGTTGATCTGTATTTAATACACTGTGCTTAGTTTAATGAACTTTAATTTTTTTTCCCTGGGCTGAGAGCCTTAAATCAAAGCCATGGCATTATGTCCTCACTAGAAAAGTTCTAAAAATTTCCATAAATGTACATGCCACTGGGCAATTATTCTTCAGTGGGCACTTGGAGATTATCTCTGACTTTTTAAACTTTATAGCTTCCTTGTTTAAGCACTATTTAAATTATCAGTTGTTCACCAAACACTTCAAAGACTTTACAATTAAAGGAGATAAAGCATATTGTCTCAAAATCTCTAAATTAATAAAGGATAAATTATGAAATGTAATGTTAAAAATGAGATTAAAATGTAATAGTATTTTTTCAGATAAAATTGAGTGCAAACTGAAATTATGTAACTCAAACAGTTAAGGGATGTTTGGGTTACACTCCTTCCCAGCTCTGCTTATCTGGACAGATAAACACACTCTGTTATCACTAGACAGATACTTATCTATACATTTGTTCACAAGTTAATGATTTCTATAAGATACTGATGTTTATCCATTTAGTCATTTCTAAAATAGGCAACTAATAACAAGTAGGAGAGAGAACTATTTAAAGATTCCTATTATTTGTACGTATTTTCTTTACATCATAGGACATAATGAAAACTATACTAACATTAGTGAAACTCTTCATAAGGAAAGGGAACAATTACCTGCCATTCAATTTGCTTTCATTTGACAATGTTCTCTTATTGGCCAAGTGAATATGTAAGTTTTAGTTATAAAATTATTTTAAATATAATATTCTTTCTCTTAGTGTTTCTATTTTGATATTTTCTCTGTTGCAGTATTACCTCAGTATGTGCACATGTTATTAGCTGTGCAATATCCCATTTTAAGTATTTTCTTATTATACTTCATTGTACCCTCTTAGTATGAATAACAGTGAAAAATGGCCATTGGATATCCTGAAATAAGCATCTTTATGTACAGAGAATAATTTTTTCCTTTGGTGTATTTTAAAAGACTCTCTTAGAATCCTTTTATCATAAATCAAGTAGCATGATATTTAACACACCTGTCTTATCTGTTTGGTAGCATAGGGAATTTGGGGCCAAATCTTTTCCACATCTAGACATAGATCAAGATATATATTTTGTAAACTATTTCCTGAGTAATTTCAGAAATACTAGCTTTTTCAAAGAAAAAAGTGTACATCCAGACTTTGTAACATTTTTTAAGAGAACTGCTCTATCATGATGTATGACTTCATATTAACCAATATTTTGGGTTAAATATTCTAGACCTACAGAGGCTGTTTCTACTGACCAAGGGCTTAAACATAATCTATTTGTCCAAGAAAATGAAGCTTCTAATAAGGAAGCTAAAATGAAAATGTATTCTCATTTCTTTTGGCACTTGAGGGGAAACTATAGAACAGCTCAGAGATTTAGCTATAAAAAATGGCTTCTTTGAAAAAACAGCCACTACCTTTCATGAAGATAATGTGACATTTTGAAAGCAGCCCAATATATAGGCTACAGAAGAAAGAGTCCCAATGGGAAAATTATGATTGTCTCATAAATTAAATATTTTCTATATGTAATTCAGTTCTCTTCCTACTAATAAAAGTAGGAAATGCTTTAAAGTTTAAGTCCGGGTCATAAATTACAACAATATTAAAGATGGCCTTTGTGGTCCACTGAACCAAGGAATATTTGGGGTTAAGGAATTGTAACTTTGTCAACAGAATTTACAGAGATGTGCAAGCTACTGAAGTATTTTGCTTTATTTGATTTGAGGGCTTTTCATGATCACTCATACCTCAAAAAAGATGTTAGGTTCCAATAAATGATTTTGTCTTTCTTCCACCGTAAATGTACTGAATAACTGTCAATGTTTTATTCATCTTGTGGGTTGAGAAATCCATCCATGTTCCAGGTATTGCATAGACTATTCAAACTAGATGCCTATTTTCAAAGCTATTAAACACGAGCTTTTAACAACCATTAAGACTCCAGTCAGTGTCACCTCCCACACTGCTGGCTAAGATTCCACAGCTCACATTAGCTTTGTTAGCTTGGCATGAGTGTGCAGGCTATATTCTACTTAATTACAGAATGAAAAGTTTACTATAAAAACTCATGTAGGGTGGCTAATCAAGTTCTGATACATATATATAGTGAGCTTAAAATTTCCTGAAAAAGGCAGGAGATTTACACTGGTACACAGTTTATATTATGTAGGATCTCTCTGACCTTAAAATGGGCTGTTGATCCATTCTCTCCACATTTCCCAGTCAGGATCCAGCCTCCTACTACAAACTGAATAGGCAGGCTATCATATAAGTAGACATTGTGATTTCCTTCTGAGAAACTAACCCTGAACCATCCTGGGCTGTTTAGAAAGATGTTGACTATGCAAACCATGAATTTCTTCTTCCAGAATACACTTACCACCTAACTATATAACTGTAACTCATGGTGTGATGGGTAAGAATGAGGGAAAAGATGCTTCTAGGTTTGGAGTTTTACTTTGAACCTTGAGATACACTGATATGTTCTTACTTCTGCATCTAGTCTACTGGCTCAGACGCTAAAGTGATGGATTTTGTAGGTCAACTCCTTATAAAGAAAGGGGAATGGTTTCAGGTGCAGTAGCAATGATAACAAAATACAATCACCATCCTATAGTTTGGAAACCAAACTCAGTTCTTAAACTGAATTTTTTTCTCATCTGTCTTTTTCTCCCTCTCTCCCTTTTAAAATTACTTATCATAAAGCCTAAATGCCAGAGCCCTCTATTCTTACCACCTGGATACAAAGTCCAGCTTCATTGTTCTTTAGTTGTTTGACTTCAGTCCATTGCATAAACCCTTTATACCTCAGTTTACCTAGCTTGACAATGGCCATCATAAGTATACTCATTCGAAGGACTACTGTGAGAATTAAATGTGTTGATACACAAATAACTTAAAACAATACATAGTGAAAGTTGCTCAGTCGTGTCCGACTCTTTGTGACCCCATGGACTGTACAGTCCATGAAATTCTCCAAGCCAGAATATTGGAGTGGGTAGCCTTTCCCTTCTCCAGGAGATCTTCCCAACTCAGAGATAAAACCCAGATCTCCTGCATTGCAGACAGATTCTTTACCAGCTGAGCCACAAGGGAAGCCCAAGAATACTGGAGTGGGTAGCCTATCCCTTCTCCAGAGGATCTTCCTGACCCAGGAATCAAACTGGGGTCTCCAGCATTGCAAGCAGATTCTTTAACAACTGAGCTATCAGGGAAACCCAAACAATATATATACTTGGGCATATAATAGTAGCATCTAATCTGCACAGGCAGTTTAGCAGTAAAGAACCACCTGCCAATGCAGGATATGCAAGAGACATGGGTTTCATCCCTGGGTCAGGAAGACCCTCTGGAGTAGGAAATGGCAATCCACTCCAGTATTCTTGCCTGGAAAATGCCATGGAGAGGAGCCTGGCCTGGCCATGAGGTCAAGAATCAGACATGACTGAGCATATACACAAAATACATGATATAACCTGCCCAATAAATGTCGCAATCATTATGACTTAGCATTTTTCAGTGAAGTTCCACTTGTGACCTTTAAGACAGGAAAGCCTTTTAAAATTTAACACACAAGAAATTTCTAAAATAGAAAAATTTATAGTCCCTGGAATTCTGGTTATGGAGGTATTTTGGAAGAAATATTATAAAGAAAGGGTCCTCCCTGTTAAAATACAAATCCATTGAAGGATTGAATTGGGGAAAAAAAAATAGAAATAACATTTATGCTGCTAAAGAAGTAAGTAGTTAAATTACTAAATTCTTCCTCCCAGAATACCTTAGCTGTATAGGTATCACATTAAACCTACTATCAGAATTTATGTACTTCAGGAGGGTCATTAACTATGTTAATTCTCAGGTTGCTGTTTGACAGAACATTTTAATTGAACCATGCATATCATGCCACAGAAAATTGTAACTGGTGTTCCTGGTCCTCTGTTATACCACAGTCCTCTCAAAAGTAAACCAGCAAATTTTTCTCAGTGTGAGAAATATTAGAGAGGATAAGAGGATAACAAATTATGTGCATATGTGAATGCTTGTCTGTATGTGTGATAGAAATATCAGGCACTGAGCAGTATAATTTGCTGATAGTAAAAGGTGTGGGGTGCTAAAACAGTAAGCCTGTTGCAAAAAAACCATGTATTTTTTTAGAGCAGGAAAGAACAATGTCTTTTGAATATATAAGGGCAATTAACAGTTCTACTCAAATACAATATGGTGCTAAAAGGCCACAGAGTGAGTAGTAAGTAGATGCAGATGCTTTTAAAGACAGTGTGAAACACATTTTACTGTAGCTGTTATTGCCTGGCAATTATGCTGACTTTAGTGTTGCTTTCAGTCTTCTTTTTTTTAAATTCCTTAATGGAATGTGAATGTTCCAGTGTTCAAAAAGTGCTGCAACACAAAAGGGTCAAAAATTCCCACTATAGCAGAGATACAACACACACACACACACACACACACACACACACAAATTTAAACTTGAGTCAAAAGACTTGTCTTCCACCTGTAAGTAACCAGTTTTGGATTCCCCATCATGCAGTTTAGAATCTCGCTAAGCGGAAGCATGCCAAGCTGTGCCAAGTCACTTCAGTCATGTCCGACTCTGTGCGACCCCATGGAATTTAGCCCACCAGGCTCCTCTGTCCATGGGATTCTCCAGGCAAGAATACTGGAGTGGGTTGCTGTGCCCTCCTCCGGGGGATTTTCCTGAGCCAGGCATCAAACCCTTATTCCTTCTCTTGAATTGGCAGGTGGGTTCTTTACCACTAGCACCACTTGGGAAGCTGAGGCATGAAGATCAGTAAAATTATGATAATAGCTCCTATATAGCAAGATCTTTATAAAATAAAATAAACAAGATGTAAAATAAAATAAATTTTTTCTAAATTTATAAATTTGTAAAATAAAATAAAATTCACTGCCTGTAAAAGAGCTTTTGGGAAATAAAAAAACAAGTACAGACATTTAAAAAGATTCCCAGAGATCTGAAAATGGAACTCTTTGGGAGTGGGTCATACAACATAGCTGCAGAAGAAGAAGAAGAGATGTACGGATTACGGGGCTTGAATTGTAAAGGGCAGGTAGCAGGAGCCTACTCAGCTGGCATGTTAAAAGCTAACAAGGACCAGTCTTGGAAATCAAGTAGAAGGAGTTGTATGGGTCTCAGTTTTGTCAAAAGCCGACTGCCCCATCTCATGGGCTATTGCAGCTTCAGGGGAAATGTCGTGCTTGCTTAAAGTACTATGGCTCCTTGTCTGCTCTGGAGAAACACAAGCAATAGTATCAAAAACCAGATGCTGGGCCAACCTCCTCTTACAAAAATTTCCTAAAACTGAACTAACTGGAATACATGACCAGAATAGGTAACAGATGGGTTATGCAACTGCACGTTTGAAGAATTTATGATATAGAACAATACTATTTTTTTCTATCAATGCATATTCTATTCCTAAGGGTATCCATAGAGTACATTCAAAGATCCTGAGGGGAAAAGTTATGCTGTTTCATTTTAGATCCCATAAGGCAAACGGTAGCACTATTACAAACTTTCAAATACATGAGAATAGAAATCTGTTGTTGTCCAGTCGTTAATTCGGGACAGACTCTTTGCAACACCCACGCACTGCAGCACACCAGGCTTCTCTGTCCATCACTGTCTCCCTGAGTTTGCTCAAACTTCTGTCCATTGAGTCAGTGATGCCACCAGCCCATCTCATCCGCTGTCACCACCTTTTCCTCTTGCCCTCAATCTTTTCCAGCATCAGGGTCTTTTCCAATGAGTCAGCTCTTTGCATCAGGTGGCTGAAGTATTGAAGCTTCAGCATCAATCCTTCCAATGAATATTCAGGGTTGATTTCCTTTAGGATTGACTGGTTTTATCTCCTTGCTGTCCAAGGGACTCTCAAGAGTTTTCTCCAACACCACAGTTCGAAAGCATCAATTCTTCAGTGTTCAGGCTTCTTTATGGTCCAGATCTTACATCCATGCATGACTACTGGAAAAACCATAGCTTTGACTATATCGACCTTTGTCATCAAAGTGATGTATCTGCTTTTTAAAACACTGTCTAGGACTGATCTATTCTTCCAAGGAGTAAGTGTCTTTTAATTTTGTGGCTACAGTCACCATCTGCATTGATTTTGGAGCCCAAGAAAATGAAATCTGACACTGTTTCTATATTTTTCCCCATCTATTTGCCATAAAGTGATGGGACTAGATGCCATGATCTTAGTTTTTGAGATTTATGCCAGCTTTTTCTTTTCTCCTTCACCCTCATTAAGAGGCTCTTCAGTTCCTTTTAACTTATACCAGTAGAGTGGTATTCTCTGCCTATCTGAGGTTGTTGATATTTCTTTCTCTCTCCTGATTCCAGCTTGGGGTTTATCCAGCCCATCTTTTTCCATGATGTTCTCTGCATATAAATTAAATAAGCAGGGTGACAATATACAGCCTTGATGTACTCCTTTCCCAATTTTGAACCATTCTGTTGTTCCATGTCCAGTTCTAACTGTTGCTTCTTGTCTACATATAGGTTTCTCAGGAGGCAGGTAAGGTGGCCTGATAATCCCATCTCCTTAAGAACATTCCACAGTTTGCTGTGATCTACACAGTCAAAAGCTTTAGCATAGCCAATAAAGCAGATGTTTTTTTGGAATTCCCTTGCTTTTTCTATGATGGAACAAATGTTATCAATCTGATCTCTGGTTCCTCTGAGAACCTTTTCTAAATTCAGCTTGAACATCTGGAAATTCTCAGTTCACATGCCTCTGAAGCCTAGTTTGAAGGATTTTGAACATTATCCCGCTAGCATGTGAAATGGGTGCATTTGTATGATAGTTTGAACATTCTTTGGCATTGCCCTTCTTTGAGATTGGAACAAAAACACCTTTTCCAGTCCTGTGGCCACTGCTGAGTTTTCCAAAGTTGCTGGAATATTGAGTTCAGCACTTTAACAACATCTTCTTTTAGGATTTTAAATAGCTCAGCTGAAATTACATCACCTCCACTAGTTTTGTTCATCATAATACTTCCTAAGGCCCACTTGACTTCACACTCCAGGATGTTTTGCTCCAGGTGAGTAATCACACCATCATGTTTATCTAAATCATTGCTTCTTTCCCCGGGTCCTGGTACGTGCAAGGTTTGGTCCTGCCCGCCAAGAGTCTCTGGCAGGTATTGGATTTGATTTTAACATGATTGCGCCCCTCCCACTCATCTTGTTGCCCCTTCTCCTTTTCCTTTGAAGAGGCATATCTTTTTTTGGTGGGTTCCAGCATCCTCCTGTAGATTGTTGTTCAGCAACTAGCTGCAATTTTGGTGTTCTTGCAGATGATGAGCACATGTCCTTCTACTCTGCCATTTTAGATGACAACTATGGATTAGTAAGCAGATTAGACATTCAAAAATTCCAATAAAAGGCAGAGATTGACAGAATGAATATTCTTTCATAAAGTTACACCAACATGTTCTATATAGGAAGTATGTTTTAAATGCAGTGACAAAACCAGTTGAAAATAAAAGGATCTTGCAAACAGTGAACAAAGAGAATGACTGTACTAACATGAGACCATGCTCTGCCACTTTGGGGCAACTAGCATTCTCTTTCTCAGCCATTGGCACTATATTCTTCTTTTACTTCCTCCTCAGAGCCTAAAGCTTAGGTATCCCACTGGCATAGGTTGCTCTTCTGGCTCCTCTATTGCCCCTCAACACCTGGAAAGCTTCTGGGTCTCCAATGAGTCTACTATGGGGATGAGACTTAGAGAACCAAGAAACCATTTGGAGGCCAGGTGCAGTGCAGTGAAGGGGCCTGAGGCTGCAGCTGAACTGGAGCGTTGTGTCCAAATGAAGATTTATGTTATCAGGAAGCTGTTTTCTGAAGCATGGCTTTCCTGTATCTTGGGCAATCAGCATGCTTAGGGCTGTGCAGCAATCCTTTCTGAAGCCCCTGGACCATATAAATGTCCATTTACCTCATTATAATTTCCCAACTTATTGCTTACTACCAAATATCTAAACTGCTGTTAAGGAAACCCAGGGTGTTCTCCATCACCTCTTTCCCAGGATGCATTGACCATAGTAGGAACACCTAAACTAGCCCCCCCAACTCCTTCCTGATGTTCAAACTCTGCTTGGAAGAGATGTCTGCCTTCTCTGATGAGGCTGAAATGAGCAAGCCTGAGTGGTCAATGTCTAATTGGGAGAGAAGAGACCAACTAGGAGGGATTTTTGAAGTTTATTTCAGCAGGATTGAAATCGACTGTAGAGTGAAAGTGGATACTGGTGGTGGTGTAGAGAGAGTGAGTGATGGAGAATGGGGTGAGATCTGAATGGTTTACTATTTATATCCTAAGATAGGGGTAGTCAGGGAAAAAGATTAAGTCCAGAGGCATAGTAAGGTCTAGTAGGGTAAGAGTCTATGATCGCAATGTGTTCTGATAGAAGAAAGAACAACGCAAGTTGTAGGGGTGAAAGTCCATTGCAAATGTGATGTTCGTGGGCAAAAACTACAGTGCTAAAAGAGAATACCCAGAGATAAGGGTAAGGGCAGAATAGCTGTGGTCAGCAAAACCACCAGATTATTTTTTTAAGATATTTTATTGATAGTTATGTTTTAAATTTCCATTATTTCTTCCCTTTAATATTCCTTATTTTTTTAATTTTTTTAATATTCCTTATTTATATCATTCATTATTGCTCCCTACTTAAAGTGATATTAACTCTCTAAAGCAAATATAAAAATTCAAAAAGAGTACAAAGGGCAAAATAGAAATAAACCATCAAAACAACAGAAAACAGAAAGCAATGTTACTTCTTACTACACAAGTGAGTGAGTGATGTCGCTCAGCCGTGTCCAACTCTTTGCGACCCCATGGACTGTAGGAGCCTACCATGCTTGTCTGTCCATGGGATTTGCCAGGCAAGAGTACTGGAGTGGGTTGCCATTTCCTTCTCCAGAGGATCTTCCCAACCCAGGGATCGAACCCAGGTCTCCCGCATTGTAGGCAGATGCTTTACTGTCTGAGCCACCAGAGAATGTCATATGTATGCACATACACATACACATACATACGTATAAAGTTCTGCAGAAATTTCAAAGAGTTTATCAACTGGCTTTTTTACATACTGGATTTAGAGTATCAATAAATATTCTTTTACAACCTAGATATTAATGGCTGAGTATGGTCCAATAGCAATACTTTTGCCAGAGGCATCTGGATTGCTTTTAATCTTTTAATACTGTAAATATTTGTGCTGAGTAAATCTTTGCACATTTATCCTTTTGCATGTCTTATTTTCTTAAGATACATTTAATAAGCAATTTCTTTATTAAAAAATATATATTTTCAGGGAATTTTATAAATATTTTCAAATAAACAACTTCAAATTATATAGTCATGGAAATAGTTTATTAGTTTGTCAGTTTCTAGAATTCTGGAAAACTCTGCTAATTATGTTTTTAAGATAAATATTACTATGTAAATTATAATATTTTACTTCATCATTAATTAAGTATAGATCTCATTTTGTATTTATGTAATAGCAATATGGAACAACTTATATATTATCTGCAACAGTTTCTCTTCTTGCTAATTTCCTGCTTATACATTTTGTTGAATTTTTATTAGTGTTTTTCTAATAAAATAAATAAAATATAAAATATTATAACTAGGTTCATAGAAAGTTATTCCCTTTTAATTGTAAATAAGAACCATTGCTAAATAAAGATATATGTCAATAACCTTCAACTCACCATTTTGAGAGGCTATTGTGAGTCAGATCTGTGATTGCTTCTGAAGTTTCTATGAATAATAAACATAGTCATAGTCCTCAAGGACAAAAGGGTGGAGAGGTATTGAAGCTAGTGCCCATGTCTACTATATAGAGGAGTATGTGATATGATAGAAAGGTTGGAAATGTAATAGAAACATGTACAATATAGCTTGGGGCAAGGTGTGAGTGAGGACTCTACAGAAGATATACTACTTGACTTAGTTGTAAAGTGTATATTTGGGTTTATAAAGAAAACAGTGAACAGAATACTTTCTTATTAATTAATATCAATACGTGGACACTCAAAATGTGCATCTTTCAAATGAAATTGTTTCTAAAATGGAATAAGAGTAGTCAGAACCAGCAGTGAGTGTGATGTGTTATGATCTGTTTCTCAGAGTATATGACTTCCTTCACATAACCACGGGACAATAAGTCCTATTTAGGTTATTCTTAAACTTAACAGAATAAATCTTTCCTCCCTGCCCAGTTGCTCAGTTGTGTATGACCTTTTGCAACCCCATGGACTGTAGCCCATCAGGTTCCTCTGTTCCTGGAATTTTTCAGGCAAGAATACTGGAGCAGTGTGCCATTTTCTACTCCAAGAGATCTTCTGAGTGCAGGGATCAAACTCTCATCTCTTGCATCTTCTGCATTGGCAGGGGCTTCCTTGGTGACTCAGGTGGTAAAGAATCTGCCTGTAATGTAGGAGACCTGGGTTTGATCCCTGGGTCAGGAATACTACCTGGAGAAGGGAATGGCTACCCACTCCAGTGTTCTTGCCTGGGGAATTCCATGATCAGAGGAGACTGGCAGACTATAGTCCACGGGGTCACAAAGAGTCGGACAAGACTGAGCAATGAACACTTTCACTTTCTGACCATTAGTGCGACCTTGGAAGTCCGAATAAATCGTTACTCTTTATCAAAAAGTCGTGTTCCCTCCAAATCTACTAGCCTCTTGCAGTTGGATAGGGCCATATGATTGATTCTGGCCAGTGTACTATGAAGAGAAGTGACGACTCCAGTTTAAAGCATGTAAGAACCAGTGCACAACCTTCTAGTTTTTATTTCCCTTGTTATGGGAAAAATGATTGTCTCTTGTTGATGAAAAAACAACTTGGGTTGCTGGATAATAACATGGAAAACTTGATTTAAAAGAGTTTCTCACTTCTTTCTGAACATTTAGCCCAATACAAAGTAAATTTTGATAGTGTTGTATTACTACTGTTTTGTGTTTGGTGGTTGCCATGGTGTAGTCTAACCTGACCTAATCTCTCTAAATTAAAAGTCTTTCATAAAGATTTTGGCTAGTAAGTCACAACAACTATGCATACTATTTTAGCTTGAATAATGTGTCTGTCTAGAGCAAATCAGTGTACCCTGGGCTATTTGGTATTCTGATGGGCCAGATACTGGATGTGTACATTGTCTTGTAGAGGTGAAGTAATCATCTAATTAAGCCTCGAATGGTTCCTCCCAGGAGAGAATAATCTTATTATTGGAAGGAAAATGGTCTTCTACTGATAATGAACAGGCAATAACAGCAAATGACAACTTTATATCCTCTAAATATTTCCCCCCATTGTTTGGAGTTGAATTATGCCCCTCAGAATTTATACATTGTGGTCGTAACCCACAGCACCACAGAATGTGACTGTGTTTGAGGATCAGGCCTTTATAGAGATGACTAAGTTGAAATAAAGTCATGTTAGAATGGGCCCTAGTCCAAATTTATAGGTGTCCCTATGAAAAGAGGAAATTTGGACACACCAAGAGACAAGAATGTGCTCACAGAGAGGAAAGTCATATGAGGGCACAATGAGAAAAGTTATTTGCAAGTCAAAGAGAGAGGCCTCAGGAAAACCGAAATCTGCAGATATCTTGGCCTTGGACCTCTAGCCTCCAGCACTATGAAAAAATAAATTTTTGTTCTTCAGGTCACCTAAACAGTACCCAATTTTGCTATGCAGCCTGAGCAGACTATTATACTTAAAAATAGCAAAATTTCCCTAAATTATCTAAAGCTACTATCAAAATACAACCCAGAACACACTGTACTTTCTCCAGGAATTGATCACTCATGAAAACAGGGCTTGCCAGTTCTTCAGACAGGTTACAGATGGGTTCAAATATTGATTCCCTCAGCCCGCTGTGCAGGTTGGTGAATAGCCTCATCGCTGTTAATCTTTATGTGGCATACAATCATTGGAATTTACTATATATGCCACAACATGAAAATTATGGCAAAAGAATACATAGAAAATCTCAGTAAATTCCAAATGAATAATTGTTCAGGTTGCATTATCTAACTGGAGCATAATAAAAATTGAAATGGCCATATTTTCTCAATCCTTAAGTCTATAAATTTTCACATTTTAAATTTTCTGAAATTACAGTCAGTTTTAAGAAGTTGCAGCTGCTGGGCAGAAGAGTAAGTTATAATATAGTGATCAGTTCTTGTGTATCTATGAATTAGTCATAGTTTGGAAATAAATTTAACATGGTTGTCTTTTTCAATTTAGGTATGTGTAATAGTAATTTAATTGGATGTTAAAATATGACTTCATCTCAGTTTTACTTATGCCTCCAAGAAAGGAGGCACCAACTTCTCTCAGAATTCCAAACTTAGGTACATGGTCAACAAATCAGGAATAATAATGAAGATTCTGAAAAACTAGTTTGGGAAGACTTAAGAAGTCACCATAAGCTACATAACTAACTTATGAAATACATAGAGAAGCTGAGAGGGGACTTTTTAAAGGACTGCCAGGGTACAAAGAATTCCTACAGACTAAGACAGGAAATGCTTCCCTCTTACCACAAAACCTGAGAAAAGGTGTTCAAAAAGATCACTTTAAGACAAATGTTTATGTTGAAACATGGGGTAGAGTTTGAGCAAGCTCCAGGAGATGGTGAAGGACACGGAAGCCTGGTGTGCTGCAGTTCATGGGGCCACAAAGAGTCAGAAACGACTGAGCAACTGAACGACAACAGAGAGCTATGAGGGTCTAAAAGAACTGGCTTCTGATTTGAGTCTGAGAAATCTAGAGTGACTGCATCTGGTTAGCCTACAGCAAGGGGATACTTAAATCTATATACGGACTTAAGTCTATAATGGGGAATGCTTGATAGTCAAGAGTTCACTGGGGCAAAGGAGACATGGGTGTTTCTCGTTGGCCAGATCTAAGCCATGTAAGGGAGAGAATTTCACTGAATGCCTTAGACAGTGTCCCAGTAGAATCCTTTAGAAGCATGAGGCTGCCTCTGAAGCAAGAATCTTGAGGTGAACCGCCAGTGTCTAGAGGCAGAAAAAATAGCTCAGGCAATCAAATGGAGATGATCACACTTGATGGTGAGTGAAAGATGGAGAGGGTGCTAAAGAATCCATCACCCAACATAGATTATGTTGAATTTAAACCTCTGGTAAGCTCAAAGAAGCTAATATTACACCGCCTCAATAGAAGTGGAAGAGTAAGACCCTTACCTACTCTTACCTCCTCCTGTTAGCACAAATCCAATCTTTCAAGAGTGAGAGAGGAAAGGACATGAAATAAAAGTCCACTATACCCCTTTTCAGGAGGAAGTGGCAGTCCAGTTCCTTCTGGGCTATACAGTAGGGCACTTTTGCTTATCCATTCTATATATGATAGTTTGAATCTCCTAAACCCATTTACTAATTATCTTGCCTGGAGAATCCCATGGACAGAGGAGCCTGGTGGTCTGCAGTCTATGGGGTCACAAAGAGTCAGACAGGACTGAGTGACTAAATGTCAACAATAACAACTTTCGGGGGGAGGAGCCAAGATGGCGGAGGAGTAGGACGAGGAGACCACTTTCTCTCCTACAAATTCATCAAAAGAATAACTGAACGCAGAGCAAACTTCGCAAAACAACTTCTGATCGCAAGCTGAGGTCATCAGGCGCCCAGAAAAGCAGCCCATTGTCTTCGAAAGGAGGTAGGACAAAATATAAAAGATAAAAAGTGAGACAAAAGAGCTAAGGATGGAGATCCGTCCCGGGAAAGGAGTCTTAGGCGGCATTGCTTCAGGTAGGGTCCGGGCCTGAGTGCCCTGAGGACAATCGGAGGGAGCTTCTGTGAGTTGCCAACGTGAACTGTGGGAGACCAAAAGAGAGAGAGAAAATTAACCAGCCCGAACACACTGCTGGCCGTTCGCAGAACAAAGAGACCGAGAAAGTCCAGAGAAGAGCTCGCAGGCTGCGGACTGGCCCAGCTCCGCCGGAGGCAGGAGGCAGGGGGGAGGGGAAGGTCGCGGCGAGACACAGGGCACAGGCACCCGACTGGCGCGGGCGGGGACTGGGGCTGGGGACGCGGAGGGCAGAAGGCGCGCGCACCCGACTGGCGCCAGCGGAAACTGAGACTGGGTCCGCGGAAGGGAGGGGGCGCGCCACACCCGGGGAGAGTGCGCCCACCGAGCCCCTGGCTGCCTGGACCGCTCTGACGGGGAAGGCACAGAGAGCAGGCGCAGCTTTCCCCTCCGCGCTTTTGTGGAACACCCGAGGGCTGGAACCTCGCGCAGCGTGGGGCGCGCTCCATATAGAACAGCCGGGAGCCTGAGCAGCGCAGACGGAGAAACCAGCGTCAGCCCCTCCCGGCAGCGCCAGCCCCTCCCCGCAGCGCCGGCCCCTCCCCGCAGCGCCAGCCCCTCCCTGCAGTGCCAGCCCCTCCCTACAGCGCCAGCCCCCCTCCCCCGACCCCGCAGCGCCAGCCCCTCCCCACAACGCCAGCCCCTCCCCGCGGAGCGACGGAACTAGCTACCTGAATAAGAGTCCACCTCTGCACGCCTGTGTCAGGGCAGAAATGAGGCACTGAAGAGACCGGCAAACAGAAGCCAAATAAACAAAGGGAACCACTTCAGAAGGGACTGGTGCAACAGATTAAAATCCCTGTAGAAAACACTGACTACACCGGAAGGGGCCTGTAGATATCGAGAAGTGTAAGCTGGAACGTGGAGCTGTCTGAAACTGAGCCAAACCCACACTGACCACAACAGCTCCAGAGAAACTCCTGGACATTTTTACTTTTTTTTTTTTTTCCTTTTTTTATTTTTTCTTTTTTATTTTTTTTCTCTTTTATTTTCCTTTAAAATTTCCTATTACTCCCCCATTACTCCTTAACTTTCATTTTCATAGATTTTTACAATTTTTTTAATTAGGGAAAAAAATTTTTTTTTTTTCTCTTTTTTTTTTTCTTTTTCTTTTTTTTTTTCTTTTTTCTTCTTTTTTTTTCTTTACTTTTTCTCTTCTATTTTCTATTTTTCTTTTTCTCTTATTTCTTTTAAAGTCCTCTAGTACTCCTCTACTGCTCCTTAATTTTCATTTTCAATACACTATAACCTTACAAAAAAAAAAAAGAAGAGAAGCCCTATTTTTAAACCGAAGATTATCCTCTGCCAATCTTGACTCTCTGCCTTCTACCTCAGAACACCTCTATTTCGTCCTTTCCCCTTCTCTTCTCAATCCAATTCTGTGAATCTTTGTAGGTGAGTGGGCTACGGAGAACACTCTGGGAACAGACAGCTGCGTAGATCTGTCTCTCTCCTCTTGAGTCCCCCTTTTTCTCCTCCTGCTCATCTCTATCTCCCTCCTCCCTCTCCTCTTCTTCATGTAACTCTGCGAACCTCTCCGGGTGTCCCTCACAGGGTAGAATCTTTTCGCCATTAATCTAGAAGTTTTATTATCAGTGCTGTATAGTTGGAGAATTCCTGAGGCTACAAGAAGAATAAAACTGAAATCCAGAGGCAGGAGACTTAAGCCCAAAACCTGAGAACACCAGAAAACTCCTGACTACATGGAACTTTAAGTAATAAGTGACCGTCCAAAAGCCTCCATACCTACACTAAAACCAACCACCACCCAAGAGCCAATAAGTTTTAGAGCAAGACATACTACACAAATTCTCCAGCAACGCAGGAACATAGCCCTGAACGTCAACATACAGGCTGCCCAAGGTCACACCTAACACATTGACCCATCTCAAAACTCATTACTGGGCACTCCATTGCTCTCCAAAGAGAAGAAATCAAGTTCCACGCACCAGAACACTGACGCAAGCTTCCCTAACCAGGAAACCTTGACAAGCCAATCGTCTAACCCCACCCACTGGGTTAATCCTCCACAATAAAAAGGAACCACAGACCTCCAGAATACAGAAAGCCCACTCCAGACACAGCAACCTAAACAAGATGAAAAGGCAAAGAAATACCCAACAGATAAAGGAACATGAAAAATGCCCACTAAGACAAACAAAAGAGGAGGAGATAGGGAATCTACCTGAAAAAGAATTTAGAATAATGATAATAAAAATGATCCAAAATCTTAAAAACAAAATGGAGTTAAGATAAATAGCCTGGAAACAAAGATTGAAAAGATTCAAGAACTGTTTAATAAAGACCTAAAAGAATAAAAAAGAGTCAATTAAAAATGAATAATGCAATGAATGAGATCAAAAACACTTTGGAGGGAACCAAGAGTAGAATAACGGAGGCAGAAGATAGGATAAGTGAGGTAGAAGATAAAATGGTGGAAATAAATGAAGCAGAGAGGAAAAAAGAAAAAAGGATCAAAAGAAATGAGGACAACTTCAGGGACCTCTGGGACAATGTGAAACGCCCCAACATTCGAATCATAGGAGTCCCAGAAGAAGAAGACCAAAAGAAAGGCCATGAGAAAATACTCGAGGAGATAATAGCTGAAAACTTCCCTAAAATGGGGAAGGAAATAGCCACCCAAGTCCAAGAAACCCAGAGAGTCCCAAACAGGATAAACCCAAGGCGAAACACCCCAAGACACATATTAATCAAATTAACAAAGATCAAACACAAAGAACAAATATTAAAAGCAGCAAGGGAGAAACAACAAATAACACACAAAGGGATTCCCATAAGGATAACAGCTGACCTATCAATAGAAACCCTCCAGGCCAGAAGGGAATGGCAGGACGTACTGAAACTAATGAAAGAGAATAACCTACAACCTAGATTACTGTATCCAGCAAGGATCTCATTCAGATATGAAGGAGAATTCAAAAGCTTTACAGATAAGCAAAAGCTGAGAAAATTCAGCACCACCAAACCAGCTCTTCAACAAATGCTAAAGGATCTTCTAGACAGGAAATGCAGAAAGGTTGTATAAACGTGAACCCAAAACAACAAAGTAAATGGCAATGGGACCACACCTATCAATAATTACCCTAAATGTAAATGGGTTGAATGCCCCAACCAAAACACAAAGATTGGCTGAATGGATACAAAAACAAGACTCCTATATATGCTGTCTACAAGAGACCCACCTCAAAGCAAAAGACACATACAGACTAAAAGTGAAGGGCTGGAAAAAAATATTTCATGCAAACGGAGACCAAAAGAAAGCAGGAGTCACAATACTCATATCAGATAAAATAGACTTTCAAACAAAGGATGTGAAAAGAGACAAAGAAGGACACTACATAATGATCAAAGGATCAATCCAAGAAGAAGATATAACAATTATAAATATATATGCACCCAACATAGGAGCACCGCAATATGTACGGCAAACACTAACGAGTATGAAAGAGGAAATTAATAGTAACACAATAATAGTGGGAGACTTTAATACCCCACTCACAACTATGGATAGATCAACTAAACAGAAAATTAACAAGGAAACACAAACCTTAAATGACACAATGGACCAGCTAGACCTAATTGATATCTATAGGACATTTCACCCCAAAACAATCAACTTCACCTTTTTCTCAAGTGCACACGGAACCTTCTCCAGAATAGATCACATCCTGGGCCATAAATCTGGTCTTGGAAAATTCAAAAAAATTGAAATCATTCCAGTCATTTTTCTGACCACAGTGCAGTAAGATTAGATCTCAATTACAGGAAAAAAAATTGTTAAAAATTCAAACATATGGAGGCTAAATAACACGCTTCTGAATAACCAACAAATCATAGAAGAAATCAGAAAAGAAATCAAAATATGTATAGAAATGAATGAAAATGAAAACACAACAACCCAAAACCTATGGGACACTGTAAAAGCAGTGCTAAGGGGAAGGTTCATAGCATTACAGGCTTACATCAAGAAACAAGAAAAAAGCCAAATAAATAACCTAACCCTACACCTAAAGCAATTGCAGAAGGAAGAAATTAAGAACCCCAGGGTTAGCAGAAGGAAAGAAATCTTAAAAATCAGGGCAGAAATAAATGCAAAAGAAACTAAAGAGACCATAGCAAAAATCAACAAAGCTAAAAGCTGGTTTTTTGAAAAAATAAACAAAATTGACAAACCATTAGCAAGACTCATTAAGAAACAAAGAGAGAAAAACCAAATTAACAAAATTAGAAATGAAAATGGAGAGATCACAACAGACAACACTGAAATACAAAGGATCATAAGAGACTAATACCAGCAGCTCTATGCCAATAAAATGGACAACTTGGATGAAATGGACAAATTCTTAGAAAAGTATAACTTTCCAAAACTGAACCAGGAAGAAATAGAAGATCTTAACAGACCCATCACAAGCAAGGAAATCGAAACTGTCATCAAAAATCTTCCAGCAAACAAAAGCCCAGGACCAGATGGCTTCACAGCTGAATTCTACCAAAATTTTAGAGAAGAGCTAACACCTATCTTACTCAAACTCTTCCAGAAAATTGCAGATGAAGGTAAGCTTCCAAACTCATTCTATGAGGCCACCATCACCCTAATTCCAAAACGAGACAAAGATGCCACAAAAAAAGAAAACTACAGGCCAATATCACTGATGAACATAGATGCAAAAATCCTTAACAAAATTCTAGCAAACAGAATCCAGCAACATATTAAAAAAAAATCATACACCATGACCAAGTGGGCTTTATCCCAGGAATGCAAGGATTCTTTAATATCCATAAATCAATCAATGTAATACACCACATTAACAAATTGAAAGATAAAAACCATATGATTATCTCAATAGATGCAGAGAAAGCCTTTGACAAAATTCAACACTCATTTATGATTAAAACTCTCCAGAAAGCAGGAATAGAAGGAACATACCTCAACATAATAAAAGCTATATATGACAAACCCACAGCAAGCATCACCCTCAATGGTGAAAAATTGAAAGCATTTCCCCTGAAATCAGGAACAAGACAAGGGTGCCCACTCTCACCACTACTATTCAACATGGTGTTGGAAGTTTTGGCCACAGCAATCAGAGCAGAAAAAGAAGTAAAAGGAATCCACATAGGAAAAGAAGAAGTGAAACTCTCACTGTTTGCAGATGACATGATCCTCTACATAGAAAACCCTAAAGACTCTTCCAGAAAATTACTAGAGTTAATCAATGAATATAGTAAAATTGCAGGATATAAAATTAACACACAGAAATCCCTTGCATTCCTATATACTAACAATGAAAAAACAGAAAGAGAAATTAAGGAAACAATACCATTCACCATTGCAACAAAAAGAATAAAATACTTAGGAGTATATCTACCTAAAGAAACAAAAGACCTATCCATAGAAAACTATAAAACACTGATGAAAGAAATCAAAGAGGACACAAACAGATGGAGAAACATACCGTGTTCATGGATTGGAAGAATCAATATTGTCAAAATGGCTATTCTACCCAAAGCAATCTATAGATTCAATGCAATCCCTATCAAGCTACCAACGGTATTTTTCAAAGAACTAGACCAAAGAATTTCACAATTTGTATGGAAATACAAAAAACCTCGAATAGCCAAAGTAATCTTGAGAAAGAAGAATGGAACTGGAGGAATCAACCTGCCTGACTTCAGACTCTACTACAAAGCCACAGTCATCAAGACAGTATGGTACTGGCACAAAGACAGAAATATAGATCAATGGAACAGAATAGAAAGCCCAGAGATAAATCCACGAACCTATGGACACCTTATCTTTGACAAAGGAGGCAAGGATATACAATGGAAAAAAGACAACCTCTTTAACAAGTGGTGCTGGGAAAACTGGTCAACCACTTGTAAAAGAATGAAACTAGAACACTTTCTAACATCATACACAAAAATAAACTCAAAATGGATTAAAGATCTAAATGTAAGACCAGAAACTATAAAACTCCTAGAGGAGAACATAGGCAAAACACTCTCCTAAATAAATCACAGCAAGATCCTCTATGACCCACCTCCCAGAATATTGGAAATAAAAGCAAAACTAAACAAATGGGACCTAATGAAACTTAAAAGCTTTTGCACTACAAAGGAAACTATAAGTAAGGTGAAAAGACAGCCCTCAGATTGGGAGAAAATAATAGCAAATGAAGCAACAGACAAAGGATTAATCTCAAAAATATACAAGCAACTCCTGAAGCTCAATTCCAGACAAATAAATGACCCAATCAAAAAATGGGCCAAAGAACTAAACAGACAGTTCTCCAAAGAAGACATACAGATGGCTAACAAACATATGAAAAGATCCTTCAGGAGGGGGAAAAAAAACAGGACACTGAAGGATGAACTCCCAACGTCGGTATCTGCCCAACATGCTACTGGGGATCAGTGGAGAAATAACTCAAGAAAGAACGAGGACACAGAGTCAAAGCAAAAACAGCACCCAGTTGTGGATGTGACTGCTGATGGAAATAAGTCTGATGCTTTAAAGCATAATATTGCATAGGAATCTGGATTGTAAGGTCCATGAATCAAGGTAAATTGGAAGTGGTCAAACAGGAGATGGCAAGAGTAAACATAGACATTTTAGGAATCAGAAAACTAAAATGGACTGGAATGGGTGAATTTAAATCAGATGACCATTGCATCTACTACTGCAGGTCAAAAGCTAAAAGAGTTTTGCCGAAAGAAGACACTGGTCATAGCCAACACCCTCTTCCAACAAGAGAAGACTACACATGGACATCATCAAATGATCAACACTGAAATCTGACCGATTATATTCTTTGGAGCCAAAGATAGAGAAGCTCTATACAGTCAGCAAAAACAAGACCAGGAGCTGACTGTGGCCCAGATCATGAAATCCTTATTGCCAAATTCAGACGTAAATTGAAGAAAATAGGTTAAACCACTAGACCATTCAAGTATGACCTAAATCAAATCCCTTATGTTTATACAATGGAAGTGACAAATAGATTCAAGGGATTAGATCTGATAGACAGAGTGGCTGAAGGACTATGGACAGAAGTTTTTGACGTTGTATAGGAGGCAATGATCAAAACCATCCCCAAGAAAAAGAAATGTAAAAAGGCAAAATGGTTGCCTGAGAAGCCTTACAAATAGCTATGAAAAAAAGAGAAGAGAAAGGCAAAGGAGAAAGGGAAACATATACACCTTTGAATGTAGAGTTCCAAATAATAACAAGGAGAGATAAGAAAGGCTTCCTCAGTGATCAGTGCAAAGAAATACAGGAACATAATAGAATGGGAAAGACTAGAGATCTCTTTAGGAAAATTAGGGATACCAAGGGGACATTTCATGCAAAGATGGACACAATAAAGGACAGAAATGGTATGGATCTAACAGAAGCAAAATATATTAAGAAGAGGTGGCAAGAATATACAGAAGAACTATACAAAAAGCATCGTCACAACCCAGATGATCAAGATGGTGTGATCTCTCACCTAGAGCCAGACATCCTGGAACGTGAAGTCAAATGGGTCTTAGGAAGCATCACTACGAAAAAGCTAGTGGAGGTGATGGAATTCCAGTTGAGCTATTTGAAATCCTAAAAGATGATGCTGTGAAAGTGCCGCACTCAATTTGCTAGCAAATTTGGAAAACTCGGCAGTGGCCACAGGACTGGAAAAGGTCAGTTTTCATTCCAATCCCAAAGAAAGACAATGCCAAAGAATGCTCAAACTACCACACAGTTGCACTCATCTCACACACTAGTAGAGTATGCTCTAAATTCTCCAATACGTGAAGCGTGATATTCCTGATATTCAAGCTAGATTTAGAAAAGGCAGAGGAACCAGAGATCAAATTGCTAACATCTGGATCATCAAAAAAAGCAAGAGAGTTCCAGAAAAACATCTACTTCTGATTTACTGACTATGCCAAAGCCTTTGACTGTGTGGATAACTGCAACCTGTGAAAAATTATTAAAGAGGTGGAAATACCAGACTACCTGACCTGCCTCCTGAGACATCTGCGTGCAGGTCAAGAAGTAACAGTTAGAACTGGACATGGAACAACAGACTGGTTCAAAACTGGGAAAGGAGTACATCAAGGCTGTATATTGTCACCCTGCTTATTTAAGTTATATGCAGAGTACATAGTGAGAAACCCTGGACTGGATGAAGCACAAGCTGGAATCAAGATTGCTGGGGGAAATATCAATAACCTCAGGTATGCAAATGACAGCACCCTTATGGCAGAAAGCGAAAAAGAACCAAAGAGCCTCTTGATGAAAGTGAAAGAGGAAAGTGAAAAAGTTGGTTAAAAGTCAACATTCAGAAAAAAAAAAAAAAAAAGATCAAGGCATTTACTCTTATCACTTCACAGCAAATGAGGGAGCAGTGGAAACAGTGACAGACTTTATATTTGGGGGCTCCAAAATCACTGCAGATGGTGACTGCACCCATGAAATTAAAAGACACTTATTCCTTGGAAGAAAAGTTATGACCAACCTAGACAGCATATTAAATATTAAAAAACAGAGACATTGTCAACCAAGTCCCATCTATTCAAAGCTTTTTTTTTTTTTTTCCAGTAGTCAAGTATGAATGTGAGAGTTGGACTATAAAGAAAGCTGAGTGTGGTGTTGGAGAAGACTCTTAAGAGTCCCTTGGATAGCAAGGAGATCCAACCAGTCCATCCTAAAGGAAATCAGTCATAAATGTTCCTGGAAAGACTAATGCTGAAGCTGAAACTCCATTACTTTGGCCACCTGATACAAAGAACTGACACATTTGAAAAGACCCTGATGCTGGAAAAGATTGAAGGCTAGAGCAGAAGGAGAGGACAGAGGATGAGATGGTTGGATGGTATCACTGACTCAATGGACATGAGTTTGAGTGAACTCTAGGAGTTGATGATGGACAGGGAGGCCTGGCATGCTGTATTCCAAGGGGTCACAAACAGTTGGACACTACTCAGCAACTGAACTAAACAGGAAGGGGATGGGAAAAACTTTAAGTTAACTTTAAATGTCAATGGCATTGGAATGTGTATTTTTTTATTTTATTTAAGTATAGCTGAGGTATGATGTTTTACAGCAAAGTGATCCAGTTATATATATATATAAACATTGTTTTTCACATTCTTTTTCTTTATGGTTTTTCACAGGATATTGAATATAGTTCCCTATTCTATACAGTAGGAACTTTTTGTTCATCCATATATATAATAGTTTGCGTCTTCTAATCCCAGACTCCCAATCCATTCTTCACTCACCCCTTTGGCAATCAAAAGTCTGTTTTCTGTGTCTGTGAGTCTGTTTCTCTTTTGCAGATAAATTCTTTTTTATGGCTAGAAATATTGCATTTTACATATGTACCACATCTTCTTTATCCACTCATCTGACAATAGACATTTTCGTTTTTTTGTGTCTTGGCTATTGTGAATAGAGCTACTATGAATATGGAGATATATTTATCTTTTTAAATTATATTTTTGTTCAGATATATGCCCAGGAGTGGGATTGCTGAATCATATGGTAATTATTTTTAGTTTTTTAAGGAACCTCTATACGGTTTTTCATAGTGGCTACACCAGTTTATATTTCCACCAACAGTGTAGGAGTGTTCCTTTTTCTCCACACCCCACCCAGCATTTGTTATTTGTAGACTTTTTAATGATGACCATTCTGGCCCATGCAAGGTAGTACTTCATGGTAGTTTTGATTTGTATTTCTCTAATAATGAGAGATGTTGAGCACATTTTTTCATATGCCTTTTGGCCATCTGTATGTCTTCTTTAGAAAAATGTCTATTTAGGTCTTCTGCCCATATTTTAATTGTGTTGGTTTTTTCTTAAAGTATTGTAAGAGCTATTTTTTAACTTAGAAATTAATCCTTTGTCAGTTCCATCATTTGCAAATCTATTCTTCCAGCCTGTAGATTGTCTCCTTTTTGTTTATGGTTGCCTTTGCTGCACAAATGCTTATAAGTGTTGAGTAACTTCCATTTGTTTATTTTGGCTTTAATTTCCATTGCCTTGGGAGAACAACCTAAGAAAACTTTGGTACGATTTGTATCAGAAAATGTTAGAATAATCTAAGAAAACTTTGGTATGATTTGTGTCAGAACATGTTTTGTTTATGTTCTCTTCTAGAACTTCTATGATGTCATGTATTATATTTAAGTCTTTAAGTCATTTTGAGTTTATTTTTGTTTATGTTGTGAGGGTATGTTCTACCTTCATTGATTTACATGCAGCTGTCCAACTTTCTCAATACCACTTGCTAAAAGACTGTCTTTTCTCTATTGCATATTCTTGCCTCCTTTGTTGAAGACTAATTGACCATACATGTGAGTTTATTTCTAGACTCTCTATTTTGCTCCACTTATCTATATGTATGTTTTTGTGCCAGTACCATGTTGTTTTGATTGCTGTAACTATCTAGTATTGTCTATAGGTTTTAATAATACCTTCTGCTTTTTCATTTTTCCTTAGGATTGCTTTGTCAACTCTGGGTCTTTGGGGTTCCATCTAAATTTTAGGATTATTTGTCCTAATTCTTGCTAATTTGATAGGGATCACATTAAATTTGTAGATTGCTTTGGGTAATATGACCATTTTAACAATATTATTTCTTCCAGTCCAAGAGCATAGGGTTTCTTTCCATTGCTTTGAATCATCTTATTTCCTTTATTAATATTTGATAGTTCTCAGCATGTAAGTCTTTCACATCCTAGGTCAGGTTTATTCCTAACTATTTCATTTTTGATACAATTTTAAAATGGGTTGTTTTCTTTACATTCCCTTTCTGCTATTTCCTTGTTAGTACAAAAAAACGCAACTGATTTCTGTATGTTAATCTTATATCCTGTTAATTGCTGAATTTGTTTATCAGTTCTAGTAGTTTTTCTGTGGAGTTTTTAGGGTTTTCTAAATAGAATATCATGTCATCTGCATATAGTGACAATTTACCTCTTCAGAGTGGGTGCTTTATTGAACTAAAGGTTTTGTTAGTAGAAGTATTTTTAATTGTCTAAAAGTAGATTTAAAAGGCATGGGGCTTGCCTTAGATTTTATTGAAGAGGTGGGGTATAATACCTGCTAGAGAATGATTTGAATAAGTAAAAGGAATGCATAAAATAAAATTATTTTTATTGTAACCTTGAGTATATTGGCTCTTCCAATGAAGGAGTTACATTTCTGATGTTACATTAGCAATACATGCATGTGGATTTAAAATCACTTTAATTTGAATACCTAAGTTTCACTTTAAAATGTCTTTTGAAATATTATCCTAATATAGCATTGAAATGAAGAAAATATTGTGTATAAAGAAGATTGCCTGTTCATTGTCATGGTTTCAGTTCAGTTCAGTTGCTCAGTCATGTCCAGCTCTTTGCGACCCAATGGACTGCAGCATACCAGGCTTCCCTGTCCATCAACAGCTCCCAGAGCTTGCTCGAATTCATGGTTTAGGGAAATCTTATCCTGATGTAATAATATGCATCACCCTAATAAAAATCTCATAGGGGAACCAAAAGATTCTTCAGTCAGGGAATGTAAGAAGAATTAGATTCAAACCCTGATTATGAATCACATTTTTTATCAATATTTTCCTATAAAATATCCATAATTAAATTGATAGTGTGTGCTTTCCTGGTGACTCAGTTAGTAAAGAATCTGCCTGTAATGCAGGAGACTCAGGTTCAATTCCTGGATGGTGGAAGATACCCTGGAGAAGGAAATGGCAACCCCCTCCTCCAATATTCTTGCCTGGAAAATCCCATGGACAGAGGAGCCCGGTGGGCTACAGGCCATGGGGTTGCAAGGAGTCAGACACAACTTAGCGAGTAAACCACTAAATTGATAGTACATCTTAAAATTATTGACATTTGAGAATTGAAGAAATATATTGGTGAAAACTTATAAAGAACAAAAGTGTACCTCTTTTAAGTAACTTTCTTTAAACAGTAAATCAAATGAACATAGATTATTAGATATTAGTAACAATAATAACAATAAATACCAAAACAGGAAGGTTGTAACTATAGAGGATGCTTTTATTATTAAGAAGAAAGAAATACTTTGAACTGTATGCTGAAATTCAAGTTATCAAGAAGAGGCAAATAAAAAAAGCAAAATAAGTTGAAGATAAAAGAAGTGAAAGAATAAAACGAACCTTAATGGATACAATTACCTAAGAGTTCTACTTTTGAGAAAACCAGTAGCATAGGCTACCTAGCCTCTCAGCTGTTTAATCGCTCAACGATGATAAGGAGAAAAACACAGAAATTAAAAATTAGAAATGACAACAGCAGTTTAGCAATTTGGTAGCTTTTTAAAAGTAAGAGAATAGAATTTCTTTACAGAATTTTGCTGTTTTCTGTCAAAACTCAACATGAATCAGCTTTTCAATAAAAAATAAATTAATGAAAAAATCTAATAAAAATAAATGAAAAAAAAGAAAAAATCGAGCATAAAGAGAAAAAAAAAGTAAGAGAATATAAACAACTCCATGCTAATAAATATGAACATATTCAAATACTTTCTTTAGATAAAGAAGTTGGTTACCAAATCAGGCTCATAACTTAAAAAAACAAAACTGGCTAGTAATCAATGGAGGAATTTTAAAGTGTGTCAAATTATTATCTTCAAATTAGGGATAAAGCCTATTTGATTCTAAATGTGGTTCTTTAGGTTACTGCTGTTTCCAGCCATGATAGACTGAAAACAGAACTGACCCTTTTATATATCTGTATCTATCTATATAACACTAAGCAAAATATAAAGAACCATAATGTGCAGACAACTGCACAATGCAGTGCAGAATAGTGACTCCTGTGAGAAAGACACAAATTGAGTGAGCCCCATCACTGCCTCAGTTTACTTCCTGGAAAGTTTCTGGGCAGACTAGCAGAAAGGACAGAACAACTTGCAGAAAAGAGAACTGAACAGAGAATCAGCTCAGGAGAGTTTCCATGAATCTTCAGCTGTATGAATACATCACTGCAAGGAAACCAACCAAAAGTCAGGAGAAAAGAGACACTGGAAAGGTAATTTAAATGGGAAGAAAAAATGGCTTTGAAACAATTCAATAGCAATATGTGTGTGGGCGGGGAAGGAGATTCCTTAATCCATTCCATATCATACACAAAACTTAATCTTTAAATGAATCAAATCAAAAGCTAAAATGATAAAACATCTAGAAGGAAACAAGACAAATGTTATGGACCACAGTTTTGGCAGAGTATTTATGATGCAAAGGCACAAACTATAAAATAAAAATTTTAATAAATTGGGTTTAATATAAAAAATCAAGTTTCACTCTTCAAAAACATTGTTAAAAAGATTATGGCAAACCAAAGACTGTGAGAAAATACTTGTGAAACATATCAAACAAAGGACTTATGTTTAAAATCTATATTCAACTCAACTGTTTTTTTTAATGGACACAAAATGTTGAACAGATACTTTCCTATGAAAGATATAGGGATGGCCAATAAGTCTATGAAGAATGCCCATTTCCCAAATGCAAGTGAGATGCCACTCCTCATATACTATATACATCTTACAAGTGTTAGCAAGGACCCGACACAACTGAAATGCTTACACACTGCTGCTGGGAATCTAAAAGAGTGTAACCACTTTGGAAAACAGTTTGGCAGTTTATTTAGAAGCTATTATTTACAAGCTTCAGTAGTACAAACAAATCGTGATATTCACATTATTGAATACTGTTTTTCAGCAGTAGAAAACAATAAAATATGAACAACATGAATGAATCTCAAAATAAACATGCTGTTAGAGGAACTAGACAGAAAATAAATAATTCATAATTTCATTTACATAATGAATGAAATGCTTTGCATTCTAGAAAATGCAAAGCAATCTCTAATAACAGAAAGCAAAGTATTGGTTACCTGGAGGAGAGGGAAAGAAGAATTGCAAATGAACAGGGTGAGGCTATTAGAGATAGTTTATGATTATTATCTTAATTGTGATTATTTCACACATGTACACATAGGTCAAACCCTTACAATGTGACAATCTGGAGGGACTGGGAGGGTATCATGCTAAGTGAAATAAGTGATCTAGAGGATATTATACTAAGTGCATGCATTTATTTTTATTGAAGTATAATTGACTTATAATACTATATTAAATTCAAGTGTACCACATAGTAATTCAATATTTTTATATATTATAGAATGGTCACCACTGTAATTTCTAGTAACCATCTGCCACCATACAAATAATTATAACATTTACTATATTCCTTGGTTGTTGTTCAGTTGATCAGTAATGACCAACTCCAACTCTTTGCGACCCCATGGACTGCAGCACGCCAGACTTCCCTGTCCTTCACCATCTCCCAGAGTTTGTTCAGACTCATGTCCGTTGAGTTGGTGATGCCATCCAACTGTCTCATCCTCTTGTCATCCCCTTCTCCTGCCTTCAATCATTCCCAGCATTAGGGTACTTTCCAGTGAGTCAGCTCTTCACATCAGGTGGTCAAAGTATTGGAGCTTCGGCTTCAATTTTCCAATGCATATTCAGGGTTGATTTCCTTTAGGATTGACTGGTTTGATCTCCTTGCAGTCCAAGGGACTCTCAAGTCTTCTCCAGCACCACAGTTCAAAACCATAGCTTTTACAGACCTTTCATTGGCAAAGTAACGTCTCTGCTTTTTAACACGCTGTCTAGGTTCACCATGGCTTTTCTTCCAAAGAGCAAGGGTCTTTTAATTTCACAGCTGCAACCACCACCCACAGTGATTTTGGAGCCCAAGAAAATAAAGTCTGTCACTGTTTCCATTGCTTCCCTGTCTATTTGCCATGAAGTGACGGGACCAGATGCCATGATCTTCATTTCTGAATGTTGAGTTTTAAGCCAGCTCTTTCACTCCTATAATATATGTCCATTACTTATTTTACAACTGGAAATTTGTATCTGTTAATCCACTTCCCCTATTTCACCCATCCAACCCTTTTCTGCTGGCAACCACCAGAAGGTTCTCTGCATCTACAAGTCTGTTTCTGTTCTGTTCTGTCTAATTCTTTTTCTTTATTTTCACATGCAAGTGAAATCATCCAGTATTTGCTTTTCTCTGACTGACTTATTTAACTTTGAACAGTACCCTCTAGATCCCTCCATGTTGTCAAAAATGACAACATCTGTACATGACTACTGGAAAAACCATAGCTTTGACAGTATGGACTTTTGTTGGCAAAGTGATGTCTCTGCTTTTTAAAATGTTGTCTAGGTTTGTCATCGCTTTTCTTCCAAGGACCAAGAGTATTTTAATTTCATGGCTGTAGTCACCATCTGAAGTGATTTTGGAGCCCAGGAAAATAAAATCTGCCACTGTTTCCAATTCTTTCCCATCTATTTGTCATGAAGTGATGGAGCCAGGTGCTGGAGTGGCTGTGAGGAGATACTCCATGCCTAAGGGCAAAAGAGAAGTCCCAGTAAGATGGAGGGGCGAATTCACATTTAGAATCAAACCCCATTCCCGCCAGAGATGCTCAGAGGGTCCAAACAAACCTTGTGTGCACCAGGACCCAGGGACCCCACAGAGACTGAGGCAGAACTGTGTTGGAGTGTCCTCTGCAGTGGTATGGGTCAGCAGTGGATGGCCGCAGGGATGGGGCTCTGGGTGCAGCAGACTTGGGTATGGCATAAGCCCTCTTGGAGGAGGTCACCATTAACCCCACCATAGAGCTGCCAGAACTTACACAGGACAGGGGAAATAGACTCTTGGAGGGCACAAACAGAACCTTGTGTGTACCAGGGCCCAGGAGAAAGGAACAGCGACCCCCACAAGACACTGACCCAGGCTTACCCGGAAGTGTCCAAGAGTCTCCAGTGAAGGCGTGGGTTGGTGGTGACTTGCTGCAGGGTTGGGGGCAATGAGCGTAGCAGTACATGCATGGGATCTTTTGAAGGAGGTTTATCCTCTTTATCTTCATTACCTCCACCATAGTTTGGACCCAGGTAAATAAAACGGAGGGAAGACAGTTCCATCCATCAACAGAAAATCGGGTTATAGATTTACTGAGCATGGTCCCACCCATCAGAACAAGACTCAGTTTCCCTCTCAGTCAGTTTCTCCCATCAGGAAGCTTCCATAAGTCTATTATCCTTCTCCATCAGAGGGCAGACAGAGCAAAAACCACAATCACAGAAAACTAACCAAACTGATCACATGGACAACAGCCTTTTCTAGCTCAATGAAACTGAGCCAGGCTGTGTAGGGCCACCCAAGAAGAACGGGTCATGGTGGAGAGTTCTGACAAAACGTGGTCCACTGGAGAAAGGAATGGCAAACAACTTCAGTATTCTTGCCTTGAGAACCCCATGAACAGTACCAAAAGGCAAAAAGATAGGACACTGAAAGATGAACTCCCAGGTCGGTAGGTGCCCAATATGCTACTAGAGATCTGTGGAGAAATAACTCCAGAAAGAATGAAGAGATGGAGCCAAAGCAAAAACAACAGCCAGTTGTGTACATGACTGTTGATGAAAATAAAGTTTGATGCTGTAAAGAGCAATATTGCATAGGAACCTGGAATGCTGGGCCCATGAATCAAGGCAAATTGGAAATGGTCAAACAGGAGATGGCAAGAGTGAACATCGACATTTTATGAATCAGCAAACTAAAATGGACTGGAATGGGTGAATTTAACTCAGATGACCATTATATCTACCACTGTGGGCAAGAATCCCTTAGAAGAAATGGAGTAGCCATCATAGTCAACAAGAGTCTGAAATGCAGTACTTGGATGCAATCTCAAAAATGACATAATGATCTCTGTCTGTTTCCAAGCAAACTCTTCAGTATCACAGTAACCCAAATCTATGCCCTGACCAGTAATGCCTAAGAAGCTGAAGTTGAACGGTTCTATGAAGAGCTACAAGACTTTCTAGAAGTAACACCCAAAAAGATGTCCTATTCATTTTGGGGACTGGAATGCAACAGTAGGAATTCAAGAAACACCTGGAGTAACAAATAAATTTGGCCTTAGAGTACAGAATGAAGCAGAGCAAAGGCTAATAGAGTTTTTCCCAGAGAAGGCACTGGTCATAGCAAACACCCTCTTCCAACAACACAAGAGAAGATTCTACACATGGACATCCAAATGGTTAATATGAAAATCAGATTGATTATATTGTTATATGGTTAAATAATATTCCATTATGTAAATATGCCACATCTTCCTTACCCATTCATCTGTCTATGAATATATAGATTGTTCTCATGTCTTGGCTATTGTAAACAGTGCTGCAATGAACACTGGGGTGAATGTAACTTTTCAAATTATATTTGAATATAGGATATATTCAAAACATATATCCTATGTATATATATCCAGGAGTGGGATTGCAGGATCATATGGGAGCTCCATTTTTAGTTTTTTAAGGAATTTCCATAATGTTCTCTATAGTGACTGCACCAATTTACATTCCCATCAACAATGTAGGAGGGTTCCCTTTCCTCCACACTTTTTCAAAATTTGTTATTTGATGGCCATTCTGACCAGTTTTAGGTGATTCGTTGTTATTTTTTGCTTAATCACTAAGTAGTGTCTGATTCTTTTGCAGCCCAAGGGACTGTAGCCCACCAGGCTCCTCTGTCCATGGGATTTCTCAGGCAAGAATACTGAAATGGTTGCCATTTTCTTCTCCAGGGGATCTTCACAATCCAAGGATTGGACTCATGTCTCTTGCATTGGCAAGTGGGTTCTTTATCGCTGAGCCAGCAGGGAAGCCCTACTGAGCATCTTTTCATGTGCCTGTTGACCATCTGTTTGTCTTCTTTGGAGAAATGTCTATTTTCTTCTCCCCATTTTTTTTTTAATTGCGTTATTTGTTTTATTTTATTTTATTTCATTTTATTGGTATGGAGCTGTATGAGCTATTTTTATATTTTAGAAAGTGGTCCCTATTGGTCACATCATTTGCAACTATTTTTTTTCCATTCTGTAGGTTATATTTTCATTTGTTTATTATTTTCCTTTGTACATTCAGTTAGGCTTAGTTGATATAGTCCCATTTGTTTATTTTTGCTTTTCTCCTTCTGGTCTAAGGAGACAGATCCAAAAAAATGTTGCTAAGACCAATGTCAAGGAGCATACATACTCCTTAGGTTTTCCTCTAGTAGTTTTATGTTTTCAAGGCTTACATTTAAATCTGTAAACAATTCTGAGTTTATTTTTGTCTATGGTGTAAGAAAATGGTCTGGATTCGTTCTTTTTCATGTAGCTGTCCAGTTTTCCCAACACCATTCACTGACAAAACTGCCTCTTCTCTATTGCAAATTCTTGCCTCCTTTGTCATAAGCTCATTAACCATGCAATTGTGCATTTACTTAGGGGCTCTCTATTATGGTCCATTGATCTACGTGTCTGTTTTTGTGCCAGTACCACACTGTTGTGATTACTGTTGCTTTGTAGTAAAGTTTGAAATCAGAAAAGATGATATGCCCAGCTTTGTTCTTCTTTCTCAAGTTTCTTTGGCTATTTGGGTCTTTTGTAGTTGCATGCAAATTTTAAAATTATTTGTTCTAGTTCTATGAAAAATGTCATGTGTATTTTGATAGGGACTGCACTAAATCTTTAGACTCTTGGGTAATATGGTTATTTTAACAATATTAATTCTTCAAACCCATGAGTACAGTGTATCTTTCTGTTTGCAACATCTTCAGTTTCTTTCATCAGTATATTACAATTTTTCCAAGTGTAAGTCTTTTATCTTCTTTGTTAGATTTATTCCTAGGCATTTTATTCTTTGTCATGTGATTGTAAATTAAACTGCTTCTTGATTGCTCATTCTGGTAATACTTGATGTACGGAAATGCAACAGATTATGAATATTAAGTTTTGATCCTGTAACTTTACTGAATTTACTTATTAGTTCTAATAGTTTTTTGATGGAATCTTTAGGATTTTCTATATATAGCATCATGTCATCTTCAAATAGTGATGGTCTGACTTCTTTCTGTTCAATATGGATGCCTTTTATTTCTTTTCTGATTACTACAGCTAGGACTTCTAATACTGTGTTCAATATAAGTGGCAAGAGCAGTCATTCTTGTCTTTTTCCTGATCTTAATGGAAAAGCTTTCAACTTTTCACTATTGAGTATGACATATATGGGATTTATTGTACTGTTTATTGTATTATCATTTATACCTCATTAAAACAGAAAAAAAAAAAAGTACTTTAAACTTTCCAAAGAAGTAATAATATTATTTCTATGTAAACTTATTAAAGGATGAACAAATGGGCAATTCTACTAGTCATTTTTCAAATATACATAAAGATGCAAACAATCCAAAATACAATGTTAGCACTTAGTCTGTTATTTGTGAATAGTAAATATATTTTCATTAAGTAGAATTGACCAGAAACACCAGGATGTTTCAGTAAGGCAGTACTTTAATATAGAAAATAGCAAATAGGTATAATGATAGATGCTATGACAATATTAGAAAAATTGAATTTCTCATGATATTCTTAGACTATTCTTAAGAGAAGCAAATTCCAATCCTAAACTAAAAATCCAACAATCATTTAAAGCAAAATATAAAGTCCAGATCAAGACAAAAATATCAGTTATTCATTCACATGAATCCATAAAATGTACTACAATATTTTAAAATTTTACTATTTCATGCCTCTTGGTTAGTCACTAAATCTGACTCTTTATGACTCCATGGACTGAAGCACACTAGGCTTCCCTGTCCTTCACTATCTCCCAGAATTTGGTCACATTCATGTTCATTGAGTTAGTGATGCCATCCAACCATTTCATCCTCTGTCATCCCCTTTCTCTTCCTGCCCTCAATCTTTCCCAACATCAGGGTCTTTCCATTCTTAAAGAAAAATATGTGTAATGTCATTTTTAGGATCACTTTGAATGATTACTTTAAAAGGCAAATGGCTTCATCATTTACTTTAAGAGACAAGCTAATCAAATTTTTTTTCCATTTATTTTTATTAGTTGGAGGCTAATTACTTTACAATGTTGTAGTGGTTTCTGTCATACATTGACCTGAATCAGCCATGGATTTACATGTATTCCCCACCCCGATCCCCCTCCCAGCTCCCTCCCCACCCCATCCCTCTGCGTCTTCCCAGTGCACCAGCCCCAAGCACTTGTCTCATGCATCATTTTTAATATAATTTTATACAAATTACACTTACAAAATTAATATCTATGGTCTCTCATATCTATATGTGAGTGGTTCCAAACCAGGTTTGCTGCCATAAACAAAAAGAATATGGGATTAAATACATGAAACATTTGTTTTAAGACATTAGATTACAGGTGGGACTGTGATTCTGAGGAAGCAAATGAATAAAATAGGCCTGCGATCTCTCAGACTTTGTACGGGGAGATAATTTCCAGGTACAGTATAGTGAGGACAAACACAATCACTGGAGAGACAGTGCAATATGAGAAGAGTTGGTATGCAGAGAGGGGAAATCTTTGGACAGGAGATTCAGAAATCTGTAAGTGATCTCTGCTGATAAGTTTTATATGAATTTATAATTTATATGAATTTATATGATTTTATATGAATAAATGAAAACATGTACCATTTTTTTTTTCTGATCACAATATACTTAACCTGCAGAACTTACATCAAAATACAATATCTGTTCCAGTTTAAATAAGAACTGATTTCATATATGAAAGAAGTATTTTTATTTCCAGATTGGCATGCAAATTTTCAATAACCAATACCTGCTACAGACACATTATCTTTCTAAAATATAACTAAAAGGACTCTATATAGGGTTTGTATTTTGTAATAGGATTTATGTGTATTAACTCTGTTTTCAAGCTAAGTCGCTTCAGTCATAGCTGACTCTTTGTGACCCTATAGACTGTAGCCTGCCAGGCTCCTCTATCCATAGATGATCTCCAGGCAAGAATACTGGGGTGGGTTGTTGTGCCCCCCTCCAGGGGATCTTCCTGATCCAGGGATCAAATCTGTGGTTCTTACGTCTCCTGCGTTGGCAAGTGGGTTCTTTACCACTAGCCACCTGGGAAGCCCCATTAACTAAACATGACACTGTAACTCAAAATGAAAGTTGATAAGGCTTAGAAATCACAAAATCACAAAATTTTTGACTGTTCATGGAAATTGAGTATATAACTTCATATTTTAATCATTTTAAAATTTAAATTATAAATTATATTATATTATAAATTATATTATGCAGAAAATATAATTTTTGCCTGGAGAATCCCATGAACAGAGGAGCCTGGCAGGCTACAGTCCATAGAGATGCAAAGAATCAGACATGACTGGTGCCACTTAACACACACAGAAGTTTAATAAAAAGGCTAAGAGGCTAATGAAAGCTAAGAAACAAAATGATATACATTATGGCAAATTCTTTATAATCTACAAGTACTGCTACTCCTACCCCCTCTTTTTTTATTTTTTTTTTCATTTATTTTTATTAGTTGGAGGCTAATTACTTTACAATATTGTAGTGGGTTTTGTCATACATTGACATGAATCAGCCATGGATTTATTTGACATCAATCCCTTGCCTTTAAAGTGAGTTTGGGTTTAATCTTTTGAGTGAGATTTCACAAATACCCACATCTTGAATTTTATCAATCCAATAATAGCAGTAAGTCTTTTAAAACAATTCTAGCATCATACTTCAAATGTGTTTTTAGTTTGAAATTTTAAGCATAGAACAGAGATAATTTATTGATCTCTGATCTCATGCAGGTGTTTCATAGCTAATATTAAGAGTACATTAAAAGAAATAACTTTAATATTCACTATTCAAGGATAAGTGAAATACACTATTTAATTTTTGGCAGATTACAAGTATCCTTCTTTATCACATATCAATGCTGTGTCAATATGAGGTGTCAGCCCACACGGAGGCAGTTGAACTGCTTCCTAAGAGGAGTAACAGGGTGTTAAGATCTAGCAAACAAGGCAGAGATAAGGTCTGTGGTGAGACATTGGGAGACTTCAACTCCTCTGAAAGAGAAGTTAAAATATAGATAATTTTAAGGTCAAAATCTGGGGATAATCAAAAAAGAACAAATAGACCAGTTCTAGGTCAGTGTACCTAGTCCAGAAGGAAATATTTCAAATGACATAACTTTGTTAAGACTTTTAGAAGACCCATAGCTTCCTTCTTTGAACAATTCTGCCCTGCAGCAATAAGCCATCCTCTGAACACATTTCATAAGCAGATAACCTAGTTAGATACTTGTGTCTCTATCCTATTGAAGTAAATCTAAACATGAAATAGTAAAAAAGGAAAACAATTTGTAACCCAGAAATCAATCCCAATGTTTTGTCAATGCTGGTTCCTTAAAGGGATGTTTGTCTTAAATAACAGTCTGGAGTGACAAATCAGTAGTGTTCATAAGCTACAACAGAAAATACTATATTTAGTCACCAGAAATTAGGAAGCTTCCTTCATATGCATAGATTTTGTTTTATAGAAGGATTCAGGAGGTACTCTCAGTAGGAGGTATCATCTGGGGGAAATAAAAAATGGATGATATAGGAAGTGATACAACATTTATTTGTGTATCTGCCATATGGACTGGGTTTGAACCCTCTTTGTTGAGGGTCAAACATTATTAGAACTACTCAAAAGTTCTGCCTTTACAACTGGGGGGCACAAATATACCTTCCACATTTCTCAGGATTCAACAAATGATCAAGTTGTTAAGTTAGGCACTTATACCTATCTCTCCATGGAACCTAGTTTGGGCACCAAGAGGAGGAAAGGATGCTTTGAAAACATGGAGAAAACAAAAAACAAGAATTACTGATGATAAAGGAAGATGATGAGACTTCTCTGAATGGCCTGTTAGGTACAAGATATAGAAGAGTAGGATCTAAAACAGGAGAGAAAAAATGAGTTCTGTTCAGTAGCTCAGAGCATCAAAGAACTGAAAGAACCATTCTAACTGGAGCAGAGTAAGGACATGAATTCCATGAAACATAAGAGGTGGACAGGAGTCAGATTCTGCAGGCCTTGTGGAAGCTGTTGAGGGTGGGTACAAGGGACAATTGTGAAGAATTACTTGTAGAAGTTTGAGGCTTACAGATGTAAGCAGGAAAAAAATAACAAAAAACATTATTTTCCTTTGTATCTGCTGCATCATACACACATACAAAATAGAAATGCTTTTCTATCTTGACCAATTACACACTTTGCTCTTCTGAAAAGTATCAGAACTTGTTGAGAACTTATTAATTAAATTCTATTATATTTACCTTAGATATTGTCTGATGTACTTACAGGGCATTTAGAATTATCAATGTAGGTATAATTTTACCACACTTTGAATATCAAATATAAATATCATCTATCATTGTAACCTCTATCAAATCTTACTATTCCTGATAATCATTCAAATTCTAATGGCCCTTTTGTGTTTTGTGGTTTAATAAACCATACTAAAATGTGTATCCCAATTACACACTTCACCTAACTCATCAGTGCACAAAGTATAAGTGCTCATTCAACAGTTAGACAATTTACTACAGTCTCAAATTTATAGCCAAATATATACAATTTAAGAAAAGCAGTTCTTTGCAATGTGTAATGTTAACGATGCATGAGAATGCTTACAGAGGGCTAAACTAATAAAATTTGTTTCATGTCAGGCCATTAAATGTGTTTCCTTGGTTGAACTAGCATACCAACCCCTAGAAGGGAACAAAACAGAATAAGGAAATAAAACACCTTGAAATAATTGTTATTCTTTGAAAATAATCTTCTTGTAGGATTAACTTGTAGGCTCTACAATATGATTTTTATTGACACATAATTTTCTCTAGTCTACCACTAGAAAATACTGTTATTGATTATAATTTTATAGTACCATTTCAAGTTTATAGAACACCTGCAGAATATGCACTTCATAAGTATTAACATATTTTTCTTAAACAGATAAATATGTGTAAATATACATCCTACTAATTTCAAACACATACAAACCTAAATCTACAATTCAAAATTAATAATTATTTTGCTTAGTTATTCTAATACTTCTTAGGATAACAGGACTTTCACACTTGAAGTAATTTAAGAAATTATCTAATCCAACACACATTTTATCAATTGATAAACTATAATCCATAGAAATTAAATAATTTATCTATCAATTTGCTTATCCTATGATAAAATGCTCATTTATTTTCTATTTTATGTTTTTTTTTTTATATAACACATCCTTCCCCATCTGCTTTTCCTTCCTCTCTGCTCCTTACACAATGAAGTATATATAGCAAATAATATTGTCATAAAAGAGAAATGTGATACAAATATTTCTTGCCATAGTAAAGATATTTAAGACCTTTGATTTTAGAAAGAAAATATGGAGGTAGTTCTATAGCATCCAAATATATAGGTTACTTGAAATTTCAAAAACTTACCAAGAAACCGTATTTTCATTCACCAAAAATTAAGGTACACTTACTCTGAGAGGCACTATATATTTTTCTTGGGATATAAAGGACAGCAAGATAGACATGTTAACTACAAAGTTTATATCAAATGAAGGAGATAAAATAAATTAAAATATATTTAAAATTTCTGCATTATAATTTATACTGTTTGTTGGTAGGGGTAGTGGAAAGACTAGTGGATACTGACTTAGAAAATCAGAAACAATTGACGAGGAAGGCCTCCTTTCTACAGGCTGCTCAGAGATGCTGTCTCCAAAAAAGTATTTTAATGTGAGGACAAATGAGTCATGTGAAATGGGGTCAAGAGTGATTTAAGCAGAGGGAAGGGCTTGAGTTACAGACAGGGGGAAGCCTTGGGCATGTTTGATGGCCTACTGATGTCCATTGCATTTGAAACATAGGAAGCAGAAAAAAAGCATCAATGGGATAGGTACAGAGACCTCACATTAGTACTAGTGGTTTCCTCAGAACACCCAACTTTCTTTCTTCAGGCTTACATTAGTGTAACCTCCCTAATTCCTCTACTGTCCTCAGAGAGGACCAGAAATAGGAGCCACCACTGTCTGATTACCCTTAAAATGACTAAGTTGTTTAAATTTTATACAATTTATAATTTAAATTGTGTTAATTTTAAAATATGTTGGAATATGTGCAATTTTATCTGATCCCCATATCAACTTTCTGGGGTGACCAGATCGGGACTTCAAAGTGGTATTTACATAAGAGTTTGCTGAAGTTTAGGGTGTAAATTTTATTATTATGTGTTTTTGTTGTCCATTCAAGAACACTGTTGTGGTCAGCCCCTTGTGTTTTTGTATTTTGTTTTCATTTTTAAATTTAAAATCCCCTTGATTGAAGTGTACAGAAATTTCTACCTTGGGGAGAATCCCTGGTGTATCAGATAGTCTTTGGGTGCAGGTTTCAATAGCCACATATGCTATGTCAGCTGTGGGGACTTTGGGGGACTTTTTCTGACTCTCACATGAAAAGTCATTTTCATCTCTGCCAAACACATTAGATTCCATAAAATTTCCTTGGTTTTACTTTGGAAAGAAAGTTTACGAAATTTTCAGTCATATTCTTAGCTATTTCAGGGTGTATGTCCAGAAGGACTCCCCTCAGCATAGAGGAATTACTGATTTGGGACAACTGAAAGATGAAGCCCATGATTTTTAACCAGGCATTATACAGGGAATTCTGTGCTAACACCAGATTCTTTTTCATAATATCTCCTCCAAGAAGTTAAAAGATAGCAAAATTCAGGAATTATCCTAATATTTCATAAGTCCTTATAGTAATATGAAAAGTAAACAGATAACAGTAGAGTCACATAACTAAAAAAAAATAAGAATAGATAAAGAACCTTTTGACTTTCCTCACAGTGCTATAATTTGCCTGGATTTGCTAAGCAGAAGAGGGTCATTTTCCTCTTTGTTTTTACTCCTATAATTCTAATATTTTCCATCAGATATAAGTGGAACCCTGGAATATATACATATATTTGCTTTCTAGATAAGGCCAGTTTCTACACATTTACAGATTAATTGAAATTGTTTTGTGCATTCTGTATGGTGAGTACTATTCTAGGTGCTGGAATTACAAAGAATTTATAAAGAAGACAGATCAGAGAATTTCTGCTAAAGGAAAAGATAGATAATTAAAACCTGCAACTGATACATAGGGGGCTTCCCTGATAGCTCAGTTGGTAAAGAATCCGCCTGCAATGCAGGAGACCCTGATTTGATTCCTGAGTCAGGAAGATCTGATGGAGAAGGGATAGGCTACCCACTCCAGTATTCCTGGGCTTCCCTTGTGGCTCAGCTGGCAAAGAATCTGCCTGCAATGAGGGACACCTGGGTTTGATCCCTGGGTTGGGAAGATACCCTGGAGAAGGGAAAGGCTACCCACTCCAGTACTCTAGCCTGGAGAATTCCATGGACTGTATAGTCCATGGGGTCACAAAGAGTCACAAAGACAGAACTTCACTTTGACTTTCAGTGATACATAATAAATGCTGCAATGGTGGTATGCACAGGGTCATTTTGAATCACAAAAGTGCCTTTGATTCAGACCATCTGAGCTAAATCCTGACATATGAGTGCAATGGACAGACTTGAATATTTGTGTTCTCCCCAAATTCATATGTTAAGATCTTAATCCCAGGTGTTATATTTGAAAGTGGAGCCTTTCTGAAATAACTAGGTGTGAGGGTGGAGCCCTCCTGAATGGGATTAGTGTCTTCATAAGAGGCTCCCCAGAGAGCTCTCTCATCCTCTTTCTGCCATAAAAGTCTACAGTAAAACGATAGTCCATAATCCAGAAGAGGGATCTTGCTGGATCTTGCTGCTTTCACCCTGATGTTGGATCACCAGCCTCCAAAACTGTGAGAAAGAAAATCTGTTGTTGACAAGTCACCTAGTCTATGGCACTTTGTTATTGTAGTTCAAACTGACTAAAAGAACAAGTAATGGGTTAAAATTAACTCTCAGGAATTAAAGCACTTGATAGATTTTATGTTAGGAAATCTTAATAAATCAGTGATGTTATATAAGGGGTAGAATTTCAGGGATTAGATTATCCAAGGACAATTTGATAACATACCACTATTATCTCAGCTTCAATTACTGTCAAAAATAATACCATATTTTGTCTTTGCCCTATTACAGACTTTCAGTTAAAAAAAATAACCATCTACATTGTATGCAAGCATCTCTATCAAACTTTATAATAAAGCAATTTTTGTTTATTTTGTTCCATTAGAGATACACAAAAGAGCTCCCTTTGTAGTCAAAATGTAATAAGCTAAACTAAACTCACTGCTGTATTAATTTTCTAAATTTTACTTTGAAGGCAAAACCCAGAATGTGGCTTCTTGTCTCCAAAGTGCTCAAAGTCCAATTAACCTCTCTTCTCTCACCTCATAAAGATATATCTCTCTGTGTCATTTTCAAAGTAGCTCCAGAAATCACAGTATATATCGTCAATCTATTACAAGCTACCTACAGCACACAAAATGTAAGAATATTGCAAGCCTATCTTCCATGCTATTATCGTCATATCTATTGTTAGTCACTTAGTTGTGTCCGACTCTGAAATCCCATGGACTGTAGCTGGCCAGGTTCCTTTGTCTATGGGATTCTATAGGAAAGAATACTGGAGTGGGTAGCCTTTCCCTTCTCCAGGGGATCTTTCCAACCCAGAGATCAAACCCAGGTCTCTTGCATTGCAGGCAGAGTCTTTACCATCTGAGCCACCGGGGAAGTGTCATATGTATTACATGTACATAAATTATACACCACACAGGGTTGCATTAATATTTCCTTTTACATTATATTTACCAAACTACTTACTTGTTCTCACGAATTCAATATTTAGATCAGGTGGTATTTCTCTTTATCCTGAAAGGAATTATTTCAATTTCTTCCTCCCTTCACTGTCTCTGATGATAAATTAGCATCACCTACATTGCTGTCTCCTTGTATGTAATGTGTTGCTATTAAGTACATCAGGTCACTTTTTTATTTCAGTTATTAGAATTTCAGTACTAGAATTATGACCTTGTTTTTTAATTGTATTTTTCTTCTGAAAATTCCATTTATATTTATGAATTATGCATATGATTTTAAATTCCTTGAATATATTTATAATAATGGCTACCTGGGTGATTTCTACTGACTTAATTTTTTTTCTAAAATATATGTCACTTTTTATTTTCCCTTACATGTATGAGAACTGAACATTAGCAGTGGTATCTGTAAGGAATCTGTATTCTGTTACTGTACCCCTGGAGAAGGAATGGCTACCCACTCCAGTACTTTTGCCTAAAGTATTCCATGGACAGAGAAGCCTGGCTGGGTACAGTCCATGGGGTTGCAAAGAGTTGGACACGGCAAAGTAACTAACATGCTCACTTTCATGTTACTATACAGTGAATTTTTATTTTCTCAGGTAGTTAACTAGGCTGGACCCATACTCCAATCTCTGTCTTTTTTAAATTAGACTAAAATGTCTACACTTTTTATTCAGCTTCTAGTTGCTACATTTTGCTAAACTTTGAGGTTCCCTCTGGAGAAGGAAATGGCAACCCATTCCAGTAGTCTTGCCTGGAAAATCCCATGGACAGAGGAACCTGGTAGGCTACAGTCCATGTGGTCACAAAGAGTTGGACACGACTGAGTGACTTCACTTTCAAGCATTTACAGATTAGCAGGCAACCATATAGCTGTGTGAATTTTGAAAGCAGATTTGGGGGCTGGTCTCCTTGGTGACTTCCTCCCTGGTTTTCCCTCCTAGCTTTCTCCTCCTCTTTTGGTCCCTAATTCAGTTCTCTGCCCTCAAACCAGTAAGCCTGTGGTTTTCTGCCCTCAGAGCTACACTTGATTAGGGAGATTCTGTCAAAAAGTGATGAACAAGATATTTACCTGTAGCATTTCATCTGTAAATGATAGATGTCCCTCCAGTTTCTGCCTGCATTCTGTTGTTTTCTAGTAGTTTCAAATTTCAAATAGGTTTGCTTTTATAATTTTATTTCCTCTTGTGAGAATGTTGATGCTAACAAGCTATCCTGCCATTACCCCCGAGACTCTTTTTATAAATTGTATATTTTTCACATAATTAAATCTTGAACGATGGGAATTTATTAATGATGAGTCTCTGTTTTGTTTATATAATCAGTTAATATTTATCTAATCTTATATTTTGTTGTTTGCCAATGCCTTTATGGGTGCTAGTAGCATCTTTTACTTAGTATTTCAGATTAACAGCTATTTGATATAATTACCAATATAGTTGTTTGCTCTCTTTACTGTGATTATGAGTGAAACTAATATTATAAGTAATCTTAAAAGCAAACTTTGTATGTGTACCTTTTGTGCACATGTAAATTTTTACCTAGGCCAAGATTTCTATGTTCATTTCTCTTCATAGATTAGTATACAGTAAAGAAACACATAGTTACCCCACTTCCTCCCTAGCGCTGGCATCCATTATGTCAGAAATAAATTCACCCCTACCCTGCTGACTTCCAGCTTGGATTAGCTATTTACATTTCCATCACATAAAAGGTTTCCTCAGGTCAGCATAACAGTGAATCCTCATTCCCTAACCCTGTTCAAAGAAAACACTGATCTGATATCTGTTTCTATAGTGTTGAGTTTTCTAGGAAGCACATTTAAATAAAACCATACAATATACAATCTTGTGTCTAGATTCTTTCACTTATTTTTGACAGTCATTTGTGCCATGCGATGGGTCAGTCAGTCAGTTCAGTTGCTCAGTCATGTCTGACTCTTTGCAACCCCATGGATTGCGGCACGCTTTGTTCCCTGTCCATTATCTGGTTCCCTGTCAAATCCCAGACCTTACTCAAACTCATATCCACTGAGTCAGTGATTCCATCTAACCATCTCATCCTCTGTCGTCCCCTTCTCCTCCTGCCTTCAATCTTTCCCACCATCAGGGTCTTTTCCAATAAGTCAATTCTACACATCAGGTGGCAAAAGTACTGGCATTTCAGCTTCAGCATCAGTCTTTCCAATGAATATTCAGGACAGATTTCCGTTAGGATTGACTGGTTGGAACTTCTTGAAGTCCAAGGGACTCAACAGTCTTTTCCAACACCACAATTCAAAAGTATCAGTTCTTAGGTGCTCAATTCTCTTCACAGTCCAACTCTCACATTCATACATGACTACTGGAAAAACCATAGTTTAGACTAGACAGACTTTTGTTGGCAAAGTAATGTCACTGCATTTTAACATGCTGTCTAGATTGGTAATAGATTGTCTTCCAAAGAGCAAGCTTCTTTTAATTTTATGGCTGCAATCACCATCTGCAGTGATTTGGGGGCCCAAAATAATAAAGTCTGTCACTGTTTCCAATGTTCCCCCATCTATTTGCCATGAAGTGATGGGACTGGATGCCATGATCTCAGTTTTCTGAATGTTGAGTTTTAAGCCAACTTTTTTACTCTCCTCTTTAACTCTCATCAAGAGGCTCTTTATTTCTTCTTCACTTTCTACCATAAGGGTGGTGTCATCTGCATATCTGAGGTTATTAATATTTCTCCCAGCAATCTTGATTCCAGCTTTTGCTTCATCCAGTCCAGGGTTTTGTATGACGTACTCTGAATATAAGTTAAATAAGCAGGGTGACAGTATACAGCCTTGATGCACTCCTTTTCCTATTTGGAACCAGTTTGTTGTTCAATGTCCAGTTCTAACTGCTGCTTCTTGACCTGTATACAGACTTCCCAGGAGGCAAGTCAAGTGGTCTGGTATTCCCATCTCTTGAAGAATTTTCCACAGTGTGTTGTGATCCACACAGTCAAAAGTTTTGGTACAGTCAATAAAGCAGAAGTAGATGTTTTTCTGGAACTCTCTTGCTTTTTTGGTGAACCAATGGATTTTGGCAATTTGATCTCTGGTTCTTCTGCTTTTTCTAAATCCAGCTTGAACTCATGGAAGTTCATGGTTTAGGTACTGTTGAAACATGGCTTGGAGAATTTTGAGCATTACCTTGCTAGCGTGTGAGATGAGTATATTGTGTGGTCATTTGAATCTTCTTTGGCAATGCCTTTTTTGGGGATTGGAGTGAAAACTTACCTTTTCCAGCCCTGTGTCCACTGCTGAGTTTTCCAAATTTGCTGGCATATTGTGTGCAGCACTTTCACAGCATCATCTTTCAGGATTTGAAATAGCTCAACTGGAATTCTTTCACCTCCACTAGCTTTGTTCCTGCTTCCTAAGGATCACTTGACTTTGCATCTCAGGATGTCTGGCTCTAGGTGAGTGATCAAACCATCGTGTTTATCTGGGTCATGAAGATCTTTTTTGTATAGTTCTTCTATATATTGTTGCCACCTCTTCTTAATATCTTCTGCTTCTGTTAGGTCCATGTCATTTCTGTCCTTTATTGTGCCCATCTTTGCATGAAGTATTATCTCTAATTTTCTTGAAGAGATCTTTAGTGCTTCCCATTCTACTGTTTTGCTCTATTTCTTTGCACAGATCATTGAGGAAGACTTTCTTATCTCTCCTTGCTATTCTTTGGAACTCTGCAGTCAAATGTGTACATTTTTCCTTTTCTCCCTTGCCTTGAGCTTCCCTTCTTTTTATAGCTATTTTTAAGGCCTCCTCAGACATCCATTTTGCTTTTTTTCATTTCTTTTTCTAGGGAATGATCTGCCTCCTGTACAATGTCGCAAATGCCTGTCCATAGTTCTTCAGGCACTCTGTCTATCAGATCTAATCCCTTGAATCTATTTGTCACTTCTACTGTATAATCCTAAGGGATTTTATTTAGGTCATACCTGAATGTTCTAGTGGCTTTCCCTACTTTCTTCAATTTAAGTCTGAATTTGACAATAAGGAGTTCATGATCTGAGCCACAGTCAGCTCCTGGTCTTGTTTTTGCTGGCTGTATAGAGCTTCTCCATCTTAGGCTGCAAAAAAAAATATAATCAATATGATTTCAGTATTGACCATCTGGTATTGTCCATGTGTAGAGTCTTCTCTTGTGTTGTTGAAAGAGGGTGTTTGCTATGACCAGTGCATCCTCTTGGCAAAAGTCTGTTAGCCTTTGACCTGCTTCATTTTGTATTCCAAGCCCAATTTTCCTGTTAATCCAAGTATTTCTTAACTTCCTACTTTTGCATTCCAGTCCCCTATAATAAAAAGAACATCATTTTTGGGTGTTAATTCTAGGAGGTCTTGTAGGTCTTCATAGAGCCATTCAACTTCAGCTTCTTCAGCATTACTGGTTGGGGCATAGACTTGGATTACTGTGATATTGAATGCTTTGCCTTGGAAATGAACAGAGATCATTTTGTCATTTTTGAGATTGCATCCAAGTACTGCATTTCGGACTCTTTTGCTGTCTATGATGGATACTCCATTTCTTCTAAGAGATTCTTGCCTACAGTTGTAGATATAATGGTTATGTGAGTTAAATTCACCCACTCCAGTCTATTTTTTGTTCACTGATCCCTAAAACGTTGATGTTCACTCTTGCCATCTCCTGTTTGACCACTTCTAATTTACCTTGATTCATGGACCTAACATTCCAGGTTCCTATGCAATACTGCTCTTTACAACATCAGTCTTTGGGTCAGTAGTCTCATCCTTTTTATTGCTTGGTAATATTCCATAATGTGGATAAACTACTTTCATGGTTGATGGCTATTTGGCTATTTACAATTCTTTTTTTTTTTTTTTTTTAATCTGTTTCTAGTATAATTGTTCATGTTTTTAAATGTTGTATAATCAGGGTGGTAAAAAGATGACAGGGCTATCTTTAATGTATGATACAATATCTTCCTTTCCCTCCTCAAATTACAAGGATTGGTTTGTGAGTTTAATGTTTTTCTACTTAATCCCCAGTAATAATACTACCTCTTAAGAGATTTAATAGCAAAATTATATTCAGTTTCTGTAAGAAAGCAATAATTTCCCCACCAAGAAAAAGAATTATAAACTTGCTTGTTTGTATGTTTGTTTTAACATTTCAATATTTCTACCTTTTAAACTCTGTGACAAGAGGAAACTACCATGCCACTGTTTCTTTCAAATCCTTAATTTAGGTTTCCTCTAAATTTGATTGCAAAAACTCTTAGTTTTCTAAAAAGTATGTTGTTCACAGCCTGTTCTGTTTTTTAAAATAACACAAAGAATATGATACTCAAATAATTAATTACTGTCATTAATAGATTATTTCTGAAAGGTCTAACTCACATTACTGACCATTAACTTGGTAGTACATGCCTTCTTTCATCTTTCAAACAATGATTTGCTGATAAAAGGTACATCAAAGTGGGAGTCAACAGCTCTAGGATACCTTCTCATCCAATTTCCCAGCTTTGGAGGAGCAACTCTGAATGCCACTTTTTATCTCATTTTCATATTTTCTGGCTCAAAGAGCTAAAGATAATTAATATTTGAACAGCATTGGCCAGATGGAAGTCACTATAAAGAACACAAGCAGAACGATTACTTTATATTGATTATCAAAATTTAAATCACATAATTATTAAATGACATGTAAATTGAAAGAAAATAGAGCCTCTATTTTTTAATGAGAAATTCAAGACCCACTTATAATGATTTTGTGGGTTTCGTCTATGTTTTAATTTTAAAATAATCTCTGAAATCATCATAACTTTCAGTAACATATAAAACATAATTTGTGTGCATCTTTTATCTATTAAAGTATCATTTCTTGGAATAGCCAAAGCTCTAGTCAATTAAACTAATTCATTCCAAGACTCAAATCTGTATCAAAACAAAAACTACATAAAATATTTTACATCTATTACATAAATTATATAATTATAACATATAGTACATATACACATATTGTACATATATAAGAGAGGGGAATGCAGGTGGGATTTTGTAAATGAAACCTATATCCTACTTTCAATATTATGTAAAATTTTCTCTAGAAGCAGGATGTCATTTGAGTGTGAAAGATAAGTAAAGCCCAATTATTTGTGTTTTCTTTCAACACACCTGATTCTATTTGATGTAGAGACCTGAACATAATGGCTTTTTTTTATGGTTCTAAAAAGAGGTCACCAGTATTTATATGTAAAAGTTACTGTAAGTAACATGTCTTTGTAATCATTCAACAGAAAAACTAAAACATTCTCAAATACAACCTCACTATTATAGCACTAAAAACAAAATGAAATATCATTTATACTCACATACAATAGCATAGTTTCTTTTTCTTGAAATTCTTCTCTGCAGAAACTGTTCAGACCACACAAATCATCCTGAATATTTTATTTGTCTCATTCTGCTTGGTTTTTGCAGTTATTCTGCTCTGGAAAATAATTTTTAATAATTTTCAATTTCCAGTGTTTATTTGACTCTTAAAGAAAATGTAAGTAAAGGTAAGATATCAGTTAGGTTTAGTGAGGATGATAAGGACTTTAAATACAGTTTGCTCCTTTTTCTTACACTGAGAGACAACTGATTAGTTTGAGAAAGTTTAAGAGAAATACATTATTCTGGCAATAGGTAGAATTAAAGGTGCAGAAACATTTTTCCCTCATTTTACTTCACCCCACACCTTAGTCTAAGCTCTTGCAGCCCCACAGATCATTCCACCCCATATCACCCCCACCTTTTTTTTCAGTGGCTGTGAAAGAACAGGAGAAGTAACATCTTCCAAATACTAAGACCTATGCTGTATAAAGTGGTCCAGGGACAAAAATATGAAGGTTCTACAAAGATATTATAATAGTGATAAAAAATTAAGAAAACAAAAAGAGGGAATGTAGACTATAAGGTAGACTTATTTGAAAAGTCTAAATTTATACTAGCAAATTAGATTCCAAAGGACTTCAACATAATAATGAACAAAGACTTAATACTGTCTAATCAAAGAATGCAAGTGTGATTCAAAATTTAGGGAATCTATAATATAATAATCACATAAGTGGGTCAAGAGAGACTATAAATTATATCAGCTCTTACATCTCTCTGTCCTGTGAGGTTTACCAAACCTTTTTTTATTGGAATCCACCCCCCACCCCGCCAATTTTTGCCTAATAAGTCTGTTAGAACAATGAAATTCAACAACTTTTCACTCAGTTCTCCCTAGTCACAGTCTCTAGTGGGTAATTTATATCTCAGTGATCATCAAGCTAATTGACTCTCAGTTTAATGGGCCCCAAGCTTTTATATGCAGGATTAAATACCATAGGGTACTTCCACATATAAAACAGTATGTATTTCTGGGTTGTTCATTTAGCATTTGTTCCTTCATTATTCAATATCAATTGTGGGTGAAAAAACTGGAAATAACTGCATATTTTAAACACTAAAGGCATTGTGCATATGTCTATGGACATACAGCTAATAAAAGCTACTTATTTTTTTCAGTTATTCACTCACATTTACTTATTTACATGCTCAACAAACATTTTCAGTGTTCCTAATATGTTCCCAACACTGTGATAGGTTCTAGGAGTGAAATTTCTTTCTAGGAGTGAAGAATATCTTAAAATCTATACATTTGAACAGAAGAAGATGGATTCAATTTTTAACAGCTCAAACTAGAAAAAAATCACAAGACATTTTTGATTCATTGACAGAGCAATAGAATATGGGGTATCATATTTTAGCCAAGTGTTTGGCTGATAACCTTGTAAGGAGACCACATAAACACAATATGGGTAGATTGCACTACAGTAAAGCAACAGAGAACTTACCTGATTAGTCTTTGTATTGATCGTGTTTCCGTCAAAAAAATAGTTGATTCATACTTAAATTACATTAATCCATGGAGGGATTAATAAAGGGAATAATTTTAAAGATATAAAGAGGAAAACACAAGCTATCCTATAGCCCCTTCTCAGGCTAGGGACAGTTTGGTTGTTACAAAGTCCTAGACTCAGGAGATACAGAAAAGGGAATCTTAGAATAGTCTTGGAGAAAGGACTACAGAGGGAGGCAGCCATCCTAAGACAACCTAACAGGGAAGAGCTCTGGAGAAAAAAATGCCTATATTTCATTTTTCCTGTTACTCCCCACCAACCTCCTGCTGGGCTCCTCACTGGCCAGTCACGAAAGATTAGTTCTGAGGCAGTAGAAGAGGGAGTAGTTATGGAGGGAGGAAAAAGGAGGGGGAAGATTTCCAGCAAGGTCTTCTAATGATATAAATTTGTAAAAATTAAAACTAAATAGTACTATGATTATATTATCACAGATGAGTTATGTCATACAGTTGAAAACTCATAGGACTTTTATGCTATAATAAACTAGCAACTCCCTACCAGAACTTCTGTGGCGTTCTACTGTAATTGGAGTATTCTGTTCCCTCAAGTCTCTCCTCCCAGTCAATAGTGGGAGGTACTTCATTACACAGTCCACATCTCTGTCAGCAATTACCTTGATAGCTCTAAGAATTCCACTGACTGAATAATTCCCCCAGACTTCTTTGCTTCTACCTTTCTTTGAGATAGGAATACTTCTTACCTTCCACCAGAATCAGCAGTCATGCACACAAGCTAGAGATCTTATTTATGAAAACAACAGACAGAATAGTTGCCCCAGAGAAGCAGCTCCCTCTCTGCTGCTAATGCTAGAGAAAGTAAACACGTAGGCTGTCTCTGCAACATGCCTAGGACTGAGAGACTTGTTCTATTTGTTGCCATTAGCATAACTGTAGATCCTGCCCAGGTTGGAATGATCCTTCAAAGTGCTGAGAAGATAATCATCCACAACTAGTGATCTCCAGCCAAGAAGTATTCCCCACAAAAATGGTTTAGGTTCATACCACAGCTCACCTTGGCTACAGTCCTACCCCAGCTGCACTGCCTTCTAGGTGGAGATCCACTAAAATGGATTTTCAAATTTATTAACACTAAGCTCAACAATTGATATTGCTGAATTCCTTTACCATTTCATAATTTATGTTTCTTAGACTTCTCTCTTGAAAATAATAATATCTACTTTATTTGAACAGTTTAGAGACCTGCCAACTTTAACTTGAAGCAAAGAATCAAAGATCTTTTCATTTTCTCCTTATTCATGAATTTACTTACAAAAGAGTTAAGCATTACATTTCTGCTTTATACCAAGCAATAAGATGGGTATCAGAGTAAAATATATCCCCTCCCCTCAAGATCTTAGAATACTGAGAAAGGAAGGCTTAGAAAGAAACAGACAAAAATCTCTAGTAGAGGTTTACCTCACTTGTTGTTAACATGCTAGTATTATTCCAGGCATGTGGTGGTATTCCTGGTCTGCCTGGTGAGAAGTGATGGAGAAGAAATACTGTCAATGGAATTTCCTTTTGAAAATTATGGATTATCCTGAAAGATAAATTATCCTTAAAGATAACATAAAAAGAATCAGAGATGGGAAGGGAAAAATTAGAAGTTAGTGGACTTCTTAGGAAGGACATTAGATTATGAAGGACCCCTTATATCATTAATACTAAATATTTCAGAGAATTCCCTGGCAGTCCAGTGGTTAGGACTCCATGCTATCACTGTCGCGGTAACAGGTTAAATTACTGGTCAAAGAACTAAGATCCCACAGGCTGCAAGGTGGGGCCAGAAAGGAAAAAATAAATACTATTTTAAATTCTATTGATTGTTTACAAGTTGTTGTTCAGTCACTAAGCTGTGTCCAACTCTGTGACCCCATGGACTACAGCATGCCAGGCTTTCCTGTGCTATACCATCTCCCAGAGCTTGCTCAAACTCATGTCCATTGAGTTAGTGATGTTATCTAACCACCTTATCCTCTGCTGCCTCCGTCTCCTTTTGCCTTCAGTCTTTCCAAGCATCAGGGTCTTTTCCAGTGAATTGGCTCTTCGCATCTGGTGGCCAAAGTATTGGAGCTTCAGCTTTAGCATCAGTCTTTTCAATGAATATTAGGATTGATTTCCTTTAGGACTGATTGATTTGATCTCCTTGTAGTCCAAAGGACTCTGAAGAATCTTTTCCAGCACCACAATTCAAAAGCATTAATTTGGTGTTCAGCCTTCTTTATGGTCTACTTCTCACAACATTTTTTTTTTTTTACCTGTATACATCTTTAAAGTTATAGTCAGTCAAATAAAATTACATTTTATGATAGAAATAGCTTTCTTGCATCTTTACTAAATGGAACAACTATGATAATTTCAGTAAAATTATATTCAAAATTGACAAATTCCAATATGTCTCTATAATTCAACTAACCTAATATTTAACATTTAGTGTTTGTCATGGAGTGCAATGTTGTAAATTTATTAATGAAAATAATGGTAACACTACAAAATATTGAAGGTGGCAAAATATATTATCAAACCATTCCAGATGGGTAAAATAGTAATTTTACGTGCTGCAAATGGGAAAATGCTAATAAGAACAATTGAATTTCCATGAGCCAAATCATTAATAAAACTCTGCAAAGAAGCCTTCACTATTAAAAAATAAATAATAAAATAAAAAAGATTCCACTGTATTGTTTTAATGATGCTGATTATCTTTAGATTTCTAGCTACTCCCTAATGATAATGCTATGTATGACATCTTTCAATAAGAGTTATAAAAATACTACTAATTATTACTAACACATGGCATGCCAGGCCCATGTTTGAGCTGGACCATAAAGAAGACCGAGCACCAAAGAATTGACAATTTTGAACTGTGGTGCTGGAGAAGACTCTTGAGAGTCCCTTGGACAGCAAGAAGATAAAACCAGTCAGTCCTAAAGAAAATCAACCCTGAATATTCATTGGAAAGACTGATGCTAAAGTTCCAATACTTTGGCCACCTGATGTTAGGAGTAGACTCATTGGAAAAGACCCTGATGCTGGGAAAGATTGCAGGCAGGAGGAAAAGGGGGAGACAGAGGATGAAATGATTAAATGGCAATATCAGTTCAATGGACCTGAGTTTTGAGCAAACTCTGGGAGATAGTATAGGACAGGGAAGCCTGGTGCCCTGCAGTCCATGGAGTTGCAAAGAGTCGTACATGACTGAGCAACTGAACAACAATAACAAATGCCAGGCCCAAAACTAAATATTATACTTCATATTCATAATTCAACCTAATTCTCACCATAACTGTATAAGATAAATACTATTATTAACTGCATTTTAAAGGAAAAAAATCTGAGACTTATACTTTGGGAAATTTACTTAGACTGTCTAATACTTTAGTTTTTACTTGTTAGAGCCCTGATACAAAGCCGTGTATTTCTGCTTTCTAAGGCCAAGATGAGGAAAAATCTTGGGATACGCTCACTTTTCCTTTATCTATGATGACCTATTTTGTGTTTGGTAAAATAGAGTAAGCTGCTAAATTAGAGAAAAAAATTAAAAGCTAATACTGAATTCTGTTAATGGGAAATAATTTCTTCTTCCCCCTTAATAAATCAATTTTTACTCTGAAGCTTGAAAGTTAATCAGGTTTATCATGGTATGCCTAACTATGGGCTGTTATTAATAATCATAAAATTATCAGGACACAGCCCTTGACTTGATAACCTGGCATGAACAGACTTTCAAAGGTTGATTTTTAATGGTGCATATATTAGTATTCCCATTCATTTGTTCTTGGTTGACTGCTAATTCCAGCAAAGGAAAAAAAAAATCTTAAAGCTACTTTTTTTTTCTTAAAACCATATATCCTTTGGTCATTTTACATTAGCATAATGGATGTATTAATATCTATGGTAATTTATTTATATAAAGTTTACATTCCATAAACATTCTTTGGATTAAAAGCAATTTTTATCACCAATTGAAGATATTATTTAACGGGAAGAAGAATTAATTACCTGTTTTGACTTACTTTTTATAATCAAAGTAAACCTTCCCTATCACCGGACATAAAAAGTTGCTTCGCTAACATTGCTAACTATTTTATAGAAAGAAATTCAATACCTCTCACAAGCAAAAAGAAAGTTTCTTTTAAAACAAAACCAAAAACAAAACATACAGATAATCCTAAGAATATGAAAATGATATACCTGTGGGGGTGGGGACAAAAAACCACTAAATTTTACCCCCTGATATTATGCTACAGAGACAGGCTGTAGAGATATATTTTTCTTTCCATACAGACTAATGAAAGTATTTCCTAATGAAGAAATGAAGAAATCTTGTACAAAGAATATTTCTCTGCCACAGCAGTTAGAATTAACTATTTATTTATTTATTTTAATTGGAGGCTAATTACTTTACAATATTGTAGTGGTCTTTGCCATACACTGACATGAATCCGCCATGGGTGTACATGTGTTCCCCATCCTGATCCCCCCTCCCACCTCCCTCCCCATCCCATCCCTCTGGGTCATCCCAGTGCACCAGCCCTGAGCACCCTCTCTCATGCATCAAACCTGGACTGGCGATCTATTTCACATATGATAATATACATGTTTCAATGCTATTCTCTCAGATCATCCCACCCTCGCCTTCTCCCACAGAGTCCGAAAGACTGTTCTATACATCTGTTTCTCTTTTGCTGTCTTGCATATAGGGTTATTGTTACCATCTTTCTAAATTCCATATATATGCGTTAATATACTGTATTGGTGTTTTTCTTTCTGGTTTACTTCACTCTGTATAATAGGCTCCAGTTTAATCCACCTCATTATTTTTTAAAAGTGAATTTTTCTGCTATCAGTAGCCTATTAAAAGATCATTGTAATTAGTGACTGAACAACACATGATGCTCATATTTTGCTTATTGTATATAAATGCCCTAAATGTATAATATAACAGCATGAATAAAGTGGTACTTTGGGCAAATTCTTTTAATGCTCGCCATGTGGTTGGATGCCTTCATCGACTCAATGGATATGAGTTTGAGCAAACTCCGGGAGATAGTGAACGACAGGGTTATGCTGCAGTCCATGGAGTCTCAAAGAGTCAGACATGACTGAGCAACTGAACAACAATATGTGTAATGGGACATATATACTTTACATGAGAACTATGGATAACAGCAGATTTCAGAAAACAGAATCAGAAGAATAAACGTTAAGAATGGGAATAAAAGGTAAAGACCAGCAAGGAACTTGGTTTCCCCTTTTCATCCATCCCTATCTCACAGGATAGCACTCAATTGTAATCCTGCTAGTACCTTCAACTCTCTTGCTGCTTACGCTCTACAGAAAACCAATGAACACTCCAGTCACTGTCCTGCTTTATTTTACAATTCTTGTCACTGTTGTAGATATTCATATAAATGCTTCAATAAGTACCTCTTAACATCCATGACATTTAACTTTCTAAATCCCATGAGATGTCTTAAAAATTCTTTTTTTGCTTGACTGTCTACTAATTTCCAACTGCAATTTTCCCTGAGCGATATCTTCAAATTTCCAATGCTTTCTTCAAATTACTTCTCCAATTCCTTATATGTTTAGCAGTCTCTACAGTCTAACTTAACTAGCAATTGAGTGTATCCAATAAGGTGCCCTATTCGCTTGCCAACAAACCTACTTGTATAGTCATATCTTTACATATGCCCCCTAATTTCATGACTTCTGCCAAGACCTGTGAATAACAATAGCTGCATCCCTTTCTGGGCTTGAACATCCATACTTATTATTTACTACTGCTAGGATGCTTGGGTGTCTTCTTGCAGAAAGCAGCCCCATGAGAGGTAAGAAATGATCCACAGTTCCGCCCACCCAAACATAGCAAAGCAAAGAAGCACAAACAGAGTATCAAGAATCGTCCTACCTTCTCCCTACTTACAACTCCCTCCAGTAACAGAGATTTTAGTGTCCCTTGAAAATGCCTATCACTTCTCCAGTATTTTTTTCCAGGAACTAAAGTGAGGGAAGCAGTGACTTTAACCTCACAAATGGCATGAGCCAAATAGGCTCAGATATAAAGTATTTTGTTTTTTCCCATCAACATTTAAATTGCATTTCAACCCGTGGCCCGAAGGCAGGGACAAGTGAGTATCCCTGAAACTATGAATCTAGTAATGGATTCTGAACAACAGGAATGAATTCTGAACACCCTCCAGGGCAAATAGGGGTCTAATATGAGAGAAAGGAATGAGATTGGTCCATGGGCAATAAAGCATAGAGTCATTATCATCTAGTGGAAAAATCAGGATTAAAGAAAATAAATTGCTACTGAAGAATCTGAAAGTTCTGGGAAGTGAGGCAGAAATTAGAAATTAAGAAATAGGGAGGAGAAAAACCACATACATGAAGCGAGTGTTAAAAAGGTGTGAAATTAAGGTAACAGAAGAGGCCTGGGAAGATTTCTTGTGGTGCTGGTTCCAAAACACAGGTAATTTTTCAAAGGGACTATGACTACACTTCCAGCAAGAGAGATCGGCTGACCTATTTGAAAGTGACCAACTTAATTTCTGCCTTTCTTTTACATTTAAAATCCTTGAAAATGGTTTAAATGTGTCAGGCTTTTCATTATGTTAATATCCTTTGTAATATAAAGAGAAATTGAGAGATGGTCAATTTTAATCCATAATTAACCTCTCATTGATACCACAGGACTAATCAGTAATCCAAGGGTATAGTTCTTTCAGATCCATACAGGTCTGAAAGGTTTATTATTGCAGGTATTGGCCAGCATTCTTGGTGTATACTCTTGAGTCCAACCTACTGGGTTGGACTATCTGAGTTATGGGATAGCTTTTTCTCTCTAATCTAAGCCCAATATTTATTATTTCAATAATTATTTACTATCTGTGATTTGCTAGGAATTTTCTATCCTCAGGGTTACAAATAAAAAGAAAATAGGCATGAGTTCTGATTTCATTAAGCTCACACAGAAGTAGGGAAGAGACAAAATTACTTGTATAGCTACATTAGTGTTAGTGTTATTCACTCAGTTGTGCCTGACTCTTTGCGACCCCATGGACTGCAGCCCACCAGGCTTCTCTGTCCATGAGATTTTCCAGGCAAGGATACTGGTGTGGGTTGCCATTTCCTTCTCCAGGGGATCTTCCCAACCCAGGGATCAAACCTGGGTCTCCTGCACTGCAGGCAAATTCTTTACCGACTGAGCTACAAGGGAAGCCCCATAGCTACATTAACTAATCCATATGTAATAGTATGACCAGAATGAAAATAAATTACTCCAAGTTGAGCAGCAACCTAGGGACAGTTTTTGGTGATGCCCTGAGATCTTAAGTGGGATTAGAAACATCCATATGGTCCTAATCACAATAACTTAAAGTGGAGAGTAGAGACCAGTAGGAGAAATGATCTCCATTTGTAGAAGTAAACCATATTGTCTCCAATGATAATCAGCACTAGCTCTTATACGAAAGACTTACTACACAGATTTAAACCATTTCTCATAGCTCTGAATACCTTCTACACCTTTCCTCCTTAAGAGACTTCATCAGCTGTAACTTATGGACAGCTCTCTCCTTTTAGCTGCCTATTGGATGATTTCAGTTATTTTTCTTTCCTTCTTCCAGATTTTGTGGCCCTAAATTTACTATTAAAACTACAAAGGTCTCCACATTAAGGGTTGGTGACCTCTCAGGAGAGTACATAGGAATTTATAAACCCTCTGAAATAATGATCCAAATGCATTCATCTGGGGAAAATTTTACTTTAAAAAAACAAACCAAAAAACCCAACTAAAATTTGAGTGGTCTGCCCCCAAGATAACTGGAATTTCTAAATAAGTCAGTAGGCAATCCTCATGGATTCTGCAGTGCTTCCGCACATTTTTTATTCTTTTGAAAGCAATCATTTCTCAATTCTGTCAATCTTTTGTGGTACGAGATGGCTTATTTCGCAGATAAATTGTTATTATAACTCACAGTGGAATCCAAAATAATCCAAAGCACAGTAGTAGAACAATCCCCTAGAGAACATGGAGCCAGATAAATCACATTTTTGTATCATTTTTGTAGCATCACCATGGAAACATTTCTATCCAGGTGAAATAAGGGTAAATACCAAAGACATTCATAATTCATGAGTGCAATATGATAACTAAGAAACATGTGTAGAAGGGAAAAAATGGATGCCCTAGGTTGACTATTGGGTGTCCTCAAGGAAATCAAATTACAAAAAAATAGATTTTCTTCTAAGTAGTTACCTTATAAACCTTGTTATAATGTATTACATCACATATATTCAAGATTACTTATTTTAAATAAACAGTCAAGGCACAAGCAGAGAAAAATGATACTGATGAAGCACATTCTCCCAAGTGGTGACAGAGAATACTAGACAGGGAATATATGACTCATACAAGGTTTCAAAAAGGAAACATTTTCAAAGGGGTTAAGGGAGATAAAATGTGAAAAGTAACCACTGACCTTGGCAATTTGATAAGGGGTTCTGAGAATTAAGGCAAACTTTTTTTTCTTTCCCATAATCCCTTAAAAATATCTTAAATCCATTGGCTTTCAAGATCATATACCTGGCTATTCCTTTCCCAGCTAATTGATTCAGCACATTTTGCTTTAAAAAAAAAAAAAATCTTCAGGCCTCAGACTCACACTGTACCATGTGTAAACAAGGCAGGAAAAGGAAATGTTTATAAGCAAGCACACATGCACACCTAGGAGAGACACAGAGAAAGAAGGGGAGACACAAAGAGAGAATTTGCCAAATTGGCAGACCAGGATCTGGACTTTTTTACAGTAGCCTTCAGTTCAGTTCAGTTGCTCAATCATGTCTGACTCTTGGCGACACTCTGGACTGCAGCACGCCAGGCTTCCCTGTCCATTACCAACTGCTGGAGCTTGCTCAAACTCATGTTCATCGAGTCAGTGATGCCATCCAGCCAGCTGTCGACCCTTCTCCTCCTGCCCTCAGTCTTTCCCAGTATCAGGGTCTTTTCCAATGAATCAGTTCTCTGCATCAGGTAGCCAAAGTATTGGAGTTTCAGCTTCAGCATCAGTCCTTCCAATGAATATTCAGGACTGATTTCCTTTAGGATTGACTGGTTTGATCTTCATGCAGTACAACAGACTCTCACGAGTCTTGTCCAACACCACAGTTTAAAAGCATCAATTCTTCGGCACTCAGCTTTCTTTTTGGTTTCCTCTAAGTCCCAGTTTCCCCCACAGTCAGTCTCTCCCAACAGGAAGCTTCCATTAGCCACTTATTCTTACCCATCAGAGGGCAAACAGAATGAAAACCACAATCAAAGAAAACTAACCAATCTAATCACACGGAACACAGCCTTGTCTAACTCAATGAAACACTGTGCCATGCCTGGTAGGGCCACCCAAGATGGACGGGTCATGGGGGAGAGTTCTGACAAAATGTGGTCCACTGGAGAAGGGAACGGCAAACCACTTCAGTATTCCTGCCTGGAGAACCCTATGAGCAGTACAGTAGACTTAAACTATATTTATTTTAAAATCCCTTTTTGATATCCCTTTGAAATTGGAAGGATATAGAAAAACACATAAATAAATATAGGTAAGTATAAATGTGGAAGTCAGTTTCAGTTCAGTTGCTCAGTTGTGTCTGACTCTCTGCAACCCCATGTACTGCAGCAAGCCCTGTCCATCACCAACTCCCAGAGTTTACTCAAACTCATGTCCATTGAGTTGGTGATGCCACCCAACTATCTCATCCTCTGTCGTCCCCTTCTCTTCTCGCTTTCACTCTTTCCCAGCATCAGGGTCTTTTCCAATGAGTCAGTATTTTACAACAGGTGGCCAAAGTATTAGACTTTCAGCATCAGCATCAGTCCTTCCAATGAATATTCAGGACTGATTTCCTTTAGGATTGACTGGTTGGATCTCCTTGTAGTCCAAGGGACTGTCAAGAGTCTTTTCCAACACCATAGTTCCAAAGCATCAATTCTTTAGCACTCAACTTTTCTTATAGTACAACTCTCACATCCATACACGACTGCTGGAAAAACCATAGCTTTGACTAGATGGACCTTTGTTGTCAAAGTAATATCTCTGCTTTTTAATATGCTGTCTAGATTGGTCATAACTTTTCTTCCAAAGAATAAGTGTCTTTTAATTTCATGGTTGCAGTCACCACCTGCAGTGATTTTGGAGCCCAAAAAAATAAAGTCTGTCACTGTTTCCATTGTTTCCCCATATATTTGCCATTAAGTGATGGCACTGGATGCCATGATCTTAGTTTTCTGAATGTTGAGCTTTAAACCAACTTTTTCACTCTCCTCTTTCACTTCCATCAAACGGTTTTTAGTTCTTCTTTGCTTTCTGCCATAAGGGTGGTATCATCTACACATCTGAGGTTACTGACATTTCCCCGGGTAATCTTGATTCCAGCGTGTGCTTCATCCACCCAGAATTTCTCAAGATGTACTCTGCATATAAGTTAAATAAGCAGGGTGACAATATACAGTTTTGATGTACTCCTTTCCCAATTTTGAACCAATTTCCTGTTCCATGTCCAGTTCTAACTATTGCTTCATGACCTGCATACAGATTTCTTAGGAGGCAGATTAGGTTGTCTGGTAGTCCCATCTCTTGAAGAATTTTCCACAGTTTGTTGTGATCCACACAGTGAAAAGCTTTGGCATAGTCAATAAAGCAGGAATAGATGTTTTTCTGGAACTCTTGCTTTTTTGATGATCCAACGGCTGTTGGCAGTTTGATCTCCGGTTCCTCTGCCTTTTCTAAATCCAATTTGACTATCTGGACGTTCACGGTTCACATACTGTTGAAACCTGGCTTGGACAATTGTGAGCATTACCTTGCTAGCATGTGAGATAAGTGCAACTGTGCAGTAGTTTGAGCATTCTTTGGCATTGCCTTTCTTTGGGATTGGAATGAAAGCTGACCTTTTCCAGTCCTGTGGCCACTGCTGAGTTTTCCAAATTTGCTGGCATATTGAGTGTAGCACTTTAGTATTCTTGCCTTGAGAAGCCCATGAACAGTATGGAAAGCCAAAAAGATAGGACACTGAAAGATGAACTCCCAAGGTTGGTAGGGGCCCAAAATGCTATTGGAGATGATTGGAGAAACAACTCCAGAAAGAATGTCGAGATGGAACCAAAGAAAAAACAAGAAGTAGTTGTGAATGTGACTGGTGATGGAAGTAAAGTTGGATGCTCTAAAGAGCAGTGCTGTATAGGAACCTGGAATTCTAGGCTAATGTTAGGTTAAATGTCAGATTTACCATGAATCAAGGGAAATTGGAAGTGGTCAAACAGGAGATGGCAAGAGTGAACATTGATATTTTAGGAATCAGCTAACTAAAAATGGGAATGTGTGAATTTAACTCAAATGACCGTTATATCTATTACTGTCAGCAAGAATCCCTTAGAAGAAATGGAGTAGCCATCATAATCAACAAAATAGTCTGAAGCGCAGTACTTGGATGCAATCTCAAAAATGACATAATGATCTCTGTTCATTTCCAAGGCAAACCTTTCAGTATCAGAGTAAGCCAAGTCTATGCCCCAACCAGTAATACTGAAGAAGCTGAAGTTGAATGGTTCTGTGAAGACCTACAAGACCTTCTAGAACTAACACCCCAAAAAGAGGTCCTTTTCATTATAGGGGACTGGAATGCGAAAGTAGGAAGTCAAGAAACACCTGGAGTAACAGACAAATTTGGCCTCGGAGTACAGAATGAAGCAGGATAAAGGCTAATAGAGTTTTGCCAAGAGAACACACTGTTCATAGCAAACACCCTCTTCCAACAACAAAAGAGAAAACTCTATACATGGACATCACCAGATGGTCAATACCTAAATCAGATGGACTATGTTCTTTGCAGCCAAAGATGGAGAAGCTCTATTGAGTTAGCAAAAACAAGACAGGGAGCTGACTGTGGCTCAGATCATGAACTCCTTATTGCCAAATTCAGACTTAAATTGAAGAAAGTAGGGAAAACCACTAGACCATTCAATGACCTAAATCAAGTCCCTTACAAATATACCGTGGAAGTGAGAAATAGATTCAAGGAGTTAGATCTGATAGACAGAGTGCCTGAAGGACTATGGATAGAGCTTTGTGACACTGTACAGGAGACAGGGATCAAGACCATCCCCAAGAAAAAGAAATGCAGAAAATCAAAATGGCTGTCTGAGGAGGAATTCCAAATAGCTGTGAAAAGAAGAGAAGCTAAAGGCAAAGGAGAAAAGGAAAGATATACCCATTTGAATGCAGAGTTCCAAAGGATAGCAAGGAGATATATGAAAACCTTCCTCAATGATCAATGCTAAGAAATAGAGGGAAAAAATAGAATGGGAAAGTCTAGAAATGTCTTCAAAAAAGTAGAGATACAAAGGGAAATTTTCATGCAAATCTGGGTTCAATAAAGGACAGAAATTGTATGGACCTAACAGAAGCAGATTGGATTAGATTCCACCTTAATGCCCGTATTTTAACTTACATCTGTAAAGGCCTTATGTACAAACACAGTCACATTTTGAATTACTGGGAGTTATGGCCTCAACTTAAGGATTTAAGGGGTACACAGTTCAGCTTATAATGGTGGGGGGAGGGAAAGAGGATGGCAAAAAACACTTCATGAATGCACTCAGGAAAGGAAAAGTCCACTTTGAAATCTAGACTAAAAAGTGTCAACACTAAATCATTGGGACCTCTTGATGATCCAACTCCTAAAAGCATTGGTAAATATATGTTTTGTGAGATAATGCAGAAATACCAAGTGGGAAAAGAAAGAAGTGGCTAACCTAGCCTCCACAGCAAAATTTGAGAGATATTGAGGAAGAAAAATACAACTCTAAAGAAACAATCAAATTTCAATTATTAAATGAATCTGAGCAGTATATTAAATGAATCTGAGCAGTATATTAAATGAAATCAGGGTTGTTTTGTGATTTAAATGGCCACAGAAAAATTTGTTTCTGGAAATTATGGGGCCTTGCTGAGTTTTTAACCTAGGAGTCAGGGAAGACCAAGAGCCACAGAGCAGATTTTAAAATGGATTGGGATTAAGAGGTTGATAAACAAGACACACACTGGAGAAGAATATTTGCAAAACATATATCTGCTAAAAGATTGATATACAAAATTCACAAGTAACTTTTACAACTCAATAATAGGGAAAAAAGCCCAATTAAAATTTGAGGAAAAGGAAAATGATATGATCATCTATAGACAAAAATGAAAAGTATTCACAAACCAACTTTTGGAACTAGTAAACAGTTATAGCAAGACTGCAGGATGTACAGTTCATATACACAATTAATATAACCATCTCCTCAGTGTTGTCAAAGAAGAACGGAGCTGGAGGAATCACACTCCCTGACTTTATACTACAAAGCTACAGTAATTAAAACAGTATAGTACAGGCACAAAAGCAGACACAAAAATCAATGGAACAGAATAGAACGCCCAGAAATAAGCCAGTGCACTTATGGTCAATTAAGTTTCAACGAAGGAGTCAAGAATATAAAGACAGAAGAGAAAAGATAGTCTGTTCAAGTGGTTCCAGGAAAACTGGACAACTACTTGTAAAAGAGTGAAATTAGAACAATATGACGGAGAAGGCAATGGCAACCCACTCCAGTAATCTTGCCTGGAAAATCCCATGGACAGAGGAGCCTGGTAGGCTGCAGTCCATGGGGTCACTGAGTCAGGTACGACTGAGCAACTTCACATTCACTTTTCACTTTCATGCATTGGAGAAGGAAATGGCAACCCACTCCAGTGTTCCTGCCTGGAGAATCCCAGGGATGAGGGATCCTGGTGGGCTGCCGTCTATGGATCGCACAGAGTCGGACACGACTGAAGCGACTTAGCAGCAGCAGCAGCAGAACAGTGTGAAACATCATATATGGAAATAAACTTCAAATGGATTAAAGACCTATATGTAAGACTAGATACTGTAAAACTCCTAGAGGAATAGAACACTTTTTAAAATAGTTTGGTAGAACACTTTTTAAAATATATCACAGTGATACTTTTTGGATTCATCTCCCAGAGTAAACAAAATAAAAGTAAAAATAAAGAAGTGGAGCCTAATTAAACTTAAAAGCATTTGCACTGAAAAGGAAACAATAAGCAAAAGGAAAAGACGATCTGTGGAATGGGAGAAAATATTCACAATGGAAGTGATCGTCAAGACCTTTAATTCCAAAATATACAATCAGATTAATATCAAATACAAACCAATCAGAAACTGGGCAGAAGACCTAAATAGACAGTTTGCAAAAGAAAACACAGATGGCCAACAGGCACATGAAAAGATGCTCAACATCACAAATTATTGGAGAAATGCAAATCAAAACTACAATGAGGTATCATCTCAAACCAGTCAAAATGGCACTCATCAAAAAAAAAAAATCTGTAAATAAAAAATGCTTGAGAGGTTTTGGAGAAAATGAAACCCTCCTACCCTTTTGTTGGCAATGTGAATTAGTGCAACTAATATGGAGAACAGTATGGAGGTTTCTTAAAAACTTAAAATTACTAAGTTACAATATGATCCAGTAATCCAACTCCTGGGAATATCCTAAGAAAACTCTAATTTGAAAAGATACATGAACCCCAGTGTTTATATCAGTGTTTATATCAGCATTATTTATAGTAGCCAAGACATGGAAGCAACCTAAATGCACATCAACAGAGGAATAAAGAAAATGCACATAATGGAATATTACTTGGCCATAAAAAGAATAAAACAATGCCATTTTCAGCAACATGGGTGGACTTACAAATTATCATACAAAGTATTAAGTCAACAAGAGGAAGACAAATACCATATGATATAACTTATATATGTAATCTAAAAAATGACATAAATGAACTTGTTTGCAAAACAAAAATAGACTCACAGACATAGACAGCAAACTTATGGTTACCAAAGGGGAAAATGAAGGAGAGACCAACTAGGAGTTTCAGATTAGCAGATAAACAACAAGGATATACTGTATAGCATGGGGAACTATATTCAATATCTTATACTATACATGGAAAAGAAAATGTTTTAAAAATTTTGCAGTAAAAAAGAAAATGTGGGTCAAAAACCTTAACAGACATCTCACCTAAGATGATATCCAGATGGCAAACAAGTATATGAACACATGCCCCAACTCATATGTCATCAAGGAGATACAAATTAAAGCAACAGTATGATTCAACTATACACCTATTAGAATGGCCAAAATCAAGAATACTGACAAACAAAATGCTGGCAATGTTGTTAAGCAACTTCATTGCTAGAGATTATGCAAATGGACAACTACTTCTGAATAGAATTTGGCAATTTCTTATACAACTAAACATACATTTATCATAATATTCAGTAATCATACTTCTTGGTATTTATCCAAATTAGTTGAAACCCATGTCCATACAGAAGACTGCACTTGAATGTTTATATCAACTTTATTCATAAAGGCTGAAACCTGAAAGCTACCAAGTTGCTTTTCAATAGGTAAATGGATAAAAAAGTGTTGTAAATTCATACAGTGGAATATTATTCAGCACTAAAAAGAAATGAGTTATCAAACCATTGAAAAGACATGGAGGAAACTTATATAGGCTGATAGGTGAAAGAAGTAAACCTGAAAATGCCTCATATTGGATGATTCCAACTATATGATATTTAGAAAAGTCAAAACTATGAAGACAGTAAAAAGATCAGTGGTGAGTTGCTAGGGGTTTGGGGATAAGGAGAGCAGGATGGATGAACCAGTGGAGTGCAGGTGATTTTTAGGGCTATAAAGCAATTCTTAATAATACTATAATTGTAGATACATGGCATTATTATACATGGATTCATTACATTTGCCCAAAATCAATTATACAGCACAAAGAGTGAATACTACCTTAAACTACAAACTTTTGTTAATAATGATGTATCAATGTTAGCTTCCAACAAATGCAACAAACTAAGTGTAAAATGTTAACAACCAAGGAAATGGGAGAGGTGGGGGCAGAGATACGGACATATTCTGTATGTTCCACTCAGTTTTTCACCAAACCTAAAACTAATTAAAAAAAAAAAAAGTAAATAAAGTGTACTAACTTTTTGAAAGGGACAAGTAAAAATGGGATGGAAGTAGGGGAGACAAAACCCTTTCATTGTTTAACATTTAATTTTGGTGTTTTCCTGTAGGTGGGGTAGAGAAGATCAACCTGACTCTCCCAGGAAGCATAACAAACAGGCAATGATCTTGGGGAATTATCAGATTTCTGATGTTACTAAGAAGTGGAAAATTTTTCTCAAGATTGTGAAAATTTATTTAAAAAATGGGATATTTTGGAGCAAACAATTTAAAATGATGGAGGAGTATTGACTGTGTGACAAAAAGGGACAGGAGGAAGAACCGCAGAAAAATAAATGAATGGTAAGGACTTCCCTGGTAGTCAAGTAGCTAAGACCCCACACTCCCAATGCATGGGGCTAGGGTTCAATCCCTGGTCAGGGAACCTAGATCCCACATGCCACAACTAAGAGTTCACATGCCTTAACTAAAGACCCTTCATGCCACGGTGAAGATCCCATATGCTGCAAGTAAGACCCAGAGCAACCAAATAAATAAATAATTTTGGAAAAAATAAATGAATGGCAGCCATAACCAGAATCTTGCATTTTGGCTTTAGCTTCTCAACAATAGATGGCTGTTTCATGCCCAGAAGGCCATGACCCTATGTTATATCAGAAATATGGAGAGAAAACTACTGCCATTTCTTGCACAAGCAGTACCATGGTCTAGACAGCAGTTTGAAACTCCTCTTAGGATGCCAGCAGAAAAGGAAGTTATCAGGTCTTTGAAGTGTCTGCTTTCCATTTGGCAAGGGATGTGGGGATAGAGTCAGATGTGGTTAGGATTGTTCAAGTGGGGGTGTCAAGGATCCACATGGGTTATTGAATGAGATTTAGATACAGAGGCATGAGTTACGAATCATAGAGTTGTAGACCAAGGGATTCCACTTGAAAAAATAGTACCATACAACCATTTTCTGGTCTGAAGAGGCTGCAAACTCAGAAAAGTTGGTGGAAAGGCAATAACCTCAGGATTTTACACATCCTGAAGTTTGAAAAAAATTTTAATTTCTCTTTACAATCTCTTTTAACCAGTCATAGATTATTCAAGTTTGAAGGAAAGTTAAAGGTTATTTAGTCCAAATCCTCCAATTTAAAGTATGCAAATAAGCCAAGAGACATTAAACGAGTTACCTAAATTCATAAATCTATTTAATAGAGAATATGACTCTAGGATTCTAAAAGCTAATTAGATCTTCAGGTTCTTTCAAAATATGTGTCGCTTTAGTGGATGAGTAAGATTTTTGTTATGAAATGTGATTTTAATTTATCAAATATTTTATTGCATAGATGTCAAACATATATATTTATACAATATATAAATCAGTCTATGAATCAATGTTATATATACAATATGCTTAATTAAAAGTACCAAGCATGACTTCTGCACTAAGGATACTTCTTTTATGTCAATCTGTTTTCCTCAATATGTATTTCCAAATTTCTTTCTCATTATTTTATAATTCTATTAAAAGAATAACCAACCTTCCCTTATCACCTTTAACATTTTCAGTTGAGTTGCCTAAGTATTTTGGTTACACAGAGTCTTCATGTTGCTAATACAAAAGAGCCTCTCATGCTGTGTTATGTATGTGATGATTACTGTCAGTTTTGTCTCTGAGCTGCATTTTTTTGAAGGAGGTTTAAGAGGTTTGTTTGACAATTTAACTGTACTGGAATATGAACACAAGTGGTATAATGTTTGAGGACGGGGCAGACTGACAGAGTAATGAGTAAACCATTTACTTTCCAAAAATAAGCAGTGTAATTTTGGTAAATAATTATGCAGGCTGTGAGCCTTTGTAATGCATAGCCCACATATACACACACATCAAATAGATATATACACACATATTAAAGTAATTGCATTCAAAGTCTAAAGTTAAATATATATGAAATAACGTTAGCTTTAAGGTGGATAAATTACAATATAATAAGCAGAAGAAATGATATACAAACTCACTGACATTTGCAAAAATGAGACCACATCTACTGTGATCACTTCTGTAAGGAAAAATTTGGAAAGATTACCAAAGTAATTAAAAGAACTGGGGTCATTTCCTTCCTTCTTAAAATTACTATCTTAATAGAGAATGTAGTAGCTCTTTAAAATATTTGAAAGATCTTCAAATAAAGAAAACAGAAGACGTATATATTAGAGTAAAAAATCTAAAAGTAAAATTAATAGGTGGAAGTCACAAGTTATAGACAGTACAACATTTACACAATTGTTATTTAACGATGGAGATTTCTTATGAGGATATCAGCTTTAGGATTTTGTAGTGAATAGTTATACATGAGTCAATAATATGTGCAGTTTTCATATGTACAGACGAGCACACTTAAACTTACTCTTAGGTCCCTTTGCAATTCTTTAATAGATAATTTGTTTCTTCAGTCAGTTTTGAAGTTTCTGAGTATCATGTTGTTACAAATGGAGCACCTTTATAGTGTATTTACAAATGGAGGTACCTTTCACTTTCAGAATATCCCAGGTTATATAATAAATTGTGCTGCCATTCTAATAACACTTTGTATCTCTAGAATTGACCTGTTTCTACCTCACTTGAAATAGTGAAATAGTGTGTTAGACATGTATGTGGCCACACGTGTGCATGTGTGTCTGTGAGTGTGTGGTTTGCTAAACTACAGCAAGGGATGAAAAACAACCAGAGTATAGCAATTCTTTTATAGATTTCCTCATTTGAAGAAATCTAATAAATCTGAAATAGAAAGTAGATAACTATGTGCTGAATCTGGATTGCAAGTAGGATCAACTTGAGTAATTACAATAAAAGCCTATTAATCTTTCTATAAAATATGCCCTTAATGGAATTCATGAATACTTTTTCACAAAAAGCAGATTAAATTAACATTCATGTGCTGGTCAAGTATGTACAACACTCAGTACTATTATGCCTATTAAATGTTGCCCAATCAAGAAATAGTAATTTTTGTTCTCTAAATTTTGGTACCCAAGTGTTAGGTGATTTAAAATAAAATGTTTACTTCACTCTGTATAATGGGCTCCAGCTTCATCCATCTCATTAGGACTGGTTCAAATGAATTCTTTTTAATGGCTGAGTAATATTCCATGGTGTATATGTACCACAGCTTCCTTATCCATTCATCTGCTGATGGGCATCTAGGTTGCTTCCATGTCCTGGCTATTATAAATAGTGCTGCGATGAACATTGGGGTGCACGTGTCTCTTTCAGATCTGGTTTCCTCAGTGTGTATGCCCAGAAGTGGGATTGCTGGGTCATATGGCAGTTCTATTTCCAGTTTTTAAAGAAATCTCCACACTGTTTTCCATAGCGGCTGTACTAGTTTGCATTCCCACCAACAGTGTAAGAGGGTTCCCTTTTCTCCACACCCCCTCCAGCATTTATTGCTTGTAGACTTTTGGATAGCAGCCATCCTGACTGGCGTGTAATGGTACCTCATTGTGGTTTTGATTTGCATTTCTCTAATAATGAGTGATGTTGAGCATCTTTTCATGTGTTTATTAGCCATCTGTATGTCTTCTTTGGAGAAATGTCTGTTTAGTTTCTTTGGCCCATTTTTTGATTGGGTCATTTATTTTTCTGGAATTGAGCTTCAGGAGTTGCTTGTATATTTTTGAGATTAATCCTTTGTCTGTTTCTTCATTTGCTATTATTTTCTCCCAATCTGAGGGCTGTCTTTTCACCTTACTTATAGTTTCCTTTGTAGTGCAAAAGCTTTTAAGTTTCATTAGGTCCCATTTGTTTAGTTTTGCTTTTATTTCCAATATTCTGGGAGGTGGGTCATAGAGGATCTTGCTGTGATTTATTTAGGAGAGTGTTTTGCCTATGTTCTCCTCTAGGAGTTTTATAGTTTCTGGTCTTACATTTATAAAGAACATTACAACATACTATCACATATATATGGAATTTAGAAAGGTGATAACGATAACCCTATGTGCAAAACAGAAAAAGAGACACAGAAATACAGAACAGACTTTTGAACTTTGTGGGAGAATGTGAGGGTGGGATATTTCAAAAGAACAGCATGTATACTATCTATGGTGAAACAGACCACCAGCCCAGGTGGGATGCATGAGAACAGTGCTCCGGCCTGGTTCACTGGGAAGACCCAGAGGAATCGGGTGGAGAGGGAGGTGGGAGGGGGGATCGGGATTGGGAATACATGTAAATCCATGGCTGATTCATATCAATGTATGACAAAACCCACTGGAAAAAAAAAAATAATAATAATAAAAAAAATAAAATAAAATAAAATAAAAAATAAATAAATAAATAAATCATGGAAAAAAAAAATAAAATGTTTAATTGTTTTTTCCTTTAGATGTATGACTTTAACCAATAGAAGGATAAATATACAAGTTGAAAATAACATAATCTATTAAATAGACTCAACTTTATAAAATACACCAGACCAATAATCTAAGTATTTGTACATAAATGTTAATTTTAAAAATAAAATATGTATGTATGCTTAACATATCTTCCACATATATAAAATATAATTTTATTAAAGTCTATTGCATACATACTTTACACATATGTATTTCTCATCAGCATTTCACATATTATTGCTATAACTTGTAATAGTGGAGACTAACATCTACTGAGCATTTATTAAATGCAGAGTACTCTCCTAAACCCATTTATTTTATCATCTAATCATCATAATGACTGTATGACTGTGAGACACTGCTATATTTATGATCTCAGGATTAGGAAACTGAGTCATTCTTCAAAATTATACCACTGTGAAGTAGTAAGGCCAGGAATCAAATCTAAGCAATTTGTTCACACTAACCTCCCTTCAAGAATCACACACATGAAACTGAAATTCATACACTTATCTTTTAGTTATAAAACTAACTCCTAATTCTAACTCCTACTATTCCCATAATATCTGAAGAAGAATTATTTTCCCTGTTTTTCTCTCCACCCTCCTCCTGATTCCATATCTTCTGATCAAACCTGTTTGCTGTGAAATTTGCAGTTTACATAAACTCTTATCATCCACATTCATTTGCTTTTTGTATTTTTTTTTTTTTACTAATATTTTAGAGCCACTTGTCTTTCAAAATATTAGACTGCAGGCAGTCTGGGTCATTTTAAAATGTCTGTTCTGTAAATATTCTTTCTGAACCTATTTGGGAAAACATTTACCCCCTTGTAAGAAGAATATAGAGGGGACATCCTTTATGAAAATCTTTGCTAGGATGATCTCAAATTTGAGAAGTGTTATTAAAAATATCTTACACTATTTCCCAGAAATAAATTAGCTCCCATGACTTACTGCAACAAACTTTTCTTTTTTTTTTTTTTATTATTATTATTTTTTTTCCCAGTGGGTTTTGTCATACATTGATATGAATCAGCCATGGATTTTAATGCTTCCTGAAAGTCAAAGTGTTAGTCATTCAGTCATGTTCAACTCTTCGCAACCCCATGGACTGAAGCCCACCAGTCTCCTCTGTCCATGGAATTCTCCAGGCAAGAATACTGGAATGGATTGCCATTCCCTTCTCCAGGGGATCTTCCCAACCCAGGGATCAAACCCGGTTCCCCTGCATTGCAGGCAGATTCTTTATCATCTGAGCCACCAGGGAAGCCCAAATGCTTCCTGCTGCTGCTATTTCTGGTAAGTCGCTTCAGTCGTGTCCGACTCTGTGCGACCCCATAGACGGCAGCCCACCAGGCTCCTCCATCCCTGGGTTTCTCCAGGCAAGAATACTGGAGCGGGTTGCCATTTCCTTCTCCAACGCATGCACGCATGCTAAGTCACTTCAGTCGTGTCCGACTCTGTGCGACCCTGTGGACAGCAGCCCACCAGGCTCCTCTGTCCACAGGATGCACTAGGCAAGAGTACTGGAGCAGGTTGCCATTTCCTTCTCCAAATGCTTCCTAGAGTCATAAAGTTACTTAGGACTCAATATGTGAGATGAGAAGAAGCTGGAAATAAAGTTGAAATAAAAAATTGATGATTTTCTGACTAAATAATTGAATTGACATCTTTTCTTGCCCAAGCATTTAAACATAAGCTTTTATTCTCTATTTAGTAAAAATGTTATTTGTATTAACATTTTAAAATATCAATGTAATTTCAAAGGTTATCTAACTGGACTTCATAAACAGTAGGGATCCCAGATTTATCCTTTTGATTCTTAACTATTTAGTAAGAATTCTATTGTCTCACTCCCCTGCAAACTTGCCATTTTTCCCAAATAGGCTTTCCATGGTTCATTAACTCTGAATACAGAATTGCATCAGAAGGGCCTAGAGGGGAATGAGGCATTTACCCAGAGGACCTATAATGGAATCTTTAACAGCTAGAGATCCTCCTATTCACCTATTTGAAGCCATCTCTTAATTTTATATTTACTTTAAAAACTAAATCAATGATGCAAGAAAAAATAACATTAAAGTTTTGTCTTATGCCAACTTAGCACTAAATTAGAGAAAATTCATTTGAACTTCAGTACCTGCTAACAAATGTATAAAGTTTGTCAAGAAATGGAGTTTTTTTCTGATGGAAAATACAGAAAAAAAAAATTAGTTACCTTTTTTTAAAATGACTGTCACTTATGTCATTACCGCAAAAATATATTCTAGTTTTGAATCTGATTTTAAACAAATATTTGAAACACTACCCACCATAATAAAATCATTCACCTTCAACCTGTTCTCTTCCTGCAGACACAAATAATACAAGTTCTCTTCAATAAAAGGATACTGATTTCAAATTTCAGCTTCCACATATAGAGTTTGGGGAATTCCCTGGCAGTCCAGTGGTTAGGATTCTACAATTCCATGGCCAAGGGTCCAGGTTCTATCCCTGGTTGGGAACTGGGATCCCATAGCTGTGCTGTTTGACCAAGGAGGAAAAGAAAAATAAAAGAGTTTGGAAGTTGCCACTCCTGTACTTAAAGCAAGAAAAATATCAGCCACCTGAAAATCAATGACTTTTCAAAGATCCATCAGAGAATTGAGGTTGCAAGGCAAACTACCACTTTCAAGAGTGGAGAGAAAGGCGCATTGCCTAACACTGAAGAGATCTGATTACCTAAACTGACAGAAACACTTAAATAGCAGTTTTGAAGAATTGCTAGATGTTTACTGTGAACTGTCAGGGGGAAGAGAAGACTAATCATTATGAAATATACTCAAGAGACTTTTCTACAGGAAAGGCCTACACTCAAAGGGAAAAGACTTTACCAGTGTCTTTCACAGTTGGGGAAAGGAAATTTCTCCAACTCCAGCCACCTCTAGGGTTTCTATATCACACAAGAGGAAAAAAATGGTCAACAGGGGTCAAGGGTCCAAGAAAATAGATTGGGAACATTGCAATCAGGAAAAGAAAGAAGAGGAAGGGAAAATGCTAAAGCAATGAGTAACACGTATAAGGGTTTTAGTATGGAGACCCAGGCTTACTAAAAGACTGAGATCCAATCCGAAGATTACAGAATACTCCCTCTTCACTTCACCCAACCACACACCAAAAGAGACCCAGTAAAATGGCAAATTACAGTTGAACAAGCTGCAAGACACTGTCTCTGAGGAGTACTTATGGAAGCCCAAAGTGATGAGGAGGCAGCAAAAAGCACACAAGATGATTTTAAAGACTAACCTCTACTTACAATAAAAACAGCTTAATTCTTAGCCAGAACAATATAAGTACTCACTCTAAATATCTATTTTCTTCAGTTAATATTCACCCTTCCCCCATAAAAACCATATCTAGCTTTCAAAAAAATTATAAAGCATGCCAAGGGCAATAAAAAGCAACATAGCTTTAGAAAACAAAGTAGTCATCAAAACCAGACTGACATGTGAAAAGTATGTTAGAATGATCAGGCAGGGAATATATAATGACCATGATATGATCAATATGTTAAGGTTTCTAATGGAAAAAGTACACAACATGTGAGACAGATGACTAAAGTATGTAAACTATCTCAAAAAGCAGTAAAATGAAATACTAGAAATAACTACTATAACAAAAGTGAAGAATGCCTTCTACAGGTTCATCAATGGATTCAAAAAAGCTGAGGAAGGATCAGTGGTCTTGGAGGTCGGGCAACAGAGAATACCTAGTCTGAAATCCAAAAAGAAAAAAAGAATAAAAACCCAAAACTAACTTCCAAGGATGATGGGACAATATAAAAAAAGAACATAATGTGTAAATGGAATACAAAAAAGAGAAAATAGAGCAGAAGAAATATATGAAGTAATAATGGCAAAGAGCTTTTCAAAATTAAGTATGACAATCAAGTAACAGATTCAGGAAGCCCAGAGAACACCAAGATATATAGCAAATAAGCCACACCTAGGTATATCATATTGAAACTGCAGGAAAAAAAAAAAAAACCTTTCAAAGAAGGTACATGGTAAACTTTGATCTATATAAAGAAATAAAAAAGTGAAAAGGAAAGAGATGACAGTAAAATAAAACATTTTGTTATTACTTGATGTGAAAGCTGTGTTTCTTTAAAAACAATAGTACCAATATATTAGGTGATTACAACATATGTTTATATGTCTGTTATTTTTGGAAATAACAAATGTCATAAGAAATAGAGAAGGAATCATATTAATCTAACAAAATATATACAGGGCCTGTATGTGGAAAACTATAAAACAATGATGAAAGAACTCAAACAGTATTTAAGCAAATGGAGATATATTCTATGTTTCTAGATTATAACACTTGATATTGGTAAGATCCCAATTCTGACCAAATTGATCTATAGATTCAATGCAAGCCAATTAAAATATCAGGAAACCATTTTGTAGATACTCACAAACTGATTCAACAGTTTTTATGGAAAGATAAAAGACCTAGAATAATCAGTATAAACTAAAGAAGAACAAAATTAAAAGACTCACACAGTTCAATTTCAATACTTAGTATAAAGCTATAGCAAATAATAAAGTATGGTGAAATAACAGACATAGAAGAGTAAAACAGAATAAAGATCCCAGAGTTGGACCCATACAACCATATTCAATTGATTGATTTTTAACAGAGGCATAAAGGGCAAGAGAAAGAACAGTCTTTTCAATAACTGGTGCTGGAACTACTGGACATCCATATGCTAAAGAAAAGAAAAAAAGAATCCAGAAATAGACTTCACACACTACATAAAAGTTTACTAAAACTGGACCATTATAGTATGTGAAAGGATAAGCTTAGAAAAACAAAGTATACGAGACAATCTTAGATACAATAGTGAAAACATGACCCATGAAAGAAAAAGAAGTTGGAGTTTATTAATATGAAAAACTCCTCTGTCAAAGACATTCTTAAAATTTTAGTAAACAGGTCATAAACTGGGAGAAAATATTTCCAAAATACATAACTGATAAGAGAAACATATCTAACATATACAAAGAACTTGTAAAATACGAGAAAAAACTAAAAGTGGGCAAAATATTTTAAACAGCATTTAATCAAGAAAATATACAAATGGAAAATAAACATGAAAACACACTCAACATCATTTGCCATTAGTGCAAACTAAAAATTGCAATAAGTTATTCTAATGCCTGGAAATCTAAAATCTTACAATACAAATTGCTGGTGAAATACAGAACAACAGGGACTCATTCATCCCTGGGAGCAATATGAAAAGGTATGGCCACTTTGGAATACAGTTTGGTAGTTTTTGACAAAGCTAAACACAGCCTACTAGATCTTAGGTATTTCCAACAGATTTAAAAACACATGCATGCAAAGGTTTCTAGCAGTTCTATTCATAATCACTAAAAATCATGAATCAATCATGATGTCTTTCAATAAACTGAATGGATATGCAAATTTAGGGACATCCATAAAATGGAATACTGTTCAATAATAAAAAACAACAAATTATCAAACCAAACTAAGCCATGAATGCATCTTAAATATAGTTTGCATGTGAAAGTAGCCAAACTAACAGTGTTATATATACAGTATCATTTATTTGAAATTTTGTAAAGACAAAATTGCAGAAACTGTTGGGTTGGCCAAAGAAGTTCATTCAGGTTTTTCCATATTACATACGGAATATTCTCTATATTATATATTCTATATTACAGGAAAACCTGAATGAACTTCTTTGGCCAACTCAATATACACACATCAGTGCTTACCAGGGATTTGGGAGGACAGTGAGAGGGCTCACTAGATGAGTCACAGGGAATCTTTTAGGGTAGTGAAACTCTTCTGTTTGATACTGGAGTGCTAGATACATGACACTATGCATTTGTCAAAAACCTTAGATCTTTGGGCTTCCCTGGTGGCTCAGACTATAAAGAATCTGCCTGTAATTCTGGAGACCCAGTTTGAATCGCTGACTTGGGAAGATCCCCTGGAGAAGTGAATGGCAACCTACTGCAGTATTCTTGCCTGGAGAATCCCATGGACAGCAGAGCCTGGTGGGCTACAGTCCATGGGGTCGCAAAGTCCACGGGGACACCACTGAGCCACTAACACTTAGATCTTTACCTGACAAAGAGTGAACCTCACTGTATGCAAATTAAGAAAAGATCATTTGGGGAGTCCAGGAGTCCCAGGATAGAGTGGTAACTGTGATAAAATAATCTTACTGTGTTAAACATGTGTAAAATGGCACCACTAAAGAGGAAAGGGGGAAAATATAGCAACAAACTTTAGGAAGAGGGGATTACAAAGCTAAAGGCAACAGAGTTGCACAAAATGACTGCTGGCTGTATTAATTAACAAAGTTTTTCCTTACAAGGGTAGAGGTTAACGATTCTAAAACCATAATATACGTATACTCATTTCAGTTCAGTCACTCAGTCGTGTCCGACTCTTTGCAACCCCGTGGACTACAGCACACCAGGCCTCCCTGTCCATCACCAACTCCAGGAGTTCACTCAAACTCATGTCCTTTGAGTCGGTGATGCCATCCAGCCATCTCATTCTCTGCATCCCCTTCTCTTCCTGCCTTCAATCTTTCCCAGCATCAGGGTCTTTTTAATTAAGCAATTAATTAAATGACTGATGGACAGCTGAAAGCAGGTTTCTAACTGTTGGAATAGATAACATTTAGTAAGGGGAGAGGGTTAGAAAACACATATGCTAATGGCTTAGAGTTGGAAACATCAGCGTAAACTCATGTTTAGCTTAAACTAGACACAAATGGATGTGTTATAAATATTTACAGTTTGTGCCTAAGCATGGATTAGTATACACATATATATCCCAATGCTCTGTCAGCTGAGAAGACCTATAAGCAATGACACCCTAGTAATAAAGATTATACCTGAAACTCATATCTTATTACCTAATAGCATTCTCCAATTTAAAGGAAAGGAAAAAAAAAAAAAAGGAGTCTTATATAAAATGTTCCTGGAGCACCAGAAAAGAATTATTCTAAAACAAAGTAAAATAAAAAAGCACAATGACTGGAGTATGTAAATAAGACATAGGAGTCAACTGAAAGAGTCCCCAGTGATAAAATCTGGAATAATTTGAGCAAAAAATTAATAGAGTATCACATTATAATCCAAAGTATAAATATTCGTGTTTATACCAATATAAATATTACTGAATAAACTCTTGGAGAACAAAACTCCCATGGAGAACAATGCCAAAGTATTTACATTTTTTGCCCACAAGGAGGTGAAACCTAACTTTCCACTTCTTAAGTGTGGTTTGCACATAGTTACGGTGAAGGCAATGGCAACTCCCTCCAGTACCCTTGCCTGGAAAATCCCATGGATGGAGGAGCTTAGAAGACTGCAGTCCATGGGGTCGCTACCATATGATATTCCTTATATATGTAGAATTTAAAAAAATAATACAAATGAACTTATTTATAAAACAGTAACAGACTCACAGACTTAGGAAATAAATTTATGGTTACCAAAGCACAGATACATTAGGAGTTTTGAATTAACATATACACACTACTATATATAAAATAGATAATCAACTGAATAGCACAGAGAACTCTACTTAATATTCTGTAATAACCCAAATGGGAAAAGAATTTGAGAAAGAATAGACATATGTATAACTGAACCACTCTGCTGTACACTTGGAACTAAAACAACATTGTAAATCAAGTACACTCTAATACAAAATAAAAATTTTTTAAACATTTTAAGCCTAAATAATAATAAATCTGAAGCATTGTTTCCACTAAAAGGGCATACCGCCCTCTGTTATTCCTTTGTTAACTTCTGTATGACAGAATAACACTGAACAATTGTATATCTGCATAAGAAGCTTCTTTGAATAAGTGATTCTTATATATTTGGAACTGTTGAGGTCTTTGGAATAACATTTTTCACCATTATTCAAATGAATTAATTTCCATAAATAAAGAATCTGTTTGTTTAGAAATTTTAAAGCCAAATAGTATCAACACCAATCTTATAGCTTTTAGGATTTCCAAAATATTCTCGAGTAACAGAATTTTATAATTTTTTAGAAACCCTGTTATTTCAAATCAATTAGGTAATGTTTAATCTAGTAGAAAGAGAAGGTAGAGAAACTGTTATTCTTTTCCCTTTCCTAATCTGAGACCTGGAATCTTCATAACTGCTGTTTCATTTTGGCAGATGATTTAACAATGCAGATATTCTTTCCTAAATATATCACAAGGAGTAGATAACAATCTTTTGGTAAACAGGTTATTAAAGTGATACTTGCATATGTATAAGCACAGATCAACAAAAAACTCCATTGTTTAAGAAACTATAGCTCTAATACTTTGGCCACCTGGTGCGAAGAGCTAACTCACTGGGAAAGACCTTGATGCTGGGAAAGATTGAGGGCAGGAGCAGAAGTGGGTGACAGAGGATGAGATGGCTAAAAAGCATCACTGACCTAACGTGCATGAATTGAGCAAACTCCAGGATGTAATGGAGGACAGAGGAGTCTGGCCTGTTGCAGTCCATGGGATCGCAAACGAGTCAGACATGATTTAGTGACTGAACCTCAACAGTTAACGTTTGTCTCACACACTGATCATTCATCTGATGATCTGAAGCTTGGAAATAAATTTGGCTTCTTTTCCACTCTCAGTATGAGACACTGAATTTAACCAGAAAAGAATGTGGAGTTGCAAGTACTCTGAGTTTCCAAGGTATTTGTATGGTAAGAGATGAAGTAATGATATATTGATATAATTTCATTTTGATGTGAAACAGATGCATGTATATTAATCTAAATATTATCCCATAATTAAATCCTTAATGTTGCAGATAATAATTGTTGTATGTACAACATGTATGTATGTATATACAACATAAGGAACAAAATAATTTGTTTTAAAGAGGTTTAACCTTTTGTAATTCCATGATCATGAAAATAGCTTTTTTATGCAAGCAGATTCTGAATGATGGCATGGCCTGTAATGGTATTTCACCTTTATTCAGCTCTTTAAGTCTGTCACTGTTTCTGTAATTTCTAGATGAGGAAAACCACTGCATATTCCAAGCAGGTCTGCTCACCGACATGATATTAATGAATAGTGGCACCACATCAGGTTTGGAGGAGGATCAGCCACAAGGAAGTTATTTATGTAACTTATTATTCCAGGCTGCAAACCAAGAAGCAATGGCTCTTAAACAGCCAGAGCCAAGAATTAGTAGAGCAAGGAATGTCTTATTCCTGACAAATCAATATAGTGAGGCTTTTCACTTCATTCCACTGGAGTAATTAAAACATTTGTATCCAAGGGGATCCACAGGACATGATGCATAACCAGTTTTAGCCACCACCCACAACCATCTCCAAACAGAACTATAGCGAAGCATTTCCAGAAATCGCAGCCAAAAGGGACAAGTAAAACATAAAGCAGTGTTCTTCATTAATTCATGCAGAGGAGATCTATAGTGATAGCATATGTTTTGGTGGTATATTTTCTAATTGAAATAAAGTAGTATATAAAGTCTTCATAGGAGCAAGCGACCTAAGGTTTTAGCATATGCTCATGGAGAATTGTTGTAGGTATTACAACATTACAGCTTATGAGGCCCACGATTGACTTAATGGGTTAAATAAGTCTCTCTTGCTGTAATTACCAAAAGCAATAATGCATGTAATTAAAAAAAATAAAATAATAAAGATACTTTTTAAATGAAAAGATCTTCTGCTCCATTCTAGTCAACAAAAATCACTCTCCTTACATGGAAAACATTAATTATTACTGCATGTTTACTGTTTTCCACTATTTATTTTGATTTCCCTGAATCAAATATGTATGCAGCTCTTTACTGAGTTGGTGATTTTATAAATTTCTTATTGGTTTCCTACTGGGATAAATAAGAATTTAACTTAATTATATTCCGTTCCACTTTCTTGCCCTTCTCTTTCATGTACTATCTATGCCCAGATGTGAGATTGCTCACTAAAATCTTTCTTAAGAAATGAATCACTTATAAGAATATATGAGTTCTAACATATGCCATCATAGGCCATTTTGTTCATTACCTTTTCTTGAATAAGATAAAATATAGGAAAATGCAAGAAGACTTTAGTTGTCTGGAATTCTTAAGGAAGCTTGGTGGCATGAGTAACAAAAAAGGCAAAGAAATATAAAAAAGAATGAGCAATTCTCATTGTATATGACATCACAATAAATGTTAAATGTCTTTATAAACATGTCTTTGGAACTTGTTTTTCAAAGCAATGGAAAAATGTTACTTTTTGTTATGAAGAAAACATTGCTTTAGAATTACAAAATCTAGAAGAGATTATAATATTTATATCAGTGGTACTGAGAACTTGGACTAACTTTTCCACTGAGAAGATTACATATGAATTTAAAAGGTGCTATATTTTGAGCAGGGAAAACCACAGGGCCATTCAGATATGACCTAAATCAAATTCCTTACTATTATACAGTGGAAGTGACAAATAGATTCAAGGGGTTAGATCTGAGAGACAGAGTGCCTGAAGAACTATGGACAGAGGTTTGTGACATTGTACAGTAGGCAGGGATCAAGACCATCCCCATGAAAAAAAAATGCAAAAAGGCAAAATGGTTGCCTGAGGAGGACTTACAAATATCAGTGAAAAGAAGAAAAGCTAAAAGCAAGGGAGAAAAAGGAAAATTTACCCATTTGAATGCACAGTTCCAAAGAATACCAAGGAGAGATAAGAAAGCCTTCCTCAGTGATCACTGCAAAAAAATAGAGTAACACAATAGAATGGGAAAGACTAGAGATCTCTTCAAGAAAATTAGAGATACCAAAGGAATTTCTCATGCAAAGCTGGGTTCAATAAAGGACAGAAATAGTATGGACCTAACAGAAGCAGAAGATATTAAGAAGAGGTGGCAAGAATACACAATAGAACTGTACAAAAAAGATCATCATGATCCAGATAATCACAAAGGTGTGATCACTCATCTAGAGGCAGACATCCTGGAATGCAAAGTCAAGTGGGCCTTAGGAAGCACCACTATGAACAAAGCTAGTGGAGGTGATGGAATTCCAGCTGAGCTATTTCAAATCCTAAAAGATGATGCTGTGAAAGCGCTGCAGTCAATATGCCAGCAAATTTGGAAAACTCATCAGTGGCCACAGGACTGGAAAAGGTCAGTTTTCCTTCCAATCACAAATAAAGATAAATGGAAAAAAATAAAATAAAATATAAAATTAAAAAAAAAGAAAGAAAGGAAGGCCAAAGTATGCTCAAACTACCACACAATTGCACTCATCTCACGTACTAATAAAGTAGCGCTCAAAATTCTCCAAGCCAGGCTTCAACAGTACATGAACCGTGAACCTCCAGATGTTCAAGCTGGATTTAGAAAAGGCTGAGGAACCAGAGATCAAACTGCCATCATCTGCTGGATTATCGAAAAACAAGTGAGTTCCAGAAAAACATCTATTTCTGCTTTATTGACTATGCCAAAACCTTTTACTGTGTGGATCACCACAAACTGTGGAAAATTCTTCAAGAGATGGGAATTCCAGACCACCTGACCTGCCTCCTAAGAAATCTGTATGCAGGTCAGGAAGCAACAGTTAGAACTGGACATGGAACAACAGACTGGTTCCAAATCGGGAAAGGAGGCTGTATATGGTCACCCTGCTTATTTAACTTATGTGCAGAGTACATCATGAGAAATGCCAGGCTGGATGGAGCACAAGCTGGAATCAAGATTGCCATGAGAATTATCAGTAACCACAGATATGCAGATGACACCACCCTTCTGGCAGAAAGTGAAGAAGAACTAAAGTGTCTCTTAATGAAAGTGAAAGAAGAGAGTGAAAAAGTTGGCTTAAAACTCAACATTCTGAAAACTAAGATCATGGCATCTGGTCCTATCACTTCATGACAAATAGATGGGGAAACAGTCAAATAGTGACAGACTTCATTTTGGGGGGTTCCAAAATCACTGCAGATGGTGACTACAGCCATGAAATTAAGACACTTGCTCCTTGGAAGGAAAGTTATGACCAACCTAGACAGCATATTAAAAAGCAGAGACATTACTTTGTCAACAAAGGTCTGTATAGTCAAATCTATGGTTTTTCCAGTAGTCATGTATGGATTTGAGAGTTGGACTATAAAGAAAGCTGAGAGCCAAAGAATTGATGTTTTCAAACTGTGGTGTTGGAGAAGACTCTTGAATATCCCTTGGACTGCAAGGAGATCCAACCAGTCCGTCCTGAAGGCTATCAGTCCTGCATATTCATTGAAAGGACTGATGCTGAAGCTGAAACTCCAATACTTTGGCCACCTGATGTAAAAAACTGACTTATTGGAAAAGACCCTGATGCTGGGAAAGATTGAAGGCAGGCATACAAGGGGACAACAGAGGATGAGAAGGTTGGATGGCATCACGGACTTAATGGACATGAGTCTGAGTAAACTCCGGGAGTTGGTGATGGGCAGGGAAGCCTGGCGTGCTGCAGTCCCTGTGGTCGCAAAGAGTCGGACATGACTGAGCAACTGACTTGAACTAAACATTTTAAGTAATTTAAGTGGAATTGAGGATGATAGGGTCTAAAAACCTGAAATACATTATTTGAAAAGTGGTTCTAATGGTTGCAAAGATAGTGGTGTAGAAGATGTAAGTAAAGAATTTGAGTAAAAGTGTTCCATAAAATTTGATAGTGAAGATAAGGAAATCAGTTTTTTCATATTACTTATATAAATGCTTTTAAACTTGGAACTATAAATTACTAAAAGTAGGATTCATTTACTTATAGTAGATTTGGCCAAAAACGTTTGAGTATTTCTCATTTTAAAAAATGAGGGTTTTCCATTTGGGTTCTCTCTTTCTCCATGTATGCATCACAAATGCTACTCCCTCTATTGGTTACTTGTTTGATATATTTATATATTTGCAGTATATATTTAAAGAATATGTTAACTAGCCTATGTTATTATTCTCAAATTCTTGGTGCCTCTTCCTGAAGAAGGATCATACCTCCAGTCCTGTTACAATCATGTATGTGTCACTTCTGGATATAAATTTTATAGCTAGTTTGTAAGTCATGCTCTCCTTTTTTCTCTTCCCAGAACTACCAGCCTGATCCAGACAAGGCTTCTTCATCAGACTGGGTGCCAGAGGGAAGGAAACCTTTGTTGGTGTAAGTTGGTCAAGTTTTAATGATATAGAAAGTCCCCCCTCTCCCCTGGCTGCTGAATAAACCAGTTTACCTGACACATATATATGCTAACCTTCCTATCATGAGACAAAGATTGCAGACAGTGTCCAAGTCCTTTCCACAAAGAAATAATAGCCTTTACTATATTCTCTACTATTTCCTACCTCTCCTCATTGTATTTCATCTTACAGTTTAAGCTAGCAGTATTTTATTTTTTCATTGTTAAGGTTGGAAGCACTTTCATTCCTGGGTAACTGTTGCAGTAGGCTGAATAATGGCCCCTGTAGATATTAGGTCCTAATATATTGAACCTGTAAATGTTACTTTATTGGGAGGAAAATCTTTGAAAATGTGATTAAGTTAAAGGCTTTATTTTGAGATAGGAACATTATCTTGAATTAACTGGTGGGCTATAAACACACTCACAAGTATCATTGTAAAAGTGAGTCCAAGGGAGATTAGACTGACATACAGGAGAAAGCAAAGAAATATTTGAAGATGCTGGCCTTGAGGCTGGACTATGTAGTCACAAACCAAGAATACCGGTGGCCTCCAAAAGCTGGAAAATAGTGAATAGCTTCTCTCCTAGAGTTTCCAGAATACAGTGGCCTTGCTGAGACCTGGATAATAGCCCAGTGAAACAGTATCATCATTAAAAGTGGAGCTCTACACTAAAAGAATAGGCTTCATTTTGATTCCTGGCTCTATTAACTATTTGATGCACCACAAATTACATGACATCTCTGACTTTCTTCATGTATGTAATGGAAATAATAATAGCATCTCCCTCATAGGTCTATTGTGAGAATTAAGTAAGAGTCTCTATAAAATTTTGAGGTATTTGCGTTGATTGCCAAGCCATTTATCAAAGTGGATAAGACTGGAAAGATAAGGAGCATGGGACAGTGAAGGTAGTAGTTAGAGATCAAGTGTCCTGTTTTATAAAATGAATATTTAATATGTCTCTTGGGAGCCAACAGATAATACAGAAAAGTTCAAGATACAAATCTACAGTTCAGAGAGCATTTAAACTGCATAATGAAAAGGAATTGGCATCATCAGCATGTAGGTGATATTATAAAGCATGAAACTGGGACTTACCTAGTGGCCCAGTGGTTAAGACTCCACTCTGCCAATGAAGGTGGCATGGGTTCAATCCCTAGTCAGGGAAGTAAGATCCCACATACCATGCAGCACAGCTAAAAGGTTAAAAGAAAAGAAAACATTAAACTAAATGAGATTATCTGAGAAGAATGTTTAGTTAAAGAAGACTGATGTTCTCAGGATAGAGGGCTTGGTCCTTTAGTGTTTAAGGTTGAACAGAGGAAAAGTTGTCATCTGAGACAACTTTAAAGTGACAAGAGAAATGAAACAATCAAAGAATATTGCAAAACCTGCTTCCATCAGAGTTCAGATGGGAATAACAGAAACCAGTCTATCAGTTTTAAGCAGAATGGAATTAAACATAGGAAATTACGTGCTTACAAATTAGATCATTGGGCTGGTCTTACAAAAATTACTCCCAGAAGAAGTAACTAAGGGTTCCTATCAAGGAATAAGTTTCATGTCCTAAGTAGAAATCTCGTGAACACACAGGCATCATCTCCACTTCTGGCTCCAGGATTGTACTCCTTTAGCCACAACCTGGAGATAAAAAAAAACAAAACACCACCCAGATATAGTCATGTTGCACAAACCAAAAAATGCTTCTTGCTCTTCTCTGCATCCTCCATCAGTTTCATATTCCAGGTTAACTACTGCATTCCATTAGCATTACAAAAATTCCCTACATCTACGTATTATATATATATGGAAGGTTGGGAAATACAATTTTTAGTTTTTTAACTACTGTAATACTGGAAGGTAAAATAGAAGAATGTTGGCATAAATTTTAAATGAATCAACTTACCATATGTATCAAAAAATTCAAGAGAGTTATTTTAAGAAGAGATGAGTATTCAGTTGTGTACAATGCTACTGATAAGGCAGATAAGATGACCACAGAAATGATAAACGAATTTGGCATCATGGAAGATTCTTAGTGATCTTAACAATAGTGAGGAAGGTGAAAATTTTAGGGAGATGGAACAGGTTGAAGAGAGAATAGCAAGTGAGGAAATTGAGATAAGAATGTAAATAACTTGTTGTCAGAGTATTTTGTGAAAAATAATAGAGAAATGGGACAACAGTAGGAGGTGAATAGAAGGATCAATGAAAAAAAATTTGTTGGTTTTAAATAAGGTACATTGGTAAACTGTAGGGGTGGAGAAATAAGGGATAACTGAAAGGTAAAATACTTAAGATGAGAACAACCAAATCAGGACTTTTCCAAATAAGGAAAATGAAGGGAGACAGGAAAAATGGAGTCCAGAGTGCTTGCAAAGAACTGGTTATAATAAAGGATTGTGAGACAATTTGGGAAAAGAAAATTAAAGACAGAAAACGAAGGATGAATAGCAAAGGTTAAACAGAAAATTAATTTCAAGTTTAAATCAGGGCTAAACCTTTAGGAGTTGACCAAACTAGAGTCAAGGATAATATGGAAGTGGTCAGAGTAATACGGTTATTGCTGTTGGTGATGAACAGATACTAGAGTGTGATCATAGAAATGTGGAGTTGAAGAGAGTTTAAGAAAAACTTTGTTGGAAATGAGGAGGTGGAGAATCAGAAGTGAAGGACCAGTCATCGTGGCTTACTCACTGATAATAACAGTAGAACAAATGGAAAATAAAAGGCTATGCCAGGTGACAAAAAAACAAAAAATAAAAGTATCTAGTGTGAGTAAGGCAAAGCGGCTTAGTGGTCTCAATACACAATGAGACTAGTCTAGTAAAGTAATGTGGCATTAAAGAAGCTATGATTTTGGAAAAGGAAAGCGAAAACGCACAGAAGCTGTATTTGAATCTTTTGTGAGGACTAATAATGATAATCTGTGCAAGGTACCACTTCTGAACACACACACACACACACACACACACACACACACACACAAAACATGGAAGTGTTGAGCCTGGTGGGCTACAGACCATAGAGTTGCAAAGAGATGGGCACAGCTGAGTGACTAAGCACGCATGCATGCAGTGAATTGCTAAGTATGAAACCTCATTTCATGGCTTCAGAACAGGAAGATTTTAGAGCAAGCAAAATTTGAGTTATTTTATTACTTTCTAATAATGCTTCTAATAAACTTCTCTGGTGGCTCAGTCAGTAAAGCATCTGCCTGCAATGCAGGAGATCCAGTTTCAGTCCCTGGGCTGGGAAGATCCCCTGCAGGAGGAAATGGCAACACACTCTAGTATTCTTGTCTGGAAAATTCCAGGACAGAGGAGCCTGGTGGGCTACAGTTCATGGGGTCTCAAGAGTCAGACACAATTTAGCAACTAAACCACCACCAACCCTTCTAATAAGGACAAAATAATCAAAGAATTTTTTAATCCTGCATATCCATTGACAGTGGTCATGTATGGATGTGACAGTTGGACTATAAAGCTGGACTATAAAGCTGAGTGCCGAAGAATTGATGCTTTTGAACTGTGGTGTTGGAGAAGACTCTTGAGAGTCCCTTGGACTGCAAGGAGACCCAACCAGTCCATCCTAAAGGCGATCAGTCCTGGGTGTTCATTGGTAGGACTGATTTTTGAAGCTGCAGCTCCAATACTTTGGTCACCTGATGCGAAGAGCTGACTCATTTGAAAAGACCATGATGCTGGGAAAGATTGAGGACAGGAGGAGAAGGGGACGACAGAGGATGAGATGGTTGGATGGCATCACCAACTCAACGGACAGGGGTTTGGGTGGACTCTGAGAGTTGGTGATGGACAGGGAGGCCTGGTGTGCTGTGGTTCATGGGGTCGCAAAGAGTTGGACACGACTGAGTGACTGAACTGATTCATTGACATACTGTCTCTTCTACAATGAATTCCATGGTGATATTGACTATCTCACTAATCTCTAAGTTCCTAGCAACTGGCACAATGTCAGGCACACTAAACCAATATTTGTTGAATCCAAAGTTCTAAAAACCTCAATTATGCAAAAAGAATCTTCTCAAATTAATAACTGATGTATCGGAAATTTGAGAGTCTAAATTAGCCATTGCACAGCAGGTAGAAAATACATTATGTTGTGATGAATCACAAAAAATATGAATAGCATTTTCACTTGTCAAGCATTGTACTCTTTGTATTTCAATGTCTTGCATATTTCCAATTTGCTAAAATAAATGTCATTTGAAAATTGATATATTATTTTTGTGCATGTTATAGCAAATAATTATTATGTATATTTTCAAGAAAATTAAAAATAGGACCCCACCTAACCCTGGAAATTTATTCAGATAATCTGTATTCATGGTTCATTAGTGATATGCTCTACCAAGATGGTGAACAAATAATCATTTTCATTCCCTTTCATTGCTTCTCCTTCTTATGAAGGCTATTAGTAGATAAGAATGACATTAATGCACATTTTGTATAATAAAGATTCCATGAAGCTAAGAATCTTATTTTCACTGTCAAGGGCCCATAACTACAGTAGGGAGATGATGAATAAGAGATAAAAAGCCAGAAATAGCAAAATGCAATACAATTTTAAGAGCAACCAGAAATGTGATTGAAAAAAATGCAATTATATGCTAGCAGAAGGAGATTGCTGATAATTAAATATACATGTATAATATGCATATTATATATGTGTAATGATATATATAATACAGATGAATTTGGGACATGTATGTATGTATAGTGCATGTATACAAATACACATTATAAATTTTATTAAATTTTATTTGTCTAATTACATAAGGAACAAATGATGACTTAGATCCTTGCCTGGCAGTTTTATGGATCTCTTTTACCTTTAGATAGAGCTAAAGTCAATTGGCACAGAGAAATAAATGTAGAGCTGACCATTTTAAACTCATGTGCAAATATGCACATACAATATAATAATGGAACAGACCACACCGTGCTGATGAAAATTACCTCCTAGATTATATTCTTATGTCTCTTATTTCTTTTTTATATCAGTAGAAATAATTTGTGAAGACATTGACTTCCAAGAAAATAAATTATCACCCCAGTTGTTAATGGCTTTTTAAAGTAAGTATAATTAGGAATATCTACTACTGTTAAAAGAGTAAGATAGATTGCAATTAAAATACACTGCTGAGGGGGGAATCTTATTGGCCTCATGAGTGATATACATATAACATACAGGAAAAATATCCTAGAAAAATGTTTTATTTTGTATAATATTCAGTCATATATGTGAATAATTTGGTAAGATTAAAAAGAAAATAGACTGTAGCATCCATATTCTTGTGACCACTACCATTAATAAGTATGCTCAGAGGTTTTTTTTAGGGAAAAGGACTAAAAAAAAAATAGCTTAATGTCATTAATAGTTTAAAGACATGCATTGACTCTTCACAAGGAAACATACTCCTAATGCTGCAGTACTTTTAAAAGCTTGGAATAATTTTCTGCTCTAAACAATGAATCAAAACTAGATAAGCTTAGTTAAGTATACAGGAGGGGCCCCAGTTGTTCAATTTCATTTCAGGCTGGGGTCAAAAAAAAAAATTGTGATTCATATGTGTTGGATCTTGTTTCAGTGAAGAGCTTTTCAGGGAATATGAAATGACACTTACCCTTCACAAAGAAAGTATAAAGAGACAACTGATTTTTTTAATCACTCATGAAGATGCAAATTACAAGAAGGAACACTTGAACTTCAAAGTGATTCTTTTTCTGCCAAGGGAAGTAAAGAACTAAATCAATATTAACATACTCTACATTATACTGCCAACTAAATTTTATAGAAAAATATGTCAAAGGTGGCAAGAATACACAGAAGAACTATACAAAAATGATCTTAATGACCCAGATACTCATGATGATGTCATCACTCACCTAGAGCCAGACATCCTGGAACGCAAAGTCAAGGGGGCCTTAGGAAGGATCACTATGAACAAAGCTAGTGAAGGTGATGGAAGTCCAGCTGAGCTACTTCAAATCCTAAAAGATGATGCTGTGAAAGTGCTGCACTCAATATGCCAGCAAATTTGGAAAACTCAGCAGTGGCCAGAGGACTGGAAAAAGTCAGTTTTCATTCCAATCCCGAAGAAAAGCAATGCCAAAGAATGTTCAAGCTACTGCACAATTGCACTCATCTCAACGCTAGCAAAGTAATGTTCAAAATTATCCAAGCCAGGTTTTGACAGTACGTGAACCGAGAACTTCCAGATGTTCAAGCTGGATTTAGAAAAGGTAGATGAACCAGAGATCAAATTGCCAACATCCATTTGACCATCAAAAAAAGCAAGAGAGTTCCAGAGAAACATCTACTCCTGTTTTATTGATTATGCCAAAGCCTTTGACTGTGTAGATCACAACAAACTGTGGAAAATTCTTAAAGAGATGGGAATACCAAACAACCTGACCTGTCTCCTGAGAAGTCTGTATGCATGTCAAGAAGCAACAGTTAGAACCAGAAATGAAACAACAGACTGGTTCCGAATTAGGAAAGGCATATGTCAAGGATGCATATTGTCACCATGCTCATTTAACTTATATGCAAAGTACATCATGCAAAATGCCAGGCTGGATGAAGCACAGCTGGAATCAAGATAGCTGGGAAAAATATCAAAATCTCAGCTATGCAGATGACACCACCCTTATAGCAGAAAGTGAAGAGGACCCAAGAGCCTCTATATGAAAGTGAAAGAGGAGAGTGACAAAGTTGGCTTAAAACTCAACATTCTGAAAATTTAGATCATGGCATCTGGTCCCATTACTTCATGGCAAATAGGTGGGGAAGCAGTGGAAACAGTGACAGATATTTATTTTCTTGGGCTCCAAAATGACTGCAGATGGTGACTGCAGCCATGAAATTAAAAGACAATTGCTCCTTGGAAGAAAAGCTATGACACCTAGACAGCATATTAAAAAGCAGAGACATTACTTTGACAACAAAGGTCCATCTAGTCAAAGCTATGATTTTTCCAATAGTCACTTACAGATGTGAGATTTGGACCATAAAGAAGACTGAGCTCTGAAGTATTGATGCTTATTGGAGAAGCCTCTTGAGAGTCCCTTGGACTGCAAGGAGATCCAACTAGTCCATCCTAAAGGAAATTAGTCCTGAATATTCATTGAAAGGACTGATGCTGAAGCTCTAATAATTTGGCCACCTGATGTGAAGAACTGACTTTTTGGAAAAGACCCTGATGCTGGGAAAGATTGAAGGCAGGAGGAAAAGGTAACAACAGAGGATGAGATGGTTGGATGGCATCACCAACTCAATGGATATGAGCTGAGTTTGAGCAAGCTCCGGGAGTTGGTGATGGACAGGGAAGCCTGGTGTGCTGAAATTCATGGGGTCACAAATAGTCAGACATGACTGAAGAAAGAACAGAACTGATGTCAGAATATTTGTATTACTTTTATTTTAAATTTTAAAATATTTTAATTTCTGAAAAAGTAGTATACTAGATACTACCTACCATACTAGCAAAAAAAGGGTTAAATACAAAGTTCCCTTCAGACCTTTTATTTTGAAAGAGCACATTACACATATTGCCAAGCCTCCTCACTCCATTATCTTTCTTGAATTCCTCCCTCCCCTACTCTACAGTTTCTGAATATTCTTCTCATGCATATTTTATAATATTATCATCTATATATCTACTTAAGAAGATAAGATTGTACAGTTTGAAAATATACAGTTTAAATGTTATCATACTATAAGCATTCTTACACAACTTACTATCAATGGTTATGACTCAGATCCATATTAATACCCCAGCTAGTGAGCATGTACATTGTCCTGATTTTCATTAATTCAATACTGCATTGAAAATCCCTTAAATGCCTCTCTTAGAGATGTAGAAGTAAGTTTTCTAGGATATAAGCAGTTAAATGAGCAGTCTCAACTCAAATGAATATAAACATGAAATGGCTTTCATTTTCTGCAGTTACTTCTTTCATCCCTATTCCACTGAATCTCTTTTTCCACTTTCTTAATTATATCTTTCGTGAGTTTCATAAAGTCTCATTCTAAATGATAAATTCTGCTTTAAAGTGTTAATCATACCCTCCATTCAAATCTTATCTCCTCTCTTCCTTCACCCCAGTTTAGAGCAGGAATACTGATGCTGAAGCTCTGATACTTTGGCCACCTAATGCAAAGAGCCAGCTCTCTGGAAAGACCCTGATGCTGGGAATGATTGAAGGCAAAAGGAGAAGAGGGCAGCAGATGACGAGATAGTTAGATAGCATCACAGACTCAATGGACAGGAATTGGAGCAAACTTTGGGAGATAGTGAAGGGCAGGGAAGCCTGGCAAGCTGCAGTACATGGGTTGGCAAAGAGTTGGACACAACTGGGCAACTGAACAACAGCAACTGACTGGTAGAAATGGAGGATCTAGGTGGCAATGTCTGGCTATAAGACACGCAGCTCTAAATCCTACTTTTCTAGAGATTTGAAGTGAGGAAGAAGGAGAAGTAAAGTGAAAGGTGTTTGGTTTTTGTTTTCACTTACTAGCCCACATTGTGGTGATGGCGGTTTCTTCTCTCTTTGTTGCTTGTTGCCGCTTCTCTAGATAACATTGAGTACCAGCAAATCCTCTGTGTGGCAACCTTACAGATACTGGATCTTTAATGAAGGGCTTGATGGATACATGTCCTTCAGGTGAACACTGCCATTTGTTAATTTGTGAAATCTAGATCAAAACTCATATCTTCCACCCAGCTAATCTTTAGCCAGAGTGAAATAAACACTCCTATGGGAATCCTCTTACTCCTCAAAGAAGAAAACTTTTACATGCAATATTGCCTAGATAGTTTGTGTTCTTCTTTTAACCCACAGGAAACATCTGTTCAGTGCCACAAAGAATATGGGAATGTAGTGGATTCTATTCTCATCCTCTCTTTCTGCCCTGTGATCAGTTACATTAATAGTAATATAATGTTAAACCATCTTTGCTTCTCTATAATGAACTCTACTGTCATGACATATTCTTTGTACATTTATAGATTATGTGCATTAATATTTATTCATAAATTTATTTTCTTATGCTCTTCCTATATAATTTGTTATCAAATTTATATTGGACTTCTACATATAAAATGTTGCCTATGAAACAATGCAGGTGATAATTTTTAATCACATTTTACTTGGGAGTTTATATAATAAATAAAATATATTTTTTATTTATAGGTTATATAATATATAATAGTTTATATAATAAATATAATAATAAAAATAAAACATATGCAATTTATTGGATTGTAATAGACTTTTTAAGAGCTTCCTAGGTAACTCAGTAGTAAATAATCTGCCTGTCAATGCAGGAGATGCGGGTTCAATCCCTTGGTTGGAAAGATCCCTGAAGAAGGAATTGGCAACCCACTCTCGTATTCTTGCCTGGGAAATCCCATGGACGGAGGAGCTTGGCAGCTACAGTCCATGGGGTCACAAAAGAGTCAGACACAACTTAGCAAATAAACAGCAATAATAACAAATAGACTTTTAAGTTTTCCACTTAGTCTTGAATCAATTTGATAAAATTTACCATTTCATTTAAATTTTAAATTTATTTTCACAAAGTTATTTAAAACATAACTTTATGGTACTTTATGGTTTCTTTTTATCTGTAAAGATTCCCTTCTCGTTATTTATACTGTCTTTTTAAATTAGTTTTTAATTGGAGTAAATAGTTGCTTTACAATGTTGTGTTTGTGCTGTATAGCAAAGTGAATCAGCTATATGTTTACATATATCCTCTCTTTTCTGGTGTATTTTCTGTCTTTATCACGTCATCTTCCTGTTCAACATTTCCATAAATTTATTCTTAGTCTCTTTCATACTCCATATTATTTCTTGCCTTTCATTTTAATATATTCCTCTATTTATTATCTCTCTCTATTTCCCTTGATTTTATCATTTCTCTATTTTCTTGAGTTGGATGATTAGCTCGTTTACTTTTAATCTGCTTGTTAATATACTCTTTTAGGACCATTAACCTCTTTTCAGTCTCTACTTGACATATATACCACAAATTTTTTAGTATCATTGCTATTGCCTAAATATTTTTATATCTATATTTTGTCCCACAAACATGTATCACTTAAAATGTCAGTTTTAATCTTTTTAAAGTATCAATAAATGTGTGATTTGCCTTGCTGCAAACTAGCTTTACTTATGCCTTATTTTGCAAGAAAATATCAAAATAAAGAGAGACCATTTTTTAGTATGTGAAACAAAGAAAAGCTAAATTGATTGCTTGCTACACAAGAAAAAGTAGCACTTGAAAAGCAAGTCTTGCCAAACAGTGTAAGTGTTGATTCTATATAGAGATGGAAATAACATGATCAGAGTTTCAGGTATTTAAAGAAGCAAAAATTGGGAATTCCTGGTTGTCCAGTGGTTAGAACACTGTGCTTTTACTGCCAAGGGTCTGAGTCCAATCTCTGATCGGGGAACTAAGATCCTATAAGCCATGCAGTACAGTCAAAAAAAGAAAGAAGCAATATTGTCCTTAAACTAGAGTGACTTTCAGCTGTGGAAACCTTGTTACTGGAGTAATTTTGATGCTGATTGGCTTCCAAAGCATGGGACCTGTGTATGATTGAGATGGGTTCAAAACTACTTCTTGTGGTTACTTATTCATGGCCTTGGACTATGTCAGTGAAAATGTTTCCTATTGGAGATATAACTTTTTATAGTGAGGAGTACTAGCTCTGGTCTCTCCATATTAAAGAATCTTGCTAATAGTTATAAATCATGTTGACCTAGTTCAAGATCTATCTAAAATAATACTTGAAGGTGTTCTGGACCCTGAGAATCTGTAAAGAGAAGAAAAGTGGTTAGAAAAGACTTGCTGCCAGATTATTAGGAATAACCTAGATACTTTGCCAAATGGTTAGGTTGTGGAGATAGGCACAGCAACAGTAATGTATTCATATATTGGCAAAATTGTAGATATAGTAATAGATAATTAATTAGCACATATAGATGTGTTTAATTAACTTGTGACTCTTTCTTTCTAAAAGATTAGTAGAGACACTCTAAAACAGCTGTGGAATGAGCTTGTATTGACCTGGTCCTAGGAAGACTTTCTTTTCCCTCCTACTTTGCCAGTTAATGGAGTCTCTTCCCCAAGTCAGTCTGTTTCAATGAGATGACTTTCACGTCAAGGATAATTTAGCAATTTGGCAGATTTTCAGTTTCTCTGAAATTGCTCAATAGTTGTAATTCAAATGCCATCTATGTTACTTTTGGTAATCACTGCCATCTTCATGCACTGTACAAGCAATCAATACGCCCTAGTCCCCTTACCTTCCCCCACCCCACACACAATGCCCACAGGCTCTGCCCAGCCTGTGGAGGACAAGGGGACAGAATTTTTCAGAAAAATGGAAGAGCTGGGTGATCAATAACTCTTTTAATATTTCCTCCAACTAAACAAACTTGGAGAAGGAAAAAGATAAATTAATTTCCATGAAAGAGCATGTTTCAGATTTATGAATCATTCCTTACGGTGTCAGAATGATCAGCTTGATACTGTGAGCAGAATTTCTCTCAAGCAATTTAGGAATGATACAATTAATTCACTGGTGACAGGTCACCTCACAAAAATCACTCTGCAAACTTTTTAATCACTTAACAATTAGTTTATATGGATACCTATTCCATTGCACCTTTGCAAATACTGGAAACTAGATTTATCTCTTTAATTTGTATATACATATGATACACATATCTATTAATATGTATGCACATACATATATTTGTGTATCTTGTTTATTTGAATAATACAATGACAATGAAATGAGCATGTAGTTGGAAAACTGAATAGAAAGTTAACGCCTATTCAAAAAGAATGGAGTTCTTAGGAATGAGACACAGTGTCAATGAGTATCAAGGAACTATAAAATGTGATACTCAGTACCACTGAATATCAAGAGGTTTGTGTGGAAATTAATAACCCTGGATCCCATACACCATGAAGAGGGTATGACGGAAGCTGACAGAGAAGAGAAGTAATACAACTTCAAGATTGTTCTTCAGAAAATCTGGCAAAATGGAAAAACGTGTAATACATTCTTTGTATCAATTATAAAACTTACATAGTATGAGAAAATTTGTCAAAATTCTAAATATTTGAAAATTTTATTTTACTTAGTGCTATCTTGTAATTCCTTCACTTATCCTACTTACAGTTAAATCTCTTGGGGAAAAAAGCAGCTAAATAAACAAGAAAAGTTCTACTTTGGATTCAGTTAGGAGCAAAAAATAATCTCATTACTAAAATATAGGTAAACGAAGCCTTTGGAAAACATGAATACTTAATTTTGTACTTTTGGTTAAATAGGTAAGAAAGGCTAAAGATAGTCATATATATATATATATATATCTGAGACTGAAAAATAAAGATAAATATTCTAAGAAAACAATGCTTTCATGAGGCTTTATAGATCTCACTGTTCTATCAGAAATTATTCTGAATTTTCAGAGTAATTACTAGCCATAATATATGAGACTTTTTAAACAATGTTTTATGAACAAATTCTGTTATCATTATTATTAATAATGATGTAAATGAACATAGTAAAACATTTAGAAAGTACAAAATGAGCCACCTTTTCTTCAGAAAAACAAACAAAAATATCTCTGTGCTTTTCTAGACCAAAAGACCCATCCCTGTGTAACCAATAAATAAGAATTTCTTATGCTTTCTTATGGGAAATGTACAAGGGTATCTATATGTTTGTGTTTCTACCCATATGTCTATATCTCTATATGTAATTTATTTTTTACTTTAATTATATCATCATGAGTAAAAGCTCACTACATGCACTGTTCACTAGGTATTAGCAGTCAGTCAGAATTACTGACTCAGGGCAGTATATTTGGCTTGGGTAGAAATAAAAATTCTGCCACTTGCTAGCTTCGATCATGGGAAAATTATGTAATTCCTCTGTGCTTCAGTCTCCATATTTATAATAGATGTGGATGATGATAATAATAGTATTTACTTCATAGAGCTAATGTGAAGATAAAATATGTAAGGTTGTATGAAACACTTAGGCTAGTGCTGTGTTATAAACATTCAGTAAGGATTAGCAACCATTATTGTACTGTCCCATCCATGTTTTTCCTTTCTCTTCTTTTTCTGGGATATTTTCTTCAGATGAAAAGCCTGAAAACCTAAAATCTAGTATGTGTGAGAAAACAATGCATTCCTTTCTAGATGCTCTAGTAACTTGTGGATAAGCTCATGCAGTGACCATTGAAAGTCAGCTATCCTGAGATGAAAAACACTCAGAATTTGAGATCAGAGCACCAGGTGAAAGCTTTTAATTTCCCCTATTTATCTTAGTATCTCTTGCCAAGTTTTTGAATTTATATCCTCAATTATAAAATAAAAATAAAGAAGAAAAACAATTTTATTAAAAAGGATGATTTTGATAAATAAATATGGCAAGTTTTATAAGTAATAGTTAACACTACTTATAATTTTGAAGAGTAGGAGAAATGCCAAAATTATAGCTATCAAAAGCAATACTGGTTTTTAAAAAAAACAGAATGAAGTGAGATTAAGGAATGATCTTTGTGTATGTATAAATTATATCTTCAAAGGAAAAGTATTGGAGGCTTTAGAAAGAGACATTGCGATAGTTGGGAACCAGCATGAATCACTGAAACACATCATCGCAGACTAGCCTCATTTCCTTTTTTTTTCTTTACAGGAACACCAGAACAAAAAACCAAGTTACATGGTGAATGTAGAATACCGAAATTCAGGAAGCCATTTGAAAAACTCTCTCAGAAGACTCTTGTAGACAAACTGGAAAAACAACTCATTTACTCAGGTAGGTCTAGGATCAAATGCACAAAAGTCACATGATAACCAATGGAGCAAATCAGTGATTTCTACAAACACTATTTTTATTCCTTGCTACCAAAAGTTGTACCTGTTACTTATCTGAAAATAGAGAACACTATCTGCCAAATGGAGAGCTAGTATGAAAGCTTAAATGTATAAGAGGCAACATCTTTGAAGAATAGAATGAAGAGCTCACATGCAGAACAGAAAATGTGTTACAAATTAATGCCGAAGATCAAGTCGGTAAAGAGGAAGTTTTGGTCACCACAAAACTAAAACATGAAGAAATACAAGTTAGAGGCTGCAAGAGTGAAAAAGACAGGGATGTTACATGGCAAGAGAAGATATTATGAGTAAACCATGGTACATCATTGTCCAAAATGCTAACAGGCTCTGAGACCACACTGCCATAAACGTGTAGTATTCAGATTGAAGGTTGTCAGAGTCCCTTTCTACCTCAAGGTGCTAAATTAATTCATGCATGGATTTTTTGTTTGTTTGTTTTTGTTTTTTTTTTTGCTCAGGAGAAGGGATTGAGTTTTCAGAAAGATGTTTTATAATCCAGAGAGCATTCAGATGGGAAAGAACAGAGTGGTGAAAACCTTAAAATCATGTGTGAGAATTACTTCAATGAACTGGAAATTTTTAACATAAAAAAGTGAGAGAAATATTTATTCACAAATCAGAAGAGTTGCAGAGTGAAAACAAGAGTGTTAGACATAGTCTGTGTAGTATTATAGTGGGAAGTGAGGTTATGTGTAGAGTTTACAAGGTGTTTGAACAAACACGACCAAAATTAAAATGAAAAACTTTCTCAATAGTTAGGATCATACAGACCTGGAAAGAGCTACATTTGACTGGTGAGATACTTTTGTTACTGGAATTGTTCAAAAAGAGGACAGTCACTTCCAGAAGTAAATCTCATAAGGGATTGAAGCCTCTTATATTTAAGCTTTATATAGTTGTTTACCAACTTCATTTCTTCTTCCTTTGCATAGATTTTAACTTTGTTTTCACTTGTCTCCCTTTTTCCATTTCCCATGGGCTATATTGCTATAGGCTGATTTGAAACATATCACACTAAGTCTCATCTTTCATCTTTCTTTTCCCTCGGGTTTTTTCATTTTTCATTTTTCATTAGGTCTCCATAAAAATTTACGTATTTAGCTTTATTTTGGTGCCTACAGGCATATGCTTATATCCTTCATCAATCTGTTGTTTTATTGCAAATAAGTCACATTTTTTAAATGTCAGACTCAACATTCGTTTATGTCATTTTATAACATTTCCAATAGTCATTCTGAAAACCATTCAAGAGCTTATTTTTAAGTAAAGCATTACAATATGATTGTATGTCCTGGTGAACCAGATAAAAAGCCTCTCTGATGTGTCATTTAGTTGATAACCCATTATTTGATTAAGACTAGAGAGTAGAAATTTCCACAATAGCGTGCATGCTAAAATTCCTACATATGTACATAAACTATATTTTTCTAATTATGAAATTATAGAGAATTTTAATTCAAAAAGTTTGAGGTTATAAATTAGATCTATTACATCGCCATTGAAACAAATCTGTGTAATATTGTATATTCTGCCTGTTTTTTTCTATGCCGGTTTTAATTTAATTATACACATGCTCACATGTGCACAAATATGGCTTTCTACACTGTTCTCTCATCATTAGTGAAAGTTGCTCAGTCGTGTCCAACTCTTTGCAACCTCATGAACTATACAGTCCATGGAATTCTCCAGGCCGGAATACTAGAGTGGGTAGTCATTCCCTTCTCCAGGGGATCTTCCCAACCCAGGGGTGGAACCCAGGTCTCCTGCATTGCAGGCGGCTTCTTTACCTGCTGAGCCACAAGGGAAGCCCTCTCTCATCGTTATGTGCTTATAATTTATCCTATGCTTGAGAGTGTTCACAGACATGACTTGAGTACAACATAGCATATATCCATGTGTCATTTTTGCATTTAGATTAGTTCTATTTTTATCATTAGAAATACTACATCTATGAATAAATTGTCACATAACACATTTTATATATTTAGATTTCTGAGCCATGGTATGCTAGCTTCAAAGGTATTCATGTGCACCACTCCTCTCAGTGTTAAGAAGGGTTGAAATGGAATGCTGACAAACTAATCTTGCATTTGAAATGAAAATATCTGGAGTCACAAATTCACTATTTTAATCAATGGAAATTGGACAATATTTATTCTCATATACTTGTTTTAATAACCAAATGAGGTAGTATTTGTGAAAGTACATTGTAAAATGTAAGTATCCATAACAGTCCCGATTATTATGTGCAACAATAAAAGTGATAATGGTTTAATGACCAATGAAAGCTTAGAAAATAATCACTTATTTGAAGACAGATTTTTGCCATGAAATATACAATTTTGTGTTTTGTGTGTGAAATTTAATGCTGCAAAATGTGTGAATTTGTCTTCCTTAAAAAGAGTGAAATTCATGCTTATATAAGATATAAGGTCCTCAGAGACCTATGCATGAGTTTATTACCTGCTCTCTTTGTTTTCTATTTGTCAAATAATTATAAAAACTATAATTGGACAATATCAAATTTATAATATAATTATATTATATATATAAACAATAAATATAAATATGATTATAAAAATAACCTAATTAGAACTTTGAAATTAAATGGGACTATATAAGCAAGGAAATGCAAGAATAATTTTAAATCACAATTAGGATATTCCTCAGGCTCTCTAAGATAAAGGCTTTCTTTTTCTTTTTTTTATTATTTTTTTTAATTTAAATTATTTATTTATTTTACTTTACAACATTGTATTGGTTTTGCCATATATTGACTTGAACCCACCATGGGTGTACATGTGTTCCCTAACAAGTAAACTTGAGAGCCATTCATTCCCTAACCTTCACGTATTCTGTTTCCCTCTTACTCCTGCTTTATGACCAACCCATAGGTGTCATAGCACAAATGATTGACTTTTACATTAGACTCATAAGAACAAGGGATCTTACCCAATACTAAGATTTACAAATTACCTCAAGTGCAATTATGAGGTATAGGCAGAGCAGAGAGAGATGCAGAGTTGCCAGTGCTATAGTCCTGGTACTTTCTTGCCATGTTAGACTGCTTTGTGACTCAGATGTAACATATAGTTTTCTAAGTGATGTATGCAGCCATATCACTTACACTGTTGTTGTTCAGTCTCTCAGTCGTGTCTGACTCTTTGTGACCCCATGGACTGCAGCACACCAGGCCTCCCTGTCCTCCACTATCTCCTAGAGTTTGCTCAAACTCATGTCCATTGAGTCAGATATGCCACCAAAACATCTCATCCTCTGTTGCCCTCTCCTCCTCCTGCCCTCAATCTTTCCCAGCATCAGGGTCTTTTCCAATGAGTTGGCTTTTTCCATCAGGTGATGGTTTCCAAAGAATCAGAGCTTCAGCATCAATCCTTCCAATGAGTATTCAGGGTTAATTTCCTTTAGGGCTGACTGGTTTGATGTCCTTACTGTACAAGGGACTCTCTAGAATCTTCTTCAGCACCATAGTTCAAAAGTATCAATTCTTCAGCACTCAGCCTTCTTTATGATCCAACTCTCACATCTGTGTATGACTACTGGAAAAACCATAGCTTTGAGCATATGGACCTTTGTCATCAAAGTGATGTCTCTGCTTTTTAATCCATTGTCTAGGTTTGTCATAGCTTTTCTTCCAAGGAGCAAATGTCTTTTAATTTAATGGCTGCAGTCACCATCCGCAGTGATTTTGGAGCCCAAGAAAATAGTCTCTCACTGTTTCCATTGCTTCCCCATCTATCAGCCATGAAGTGATGAGACCGGATGTCATGATGTTAGCTTTCTGAATATTGAGTTTTAAACTAGCTTTTTTACTCTCTTCTTTCACCTTAAACAAGAGATGAAAGGGAGCTATTTTGATCTAGAAACATCTCTCTTTTTTCTGCAATAGTTAGAGAACTGTATAACATACTCTAGGAAGCTATGTCCTATAAATCCAGAGATTGCAAGATTATATAGCATAAGCAAACCTAGATAGACTAGTTCATCTTGCTAAAAGCATTTCACAGATGCCACTCTCCCAGTAGCAAATGGCATTTCCTATTATTAGGCCCATCAGTATTTTCAAGGTGATTTGGCCACCCATCTAGGTTTTTTTTTTTTTTTTTCCCCATATACACTCTCCTAGTGGGAAAGAGTAGATTGTAATCCTGCTGTTAACTCTGCCCTGACCACTAGGGCTCAGTTTTGAATTAACGGTACTTTAATAGGTGGCGCTAGTGGTAAAGAACTTGCCTGCCAGTGCAAGAAACAAGAGACTCAAGAGATGCGAGCTCAGTCCCTGGGTCAGGAAGATTCCCCGGAGGAGGAAATGGCAACCCACTCCAGTATTCTTGCCTGGTAAATCCCATGGACAGAGGAATCTGGCAGGCTACAGTCCAGAGGGCATCGTAAAGTCAGACATAACTAAGCAACTAAAAACAACAAAAAAAAATCCAAATAGACTACCTACTCAACAACCGAAATTATATTAGATGATTATTATATAAGAATAAACAAGTTAGGAAGATCTTTCCTCATAAGGGGCTTATATTCTAAGGAGAGGAAACTGTAAATGAGGACATAAACTAGAGGAGAGCATCACAAATTGTAACAAATGCTACAAATAAAATGAAATAGCAGTGCTATTAGAGAAATAGGGTGAGATAAGGATAATTTTGATTGGGAAGTCAATAAAAGTCTCATTAAGGAGTTGTTTTTGTATTCGAAACTTTGGTTTCCCAATATCAAATCAAGTACCTCATATATAAATCAGAGTCCTGTCTTTGAAGTTACAGCCTGGGGGGTTCCCCACAGAAAGCCTGGTTCAGTCTTCAATAACCCCTGCCACTGACTGTGATGCTATTTCCAATATTCTGATTACAAAGAATCATTCTGCTATTAGTCCAATTTGATGTAAGAATTGCCTAAAATTGGTAAAGCAATCACAGTCAAAAGTTTGTGATTCAGCAGCCACAGAACCACATTAGGATGTGGACTGCTTGTTCCCAGTGCCGTGTCCCCAGCGCTTCAACTTTACCGTGTTATGTTCCATTAAAAATATTTCATATGTGTAATGATAATAATATGGCAAAAGTAATAAAAAAAATTCCTTCCAAATAAAAAAATTTTTTAAAGAACTGCCTAATATTTATAGTCCTACTGAATATCTAGCAGTAGCCTGAAGCTCCTGAGATGACCCTGGAGTTCCTATCCATACACCCCTTTAGAGAAGTCACACTTTGAACTTATGCCTACTCATTCTGGGGACAAAATATAGCAGCTCCCAGTTTTCTCCCACACCTTTACTCAATCGCTGGAGGTTGTTACAGTCACAGCGTGACTTCTCTCTGAACCCATAATAATCATCATCATTATTATTTAAATTAAAGCTGTATTATCCTGAAATATAGCAAATAAGAAATACATATTAGACTTTGAAATATAAACAGAAGACTGGTGTGTAATACTTATTGTTAATGATCTGAGGGCTATCTATGAGTAATGCTAAGGAAAGCAGTAAAGCCAGTTTGTTTTTGGAAAGGTCACATCTCCTTTGAAATTGGACAATTTCAATTTGGGAGAAACATTTTAATCTTTCATCTAACCTTACCTATATACTTGTAGATTCTAATTATCAAACATTAGGCCTCAAGAAATACCATAGTCCAGGAGAAAATATTGCTGACAAATAAATTCATTTTTAAGTACCAGAAATTGAGAGAAAATTTATAGGTACAGTCATAACTGCTTTTTGTCAGTCGCATTCCATAGACTTCTTTATCAAACACTGTTGGCTCTAACTTCTAAATATCTTACAAACATATCTGTTAGCTTCTTACTTCCTCTACCACTACTCCTCTAAGTCAACTCACCATCATCTAGAATCTAACTTCTATCATCATGAAGCCCTCTGAAGCCATGCTTTGTTCCTAAGACTCAGATCTTCATACAAATAATGAGTCACTTTGATAAAACCTTTGGATTTTGAAAAATCCAAACATGTACAAAATGCACAAAAGAGTGTAACAAACCCCAAGTACTCATCACCCAGGTTTAACAATTATCAACATTCTGCATTCTCTACCCAAGTTTCATTCCTTACATGATAATTATAACAATTGAGTAGTCAAATTTATTATTGGTGCACTTTGCAATTCATTCTATGGAGTGAAAAGCTCAAGTGTCTTTGCTACACTAAAAGCTGGAATTTGAAACTATACTGTTCAATTTCTATTGCCTTTCATTGCAGGATAATTTAGCAAGGCTTCTCCTTTCAAAATTATCCAAGTGGGAAGCAAATCCATATGGATGACAAATCCCAGGGGACATATCAAGTTGTCGTTTTTCCTGAAGAGTCTCCATACCACCGCACTGCCAATCCGTATAGCACTGAGGTCATCATTCTGAAGGTCAAGTGAGTTATATGCCAGTTGCCACTTCTATCAGGGACAACTCCAGTATCTATGAGAGTTTCTCTTAAAGACTCTCTTAATTCTTTGGAGACTTGCCCTCCTCTTTTCCCGCAAGGAAGATAATTACATTGACATTTACAATATCAATAGAAAACACAAAAAAGATAACCATTCTCAAGTGTACATTATTCCTTAAGAAAAGTTACCTTAGCTTCATATAGTTTTGAAGTGTTGCCTTTGTAGTCCCCAAATTTAAACTTTACAGGATGAAAATTCCATAGCTATAGAGAGAATTGAGTAATAAATCATGAATTCATACTTCACATAACTCACAAATGTAATGTCTACAGCACATAATACTTACTTATAATGAGGACCAATCTGAGAGTACATTCTAGTTAAGCTTCGCTAGTTTCTTTTAAAAAGGAAGATATCTTTCTTTATCAATGTTCAAGGGGGAAAGAAGCTTCAGGAGTTGACATAACCAGTACGAATAGGATAAAATTAAAGAAGGGAAATATAGTCTATTACAGGAGAAATAATGCCCTGACAGTGAACTCTATCATGTTGTTGAGTAAGTCCCTGTGGACATAATGGGAACAATATCTTCTAGATAATTAATGGTATTGTGACCTCGTTGATAGGGCATATAATTGGAAATTGTGGGGGAAAAGTTTTACTTTCAATTTTATTATCTCTTTAGGACAATCACAGGGGGAAAAAAGGATTTAAAACATTCATCTGAGAAACACAGTGCATTGAGTATATTTATTTGTCCCTAGTGACCATTTGCAAACATAAAGAAGTACTTCTACATCTTATTTTCTGAAACCCAGAACATGGTGAAACTATTTTTCTTCTTCACCATTTTTCAAAAGTTTTTGTTTTCTCTATGCTGTAATTAAATGAAAAAAGAAGAAACTTAGATGAATCAATATTTCAAGATACTGCAGTGTCTGTAATAGTTGCCTAACCCAGAAAATTAAATACTTCACTCATGATATTAATTAAAAACCATTATCATCTGAAAAACTGTTAGATGATCTTCTCCTCACATCCTTAAGACTTGAAAATTTTTACTTGTGTTAGTCTAGGTTAGGCTATTTTAACAAACAATCCCCATATCTCAGTGACCTTAGCACAAGGAAAGTCTCTTGCTTCCACAGCACAATACGGTGCATATGAGGCTTGGGTGGGTAAAAAGTGCTTTTACTCAATGCAGTTATTCAGAACCGACACTCTCCTACTCTTTTGATGCCATGATCTATAGAAGAAAAGTGAGTAGACTGAATATGTGGAGGCTTCTTTTTCCCCAAGGCCTGTAAGTGGCAGATTTTGCTTCTGTCCACATTGATTGACTTGAACTATCTGCATAGCCTCAACAAGATGTAACTGAACTGAGTTGTGTAGTGCCAAAACTGTACTCATAAAGTCATGAACAAAATTCTCTAAGAAGAAATTCTCTGACTAGAAAGAAATTATACTCAGGGCAAAAATATAAAAAAGTTAAACATTATGTTTATGAAGTATAAACTTTTAATTTGCAACTCTGAAGCCCATTTCTCTAGTCAAGAGAGAATTTTAATTCAATTTTAATTTTAATTCAATTCACACAATAAATAAGCACTTGCACTTTTAGCCATGCTTTTTTTCCCTTAAAATCACAAAATATAGAGCTCTGCATTTATTAAAATATTCTGGTGTTTACTTAATGTATACACATACTCCCTGCCTCCTGCCATTCTGCACATGTGTGCATCCTTTCTCCTTGTGGGTGAACATGACCTAACACTGCCTTCTAGAAACCAGAAAATGGTGAAAATAGTGGGATGTATGTCACTGTATATAAGCAAATATGTAATTATACTACAGAGGATTATAGCATCCAACTTTCTGGAGTCTCTCTCTCCTTTATCGTCTTTGAAGCAGCAACTGGCCCTGTTGGGAAACTCCACATGTAAAGAAACTGAGGATGGTTTCTAGGAGCTGAAGGCAGCCTTCATCCAGCTGCCAGCAATAAACTAAAACCCCCAGTCTTACAGTTGTAATGAATTGAGTTATGTAAACCTGAGCAAGCCAATCAACCCTCAGATGAGACTGACACCTTAGTTGACATCTTGATTGCAGCCTTTCAGCAAACCCAGCTAATCTGTCCTGAACTCCTGACCCACGGATACTGTGAGATAATAAATGTGTTGTGTCAAGCTGCTAAATTTGTAGCAATAGCATTATGTAGCAATAGATCACTAATACACATGTCAAGACCAAGACTCAAAATTTAAGGATCAAATGTTTTGAGTAAGGGGTAGGGGGAATTGGCCCCCTTCTCACCCCCAGAGGATTGTAGGAAGTAAAATACTCAGGGATCAGACAGTGAAATACTTACGCTTTGTGTCTGACTTTTCCCTTCACCAAGAAGGACAAGAAAGTCTTACCCTTCTTTCCAGTTTAACGTCCTTTTAGCTGTCCTTTGCACTGTGTTCCTTTGGCCATTTAACAGATCTGAGAACCAGATAGCCTGCCATGGAATCTGCCAAGGTGGAAGCAAGTGGACCTCACAGAAGACGCTGGGGTAAACTGTGGGAACACAGGTGATTTGGCAGAGATGCAAAGGCCCACAACCAGCTAGAGCAGAGGTGAGGTTAAGATAACTGAGGGCAATCCCCGGATTCTGATCAAGCTAAGAGATTCTGTGCTCTGAGTTTTGTTTTGTTTTGTTCTAACCAAAAACTTCAGAGGCAAATGCAGGTAAAACAAGCAGCAATCAAGCAAAAAATGGAACATTCCTCAGGAGACAAGAGTACATAGGTCTCTTAAGATACAGAAGTCCTTCCATTCTTGTCTATAGCCACACCATCCTCAATGGGCCTGATCTCCTCAGAGCTATTCCACTCTTTAGGAGGTCACATAAGTCCCTCATGCTTCTCTATGCCTTCTTTTGATATTTTACAAAAAGAATCAAATAAGAAAAGAGAACAAAGGGAATGATTTGCTCAGAGAGACTGAACAGCTCCTACACATAAGTTTGTTTAAATTATCAGCCAGAACTAAAATCATTAAAAACAACTTCTTTTATGTCACTATTATGTAGGTGTTTGTGTGAATCTAAAGCCTATTAAAACTCACAGACATGCACATGTTACTCTAAGTAGGTTTTAAAATAATTTGTAGAATTCAGTCTATCTGGATGAGTTTCTTGAAGTAACTTAACCAAGTAAAAGTTTCCCCTTTTTTAATAATAGTAAAAAAGCAATAACAACACTTGTAGCAGTTACTATATACTAAAGCATTTTCTAAGCAAACATTCAACTCACTTAATCCTTACAGCACTTCTTTTAGATAGGTTCTAATATAATAATCAATTTCTAGACAAAGCAGAAGTAAGAGAGAGAAGAGAATTTGTTTCTCCAAGAACCATTCCTTTTTCTCTGTATTATCTGTAATTTTTTTTTTTGTTCATTTGTTCTTACACCGGTAAATATCTGTAAATATCTGTATTTTTTTTTCCATTTATTCTTACACTGGTCATATAAATATCTGTATTCATTTTTTCTTCATTTATTCTTACACTAGTCATGTGTACACCAAGATCCTAATCCTTAGTGCTCAGACCTCACAGACACCCAAAGAGATGTCACCATCTGAAGTCCAGTTATTTGAGAAGAGCTTTTGATTCATATTTATCTATTATTGTAGGTAATAGTACTATTGTGATATTCATAAAGCATAAATATGTATCTGTATGAATATTATTCTGGGTAAATAAACTCTTAGAAATGAAACAAGGTGGTCAAATGACATGACCATTTTAAACCTGGATGAAGACTGCCAGATTAGCATCTAGAAACCATTTTTATCAGTTTATAGTACCATCACGAGTATAAAAAAATCTGTACTTCAAGTTTTAGTAACAAACACTAGCTGTGATCATGAAAATGCTTCTGCAATATTATAAAATAAATATTTTCATGAAATTGGAACTATTAATTAACACTGAAGCTGAGTATCTTGCATTATTATACATGCATTTTTCATCTTTGGTTGTTTCTTTACAATATTTATTTAAAAGAGCTTTTCTGTATAGTATACATAACTTTTCTATCACATAAGCTGAAGATAGCTTTCCTAACTTGACATTTCCTTTTTAGTTTTTCTGTGTTAATAAATAGCATGTATTTGCTGCTTATATTTAAAAACAACTAGAAACTAACTTTATTTATATTTTCTTATGTTAGCCCTTCATTTAAGTTTATGAATATAAAACTTATTTCACTGTTACATCTGTATCCTGAGTCCTTCCGGTATTTTTTCATGAGTCAGCCCTGCCATAGTGCATAGGCCAGTATTCTTAGCAATATTAAGGGTAAAAAACACCTATGTGGTAGGTAAGGGGTTCAGATTAACACCTTTGCACATACCCTGAGCATTGTGGAGTTACCTGTTAAAAATCTACCCAAAATATGAATTACATCAAACAAACAACTGTTTTACTTACCCTGTGATTATGCAAAAGAATGAATAATCCTTTCAAGGAAAGCAAAAGCTATGAAATAAATCACTTTGTGTTAGAAAAATAGTATTATTGGTTATTAAAAACAAAAAGATCACAAGCTTCTTTAGGAACTATCTTCAATTCTCCCATCACTATTTCCTCAATATCTTAGACATGATAAGACAATAAGCAATAAAATATATAGAGTTACTGAAGCACAGAAACATTTTTTTTCAGGAAATGCTGATTCTTTTTTTTTTTTTTTTTATTACATGGAGGCTAATTACTTCACAACATTTCAGTGGGTTTTGTCATACATTGATATGAATCAGCCATAGATTTGCACGTATTCCCCATCCCGATCCCCCCTCCCACCTCCCTCTCCACCCGATTCCTCTGGGTCTTCCCAGTGCACCAGGCCGGAGCACTTCTCTCGTGCATCCCACCTGGGCTGGTGATCTGTTTCACCATAGACAGTATACATGCTGTTCTTTAGAAACATCCCACCCTCACCTTCTCCCACAGAGTTCAAAAGTCTGTTCTGTATTTCTGTGCCTCTTTTTCTGTTTTGCATATAGGGTTATCACCTTTCTAAATTCCATATATATGTGTTAGTATACTGTAATGTTCTTTATCTTTCTGGCTTACTTCACTCTGTATAATGGGCTCCAGTTTCACCCATCTCATTAGGACTGATTCAAATGAATTCTTTTTAACGGCTGAGTAATATTCCATGGTGTATATGTACCACAGCTTTCTTATCCATTCATCTGCTCATGGGCATCTAGGTTGCTTCCATGTCCTGGCTAGTATAAACAGTGCTGCGATGAACATTGGGGTGCACGTGTCTCTTTCAGATCTGGTTTCCTCAGTGTGTATGCCCAGAAGTGGGATTGCTGGGTCATATGGCAGTTCTATTTCCAGTTTTTTAAGAAATCTCCACACTGTTTTCCATAGCAGCTGTACTAGTTTGCATTCCCACCAACAGTGTAAGAGGGTTCCCTTTTCTCCACACCCTCTCCAGCATTTATTGCTTGTAGACTTTTGGATAGCAGCCATCCTGACTGGCGTGTAATGGTACCTCATTGTGGTTTTGATTTGCATTTCTCTAATAATGAGTGATGTTGAGCATCTTTTCATGTGTTTGTTAGCCATCTGTATGTCTTCTTTGGAGAAATGTCTGTTTAGTTCTTTGGCCCATTTTTTGATTGGGTCATTTATTATTCTGGAATTGAGCTTCAGGAGTTGCTTGTATATTTTTGAGATTAATCCTTTGTCTGTTTCTTCATTTGCTATTATTTTCTCCCAATCTGAGGGCTGTCTTTTCACCTTACTTATAGTTTCCTTTGTAGTGCAAAAGCTTTTAAGTTTCATTAGGTCCCATTTGTTTAGTTTTGCTTTTATTTCCAATATTCTGGGAGGTGGGTCATAGAGGATCTTGCTTTGATTTATGTCGGAGAGTGTTTTGCCTATGTTCTCCTCTAGGAGTTTTATAGTTTCTGGTCTTACATTTAGATCTTTAATCCATTTTGAGTTTATTTTTGTGTATGGTGTTAGAAAGTGTTCTAGTTTCATTCTTTTACAAGTGGTTGACCAGTTTTCCCAGCACCACTTGTTAAAGAGGTTGTCTTTTTTCCATTGTATATCCTTGCCTCCTTTGTCGAAGATAAGGTGTCCATAGGTTCGTGGATTTATCTCTGGGCTTTCTATTCTGTTCCATTGATCTATATTTCTGTCTTTGTGCCAGTACCATACTGTCCTGATGACTGTGGCTTTGTAGTATAGTCTGAAGTCAGGCAGGTTGATTCCTCCAGTTCCATTCTTCTTTCTCAAGATTACTTTGGCTATTCGAGGTTTTTTGTATTTCCATACAAATTGTGAAATTCTTTGGTCTAGTTCTGTGAAAAATACCTTTGGCAGCTTGACAGGGATTGCATTGAATCTATAGATTGCTTTGGGTAGAATAGCCATTTTGACAATATTGATTCTTCCAATCCATGAACACGGTATGTTTCTCCATCTGTTTGTGTCCTCTTTGATTTCTTTCATCAGTGTTTTATAGTTTTCTATGGATAGGTCTTTTGTTTCTTTAGGTAGATATACTCCTAAGTATTTTATTCTTTTTGTTGCAATGGTGAATGGTATTGTTTCCTTAATTTCTCTTTCTGTTTTTTCATTGTTAGTATATAGGAATGCAAGGGATTTCTGTGTGTTAATTTTATATCCTGCAACTTTACTATATTCATTGATTAGCTCTAGTAATTTTCTGGTAGAGTCTTTAGGGTTTTCTATGTAGAGGATCATCTCATCTGCAAACAGTGAGAGTTTCACTTCTTCTTTTCCTATCTGGATTCCTTTTACTTCTTTTTCTGCTCTGATTGCTGTGGCCAGAACTTCCAAAACTATGTTGAATAGTAGTGGTGAGAGTGGGCACCCTTGTCTTGTTCCTGATTTCAGGGGAAATGCTTTCAATTTTTCACCATTGAGGGTGATGCTTGCTGTGGGTTTGTCATATATAGCTTTTATTATGTTGAGGTATGTTCCTTCTATTCCTGCTTTTTGGAGAGTTTTAATCATAAATGAGTGTTGAATTTTGTCAAAGGCTTTCTCTGCATCTATTGAGATAATCATATGGTTTTTATCTTTCAATTTGTTAATGTGGTGTATTACATTGATTGATTTATGGATATTAAAGAATCCTTGCATTCCTGGGATAAAGCCCACTTGGTCATGGTGTATGATTTTTTTAATATGTTGTTGGATTCTGTTTGCTAGAATTTTGTTAAGGATTTTTGCATCTATGTTCATCAGTGATATTGGCCTGTAGTTTTCTTTTTTTGTGGCATCTTTGTCTCGTTTTGGAATTAGGGTGATGGTGGCCTCATAGAATGAGTTTGGAAGCTTACCTTCTTCTGCAATTTTCTGGAAGAGTTTGAGTAAGATAGGTGTTAGCTCTTCTCTAAATTTTTGGTAGAATTCAGCTGTGAAGCCATCTGGTCCTGGGCTTTTGTTTGCTGGAAGATTTTTGATGACAGTTTCGATTTCCTTGCTTGTGATGGGTCTGTTAAGATCTTCTATTTCTTCCTGGTTCAGTTTTGGAAAGTTATACTTTTCTAAGAATTTGTCCATTTCATCCAAGTTGTCCATTTTATTGGCATAGAGCTGCTGGTAGTAGTCTCTTATGATCCTTTGTATTTCAGTGTTGTCTGTTGTGATCTCTCCATTTTCATTTCTAATTTTGTTAATTCTCTCTCTGTTTCTTAATGAGTCTTGCTAATGGTTTGTCAATTTTGTTTATTTTTTCAAAAAACCAGCTTTTAGCTTTGTTGATTTTTGCTATGGTCTCTTTAGTTTCTTTTGCATTTATTTCTGCCCTGATTTTTAAGATTTCTTTCCTTCTGCTAACCCTGGGGTTCTTCATTTCTTCCTTCTCTAATTGCTTTAGGTGTAGAGTTAGGTTATTTATTTGGCTTTTTTCTTGTTTCTTGATGTAAGCCTGTAATGCTATGAACCTTCCCCTTAGCACTGCTTTTACAGTGTCCCATAGGTTTTGGGTTGTTGTGTTTTCATTTTCATTCATTTCTATACATATTTTGATTTCTTTTCTGATTTCTTCTATGATTTGTTGGTTATTCAGAAGCGTGTTGTTTAGCCTCCATATGTTTGAATTTTTAACAATTTTTTTCCTGTAATTGAGATCTAATCTTACTGCACTGTGGTCAGAAAAGATGACTGGAATGATTTCAATTTTTTTGAATTTTCCAAGACCAGATTTATGGCCCAGGATGTGATCTATTCTGGAGAAGGTTCCGTGTGCACTTGAGAAAAAGGTGAAGTTGATTGTTTTGGGATGAAATGTCCTATAGATATCAATTAGGTCTAGCTGGTCCATTGTGTCATTTAAGGTTTGTGTTTCCTTGTTAATTTTCTGTTTAGTTGATCTATCCATAGTTGTGAGTGGGGTATTAAAGTCTCCCACTATTATTGTGTTACTATTAATTTCCTCTTTCATACTCGTTAGTGTTTGCCGTACATATTGCAGTGCTCCTATGTTGGGTGCATATATATTTATAATTGTTATATCTTCTTCTTGGATTGATCCTTTGATCATTATGTAGTGTCCTTCTTTGTCTCTTTTCACATCCTTTGTTTGAAAGTCTATTTTATCTGATATGAGTATTGCGACTCCTGCTTTCTTTTGGTCTCCGTTTGCATGAAATATTTTTTTTCAGCCCTTCACTTTTAGTCTGTATGTGTCTCTTGTTTTGAAGTGGGTCTCTTGTAGACAGCATATATAGGGGTCTTGTTTTTGTATCCATTCAGCCAATCTTTGTGTTTTGGTTGGGGCATTCAACCCATTTACATTTAGGGTAATTATTGATAGGTGTGGTCCCGTTGCCATTTACTGTGTTGTTTTCGGTTCACGTTTATACAACCTTTCTGCATTTCCTGTCTAGAGAAGATCCTTTAGCATTTGTTGAAGAGCTGGTTTGGTGGTGCTGAATTCTCTCAGCTTTTGCTTATCTGTAAAGCTTTTGAATTCTCCTTCATATCTGAATGAGATCCTTGCTGGATTCAGTAATCTAGGTTGTAGGTTATTCTCTTTCATTACTTTCAGTACGTCCTGCCATTCCCTTCTGGCCTGGAGGGTTTCTATTGATAGATCAGCTGTTATCCTTATGGGAATCCTTTTGTGTGTTATTTGTTGTTTCTCCCTTGCTGCTTTTAATATTTGTTCTTTGTGTTTGATCTTTGTTAATTTGATTAATATGTGTCTTGGGGTGTTTCGCCTTGGGTTTATCCTGTTTGGTACTCTCTGGGTTTTTTGGACTTGGGTGGCTATTTCCTTCCCCACTTTAGGGAAGTTTTCAGCTATTATCTCCTCGAGTATTTTCTCATGGCCTTTCTTTTTGTCTTCTTCTTCTGGGACTCCTATGATTCGAATGTTGGGGCGTTTCACATTGTCCCAGGGGTTCCTGAGGTTGTCCTCATTTCTTCTGATCCTTTTTTCTTTTTTCCTCTCTGCTTCATTTATTTCCACCATTTTATCTTCTACCTCACTTATCCTATCTTCTGCCTCCGTTATTTTACTCTTGGTTCCCTCCAAAGTGTTTTTGATCTCATTCATTGCATTATTCATTTTTAACTGACTCTTTTTTATTTCTTCTAGGTCTTTATTAAACATTTCTTGCATTTTTTCAATCTTTGTTTCCAGGCTATTTATCTGTAACTCCATTTTGTTTTCAAGATTTTGGATCATTTTTATTATCATTATTCTAAATTCTTTTTCAGGTAGATCCCCTATCTCCTCCTCTTTTGTTTGACTTGGTGGGCATTTTTCATGTTCCTTTACCTGTTGGGTATTTCTTTGCCTTTTCATCTTGTTTAGGTTGCTGTGTCTGGAGTGGGCTTTCTGTATTCTGGAGGTCTGTGGTTCCTTTTTATTGTGGAGGATTTACCCAGTGGGTGGGGTTAGACAATTGGCTTGTCAAGGTTTCCTGGTTAGGGAAGCTTGTGTCAGTGTTCTGGTGCGTGGAACTTGATTTCTTCTCTTTGGAGAGCAATGGAGTGCCCAGTAATGAGTTTTGAGATGGGTCAATGTGTTAGGTGTGACCTTGGGCAGCCTGTATGTTGATGTTCAGGGCTATGTTCCTGCGTTGCTGGAGAATATGCATGGTATGTCTTGCTCTAAAACTTATTGGCTCTTGGGTGGTGGTTGGTTTCAGTGTAGGTATGGAGGCTTTTGGACGGTCACTTATTACTTAAAGTTCCATGTAGCCAGGAGTTTCCTGGTGTTCTCAGGTTTTAGGCTTAAGTTTCCTGCCTCTGGATTTCAGTTTTATTCTTCCTGTAATCTCAGGACTTCTCCAACTATACAGCACTGATAATAAAACTTCTAGGTTAATGGTGAAAAGATTCTCCCCCGTTAGGGACACCCAGAGAGGTTCACAGTTACGTGAAGAAGAGGAGAGGGAGGAGGGAGATAGAGATAAGCAGGAGGAGAAAAAGGGGGACTCAAGAGGAGAGAGACAGATCTACGCAGTTATCTGTTCCCAGAGTGTTCTCCGTAGCCCAGACACCTACAAAGATTCACAGAATTGGATTGGGAAGAGAAGGGGAAAGGAGGAAATAGAGGTGTTCTGAGGTAGAAAACAGAGAGTCAAGATTGGGAGAGAATAATCTTGAATTATTATTCAATTCAATAATCTTGAATTATTATCTCCCTGAGTAAAAATGGGAACTGAATTTCGGTTTAAAAATAGGGCTTCTCTTCTTTTTTTTTTTTTGTAAGGTTATAGTGTATTGAAAATGAAAATTAAGGAGTAGTAGAGGAGTACTAGAGGACTTTAAAAGAAATAAGAGAAAGAGAAAAATAGAAAATAGAAGAGAAAAAGGAAAGAAAAAAAAAAGAAGAAAAAAAGAAAAAATAAATTTTTTTTCCTAATTAAAAAAATCATAAAAATCTATGAAAATGAAAGTTAAGGAGTAATGGGGGAGTAATAGGGAATTTTAAAGGAAAATAAAAGAGAAAAAATAAAAAAAAAATTTTTTTTCTTACTTAAAAAAAAAAAAAAGTAAAAATACATCTAGGAATTTCTCTGGAGCTGTTGCGGTCAGTGGAGGTTCGGCTCAGTTTCAGACAGCTCCTCATTCCAGCTTACACTTCTCAATATCTACAGGCCCCTTCCGGTGTAGTCAGTGTTTTCTACAGTGATTTTAATCTGTTGCACCCGTCCCTTCTGAAGCGGTTCCCTTTGTTTATTTGGCTTCTGTTTGCCGGTCTCTTCAGAGCCTCATTTCCGCCCTGACACAGGCGGGCAGAGGTGGACTCTTATTCAGGTAGCTAGTTCCGTCGCTCTGCGGGGAGGGGCAGGCGCTGCAGGGAGGGGCTGACGCTGCTTTCTCCGTCTGCGCTGCTCAGGCTCCCCGCTGTTCTATATGGAGCGCGCCCCGCGCTGCGCGAGGTTCCAGCCCTCGGGTGTTCCACAAAAGCGCGGAAGGAAAAGCTGCGCCTGCTCTCTGTGCCTTCCCCGTCAGAGCAGTCCAGGCAGCGAGGGGCTTGGTGGGCGCACTCTCCCCAGGTGTGGCGCGCCCCCTCCCTTCCGCGGACCCAGTCTCAGTTTCCGCTGGCGCCAGTCGGGTGCGCGCGCCTTCTGCCCTCCGCGTCCCCAGCCCCAGTCCCCGCCCGCGCCGGTTGGGTGCCTGCGCCCTGCGTCTCGCCGCGACCTTCACCTTCCCCCCTGCCTCCTGCCTCTGGCGGGGCTGGGCCGGTCCGCAGCCTGCGAGCTCTTCTCTGGACTTTCTCGGTCCCTTTCTTCTGCGAACGGCCGGCAGTGTGTTCGGGCTGGTTAATTTTCTCTCTCTCTTTTGGTCTCCCACAGTTCAAGTTGGCAACTCACAGAAGCTCCCTCCGATTGTCCTCAGGGCACTCAGGCCCGGACCCTACCCGAAGCAATGCCGCCTAAGACTCCCTTCCTGGGACGGATCTCCGTCCTTAGCTCTTTTGTCTCACTTTTTATCTTTTATATTTTGTCCTACCTCCTTTCGAAGACAATGGGCTGCTTTTCTGGGCGCCTGATGACCTCAGCTAGCGATCAGAAGTTGTTTTGTGAAGTTTGCTCTGCGTTCAGTTATTCTTTTGATGAATTTGTAGGAGAGAAAGTGGTCTCCCCGTCCTACTCCTCCGCCATCTTGGCTCCTCCTCCCTGCTGATTCTTGGAATTGGATATGCATAGAAATTATAACAGGCTTCCCTTATAATAAGTAAACACAAAGATAAATTTGCCTGATTTTGAAAATAAATATGAAGAAAGAGAAGTTTTTTAATTTCGAAATAAAACTCCTCTGTGTTTAATATTCAAACTGCTATAGAAAGCTTTACAGATGTTTTTGGGTATTAAGGAAAAGATTCTCACCCCAAACAGAGGATTTGTGTTGGTCTATATACAGGAGTAGAAAATGAAAACTTCTTTTTAATGTGTAGTTAAAAAATGAAGTGTGAAGCTTCTTTCTCAGGTTAATGCAAAAATAGTTCCTAAGGCTTAATGCCAAAATGAAGAAAAATAATGAAATGACTCACATAAAACTTTTCTGAAAATCAATGAAAGAATAGAGGTGCAAACAGTGCTAGGAAAATAAATAAAAGCATATATTTTATAAACTCAGTTGAAAAATGTGAAATACATACTGTGGAATGAAAGCAACATCTTAATCTAAGAATTATCAAGCTTCAAAACAGAAAAGCAAAAGGTTTTCACTAAAGGCCTTCAGGAAATAAAATTGATCCTGGAGAATATATAAGCAACTTCCAAAAAACATTAGAAAAAAGAAAATGTGTTATAGAGGACGTGAGTAAAAGAAGGTGATTGTGCTGAATCTCATGACTCTCCCCTTCCACCACTGCCTTAGACTCAGGCTCAGTCTCATTACCTTGCTTTTAGTAACTGCCACCACCCATTTGATCTTTTATCCTTCAGAAATCTGCAAATCAGCTTGTATATTGAAATGCAGTCTTCCAAGTGTAACCCTTTTCCCTGCCCCCCAAAATAAATACTAAGCCTTTTTTGTGTTTTCTTTCTTTACATAGAGTTTAAAATCCCCTTATTATGGAAAGACAGAGCTAACACAAACTACAAATCTGACTACATGGACACAGCACATAATTCCTAGCAGATTATAATTCAAAAGGACTGCTAACATGATACATAAAATTTGAGGCAAATTTATGACTTCCCAAACTTACTCCTATTTCTTAGGAACCTCACTTTAGCTAATTAATCCATGGATTAATCCATAATTAACTAAAGTGTGTTAGTGATTTTTCCATTCACATGCCCTATCTCTGCCCTGAAGATTGAATCAAGGTTTGTTTGTTTCAGAGAATTCTTGACAATTCTCTCTTTGCCTTTCCTGAAAATAGTTTTATTTGCCCTTTCTCTCTCTTTCTGTCTTTGTAATACTGTGAGTAAAGGACTCAGGGTCTGGAGATGAACTGTGGCTTGAAAGATTATTTTCCAATTTTTTAAGGCACATTTTTTTTATTTATCCTTTCTCTACATAGAGGAAATCCCTGCTCAATGCATCTGAACACAGTCTATCAGTTCACATTCTCTCTCTCTTTTTTTTTTTCTCTTTTGAATTTCTCTCTAGAATTATTTGTCCTCCTGTTCCAATATTACTGTTTGCTCTCCAGTTCACTTATCTATGCTAATTTTAATTATAAAATGCTATTTTGTTACCCATTTTGTAACTTATGAATATGAGATATATATATATATATTCTATTATCTAAGAATATTTGTCTGGCATCATCCCTAATAATTGAATATTATTGTTTCTTTCAATTTTGTGATGGATATTTTTCATTTGTCCCTTAAAGGATATTTACTCATTCTGTATCCTTCTCTGTTCTCTGGAAATATGAGCCGTATGGATTATAGCAACTCTTGGCTGTTGCCAATATAAATATGAGACTATACTTGGTACCTTGGAAAGAGCAATATCTTTGGCTACCTAACAACTTATTTCTTTCTATCCCATAATTAAATGCTTCTTCCTGTTCATGCTCCACATAAGGAGGGATATACAATAGAAAGAAGAAATTTATGAGTTTATTTCAGCCCCAGGCTATCTCATATCCTACAATGATTGGTAGTAGTCAGTTTGTTACTTCCAGCTGAACAATAACCCATTTGGATTTCCTAATGAGATTGTGCTCTGGACTTACACATGCACATCAACATCCATGAGAAGCAAAGGTTACCATGGTATAACATAATAGAGAATAACCTAGATTAGAAATATCTTAATTTTGGCCTAATTCTGATATAAATAAATTAATGTCAGGAAAGTTTCCTCATCACATTGACTTTAATTTTCTCCTAGAGAAAATAAGAGAACTCTATTTCATGACTGATAAAGATGCTTCCATCTCTAAACTGTGGCCTATAATTTTTAACCCTTTTACCATAAATGCACAATTATGGATTGAACATGTCCCTTAACATTTGTATGGTGAAATCCTAACTACCAGAATGGGACTTTATTTGGAAATAGGGTTGTTATCAATGTAATTAAAGTTAAGATGAAGTCATATTGGCACAGGGCAGTGCCTATATTAAGATGACTGGTATCTTTAAAAAAAAACAAAAAACTCATGAAACGAGGCAGACACACAAAAAGAGAAGATAATACAGAGACACAAAAAGAAGAAAGAAGGCAATCTACTTGCTAGGAGTGAGCCCTGAATCAGATCCTTCCTTAATGGCCTAGGCAGCATGGCCCTGCCAGCATCTCATTTTTAGCCTTCTGTTCTCCAGAACTGTGAGAAAATAAATGGCTGGTTTTCTAAGCTACCCAACTTGTAATACTTTGTTATAACAGCACTCACCTCTGGGTTCCCTTTCCTGACTTTATTCCTAAATCCAGTGGTGAAAATCCCTCACTCCCCCAGAACTAATTCTCTTCCCACACCCTCCCCAGTTCCCAAGGAGAGAGTGAACCAAAAAACTGGTCCTTCTGCAGTCAGTTTCTGTGGGTATGAATTGGATTATGTCACATACTCTTCTTATGTCTAATCAAATGATATATATACAATTTATTCATTGAAATACCATCAATTATTAAATTATAAAGCAAATCCTTGAGAAACAAATTCCTAGTCCCCATCTACTGTGTGCCAGAGCATGCCTATAGCAATTTGTTTCAAGAACATTAATATATACTTGCACACAATATGCCTAAGTATATCTAGAAACGTCAACAAATAAGTCAAAATGCTATATTAGGAAGTTAATATCATTTTAATAATACTGTATGAGAAACATTAAGTGTGGTTCCTGCATATAAATACAGGGCAAAACTAGAAGACACTAGCCTTCATGCTACTTTCTCTAATTTTATACTTGTTTTATTTTGTTTTTCCTTTCTTTCTGGAAGACTGTAGGGCTGTGTGCTATTTTATGTCTTGCCTTCTTGAATTTTCCAATTTCACAGTGTTCTTTTAGTTTGAAGACAGTCGTAAATTACTTTTTGGTCCACCCAACTGAATTATCACTTTTCCCATGGGGCTGGAAAACCACTTTTCATAACTACTGCGTCTTATAGTAGCTGGATTTACAGACCTTTGAACTCTTTAATATTAGAGTTTAAAAGATTAACTGCAATTTTAATTTTTTCAACTAAAATCTCATAACTCATACTTGTCAGAATGGCTATTATCAAAGAGATAGAAAATAACAAGGGTTGGCAAGAGCATGTAGGAAAGGGAACTTTTGTGTACTATTGGTGAGAATGTAAATTGGTGCAGCCACAATGGAAAACAGTATATAGTTTCCCCAAAAATTGAAAAATAGAACTATCATATAATCCAACAGTTTAATTTCTGAGAATTTATCTGAAGAAAATGAAAACATAAATTATAAAAGATACATGTATATTTATATATGCACACGTATGTATGCATATGTACATATATGTATATGTGTGTGTGTATAAATATATACATATATATATATATGGACTTCCCCGGTGGCTCAGTTGGTAAAGAATCTGCCTGCAATGCAAGATCAATCCTCGGGTTGGGAATATCCTCTGGAGAAGGAAACGGCTGTTCACTACAGTATTCTTGCCTGGAAAATTCCGTGGAAAGAGGAGACTGGCGGTACAGTCCATGGGATCTCAAGAGTCAGACATGACTTAATGACTTCACCACCACCACACACACACACACACACACACACACACACATATATAATATACACACACACATACACATTGCTATGTTTATTGCGGGCTTCCCTGATGCTCAGTGGTAAAGAATCTGCCTGCCAATGCAAGATGCAGGTTCAATCCCTGAGTCAGGAACGTCCCCCTGGAGAAGGAAATGTCAACCCACTAAGGTAATCTTCTCTGGGAAATCCCATGGACAGAGGAATCTAGCTAGCTACAGTCCCTGGGGTCACAAGAGTTGGCCACGACTTAGCAACTACACAATAACAACAACATATTAATTGTAGCATTGTTTACAATAGCCAAGAATTGGAAGCAAGCTAAGTGTCCATCATAGATGAATGGATAAATAGGTGATATATCATATATACATATACTATATAGTGATATTATATATACATGTATGTGATAGAATATTACTCAGCCATGTAAAGGAATGAAATCTTTCCCTTTGGGACAACATGGATGGATCTAGAGTATATTGTGCTAAGTGAAATAAGTTAGAAAAAGACAAATACTATATGATTTCACTTATGTATAGAATCTAAAAAACAAATAAACAAAACAGAAGTAAACTTATAAACAAACTGGTGATTGTCAGAGGGGAGAGGGTGGGGAACAGGCAAAATAAGTGAAAGCAATTAAGAGGTGCAAACTCAACTTATAAAGTGAATAAGTCACAGGGATATAATGTACAACATAGGGAATATAATCAATATTATTGTAATAACTGTATGGTAACTAGACCTGTGGTAGTCATTTCACAATGTATTAAGATATTGAATCATGATGTTATGCACATAAATCTAATATAAGTCAATTATAATTTAACAAAAAAAGTTTATAATGAGGTAAGCATTTAGGATATTGATATAGGCTGAATGAATCTCCCCAAAATTCATCTGCGGAAGCCCTAACCCCTAGTGTGATGGTATTTGGAAGAAAGGTTTTCAAAGGTAATGAGAATGAGATAAAGCTTTGACAGAGGAGTAAACATCTGCTGTTTAAATAACCCAGTCTATAGTATTTTGTTAGAGCAACCCAAGCTGACAAAGACAAATATGTTGGACACTTTGCATATGTTAGTTATGTCATTAATCCCCAAAACTGTGATGTGTGACTGTTAGGTTCCCCACTTAGAGATGAGAAAACTGAAGACTGGAAAAATTGGCCCAAGATACCAAGGTAAGTGATTGAACCAGGATTTGGAATTCAGTCAGCGTGATTTATCATACAGCTCTGCATAAGACAACCAATATCACTATACTGACTACAGTCAAAAAATAATTTCATTCAGGTGGCTTGTATCATTTAAGGGGAAAGTGAAAATATCCATCAGCTTTTCTGAATACTAAAAATAAACATTACTACTCTTGAGAGTCCCTTGGACTGCAAAGAGATCCAACCAGTCCATCCTAAAGGAGATCAGTCCTGAGTGTTCGTTGGAAGGACTGATGCTGAAGCTGAAACTCCAATACTTTGGCCACCTCATGCGAAGAGGTGACTCATTGGAAAATACCCTGATGCTGGGAGGGATTGGGGTCAGGAGGAGAAGGGAACGACAGAGGATGAGATGGTTGGATGGCATTACCGACTCCGTGGACATGAGTTTGAGTAAACTCTGGGAGTTGGTGATGGACAGGGAGGCCTGGTGTGCTGCGATTCATGGGGTCGCAAAGAGTCAGACCCGACTGAGCGACTGAACTGAACTGACTCTTAAGATAATTGCAAATAATTGGGGATCTGAGACTTGGAAATATAATACTGTATTTCCCTGTTTCAATATGCTAGGTATACTCCCTGGTAACTCAGCTGGTAAAGAATTCACTTGCAATGCAGGAGCTGCTGCTGCTGGTAAGTCACTTCAGCCGTGTCCAACTCTGTGCGACCCCATAGACGGCAGCCCACCAGGCTCCCCCATACCTGGGATTCTTTAGGCAAGAATACAAGAGTGGGTTGCCATTTCCTTCTCCAATGCCTGAAAGTGAAAAGTGAAAGTGAAATCGCTCAGTCATGTCCGATTCTTTGCGACCCCATGGACTGCAACCTACCAAGCTCCTCAAGGTCCATGGGATTTTTCCAGGCAAGAGTACTGGAGTAGGTTGCCATTGCCTTCTCTGCAATGCAGGAGACCCCAGTACAATTCCTGGGTTAGGAAGATCCTCTAGAGAAGGGATAGGCTACCCACTCCAATATTCTTGGGCTTCCCTGGTGGCTGTCAGTAAAAGAATCTGCCTGCAATGTGAGAGACCTGGGTTCGATCCCTGGGTTGGGAAGATCCCCTGGAGGAGGGCATGGCAACCACTCTAGTATTCTTGCCTGGAGAATCTCCATGGACAGAGGAGCCTGGCAGGCTGCAGTCCATGGGGCTGCAAATAGTCGGAAATGACTATGTGACAAAGCACAGAGCATACTATGAGAAAAAGAAAGTTTAACTTTCTTCTCCACGGCTGTGTGAGTCTAACTTCACTTTGGTTCTAGTAGCCTATTAGCATTTCTTTCATTTTGCAACATGTACAAATCTTACCTGCCCTCTGTCCTCCTCTATGATATTACTTTTATTTCTTCTTAAGAAACATGGTTGATTGCTTGATTTCATTACAAAAAACTTAATTATTGAAGGAATAAGTATTCCAGGTACTTTCTGTCTAGAAATGCAAATTGGTTTACATTCAAAGACTTTAAGAAGTCAAGTTTCAAAGTCTCCTTTTAAGCTGATCTGAAACTTGAAGAATGAAACTAGAGAGTAGAATTTCTCTTATAAATATGGTCATCAAAAAAACCCATATGCTGTTTGGTTCCTATGTTATTACATTTCATAATGAGCTTTGAATGAGAAGGATAAAAGTGAACATCATTAAAACAGATGATTCATGCAGAGTGGGTCTTTAAAGACAGTTATATATTGATGAAAGTTGTCAGTGTCATTATGTACTTGTCAAGTGAAAAGAAATAAAAAATTTAGACCTAAAAAATGTAAGATTACATTTTTTTAGAAATCAACCTTAATAGCAAACAACCAGCTACTGAAGAGTTATCAAATAAATAAAAGACTTGGAGGTAGGTGTTTGGTAATGTCAAATGCCAGACACGAAGCTAAATGATGAACATATGCTTCAGTTATTTTATCTTCATCATAATAATTTATTCATTAATTAATTCAAATTTTATTGAATAATTATGGAGAAAGAGACAATGATACTAACCAACTATCTAATTTCCTTTTGTATGTTTCCCAGCTCCCCTTGCAGTTAACGAGGAACTTGTAAGTAGAGCTCCAATACTTTGGAGCTTCTCTTACATGTGTGTGGATACTCAGTCACTCTGTCAGGTGTTCGACTCTTTGTGACCCCATGGACTGTAGCCCACAGGCTCCACTGTCCATGGAATTCTCCAGGCAAGAATACTGGAGTGGATTGTCACTTCCTTCTCCAGAAGATCTTGCCCACCCAGGGATGGAACCCGCAACTCTTGTGTCTCCTGCATTGGCAGGCAGATTCTTTGCCACTGCACCACCTGGGAAGCCTCTACTTACATGTAGAAGCTCCAAAATAACATGCATTATTGAATGAGATTCCATTCATTCAATCAATTCAATGGAATTGAATGGAATTCCAATGAAAAGTCCCTGGGCAATTCTCAGCTCCTCATTTCCACTGCTATAATAATCAGGAAGAAGGTCTCATATTTGAGGTGATGGATCTGCAATACCTAAACAATGTGCATTGCTGAATTACCACACTGATTATCAAAATCTTGACTGCAATTGTCAGATGACATCATCTATCAGATGACAACAGTCCTTAAGAGTCACCCAAATCAGCAATGGGCTTGTCATGAGTATTAAGTGAATGTTTTGTTTAAAACCAGTGAGTTTGGGGGACTAATACCACAGACCAATCTAAGTTTCCTGACAAAACACTTATCATGTTCACTCATGATAAATATTCACCAATATTCACTAATTTGACAAATATTACTGAATACCTTGTATTTATCAGGCTGTGTGCTAGATTCTGAATATGTACTTGTTAAAAAATAAAATTCCCTGGCATATAGAGCTCATAATCTAATGGGATGCATAAAAAATAATTTGTCAAATTATTGTTCAATATCCTATTACCTCACTATTTTTATTAATGTTACTGCTAATTATTATTATACTGCTTGTGTAACAACCCATGCCCAAATAAGAATATAATTTATTCAAGTTTCATTCTACAAATGAGCTTATTTAATTCATATGCTCACTCTGATTATCAAAATCTTGACTGTAATTGTCAGATGACATCATCTATCAGATGACCCTATGTTCAAATAGTCAAAGATTTCTCATGTTTTTAGGAATAAAAGCATCACATGATAAACACATGTGTTTATCAAACACTTATCATAGACATTGCCATTCTGTCTTCTATTTACACTTATCTATGAATAGTTCTATATGTATCCATTGAATCTATATTAAGGTAAATAAAAGTTGATACTGATGTCTTCAATTCTAACCCATTATTATGTGGATCATTCTAGCTTATTCTCTTGCTTGATTATAAGGTCCTATCTGCATTTTACATTTAAGTTTATAGTCCATTTTGAGCTAATTTTTGTGTAAGGTATACCTTCTCTCTCTAGGTCCTTGTTTTATGCATATTGACTTTCCAGTCGTTTCAACAATAATTGTTTAAAGACCATCATTTCTCCATTGTACTGTTTTTATGCGTTTGTTGAAAAGCAATTTGTTATTTGGTATGGTTCTATTTCTGGACTGTCTATTCTCTTCCATTAATCTGTGTTCCTATTATTTTACCAATACCACAATGACTTAATTACTGTAGTTTTTTAGGAAGACTTAAAATCAAGTATTATGAATACTCCAGTTATGCTCTTCACTTTAGTACCATGTTGCTATTCTAGGACCTTTGTCTTTCCATATAAATTTTAGAATCATTCTGTCCATGGTTACAAAATAGCCTTCTGGAATTCTGATTCAGACTGTGCTGAAACTACAGACCAAATTTACAAGGAATTCTCATATGAATTGGAGAAGGCAATGGCAATCCACTCCAGTACTCTCGCCGGGAGAATCCCATGGATGGAGGAGCCTGGTAGGCTGCCATCTATAGGGTTGCACAGAGTCGGACACAACAGATGAGACTTAGCAGCAGATTGTATAAATAGTACTGAATTTTCTACTCCCTGAACATGGAATAGCTCTCTGTTTAATTAGTTGTTTTCTTTTACTATTTTTACCATTTTGTTTTGAACTTTTCGTCATATAGATCCTACATTTATTTACTTGGATTTATTGTTTTAAATACTCTGTGTTTTTGGTAATTTCATAAATTAAAAAAAAAAATTTAATTTCCAAATGTTCCTTACTGGCTTGAAGAAAAAGCAACTGATCATTGTATATGGACATTATATCATACAACCTTGCTAATATTTATTATTTCCAGAAAATGTTTTCCTGTAGTCTTTCAGTTCATTTAAGTTCAGTCGCTCAGTTGTGTCTATTTTTGCGACCCCATGAACCGCAGCATGCCAGGCCTCCCTGTCCATCACCAACTCCTGGAGTATACCCAAACCCATGTCCATTGAGTCGGTGATGCCATCCAGCCATCTCATCCTCTTGTCCCCTTCTCCCGCCCTCAATCTTTCCCAGCATCAGGGTCTTTTCCAGTAATTCAGCTCTTCACACCAGGTGGCCAAAATATTGGATTTTCGGCTTCAACATCAGTCCTTCCAATGAACACCCAGGACTGATCTCCTTTGGGATGGACTGGTTGGATCTCCTTGCAGTCCAAGGGTTGAATTTCCTTTCTCTCAAGAGTCTTCTCCAACACCACAACTCAAAAGCATCAATTCTTCAGCACTCAGCTTTCTTTACAGTCCAACTCTCACATCCATAAATGACTACTGGAAAAATCATAGCTTTGACTAGATGGACCATTGTTGGCAAAGTAATGTCTCTGCTTTTTAATATGCTATCTAGGTTGGTCATAACTTTCCTTCCAAGGAGTAAGTGTCTTTTAATTTCATGGCTGCAGTCACCATCTGCAGTGATTTTGGAGTCCCCCAGAATAAAGTCAGCCACTGTTTCCACTGTTTCCCCATCTATTTGCCATGAAGTCATGGGAAAAAATGTCATGATCTTAGTTTTCTGAATGTTGAGCTTTAAGCCAACTTTTTCACTCTCCTCTTGCACTTTCATCAAGAGGCTCTTTAGTTCTTCTTCACTTTCTGCCATAAAGGTGGTGTCATCTGCATATCTGAGGTTATTGATATTTCTCCCAGCAGTCTTGATTCCAGCTTGTGCTTCCTCCAGCCCAGCATTTCTCATGATGTACACTGTATATAAGTTAAATAAGCAGGGTGACTCATTTTCCTATTTGGAACCAGTCTGTTGTTCCACTCCAGTTCTAACTGTTGCTTCCTGACCTGCATACAGGTTTCTCAAGAGGCAAGTCAGGTGGTCTGATATTCCCATCTCTTTCAGAATTTTCCAGTTTCTTGTGATCCACACAGTCAAAGGCTTTGGCAGAGTCAATAAAACAGAAATAGATGTTTTTCTGGAACTCTCTTGCTTTTTCGATCAATCAGCAGTTGTTGGCAATTTGATCTCTGGTTCTTCTGCCTTTTCTAAAATGAGCTTGAACATCTGGAAGTTCATGGTTCACGTATTGCTGAAGCCTGGCTTGGAGAATTTTGAGCATTACTTCACTAGCGTGTGATATGAGTGCAATTGTGCCATAGTTTGAGCATTCCTTGGCCTTGCCTTTAGAGTTTTCTATATAGACAATCATGTCATTGGCGAGTAAAGAAACTTTACTTCTAATCTTTACAATCAGTACTTTTTCTCATCTTTTTGCATTTAGGAAGCTCTTCAAGTATGTTGTTGTTAGAAGCTAAGTTGTTTGCAACTCTGGGGGCCCATGGTCTGCAGCATGATAAGCTTCCCAGTCCTTCACTGTCTCCCAAAGTTTGCTCAAATTCATGTCCATTGATTCAATGATGCCATTGAACCATCTCATCCTCTGCTGCCCTCTTTTCCCTTTGTCTTCAAACATTTCCAGCATCAGGGTCTTTTCCAGTGAGTTGGCTCTTTGCATCAGGTGGCCAAAGTACTGGAGCTTCAGCTTCAAAATCAGTCCTACCAATGAATATTCAGGGTTGATTTCCTTTAGGACTGACTGGTTTGATCTCCTTGCAGTCCAAGGGATTCTCAAGAGTCTTCTCCAGCACCATAGTTTGAAAGCATCAATTCTTTGGCACTCAGCCCTCTTTATGGTCCAACTCTAACATATGAACATGACTACTGGAAAAACCATAGCTTTGACTGTTCGGACTTCTGTCAGCAAAGTCATGTCTCCTCTTTTTAATATGCAGTCTGGGTCTGTCATAACTTTTCTTCCAAGGAACAAGAATTTTTGAATTTCACAGCTGCAGTCACCATCCACAGTGATTTTGGAGCAAAAAAAAAAAACAAAAAACAAAAAACCTGTCATCTATTTGCCATGAATTAATGGGGCCAGATACCATGATTGTTGGTTTTTGAAATCTGAGTTTTAAGCCAGCTTTTTTACTCTCCTCTTTCACCTTCATCAAGAGGTTATTTAATTCCTCTTTGATTTCTACCATTAGAGTGGTATAATCTGCATATCTGAGGTTGTTAACATTTCTCCCAGCAATCTCAATTCCACCTTGTGCTTCATCCAGCCTAGCATTTCGCATGATATACACTACATAGAAGTTAAGTAAGCAGAATGACAATATACAGCCTTGACGTACTCCTTTCCCAATTTTGATCCAGTCCATTGTTCTGTGTCTGGTTCTAACTGTTGCTTCTTGACCTTTCCTAGGAGGCAGGTAAGGTAGTCTGGTATTCCCATCTCTTTAAGAATTTTCCAGTTTGTTGTGATCCACACAAAGGCTTTAGTGTAGTCAAGAAAGAGATGTTTTTTTCTGGAATTATCTTGCTTTTTCAATGATCCAGTGGATGTTGGCAATTTGATCACTGGTTCCCCTGCTTTCTCTAAATCCAGCTTGTATATCTGGAAGTTCTCAGTTCACATATTGTTGAAGCCTAGTTTGAAAGATTTTGAGCATTTTCTTGTTAGGGTGTGAGATGAACACCATTGAACAGTAGTTTGAACATTCTTTGTCATTGCCCTTCTTTGGGATTAGAATGAAAACTGACCATTCCCAGTCCTGAGTTTTCCAAATTTGCTGGCATATTGAGTGCAGCACTTTAGCATCATTAGCAGCAGCATCTTTTATGATTTGAAATAGCTCAACTGGAATTCCATCCCTTCCACCTGCTTTGTTTGTAGTAATGCTTCCTAAGGCCCACTTGACCTCACATTACAGAACGCCTGGCTGTAGTTGAGTGACTACACCATCTGGGTTATCCAATTCATTAAGACTTTTTTTTTTTCTTTTTTATGGTTCTTCCTATATCCTTGTCATCGTTTCTTAATCTCTCACGCTTCTGTTAGGTCCTTGCTGCTTCTGTCCTTTATTGCAACCATCATTGCATGAAATGTTCCCTTGGCCTCTAATTTTCTTGAAGAGACCTCTAGTCTTTCCATTTGATTGTTTTCTTCTATTTTTCTTCATTGTTCACTGAAGAAGGCTTTTTTCTCTCCTGGTTATTCTTTGATTTTCTATAGTGCAAACATAATATACCCAAGTTTGGGTTTTTGGTGTTATTGTTTGTTGTTTAAGTGTTCTTTCAGCATCCTGGATCTGGATTTGTTGGCCATTATTAACTTTGGAAAGTCCTTGGCCATTATCACTGTAATATTTCTTCTGTTCTCCTTTCTCTTTCTTCTCATTTACTTATTACAGTTATATACTTGTTAAACATTTTAGATATTTCCCCACAATTCTTAGGTGTTAGTTTTGTTTTTTTTCATTCTTTTTTCCTCATTGCATTTCCGATTGGGGGTTTTCTATTGTTCAATTTTTAACCTCATAGATTTTTTCCCCCCTATTTCTCTTATAATATTTATTTCTAGCATGTCTTTACATTTCTTTTAGAGATTCTCTGCATTTACTACCTATCTTTTCATTTTGTTTTCCTCACTGGAGACCTTAAAATATTACTCTCAATTTTTAAAATTCCATTTCTGATAATATGAACACATCAGTAGTATATGTGAGTCTGGTTTCAGTAACCAGAAGAAAGGATCTTTCTGATGCCTTTACTGCAAAAATCTGGAGTATATAAGATTCCTGCTAGGTATAGGGGAATTCCCTAAGAATCAGACTGCAGCTGCCAGAGTTTCTCACACTCAAGCTAGCCCAGTCTCTGTCTCCAACAGTGCATCAGAATTATCAAGTAAGTGTTCCTACTTTTTTTGGCTCAGTGGCTTCTGCTCCAGTAAGCAGGCCTCAGCAGTGATTTTCTATATTCACTCATCTCTCTATATTTTGGGGTGACAGATTTCCCTACAAACTCAATTTTCATGGGAGTCTAAGGAAACTCATTGATTTTCAATTTGTGTAATTCTTCTTCTTGGAAGGATGTAGTGATGACCTCCAATTTCTTTAAACAGAGTTAACCTAATAATTCTTTTTAAAAAGCAATTTAAAAATGTATTTCATTTAATGAAATAGCCCTACAAATACACATTGAAATGAGTTCTGGAGATCTGGTTCCTAATACAACATGCTATCTTTAGAAGGCAGTAATGACTAATTTACCTCAATCCCAAAATTCGTTATTATATAAATTTTATATCATTATACAAGAGTGGATAGCTTTGTTATTTAAAACTTGATTGAATTATAGTGAATTAAACCAAAACTAAATATTCACTCATTGCTTTACTTGTGCATATTTCTGAGTTATTCAGCACAAAAAAGAAGGAGATTATAGTATTCCATTATATGATTCTTCAAAGGTTCTTGTATCAATTTTTCCTCAAGAAATTTAATAGTACTACTTTTCTTTCCAAATGGCTGATTATTTAACCAGAGGCAAGGAATATATAAACAGTATAACACTTAGAATTAGAAACTGGTATAGAATTAGAAGTAGCATGGGCAGTAATTTTGAAAAATTAGGTCTTAGCTTGTTAGTCTAAGTATTTTCATTGGCACTAAGGAATTTCAATAAACTGTGAATCTCATCAGCTAGGTTCATCTTAAGAGCACTTCAGAATTATGCTTCATTATTGTTCAAGCAGTACAAAGATCAAAGGAAGAGTAGCCACCTTTATTTTAAAGAATGCTCTAAATTAAATTGTCCAAACTTCATATCTGTACATGTCCAGTTTTTCTAATTAACATGACTATTCCTTTCTCCAGGGAACATTTCAGTAACACTGGCTGAATACATTTTTCACATTCTACATTTAAAAAATTCAACTTATGCTGACAACCTAGTTTTACATTCATCTCAGTAAAGACATCTTTCTACATACCTCTATAAGAACACTAAATCTCTATAGCTTTCTTGTACTTTGCTTGGGCATTTCCTTTTTCACCTATTATAAGGTTTAGTCATGCCCGGATTCTGACCTAGGAGAGACAACAGAGAAGATACTACAGGATCTATCAAGGAATGGAACTTCTGCCTTGGACCTCTGTTCTTTTACCTTCCTTAGATAATGATCATTTTCATCCTCTCTCCATAGACAGTAACACTCACAACACCAGGGGATATGCAAATACATTTGTTCTTCCCTCCATGGCATTTTGGTTTTATTTTTTGATTAAGAAAATATCAATTATACATTGGAAAAATATCTGCCTCTATTGTAATCAGTACAGTGAGCAGTCAAGGTGTATATCTGTGACCAGGCTACATTAAACAGGTCAGTCTTTGGAATTTAAATCTTAAGCAGAGTAGAATAAGGAACATGATAGGTAGAATTAAAGCTGGCTGCCAAGATTCCCACCCTCAGTGTACACATACCTTTTTCCAGTTACTCAGTAAAACACTAATCTTGTTTTTGCTATGATGGGATTTTTGCAGATGTGATTAATGTCCCAAATCAGATTTAAGAAAGGGAAATGGGTGTCAATTGGCCTGAACTAACCAGGTGAACACTTAAAAGGGACGAGGCTTTTCCTGAACAAAAATATTCAGAGCATGAGAGGAATTTGACACAAGAAAGATTTACAATTATTACTTTGAAGATGGAGATGCCAACTGGCAATGAACATTGGTGATGTTGAGGAGCTAAAAACAGCTTCTAGCTGATAACCTGTAAGGAAACAGAGACCTCAGTCCTACAACTGCATGGAACTGAATTCCATTAACAACTTGAAGGAGCTTGGAAGTGAATTCTTCCTAGAGCTTCCAGATGACAACTAGGCCTGGCTGACACTTGATATCAACCTTTGAGACTATGAATAGAGAATCCTATCACACCATTTTCAGACCTTTGACCTAGGGAAGGATGAGATAATAAACACAGGCTTTCATATGCTAAATTCATGCTAATCTGTTAAACATCATTAGTAAACTAATACAGAAGAGAACTTGTTAGAATCAAACCCTGGAGATTTTTCTTTCTAGCTTTGTAATGTTGGTCATTACTGTATGTACTTTTGTTTCTTTAACTGTAAAATGCATACAAAACATCCTTTCTTATATGGTTTTTGAGGGGATAAAAGAAGTTGCAAATCCCATTTTTATATTGATGATTCAGATAAATTTGACTCACAAAGTGTTTTGTTAGACTTCATTCCTGTGCAAGAAGCAGGAGCCCTTTCAACATGGCATGTATTTAAGAAGAGACCCTTCTATTTTGTGAGAATAGAGACTCCTGAAAAATAAAATACAAAAAGTAAAGTCTGGTCTGAAGAAACTCATAAAACAATTCCATTCTTTGTGTAACTTTCTTGGATGGATTTTAATCTCTCCTTTTCATTTCCCAGTTTTATTGAGATATAATTGATATATATCTTGTAAGTTTTAAGATACATAAAATGCTAATTTGATACATGTATATATTGCAAAATGATTATCAAAATAAGGGTTTCCCATGTGGTGTAGTGGTAAAGAACCCACCTGCCAATGCAGGTAGATGTAAGAGACACGGGTTCAATCCCTGGGTTGGGAAGATTCCCCTGGAGAAGGGAATGGCAACCCACTCCATTATTCTTGCCTGGAGAGTCCCCATGGACAGAGGAGCCTGGCAGGCTACAGTCCACGGGGTCACAAGCAGTTGGACATGACTGAAGTGACAGCACATGCAACACACTCAGCACCTCACATAATTACAGTTTCTGTGTATGTGGTGAGAACATTTAAGACTTACTCTTTTAAGAACTTCCAATTATAATTCAGTATTTTTAACTATATTCATCATGTTGAATATTAGATTTCCAGATCTTATTCATCTTATTGGAAGTCCAATGACCAACTTCTCATTTCTGCCAACTCTGGGGCCCTGGTAACCACCATTCTACCTTCTATTGCTATGATTTCAGTTTTTCATACATGTGTAAGTAAGATCATACAGTATTTTTCTCTGAGTTTTTCACTTAGCACAATGCCCTCAAGGTCCAATTATATTGTTTCAAATGTCAGGATTGCTTTATTTTATGGTTGAATAACATTCAACTGTATATGTACTACATTTTTTATCTGTTCATCCATTGATGAATATTTAAATTGTTTTATTTCTAATTTTCTATACATGGTTCTCACTCAAAATTTTAGCATTTCCTGTGGCTCTAACTCTACCTCTCATCATACATCAAGATGGGTTGATTTACTCTCAGTATCTCTTGAATTAAGTTATTAAGAAAAGGAATCAGATTTTATCAGCCCAGCTTATGTCTTAATTCACTGTGATCCAATCAGTTGTAGCCTTGAGGTGAATACTGTCACATTACCTGAAGCTAACAGAAGCGGCTGCGCTTTGCTGGAACAGCCATGAAGAGACACCCCACGTCCAAGGTAAGAGAAACCCAATTAAGACAGTAGATGTTGTGAGAGGGCATCAGAGGGCAGACAGACTGAAATGACAATGACAGAAAACTAGCCAATCTGATCACATGGACCACAGTCTTGTCTAACTCAGTGAAACTAAGCCATGCCTTGTGGGGCCACCCAAGACAGATGGGTCATGGTGGAGACATCAGACAGAAATGTGGTCCACTGGAGAAGGGAATGGCAAACCACTTCATTGAGAAGTGCCTTGAGAACCCCATGAACAGTATGAAAACACAAAACGATAGGACAGTGAAAGATGAACTCCCCAGGTCGGTCGGTGCCCAATATGCTACTGGAAATCAGTGGAGAAATAACTCCAGAAAGAATGATGGGACAGAGCCAAAGCAAAAACAACACCCAGTTGTGGATGTGACTATGATAGAAACAACTTCTGATGCTGTAAAGAGCAATATTGCATATGAACCTGGAATGTTAGGTCCACGAATCAATGTAACTTAGAGGTGGTCAAACAGGAGATGGCAAGGGTGAACTTTGACATTCTATGAATCAGCGAACTAAAATGGACTGGAATGTGTGAATTTAACTCACCTGACAATTTTATGTATGACTGAGAGCAGGAATCCCTTAGAAGAAATGGAGTGGCCATCATAGTCAACAAAAGAGTCCAAAATGCAGTACTTGGGTGCAATCTCAAAAACGACAGAATGATCTGTCTGTTTCTAAGGCAAACCATACAATATCACAGTAATTGAAGTCTATGCCCCGACTAGTAATGTTGAAGAAGCTGAAGTTGAACAGCTATGAAGACCTACAAGACCTTTTAGAACTAACACCCAAAAAAGATGTTCTTTTCAATTTACGGGACTGGAATGTAAAAGTAGGAAGTCAAGAAATACCTGGAATAACAGGCAAATTTGGCCTTGGAGTACAGAATGAGGCAGGGCAAAGGCTAATAGAGTTCTGCCAAGAAGATGCACTGGTCATAGCAAACATCATCTTCCAACAACACAAGAGAAGAATCTATACATGGACATCACCAGATGGTCAACACCAAAACCAGATTGATTATATTCTTTGCAGCCGAAGATGGAGAAGCTCTACACAGTCAGCAAAAACAAGACTGGGAGCTGACTGTGGCTCAGATCATAAACTCCTTACTACCAAATTCAGACTTAAATTGAAGAAAGTGGGGAAAACCACCAGACCATTCAGGTATGACCTAAATCAAATCCCTTATGATTATATAGTAGAAGTGAGAAATAGATTTAAGGGACTATATCTGATAGACAGAGTACCTGATGAACTATGAACGGAGGTTCGTGACATTGTACAGGAGACAGGGATCAAGATCACCCCCAAGAAAAAGAAATGCAAAAAAGCAAAATGACTGTTTGAAGAGGGCTTAGAAATAGCCAGGAAAAGAAGAGAAGCCAAAAGCAAAGGAGAAAAGCAAAGATATACCCATTTGAATGCAGGGGTCCAAAGAATAGCAAGGAGAGACAAGATATCAATGCAAAGCAATTGCATTGCTCAGCAATTTCCTTCCTCACTGATCAGTGCAAAGAAACAGAGGAAAACAATAGAATGGGAAAGTCTGGAGATCTCTTCTAGAAAATTAGAGACACCAAGGGGAACATTTCATACAAAAATGTGCTCAATAAAGGACAGAAATTATATAGACCTAACAGAAGCAGAAGATATTAAGAAGAGGTGGCAAGAATACACAGAAGAACTGTACAAAAAAGATCTTCACGACCCAGATAATCACGATGATGTGATCACTCACCTAGAGCCAGACATCCTGGAATGTGAAGTCAAGTGGGCCTTAGGAAGCATCACTACGAACAAAGCTAGTAGAGGTGATGGGATTCCAGTTGAGCTATTTCAAATGCTGAAAGATGATGCTGTGAAAGTGTTGCACTCAATATGCCAGCAAATTTGGAACTATGTAAACTACGTAAAGAAGATGTTTTGAAGCAGGCAAAGTAGGAGAGTCATATATTGTCATCCCATGGAAGACTGTTGGTATACCCCTGTCCAAGATATGGAAAAGACAAGAATACAACTAGTATAGAATACCATTCCCTGGAAGGAGCGATGAGTAGCCCAGGCCTTGAACAGAAAAGTGCTTATTCAGAATAGTAGCTGATCAATACCATGGGATTCTTTATCATTGTTGTCACTTTGTTTGTCTTTTGAGTTGAGGGATAAGGAAAAGAATCACAGAAATATCAGATCAGAAGAACAGATCAGAAGAACAGGGCCTAAACTTTCATAGTTTTGACATGGAAAGAATGGATGAGTGAATTTCCCACAAGTCAAATAAACAAGGAATAAAAATTGAAAATGAACCATTTGTCAATGCTCTGTCCTCATAGAGGAAGAAAATATGGATTAAATTAAATGACTAAAAACAGTTCATGAAAGGTTATTCCAGGAATATTAATGAATGAAGCAATGGGCATGGAGATAAAAGGAGTTCTAATGGGATTTCTTGAAGAACAAACAGTTTTCCTTCCTTTCTATGGGGGATTAGTTCCAGGGCCCCTCTGAATACCAAACTTCCTATTGCTCAAGTCCTTTATCTAAAGTGGCTATCTGTTTACTGATAATCTAAGCACATCCTCCTGTATACTTTAAATGGTCTCTAGGTTATTTATAATACCTAATACAAAGTAAATGCTATGTGAATAGTTGCCAGCATGCAAAAAATTCAAGTTTTACTTTAAGAAAATTTCCAGATTTAAAACAAACAAACAATTTTTTTGATCTGTGGTTAGTTCAATCCAAAGATGCAGAACTTGCCTGTATGGAAGGCCGGCCATACTTACGTTCAGTTCTTTTCAGTTCAGTTGCTCAGTCGTGTCCAACTCTTTGCGACCCCATGAACCACAGCAAGCCAGGCCTCCCTGTCCATCAACAACTCCCAGAGTCCACCCAAACCCAGGTCCATCAAGTCGATGATGCCATCCAACCATCTCATCCTCTGTCATCCCCTGCTCCTCCTGCCCCGAATCCCTTCCAGCATCAGGGTCTTTTCAAATGAGTCAACTCTTTGCATCAGGTGGCCAAAGTATTGGAGTTCCAGCTTCAACATCAGTCCTTCCAATGAACACCCAGGACTGATCTCCTTTAGGATGGACTGGTTGGATCTCCCTGCAGTCCAAGGGGCTCTCAAGAGTCTTCTCCAACACCACAATTCAAAAGCATCAATTCTTCGGTGCTCAGCTTTCTTTATAGTCCAACTCTCACATCCATACATGACCACTGGAAAAACCATAGCCTTGACTAGACGGACCTTTGTTGGCAAAGCAATGTCTCTGTTTTTTAATATGCTGTCTAGGTAACTATTTAGAATTTGGGTACCTATTTCTGAAAACACACTGATACACAGACTTTAACAGTGGAACCAAGTGATGCACCTTCAGCCTCTGTCAGGTAGATCTCCATTCCATTTACCTGAGTTAACGAAGTCAGGGCTTCCCTGGCTGCTCAGAGGCTAAAGAGTCTGCCTGCAATGCAAGAGACCTGGGTTCAATCCCCAGTTCAGGAAGATCCCCTGGAGAAGGAAATGGCAACCCACTCCAGTACTCTTGCCCAGAAAATTCCATGGACGAAGAAGCCTGGTAGGAATACAGTCCATGGGATCACAAAGAGTCTCACATGACTGAGCAACTTCACTAAGTAACCAAAACCAAAAGCAATTGTCTTTGAGGAGGAGGGGAAAAGATCCAAGGAAGAAGAGAGCAAACATACTGACTTCCTTCAGTGCAGATTTCTTGGGTCACAGCTTGTGTCTGAGCAAGAATGCGAAAGAATGGTGCAGGAGAAAATGACATTTTGATATGAGAAAACTTTTAAACTGGCCTAGAGAGAAGCGTACTTTTTAATACCTGCAAAATGACTGGAAAGAAGAGAGGTGTAAAAGAGTATGTTTGAAGGCAGTAATTAGGAAAATATAATAAAACTGTCATGTTAGTATCCCACAAAATTTAGACTGTGAAATATACCATTTTTTAACAGAATAAGAAGTTTGAAAACCAAAAGTTTATGCAAAATTGATAAGTTAAAAATATGAAAAATTAAAACATATAAACCCAATAAAAATGAATAATCAGATAAGACAAAAATAGGAAAGGACTTTGTATAAATGATGACTAAGAAATAAGCCACATAGTTCTGACTACACAGCACTTAAAATATTAAATATATATTTATATACTTAGCTATATATAATATTTTAAACTATTATTAAAAGTTCAGTAGACATTCACAGATTTCTATTTTTTGTTTCACTGTGTCAGCTTACTAATTTTAGCAATGTCATTCTGGAAAAAAATTCTTATATAAATGTTAGAAGTACTTAGTCTGTATTCTCTAATTTCTTAGGTATGTAGATTAAAAAAACAAAAAATACAAAAAACAGATGTATGTTATTTACCTGTCACATACTTGAAAGGTCGGGCATATTGAGACATGCCCCGGGAAAGTGCCGCAAGGCAAAGTCCGGAGGCTGGCTAAACTTCCGGGGACCGACCCCCTGCAGCCTGGTCCAATCAGGTACCCACCAGGAGCCCTCGGACACTGACCGCCGCTGTAGCCCGCGCTTTCTTCCTTATATGAAAAGACCTGGCTTGGACGCCCGCCCTGGCTATAAAACCCCTCCCCACCCCCTCATACCTCGCAGACTCCCTTTGTCTCCTCACTCACCCGCCCCCGGGAGTTCTGCCCGAGAGCGACCGCTCAATAAAGGCCTTTACCACCGGTCATTAGAGGCGGCTTTTTTCCCTCCCGCGGCGTTTTTCTAACAATACTTAGACCACACATACTTGACTTCACTCATTTAAATTCAGATTACCTGAAAATGCTTATCTATGCACTTTCATCAACATATATACAAATTTCACCACTCCTGCCTGAATCATTGGCATCAAACACATGTGTTACTTTGAACTAGTTGGCTTGAAGTGTCTCTTCTCATCAGATTCCAGGAGTTGCCACATGCAATTTATTAGTTTTCTGCTTGTCTATTTATGTTCTTAGTCCTGTTTATGTAATGAAATTTATTAACATCTTCCTAACTTTTTCCTCCTGGGATAAATATTCTTGCTCATTGTAGCAATTAAAAAAAAATCTGTTTACTTGATTTCTCAGAATTTTATTTTTAATTTAGCTTTTCCCCAAATCCACCTCAACAAGAGATAGAAATAGATAAAAAGCAAAAGAAGAGAAAGAAAACTGATCCAGATTTATGCCTCAGGGGATGAACTGATGTTTGAAATTTAATGTAAATTTAGTGTGATTGTGTATTTTTCTGGGGAGAATACATATTTTTCATACAGTTTTCAAAAAATATATGAAAAAATTAAGAATCTGTAGTCCATATTTTTTGTCCTTTGTGCCATGTAAGTCAGGTTTTGTGACACTTTCATAAAATAAATTGGTTAGAAATTAAAAGCATTATTGGTAAATTTTGCCAAGTTACTTTTGAATTGATAATCAGATCAATAATTTTTAGAATACTTGTTGAACTATCACCACTTAGCCAGGAGTTGAAACTTATATAAAGATAAAGAACAAGGTTTTGATAGGTGAATTTTTTGATATTTATTTAAATTTTTTAAAATGTATTTCCTATTGAGTATAAACTTTTTTCCATATAATTTTTTTCCTCTTTTTAATATAGTGCATGTCTTCTGACTATTTTTCTTAGACAGTCTGACAGTCTGAACCAATGACTTAAATGTAAATTATAAAATGTTCTGATTGGGAGAACTTGTGATCATTAATCATGATCCAAAAGTCCAGACTCTAATACAGACCCAGTTCTCTCTCCACCTCTGCACTGCTCACCATGGTCATGCTAAAAGAAAAAAAAAGCACAGCCACTGCCCTAGGGATACAAAATCCATCAAAAAAAATTAGGTACAGCCATTGCAGAGCATACTACATAGCACATTCAATAAATATATGTTGAATGAATTACATTTTTCTGAGCAACAGTTTGTCCATCAATCCACATAAACCTCCAGCCCAGTTGTTCAGAAAAGAAGATCTACTTTTCTGTGTTCCCATAGCACTTGCTTACATTTTTTTTATTATATTATGCTTCCCTTGTAGCTCAGTTGGTAAAAAAAAAAAAAAACTGCCTGCAATGCAAGAGACCTGGATTTAATCCCTGGGTCAGGAAGATCCCCTGGAGAAGGAAATGGCAACCCACTCCAATACTCTTGCCTGGAGAATCCCATAGACAGAGGAGCATGGCAGGCTACAGTCCATGGGGTGGCAAGAGTTGGACACAACTTAGTGACTAAACTCCATAATTTAATTTTATTGCATTTATTTCATTTTACACTACACCATTCACTCAATACTTTATCCACATAGATATATTATGAAGTTTCTAACTGTGATAGTCTCATAATATTCAAAAAGTCACTCAAGTTTCAGGTTGCAATTCACCTATCTTTTAAATAATGTGAATTATCCATTCATATACTAAATTTCTAAAAATACTTCACCTATTTTTTATGCATAAGCACTCTAAACTCTTTCAGGACAAGAGACCAACTAAGTCTATATGATAATATCCATAATAATAATACTGTAAAAAACATGTCATAGAATTAAATTTAGGAAGTAAGTTCAATTAATGGGATAGTTGGTGAAACCTCATTATATTCAGTGTTACTCTGCTACAGAGAAGCTTCATCTTTCAATCATCTGTAAGAGAATTATTAGCTTCTTAAATTTTTATATTATGATATTTAGTTTACAAGGACATGCTGAGGTACTTCAGTAATGAACACATTTGTTAAAATTACAAGCCAATAAAAAGGAATATAGATGTTTATCTCAAACTCATTCCAGCAGATACTACTTTTCCATTTGTTTACTCTAAATAAAAAGACTCTAAAGCTGATTTTCCTGAAAATTCAAAGGTGACAATATGCCAATATAAATGTTTAGAGCATTTGTGGTATTTGTGTACTGTAGTGGGTTAAATCTCACCCCTCCACCCTGCCCCAAAGAGATATGTTCAAGTCCTAATCCCTGGTACATGGGAGTGTGACCTTTGAACACAGTCTTTGCAGAGGTAATTAAGATAGTAGCAAGCTAGATTAGGGCAGATGCCAAGTTCAGTGACTAGTGTTTCTACAACAGAAAGGAAAGGGAGATTTGGACCCAGAGACACAGAGAAAAGAGATGACAGAGACAGACAGGACTGAGGCAGTTATAAGACAAAAAGTGAAAAAGATTGTTAGCAACCATCTGAAGCTAGGAAGAGGCAAGGAATAACTCCCTTGAAACTTCAGCAGTTCTACAGCATTGCCAACACTTTTTGATTTTGAATTTGTAACCTCTAGAACTATGAAAAAAATAACTGGTTTGTTTTAAGCCATCAGTTTGTGGTCATTTTTACAGCCCTAGAAAACTAATATGAGTACCAACCATACTAATACATGTACTAATGTTTTTTTATGTGCTGTGTACACAAATATTTACAAATAAGAAAAATGAAATATTTTCACAAAAATCAGGTATACATTAAAAAATGTCAAATGGAAGTTCCAAAACATCAGAGAAAAAAGGTAGAGAGATATCTTTTTAATGATTATTGTTATTTTAACAAACAATATTTGAGCATCTAATGTAGGCTCTATATTATGACAGCTACAGAGGGTACAAGAGCTCTGCTCTAGAGGTAGACACAGGTAGGTAGAATAAGTACAGTTTTGTTTTTGTTTTGTTTTTTTTCTAAATGAACTGATAGAGGTTTATACTAAATCTTATAGGAACACCAGGATTGATCACTTATATGAAATGAGAGCAGGTAAAATCAAGAAAGACTTACTGGTGATGGGGACAGAGGAGTAGTAACTTTTGAACCACACTATCCATAAATTAGCTGGAAAAACCTGTGCATGGAAAGTGGGGATAAGAAGAGAGACTATTATAAATTATAGGGACATCCTGCTAAGCCAAAAGCCAAGAACAATTTGTCAAGAACATCAGTGAGAGATGAACAGAGAAATAAAATTAAGTGTAGGAAGAGGGAGTAGATAAGGATAGAGAAGTAACATAAAAAAGAATATAAGATTATAAACCAACCTGCTCATTAATAAGAACAATGGATTTGTTGCACAGTGGGCTTATGGTTTGCTTTGATTTTTCTCTATGTGCCAAATTATAGTATTATATCTTATACAATTAAAAATTATTACTCATGTAGTAATAAAAATAATTTAAATATAAGATGTTATATAAAATAATGTCCAAAATATAAGATGTTATATAAAATAATGTCCTACCTAAATGCTGTTATGTGTCTATATAAAAGGATAGGAAGAAAATAAGTTTGCTAACTGGTTGTCTTTGAGTGGAAGCAATATGGGGGATTTCATTTTCTCATTTACACTTTTAGATTTTCAAACTTCTCCACATTAAAATATTACTTTCATAACTAGACAATTATTTGCTTAAAAAATTTAGAAGCATAATAACAATTAAGCATCTGTTAACTGCTTTAATGGAATAATGTTTTTATTTTCTGAATATCTCTTGCTTAGCATTTTATGTTTGATTGTCTTCAATGCTTGTCATCACTTTTGTTCATTTATTGTCTTAGTTATGCATTTTGAACATTAATAATAGAGGAGCTAATTACTTCATTAATATCTCTTCTATTTACTATGAATGTTAATAGTCACATCTAACTGTAGTTTTCTCCCACCACGAGCTGTCTACATTCAAAAGCTTTACTATTTGTATTGTTTCTTTTTATCAAGTGGCTCAGAACTGCCTCGACAAAGAGAAAAAGATAATTGAATGCTGAAACTATTTCTTACTCATTTACTCTGAGTTCCATTCTCCAGATGTAAAAATCCCTGTACGTTCCTTCTGGGTTTGCAAAAGGACCATAATTTTATGTTTTGGAGCATTTGAAACTCTTGACTTAATCAGTTCAGTTGCTCACTCGTGTCCGACTCTTTGCAACACCATGGACTGCAGCGCGCCAGGCCTCCCTGTCCATCACCAACTCCTGGAGTTTACCCAAACTCATGTCCATTGAGTCAGTCATGCCATCCAACCATCTCATCCTCTGTCATCCCCTTCTCCTCCCGCCTTCAATTTTTCCCAGCAGCAGGGTCTTTTCAAATGAGTCAGCTCTTCGCATCAGGTGGCCAAAGTACTGGAGCTTCAACTGCAGTATCAGTCCTTCCAATGAACACCCAGGACTGATCTCCTTTAGGATGGACTGGTTGGATCTCCTTGCAGTCGAAGGGACTCTGAAGAGTCTTCTCCAACAACACAGTTCAAAAGCATCATTTCTTCAGTGCTCAGCTTTCTTTATAGTCCAAATCTCACATCCACACATGACTACTCAAAAAACCATAAGCCTTGACTAAACGGACTTTTGTTGGCAAAGTAATGTCTCTGCTTTTTAATGTGCTGTCTAGGTTGGTCATAACTTTCCTTCCAAGGAGTAAGCGTCTTTTAATTTCATGGCTGCAGTCTCCAGCGCCGCACAGCCACTGCTCCCTTGACTTAATAGAACATTAATTTTTCAAAAATAACATTATTTTTCTGCATATTACAATACTGAATAGACCAGAATACACAATAGATCAAATGGTAGAAACTATTTCCCTAGTGAAAAATTATTTTTTCAAAATAATATAGGAAGATAGATTTAAAGCAGTAAAATAGCCAATCTATCATGTATACTCTCTATCTCACCATTCTTTTCTAACCATTAGGGTCATTTTCATTCTAACTTAAATTTTTCAGAGTTTTCGTATATCTACCCAGTTGCTACTGCTTTCTTGTAATTGCAATTTTGCTGTAAAATGAAGTGTTTATATAAGAATATGATTATGAATTTTATAGTCATGAAAGCTCTACAAATCTTTACATTATGTTACATAGAAATGCAGAATTCTGGCATTGATTCCATCCTCTTGTAGTCTATCCCTGGGCCTATTACTGGATTTTATTTGTTATTATTATAATTTTAGTGTATAATATAACTGGCTGAAACAGCACATACTTGGGACAGAGTAAGACAAAATTAAAACAAGTGTATGAATTACATTCAAATTGATCTCACTTTTACAAAACAAATATTTGGGAAAAGGAGCACACATTTTTGAAAGTACACATGAAAATAAGTTAAATGAAAATGTTTTGTTTCTTTAAATTGTATAATGCATTGTTGTTTCTTCAGGGCATTATGTTTTGTTTAAATGCTTTTTCACTTTCAACCCGTGATAAAGCTCTGATTCTCTAGAGCATACAAACCAGTAAAATTTAATATTCCAAACAGTAAAACACACCCCTTCTAACCTACATTCTAATACAGCAGTTGTAAACAAATATCATTTGTTTTAATTTCATGTACTTTGATTTTATTGGTTTAGATTTGAATCTCATATGGGTTTTTTATTAATCTTTCAAGAAAGAACCTCAAAATCATACTATCAGCAGCTAGTCCACCAACAACAAAAACAGATAGGTTGTACATAAGTTGGAAGATTGTCATACATTTTGCTGTTTTGTTTTTATTTTTAAAGATGCAATTATTTATTTAAAAGGTGAAGATTAAATAGTTTTTACCAGCAGAGCAAATCTTTAAAAATAAATTACTCTTTAGAAATGCAGTATTGTCTTACTAAATTTTGCCTTTTTCAATTTTTAAAATACATTCAAATGCCAGCATATTGTAGTGGAAAAAAGATTAATTTAAAGCACTGTCTAAATGAACTGTATTCATTCTTTAGAACCTATTTCAGACATTTCTGTCTTCCAGAAACTTCAAGCTCATAAAGGCAAAATAATTTGGTAGTTTTGATGCACAGTGGCTGTAAGTAGTCTGCTTATCTAGCTTAAGTTTTTCGGCTGAATCACAGAGATGCCCAGGTTCACAATACACTCACTTATTCAACAATCATTAATTATTTACTACATGCCAGACACTGTTCTAGGCATCACTGTACACTACGGTACACTACTACATCACAATTCATGAAAGATACAAGGCTGTCAAAATTCTCATGGAAATATTAGCTGTATATGCAATAAATAATTAAAAAGCAGAGACATCAATTTAACAACAAAGGTCCATATAATCAAAGCTATGGTTTTTACAGTAGTCATGTATAGATGTTAGAGTTGGACCATAAAGAAGACTGAGCCCCAAAGAACTGATGCCTTCAAATTGTGGTGCTGAGAAAACTCTTGAGAGTCCCTTGGACTGCAAGGAGATCAAACCAGTCAATCCTAAAGGATATCAACCCTGAATATTCATTGGAAGGACTGATGCTGAAGCTCCAAGAGTCTGTCCACCTAATGCAAAGAGCCGACTCATTGGAAAAGATCCTGATGCTAGGAAAGACCAAGAGCTGGAGAAGAAGGGGGCAACAGAGGATGAGATGGTTGGATGGCATCACTGACTCAATGAACATGAGTTAGGTCAAACTCCAAGCAATAATGAAGAACAGGGAAGCCTGGCATGCTGCAGTCCATGGGGTCACAGAGTCAGACACGGAGTGACTGAACAACAACAATAATCATACAATAATGAATGCTACAAAAATACTGAAAAATATATAATTGTGATTGAGGTGTTTTCTCTAAGGTCATATTTAAACACTAGGAAGGACACAGTCATTCAAAGAGCAGGGAAAGAGTATTCCAAGAAGGGGAAAGCTAAGATATACAAAGAAGACCAGGGTTGGTGAGACATACTGAGTAAAGGTAAGAATGATATGAAATTAGGTTACAATAGAAGGAAATGGCTTGTAAACCAGGATGGGGAATTTGATTTACATTTGAAGGGAATTAGGAATTAACAGATTTACTTCTTCAAAGGACTATCTGGTTGCTGTGTGAAGACTGGTTTGAAAATTGAAACCAGAGATGCCAGTTAAAGTCTTTTGCAGTCTCTTATACAAGAGATGGTAGCACAGGTCCAGAGTGGAGCTGGATGGAAGTGAAATTCACAGTGTTTTGGAGATTGAGTCAGAGAGACTTACTAATGAATTGAATAGAAGGCATAAAGAAAGAAAGAAGACAAGGATTTTTCTCCTAAAGCAAATGAGTATATGCTTGCAGAGTTCATAGCAATAGGACAGAATAAACAAGTTGGAGGTGACTGTGTTGTACCACGCGTTCTGAGAAACAACTCACTCAGAAGGACAATGCAGATAGTGGAGTGCAGTTTATTACACCAGCAGGCCCAAGGCAGCGTCTCCTCTTAGCCGAGGACCCTGACCAGTTTTTCTGAAAACCTTATATACCCTAAGTGTACCTGCCCAAACCCACCTCCCCAAATTCCCTAAAACAAGTCTGAACAAAGGAAAAGAAAGATGCAATCAAAGTTAACCCGTGATCCATATGCCTTAAGCCTAGGTAGTTAACGGCAGACAATTATCAATAGGCCTGTGGTCATACACCAATAAGAATAATAGAATTTATGATTCTATTCGGTTATACAGATAATTAGGGTATTGTTTTAGGCAACAGAGAGTCTAGTTACGAGCCTTAGGGCTCTTCCATCCAGAGGGCCTGGTTTTCCAGTTGGTATGTCGTTTCCATAGATACTGGGCATAGAGCTCAAAGTCCACAGTCCAGCCCAAGATGGAGTCCTGCTTTCAAGATGGAGCCTGTTCTGTCTGTTTCCTCCTTCAACTGTAACAAAAATTGTGTTTTGACCATGTTAATTGTGAGATGTTTATCATCTCAAATAGAAAACTCAAGCAAGTGATCAAGAAGATCCTACTAGATAGCACAGGGATCTATAATCAATATCCTGTGGTGGACCATAAAGGAAAATAATATGAAAAAGAATATGTGTATGTACTAATATAGCTGAATCACTTTGGTGTACAGCAGAAATTGATACAACATTGTAAATCAACTACACTTCAATAGTTTTTTTTAATAAAAAGATCAAGCAAGAAGTTGAATATAGGAGTCTGGAATTCTAAGAAATGTTCTGGATTGGACCTTACCTATTTAAATCATTGAAATAAAGATAGTCTTTAAATTCATGAGACTGTGTGAAATTTCCTAGGAAGACTGTGTGGATAAAAAGAGGAACAGTGAAAACAGTTGAAGAAGGACTCAGATGAATCCCTGTATTATTCTAACATTTATGAGTGTAGCAGAGAAAGAAAGGTAAAAGGTCATATGGGGGCCTTTGAGGTAAGAGGAAGACTAGAAGAGGGAGATGTAGTAGATGTCAAGAGAAAAACGGATTCAAAAAGGAGGAATGGACAATTAAGTCTACTATAGCTGGATTTTAAAATATGAAGGTCATGGGTGACCTTGGCAACAGCAGCCTCTGTGGAGTAGTCATGATCAAATCATTACTGGATCAAGTGAAAGAAAGAATTGAAGAGATAGAGATAGTAATTAGAGATAACTTCTTCAAGTTCCTTTTTTATTTGTTTGTTTTCTGTGTGTGTGTGTGTGTGTGTTTTTTTTAGGAAATGCAGGAGAGAAATGAGAGAGTAATTAGAGGAGAATAAGGGACAAGGTTAGATAATATTTTGTTAGATTACATTTCGTATGGGTTTTGCCATTTATTATTATTTAAGATAAGACATTATTAAAATTTGTTGATCTGCAGATGGGAAAGGTCCAACAGAGAGGGAGAAATTGATGACATCAAGAGTAGAGAGGCTATTTCAGGAAAAATATATTAGTCTCTGGTTTATCAATTCTTTGTCATGTGACGGTTGTAGAAAGTTCTTAACTCTGTACACTATGAGGGGAAACTGGTAGGAATTGCTGAGACAGTCACTAGAGAAAAGGGAACCAATATATCCCCTTCTTGGATTAAATGGAGAATGCTGAGGACAGCAAACTGATTCTTCTAAGACCATCACTTGCTACCACCTTACAGTTACTCTCCCTTGAATCATAATGATATTTTTATTATTATGTCTCTGTAGAGTCAAAGTGTGAAATATAAGCTGACAAACAGGGTGACTATTGATAATGCTGGCCTGGGACACTTGGTGACAAGTCAGTCCCTTCAGGATAAACTGGAATCCAAATTTGTAAATTTAAAGAATGAGGAGGATTTGCTCTGAAAATTAAGGTTGCATCCCTTGTACAGAGGAAAATGTTTTAGAATAAAAAAAGAAAGAAAAGCAATGTTTATTTTTTCCATTCATAAAATAATGATGAAATATGTTGTTTGTGTCTTTAATGATTTTTCAGTAAAAACAAACAAGGCTCTTATCCATAATCTTTATTATGAATTTATAAGTTTATAAATTTATAGAAGTAAAATGAAATGGACTAAATTCTTGATAATATAAATATTGACTTCCTGGAAGTAATTATTTGAGAAAGATATTAATAAACTTCAGGTAATAAAGTTATTCTAGACATCCAGAATTATAAATATATATTCAATTACAATAACAAATACCTCCTCATCTAAAAAAGCAGTAAAGATTCACTGCTTTTGGTCTTTATTTTTATGAAATTTTGTTTCTTCCATTCCCTCAGTTTAGGGCCCTTTTTCCTTTAGTCTCACATTATAGCCATTGTGACACAAAATGAGTTGCTAATACAATCTACAGGTCTCTATTCACAAGACTGTGGATAGAGGAGAAAACTTAGATATTCCTTCTATAAATATGTGAATAAATGGCAAGGTTGATTTCCTAGTTTGTTCGCATGATATAATTTAAACGATAGGTGTTTGAGCCTCTCTATGTTTGCTGATGACTCCAAGTTCTGTGCTCTTAGTTCAGTGTCTACGATACCTGGGCACTGTGGTGAAAGATCACAGTGGTGGTAAATGGTGAGTAAGCAAAATTTTCTCCACTTCCTCTTTCCTTTTGCTTAATTCTAAACAGAGAGCTTCCAATATGGCAATATGGCTGAGGAAAATTACTGGAGAGATGGAAGACAGAATAGTAGTTGCACATTGGATAGAAGAAGCCCTTTGTCTTCCTCATCAATGCAATATGAACTTATGAACATTTTTTTGCCACTAACACAAACTTTAGTACCACTTTTTCTCTGGATTATTGAAGGACAGATGTAGAGAGAGAGAAAAGAAAAAATTAAAGGGGAGGGAGAAGAGAAGAGAAAGGAAGAGGAAAGAAGAGAAATAAAGCAAGCACTATAGTTCTGGTTTGCAAAAAAAGGTCCAGACAATCCTTTAGGGGTTAGGAAACTAAAACTTCAGCATCATACTGATGAGCATTCAGTATCTGATGAGACAGATGGTTTGTATAAAGACTCCATTGCCTGTGGAGTCATTGGGCCTGAATCAACTCAATGCTTACCACTCTCAGCATGTATGTGTGTGTGTTTAGTCACTCAGTCATGTTTGACTCTTTGTGACCCCATGGACTGTAGGCCGCCAGGCTCCTCTGTTCATGGGGATTCTCCAGGCAAGAATATTAGAATGGGTTGCCATGCCCCTCTCCAGGGAATCTTCCAAACCCAGGGATCAAACCCAGATTCTCCTGCACTGCAGGTATATTCTTTACCATCTGAGCAACCATTATAACCTTGAACAAATCATCTTAAACCTTTGAGATTTTTGGTTTATGTTTTTAAAAGCTTCCTGGAACACCTTGTATGCTTCTCTTAAAAAAGTCATTCTGAGGATCAAATCAGTGGTATAAGGGATGCCACAGAAACATACTGCATTCTCTGAAAATATGATAGAATATACTTATATTTTCTGGGTGGCTTCCCAGGTGGTGGAGTCAGAAAGATCAGCCTGTCAATGCAGGAGACAAAGGAGAAAGAAGATATGGGTTTGATCCCTGAGTTGGGAAGATCCCCTGGAGTAGGAAATGGCAACCCACTCCAGTATTCTTGCCTGAAAAATACCATGAACAGAGGAGCCCAGTGGGCTATAGTCCATGGGCTTCAAAGAGTTGGATACAACTGAGCATGCTACACAGGCACCACTCAATCCATTTAAATGCCAGTGATGTCTGCTTTCATTTATTCCTCATATGGACATTCCTTTGCCACTTCATTTTCACTATTCTGGCTGCAGAGTTAAGCTCCAGAATTAAAATGGTAAAGAATATCCTCCCTAGGATTTTAAATAAATATTTAATTAAAAAAAAAAACAAACACATCCTTGATGGCCAACTGAAGAGTGAATCATATCCTCATAGGCAGCAAAAAAGGATCATTTGTTGTCTAAGGGTTGTAATGGTAGCTCAGCCATTCTTCCATTATTCACCATTTATTTATTCAGCATCAGTTATGTGTTAGGTATTATTCTAAGTGCCAAGACTTATAGATCTAATGAAAAAGACAAATACCTCTTTTAAGGATCTTATTAATATTTTCCAGTGTGAGAGATAATAAATAAGACAGGTAAGGAAAGTAGGTAGATGACAATAATTGCCGAGAAAGCAAAAAACAAGAAAGGAAGTTAAGTATGTAGGGGGATGGTTGAAATTTTAGATAAGGCGACAAGGACAGCTCTTACTGAGACAAGTATTTGAATAACTGCCTAAAGGGCATGATGAGAGCAGAGTCATATGGATACCAAAGAAAAGAACATTTCAGGAAAATTATGTAGCACTCAGGGCAAGTATCATTGATTTTTAACTCCCAGATTCCAGGACAGTTCCTGCATAGGCGATTCACTAATAAATATGTTCTGAATGAAGAATAACTCTCCACACAAAGGAAATAAATCTTTTAAAATATCATTAATTTTCTATCTTTTTTTTTTAAATTTTAGCAAATAAACAGTGCCCTCCTTAGAATGAAAATTTCTGGTGGAAATTATACTAAAGGAGAAAAGATAGGCATTTGAAAACCAGAAAGGTAACTAAAAAAAGTTGTGATAGGTTGCACACAAAAAATATAATCCACAGGTTGCCTGGAGGATAAATTCAAAAACTTATCTTTATGTCCTGATGAACAGATCTTATTTCATATATCTCTGCTTTCTAGTCATTTCATCAAGGCAAATAGGATTTTTTGTTGGATTGTTCACATCTTTTTTTTTTTTCTAGAAAGAGTTTTGTGTTCAGTCACTCAGTCATGTCTGACTCTTTAAGACACCATGGACTGTAGACCTCCAGGTTTCTCTGTCCAAGGGATTTCCCAGGCAAGAATACTGAAAGTGGTTTGCGATTTCTTTCTCCAGGATATTTTCCTGACCCAGGAATCGAACTGCAATGGCAGGTGGATTCTTTACCCCTCTGCTACTTGGGAAGCCTTTATCCAGAGACAAAGTCTAGGCAATGCTGCTTCATTGTGGATCAGGCAAAGATCAGCACATTTACCTCTTCCCTTACCCTTTTTCACTCTGGCTCTCTCCTAGTTCCCCATTTATACAATGTACTTGTACAATGCACTTCCTTCTCCAAAAACCTTCTATACTGAAATACATCCCTGAGCCCAGCAAGTAACCCCAAAAAGTATCATTAATAATATGTAACCAACCCATTATCACAACAGCTTGAAGAATCTAAGCATAGGGAGTAACTTTCAAACCTTAATGGGTAACTGCTCACTCCACTTCAAGTACAAACAGAATCTTATAACACTTATACTTGCATAGAACTTCACAATTAATCAAAAACCTTTGCCTATGTTGTTTTATTTGACTTGTACCATCTGTGACAGAATTCGAGTCCCTTCAGAGAAAAACGAATTTATTATTGATCTTTACACATCCAGTGTTGAGCCCAGGAACAGGGACTTAAGTAGAGCCTGGTAAACAGTTCCTGAATGGACCATATTCTCATACAGTTTAGGAAATTGAAGCACAAAAAGCTAAGTAATCTGTCAGTCTTTAAGACTGTCAAGAGATAGCGCTAAAACCTGTACTTGAAATTCTTGAATACAAAAGCAGTGCTCCTTTGTAGCTTATTAGGATGAAACCTGTCATCAGGGAATTAAGTTCCCAAATAGTTTTTAAGTAAAACATTCCAGTGAAATGGGGATCTTTTATAATCTTCAAGCAGTACAATCAGAGGAAAAAAAAGTTGACAAAACTTTAGGGGTAAAATATATTAATGTTATTTCAATGAGAGACATCATATGGCAGGGTAAGCTTTCATGGTAATCAAAACTCAGTCAAGAGTAATTTCACTGTTTTCAAAAACCCTGTGGACATTCTAATGAGAGTTTATTGTATCTTTAATGTTTCAATGCTCACATAAGTCTTTGAGGAAATGACCTCATTCTTAATATCTTTGAGAAAATCTATACATAAACACATTCTACTGAAATATTTTTAACACGAGCATTGAACTGCTCTTTCCCTAATCTTGTGTTAATGAGTGAGCGCAGTATGTTGTCTTGAGTTTATCCATTTCACTGATATTATCCTGGAATGTATATTATTCTGGGTTTTTATGATGTTTATATCCTAGCTTTATTTCTGACTAGCTTTGTGAACTGGATAAGTCATTTTTGGTGCTATCAATTACCTTGATGGAAAAATTGGAAGAGGCACACATACCCTGAAAAGATATAAACATAAGTCAGGATACATTTTATGAAATTTGAATATCAAAAAGAGGCTTTTGTGCTAATCTCTGGTGAAAACATATTTGTATTACCTGTAGAAATCCATACTGCTTAACATAGATCTGAAACAAGTTTACTCTTTTTTGTCTAGAAACTTCAATTTTACTGGGGATTTTTCTGAGATATCTCAGACAACTTTCTACCTGTACTGCCACAAGGTCTAAGGTTTGGAAACAAGTCAATGGAAATTGAAATTAAGATGACAAACACTGTTCACATTGGTACTCACAAGACATCTCATCATCATGGTCTTGACCCTTTGGCTCACTAGTAAATAATGGTGATGAGTGCAATTACAATAATAGTTTGAACAAAAAGCTTTATAACAAACATTTTTCTATTTAATGCAAAAAACCTGGAAATTCAGTTTCACTATTTCATGCAGTTATCCAGACTATAGATGGAGATATCCACAACATCATTGATCCACCTTGACATGGCTAGAACCTCAAAAATCAGCTATTTGAGGGAGACAGGGTCCAGAGAATCTGGCTAAGAATGTATACACTTACAAAGAAGAGATAAATTTATATACTATGACGTCACTTACATACAATGTCAATACCCAAAGTCAGGATACTACACTAGAACGTAAAGGTGGGCAAATTTATCTACTTCTGTGTTGCAGTAGAAGTCAATCATTATTGGAACTGATGTATTTTTTTTTTTTTTTGATTCAGTGGAAAAGGCTTTTGTGCCTAGGAAAAGATATAAATACTGTCTACTTATTGATTGATTGATAGCTTGCCATCAATCAATCAATCAATCAATGACTATACTCCTTCCAAGTGAAAAACTGACAGTGTTTTTTGAATGAGCACATAACAGTAATCACATTTGTACCTAGTAAGTCAGTAGGATTGGGATTTAAAGGCAACTGAGTGCCAGTCAAAATAGTGGCATCTATTGGGAGCAGTATAGTCCAGCCCAAGTAACTCCAGTGCATGATAGGGGTGGCACTCCCCAGGAGAGAAAAATAGTTGCATCCATCAAAGGGTCCGTGTCCGTTTCAGGCAACAGAACCCAGCAAAGTGGCAGCAGATATTAAGTTGGGTGGCATTGGCAGAATTGTCTGTGTGTACATGTGAGATAATTTCAAAGCATGTTTGAAATAACGTACTATGCAATTTTTGATTCGCCAATATTCTCCAATTATTGTTAGAATATTCTACAATTATACTTTTGCTTAATTTCCTAATAAATCCATGACATTGATTTATCCAATAGATATTTATTTATCAACTTCAATTTGATCTCCCATCAGGCATTGACTTTGCTTCAGTTCAGTTAAGCTCAGTTCAGTCACTCAGTCATGTCCAACTCTGTGTGACTTCATCGACTGCAGCACACCAGGCCTCCCTGTCCATCACAAATTCCTGGAGTTTACCCAAACTCATGTCCATTGAGTGAGTGACGCCACCCAAACATTTCATTGTCTGTCGTCCCCTTCTCCTTCTCCCCTCAGTCTTTCCCAGCTTCATGGTCTTTTCAAATGAGTCAGCTCTTCGCATTAGGTGGCCAAAGTATTAGAGTTTCAGCTTCAACATCAGTCCTTCCATTGAACACCCAGGACCGATCTCCATTAGGATGGACTGGTTGGATCTCCTTGTAGTTCAAGGGACTCTCAAGAGACTTCTAAAACACTAGAGTTCAAAAGCATCAAATCTTCTGTGCTCAGCTTTCTTTACACTCCAACTCTTACATCAATACATAACTACTGGAAAAACCATAGCCTTGACTAGACAGACCTTTGCAGGCAAAGTAATGTCTGTGCTTTTTAATATGCTGTCTAGGTTGGTCATAACTTTCTTTCCAAGGAGTAAGCCTCTTTTAATTTTGTGGCTGCAATCACCATCTGCAGTGATTTTGGAGCTCAAAATATAAAGTCAGCCACTGTTTCCTCTGTTTCCCAGTCTATCTGGTATGAAGTGATGGGACTGGATGCCATGATCTTAGTTTTCTGAATGTTGAGTTTTAAGCCAACTTTTTACACTCCTCTTTCACTTTCATCAAGAGGCTCTTTAGTTCTTCCTCACTTTCTGCCATAATGGTGGTGTCATCTGCATATCTGAGGTTATTGATATTTTTCCCGGCAATCTTGATTCCAAATTGTGCTTCTTCCAGCCCAGTGTTTCTCATGATGTACTCTGCATATAAGTTAAATAAGCAGGGTGACAATATACAGCCTTGACGTATTCCTTTTCCTATTTGGCACCAGTCTGTTGTTCCATGTCCCGTTCTAACTGTTGCTTCCTGACCTGCATATAGGTTTCTCAAGAGATAGGTCAAGTGGTCTGGTATTTCCATCTCTTTCAGAATTTTCCACAGTTTATTGTGATCGACACAGTCAAAGGCTTTGGCATAGTCAATAAAGCAGAAATAGATGTTTTTTTCTGGAGCTCTCTTGCTTTTTCGATGATCCAACAGATGTTGGCAATTTGTCCTCTGGTTCCTCTGCCTTTCTAAAACCAGCTCGAACATCTGCAAGTACACAGTTCATGTATTACTGAAGCCTGGCTTGGAGACTTTTGAGCATTACTTTACTAGCGTGTGAGATGAGTGCAATTGTGTGGCAGTTTGAGCATTCTTTGGCATTACCTTTCCTTGAGATTGGAATAAAAACTGACTTTTTCCAGTCCTGTGGCCACTGTTGAGCTTTCCAGATTTGCTGACATACTGAGTGTGGCACTTTCACAGTGTCATCTTTAAGAATTTGAAATAGCTCAACTGGAATTCCATCACTTCCACCAGCTTTGTTCATAGTGAGGTTTCCTAAGGCCCACTTGACTTCACATTCCACGATGTCTGGCTCTAGGGGAGTGATCACACCATCATGATTATCTGGGTTGTGAAGGTCTTTTTGTATAGTTCTTCTGTGTATCTTGCCACCTCTTCTTAATATCTTCTGCTTCTGTTAGGGCCATATCATTTCTCCCCTTCATTGAGCCCATTTTTGCATGAAAAGTTCCCTTGGTGTCTCTAATTTTCTTGAAGAGATCTCTAGCTTTCCCATTCTATTGTTTTCCTCTATTTCTTTACATGGATCACTGAGGAAGGCTTTCTTATCTCTCCTTGCTATTCTTTGGAACTCTGCATTCAAAAGGGTATATCTTCCCTTTTCTCCTTTGCTTTTCACTTCCTGTCTTTTCACAGCTATTTGCAAGGCCTCCTCAGACAGCCATTTTGCATTTTGCACTTCTTTTTCTTTGGAATGATCTTGATCACTGTCTCCTGAAGAATGTCACGAACCTCCATCTACAGTTCATCTGGCACTGTATCAGATCTAGTCACTTAAATCTATTTCTCACTTCCACTGTATAATCATAAGGGATTTGATTTAGGTCATACCTGAATGGTCTGGTAGTTTTCCCCACTTTCCTCACTGTAAGACTGAATTTGGCAATAAGGAGTTCATGATCTGAGCCACAGTCAGCTCCCCATCTTGCTTTTGCTGACTGTATAGAGCTTCTCCATCTTCGGCTGCAAAGAATATAATCAATCTGATTTCGATGTTGGCCATCTGGTCATGTCCATGTTTAGTGTCTTCTCTTGTGTTGTTAGAAGAGGGTGTTTGTTATGAATAGTTCATGTTCTTGGCAAAACTCTATTGGCCTTTGGCCTGCTTCATTCTGTACTCCAAGGTCAAATTTGCCTGTTACTCCAGGTGTTTCTTGACTTCCTACTGTTGCATTCCAGTCCCCTATAATGAAAAGGACATCTGTTTTGGGTGTTAGTTCTAAAAGGTCTTGTAGGTCTTCAAATAACCGTTCAACTTCAGCGTCTTCAGCATTACTAGTCAGGGCAGTCTTGAATTACCGTGATATTGAATGGTTTGCCTTGGAAACAAACAGAGATCATTCTGTCATTTTTGAGCTTGCTTCCAAGTACTGCATTTGGACTCTTTTGTTGACTATGATGGCTATTCCATTTCTTCTACGGGATTCCTGCCTACAGTCATAGATATATTGGTCATCTGATTCAAATTCACCCATTCTAGTCCATTTTAGTTCGCTGATTCCTAGAATGTCAACGTTCACTCTTGCCATCTCCTGTTTGACCACTTCCAATTTGCTTTGATTCATGGACCTAACATTCCAGGTTCCTATGCAATATTGCTCTTTACAGCATCAGACCTTGCTTCTATCACCAGTCACATCCACAACTGGGTGTTGTTTTTGCTTTGGCTCTATCCCTTCATTCTTTCTGGAGTTATTTCTCCACTGATTTCCAGTAGCATATTGGGCACCGACCAACCTGGGGAGTTCATCTTTCAGTGTCCTACCGTTTTGCCTTTTCATACTGTTCAGGGGGTTCTCAAGGTAAGAATATTGAAGTGGTTTTCCATTCCCTTTCCAGTGGACCACGTTTTGTCAGAACTCTCCACCATGACCTGTCCATCTTGGTGGCCATACACGGCATGGCTGTTTCATTGAGTTAGTCATTGTGGTTTTAGCCTGTCTGCCCTCTGATGCCCTCTCTCAGTGCCTACTATCTTACTGGGGTTTCTCTTACCTTGGACGTGGGGTATCTCTTCACGGCTGCTCCAGCAAAGCGCAGCTGCTGCTCCTGACCTTGGATATGGGCTGTCTCCTCACAGCTGCAGCTCCTGACTTTGGCCGTGGGTTATCTCCTCTTGGCCGCCACTCCTGACCTTGGATGTGTGTGGTATCTCCTCGCTGCTGCTCGCTGCACCAGTGCGGTGCAGCCGCCCCTCGCCAATCCGACTTTGGTACTAGTTCCTATCTGAAACTCTTCTGAGGTTATCACCTTGAGAACATTGTGTCTTTTGCATGTCTCACTGTCCTTCAGGAACACCTTGCTCCAACCCTTATCAGGCCAGTCTCAACTGCTGGAGTTCCATGTGATCTACATCTACACCTTCCAAAATTATGGCAAATTTCTAACACATATGACAAGATTTTTGTCCAGCATTTTCATTTCTCGCTTTTGTCTTTCATAGCACTTATTTTTGCTCAATACAGGGCAATATAATTATCTAATTAAAGGTGAAAGTAATAAAAACAGTATACTGAATTATGAGACTCATAAAAATACCAATAAGTAATTTATCTTCACAGATGAGTGATTTCTACAGTGATGATCAATAAGTGAACTTGTGTATACTATCCAAAGATTGTACATTACCATTACCTTAATAAATTAAGAACTTTCTGTGTGTGGTGTTTAGAATGTCACTGTTCAGAAACACCAATTTCATATTCATTATACAATTCTAAATGTTGCAAACATTTAATTGCCTTATCAGTAAATATTTATTGAGGATTAACTATATACCAGCATAAAATCAAGTGTTTGAGATACAAAGACTGCTGTCACTAAGAAGCTGACAATCTAGCATGTGAAAAACACAAGTAAACAAATAATTGTTTTAAAGGAATATGATATGCAAAGTATTATGGATGCAGAGCATAATGGGAAGAGAAATAACTATTTATTGAACACTGTTGTTCAGTTGCTAAGTCATGTCTGACTCTTCACAATCTCATGGACTGCAGCATGCCATTCTTTCCTGTTCACTATCTCTTGGGGTTTACTTAAATTTATGTCCATTGAGTTAGTGATGCTATCTAACCATCTCATCCTCTGCTGCCCCCTTCTCCTTTTGCCTTCAATCTTTCTGAGCATCAGAGCCTTTTCCAATAAGTCAGCTCTTCTCATCAGGTGGCCAGAGTATTGAAGCTTTAGTTTCAGTAATAGTTCTTCCAATGAATAGTCAGGGTTGATTTCCTTTAAGATTGACTGGTTTGGTCTCCTTGCTGTCCAAAAGTCTCTCAAGAGTCTTCTCCAGCACCACAATTCAAAAGCATAAGTTCTTCAGCGTTCAGCCTTTTTTATGGTCCAAATCTTATATCTGTCCATGACTACTGGAAAAACCACAGCTTTGACTGTATGGACCTTTGTCAGTATAGTGATGTCTCTGCTTTCTGGTATGCTAAATTTGTCATAGCTGAACATATATACCAGTTGAAGAGCACAATGTCAGATGAAGTTACCAAATGTCACTATGTCACTATTTATTTGATTTTAATGAATGTGCAAACAAATACCTGAAAATTATGTCAAAATGCACACTCTGATTCAATAGGTTTCAGGAGGAGTCTGAACTGTTGCATTTTTAAAAGTTTCCAGTAAATGCCAATGCTGCTGTTTCTTGAACAATAAAGATCAAAATCGTACAACCATACTGTTTTATACAGTAAGGCAGAGTGAGTCTCAGACAGATAAAATAATTTGTTAAAAAATTACATAAACCAAACTTATGCAGATTTGAATTTTTTCAAGTTCCAAAACACAGGATTTTTCACTATAGAATACATACAGTCTTGAGTAGTTGTTGGGAGAAAGGAGTGAAGTGACAAGAACTTTCCAAATAAAATAGCACTCAAATTCCTAAAGGCTGATGGGGATTAACAGGCAGTAATAAACTTTTTCAGGCAGCAGATAAAAAATAAGTAGGTAATTTGGAATCTGACCTGGCCTACACGACCTTTTAGAGCTAACGCCCCCAAAAAGGTGTCCTTTTCATTTTAGGGGACTGGAATGCAAAAGTAGGAATTCAAGAAACACCTGGAGTAACAGGCAAATTTGGCCTTGGAGTACAGAATGAAGCAGGCCAAAGGCTAATAGAGTTTTGTCAAGAGAACACATTGGTCATAGCAAACACCCTCTTCCAAAAACACAGGAGAAGACTCTACACATGGACATCACCAGATGGCCAACACCAAAACCAGATTGATTATATTCTTTGCAGCCAAAGTTGGAGAAGCTCTATACAGTCAGCAAAAACAAGACCAGGGCTGAATGTGGCTCAAATCATGAACTTCTTATTGCCAAACTGAGTCTTAAAGTGAGGAAAGTGGGGAAAACTACCAGACCATTCAGGTATGACCTAAATCAAATCCCTTATGATTATACAGTGGAAATGAGAAATAGATTAAAGGGACTACATCTGATAGACAGAGTACCTGATGAACTGTGGATGGAGGTTCGTGACATTGTACAGGAGACAGGGATCAAGACCACCCCCAAAGAAAAGAAATGCAAAAAAGCTAAATGGCTGTCTGAGGAGGCCTTACAAATAGCTGTGAAAAGAAGAGAAATGAAGAGCAAAGGAGAAAAGGAAAGATATACCCATTTGAATGCAGAGATCCAAAGAATAGCAAGGAGAGATAAGAAAGCCTTCCTCAGTGATCAATGCAAAGAAATAGAGGAAAACAACAGAATGGGAAAGACTAGAGATCTCTTCAAGAAAATTAGAGATATCAAGGGAACATTTCATGCAAAAATAGGCTCAATAAAGGACAGAAACGATATGGACCTAACAGAAGCAGAAGATATTAAGAAGAGATGGAGAGAATACACAGAAGAACTATACAAAAAAGATCTTCATGACCCAGATGATCACGATGGTGTGATCATTCACCTAGAGCCAGACATCCTAGAATGTGAAGTCAAGTGGCCCTTAAGAAGCATCACTATGAACAAAGCTAGTGGAGGTGATGGAATTCCAGTTGAGCTATTTCAAATCCTAAAATATGATGCTGTGAAAGTGCTGCACTCAATATGTAAGCAAATCTGGAAAACTCAGCAGTGGCCACAGGACTGGAAAAGGTCAGTTTTCATTCCAGTCCCAAAGAAAGGCGATGCCAAAGAATGTTCAAGCTATGCCACAACTGCACTCATCTACACACTAGTAAAGAATGCTCAAAATTCTCCAAGCCAGACTTCAGCAATATGTGAACTGTGAACTTCCAGATGTTCATATGGTTTTAGAAAAGGCAGAGGAACCAGAGATCAAATTGCCAACAACTACTGGATCATCGAAAAAGCAAGTGTTTCAGAAAAACATCTATTTCTGCTTTATTGACTATGCCAAAGCCTTTGACTGTGTGGATCACAATAAACTGTGGAAAATTCTGAAAGAGATGGAAATACCAGACCACCTGACCTGTCTCTTGAGAAACCTGTATGCAGATCAGGAAGCAACAGTTAGAACTGGACATGGAACAACAGACTGGTTCCAAATAGGAAAAGGAGTACGTCAAGGCTGTATATTGTCACCCTGCTTATTTAACTTATATGCAGAGTACATCATGAGAAACACTGGGCTGGAAGAAGCACAATTTGGAATCAAGATTGCCGGGAAAAATATCAATAACCTCAGATATGCAGATGACACCACCATTATGGCAGAAAGTGAGGAAGAACTAAAGAGCCTCTTGATGAAAGTGAAAGAGGAGTGTAAAAAGTTGGCTTAAAACTCAACATTCAGAAAACTAAGATCATGGCATCCAGTCCCATCACTTCATGGCAAATAGATGGGGAAACAGTGGCTGACTTTATTTTTGGGTCTCCAAAATCACTGCAGATGGTGATTGCAGCAATGAAATTCAAAGACACTTACTCCTTGGAAGGAAAGTTATGACCAACCTATACAGCATAATAAAAAGCAGAGACATTACTTTGTCAACAAAGATCTGTCTAGTAGGCTATGGTTTTTCTAGTAGTCATGTATGGATGTGAGAGTTGGACTGCAAAGTAAGCTGAGTGCAGAATTGATGCTTTTGAACTGTGGTTTTGGAGAAGACTCTTGAGAGTCCCTTGGACTTCAAGGAGATCAAACCAGTCAATCCTAAGTCTGTTCTGGGTGTTCATTGGAAGGACTGATGTTGAAGCTGAAACTCCAATACTCTGGCCACCTGATGAGAAGAATTGACTCAGCTGAAAAGACCCTGATGCTGGGAAAGGTTGAGGGCAGGAGGAGAAGGGGACAACGGAGAATGAGATGGTTGGATGGCATCACCATCTCAATGGACATAAGACTGGGTGAACTCCAGGAGTTGGTGATGGACAGGGAGGCCTGGCGTGTAGCGGTTCTTGGGGTTGGTAATAGTCAGACATGACTGAGTGACTGAACTGAACTGTGGCTGCAGTGTTTTCTAAAAAGTAGCAGTGGATACAGGTAGAGATTAAGCTAGAGAGCTTGGTAACAAAATTGGAAGGAATATTTAAGAATATCAAGCTGTATAGGTTTTTCAATAGGCAACTGAAATCTATTGAGTAATTTCTTTGAGAAATAACCTGATGACCTAGTTTCTCTAGGAATTTCAATCTGGATGATTCAGAAAGGAATGGGTATTGATAATTGAAGATCTTAGAAATAATTTCATTTTTCTGTGATAACAGAAGCAGAGAGACTTTGAAAAATAAAACAATTTTCAGAAATACTTACAATATTCTGTTGCCAAGATAGAGGATCAAAAGGAGGCAGAACAAGATTGAGAAAATCATGGACAAGCTGTAGGCCAGCACGCCTTTATGGTAGCTTCTGCAGATGAAGCATGTAAGTTAAACGTTGGTTGGAATTGCTATGCAAATATCCATAATCAGCTTGGCATCACCCCAACAGCATCACCCAGCAGCACATTATACTGGTTGGTTATTAGAACACACACATCACTTGTTTGCTGAGTAGCAGCTGCAAGATCTTGTATTAAACCTTGCTTAAAAAGCACAACCACTTCCTCTGAGGCCTTGTAATTTCATTTAGACAGAAAATTCATTGCATCAGCCAACTACTGAAATAAAGAAAACTGTGACGAATTTCTAGAGGAGAGAGAGAAAACAGTCCAGCTTCTGGGTGTGTTCAATAGAAATTGCTAGAAAGCAGTAGCTTTAGTCTGTTCTCTAAAATTGCAAAAGAACAATACACTCTAAAAATGAGAGATAAAAATAATAATAATAAAATAAAAATGAGAGATAAGCACAGAGAGTAGTCTAACTGTATCAAAACTGAGTATCCCTATTTCTTTTTTAAAAAGTTAATGTAATTTTTTAACATTTTTTCTTTTACATTTTTAAAAATTTATTTATTTTTTAAGTGAAGGATAATTGCTTTACAGACTTTTGTTGTTTCCTGTCAAACCTCAATATGAATCAGCTATAGGTATACATATATCCCCTCCCTTTTGAATCTCCCTCCCATCTCCCTCCCCATTCCATCCCTCTAGGTTGGTACAGAGCCCCTGTTTGAGTTTCCTGAGCCATACAGCAAATTCCCATTGGCTATCTATTTTATATATGGTAATATAAGTTTCCATGTTACTCTTTCCATACATCTCACCCTCTCCTCATGTCTACAAGTCTATTCTGTATGCCTGTTGCTCCATTTTTGCCCTGTAAATAAATCCTTCAATACAATTTTCTAAATTCTGTATATATGGGTTAGAATATGATATTTATCTTTCTCTTTCTGACTTACTTCACTCTGTATGATAGGCTCTAGGTTTATCCACATCATTAGAACTGACTCAAAGACATTCTTTTTATGGCTGAGTAATATTCCATTGTGTATATGTACCACACTTGCTTATCCATTCATCTGTCAATGGACATCCAGGTTGCTTCCATTTTCTAGCTATTGTAAATACTGCTACAATGAACAATGGGATACATGTGTCTTTTCCAATTTTGGTTTCCTCAGGGTATATACCTAGGAGTGGGATTGCTGTGTCATATGGTGGTTTTATTCCTAGTTTTTTAAGGAGTCTCCATACTGTCTTCCATAGTGTTTGCATCAGTTTACATTACCACCAACAGTGCAAGAGTGTTCCCTTTTCTCCACACCCTCTCTAGCATTTATTGTTTGTAGAATATTTGATGATGGCCATCCTGACCAGTGTCAGGTGATATCTCATTGTGGTTTTGATTTGCATTTCTCTAGTAATGAGTGATGTTGAGCATTTTTCATGTGTTTGTTAGCCATCTGTATGTCTTCTTTGAAGAAATGTCTGTTTAAGTCTTTTTCCCACTTTCTGACTGGGTTTGTTTTTCTGGTATTGAGTTGTATGAGCTGCTTGTATATTTTGGAAATTAATCCTTTGTCAGTTGTTTCATTTGCTATCATTTTCTCCCATTCTGAGGGTTGTTTTTTCACATTGCTTATAGTTTCCTTTGCTGTGCAAAAGCTTTTAAGTTTAATCAGGTCCCACCTGTTTATTTTTGTTTTTATTTGTGTTACCCTAGGAGGTGGGTCACAGAGGATCTTGCTTTGATTTATGTCGAGTGCTCTGTCTATGATTTCCTCTAAGAGTTTTATAGATTCTGGTCTTACATTTAGGTCTTTAATCCATTTTGTCTTTGTGTATGGTGTTAGGAAGTGTTCTAATTTCATTCTTTTACATGTAGATGTCCAGTTTTCCCAGCACCATTTATGGAACAGGCTGCCTTTGCCCCATTGTATATTCTTGCCTCCTTTGTCAAAAGTATGGTACCCATAGGTTCATGGGTTTAATTCTGGGCTTTCTATCTTGTTCCCTTTGTCTATATGTCTGTTTTTGTGCCAGTACCATACTGTCTTTATGACTGTAGCTTTGTAGTATAACTTGAAGCCAAGAAGGTTGATTCCTCCAGCTCCATTCTTCTTTCTCAAAACTGTTTTGCCTATTTGAGGTCTTTTGAGTTACCATATGAATTGTGAAAATTTTTGTTCTAGTTCTGTGAAAAAATGTTACTGGTAATATTGATGGCGTTTGGTAGCATAGTCATTTTCATAATATTGATTCTTCCTACCCAGGAACATGGAATATCTCCATCTTTATGTCATCTTTGCTTTCTTTCATTAGTGTCTTTTATAATTTTCTGTGAACAGTTCTTTTGTCTCCTTAGTTAAGTTTATTCCTAGGTATTTATTTCTTTTTGTTGCAGTTGTGAATGGGGTTGAATCTTTAATTTCTCTTTCTCAGTTTTCATTGTTAGTATATAGAAATGCAAGTGATTTCTGTGTATTGATTTTATATCCTGCAACTTTGCAAAATTCACTAATTAGCTCCAGTAATTTTCTGATACTATTTTTAGGGCTTTCTATGCACGGTATCATGTCATCTGCAAATGGTGAGTGCTTTACTTCTTTTCCAATCTGGATTCCTTTTGTTTCTTTTTTCTTCTCTGATTGCTGTAGCTGGGACTTTCAGAACTATGTTGAATAACAGTGGCGAAAGTGAACACCTTTGTCTTGTTCCTGATCTTACAGGGAATGCTTTCAGTTTTTCACCATTGAGAATAATGTTTGCCATAGGCTGGACTTCCCTGGTGGCTCAGATGGTAAAGCATCTGCCTACCATGTGGGAGACCCAGGTTCAATCCCTGGGTTGGGAAGATCCTCTGGAGAAGGAAATGGTAACCCACTTCAGTACTCTTGCCTGGAAAATCCCATGGATGGGGGAGTGTTGTAGGCTACGGTCCATGGGATTGCAAAGAGTCGGACACAACTGAGCAACTTCACTTGTCACTTGTATCATATATGACCTTTACTATGTTGAGGTAGTTTCCTTCTATCCCCATTTTTTGAAGAGTTTTTATCATAAATGGGTGCTGAAATTTGTCAAAGGCTTTTTCTGCATCTATTGAGATTATCATATGGTTTTTATCTTTCAATTTGCTAATATGGTGTATCACATTGTTTGCTTGATGTATATTGAAGAATCCTTGCATTCCTGGAATAAACTCAACTTGATCATGGTGTATGAGCTTTTTGATGTTTGCTGAAATCTGTTTGCTTAAATATTTTGAGGATTTTTGCATCTATATTCATCAGTGATATTGGCCTGTAGTTTTCTTTCTGTGTGTTGTCTTTGTCTAGTTTTGGTATCAGGCTGATGGTGGCTTCATAGAATGAGTTTGGAAGTGTTCCTTCCTTTGCAATTTTTTGAAAGAGTTTTAGAAGAATAGGCATTAGCTCTTCTCTAAATGTTTGATAGAATTCTTCTGTGAAGCCATCTGGTCCTGGGCTTTTGTGTTGTGTAATATTTTTGATCACAGCTTCAATTTCAGTGCTTGTAATTGGGTTGTTCATAATTTCTATTTCTTTCTGGTTCAGTCTTGGAAGGTTGAACTTTTCTAAGAAACTGTCCATTTCTTCCAGGCTATCCATTTTATTGCCATATAGTTGTTCATAATAGTCTTTTATAATCCTTTGTATTTCTACTTTCCCTGTTGTTTCCTCTCCTTTTTCATTTCTAATTTTGTTGATTTCATTCATCTCTCTTTTTTTCTTGATGAGTCTGGCCAAAGGTTTGTCAATTTTGTTTATCTTCTCAAAGGACCAGCTTTTAGCTTCATTAATCTTTACTACTGTTTCTTTCATTTCTTTTGCCTTTATTTCCACTTGGATCTTTATGATTTATTTACTTCTACTAATTTTGGGAGTTTTTTGTGTTCTTTTTCCAGTTGTTTTAGGTATAAAGTTAGGTTTTCTATTTGATGTTTGTCTTGTTTCTTGAAGTAGGATTGTATTGCTATAAACTTCCCTGTTAGAACTGCTTTTGCTGCATCATATAGGTTTTGTGTTGTCATGTTTTCATTGTCATTTGCTTCTAGAAATTTTTTTATTTCCCTTTTGATTTCTTCAGTACCCTGTTGGTTATTTAGAAATGTATTGTTTAATCTCCACGTGTTTGTGTTTCTTACAGCTTTTTTCTTGTAATTGATATCTAGTCTCATAGCATTGTGGTTGAAGATGCTTGGTATGATTTCAATTTTCTTAAATTTATGAGGTTTGATTTGTGACCCAAGATGTGGTCTATCTTGGAGAATGTTCCATGTGCACTTGAGAAAAAGGTTTTCTGCATTTGGATGGAATGTCCTGAAGATATCAATTAGGTCCATCTCATCTAATGTATCATTTAAGACTTGTGTTTCCTTATTAATTTTCTGTTTTGATGGTCTGTCAATTGGTGTGAGTGGGAAGTTAAAGTCTCCTACTATTATTGTGTTGCTGTCAATTTCTCCTTTTATGTCTGTTAGTGTTTATCTTATGTATTGAGTCACTCCTAAGTTGTATGCATAGATATTTACAATTTTTATGTCTTCTTCTTGGATTGATCTCTTGATCATTATGTAGTGTCCTTCTGTATCTCTTGTAATCTTTATTTTAAGGTCTATTTTGTCTGATATGAGGATTGCTACTCCAGCTTTCTTTTGCTTCCCATTTGCATGGAATATATTTTCCATCCTCTCACTTTCAGTCTACATGTGTCTTTAGGTCTGAAGTGGGCTTCTTGTTGACAGCATATATGGGTCTTGTTTTCCTATCCATTCACCCAGTCTGTGTCTTTTGGTGGAGCATTTAATCCAGTTACACTTGAAGTGATTATTGATATATATGTTCTTATTGCCATTTTCTTAATTGTTTGGGTTGATTTTGTAGGTCTTTTTTCTTCTCTTGTATTTCTTGACTATATAATTCCCTTTAACAATTGTTGTAAAGCTGGTTTGGTGGTACTGAATCCTATTAACTTTTGCTTGCCTGATAAGCTTTTGATTTCTCCAACAATTTTGAATGAGATCCTTAGATTTTTCCCTTTCAGTACTTTAAATATATCCTGTCATTCCCTTCTGGCCTGCAGAGTTTCTGCTGAAAGATCAGCTGTTAAATGTATAGGGTTTTCATTGTATGTTACTTGTTGCTTTCCCCTTGCTGCTTTTAATATTTTCTTTGTGTTTAGTCTTTGACAGCTTGATTAGTATGTATCTTGGCGTGTTTCTCCTTGGGTTTATCCTGTATGGGATTCTGTGCCTCTTGGACTTGATTGACTATTTCTTGTTTCATGCTGGGGAAATTTTCAACTATAATCTCTTCAAAAAGTTTCTCATACCTTTTCTTTTTCTCTTTTTCTTCTGGGATCCCTATAATTTGAATGTTGGTGCATATGGCATTGTCACAGAGTCTCTGAAACTATCCTCAGTTCTTTTTATTCTTTTTACTTCTTTCCTTCAGATGTCATTTCCAGCATTTTATCTTTCAGCTCACTGATTCGTTCTTCTGCTTCAGATATTCTGCTGTTGATTCCTTCCAGAGTATTTTTAATTTCAGTAATTTTGGCATTTGTCTCTGTATGTTTATTCTTTAATTCTTCTAGGCCTTTTTAAATTGATTCTTGCATTTTCTCCATTTTGCTTTCAAGGTTTTTGATCATCTTTCCTATCATTATTCTGAGTTCTTTTTCAGGTAGTTTGCCTATTTCCTCTTCATTTATTTGGACTTCTGTGTTTCTAATTTGTTCCTTCATTTGTGTAGTATTTCTCTGATTTTTCATTATTGTTTTTTAATTTATTGTGTTTTAGATCTCCTTTTCCCAGGCTTCAGGGTTGTATTCTTTCTTCCTTTTGGTTTCTGCCCTCCTGAGGTTGATCCAGTGGTTTGTGTAAGATTTATAGAGGGTGAGATTTGTGCTGAGTTTTCTTTGTTTGTTTGTTTTTCATCTGATGGGCAAGGCTGAGTGAGGTGGTAATCCTGACTGCTGATGATTGGGTTTGTATTTTTTTGTTTTTGTTTGTTGTTTAAATGAGGCATCCCACACAGGGTGTTACTGATGGTTGGGTGATGCCAGATCTTGTATTCAAGTGGTTTCCTTTGAGTGAGTTCTCACTACTTGATACTCCCTAGGGTTAGTTCTCTGGTAGTCTATGGTCATGGCATCAGTGCCACACTCCAAAGGCACAGGGCTTGTTTGTGTGGGTCATAAATCTGGCAACTGCTGAGCTAGGTTCTTCTAGCCCAGGGCATCCCATGAGGCTGCAGCTGAGATGCCACCAGGGCTGTAGTCATCAGAAATGACTGCAGCTGGAAGATCTGCTTCTAAGCTAGCTCTGTCAAAGGCTGGCAAGATGGTTCTGGGAGGTTATGGGAGACCTCAGTTTCTTTCCATGCAGGCCTCTCCAGAGGTCACTGGCATGTCCTCATGACTGTAAATGACTTTCCTCTTTCTGGTGTGCGTGGTTATGTGTCTCCCCTCAGTTCTCATCTGCCATCTTAGCCAATGGGTGAGTGATGGGGTTACTTGTCAGAAGATGGAACAAAACCATGCCTTGTGCCAGGTGCCTTGGGGAAGAAAGCTGGATTCCACATTGATTTTGACCCCAGGGAGCTGACAGTCTAACAGAGGAAAGTGAAACTGTTGAATGGCTTCTGTGGGATTTAGAAAGATGACAAGATCTCGGAGGAGGCTAGAAGGGACCCTGAGGGGATGGGGAGCATAAAGGGTGCAGAAGACTCCTATTCGAAGTATAAAGTGCAAGCCACTCAGAGATAAGTTAGTTTCACTTTTCTGGGGGGAAAGGTATGCGGTAGTGAGACTTTGTGGGAGAGACGGGCCTAAAAGAATCTCTAAAGGTGTGTGAGGGTGGGAGCACATGAGACCAGTCATGGGCACTATCACTCCTCAGAGTTAGGCAAACCCTCCCTACACTTTTGCTATTTACCACAAGGACATATTTTTCTTGTTATATTATAATTCCATAAATAATTCTTTTGGAAATAAAATGAGAAAGCAAGCACAGCCACAACCTACTTATTCCAAGTTTGTGATCAGATGCATTTTCCCATTTGAAATGCAAATGAGAACTAGGATAAAAGTAACAGGACCACAAAGCAGTTCAGCTGATTTTAAAACCCAAGTACTACAATTCTTATAGTTTCCTCAACAGAGCAAAGCTAAAGTCCTCACTCAGCACTTAGGTACTCATATTGTTATATGTCATTCTAATAAGTGGTATTCTAGTTTCCCAAGCAAAATTTGGAGGCAATGAGCCAGAAAGACCAAAGGTTTCAGACTCACCTTTTAGCTCATGAACATCTCAAGAAGAGGAATCTTATATATGCTGTATATCCTGCACTATACAGCCTATCTGTATTACCTATGATCTTAATAGAGACCAAATATTTGTACACCTATATAACTGCATTTGTCATGTCACCTTTATAAGCCTTCCTTATTTGTAAAATGATGAAAATGTAACTTGACAAAAATTGTCATGTCCACTAAATGAAATTTAAGAACATCCAGCACACTACTTAACACATAGCACTTAGACATGTTATTTCTTAACTCATTGTGTATAACAAGCAGGAAATTAGAAGACTAAAGTAAAAGACCTACTGGCATTGAGAACATGGAGAGTAATGAGCCAGTAACTGATAAAGACAAATAATGAGGAATAAGGTAGACACGATTAATAACATTGAAGTATAGGAGTCCACACACATTAAGAAAAATCTACAGCTGACATCATACTAAGTCTGAAAGACTGCTTTCCTCTAAGATCAGGAACAAGATGTGGATGCTTATTCCCACCTTTTCTACATTTCACTGGACATTCTATCCAGGACAATAAAGCAAGGGAATAAGATGTAAAATGCAATCACACTGGAAAGGAGGAAGTAAAACTAATTTCACTGGCAGATAACATGATCATTTCTGTAGAAAACCTGATGGATTCAACAACAAAGCTACTGAGCTTAGCAAAGTTGTCAAATATCAGATAAATATACTAAAGTCAATTATATACATACTCACAATGAAGAATCAGAAATTCAAATTTATAACAAGTGATATCATGCATGCATGCAGGCTGTCGTTTTAGTCATGCCCGACCCTTGAGATCCCATGAACTGCAGCCCTTGAGGCTCCTCTGTCCTCTTCTCCAGGCAAGAACACTGGAGTGGGTTGCCATGCCTTCCTCAATATCATTCAAAATAGTGTCAAAAAATCTTGAAATCCTTAGGGATAAATCTAACAAATAGGTTCAAGGACTGTACCTTGGAAAATTATAAAACACTGCTGAGAGAAATGAAAAAAAAAAAAAGGCCTAGAAAATAGATTAAGATGTTGGCTGTCACAAATTGATCTATCAAGTTAGAATAATCCCAAACAAAACTTCAACAGGTTCTTGGGGAAAATTTTTAAAGCTGATTTTAAAATTGATAAGGAAATGAAAAGACCCTAAACAGCTAAAACAACTAGAAATGTAGGGAAAAAGAAGAATTAACAGGGTCTGATTTCAGAACTCATTATATATTAATGAAGATAATGTGGTACTGTAATTGAGATAGAAAAATAGATCAATAAAACCAGAGTCCAGAAGTACACTTAGACATAGACAGTTGATTTTTTCAACAGAATTGTGAAGGCAATTGAGTGGGAAAAGTATACTCTTTTTGCAATAAATTATGCTGAAACAATTGGATATTCCAACCTCCTGGAAAAAGTTCAATCTGTATCTCACATCACATAGAAAAATTAACTCTAAACTTAAAAGCTATAGGACTTTTAGAAGAAAAAAATGGGAAAGTCTGTGTGATTTGGGTTAAGCAAAGATTTCTTACATATGACAAGAAAAGCACAATCTAATCAAGGAAAATAAATGATAAATTGGACTTTATCAAAATTAAGCCTTCTGCTTTTTGAAAGACTCAGGTAAAAAGACTAAAAAGATAAGCCATAGACAGAAAGAATATATTAGAAAATCACTATCAGATAAAGTAATAATATAGAGAATATATAAAGGACACTGAAAACACAATAATAAATGAAACAGATCACCTAATTAAAAAAAATGGGAAAAGATTTCAACAGACACCATCAAGGAGAATACCCAGATGGCAGATAAGCACATGAAAAGGGCTAAAGTTCAATGATTGGCAATGCCAAGCATTTGCGAGATTGTGGAGAAACTAGAACTGCCACAATATTGTTGATGGGAATGTAAAATAATACAGCTGTTTTGAAATATTTGGCAGTTTCTTAAAAAGTTAAATATAGATCTACCATATTACCCAGCCATACCACTTTTAGGTATCTTCCCAAGAGATATGAAAGCATATGTTCATAAAATGCCTTGCACATGAAAGTTCAAAGTATTTGTAATAGCACAAATATGAAGACATTAAAAATTTTTATCAAAACATAAATATACAAATAGTGATAAATTCAGTCAATAGAATATTATTAATCTATAAAAAAAAGAATGAACTATTGATGGACACCAACATGGTGAATTTCAAGCATAGTGAGCAAAAGAAGCCAGAAAATAAGAGCACATGCTACATGATTCCATTTATATAAAGTTCTAGAAAATGCACAGTAAATTTTAGGGATAGCAAGTAAATCATGGTTGCCTGTGGATTGGTTTAGAGAGTGGAGTGAGTTGGTAGTGAGGATTCCAACGGGACACAAGGAAACTTCCATACTAACAATATGTTCATTTTCTTGATTATGATGATAGTTTCATAGGTGTGTGAATTTGTCATAACATCAAATTTCACACCTTAAATACTTATGGTTATTTTGTTAACTATGCTTAAGTACAGCTGTTAAAGAAAAAAAGAGATCAGGCTAGGTGGATGAAGAGTTACAGTGGGGAGAGAGTCAGGTTGCAATTTTAAACAGCTTGTTCAGAGAAGTCCCATTAAGAAGGTGAAATTTGGAAAAGGGCTTCATAAAGGGAAGGAAGTTACCTAAATGCTAAGGGCACAAGCTGGCAAAGGCCCAAGGGCAAGAGTGTGCCTGGTAATGAGGCTGGGTGCCTAGAGGACCTGTGTAATAGATGAAGTCAGAGGGGTCCCAGATCAGTCTTGCAGATCATCTGAAGGTTTATGGCTTTCACTAGAAGTAAAATGAGGAGCTATTAGAGGTTTTTATGCAGAAGAGTGACATGATCTATTTAAGTTTTAAATGAATTTCCCCATGTGAAGGATAAACTTTAGGAGGACAAAAGTAAAAGCACTGAGACCAAACAGGAGGCTATTACATCATTCAGACGAAAGATGATGGTGGCTTGAGACAGAACAATACCACCAGAGGTTAAAACTGGCTAGATACAGGATATATTTCAAAGGCAGAGTCAACTGTTTTTCCTGAAGGATTGGAAGTGGAATATAAGACAAAGAGAAGACACTCCTTGAGTTAGCTTTCAGTCCTGTTCTCTTCTGGTCACTTACCTCTGAGAGATTTTCAATTTCATATTTCTTTCAATGCAATGTCATGATCCAAAGAAAACTAACCAGTGTAGAAGGACTCTTCAATATTGCTCATTCCCTGTGGATGTGACTAAATTTTTTTAGTGCTATAGCTTCACTTGATTGACACATTGAACTTACAAACAAAAAAGACTGCATCTGCTTATCTCCTGTTTTCATCAAAATTATGTTTCAAACTTGGAGGGCATTTTTTGAATGGATTCCACTTACTTGGCATATCTTAAAATAGATGTCTATATCGTCAAAACTAAACATGTCGTATAACTTTCATAAATGTTATAAATCAGTATTTTTTAGGATCTTTACCCATTTTTATAATTCATTCCAGTTTGTTAGGAAACCAAGCTTTATGGTAATTCAATTTAAATATGTGTTAGACAAGAAAATATGTGCAGAAAAGTATGTGCGGATTTAGTTTCACCTACTCATTCTCCTAACCATGTGACCCTATGACAATTATTATTCCTGAATCTGATAATATCATTCAGATTTTTAAAGAAATTAATCAGGCAATGAACATAGTGTTAAATGTCATAAGCTATCAAAATATCAGAAAATTCCTCACTCTCAATTTTAGCTTTATAATAAATAGGATATTTTCTTCTATTCATAAAATATTGTGATCACATCATGGCAAATTATTATAATGATGAGTATTCCCAACATAGAAATTCTGCAAAAATTATATAATTATTTGTTAACACAAAGCTAATCTTGAAATAAAAATCATGAACTGAAAATGAATAAAATGCTGGAGTGAGAAAGAGGCAGTTATATTAAAGAACATTTTCTTTTATCACTATGCAATAAAACTACAAATCAATAACAAAAATTATGGGAAAAAATAACTCTTGTATTTGGGAAAAACCAAATACACATATACGCATAAACATACACCTAAATAATTAAAGTGTCAGAAAAGAAATCACAATGGAAACTTAATAATGTTTAGATTAAATAAAAATATCACCAATAGATATAAGTTGATGATGCAAGTAAAATGGCAAGATAAAGGGAAATCAATAGCCTAAAAGTTTAATATTAGAAACAGATATTAGAAATAAGTGAATATTTCACTCAGGAAGTTAGAAAAATAACAGATAAGCCCCCAAGGAAAAAGAAAGTAGAAACCAATAAAGAAAATAGTGAAAACTAATGAAGCAGAAAACCAGGAAACTTAGGGAACTTTTTTTTAAGTTAAAGGAAATAAAATTTTAGCCAGATTAATTAAATAGAAAGAGATACCACAATTAGAAAAACAAAAACCTAACTATATATATAGTAGGTAATTGTTTATATGACAACAGTATTTAAACCGTAATCCAAAAGTTTGAAATCAGATAAAATATCATAGATAATTTAATATAAAATGTTAATTACATAGAAATATAGAATATGAATTAACCAGTAGTGATTAAAATATTTTAGACAGAAAATTTAAAAATCTTCCCACCATCTTAGGTATAAATCTTACCAAACCTCCAAGTGACAGATAGCCTATTTGTTATTTCGAATGTTCCAGAAATACAAAGAAAAGGAAAATGCCAAACTAATTTTAAGAGATTATTATTGCCTTGATTTCATAACCAAATGAGATAACACAAAACAAATATAACTGAATCTCACTTCTGAATGCTTACAATACTAACAACTCAGAAATTATTTTTGAAAAAAAATACTCATGACCAATAAGGTTTGATGCAAGATTCCAGAGATTTCACATTATAACATATATTAATGTTTTCAATAAAATATCATAAAGAACACTGCTCTTTATAAAAGGTAATTCAGGAAAAACATGTAGAAGAAAAAATAATGAGCATAAAACAAATGTATTTAAGTCATTACTTTAGTAGTATCATGAAGCCTAAAAGTTCATCACAACTGTCTACTTTTACTGCCCATTCCATGTCATCAATCTCTTTCAGCAGAGATTACAGGGGACCCTCTCAGGGAACAAACCTGGATCTCCTGTATTGCGGGCAGATTCTTTACCATCTGAGCCATCAGGGAAGCCCCATAACTATTTTTGTATCCACTGATATAAAAATTACTCCCTTGGACAGAAGGACTTTTGAACTGACCAGTGCAAAAAAGGGATTAAGGCAGATAGCAAAACTCTTGAAGTGGGTTATTAGGGACTTCATTTAGAATGATCACACATATTTTCATTCTTTGGTTTCCAAACTGTGTGTTTTTGATATGATATAACTGGTCACTGGTCTAAGTCATTACCGAGACTTTTAGGATGGAATACACGTCTCTCAAGATAATATCTATTAACTGATACCAAAACCAAGTCTTAAACAAGCCATTTCATTCTAATATCAATGTAATTTCTTCTTATTAGTGGAATACAGAGTAAAACTAATGAATTCTATGGTTGTAAGCCACTGCTATAATTCTAGACTATTCCTTTAGCAGAGACTTCAGTGTGTGAGATTCCATGTTAATGGATAAAATATTCTGTAAAATCCTAAATATGATGCTGCCAAAAGAGCTTTTTGTTTAGATAGCAAATATCTACCAGGAATATGTTTTTATTCTGTGTAATACCACTATCCCCTCCATGATGAGCACTAATATAATCACCATTTATGAGGGAACTCACTGAAATCCACATGAAAAGATAATTTAACCTTGGCCTCTGTTGTTGGAAAATCAGGCACTCAGCAGTAGGAACAGCCAAAACAGCTTTGGTGCCCCTGGAAAGATACTAATAGAAAGGCAGCAATACAGGTGGCTTGTTTAGGAGACACAGGAAAAACAAGCAAGGAACGGTAAAGTGATGCAGGAGAAAAAGAGTCAGCGAGGGCTGAGTTATTAAGCCAGCTACCACAATGAGCAAAAGGGAAAACTCCGAGAAAAAGCATAAAATAGACAACTTAGAACTGATCCATCTTACTGTGAGGGAGCTGAGGTATTTATACAATTCCCATAGGTCTTGGGTTGTTAATTCCCAGGAAACTTTGGTCAGAGGCATGTATGAAAAGAAAGGCCAGGAAGAGAGTTTAGGCACAGATGCAGTTGTTGGCAGCTTGAAGTCATCAAACACGATGAAAATGTAGGGTCCAAGGCATACTGGCAGGGCATCACAGCAACTGTTACAGCTTTCATCTCTGGAGACCATGACCACATAGACTCAGCCAGCAAACATCAGAAGGCTTGGGGGAGGCGGGGAGAAAGATGCCATTCAAAAACAACTTATCGTGTTATTAAGAACCTCCTCTAATAATAAATATACTCTGGTAGCATAATTGGACAGGTCCATTCATACACTTCTCCTATAAACCTCCCTGTCATTACTTTTCCTATCTTAATCTTTATAAACTCATCAGCCAAACCACTAGCAACTTCTCATGAAGCAGGGTAATGCACACCTCAGGCAATAGTCTTCCACATGCCAAAGACAACCAAATATAACAATCCAGAGACATGCTCATTGGGAGTCAACTCTTTGGGAACAATTATGGAGCATGGATGTAAAGCAGCAACCATCCACTTCTGGCATACTAATTCAACACTTTTTCCTCCCTGTTAACATAGAACAGGGAATTCACCATGAAAAATGGGTCCAGAGAGAGGCCGTAAGGTAATAGGAGCAGGCACTGTAGGAAAATGCATATGCAAGTGTCATTTCCTGGAATTTTCTCAACTGGCTTCAGTACTGTAAAGCATTTCTATTTTACAAAATAAAATATAAAGCATTTCTATTTTACAGTGAAATGCAAAATCAGGCAAAATTAAGTGCACATAAACAAATTATTAATATACATTTCATGATAGTTTGACTCAAATTATTTTTTGGAATCCAGTAATCACATGTTCAGTCTTTAGTGGTTCTATTCATAGAAGCTGCTTTGGAATGGAGAATATATTGTCTGAATAAGAGGATATTATTTATTCTAAAATCCTAGAGGTATTATTAGTGATGGCCAGAGGCTCCATATATCATCTCTGTTTGCCACAGAGCTTTCCAATAGTCGAGTATGCTGACTCAGAAGGACCCAGGTGGTGGGCAGCTTGTAGCACAGGCTGGACCTGATATGAGATTTGTTTTCCTCTGGTCCTACCCAAAGCTGACAGCCTGCAAGCAAATGTTGGCAAGAGCCAGAGGAGCCTACAGAGAGGGTGAGATGGCAGTTTCAGTATGGGGAGGCAACCCAGCCAATGCTCAGTGGATTTAGGGCATCCATGTGATACTCATATAGCAACTTCTGCTACTCAACAGATGAGAACAGGTGCACTACTACTTTCTTTAGTAACAAAAAGCAAAATTTTTGGCATATAAAAATTCCTCAACCAACCTTCCAGGAGTAGTTACAAGAATTAGATTTTTAAAAATCAAAAAGAAAAAGTATTACCACTACCACCAACAAAAAAGCTTTTTGAAGACATGGCAAGGGAGGGCAATCATGACCTTGATGACTTGATGACCCAAGATTTGGAGAGATGAAAAAAAAAAGGAAACACATTAAGATGATAAGCTCAACCTTCTCTATCAGTAATTTTCATATAGTCATATACCAACAGAGATACAGCATAGAGACCAAAGAGAAAACAATGCACCACAACATGCAGCGGTCTCATGTAGCTGAGGAGATGAAAACTGAAATGAAGGGCCCCAAGGAGGCGGCCTTGTTACATCATGAGCAGAGAAGATAATAAAATGGTAGGGAAGACATCCTTTTCCCCATTAGTCAGAAATCAATGTATGATTTCTGTAATTATAAGTGCCTATATTTCTACTATATATTTTGAAAATGGGAAAATGACCATTGTTGTCCTCAGTCCTATACAGCCCTGTGAGACACAATTAGACCCAAACTCCATCCATCCTCTGACCTCCATAGAGTCCTGCTATGAGTGAACCACAAAGGACTTCTGGATGTCTAGTAACAAGAGTACATTAGTATCTGGCATCCAATAATCACCAGAAGGTCCAGATGTCTCACTTTCCCAAGTATAAAGTCACCCTGGTAAATTTCTACAGGATACTTTTTTGGAAGGTTCATAGCTATTCAAAGGAAATAGTTGATTCACGTATTCTGAGGCCTAAGGATTCATGTTTTATTTTTTAATTTTATTTTTTTAAACTATTATGTAATTAAGGTGAATTTATATACAGTTCTATGATGTGTAATACATGTAGAGAGTCATGTAACTACCCCTACTATCAAGACATGGGACAATTCCAAAAGCCCAAAAAACTCTCATACCAACCCTTTGTAGTGATACAAACTTCCCAGCCCTGGTAACCACTGATCTGTTGTCTGTAATTTTGCCCTTTCCAGAATGTTATACAAATGAAATGTAACTTTTTTTAGACTGGTTTCTTTCACATAGCTAATGTTTTTGAGAGTCACTCAAATTTTAGCATGTCATATTTCATTCCTTTATATTGCTGAGTAGTGTATAGACATGCCATGGTTTATTAATGCAACTACTGAAGCACTTTTGGATTGTTTCCAGTTTCTGAAAATTATTTATGGGGTTGTTAAAAATATTTGCATACAGATTTTTTTTGTGTGAACATGTTTTTATTTTTCTAGAGAAATTATCTAGGAGTCAGGTTTCCAGGATATACACTAAGTGAACATTCAATTTTATAAGAAGATGCCAAAATGTTTGCAGAGTGGCTATATCATTTTGTATATTCACCAACAATACATGCGACTTTCACTTGCTCTACAAACCTGCTAATACCTGACATTCTCAGGACTTTTTATTTTAGCCATTCTATCAATAATAGATGCATAGCTGTGTTTATCATGAAAGTGAAAGTGAAAGTTGCTCAGTCATGTCTGACTCTTTGCAACCCCGTGGACTATACAGTCTGTGGAATTCCCCAGGGCAGAATACTGGAGTGGGTGACCTTTTCCTTCTCCAGGGCATCTTCCCAACCTAGGAATTGAACCCAGGTCTCCTGCATTGCAGGCAGATTCTTTACCAGCTGAGACACAAATGGAAGCCCATGTTTATTGTGGCATAGCTTTAATTTGCATTTCTCTGAAGGCTGATGACAATGAATTCTCTCAATTGCTAAATTGCTTCCCATAGCCTGCATTGGTGAACCAAGTCTTTTCCCATTTTTTAAAATTTTGATTATTTTTTCTGTTTCATTTATTTCATTTCAGATTTAGATTTTCCTTTTAGATTTTCTCTATGTGCCTGGCACAATGGCAATCAATACATAAACAGACTCTGGAAAGACCTAATGAGATACCACAATTAAAAAGCTTAAAAAATAGAAGGAGAGAGGAAATTTGATTCACTGAAGAGAAAGTTTATATGTTACCAGGAGTTATATGTCCTAAGGACAAGGAATAAGGCAAATATTCTACTTCTCAGAAGTAGATGGCCTATGGTAAGAAAATATAGAAGGATTCATGCTATGAGATCAAATCTGGTAAAGGAAAGAAACATTTTAAGTAACTAGCAGAATAAACCTCAATTTCAAGGTTAGCCAGAAAAAAATGGGTGCTTTAGCTCAGAAATTTACATTTGTTTGGTAAATACAGCAAAAGACGCTGTTGGATATACAGAAGTTGCAGAATTGTCTTAACTCTTTACATGGAAAATCAACAACTGATAGATTTTACTCTGTGATCACAATATTACTATAAATAACTAAAGATTAATTCTAAATATCTAACTATTCATCACTGTCTCTTTTCCAGTTGATTCCTAAATTAACTCTAGCCCTTGTAGATTTTTTCAGGTTAAATATGATTTGGTTTACAAAACCATATCTCATTTCATAAACTGTGAACTAACAGAACATCTTCCACACCCAAGTTTGTTTTCACTTTTCATCAGTTTTAAAGTCAAGATGTAAAAATGGATAAAGTGGTTTATTATAGTTGCTGGTCTGTCTCTTTTCATCTGTGAAAAAGAACTTTCACCATAAAGGAAAATTCATGGCCTTATGTTAGTTTTACAACATCATCTTTGTTTCATGCACTATTTTATAAATACTCAGGTAAGCTGTACATCTGATTCTTTTTTAAAAAGTATTTTTTATGTTGTAATTTATAGAAAAATTCAATATCTAAGGAATATAGTTTGGAGCATAAGAATTTATCCTGTATACTATAGAATAAATCTAGATTCCAGACAAAGCATACATAGAGCTATTAAATGAACAATTAAAAATGGAGTGTGATACTATAGTTCAAGACAGTGTAAAAATAGAAACTTTCCTCATAGAAAAATGAAATAACATTCTTTAGATAATCTGCTTCTCTGAAATCTATTCCCCAAATAACTTTAAGGAGTTAAAATTAAATAAGAAATATTAACAGAACCTGAAAAGTGAAGATAACAGTGAGGCAGGCATTTCAGAAGAGACTGAAATGAGGAAAAAAACCATCAAAAGGCACCAAGTAATATTTGCCTGGAGGGACTGTAGCAAAAAGTAGAAAAATCAAATCCACAGTGACTTCATGCTCTTCATACATGAAAAAAACTCTAGCTTACAAGTCAGACCACACAATGAGAAAGACAACTTTCCCAGACTCCAATGTGTAACTCATATCAACTTGTTATACTAAATTATTTACTGTATCCAGGTGTTGTGAGGATGATGAAGATAATTAAGACATGATTACTGCCATAGAAACTTTTAATGCTTAGGAAGAGTAAAGAAAACCAGTATAGGCAATAAAAATAATAAATCATATTTGTGACTACTTATATCTTCATTTCACCAACAAAAGTCAAATAACTTTTAATTTCACTAACTTGAATATATAAACTTGAAAGTATATGGATGATAGGGTAATATACCTATTAATGCTTAATGCATTGTTAACTATATATAAACATATGCATGTACATATATTTTTGAAATCTTATAGAATATAAAATATCTTAATTTACCTATATAATTGATATAAATATATTAATTCAGAAATACAGATGTTTTAATTCATTTCATGAAATTTTTATATGAGCATTTCACATGTCTGCAACATCAATTTCTTCCTCCAGGATTACTTAACTAGGACACATTATTTTCACTTCTAAGTAGTTTGAAATGTTTGTGAGGTCATGCGTGATGCTCCTGCCAACATAAAATTTATCCTAAGCCATAAGCATTAATTCATATACCATTAGAACATTTTCTTCCTTGGGTCTTTTAAAAAAAATTTAACCTATTCCATTAGGGAAGTTCTATATACATACAAGACAAGCACTCACTTAAGTTATTTCCGATTATTTATATTCTGCAATATGCTATTATTCAAAATAGAGTTAGTGTGAATCAAGGTTTTTTCTTAAACAAGATAGGCAAAAAAATGGAATGGCAAAAGGTAAGGAAGAACCTTGTAGCTTTTATTTATTGGAAAGTTATATTATTTCATGATTCTTAGGAAACATATAGCATTATACATATACCATATAACATATATGATATAAATAATCAATATATATTTTATGTTTTTATTTTATTTTTTTCTATCTCTGTCCACAGAAAAGGCTTGAAAGCAATGATGTTTTATTAGCAATAAGTAAAACTACATCCCACATCTTAGATTTTATATACCATTTCCCAGTATAAAAGGAGCCCAGGGATCCTTAGAGACATGGTTGATCATAGGTCTGAAGTAGTGAAGTACAAGGTAAGCCTGGAAAGTCTGTCAAGGGGAGGGGAAAAAAAAGAAAAACTGTGCTCAAAGATTAGTAAGGTCAAGTCAATAGGTCACAGAGCTGGCTTGAAGAGGCTTTTATTGGTCAAAATAAGGACAATCTGCACCTCAGAAAATAATTATAATAATGGTGATAGATATAACTAATTGGAAAAACAAAACAAATAGGTGAATTCACAGCAACACATGAAGGCAGATAGAGACAGACTGAAACATGAGGCACTTGAATCCCATAACCCAAAAATAGCACTTGAACTGCTTTGGTGTCCAAAACTCCAGGGTTGCCTCCTAAGAGGAAAGCTCACAGAGAGGAGAAAATAATGGGAGTAGAATTGAGCAGAAAAATGACAAAATAGCCATTGTTTGGAACAACATACAAAAACAACAGAAGGAGAGTTAAAAATATCATCCTGAACCTCAGGGTAATGTTCAGGAAAAGTAAATTCACACAAAAATCAAAAAATGGTATCAAGGCCAAATCCTACATAAAGTTAATGTAAGGAAAAGGAAAACTAACAGCAGAATAATATTCCTACAACCTATAAAAGACATTACTATGAAAAAGATAAATACTGAACCTCCTCTTTCAGGACATTAAGAAAATAATACAAAAGTTGGAAGAACAAAAATCAGAATTGGAATAATGTCAGAAATATTCAGAATTCAGAATAGAATTAGAAATACACACACACACACACACACACACATATATATATATATATATATATATATATTTTTTTTTTTTTTTCAGAAAATGACCTCAATCAAAAAGAAATGTAGGACTGAGTAAATGTCCCTGTGAAAGGGAAAAACATTTAAGGTTAAATGGAATCAGTTCAGTTCAGTATCTCAGTTGTGTCTGACTCTGCAACCCCATGGACTGCAGCACACCAGGCCTCCCTGTCCATCAACAACTCCCGGGGTTTACTCAAACTCATGTCCATTGAGTTGTGATGCCATCCAACCATCTCATCCTCTGTCATCCCCTTCTCTCCTGCCTTCAATCATTCCCAGCATCAGGGTCTTTTGAAATGAGTCAGTTCTTCGCATCAGACGGCCAAAGTATTAGAGTCTCAGCTTCAAATCAGTCCTTCCATTGAATATTCAGGACTGATCTCCTTTAGGATGGACTGGTTGGATCTCCTTGCAGTCCAAGGGACCCTCAAGAGTCTTCTCCAACACCACAATTCAAAAGCATCAATTCTTCGGTGCTCAGCTTTCTTTATAGTCCAACTCTCACATCCATACATGACTATTGGAGAAACCATAGCCTTGACTAGACAGACCTTTGTTGGCAAAGTAACATCTCTGCTTTTTAACATGCTGTCTAGGTTGGTCATAACTTTTCTCCCAAGGAGTAAGCATCTTTTAATTTCATGGCTGACATCTTTTAAACCAAAAAGAGAGAGAGAAAGAAATGTTTTGAGAGAAAGTAACAATTATTTAAGATTGGAGCTCCTTGGTGTTTCCCTGGTGACTCAGTGGTAAAGAATCTGCCTGCCAGTGCAGGGGACATGGGTTCAGTCCCTGGTCGGGGAGGATCCCATATGCTGTGGAGCAAACACCTGGTGCACCACAAATATTGAGCCTGTGCTCTAGACCTGGGAGCTGCAACAACTGAAGCCCAATTGCCCTAGAGCCCATGCTCTGCAACAAGAAAAAGTGAAAGAAAAAGTGAAAGTGAAGTCACTCAGTCAGACCGACTCTTTGCAACCCCATGGACTGTAGCCTATCAGGTTCCTCTGTCGATGGGATTTTCCAGGCAAGAATACTGGAGTGGGTTGCCATTTCCTTCTCTAGAGGATCTTCCCAACCCACCGCAATGAGAAGCCCATATACCACAACTAGACAGTAGTTTCCACTTGTCACGACTAGAAAAAAGCCCACACAATAATCAAGACCCAACACAGGAAAAATAAATAAATAAAATTATTTTTTTTTAAATAGGAGTTCCTCAAGAAGAAAACCAATTTAATACAAAGAAACAGCAAATACTAAATACTATAATTCCAGAAAAATCTCTAAAATAAAAAATGACTTGATGAGTATACTATGTGGTTCAGAATGTGAACCCAGTACAGTGAATAGCAATATTCTAATAAATCAATAAATAACAATGGATAATATTATAAGATTTCTAGGTTTACAAAACAAATAATAAATTTATTGGACATCTAGGAAAACACATTACATAATGTATTAGGACAGAAAATTAAACTACCATCTGACTTTTTAATATGATGTTTTACATCAGAAAAGAGTAAAAACATATTTAATAAACTCAAAGGAAATGCAAACCAAGAATTTATAGGCAACAAAACTGGCTTTCTGTAAAAGATACAAAGTGTTATCAGTATACAAGAGCTGTGAGATTATTTTTTCCTATCATATCTTCCTGAGAAATCTACTAGAAAAAGAACCTCAAATAATCAAAATGACTAGAGAGACATTAACATAAAAATTGATTATTCTTTTTAGAAGTAAGACTAAACAAAGAAATGAAGGAGAATATAGTAATAATATGGTTACCTTAAAAACTGGTAAATACAGGGAAATAATCATGCCTATGATTAGAATACTGGGAACAGTATCACTTGGTTATCAAATAGTAGATAAGGTAAATCAAGACTTAATAAAAGCCTTTCCAATTAATAAATTTTCAGAGAATTGATAGAATATGATTAGCTTATAATATCAAATAATTACCATCCAAATGTGATCATCTACAATTGCAGGCATCATAAAATGCAAAACTCTCTGACCCTATGCACATTTTCAGGAATGAGCACTCTGGATAGACTTGCCAAAAGGATTGGACATGAATCTAAACAAACCTCCTGATCCAGCTGCCAGTTTGCAGAAAACACAGAGGACAGAAGAACAAGTGGAAGTGTACCAAGAATAAGCAACTACAAATTAAACACAGATAACTCTATATGTCAAAATGCCTTTAAAGTCTTTAAGGAAAAGAAAAAAATATGACACAAGAAGAAAGCTTCTTGATCATAAGAGACTTAAAATACATTAAAATTTCTTTGTAAAATTTCTTTCTGTCTGTGTGAATGGGTAAGACTGAATTGTAGTGTCTGAAAGTGAACACTACAATTTTAAAATGAACACATTGCTGATAAAACCAATAAAGACAAATGTCAGGAGAGTGGTTATTTATGGAAATGAAGGGGTTGCAATTGAGATGGGACACAAGGGGAATCCCTAGGGTTACTGTTTTTAGTAACTTAAAATAACTGAATACACTGTACATATTTTGTGTGGTTTTCTATAGGTATAGTTAACTGTAAAATTAAAAAATACACAAAGCTATAAATATAAAAAATACATTAAAAATTAAAAATATAAAAAGCTAATTTACATTTACCCAATCTTTTATTAAGATTAGGTAAATTTATTCTAATATTTTATTCTAATCTTTAGAATAAATCTTAAAAAGGGGATGTTGGATCAAAGTCTATTCACACTTTATGGCTTTTATTATATATTGCCAAAACACACTTCTAAAAGGTGGTGAATTCTTATTTTACAGGCTGCTATAGCCTCTCGTCTTGCTTCTTTTATTAATTATATTTATACAAGTTTGATTTTTAAAACATTCTGATTTTAAAACACTACAAATATTACTGCGTTTCAGTAACACGGATGGAAATGGCCAATTATGAAAAAGCAGCTTGGGATAAATCCAATAATACATGCCAGGTGCATCCAGTTGTGTTATTACTGCTATTTGTATTAATTCAGAGTGTAACAAAAACTTCAGCAATGATATATACAAGAAAATCATTCAATCTATTTTAATTTCAAACACTTAGAATAAAATGTACTTTCTGCTATTTAGGTCAATTGCAACTATTATGCTAAATGAACCAACATAAGAGACAAAGTAACCATAAATTCATATTTTAATAGACTTGTCTCTACAATGTCAAAATGGCATTATGTGAATTCATTGCTCTAGGAAAGTAGGAAATGAAAGAAACAGCTTTTTTCATTGTTGCTGGAGCCTAACACCTGTATTGCTGACAACTGGTTATCTAAATGATTTTAAAACCAGCTCTGAATTTTTACAGGGGAGAAGGACCGTGTCTTTTAACACTTTTGGAAACTAAAATTTACTTTTTGATAGGAGTGCAAGTTAGGAGCAGGTAAAAAATTAGCTCTATAAATATTAGTGTGTGTGTGTATTTTTTCTGTTTCTGGCCATAAATAGTCTTTCACAGGATCTTGTTCTTACTTTGTAATGCATGACCCCCAACACTCTCAGGTTTCAGGAAGTCACATCTTAGTTTCTAATCACCTGCCATGTAGATTCTCAGAGCATTGCTGATTCTTCTGGCAATACCGAAATCACTGGAATCCACTCTTCCCTGCCTGTTCTGACAATGTGAGCATTAATGCCGTTCCAGCTGGGTTCCAATCCATCTACTGGAAATTACCTCCCTGCCCTCCATGTCCTGCCTTTCCTTTTCAGCTTGAGTGCCTGTGATGGACACTGCTTTATCTCCTTCTAGGTTCAGCCACACCCACTAAATACCACCTCGACTCTGAGCAGATAGCTCTTGCAGTAAGTTACTCTTGTTAAACACCAGTGCTAATGCTGAGTGCCATACTCTGTGCCATGTTAATGATGCCATTGGTGTCCCCTTCAAGCCGCCACTGCCACAGAAGTAGTGTACTCCTTATAACCGCTGAACCTGCCTGGTGTTCTATAGGTTCTGGTGAAGTGGGTGTCAATGTCTCCCTTCTGCTTGTGTTATACTTCTCGAGAAAAATATTAATAATAGTAAAGTGGTGCTGCTTGCAGCTCACTCTTTTGTTGATTATTTTGTATAACAGGTCTTCTAGTTTGTATATACATGCTTATATCTTTCTAATATGCAGCCATAGACAGAGAGTGAAGAATAGATGTAGGGACCTCACCAGAACTGACTCCCCGTCTTCCCCAAACCACAAAATTCAGAGTCATATCTTAAGATGAATTTTCTCCCCAAAGGGCTATCAGTCTTGCATACCAATAAGAATCTTTTACGCTTCTTACTGACTCTCCAGACTTGTACAGATATGTCTGAAGCCCAGACATGAACACAACATGGCCTCAAGCTGAGACCTCGGCTACAAGTTATTAACTTAGCTCCAGCTCAAGTAGGATGAGGAATGGATTAATTGAGATTAACTGAGCCACATACCTTATCATCTGCCAGTCAGTCTCTCCTTCCCACTGTTATCTTGGCCATGTGCAAATGCCTCATCAAGTTCAGACTAGCCCAGAAATCTTCTCACTTGGTAATCCCATGGAGTTTACCCCAGCATCTGAAGAAAAATTAAAACAACTATTACCAGCTTGAACTAACAATAAAATGAATAAAAGTTTCCATGCTACTTCAACAATTTTTGACAATCTGCTATCGGTCAGTAGCAAGACATTTTCACTCTTTCTCATCTACTTGTTTCTTTTAGCTGATAGCCAGTTACCACTGAGTGAATATTACATACACCCCTTACTCTTTCTTTTTCTCTAAGTACAAGAAAAAGAGTTGAAAGAAATAGTCATTAAATTGTAGAAGAATAAGTAACCTCTTCAGTCTCATGATTTCAATCATCTATGCACGTTTTTGGCTTTTTCCTATCAGTTCATTCCAAGATACTCTCTGTCTTTCCCTCTCCCTCTTCTTACTATTATCCTCTGTTCTCCTACTACTTGGGAAATTTCAAGCTTATTTGTCACTACCTCTCACAACAACTGTTGTAAATGGCTTTACTTAGATTCACTTCTTTCAAAAAAGGATCATTATGAGAAATTCTTGTAAAAGCTAATTTTCTTACACACCAAATTTGGACCATAAGCAAACATAGTTTTCAACAAATAAATAGCTACTTATTCAGGAAATATTCACCATGATGTTTGAATACACTAGAAAACCCAATTCAAACTTGATTTGAGAGAGAGAAAGGAGTTATTTTCTCATTTCTCTAAAATGTTCAGGTTACGGAAGCTTGAGGAATGGCTGGATTGAGGAACTAAACTGATTAGCTCTTTCTTCCTTATGATGGCTCTTCTTTTGGCAGGTATTGGTTTTACAGTAAGATGGCCACCAGGCATCCCAGGCTTTTATCCAATCCACCCAGAAGCTCCAGTGGAAAGAATGAGTATCCCTCATAAATATTCCAACAATTGGCCCAAAACTGAGACTCACTGGATCTAACTAGTAACATGTCCACTTACTGTAACCATTAGAGAATAAATATCTCTCTTGAGAGGGTAATTTGTCAAGGAATATCAGAATACCATTACAAATGAATATCAATAAACAGATATCCATTGTAGAGAATACCTAATATTTATATGAGATCATTTTATAGGGAAAGGAACAGATGGTAAAAATACATGTTCATTGTACATGGCAGAGCTTTTCAGTATCTGTAATACACTGTCCAGTCATTCACAAGTCTCCCAGCTTCATCCAATAAATCTTACTGAGCAGTGTGTAAAACTAATTCTGCTGAATATGCAAGGAGAATTAGTTCTTAAAAGGGTCCTCACTTTGTGATATCCAGGTTCATTTCTGGGTCATTCTTTACTGACTGACTCTCTCACCCTCGATATATCTATTACCAGTTACTGTAATGAAACCCAGCCAATTTACTCTTTATCTTTGCTCCAAGACCTTGATCATATGTTTTATCTGCATATGCCAACTTACCTTCTCTCTCTTGGTTTGATGTTTTCTTGAGCTAAACCTTTATTAAAAAACATTCTAAACATAGTTCCAGGCCTCTTATACCTCAATGTTGCCCTTTCAGGCAGCCCTATTTGTCAGTCTCTGACTTTTACACATATTCTACTTCTGGGGTAAGATCAGGCATCGAGACCAGCTAAAAGTATTTAGAATCATTTTCTGATGAAGAAAATTAAACTGTAAGCAGAGTACATGTGACCTAAGAGGAAGTAACTCAGAAGGTATGCAGTGTCCTTATCCTAAGGAGAGTGTATGTGGCCAAGGAAGCAATAGTCCCAGTTCTGCATTTTATCAGAGTCAAGCAATTTATCATTTAATCATTTATATTTCTTTCAGGCAAACCCATCTCAAAATATGTTTATTAGGGAGATAAAAACCTATCTAATAAGCAGTCTTAAGCAGTGATTTTTATCCGGGGATAGAGGACCTGGGAGTGGGGGATGTTCATGAATTACATGCAGAACTTTCCTATCCACCCCAATCCCACACCAAAGGTTATAAACCATTGACATAGAGCATTGATCCCTGACCCTAAATTAACTGGAGCTTATTCAGATGCAGATTTCTATACCCTAGCCAAGATATAATAAATCAAAATTTCTGAGTGGAAAGCCTGGATACTGATGTTTTTAAAAACTTCTTAGATCATTCTGAAGATCAGCCAGGTTTGGGAATTACTAGGATGCAGCATCTGGTCCCAAAGCAAAAGAGAATTAGAACTCAGCAAGCATATGCTCCGACTGAACAGGCAGTTGCTTATCACCCCCTTGCTTGCTTTGAATCAAAAATAATCCAAGCGTTTCTTCATTTGGGGTTTGAGCAGAATGCATCAGCAGAGCGCCCACTCTGCAGAAACCGCATATCCAAAGGTCCTTCATGGGTGGATTCACTTTAATAGGAAAGCTGTTCTCTGTGCAGGTGACCAGCTGGGTAAACCTGCCACCACACCATTCTACCAATTATCACTACACCCTATTCAGAAATTCAGGGCAGGTCATTTCCCCATTTGAAAGAGGCAGTAAAACTTCTTATGCAGTGAGTATTAATTCTATTTTAGAAGTCCTTGGGTTATACATAAAAAGCAAAATAAAAAACAGATTACTCCATTCAACAGAAAAAAAAAAGGTCATGCAAATCAGGTTTTTTAAGTAATATGGATTAAACCACTAGTGGTGTAATCCAATTAAACCACTTTTCCATTTTTTTTTGTTTTTTTTGTTAATCACCACATGCACCCTCTGAGACATCAGACTATATTGTATCTTTATACTGTGAAAATTAGATAGCTAAAGTGAAGTTGTATAAATATACATTTAATGAAGTAATAAGGTGATCCAATGGCAATTTATAGATAAAAATACAGCCCTGTGTATTTGAGAAGTATATATACATATAATGAAATATACGAGGTCTCTCATCACCTGGGGTTATTAATGTATTTTTCTTACTGCCTCTCTGGCTACTTGACATCTGTTACTCCAACAGCTTCAGAGCCTACAAAGGCTCCAGCCACCTAAGATTTGTTCCAGCTCTGCCCTATTACACCTGCAGTCCAGAGCTAGCTGCCAGCAGTGATTCACTAGGCTGCAGATAATACCTGTGGTCTCGTATTCATCAACACCAAAACACTTTTCCAGAGATATATGTTTAAAACAGCAAGACTATCAATAAACCAATTCTTTACAACTCTATTAACTATAATAACTTCCCAAAACACAATCCTCTCTCTCTCTCTTCTCCTGTTTTCTCATCCCCACACTGCTCAGAGCTAGTACTCCTTTATTCTGCACACTGTGGAATCATTATCCATCTAATTTATTCACTTGTTGACCTTCACTAAAATGAAGCTCTTCCTGATTTTTCCAGGAGATATCTCCAATGAAACAACCATGATTGTACTCTCCGTGGACATGCAAGTCAGAAAATGAGATAGGATTCCCCTCTTTTTCCAACTCTCAGTTCAGTTCAGTTCAATCGCTCAGTCATGTCCGACTCTTTGCAACCCCATGAATCGCAGCATGCCAGGCCTCCCTGTCCATCACCAACTCCTGGAGTCCACTCAAACTCATGTTCATCAAGTCGGTGATGCCATCCAGCCATCTCATCCTCTGTCATCCCCTTCTCCTCCTGCCCCCAATCCCTCCCAGCATCAGGGTCTTTTCCAATGAGTTAACTCTTTGCATGAGGTGGCCAAAGTACTGGAGTTTCAGCTTCAGCATCAGTCCTTCCAATGAACACCCAGGATTGATCTCCTCTAGGATGGACCAGTTGGATCTCCTTGCAGTCCAAGGGACTCTCAAGAGTCTTCTCCAACACCACAGTTCAAAAGCATCAATTTTTCCGCAGTCAGCTTTCTTCACAGTCCAACTCTCACATCCATACATGACCACTGGAAAAACCATAGCCTTGACTAGACAGACCTTTGTTGGCAAAGTAAATCCTAGCTATGATTATTATTCTGCCCTCATTCAAATCTCAGTTTCTTGGAGTTTCATGAAGAAATACTGGGCCCTCCTTGTCCTTGATAGTTACAAATCTCATGGTCACTCCACATTCTTTGAGGATTTACATGCCATAATTCATTCCATGTGTCCATACCAATTCAGTCACAATTCTGAGTGATTCAAAGGCCGTATGAGTAAATTGATCTGATCATTATTTGACCTCAATGCTAATGATCTTCTAATCCTCTTCAGTTTAGTCATTCATTCTTGTCATAAATTAAAGTGGTTCCATCTTTGAATTATTGAACTCCCATAATGACTTTGATACTATTGAATCTTTTGGTACTTTGTCTATCCTATTGCTTTCACTCCTGATCTTACTTGGACATCACTGATTTCTAAGGCAGTTTTCTTCTCATTTTCTACTGTTATACCACATCCATCTTGGATTATCTTCCAAAGTTGATCTAGACTTTTTCTTGATCATCTAAGAAAATATTCCATAAATCTTAAATGCATTATTGCATAAACCTAACAAAACTTCAACATTGGAATAATCCTAGTCTATCTCCTTTACTTGTAATCCTTAGTAAAGCTAAAACAGACAACTATAAGGCTTGTGCCATTACAAACACACATATATTTAGATGTATATTTAAATATACATTTTATACACACACAGAGTAATTTTGTACACATATGTGTGAAATGATCCCCCCAAATTTTCACTCTTTTAGGTTATCTTTCAATTAGAGGCTGGCATTTGGTTGACTGCACTTTGCTGTTTCCAGAGATTTGGAATGCCATGCATTTGGTACCTTAATTCCACTAGAACATTGCATAGAGAGTCTGGCTTATTACTGTGCTCACTGAAGTGGGTAAATTCACCCCAGAGTCATCAGAACATGGCCATGAGTAGTTAGCACTCAAGAAGGCACCATTTATTTAACTGGAAAATATAGCAAGCTATTAAATAGAGCTGGTGGCATGGAATTATGATGGAAAGAATACAACATAAGTACCACAAGAAGAGAATTTAATGGTAATTTTCTGTCCTTTCCTATTCTATGTTCATATTTTAATCAACTAAGAATGAGAAAGAATAGCTGCTTCTGAATTGTCTCTAACATGGACTATTATTGCTACTTTATTTTTCCATTCCTGGAGTGCAATTCAAAAGAAACTGGGCTTGGTTACTTTGGATGCTTGCCTCATAGAATTATTTATGTTAAAAGTCACAAAATCCCCTGGACTACCATCTGCTCTCTGCAACAGTTCCTCTAATTTCTTTTTGCTTGCTCCAAATTTCCCTTTATATTTCAAGTTTTGTCCCCAAAGTAATTTCTATAAGAATGTGTCTGCATTCAACCTTCTGCAAGTCACCTTCCAATGCCCTGAGTGGTAAGAGGTGCTCATTCTACAGCACATGGAGTGAAAAAGCTACAAGAATATTTGGTTTTTGTTCTAAACCAACATTTGAGTTTATCTGTAATAAGTATTTATTTATTTTACAATATGTGTTAGAAATAGAAGAGAAATACTATAGGTTGTAACAGAGTGGAAGATGGTAGAGGTTGGGGAAGCTCAGATATTTTTTTAGATCATAAAAATGTTCAATAACCCAAGGACTGGCTATAAGCATACCATTGACTCCATTTCATACTATGCTATTCTGACTGTATTTTCATTAGGATAAGAAATTTGTGTCTGCATTTTCTCTAAATGATGTGTGGCAAATAATTTTCAGATAAAACATTTATTCAGTGAATTATGTAATGGAAAAAAGATAGCATAGACTTTAGTCGATTAAAGGAAAGGAATCTTCCCATCACTCTTAATATAAACTAAATGCAAACACTGGAGATCAGAATATAGGTTGTAATTAACAGTAGGAGGTGACAACTGTACCTTAACTAACAAAAGACCTTCAGAATGTTAGCAGTTTATAGACTCATTATCCTACCAGTATCAAGACCTATTGCATACCTACAGAGAAAAATCAAAAGTAAAATTAACTAATGCAAATTACTTTATTTTAAATTTGTTTTGCATATATCCATATGAAATTGAATATCATTTTATATCTAAATTATTATTAAACACATATGGTCACATGTATATATGTACATGTACCTAAATTCATTCTTTAGTTCTATATGGTAAACTTGTAAAGGAAAGACTCATGTAACAGGAATGGGGAAGATAAATTGGTGGGGGGAGAAACAAACAAATATCCATATCACAGAAGAAAGAAAAGAAACATGCCCTTCTATAGTAAACCAGTAACAGACACCTCCTTCCCCCAGTCTTTGTGGAGTTAATATACAACGGAAGAGGTTGGAGGGTTGATTTGGAGGAAATAGCCCCAAAAGTCAATAAACAGAAATAATACAGAGAACAGGAACAAATTAAGATCTCCTTTCCCTCAGCTAAATTAAGAAGAGTTCAGTGATGAGAAATTACAGGTTGAGTGAGCAGGATAAGCATGTGGTATTAACCACATGATCTGCAGATTCTTACCAAGGTGTAAAGACAGTAGCATGACCAGAAAGGTTTTACAAACAACCCCAAAACTACAAGGCATGTTGTGTACAAAGAATAGTTCTGGGAAAGGAAGATGTGCCCAGAATAGGTCTTGAGAGCTGTTCAAGTTAGCCTTTTCAGTGAAACTGCAGCAAAGTGGCAGCCCTTAAATTTGAATTATGAAGCAGAATATTTAAAGCCTCCCCCCACATTCCATTCCTATCAACCAGCTTGCACCACGATTGTATGTGTGGGTGTAAGGGTAAAGTTTTCTACTGCTGCTTTCAAAATCACTACAAACTTAGTGGCTTAATGCAAACTCATTGTTTTATAGTTCTGTAGGTCAGAATAGGAACACCATCTCAATCGGCTGAAATCAAGATGTCAGCTGGTCTACATTTTCTCCTGGAGGCTTTAAAAGAAAATCTGTTCCCTTCCCTTTTTCAGCTTCAGGATGCCTGCATTCCTTAGCACCATCTTCCACATCCCTGTCCTCTGTCTCCAAAGCCAGAAATGCCTCTTCTCTCTGATCGTTCTTCAGTGGTCATTGCTCTTTCTGACTTCAGCCCAGAAAAGCTTTCTACCTTAAAAACATGTATGATTAGATTGGATACACTTAAATAATCCAGTCTAATCTCCCTAACTCAAGGTTCTTATCCTTAATTATATCTGCAAAGTTCCTTTTGCCATGTAAGTTAACATTATCACAGCTTCCTGCCTACAACACAAGGGTAGAGGGTTGGTAGACACAAAAGAAGCAAATGGGTTTTTGGACACAGAGTTTTGAAAGAAGAAATGCTCAAGCACAAGGATTCAACACAGTCATTTTTTATAATCTTCCTGCATCTGTGTGATAAAAAAATTTGAGATAGCAGTATTTAAGATGTATCTATGGATGCCAGGGAAAGCATAATCACATGAAACCAATTACCCAGAGAAACTCATGAAAATAGTTAACACTGAAACAAGTGCTATACAAAGCCAGGTTTGGACGGGAAAATTCAAATACTTAGAGAGATCCAAAAAAGTCAGTAAGATTCAGTTCATATCTCACAATACCACATACATATATACCTGCAGATAGGCATAAAAATTATACCTCTTTTTAATACAACTTTTTATTAATGTTATTTTAATGTCATGAAATCTTTGTAAAGCATGGATTTAGATTACATAATTTTATATGTGCTCTATAGGTTACACATAACAAAATTAGTGATGTTCAATTTATACACTATAGTATCTTTATTCTTTCAGTGAGTGTGAGAAAAGTTAGAGATTTCTTGCAAATATATTAGCTCTTTATTGCATGATGAAATTTCCTCTTGTCAAAATTTGTTACTAGAATTAATTTAGTTATACTCTAGTTGCAAATTGCAGTCATTTTATTCAGTTTTCCTGACTCACTAGTTATGTCTAAACATGCAAAATATATCAGAGAATTGAGGCCATTATGCGAAGAAAATACTTTACCTTTTTCATCTGAATTATACAACTAATTGAGGCCAAGAGGTTCAGGTATCTTAATTTGGAGGCTTTCTAAACTTTCTAAAAGTCTCTAAACATTCTATGTATAGATCCCATCTAAGTAAAGTAAATATTATGGGCAAGCTTTTTATATTAATTAAATTCTTGAGTAATTAGATAATTGGATATGTTTGATACATCATCATCTCTGTACATTTATGGGACTGTAATAGAGAAAGGGAATTTACATTTGCAGGTGGTTTTTCGTGTACCAGGTACTGGGCTTTATGCTTTTATACATTTAATTATTGCACTAACAATGAGCAATAACTATCTTTGTTTTTATTTCACACAAAAAATAAAACTAAACACAGGGAATTTAATTTGTTCAAGTTTCCATGCGTGCATGCATGCTCAATCCCTTCAGTCATGTCCACCTCTTTGCAACTCCAAGGTCTGTATCCCACCAGGATCCTCTCTCCATGGGATTCTCCAAACAAGGATACTGGATGGGTTGCCATTCCCTCCTCCAGGGGGTCTTATACTTAAGTGGCAAAACTGAAATAGGCATTTTTATTTGAACAATATTTCTAAGTAAACTGTCTGTCAGTATAGTATATATTATTTTTATAGTATATATTTATTTTTCAGCATAATATACTGCTCCAAAAATTACGCCAATCTGAATGATTCCAAAGAATCAGAAAAAGAAAAATAAGGAAACTTCCTAGCATCACCTCTCTCAACAATGTCACTAAAACCCTAAAGATTTCCAAATACCTTCCTTTGATCCACAGCAATTCATGGTGTGCTCACATGTGTCCATGAGAAGTAGTTGCCATCCTCCATTACTTCCAGTGGTTTTTCTAGACTTGTCACCACGGTTGTCACTCTAACCAAATGGAGAACTAAACCTTCCAGCTACTCCCCCAATAGGTGCCTGGCATCAGCTCTGCCATAACTTCCTTTTGATCTTTCCTGGACTCTTGCTCTTCACCAGACCTGACAGAGATTTTCTTCTTTCTGCCTCAATGATTACAGGGCAAACATGACATTGAGAAATGTCCCTTTCTCCTTTAGCTCTGTCCTGTGTCTTTGTTTTATTACAGAAGATTTCACAGCATAACTTTTTATTTGAATCAGTCTTTATTGAGGTCACCTGTCCTTGAGACTTCATCACTTGTCCTGTGGCAAAGATGGACTAACATTGCCCTCAGCCTGACTAAAACTTAAACAGATTCCTTCCTGACTATAAGCCCCTGACCTCCCTTTTCTTAGTGCATCTACTTTAGAGAATTTGAAATTGTGAATTCTTTTTCTGCTGCTTTGAAATGTATGTAATTCTTCTCCTAGACTTGCCAGTTTTACAACCCAGGAAATGTCTTTCTCAAGGACTTGGGAAACATGTCTTTGAAAGGCAAACATTGAAATATATGGCATCCCAGTCTTCTAGTCTCTATGGGGAAATGGGAGCCTAACTTTGATGACTGCCAATTAACAAACACAGATGGTGTAATAGCAGAGAGAAATATTTGCAAACCCAGAAAACTCAATGTGTTCAACATCTCACTGATCAACCTATTCCCCAATGCCCATCAGTACTTTTCTATTAGCTCACTTTGGTACTAGAAAGGGCTTCTCTGGTGGCTCAGATAGTAAAGAATCTGCCTGGATTTGATCCCTGGGTCAAGGAAGATCCCTTGGAAAAGGGAATGGCTACCCACTCCAGTATCCTTGCCTAGAGAATTCCATGGATAGAGGAGCCTGGTGGGCTACAGTCCATGGGGTCGCAGAGAGTCAGACACAACTAGCAACTAACACTTACTGAAGTCTATCACTAAGTGATCACAAACCCTTCACCTTTTGTTTCAGTGTAGTTAAGTTTAGTCTCTTGCCCCTGTCGCAAAAGTCAGGAATAGTTTTCCTTGCTTATCTAAATTTATCAGTGCAATTTTTGCTTTGACACCAATGTGGGGGTTGGGAGACAATCTCAGTGTCTTAGAATGGGATGTATTAGATATATTAGACCTTGGTTTCTCCACCTACCATAATACACCTCAACCCTCTCTTTCCTCAAGATGACTCCATTCCCCTCTGAGGACATTACAATGAAGGAGAGACAATTCTTTCACTGTAGCTTTGATGTCTTAGTCATGGAGGTCCACATGTACTTCAGACTCATAGTTAACATGTAAATTAGCTCTCAGTTGGCTGATACAGTGAGCATTCAGGACAAGCTAGACCTAGACAAATCTGTCATATATATGCAGCCCAAGCTCTCACTCTGGGAACACTATTACAAAAATAGAGAGAAATTATCCATTAGCAGGAGATTCAATAAGCCTTCAGAGAAGGCTATGGCACCCCACTCCAGTCCTCTTGCCTGGAAAATCCCATGGACAGAGGAGCCTGGTAGGCTGCAGTCCATGGGGTCGCTAAGAGTCAGACTTGACTGAGCGACTTCACTTTCACTTTTCACTTTCATGCATTGGAGAAGGAAATGGCAACCAGTGTTCTTGCCTGGAGAATCCCAGGGACGGGGGAGCCTGGTGGGCTGCCGTCTATGGGGTCGCACAGAATCAGCCACAACTGAAGCGACTTAGCAGCAGCAGCAGCAGCAGCAGCAGCAATAAGCCTTAAAGGAGGAAGCCTTGTATATAATGTTTAACTCTGTATAGTAATATATTCAATGTATATTTATATGTTGAACTTTTTATTTTCAATTGAGGTATAACCAATTAATGATAGTTTCAGGTGAACAGTGAAGGGACTCAGCCATACATATACATGTATTCAAAATGTATATTTTTAAAATGACCAAATCCATTAACATACAAAGAAGGGCAAAAATCTATTGGCATGAAAAAGCACAATTACATTGTTGACTACACGCATATGAGGCAAATAAATTAACTTCCTTTTCTTCCAAGCCTGTAATAAGATGCTATTCAGAACTGTCTGTAATAAAATACTATAATGTCACTGCACAAAAACTACCAGATATTTGTGAAACACAAAGCCCTGCAAGTAAAATAGCATTCAGAGGTGCCATGACACAAGAGGTATTTAATTTCTGTGACATCTCATGGTGCCTTTAGCATTATTCATATTCAAACATTGTACACAATAGTAAACTGTTATGAAGTCAGTTCCAAGTAGTTTAAATATGGCTGGTTTCAAGTGATAAAGAGATAAATGCAAATGACTCAAATTGAACGTATACTTTTGACAAACTTGCCAGAGGTTTATGGTAATCATAACTCAGTATCTCTTTTTAAAAACATTATCATCTATAAATATAGAACACTTGAGTAACTTAAAACTTCTTGGTGCCTGTGGAGAAACCTTTACTGTTATCTGTTTGAATATGTTTGTACCTTTATTTATCTATTGATTCAGAGAAACAGGTAAAGCAGTTGCTGTCAGGAATAAGCCAGTTTGGTTTTCTATAGGAAATATAGCCTGGCAGCTTCAATAAAAACAGAGGCTTCCAATTAACTCCCTCTATTACATGGAAAAGGTAATCTTTCAGCCATACCCAGAGTACAGGGGAAGAAAGGCAGACAAGAGAAGAATAAAAAATAGGGACAAAAAAAAACTAGACAGCGAAGTTCTTAACTGTGGCTGCACATTCAGAATACCTGGGGAGCTTTCAAATACTAACACTTAGGCCTCATCTCCAGGGATTTTAACTTAATTGGTTGGTGTGAACTCCATTTTATTATTTCTTAAAGCTCCCCAGATAATTCTGTTGTAGAAGTAAGTTTGAAAACCATTAAAAATACAGGATGTCCATGAGCTCTGAGATAATTTTTGGTCAATTGTCTATTACTTGACAAGAATCTTACTTGATAAGACTTCTTAGCTATTAGAACTTTATGAATGTCACAGTGACCTGAGTAAATATATATTAGCAAAATCAGAGTTGAGGTTCTAAATGCCAACACAAGAAATGGCACAGTCTCTCAATTTGAATAGTTAAATAAGTAAATTATAAGCAAAGACATAATTCTTATTCTCTTTGGCTTCAAGGGAAACAGATAAGTCCAAGATATCAATATAGTATGAAGAACTGTTGAAAAAATGCTTCGTATTCAAAAGAATGAAAGAGAATCACAAAAAGTTTGTGCTTGCTATTTAAACAACTCACAACAAGGAAAGTGATCCCAACCCAGTCTTTCCTTAACTCCAGTTGTTATCATTGTGCAGAGAATTAGATTTTAAGTTATATAAACCAGAGGTAACCACAGAATTGTATGTTTATTTGGTCCAACCTGTTTGTACTTCTACAATCTGTCTCAGTCATTTTGGCTACTTTAGTGAAATACCATATGAAAAAGGGAAGTGAAAGTGAAATTGCTCAGTCAGGCCTGACTCTTTGCAACCCCATGGACTGTAGCCTATCACGCTGCTCTGTCCATGGAATTTTCCAAGCAAGAGTACTGGAGTGGGTTGCCATTTCCTTTTCTGGGTAGCTTATAAACAATAGACTTTCCTTTCTCATAATTTTGGATGCTGGAAGTCCAAGATCAGGGTGCTACCATGGTTAGGATCTGGAGAGGGTCCTCTTCTAGGTTTCAGACTGCTGTCCTCTAACTCTGCCCTCCTTACATGGTGAGAAATGAATTAGAGCTCTCTCTTGGGTCTCTTTTAGAAAAAGGTCCCACATCCTAATACCATTACATTGGCAGTTAGGATTTCAGCATATGAATTTTGCAAGGTTACACATATACTTTTAAACTATGGTGCTGGAAAGGACTCTTGAGAGTCCCTTGAACAGCAAAGATATCAAACCAGTCAACCCTAAAGGAAATCAACCCTGAATATTCACTGGAAGGACTGACGCTGAAGCTCCAATACTTTGGCCACTTGATGCAAAGGGCCAGCTCATTGGAAAAGACCCTGATTCTGGGAAAGATTGAGGGCAGGGGTAGAAGGGGATGACAGAGGATGAGATGGTTGGATGGCATCACTGACTCAATGAACATGAGTGAGCAAACTCCAGAAAACAGTGAAGGACAGGGACGCCTGTCATGCTGTAGTTAATGGGGTCACAAAAGCCAGAAATGACTTAGTGACTGAACAACAACAACACATATTCAGTCCATATGTCCAGACTATTTTAAGCTTGTCTACCCTGCCAGCAATGAGAGAAAAAGGCTCAATGTCTATGGTAGGCAGAATAATGACTCCACAGATGTCCATACCATAATCCTCAGAACCTGTAGACACATGTTGTTAAATAGAAACAGTAATTAATATTTCAGGACAAACTAGAGTAGTTAAGGCCGCTAATCAGCTGGCATGTGATGGAAAGATTTATCCTATATTATCCAGGTGAGTATACTGTTATCACAAGGGTCGTTATGAGAGAGAGAGGAAGGCAGTTGGTAAGAGTAATAGTGCTCTACTTTGAGGAAGAGTCAAAAGAGCACTACTGGCTTTGAAAATGGAAGTGGCCCAGATCCAAGGAATTTCAAAGCCTCTAAAAACTTTAAAAAAAATAAGAAAATGGACTCACCCCTTGAAAGGATCACAGCCTTGCTGACACAGTGAGGCCCATTTTGAACTTCTGACCTCCAGAACTTAATAGGTTCCCGTGGTTTTAAACAACTCCATGTGCAGTTATTTGTTACAATAGGAAATTAACACAGAGTATACAGACTAAGAGTTAAACTGTCTTGAACCCAGATTTGACCTTATTTAGGGCTTCCCTGAACTGAACTGAACTGAACTGAAGGGCTTCCCTTGTGGCTCAGATGGTAAAGAGTCTGCCGCAATGCAGGAGACCTGGGCTCAATCCCTGGGTCAGGAAGATCCCCTGGAGAAGGAAATGGCAACCCTCTACAGTATTCTTGCCAGGAAAATCCCATGGATTGAGGAGGCTGGTGGGCTACAGTCCATGGGGTTGCAAAGAGTTGGACATGACTGAGCGACTTCACTTTCACTTTCAGGCTCTAGTCCGTAATTTTCTTGACTTGAAAACTTTTCTTGATCACCCAACTTCCATTTGGACACTTGGTCCAATTTTTCTCATCCTTTCCTTTGATTTCAGGCATTCTGTTGATTTCAATTTCCTTGTCTGAAACTTACATGAATTACTATTTGGTTAAAAAAAAAAATCCCTTCCATCGGAACCTTGCCCCCAAGAACACATTGACAAGAGGTATCTTATAAGCACAAACCTGATCTATTTCAATTTCCCAAGCAGAAACTAATCATCATATTCCAACTATTCGTTTGTGAAAACTACTGTGAGTTTTATAGCTGAATAAGGTGATAATCAGTCAATAAAACATGAATAGATGATAAATCCAAGCTTTTAAAATTTTCTGTTCATTAGAAAAGAAACAGGATAGAGCTGGCCTAATGGTAAAGTAAATAGATCTGCCATCTACTGGCGTCCAATGAAAACTACAAGCATGAAGCCTTTAATTCATAGTTGGTACCACACAGCTATAATACAAAGTTTAGCTATGAAAGCAAATTTTATCATTTCATAAAAACCAATATAACCAACATACTGTTTTCTGCCACTTTTTGAGAATACAAATTCATTTACCTTGTCTCGGTTGCTGAACCCTATTTATGATAGCAGAAAGTAAGCCCTGAGATGTGTAATTAAATTATGTCCATGTTCATAGTCTCTTTGTACAAGGGGCCATTTTCAAGATTATTTCTGTTCTTAGTGCCTGAAACAACATATAAAAGAATTTTTTTTAATGAAATCTGACTGTGCATACACACTCATACACATTCTGTGCCTAAGTACTCACACACTCACACACACACACACAAAAGGATTTTGCTTCCAGGTGTCCTAAGTGTCCTAAATCAAAACCACAAATCTGCTGATGGCCTGCTGAGTAAAGGACATCTTGAGGATTACTAGATAATAAAGAGCATCCTCTGATAAATAAATGATATTATAATGGCAAAATCAATCCTGTTTTTGACATTTATGAGTATTCAGTTTTCACTGTCACTTTAGGAATATGATGACACTGTGGTTATATTTATAATAATTTAATGCTTCAGTGCCCTTTGATTAACCTTTTGTTGCCTGAATTTCTGTATACTTTCTCTCTGTGTAGAAAAGAAAAAAAAAGAAAAACACTTGATAGCTATAGTTTGGGGTGGGAGCTTTCAGCCAATAGAGGATGTTGAATCTATTCATGGTAATTTAGCCTCTATACATCAAGTGACTAAACTCTGGTGACACATAAGTGAAGGAGTTACACAATCATATTTCAACCAGTACATGAGTAAGTCGCTCAGTATGCAGAGGGCAGATTACAATGAATAGAATAAACAACCTCTGCAGCTTAGATCTCAAGTTAGAATTTTCTGAATTTCCTAAAAGTGGGTCTAAATGCAAGGGAGACTGCAATACATAAGAGAAAATTGTGACAAATCAAAACATTAAGGCACTAAGGTAACTACCTTGGAGATTGTGAAACTAAGACAAAATTTTCATGAAATCTCTAACCAATTCAAAATTAGTAAGGATATATAACATTCATGCAATGTTTGGAGAAAACAATGGCATGAACTGTGCATAAATGCTAGGAAATGTAAAACAAGGTCATGTTCTTCATTAAGCCTACTAGATTTGTCAGATCATTCAGGCCAGGAATTTTACTCCTATAATAAGAAACAGTGGAGAAAGCACCCTCTACCCCTTATGTGAAATGGGACATTTATATGCAACAACTGATCATGTCAATGGCAGAAACTGTAGGAGAGATAATGTGATCAATCCCAGTATCTCTAATTAGTGCTCATATGGGCTAAACTATGTCAAGAAAGCCCAGGAGAGGGCACAGCTGGTAATACTAATTACAGTTAAGGATCAAGCAATTAAAATAAAATGATCAGACTTGTACAGGCCAGAGTGTAAGGATAACAGGAAACTAGCTAACTATCTTTGCTGTAACATTTGAGAATGTTTCCTGGGAAAAACAGAGATAGGATCTAGGCATGCTTCTGTGGAGGGCTCAGATAAGTGATAGATAAAATATTTTTTGTTTGATTTTTGAACTTTTTAAGGATGCAACATTTGGAAACTGATCTTGAACAAAGAGGTATAAGCATCTTACAAAGAAATGAGACACGTTAGATATGTTTTCATAAATTACCTTTTGATAATTTATTGTCTCTTTTCACACTTGGTCTAATAATAGTTTGGGTAAAGGATTCTGTATTAAAATTTGACTAGGAAAAAAAAAAAATTTGACTAGGAATTTCAAGCTTCAGAGCTGAGGGCCTAGACTTATAATTTGAAGTTCAACTAATTATGTCTGTCCTTCTTAAAATCTCACCCATAAACATAAGATTAAAGTCACAAGAAAGCCTATAAAAATCTTGGGATTTTTACTATTTCTAGATTCAGGCAAATGTACAAGTTCTATAGTGGAATAAGTTAAAACACATTTATCTTCATTAATATAAAGCACAGCTATCTTCAGTGATACAGACCAATGAGAAAAATAGATATAAAATGTAGAAATTAATATGGCTCTGGAATACTATTTCTGTAGGAGGAGAAGGGGATGACAGAGGATGAGATGGCTGGATGGCATCACCGACTCAGTGGACATGGGTTTGGGTGGACTCCGGGAGTTGGTGATGGACAGGGAGGCCTGGCGTGCTGCGATTCATGGGGTCGCAAAGAGTCAGACACGACTGAGTGACTGAACTGAACTGAACTGAACTGGAACACTGTTTGAATCTTTTCAAACATGCTTCCACTCTGGTGGTACCAATATACCCTAGATGGTGCCAATATACCCTAGAGATACTTTATCACTCAGAAAAGTCTTTGAGAATAACTATTAAAAAACATAGGCAAGTCCCTATATATGGACTAAGATACTCTAAAGAAATACAGTACAATAAATTTACCATTTTACTGAACAATTAACAATGAGTCAAGAGTTGTTCTGGATGATTTTCATGCATTATCAGTAATTCTGAATGCAATCTTACAACATAAGATCCATGTTAATATTTCATAGGCATCAAAGAAGGTTAATAAACTTACTCCAATAAGCAGCAGAGCTGAGATTAGGTCCCAGGTTGATTTGACTTCAACCATCATACCATGAGGGCTCTCTATTGCTGACCTCACTGGGACCACTTAGAAGAGAAAAAAAGTAACCTTGTGCCCTAGACAAGGGAAGGGATTACAAGAAGAGGATGGTCAGTGAACATGTTCACTGAGTCATGGCCAGGAAGAGAGTTTTGTAAAAAACTCCATTTCTGACTCCTGAGAACTAACATCGTTTCTTAACAAAAGGAGAAGTAACTGTGTAATTGCGTTTGTCATTAACCTTAAGCTGGCCCCTTATTCACTTTTTGTGCTGTTCAATCAGAATGGACTCAAAGGGACCCAAAGCCTTGAGCTGCCAACAATGACCACCAGCTACAGGAGCTACAGCATAGAGGCAGAAAGACTGACTCTAGCCCAAACTAGAAACTCATGACTGGCATAAGCAGAAGGCTACAGATGCTGGCCTGAAGCAGAGGCAGATTGGGGAGGGGATAGACTTCGGCAGAAGTGAAATCAAGAATATCTAAAGATAGTGTGAAGTTAGCATATAAGAAGAGAGGAGCACAGACTTTTGAATGGACTTCTCCCAGAGCACTGGAGACAAAGGTCTGCCAACATTAAATAAGCTGAAAAAGAAGGAAAGAGGCTTTGCCTTCTTGCTCCACGTCACCCAAACACAGACAGAAAGACACATGACTGCTGGGAGTCTGGTTTAAATGAAAGTCCCAGGGGATAACAACATCTCTTTCAAAGCCTGGTTCATGTAAAGGCTTCTGCTTCTTGTTGTGCTAATCAATCCTTCAAGTTAGTGTCCGTATATCATTATAATAGAGTTTTTCTAAACTGAATTCAATAGGGAGACATGTTTATGATAATTTTATTTACTTTAAAGAACATTATAGAAGGTGTGTTTATTTTATACAGCTATTAGCAAACTGTGTTGCCACAAATCTTTATATAATTCTTTCTAAGCAAGACAGGGAACTCAAAAGCTATTAAGGGAAGAATTGAACAAATTTGACTATACCAATATATTTTTTTTTACCATAAACTGAACAAAAGTTGTTACAAGTAGGAAGAAAATATTTGTAAAATATATACTAAGGAAAGAATTAATGTCTCTAATAGGCAAGGATATCTGACAAATTTTTAAAACTTAGTAATAAAATGAAGTATTAGAGATGCAGGTTCAATCCCTGCTCGGGAAACTAAGATCCCACATGCCACAGGGCAACTGAGCCTGCATACCACAACTAGAGAAGCCCCCATGCTGCAATAAAAAGTCCATGTACCACAACAAAGAACCAGTGCAGCCAAAATTAAAAAAAAATAAAACAAAGTATTAAAACCACCAAATCTCTGAAGAAGAAAAACTAATGGTAAGTAGGCTTATTAAAGGAAACTCAGAATAATAGTTAAGGATATAAAAATTAAAGCAACGATGAGAAGACATGTTTTACCCATTAGGTAGTTTTGACCAGTAGGGTACACCAGAAGAAACACAAGGCAATTTCTAGCCTAGTCTTTAAGAGGGTGATGTATTAGTCAGGGTTTTCCAGAGAAACACCACCAATAAGATAGCTTCAAACACAGAGGGATTTATTATGCGGAGTCAACTCATGATTATGGAGACTAAAATGTCCCAGAACATGCCAAGGCCAGTGATGCAGATCCAGTCCAAACCTGAAGACCTGAGAATCAGAGGGGCCAATGGTTTCAAGCCAAAGGTTTCAAGCCAAAGGTTTGAAAACCAGGAGCATCAGTGTCCAAGGAGAAGACAGATGTCCCAGGGCAACCAGAGACAGCAGTTTACCCTTCCTTCATCTTTTTTGTCATACTCAGGCCCTTGGTAGATTGGATGATGCCCACCCACATCGTGAGAGCATATCTACTTTACTCAGAATTTAAATGCTAGTTTCTTCCTGTAATACTTTCACAAACATATCCAGAAATAATGTTTTACCATTTACTGGGCATTCCTTAGCCCAGTCAAGAAGACAGGTATTAATCATCAATGATGAGCAGATTATTCCTTAGTTTCTTTGAAACCTGAGCCACCAGATAAGAAGTCCATTCCTCTGCTTGAGAGATCACATGGGGATGTCCTGAAAAGGAAAGGCCTGACTGAATCAGCCTGCTGCCATTCCCATGAAAAAGTCAGGCATTTGAGTAAAAAAGCTCTACTAATTGAGTAGAATCTAGACCCACCAGACTCTACTCAATTATTCACTACCAAGTGACTCCAGCCAATGTACAACAGAAAAATTACCAAGTCAAGCACTGCCTAAAATTTTGACTTCAAAACATACCTATACATACAATAGTATATTACTTAGCAATAAGAAATGAAAACTTGCCACTTGTGACAATATGGATGAATCTAGAGGGCTGAGTGAAATGTCAGACAAAGACAAATATTACATGATATCACTTACATGTGGAATCTAAGGAAAAAAATAAAACAAAAACAAAATCATGGATACAGAGAACAAACAAGTGGTTACCAGAAGGAAGGAGTTTGGGGGGGTTTGTAAAATAGGTGAAGGGGAATTCAGAGGTACAGACCTCCAGTTATATAATAAGTCCCAAAATACAATATAGAGCATAAGAAATATGGCCAATAACTTTGCAATAACTCTGTATGGGGACAGATGATTGCTAGACATCATAGTGATCATTTCATAATGTATACAAATGTAAAATCACTATGTAGTACATCCAAAACAAACATATATCATCTATTAATATATTTCAATGAAAAATAAAATTTAAACTTTCTATATTAACTCCATATAGGTATAGATATATTCAGATATATTCACATATATACTATATATATATATTAATACAATATACAACTGGAGATATAAAGTATATCTTCATGTAAGTATAAGTAGATAGATAGATAGATCTCTAGTTAGCTTTTGAAAATGTTTGTTACATAACAATAAATAACTGGAATAGATGCTAACCTCTAAAAATTAATAGCAGGATAGCTCTCTAAATTAAGAAACACATTTAAGATAACTGAAACAAAACTGGCAGGAGAGGTCAAAAGAAAATGAGAAATAAATGATATAAAGTCAAGAAAGAAAAGAATATCAAAAGGAGACAGGGTCAATAATATTGGTAGTATGAGATATAGAAAAAAAAGCTCACTGCATACCATAATAAGAAACTCATTAACAACTTCAGTGAGAAGAGTTTTAGTGGAGGAATAGTAGTAAGCTGATGGTGTTGTTGTTGTTCAATCAATAAGTCATGTCTGACTCTTAGCAACCCCATGGACTGCAGCACGCCAGGCTTCTCTGTCCATCACTATCTCTCTGAGTTTGCTCAAACTCATATCCATTAATTTGCTGATGCCATCCAACCACCTCATCCTCTGTTGCTCTCTTCTCCTCTTGCCTTCAAATTTTCCCAGCATCAGGGTTTTTTCCAGTGAGTCAGCTCTTCGCATCAGGTGGCCAAAGTACTGGAGCTTCAGCTTCAGCATCAGTCCTTCCCATGAATATTCAGGGCTGATTTCCTTTAGGAATGACTGGTTTAATCTCCCTGACATCCAAGGGATGCTCAAGGGTCTTCTCCAGCACCACAGCTAGAAAGTGTCAATTCCTTGGCACTCAGCCTTCTTTATGGTCCAACTCTCACATCCATACATGACTACTGGAAAAACCGTAGGTTTGACTGTATGGAATTTCATTGGCAAAAATGATGTCTCTGCTTTTTATTACACTGACTAGGTTTGTCACAGCTATTCCAAGAGGAAGCATCTTTTAATTTCGTGGCTGCAGTAAACATCAGCATTATTTTAGAGCCCAAGAAAATAAAATATGACATTTTTATTTTCCACATTTTCCCAATCTATTTGTCTATCCATGTAGTCCTATCTATGAAGTGATAAGACCAGATACCATGATGCCATGATCTTAGTTTTTTGAATGTTGAGGCTTTCTTTCTTTTTATTTTTTAATGTTTGGAAAACATCATAGCATTTTTTAAATATTAAATTTATTTTTAAAATGAAGGATAATTGCTTTACAGAATTTTGGTTTTTTTCTGTTAAACCTCAACATGAATCAGCCATGTTGAGTTTTAAGCCAGATTTTTCACTCTCCTCCTTCACCTTTATCAAGAGGCTCTTTAGTTCCTCTTGACTTTCTGCCATTAAAGTGGTATCATATGCATATCTGAGGTTGTTGATATTTCTCCAGGCAATCTTTTCCTTTTAATTAATTTACCTTTTAATTGAAGGATAATTGCTTTACAGAATTTTGTTGTTTTCTGTCAAATGTCAACATGAATCAGCCATAGGTATAATTATGCCCAGGCAATCTTGATTCCAGCTTGTGGTTCATCCAGACTGGCATGTTGCATTGTGTACACTGCATATAAGCTAAATAAGCAGGGGGAAAATATACAGCCTTGATGTACTCGTTTCCCAATTTGGAACCAGTCCATTGTTCCATGTCCATTTCCAACTTTGGCTTTTTAATCTGCATACAGGTTTCTCAGGAGGCAGGTAAGGTGATCTGGTATTCCCATATCTTTAAGACTATTCCACAGTTTGTTGTGATCTATGCAGACAAAGGCTTTAGTGTAGTCAATGAAGCAGAAGTATATATATATTTTTGGAATTCCCTCGCTTTTTCTATGATCCAGCAGATGTTGGCAATTTGATCTCTGGTTCCTCTGCCTTTTCTAAATCCAGCTTAAACATCTGGAAGTTCTTGGTTCACATACTGCTGAAGTCAAGTTTGGAGAATTTAGAGCATAATCTTGCTGGCATATGACATGAGTGCAATTATGCAGAAGTTTGAACATTCTTTGGCAATGCCTTTCTTTGGGATTGGAATGAAAACTGACCCTTTCCAGTCCTGTGGCCACTGCTGAGTTTTCCAAATTTGCTGGCATAGTAGCACTTTCATAGCATCATCTTTTAGGATTTGAAATAGCTCAACTGGAATTCCATCACCTCCGCTAGCTTTGTTCATAGTGATGCTTCCAAAGGCCCACTTGACTTCACACTTCAGCATGTCTGGCTCAAGGTGAGTGACCACATCATCATGGTTAACTGGGTCATTAAGAGCTTTTTTGTACACTTTTTCTGTGTATTCTTGCCACCTTTTCTTAATCTCTTCTGCTTCTGTTAGCAAAAGCTAACAGAATGGCTTTCCCATTTTTGTCCTTTATTATACCTATCTTTGCATGAAATGTTCCCTTGATAGCTCCAGTTTTCTTGAAGAGATCTCTAGTCTTTCCCATTCTATTGTTTTTCTTTATCTCTTTGCATTGTTCACTTAAGAAGTCTCTATTATCTCTCTTTGCTATTCTTTGGAATACTGCATTCAGTTGGGTATCTTTCCCTTTCTCCTTTGCCTTTCGCTTCTCTTCTCTCCTCAGTTATTTGTAAGGCCTCCTCAGACAATCACTTTACTGTCTCACATTTCTTTTTCTTGGGAAGGTTTTAGTCATCACCTCCTATACAATGTTATAAACATTGTAAGCTGATGAGGGAATAAATAAAACCCAGTGATTCCATTCCTAGATAACAAAGACAAAATATCTGCACATAGAATGTATAATAATAGTGGTTTTAATAATGAAAGAAAAAAACAGAAACAACTCACATGTCCATTATCAGAAGAATAGATACATAACTTATTCAGCAAAATGGAATAACGAGCCAGAGGCAACATTGTGGACAAATCTCGGGCTCTCAGGCAAGTCTCAGAAGACTGTGCATAATAAAACATTTTTATAAGACTAAGAAATAAACAAAACACATCATATGTGTGTATACGTGTATATATGTTTGAATGTATGTATGTATAAAAATTAAAAAGTCAAAGAATGAAAGTGAAGTTACTAACTGTGAATGGTTATTGTTTGGCTACTATTTTTTTTTTTTACTCTTTTCCTATATCAATTTTTGGTTTAATAAATTTGCAAATTCCTAAAAAAGAAAATGTATTTTGCCATTTTGCTATATCTGATAGGAAAATGCTAAGCACACATTATTTACAAATCCATATTTAACTTCTGACAGCAGAAGTTTTCTGAATATATATCAAATGAAAGAGTATGTTGAAAAGAAAATGGATTATTTCCCATACAGAATTTCTTTCAAATATGTATTGAGGAGATTCACAGTTGTCAATCTACATGAGTATCCTTCAGGTTTTAAGAGCACTCTAAAGTTTTTCACCTTCAGGAAATTTAGTAAAAGCTGCTTAGCAGCAATCAAGACTTTCCCCAAAAATCTGATGTGAAGATGTATCTAATATCTATCTTGATCTTTATGACAGTAACAATAATTTGCCTGGCTCTTTGGGACTGAGCCATCGTCTTTGCCATATACCTTAGGAGCTATTAGGCAACTCATTAATCTGAAATTGAAAGCAAAATTTTAGAAGCAATTATTAATATATGTAGTTTAATGAACATTACATCAGTATGTTTTAGAAATTGTTCAATACCTGTCCTGTCCTTGTTGCTTTGCCAGATGTAACATGTCCTTGAATGGGGAATTCACATTCAAGGAGAGATGGTGCTCCAGGTATAGAAGCAACAGCTAAAGAGGAGGTCAACACTCAGAAACCTGAGGTTAGAAATTCTCTTTTATCTTCACTTTCTATTTTCTACCCATTCCTTTTTCCTTTTGAAAAGAAATGATTTTTTTTTTTCTCCTGGGGTTTAAAATAATGGGAAAGGGCAGCTTATGCCTTGATAATAGGCCAGTGAGAAAAAGTTCATTTATTTCTTCTTGTTCCCTTCAGTCTAAGACAAAAATAGAGCTGTTGCTGATGTCTGAGGACATGCAGGATACTGGGTTATCTTGCTGAGATGCCTTGGTGTGTGACTGGTGAGGGGAAATACAGGCAAAATCTTCATGGCCATTATTATGAAGTAAACTGTAGGTAGAGTATCAATAGGTCGAAAGGCACAAGATCAGGCTCATAACATTTGAGCAAGAATCTAGGAAAGGAAGTGGTTTTCAGAAAACCATGTTTAGCTTTATTTTTAAAAACGAGGGTTTACAAACATGCACTCAAGAACAAAAATGCCAGTCTGCCAAATTAGGAGTGAGGTGAATTGACGAAGTAACAATGTGATATTCCTGCATTCTTCGATTCTCATCATGTTGGGATTTCAAGCATAAGTGAATAACAAAAAAACTGACTTCCATATATCAGGGTTGATCCTATATTAATTACATATGTGTAGATGATATGCATAGGAACTTGGAATTTTAGGTCCAGGAATCAAGGTAAACTGGATGTAGTTGAGCAAAAGATGGCAAGAATGAACATTGACACCTTATTCTTTACCAGCTGAGCCCTCTTAGGAATCAATGAACTAAAATGGATGGGAAAGGACAAATTTACTGCAGAGGACCATTACATCTACTACTATGGGCAAGAATCCCTTAGAAGAAATGGAGTAGCCCTCATAGTCAACAAAGAGTCCAAAATGCATTACTTGGGTACAAAATAAAAAATGACAGAATGATCTTGGTTCATTTCCAAGGCAAACCATTCAATATCACAGTAATCCAAGTCTATGCCCCAACCACTGATGCCAAAGAAGCTGAAGTTGAATTGTTCCATGAAGACCTAAAAGACTTTCTAGAATTAACACACACACACACAAAAGACACACTTTTCATCATAGGGGATTGGAATGCAAAGTAGTAAGTAAAAGGATATCTGGAGTAACAAGCAAGTCTGGCTTTGGAGTATAAAATAAAATAGGGCAAAGTTTAACCGAGTTTTGTCAAGAGAACACACTGGTCATAGCAAACACCCTCTTCCAACAACACAAGAGACAACTCTACACATGGACATCAGCAAATGGTCAATAACAAAATCAGACTGATTACTTTTTTGCAGTCAAAGATGAAAAAGCTGTATACAGTCAGCCTAAACAAGACTTGGAGCCAACTGTAGCTCAGATCATCAGTTCTTTACTGCAAAATTCAGACTTAAGTTGAAGAAAGTAGAGAAAAGCACTAGGCCATTCAGGTATGACCTAAATCAAATCCCTTATGATTATACAGTGGAGGTAACAAATAGATTTAAGGGATTAGATCTGGCAGGTAGAGTGCCTGAAGAACTATAGACAGAGGTTCATAACATTGTACAAGACAGTGACCAAAACCATATATATATATATACATATATATATATATATATATATATAGAGAGAGAGAGAGAGAGAGGAAAACAATAGAAAGGGAAAGACTAGAGATCTCTTCAAGAAAATCAGAGATATCAAGGTAATATTTCATCCAAGGATGGGTATGATGAAGGACAGAAACAGTAAGGACGTAACAGAGGCAGAAGAGATTAAGAAAAGGTGGTACAAATACACAGAATTATACAAAAAAGGTCTTATTGATCCAGATAACCACAATGGTGTGGTCACTCACGTAGAGTCAGACATCCTCGAGTGTGAAATCAAATGGGTCTTAGGAAGAATTACTATGAACAAAGATATTGGAGGTAATGGAACTCCAGCTGAGCTATTTAAATTCCTAAAACTTGATGCTGTTAAAGTGCTGCATCAATATGTTAGCAAATTTAAAAAGCTCAGCAGTGGCCACAAGAATATAAAAGGTCAGTTTTCATTCCAATCCCAAAGAAGGGTGATGCCAAAGAACATTCAAACTATCAGACAGCTACGCTCATTTCACATGCTGGTAAGGTTTTGTTCAAAATCCTTCAAACTATGCCTCAGCAGTATGTGAAACAAGAACTTTCAGATGAACAAGCTGGGATTAGAAAAGGCAGAGATCAAATTGCCAACATTCACTGGATCACAGAAAAAGCAATGGAATTCCAGGAACACATCTACTTCTGCTTCATTGAATATGTGGAAGCCTTTGACTGTATGGATCACAACAAACTGTGGAAAATTCTTAAAGAAATGGGACTACCAGACGACCTTATCGTCTCAAGAGAAACTTCTATTCAGGTCAAGAAGCAACAGTTAAAACAGGACAAAGACCAGCAGACTGGTTCAAAATGGGGAAAGGAATACATCAAGGCTGTATATTGTCCCCTTTGTTTAACTTACATGCAGAGTACATCATGCAAAATGTCAGGCTGGATGATGTTCAAGCTGGAATCATGGCAAATAGATGGGGAAAAATGGAAACAGTGACAGACTTTATTTTCTTGGGCTCCAAAATCACTGCAAGACAGTGACTGCAGCCATGAAATTAAAAGACATTAGCCACTTGGAAGAAAAGCTATGACAAACCTAGACAGAAACAACATATTAAAAAGCAGAGACATCACTTTGCCAACAAAGGTCCATATAGTCAAAGCTACGATTTTTCCAGTAATCACATACAGATGTGAGACTTGGACCGTAAAGAAGGCTGACAGCCAAAAAATTGATGCTTTTGAATAATGGTGCTGGAGAAGACACTTGAGAGTAGCTTGGACTGCAAGGAGATCAAACCAGTCAATCCTAAAGAAATCAACCCTGAATATTCATGGGAAGGATGGATGCTGAAGCTGAAACTCCAATAATTTGGCCACCTGATGCAAACAGTTGACACATTGGAAAAGACCCTGATGCTGGGAAAGATTGAAAGCAAAAGGAGAAGAGGGTAACAGGATTAGAAGGTTAGAAAGCATCACTGACTCATTGTACATGGATTTGAGCAAACTCCTTAAGATTACGAAGGACAGGGAAGCCTGGTGTGCTGCAGTTCATGAGGTTACAAAAAATTAAACATGACTTAGTGACTAAACAGCAACAAGATGATATCAAGATTTAATCCAGTTTGAGTTCTGGAATTCATAAGGGCATGAGCCTTCAGCTTTCTTGATCAGCCACAATATTGTTGACAAGACAAAAATGACCACTTGCATCTCTGTTGGAGCAATATACAGAGAACATAGAAACACAAACTATATCTAAGAAGATGATCTACTTCATCAGCAACATTATGTCATGTCTAACCTGGTAAGTCAGTCATAACATATACCAGAAAAAAGAATGCAGTCTTCAAGATTTAAGATCTGTGCCTGAAATTGGAATAAACAGCTTTATAGCATGCTCCCAAACATGACCATTCATTCATAATAAATTTTTAGAGTTAGTTCAACCTTCTGGGTGCTCACCTCTGTGTGGAGCAGATCCTGATCTCTCCATAGGGTCTCCTTCAGCTTCCATTCCTATCACTTTAGTGGGGTGAAGGACCCTAAAAAGAGCAAGGCCTTTACTCAGACTTGAAATCTGGTTGTAAACCAGGTCTATCTTCAGGAGATCTGTTTAATAAGCCTGGAACTATTACCCTTCTCAGAAATATTCTAAAGCTTCATTTTCAAAACTTAAAAGAGAACATCTAAACAAGCATGTGTATTATTAGTTATATAGTTTTCACTTTCACATCCTATGAATGATATAGGATATGACCTAAAGATTAAGAAGTCTAGGTTTGTGTTATATGAGTGAAGTTCAGGGCTCATCTAGGGAGAAAATAGAGCTGATTAAAATCTAATTAGGTTCATGCCTTTTTAAAAAAGACAGAAATTTCAGTATAGGTAGAATGAATTTTTTCCTCCAGCTAGAGTAAGAAATGTTTTTTACCATGATTTGGAAAGTTATCTCTGAAAAGAAAAAAATAAGAGATCTTTAAAAGACATCTGTGCTTCAAGAATTAGCCTGACTTCTTAGAATTTTTATTAAAATGTCCAACTAAAAACTTATATTTTTATATCATTTTAATTTTCTTTGTCTTTTCTCCATAGCCATAAAACAAATGCAGACACTCACAGATGACTGAAGCCTCTTCAGGTGTCTTACGAGGTCTCATCCGAAGTCCTATCTTCTTCACCATTGTGTCACCCAATAGCAGCAGTATGTCAGGAATCAACTTATTGGCTCTGTTTTGAGTCAATCCTCATTATATTCTTTGTGATAAGCAACAGGATTCCTTTAAGCATTTCTCCTTTAAAGTGAGCATGAGGTTAATAAGCTCATATAGAAGGTGCTTAAGGGACTTGCAAATGATGTGACCAATAAGGGGTTAATAGCCAAAATATATAAACAGCACATACAACTCAATATCAAAAAAAAAACTGATTGCAAAAAAGGCAGAACACCTGAATAGACATTTTTCAAAAGAAGACACACAGATGGCCAACAGGCACATGGGAAGAAGCTCAACATCACTCATCCTCAGGGAAAACGCAAACTGAAACCACAATGAGATAACACCTAACTGTCAAATGGACATTATCAAAATGACAACAAAGAACAAGTGCTGGTGAGAATATAAAGGAAAGGGATCCCTCAAACACTGTTGGTGGGACTGTAAATTGACATAGCCACTATGGAAAACAATATGAAGCTTTCTCAAAAAATACAAATAAAACTGCCTTATGATGAAGAAATTCCACTTCTGGGTATTTTTCAGAAGAAAGCGAAAACACTAATTTAGAGGGATATAAACACTCTGTTGAAGGGCATTAGAGATGAACTGTGCCAACCAAACTGAGAAGGCACGTTAAGGCTGAAAAAGACAGCTCCATGTCATCAATGGGTCACTGAAAACAGGACTATTTTGTAAAAACTGATGAATATACAAAAAGTTAACTAGAACTACTAAGTAAGTTAAGCAAGGTTGCAGGATTTAAGATCAACATCCAAAAATAAAGTGTATTTCTCTACAATAGCAATATAGAATTGGAAAATTATAATTAACAACACAATACTGTTTATAATAGCATCAAAAGTATGATATACTAAGGGTAAATCTCACAAAATACATAAATTACTTGTATCCTGTGTATATTAATGGAATAATATTTAGAAAAACTAAGAAATATTTAAAAATAATAGAGAGGTATACTGTGTCCATGGACCAGAAGACTCAAAACTGTGAAGATGTCAATTTTTCCCAAATTGTTCTATAGAATCATCAAATTCCAAATCAAAATCTCATCCTGAGTTTAAAAAATTACTAGATGATTCTAAAATGTATATGGAATGTATATAAATGTATATGGAATGTATATAAAATGTATATGTATATGAGAGTAGCCTAAACAACTCTGTAAAGAGCAAAGTTGAAGAAATTAACACTACCTGACTTCAAGTTTTATTATAGAACTATTCTAATCAAGACAGCATAGTATGAGTAAAAACATAGTAAAAAAAATAAAAACTATCAATGACACAGAATATAAATTCAAGAAATACATTCACACTTTTATAGACAACTGATCTTTAACAAGTGTACAAAGACAATTCAGCAGAGAAAGGAAGATCTTTTTCAACAAAATTGCTGAAACAATTGGATACCCATATTCAAATGCATGAACTTTGAATCATGCCTGACACCATACATTAACACAAACTAGAGCACGCTGCTGCTAAGTCGCTTCAGTCATATCCAACTCTGTGCGACCCCATAGATGGCAGCCCACCAGTCTCCGCCGTCCATGGGATTCTCCAGGCAAGAATGCTGGAGTGGGTTGCCATCAAAATAGATCATAGAGCTAAATAAATAAACTAAAATTATAAATGTTCTAGAAAAAGTGTTCAATAAAAATCTGAGCACAGGTTCAACAAAGATTTCATAGATATGACACCAAAAACAATTTATAAAATAAAAATTAGATAAAAATTTGATAAATTTTGCTCTTATTGTATGACAAGTATACCTCAATAAGGAAGTTTAAAATAATTTAGAAAAATAGCCTAAGATTACCAACATTTTATTATATCAAATAAAGGTATGAAAAAAATAGCTACTATGATTATTTCATGATAGAGGATATGTGAAACCAAAAATAAGGATAATTGCATATTAATAAGTAAAAATCCTTCATTTACTCACTAACATGTATGTATTTTTCTCAATTTTCATGGACTAGCGAAAAGCATTTCATTAAATAGTAAATTTCCCTGGCATTAACAAACTACCAACCTTCAAAATGGATAGTGTAACCTTTAACCTGACTTTATTAAACATCATTTATTCTAACAGGAGATTTTTATACTGACTGGAAAATAAACATTTCAAAGTTATTTATTTTTAGAACATTAAGGCTGGTATTAGTAATGTTCATTGCTATAACAGGTGCTTAACATTTCAAATTATTGAATAAAATTGTTTGTAAAAAGCCAACTAATTCACAAGAGGCCAATATATTTTTAAAGAAATAAAATAACTTTTCATAATCTATACCCATGCTAATAACATTTTACCAAAATGTTGGTAAAATTGGTAATACTAATTTATACAATATACTTTTTCTAGCATTGCTTCAGTTCAGTCACTCGGTCATGTCCGACCCTCTGCAATCCCATGGACTGGAGCATGCCAGACTTGCCTCTCTAGCACCAACTCCTAGAGCTTAGTCAAATTAATATTCATCCTGCCAGTGATGCCATACAACTATCTCATCCTCTCTCATCCCCTTATACACCCACCTTCAATCATTCCTAGCATTAGGGTCTTTTCAAATGAGTCAGTTCTTCACATCACGTGGCCAAAGTATTGGAGTTTCAGCTTCAACATCAGTCCTTCCAATGAATATTCAGGACTGATTTCCTTTAGGATGGACTGGTTGGATCTCCTTGCAGTCCAAGGGACTCTCAAGATTCTTCTCCAACACCACAGTTCAAAAGCACAAATTCCTTGGAGCTCAGCTTTCTTTATAGTCCAACTCTCACATTCAACATGACTACTGGAAAAACAATAGCCTTGACTAGACAGACCTTTGTTGACAAAGTAATGTCTCTGTTTTTTAAGATGCTGTCTAGGGGTTGATCACAGCCTGTCTTCCAAGGAGCAAGTGTCCTTGAACTTCATGGCTGCAGTCACCATCTGCACTGATTTTGGAGTCCCCAAAAATAAAGTCTGTCACTATTTACATCATTTCCCCATCTATCTGCCATGAAGTGATGGGACCGGATGCCATGATCTTAGTTTTCTGAATGTTGAGTTTTAAGTCAACTTTTTCACTTTCCTGTTTCACTTTCATCAAGAGGCTCTTTAGTTTTTCTTCACTTTCTGCCATAAGTTCTGTGTCATCTGTATATCTGAGATAATTGATATTTATCCTGGCAATCTTGATTCCACCTTATGCTTCATCCAGCCCAGCATTTCGCATGATGAAGTCTGCATATAGGCTAAATAAGCGGGGTGACAATATACAGACTTGACTTACTCCATTTCCAATTTGGAACCAGTCTGTTCCAAATCCAGTTCTAACTGTTGCTTCTTGACCTACATACAGATTTCTCAGGAGGCAGGCCAAGTGGTATGGTATTTTCATCTCTTGAAGAATTTTCCACAGTTTGTTGTGACTCACACAGTCAAAGACTTTGGCACAGTTAATAAAGCAGAAATAGATGTTTTTCTGGAATTCTTTTACTTTTTTGATGATTCAGTGGATGTTGGCAATTTGATCTCTGGTTCCTCTGCCTTTTCTAAAGCCAGCTTGAACATCTGGAAGTTCATGGTTCAGCTACTGTTCAAGCCTGGTTGGAAGAATTTTGAGCATTACTTTCCAAGTGTGTGAGATGAGGGCAAGGTGCTGTAGTTTGAACATTGTTTGGCATTGCCCTTCTTTGGGATTAGAATGAAGGCTGACCTTTTCCAGTCCTGTGGCCACTGCTGAGTTTTCCAAATTTGCTGGCATATTAAGTGTAGCACTTTCACAGCATCATCTTTCAGGATTTGAAATAGCTCAAATGTAATTCCATCACCTCCACTAGCTTTGTTCATAGTGATGTTTCCTAAGGCCCACTTGACTTCACAGTCCCGCATGTCTGGCTCTAGGTGAGTGATCACACCATTGTGGTTATCTGGGTCGTGAAGGTCTTTTTTGTATAGTTCTTCTGTGTATTCTTGCCACCTCTTCTTAATATCTTCTGCTTCCTTTAGGTCCAAACCATTTCTGTCCTTTATTGTGCCCATCTTTGAATAAAATATTCCCTTTGTATCTCTAATTTTCTTGAAGAGATCTCTAGTCTTTCCCATTCTATTGTGTTTCTCTATTTCTTTGCATTTATTACTGAGGGAGGCTTTTTTATCTGTCCTTGCTACTCTTTGGAATTCTGCATTCAAATGGTATATTTTTTCATTTCTGCTTTTTTAGCTTCTCTTCTTTTCTCAACTGTTTGTAAGGCCTTCTCAGACATTCATTTTGCCTTTTTGCATTTCTTTTTCTTGGGGATGGTTTTTGATCACTGCCTCTTGTACAATGTCATGAACCTCCATCCATAGTTCTTTAGGCACTCTATCAGATCTAATGCCTTGAATCTATTTGTCACTTCCACTGTATAATTGTAAAGGATTTTATTCAGGTCATACCTGAACGGTCTAGTGGTTTCCCCTATTTTCTTCAATTTAAGTCTGAATTTGACAATAAGGAGTTCATGATCTGAGCCACAGTCAGCTCCTGGTCTTGTTTTCGCTGACTCTATAGAACTTCTCCATCTTTGGCTGCAAAGAATATAACCCGTATGATTTTGGTATTGACCATCTTGTGATGTCCATGTGTAGAGTCTTCTCTTGTGTTGTTGGAAAAGGGTGTTTGCTATGACCAGTGTGTTCTCTTGGCAAAACTCTGTTAGCATTTGACCTGCTCTATTTTGTACTCCAAGACCAAATGTGCCTGTTACTCCAGGTATTTCTTGACTTCCTACTTTTGCCTTCCAGTCCCCTATAATAAAAAAGGACATCCTTTGGGGGGTGTTAGTTCTAGAAGGGTTTGTAGGTCTTCGTAGAGCTGTTCAACTTCAGCCTCTTCAGCATTATTGGTTGGGGCATAGACTTAGATTACTGTGACACTGAATGATTTGCCTTCAAAACAAACAGGAATCAATCTGTCATTTTTGAGATTGCATCCAAGTACTACATTTCTTACTCTTTTGCTGACTATAATGGCCATTCCATTTCTTCTAAGGGATTCATGCCCACAATAGCAGACATAATGGTCATCTGAGTTAAATTCACCCATTTCATTTCATTTAGTTTGCTGATTCCTAAAATGTTGATGTTCACTCTTGCCATCTCCTATTTGACCACTTCCAATTTACCTTGATTCATGGACATAACATTCCAGGTTCCTATGTGATATTGTTCTTTACAACATAGACTTACTTCCATCACCAGTCACATCCACAACTGGCTGTTGCTTTTGCTTTGGCTCCATCTTTTCATTCTCTCTGGTGTTATTTCTCCACTGATCTCCCGCAGCATATTGGGCATATTGGGTCAGCAGGTGGGAGTTCATCTTTCAGTGTCCTATCTTTTTGCCTTTTTATATTGTTCTTGGGGTTCTCAAGGCAAGAATACTAAAGTGATTTGCCATTCCCTTCTCCAGTGAACCAAGTTTTGTCAGAATTCTCCACCATGACCCATCTGTCTTAGGTGGTCCTACAAGGCATGGCTCATAGTTTCATTGAGTTAGACAAGGCTGTGATCCATGTGATCAGTTTGGTTAGTTTTCTGTGATTGTGGTCCTCTTTCTGTCTGCCCTCTGATGGATAAGGATAAGAGGCTTAGAGAAGCTTACTGATGGGAGATACTGACAGGTAAACTGGGTCTTGTTCTGATGGGTGGGGCCATGGTTAGTTCAGTTCAGTTCAGTTCAGTTGCTCAATCATGTCTGACTCTTTGTGACCCCATGAACTGCAGCACGCCAGGGCTCCCTGTCCATCACCAACTCCCAGAGTTTACTCAAACTCATGTCCATTGAGTCAGTGATAGCATCCAACCATCTCACCCTCTCTCGTCCCCTTCTCCTCCTGCCCTCAATCTTTCCCAGCATCAGGGTCTTTTCAAATGAGTCAGCTCTTTGCATCAGGTGGCAAAGTATTGGAGTTTCAGCTTCAACATCAGACCTTACAATGAACACCCAGGACTGATCTCCTTTAGGAAAGACTGGCTGGATCTCCCAGCAGTCCAAGGGACGCTCAAGAGTCTTCTCCAACACCACAATTCAAAAGCATTAATTCTTTGGTGCTCAGCTTTCTTTATAGTCCAATTCTCACATCCACACATGACTACTGGAAAAACCATAGTCTTGAATAGACGGACCTTTGTTGACAAAGTAGTGTTTCTGCTTTTTAATATTCTGTCTAGGTTGGTCATAACTTTCCTTCCAAGGAGTAAGCATCTTTTAATTTCATGGCTGCAATCACCATCTGCAGTGATTTTGGAGCCAAAAAAATTGTCAGCCACTGTTTCCACTGTTCCCCATGGTCAGTAAATCTTTAATCCAATTTTCTGCTGATAGGCAGGACTGTGTTCCCTCCCTGTTGTTTGACCTGAGGCCAAACTGAGGTGGAGGTAATGAAGATAGTGGAGATCTTCTTCAAAAGGTCCCATGCATACACTGCTGCACTCAGTGCCCCCAACCCTGCCACAGTCGGCCACTGACCCAAGCCTCTACCAGAGACTCTTGGACACTCATTGGCAAGTCTGGGTCAGTCTCCTGCAGGGTCACTGCTCCTTTCTTGTGTACAAGGTTCTTTTTGTGTCCTCCAAGAGTCTGTTTCCCCAGTCCTGTATAAGTTCTGGCGGCTTAGTTGTGGGGTTAATGGCGACCTCCTCCAAGAGGGCTTATGCCATACCCAGGTCTGCTGCACCCAGAGCCCCCACCCCCGCAGCAGGCCACTGCTGACCTGTGTCTTCACAGGAGACGCTCTAACACAGTTCTGGCTCAGTCTCCATGTGGTCTCTCGGTCCCGGTGTGCACAAGGTCTGTTTGAGCCCTCTGAGTATCTCTCTCTGGCAGATAAGGGGTTTGATTCTTAATGTGATTTCACCCCTCCTGCCATCTTGCTGGGGCTTTTCCTTTCCTTGGACATGGGTATCTTTTATTGGTGGTATCCAATGTTCTCCAGTCAACAGCTGTTCAGCGGCAAGTTGTAGCTTTGGAGGTCTCGCAGAAGATGAGCGCACACCCTTCTACTCTGTCATCTTTAAATTAAAGATCTTTAAACTAAGCATTGTTTGAAAGTGAAGGCACTCAGTCATGTCTGACTCTTTGTGACCCCATGGACTGCAGCCTCCCAGGCTCCTCCGTCCATGGGCTTTTCCAGGTAAGAGTACTGAAGTGGGCTGCCATTTCCTTCTCCAGGGGATCTTCCCGACTCAGGGATTGAACCCAGGTCTCCCGCATTGCAAGCCTTACCCTCTAAGCCACCAGGGAAGTGTGTGTCAAGTAGAAAGATAAAAGTGACCTTCTGCTTATTGAAACTTAAATACAATCCTATAGATGAGAGAGACACGTTAAGAACAATTTGTTATTACACATCCCAAAATAAACCTGTTGGTTTGCCATTTAGAAAAACTTATGAATAAACTTGACAAGATTTCAAGCCTGCACACTGTTATCTTGTTCCGATTTTCCTATTAAAATTTAAAAGCCTAAAAATAGAGCCTTTGGCTGATTTCTTTTTGGTGAAACTATAGTAACTCTATATCTAATGCAGCAGTTTAAACCATGACAATGATAAAATTTGAATATTTTCTTTATCCATTCCCTAGACACTGATTTTTTTTAAAATTGCCCCAGGGGTGCTTCGGGTAGTCTTTGAGATCTTACTTTAAGAAAGCACTTTTAAAGTGGTCTCTAGGGAACTTATATCAGAAACAAGCCAGAAGCTCTGTAGAGCTATCTCAACTTACAGTTACATGGTCAAGGATGTTCCATAAACTTAAAAAACTCAAGGAAACTTTTGAGAAATGGAGCAGAGGCCTGAATTAACTTGCAGTTTTAAAACAGACTAATAGTGTGAAGAGAAAACTGAAACAGAAAAATCTAAGTTCAGCAAAGCTTCTGATTTCCTCTAAATTTGATGCAGATGGGGTGTGAGAATAATAACTGAACAGTCATTTATTAATAGTCTGTAGCTTCAAGTTTATATGCTTCATTCCAAAAGAAAAGTGAAGAGAAAAAAATTTCCTTGAAGGATGCTGACATTCTAATTGGAATTGGAGAACTGGAAGAACAAAACATTATTCTAAACTTTGTTAATTCCCTATGGACATGCATGCATGACATGGATTGAAACACAGCTTATTAAAAGGTAAGTAAGTTCTATCATAAAAAATAAGCCCATTTTAGCACTCTTTTACAGAAGCAAGATTTAAGTCTTTGAAGACAAATTCTGATATTGTCAAACTATATTTGAATACTCTGATCATTACATCTCACAAAATCACATGGTTATTTACACTTAACGAGCATAAACACAAGAAGAGGTATGTGTAACATACCATATACTCTGAAGAATGCAGTGACTCCTATAGGTCCCTTTTTATGACTCTTTTTCACCTGTGTTCTTTTCTCTGTTATAAACTACCAGTAGAAAATGCTATTTGTTTCAACAATTTAGCCAACTCTAAAATTCATGATTGGCCTGCATGAAGCACTAAGGTAGTAGTGACTACAACAACACTGTGTATGAATATGAATTTTCAAGTATTTCAACATAGATAAATGTTTATAATTAAATATTCATATACCAAAACAGAAATTCCAAGATTTAAAGGGGAAAAAAAACAATCTCAATTTGTTTTACATTGTGCTGTTCTTGTATATATGTTCAAAACTATAGTTCAAGGACTTTCATTATAAAAACACATTTACTAATTGTTTTATTGTGGGTTTATTCCTATCTTATTCATTGTAATAAGAGACCTAATTTATACAGTTTATGTGTTTGCATGAATTTCCTATTCTTACTTTTTCAGGGAAGGTGAACAAGAAAAAAATGTACCTACACAATACATAAGAGAGTACATAGTACTCAAGGTGTGGAAAAAGAATAACTATTTTGCATTCAGAATACATTTCCAAAAAATTATGGCATAAAAGATAACAGATATGGAAGTCAAGGTATGGTGATACAACATGCAGATGTGTTCCTAAAAATATATCAGATAAAACATCAGAGTCAAAGATATTATAGCTATTCCACAGACCATAAAAAGAACTATAGTCTATGCAGGGCAAATATTAGGAATTTATCAACTAGTCAACTTTATCATAACATAGAAATTTACTGTAATCCTTAACAGAAGTGAAAACTTCCAACAACAATTTTGCATTTGTCCACTTCTAATATTTTTAATGATTTTGCTCTATGATTTTGATGTTACAGTAATTGTATAAATAGCTTAATGACAGTGTGATATTTCTTCATCTCTATCTTTCTTCACTATAAAATAAACTTCATTTTGTTGACTTCATGCAATCATGGCTTCACTTTTCAAACATGTTTGATTTCATCCAAATTCAAAAATAACACACTAAGTGCCATGCAAAAATGTCATTGAAATATAAGGTTATTTTCTACCCTTAAGTTCTTTTTAAATTTAATTGTTGTAAACAGATATATGAAACACATAAAAATAATAAGTACAGTATAAAATTCCAAGAGTGTTAAGACAGAAAAACGTCTCAAGAGTTTGTTGATAGCTACAGTGGTTAGAAGATGTAATATAAGAAAGACAAGACTTAAGTGCAGATTCGAAATAAAGACAAGTGGAGAAGAATTCCAAGAGGAAAGCACAATAATAACAAAAGCCTGGATATGTAAAAAGCTACCCATCATCCAATATCTATTGAGAACCTATTATGTGACAAGCACTGTACTTACAAGATGGAAAAATAAGAATCATTAAGACAAAGTTCTTGCTCTATAAAACCTGTAATCTACTGATGGTGAAATCTGTTGTGTCACCTTCTGCCTTTCTGAGCATAGAACCTCAGTTTGAGGGCAGAGGGAAACCAATTTTCTGCTGCTTTCAGATCATGTGATTCAAACTGGCTTGAAATCCCTTACCTTCGATTCCTAGGATAACCATGAGCAAGTAAAGAATTTTCATTATAAATCATGGAGTTGTTGTTCAAACTATTGAAAAGAAAGAACTCTCCTTCTACAGGAATTGCTAAACTGGGAGGCTATAAATTCCTGGTGGCTGATTTTCCTGTGTGAAGAGGGAATTGCCCTATAAACAAAGCCTACAAAGAAAAAGGCAGAGCCAAAACAGGACAGAAGTTTTTTTTTATATCACTTGAAGACCTAGATCCATCTATGCCTGAAAATCTACCTTTGAGTTTTTTTTATCATATGATCTATTGCAGTTATTTATTTTCCCTATGTAAAATTTAAATTTGGAATTCTGGTTTTGTGCTACTGAATGGTTCTGGTCAACTTACTGCCATGCTAGTCTAAAGAACAGAAGGCAGTGGGTCTGGCTGGAGAAATTTGTGTTAGAGAAAAAAGAGAAATAACCTTGGAAGGCAGACTACAAATAGAGGTGTCAAGAAATTATCCTGAAAGAGTTTAAGCCCACTGAAAATTTAACATAATTAAACGATCATTTTAATAACACAGTGTAGTAACCATGTGTAGAAATGATTGAAGAGGAAGAAATCAACAAGGATGCTTAAGCTCTATCCAAGAATGAATCAATACTTGATTTGCGACTGATTGTAACTGGAGAAGGTAGAGAGGGAGGAGTCAAAGATGATTACAAAGCTTAATAAGAGAGAGGCCAATACAGCATTCACAAAAAGGGGGAGGTCAAAAAGGAAGACACGTTAGGGAAAATGTAAAGTGCAATAGGACAATAAAATCTCTGATTGGAAACATCTACATGGAAAATATAAGTATAGCACTGTAGCTTTGCTAAAAGTCATTTACGAAGTATATATTTGAAGTAAAGATTTTCACTATATTCCTGGCAGGAAATGTGGAGCGAGATGAGCAGTATAATAGGCTGACAGCATAATTTATTTTCAAACTAGAGTACTATTGAGGGTAAAGGGAGGCTCTCAAAAACTATGCCTGGAAAATAGAAATAAATTAGAGTGTTCCTATAAAACTCAGACTTACAGTAATTCTAACTGTAGTAGATTTAAAGTGGATGGGTACTTCTGTTTCTAGCTAAAATCACTTCTGCCAGGTCTTCTCTCTTAAAACTAAAAGCTCATAGATACAACAGAACAAAGACTCTTGGAGGTGGAAAGAAGACGAATGGCCTAGTGATCTCAGGACTTAAAGAATCAACACGGCAGTGAGCTTCTTGCTTTCCTTACTACTTCCTATATATCCATAACATAGTACCAAGTACAAACAAACAAAAACCTTCAAGAAAAGTCCCTACCTAAGGGGCCTGGGAAAGGATGACCTTACGACAGAAAACTTTCTTGGAAATTCCTGCCTAAATCCAGCCAACACAGTTGGAAAATATGCTGTTTTCAACACTGTGATCAGGGAACTTCACTTCCACTCCGTCCTCCTGCCCACAGAAGCAAGTGACCTGCATGAAATTTCCAGCCCAGTGTCTGAGCAGGGAGTTAATTTCCCATCCCCTGCCCAGAAGAATCACTCTGTGCTCCAATTCTCCACCTGGATGGTGTCCAAAACCTGAGTACAGAGCTGAGGACAGAGCTCATTGCATTTCCTGGGTGGTGAACACAAGCAACTCTGATTCTCTGCCAAGGAAGTATTGGTGGTCTGAGCTCAGAACTGACTTCCCACCCCCTGTCAAAAGCAGGGAGTGATTGGACTTTCCTGCCAAGTTGATGACAGCAGGATCCAGCAGCATGGTCATTGGACATTTCTTCTAATGGAAGACAAGACATGAAAATACAGAGTCAGAAAACTTGTTTTCTTCAAGATGAAGAAATATGTAAGAATAAACACAGAATGAAATGTGTAGGCAATATGAAGATAATGATTGGGATTGACATGTACATAGTCATGATACTATGTATAAAATAGCTAACTAATGAGAAGCAACTATACTCCAATTAAGATTTTCTTTTCAATATGAAAATAGTGAAGGCAGCATAGATTAACAAGACCACCAATAGCTATATAGCTGGGGAAGAGTGACACCTAATATGCAGATCAGCGGGGGTTCCTCTGAGAAGAGAAAGGTGACCTTTCAATCCGTGAGAAGATGAAGAGAATAAAAGACAAAGGGGGTGGGGCAGATAACTATGTTTTGGATGGTTTCACTCACCTGATGAAGTAAAATATCCTGACAATAAATTGTACTCCTCATTTTGTGAGTACAGAGTCAGAATTCTTTTCACTGCTCCAATCTGAGTACCATTTCTTTGTATGGCTGACTCCCTGATTGCTCTTTCTCCGGAGGGGGGAAAATTGAGTAAAATGAGGATCTTGGGAAAATCCTAATAGTGGATCAGAACTGCACTTTAATGTTCCCATAATTAGGGATAATTCTTTCTGCATAGTTTTGGCCTGAGACCTCTGCCTTTCTGACTGTAAGCAGCAGCAGCCCAAGTCCTAAAAAGTAGTGTAAGTGACAGAAACAATTCTAAGTAAGGAATATGTGTTTTCTCTGCAGAAGGCAGAGTCTTTCTGATGGAGGTATCACATAGGCTCTCCTCACCAGAGAAGCTATTGAGGTATTGGACAGGCTTAAAGTTTCTGGCTGTTGTTTCAAACTCAGCTATTTAAGACAAAGATAAAGTATTTGTATCCATTTCTTCCTTCTCCATAATAACAATTCATTATGGTACAAAGGGGCCTCCCAGGTGCTGCCAGAGGTAAAGAACCCACCCACCAACGCACAAGACTTGAGACGTGGGTTCCATCCCTGGGTAAGAAAGACCCCCAGGAGAAGAGCATGGCATCCCACTCCAGTATTCTTGCCTGGAGAATCCCATGGACAGAGGAGTCTGCTGGTCTATAGTCCTTAGGGTCGCAAAGAGTCCAACACTGAAGCGACACAGCACACACGCACATGGTACAAAGGCTTTGAAGGCAGATTTATCCATTGCATCAAAACCATCGAGCTGATTTGACTAAAAATTTATTTCCTATTGCTATTCAGGAAAAGGTTTTCAGTGTTCACTATTTTGTACTAAGCAATGTTCTAGCCAGCAGTCTTTTCTTTCCAAACTGGTTTTTCCAGGGACAATCTGATTTCCCTTATTTTTTTAATAAAGCATTTCACTTTCCCTCCAGATGATGTTGAAGATCTTCATAATTTTGGTACTAAGGATGCTGGAAATAAAAGGAAATCCAGACCATATATATACATCCATTGTTAGTTAAGAATATTTTTTCACTGATTCCTCTTAAGTCACTAGTTAATGTCCTATTTACACTCCCTTTCAATCTATAAGAAATTTTAAATAGTGAAAGGGGATGAAATGGGAAGATTCTGAAACACTTTAAAGAGATGGTTTTTTTAATTAATAACATAATTTTGGGTCAAGATGTAGCTCTTTGGGTTGAATCCAACTGAAGTATATCATTGCAATTTTTAATGAAGCTCCTTGACCTCAGGAGAGGAATAGCACTTCCCAAGTTACTACCACTCATTCTTTTTCTCCCTAATTTTGTATCAATTATAGACACATATGCCAGAAGCCACATAATAATCTGAGGAAGGAAATGTCAATATGAAGAATTAACTTTTTATAAGGAATTAATTAAGAGGGGACAAAAGAAAACTCCCTAAAATAATCTAGGGCTGAAGAAATATACAGTAACCAAGATAGTAACAAACTTGAAGGTGGAGGGAGTGGGATTTCTCCCTAAGGTGGGGATTCAGACCTCACTGAAGAAGGTAAGGTTGCAGTTTACTGAAAGATAGAAAATATTTCCACCTTACCCTGGGGTGAAGTCTACTCACTCAGTAGGCCAAGGGTAGAAACAGAACCATCTGACAGGGTACCCCCAAAATTTTTAAGGAAGCTGGATGCTAAAGTTTCAGCACAGAATACGTTGGAACCATCAGTTCAGTTAAGTTCAGTTCAGTCGCTCAGTCGTGTCCGACTTTTTGCAACCCCATGAATCCCAGCATGCCAGGCCTCCCTGTCCATCACCAGCTCCTGGAGTTTACTCAAACTCATGCCCATCAAGTCGGTGATGCCATCCTGCCATCTCATCCTCTGTCATTGCCTTCTCCTCCTGCCCCCAATCCCTCCCAGCATCAGGGTCTTTTCCAATGAGTCAACTCTTCGCATGAGGTGGCCAAAGTACTGGAGTTTCAGCTTCAGCATCAGTCCTGCCAATGAACACCCAGGACTGATTTCCTTTAGGATGGACTGGTTGGATCTCCTTGCAGTCCAAGGGACTCTCAAGAGTCTTCTCCAACACCACAGTTCAAAAGCATCAGTTTTTGGAACCATAGAGCCACCAAATTTCTTATAGTCTGTTGGTCAGTCTGTTGGAAAGCCAGTTGAAACATCAGCTGGCCTAACCAGAAAGCTACTAGGAAACTGCCCACAGGGAATTCACCAAAAGGCCATCACTGGGGACACTCCAGGAAGCCAGCCAGGATGTCCCTGCAACCTGCCATGTAGAAGCTAGGTGTGGTATCCACAGAGCTCATGTAGAAGCTGAGGGACCAGTGACCTTCTTCTAGGAAACCAGGCATAGTGTCTATGAAACTGACAAAGCCACTTTCTGAACTCATCAAGGAGATCCGGTGATCTCTACCAGATGTCTTCCATGTCAGCCTAGACCTTCACAAACATAAAGAAGAAAGCACACCAGATCCAAGAAGAAAATCCCTTCTTCAGCACCTTTATGCACAAAAATTAGCATTCTGGAAGCTTGTGAGGAAGAAATATTCCAGTATCACAAATAGGGAAATGAAGGGTAGATTTGAAACTATGAGGCAACAAATATCTAATGGATACAATTTAATAAACCAACACCCAAATGAAGAAACTAGTAATAAATACATTCACCTTTACTTAAGTCATCAAGAGTCCACCATGCTCTGCCTAAAGATATAAACATGTGATTTTATTGATATTTCTCTTGGCAATCTAAATTTCAACTTGTGCTTCATCCAGCCTGGCATTTCACATGATGTACCCTTCATATAAGTAAATACGCAGGGTGACAATACTCAGCCTTGACATACTCCTTTCCCAATTTGGAACCAGTCTAGTGCTCCATGTCCAGTTCTAACTGTTGCTTCTTGACCTGCATACAGATTTCTCAGGAGGCAAGTCATGTGGTCTGGTATTTCCCATTTCTTGAAGAATTTTCCAGTTTGTTGTGATTCACATAGTCAAAGGCTTTGGTATAGTCAATAAAGCAGTAGATACTTACTGGAACTCTTTTGCTTTTTCAACGATTCAATGGATGTTGGCAATTTGATCTCTGGTCCCTCTGACTTTTCTAAATCCGGCTTGAAAATCTGGAAGTTCACAGTTCAGGTACTGTTCAAGCCTGGCTTGGGGAATTTGAGCATTACTTTGCCAGCATGTGACATGAGGGCAATTGTGTGGTAGTTTGAACATTCTTTGGCATTGCCTTTCTTTGGGATTGGAATGAAAATTGACCTTTTCCAGTCTTGTGGCCACCGCTGAGTTTTCCAAATTTGCTGGCATATTAAGTGCAGCACTTTCACAGCATCATCTTTCAGGATTTGAAATAGCTCAACTGGAATTCCTCTACCTCCACTAGCTTTGTTCGTAGTGGTGCTTCCTAAGGCCCACTTGACTTCACACTCCCACATTTCTGGCTCTAGGTGAGTGATCACACCATCATGGTTATCTGGGTCATGAAGGTCTTTTTTGTATAGTTCTTTTATGTATTATTGCCACCTCTTCTTAACATTTTCTGCTTCTGTTAGGTCCAAACCATTTCTATTCTTTATTATGCCCATCTTTGCATGAAATGTTCCCTTGGTATCTCTAATTTTTGAAGAGATTTCTAGTCTTTTCCATCCTATTGTTTTCCTCTATTTCTTTGCATTGATCACTGAGGAAAGCTTTCTTATCTTTCCTTGCTATTCTTTGGAACTCTGCATTCAAATGGGCATATCTTTCCTTTTCTCCTTTGACGTTAGCTTCTCTTCCTTTCTCAGCTATTTGCAAGGCCTGTTCAGACAAACATTTTGCCTTTTTGCATTTCTTTTTCTTGGGGATGGTCTTGATCTCTGTCTCCTGTACCCTGTCATGAAACTCCATCCACAGTTCTTTAGGCATTCTGTCTATCAGATCTAATCCCTTGAAACTATTTGTCACTTCCACTGTATAATCATAAGGGGTTTGTTTGATTTAGGTCATACCTGAATGGTCCAGTGGTGTCCCCTACTTTCTTCAATTTAAGCCTGAATTTGACAATAAGGAGTTCATGATCTGAGCCACAGTCAGCTCCCAGTCTTGTTTTTGCTGACTGTATAGAACTTCTCCATCTGTGGCTGCAAAGAATATAATCAATCTGATTTTGCTATTGACCATCTGGTGATGTCCATGTGTAGAGTCTTCTCTTGTGTTGTTGGAAGAGGGTGTTTGCTATGACCAGTGCGTTCTCTTAGCAAAACGCTATTAGCCTTTGACCTGCATCATTTTGTGTTCCAAGGCCAAATGTGTCTGTTACTTCGAGTATCTCTTGAGTTCCTACTTTTGCATTCCAGTCCCCTATAATGAAAAAGACATCTTTTGGGGGTGTTAGTTCTAGAAGGTCTTGTAGGTCTTCATAGTACCATTCAACTTCAACTTCTTCAGCATTACTGGTTGAAGCATAGACTTAGATTGCTGTGATATTGTATGGTTTGCCTTGGAAATGAACAGAGATCATTCTGTTGTGGTTTTTTTTAATTAATTTATTTTTTATTGAAGGATAATTGCTTTACAGAATTTTTCTGTTTTCTGTCAAACCTCAACATGAATCAGCCATAGGTATACATATACCCCCTCCCTTTTGAAAATCCCTCCCATCTCCCTCCCCATCCCACTCCTCTAGGTTGATACAGACCCCTGTTTGAGTTTCCTGAGTCATGCAGCAAATTCCTGTTGGCTAACTATTTGCATACAGTAATGTAAGTTTCCATGTTACTCTTGAGATTGCATCCAAGTAGTGCATTTTGGACTCTTTTGTTGACTATGATGGCTACTCCATTTCTTCTAAGGGATTTTTGCCCACAGTAGTAGATATAATGTTCTTCTGAGTTAAATTCACCCATTCCAGTCCATTTTAGTTCACTGATCCCTAAAACATCAATGTTCAATTCATTCTTGCTATCCCCTGTTTGACCACTTCCAATTTGCCTTGATTCATGGACCTAACATTCCAGGTTCCTATGCAATATTGCTCTTAACAACATCAGATTTCACTTCCATCACCAGTCACATACAAAACTGGCTGTTGTTTTTGCTTTGGCTCTGTCTCTTCATTCTTTCTGGAGTTATTTCTCCACTGATCTCCAGTAGCATGTTGGGCACCAACAGACCTGGGGAGTTCATCTTTCAGTGTCCTATCTTTTTGCCTTTTCATACTGTTCATGGGGTTCTCAAGGCAAGAATACTGAAGTCGTTTGCTAGTCCCTTCTCCAGTGGACCACATTTTGTCAGAATTCTTCACCATGACCCATCCATCTTGGGTGGCCCTACAGGGCATGGCTCATAGTTTCATTGAGTTAGACAAGGCTGTGGCATTTCATAGCATTAAAATGATTGCTATTTTGAAGTACTGTGACACTTAGCTCATCTTTGATGTTAAAGACAAAAATGATGTCCCTTCCACTCCACAACTCTTAGAACAGTTGCTATTTTATATAATTAGCATATTGGAAATCCTGATACATAACTACATATAATAATATTCAAATTGTATGCATGTGTGCTAAGTCACTTCAGTCATGTCTGACTTTGCAACCCAATGGACTGTAGCCCACCAGACTACCCTGTCCATGGGATTCTCCAGGTAAGAATACTGGAGTGGGTTGCCACGCCTTCCTCCAGGGGATCTTCTCAACCCGGGAATCAAACCTGCATCTTTTACATTTCCTGGACTGGTTGGCAGGTTATTTACCGCTAGTGCCATCTCAGAAGCCCCAGTATTCAAATTATCTAGCAAAAAATCAACATTTTACTGTGATTTCTGGAAATGTTCCTTGGGCAAGTAAGTCTTACAGCTATTTGCAACTGTTAACTCTAGCAAGTCTGGAATTAACCTGAGAACCTACAAGGTACAATCCTTGGCCAAAGCATGAAAAATATTGATTAATAGTGTTGCTTTGCAATCATGAATTTGAGGAATTTCAGGGCCATTCACAACATTTTGTCAGCTTTGTTTATTGATAATAGTGAAATTGATGATTTACAACTGATCTTGGCTAGATCCCTGAAGCTGAGGAATGGGTGTGGAAAAGAGCTGGGCTTTGCGGTCAGGTTATGTAATAAGAATATGCCTACCTGAGCAACAGATTATAAGAAATCCTGGATGAAACTCCATTTGGTGCTCCATGATTCCAAAGTATTCTGTGGACATGTCAGTGCTTCCTGATCCAAGAGAAAAATGTTACCTAATGTTTTTTACAAAAGAAGGCAATTAGAAGTCACATCTGGCCTTCCTGAATCCCTTGCTACTGGGCAACTTTGGCAAACTAAGGCATGTCCCCTTACTTTAATGATGTTGCAGTATTGTGTCCTTTTTTGAAACAATGATTTACAATCGTTATCTTCTGAGTCCTAATTCTTCTTCAGCAGTCCTTCCCTATCTAACTGCCATTGTTAATGCAGCAAGACAGGTAGAAAGTATAATGATTTCTAGACCTTGCAAAGTGTGTGGGAAAATATTCCAAAAGTAGACCAGGTTTTATCCCAGAAAGAACCACCAGGAGACAGCTTTGTAAAGACTTCATTTTTGAAGAGCCTCAGAAACTTTCCATTTGGCACTTTTCCTTTTCCCTTGCTTGAAATTTCTCTAGATTTGACAACTATTAACAGGATCCTACATCCCATCATGTTGCCTTTAATATTTCCAAGCCAGCAAGTTTTTGTCATTTTTGTAATGAAACTCAAATGATGAAATGTGTTGGCTCTGGGCTGCATTTTTCCTTTTTCTGAAAAGCCAAACATTGAGAATAGTTTGCAACAAATGATATCTATATTTTTCATCTCAATTTTTCATCTCCAATAGGATAGTACCATCATCTCACCTCTTGCTGAATATCTGAGGAGTCCATTAAATTTGCTTGGTTTTTGTGAAGTACCATCCTATCCCAATAAAAGCCATTAATTCATCCTGCATAAAAAATATGCCTTTCATTTTGAAGAGGTTATTTCATAAAGCTCTGATGTGAATATCTGATGTAATTAGGATAAAAAGTGGAGTACTACTAGACACTGTTCAACATATTATTTTAATAACATTCAAATAATGTTATTTATCTTTAAAAAGTAGAAATACAAAGTAAGATTTTTTTGTACAGGGCTTAAATAGTAGTTATGTTTAGATTTTATGTGATTAATGTATTGGATATAATTTTTCACTTGTTATTATAATCTAGCCAAAGGCATGTTTTAATTTCTAAAATTGCCAAATATTAAATTCACTAGTGAGACAAAGTATCAAGCCACTCCACCCTACCCATTATTTCTGATATGATAGCCCTGGGGAAGAATGCAACCATCCACAAGGAAAAGAAGCATAATTAAAGAAAGGAGACATGGCCCCAGTGCACAGCTTTCTTGTCCAGATGATGTGAGACTCAACCCAGTGTCTCTCAGTTTCCTCAATAAAATCAAAACAAGCCCCAGTCAGCAGAAATCCAAGATAAATAGTAACATCACCTTCACCTCCAGCCATGTCATTTACTTTTGGGACTTGAGGTGGGTCATTAGGGTGGGGACAATAGGGTTATCTACTTTTCCCATTTTTCCCAGTAAATAGCCCTCTTTCCTCTTTTCAGTTTTTTAAAGCTTATTTAATTTAGTTGAACCATGAGGGTGTAAGCTAGAGAAGATTGAAACAGGTTGTCTGTAAATTGAGTCCAGAAGGCATACCCAGAACATTTCAAACCATTCCTTTAAATTAAGTTGTTACTATAAAATAATTCTATTTTATTCAGTTGTAAAGGATGATGTTGACTTTATAGAATGCAAACTTGTCTTGCCAGTTTAGAATCTGTAAACATGTGGCAAAATCATGATGATTGTCTTAATTATAGGTAAATATAGATATTTATATAAAAACTATTTTAAAAATATCTGCAAAAATATCTTTCATCCATCTTTGTTAAACATAAATAGTGACTCAACAGTTAGCTCTTCTCTTTGACTTTCCTGCAGTGTAGCAAGAACACAAAGCTTAACAGATTGACTTGCAGCATTTAACATAGATATTCTCTGTGGAACACATTTCATATTCAGCCTGCTACTACCTTTGGTCACTGGGAATGGATGTAAAAGGAAAGAAGGGATGAATTAGCAAACTGAAAAATTAGCCCAGAGTTTAGAGAGGACCAATCTAGCTATAAATCCCAGCTCCCAGCTGTACTACTGACTGGTTATATGAAATGAGTAAGTTATTCTGAACCTGTCTTCTCACTTAAAAAATGAAAATCATATTGTGGCTATTTTAAGAATGTAAGTGATGCCTCACATAAAGCCTACAATATTAAACATTTTCAAACCATTGCTGATATAATTATCATATTAATCATGATTTCAGACATAGTTTTGCAATTTTGCCTCATTCAGCCACAGTTTGCTCATCTATCAGAGAGTGAGTTAATTTAGACCCATAATCATGGCCCTAAGCAGAATTGGCATTATTTGAATCAGTGACATTTTTCTCATTAAAATTCAACAGAACAGAGGTCACCGTTTTTTGCAAAAAAAAAAAAAAAAAAACTATGACTTGCAGGGGGAAACAAAAAACTGACTTGGGACTATCTGTGCTATGTGAAGGTAGCATTGAGATGTCACTCAATGCATTGAGAGTAACAAGCAAGATCTTTTAATCCAAATCTTAGAATATCTCTAATTAAGAAAGCCTAAAGCAGTCGGTGTGACTGCAAGAAGCAGTCACATTTGAGAACTGCAGGGAAGAGATAAATATGTTCAATTATACATCAAACATTAGTATTTATCATTGTTTCAAAAGAGCATATGCACATTTTACACATTTTTGTGTAAAGAAATATGACTGTTTAAAGCAAACAAGTTATGTTGGAATGTATTAACTTGCAGACAAGAATTAAAAAGACAAGTAGTAGATTTATTATAGTTGGAATTTCAAAACTAATAAAATCATGTAGGAAAATAACAAATGTCTAAACATTGGGTGGACCTAGGAATTAAGTTACCATACAAAAATAAATTACAGACAGATCAATGATTTAAATTTTTAAGAAAGATTTTTAAAAAATTAAACAGCAATAATAGCAGGAGTATATTTTTGGGATTCACAATGGGAAAGGCCTTTTTAGCCTCCTTATCAGTCAGAAATAATATAAGAAAATACTATCTCAAACAAAGATTCTCTCTGACAGAAGATGTTCTAAAGAAAGTTTAGAAGGACAAATTCTGAAAATACATTTCAACATCTACCAAAGGGTCAGTATCATTTAGAATGTTTTGACAGCATCCTGAAAGCATTGCTGCCGTGAATTCAGTAATAGCCCAATCGAGTGCCAGCTCAAGCCAAACCTACCTCCATATAGGGTTCACAAAGGAGCCTCACATAAGAAACCAAGGCAACTTGAATCAAACTACCATTTCCTAACAGCTAACATCTATGTAAGCAACTAATACTGTTGTTTAGTCGCTAAGTCGTGTCCATCTCTTTTTGCAACCCCATGTACTATAGCCCACCAGGCTCCTCTGTCCATGAGATTTTCCAGGCAAAAATACTGGAATGGGTTGCCATTTCCTTCTCCAGGGGATCTTCCTGACCCAGGGGTCAAACCTGCATCTCCTGCATTAGTAAGCAGATTCCTTGCCACTGAATCATCAGGGAAGCCTAACAAACTACTACAAATGAATTAAAAGTTGATTCAGAGCACAAGCCTTGGTCTCTTTCAATCCTCCAATTCTCACCTCTTAATTCTCCCCATTTCTCTTTACACAATGAAAGACATTCTCAAGAATACCTACATAAAGTAAGCAAGGTATCCATGTCTTAATAGTGTCCTTAACTTGGTTTATCTACTTTGTCACATGTAATACAAGCAGGGATGGCAAGAAACTGGCTGCCTGGCCTTGATGCCTAAAACTAGAAGTCTAAAGAGAAAAGGAAACATAGATCTCTATGATTTTAAGATACAAAATCTTATCTATTATAAATTATAGTCCAATCAATGACTCAAGCTTTAACTAGATATATTAACAAATGTTTCTCCCTTGGAGAAGAGTGGGTGACTAAAAAAGACAACACGGTGTGGGGAAGACATGGAAAGATTTTGGATTGTCAGAGAAATTGAGTGGAAATTCAAGAATCCATTTTGAGAAAATTATAAAGATCTCTGCTCTCAGTTAATTCCAAGGCTACTCCTCATCACAAAGGGTAGGGGAGTTGTTAAGAAAATGGCCCTAGAATTAGAAGCCTGTCTCCACCATGATTGTTCGTGTGATCATGAGTACCTATCTTAAACTCTTAAGCTCATTCCTTCCCTTGTTAATTTGAAATAGTACTTTCCTCCTTGGGTTTGTAGCACTAATATCCACTAAATGAGATGCGTTAAGAAAACTCTGTTTTGCTAATTCATACAGTTACTTTTCTCACTGAGAAATAATCCAAATTGTAGGTTTAATGTGCTTAGCACATAGTAAAAATAAATAAATGAACAAATGTTGTATATTTTAGTCCTCAACCATTCTTAAGAAAATGTCAAATTTCTCAGTAATGCCTTTTCACTTCCTCAATATTCACCAAACCCCCAAATCCTGCTTTTGCATGTGCAAAGAACTTGGCCCTACATAGTAGATGCTCAACACATTCTTATTTCATCAATGAACCAGATGCTCAAATCTTGTGCAAGTGATCATTAGAGGGAAAACCATTCAGCAAATGTTCCGAAAAAAAGTCTTTGACCCTAGTGACTTATCACTTTTGATTTAATGACTATCTCCAAGGAATAAAGCATTTTATTTGGAACTTACTAAAACGGCTTTTAGTCCAAGTCCTAAGGAAGCTTTTATAACAATTGCAATGATTGTTAGATGGATTGGATTCTCTGATTTGGTTCTACACAGGTCCAACCCAGGAATGCTGCAAACTACCAAAAATTGAAAGCTAGTACTAAAGTATCGCTTCAGGCCACTGAACAAAAGTTGAAGTCTTGGAGAAAACTGGATTGGCAGACTTTTTAGACAGACAGTTTTCAAATAATTTCCAACTGTTCACTGTAAGGGCACCATAAGAGTTTCCCCCCATTTTCTATTTCCTATACAGATACTAAACAGCAAAGGTATCATTGTTTCTAATTTAACCTGTAGCTGTGTTTTCATAGTACAAAATTTGAGTTCCTACAGCTTCAGTCTTTTTCATGATATAATGCTGCTGGTATTGGCTAAGAGTTTCACAGAAAGGAAAATGTAAAGGGTATAAGACTGGCTTAATCAATTCATCTGTCCACAATTCACTATCAGACATGATCAGAACTATGTAACATGGTTGTCCAAAGTCACCTTATAATTCTCCCTGTGTTCCTGAAATTTTTAACCCATTACATGAGAAAAAAAAACTGCCTTGCTAGCATTTTTAAACATATATTTTATGTCTAAACCTTGATCTTAGTTGCAGCCAAGTCACAGACTTGATGAACCCCAGTAGAACAAAGAGAATTCATTCTCTTTTCTAACTTGAGTTATACTGCATTCTCACAAATAACAACAACAACAACAAAATATGGCGGCTCCCTTATTTAATGTATGACTGCACATCTGAGTCCAATGAGAAATACGGCAGTTCCTCACACTGCAATAGTGGCTACCATATGTGTCATGACATGTACATAGTCTATTTTAATTTAGAAGGATGGTTCTAACCATAAAGATGGTTGACTCACAGAGGTTTCCAAACTTTAAACATTTCATTCCTTTTTAGTTCCTACAGATGAAGAAGGAATTCACAGGGCCTGGACTCTATTTCAGGCCTGTTCATGCTGATCATGCTCGGCCACCTCTCCAATGGACTCTGAATTCTGTGTTAGTGCCTATGGAAACCACAACAGAATGATAAGACCCCCTCCGGACAGGGGAACCTTGAAGATCGTATCCAGGTTACTCCTCGCCTAAGACAGCACATACACTAACCACCCCTTCCTCCAGACTGGCCATAAATTTTCTGTACCTATCAGAGTATAACCTCGGGCTTATTGATTATTGGCTAATTGTTTAATTGTCTGAGCACATGGCACATGAGTGATGGGGTTATTGGGATTGTATTTACCCTTCCTTTGTTTATATAAGTCTCAAGGAATTTGGGGTGGTGGGTTCGGACACATACACATGGGGTATAAAAGATTTTCACAAATGCTGGTCAGGGTCCTTGGCTAAGAGGAGACTCTGCCTTGGGCCCGCCGGTGTAATAAACTGCACTCCACTATCTGCATTGTCCTTCTGAGTGAGTTTGTTTCCTGGAACGCGTGGCTACAACACAGAAACTTAAAATCTAAAAAGTTGAATTGTCAGTGAAGTAACACATTCTTTTTTCACTCTTTCATAATGGCACCCCACTCCAGTACTCTTGCCTGGAAAATCCCATGGATGGAGGAGCCTGATGAGCTGCAGTCCATGGGGTGGCTAAGAGTTAGACGACTGAGGGACTTCACTTTCATTTTTCACTTTCATGCATTGGAGAAGGAAATGGCAACCCACTCCAGTATTCTTGCTTGGAGACTCCCAGGGATGGGGGAGCCTGGTGGGCTGTGGGGTCGCACAGAGTCGGACACGACAGAAGCGACTTAGCAGCAGCAGCAACAGCAACCATTTCATGTTAAATGCATCTCACATAGCAAAGCTCTTTTTCTCCCCCAGAGAATCTCGCAGCCACGAGACTTAGCTTTACCAGAGTCTGTGGGTGTCTCTCAATAGCAGTCAAGTACTCTGAGAGAATAATGGAGAAGTCACTAATATTTTCTAGAAAATCACTCCAGCAGCTCATCAAAAACTTGGCATAAGGAAAAATAATTTCTGAAATCTTTAAAGACTTTACTTAAATTCATTTTTTGAAAACCAAAGGGAAATCATATTTTCAAAATCTCATATAAATGAGTTCCATGGTCCATTAAAATCTTTTTGCTGTTGTATGGTATGAGTTTTTGGTAATAAAATGCATTGCTCATGAATACATTTCCAGTCTATAGGGGCCTCAAATAAAACAGCAGGAAAAAAAAATGGAGGATGGAAAAAGAAACTGACATTTGCCAGGTACATATATTTTACCAGGAAGTTTATAATTCTGTTTTTAATTGGAGTAAAAGTACATATTTATTCATATGTCACAAAATAAATCCATTAAAGAAAACTTGTGCATTTTTATAACATGTAATTCCCGTGGCATTTCAGAAAATGGGCTGTTCTAACCCACATTGTTTCTGGAAAGAGTCAAATCAGTGATTGTATTATATGAAGCTTTTCTTATTTTTGTGTAATAAGATACATCTCAAACATCAATGATTATAACTGCATGTATCCCAGAACATATCATAATGTTTCATGTTTCGTGCCTTTACACATGAAAGGGCCACTATCTAGAATATCTTCCGTCCTTCCTACTTGGCAAAACTGTTGTTACCACTTTAAACAGTTCAGATATAGCTTCCTCCAGAAAAATTTCCTTGGCCGATACATCTGCATTATGAACTGCTCCATCTTCTAGGAAATATCTGTTCCCTTTACATATTTCAATTGTAATTATCACACAATATAATCACTTATTAAGGTATCTATCTTCCCTAGTAGACTAGAAACTTGTTGCTCATAAGCACTATCCTAGACATTTTGAATGCAACACACAGAATCTAGAACATGAAAGGCATCTAATAATTTTAGTCAATTAAGGTATAGAAAAACCAGAAACTTAGCATCCTGTTTAAGATTATTTAAAAGGACCTAATTTCTTGATGGGAACTCATGAGGTAAATCTCTGCATACATTCTACTATCTTATGATTTTAAGATTTATAGATGCGGTTTATCCAGTTACAACTTTCACTTTATAAGTAGATTCTTATACCTAAAATTAGCCATTTATAAATGAAAATACTCAGTAAATACTTAGACACTTTGAAGCTATTCATATTGACTACTTTTAAAAAAGTCATAATATTAAACCTATCCATGTTTTCTAAATTTTCAATAATTCTCAAGTGACTACCCTAAAAGTAAGTAAGTAAATAAGTAAAGTTGCTCAGTCATGTCCGACTCTTTGCGACCCCATGGACTGTAGCCTACCAGGCTCCTCCCATGGGATTTTCCAGGCAAGGGTACTGGAGTGGGTTGCCATTTCCTTCTCCAGAGTATAAAAGTAGAGTTATTCAAATCCAGATTATTTTTTAAATTACATTTAACAATTTCCAACTAATAACCATCCAACCAGGGCAGGAAAAGTTATGCAATATAATTCTCTTTCTCTGCTCCTTCGTACTTTTGGTCTGTAAATTGAATTTGAAAAGAACTTTTGACAAAGATCACTGATTTTACAAGCAAATTAGTGTTGCCTTTAAGCTTAACTGTACCACTCAGCCTCTGCTCCCCAGGCAAATAACAAAAGGCAGCCGAATCATCCACAAAGCTAACATGAAACGTCCCTCAGCCCATCTGACATTTCAGTACAACCACTGCTTAGAAAACCAAAAATACATCTGTACAAAATTGCTGAAAATTTGGAACTAGCAGGACTTTCTTTCAACACTTTCATTTTATAGTAAGTCCTGATTCCCTTAAAAACATATATCAGCCTTTATTCTCTTTTGAAAGCATCATTGTTATATTAGACGTCTGCTTAAGAAGACCCTTGGCAATGTTTGGAAGGTTTTTCACTTTATCTGAATTGTGTTTCACTGACCTCCCAGTGGTTCTGCTATTTCACACAGCTGGCTCTGCCTTCCATGTTTCCTTAGAGTGTGGAAATGGAAAAATGTAATGGCCATTCAGATACAGAAGCCTCACTGTGAAAATTCAAGCTGTTCTCACAGTATTCATCAAGACAACTGGTTTTCTGGCATGCCATTCTTGAAAGTAGACATTAATACAGTTGCTGGTGCTTATAGGTAAGTTTCCGTATACTCTCATCTGTTTTGACTCTTTGATTGGTAAGTTCTGTCAGTTTTGTTTATTACTCATTCATGGTTAAGAAATGGAAAAGTCATTTCTTAGTTTTCTTCCATTTATAAACTCCTTAGTTAAAATTTTACTTCCCTAATGTTGCTGATTATGCAACATTCATTGGTATACTTAACCATTGATTGCATATTTTAAGAAACTCATTGGCTCCTGTCTCTGTCTAATGTTATAAAATCTAGTAGCGACTGAAATGGGTGACATAAGCATTGACTTTTTTCCATCCATTCATTTACTCACCAATTTAGCATTTCTTGAGGCAACATTTTCTTCAAAGTACATATTAGAAACTAGACTTAGATACAATTTTATCTACAAAGATAAAATTATGGTGATTCTAGCTGAAAGTGACTGTTTGAGATTTTCATCCTCTAATTGGCTTAACTAGACTAAAATATATTGTTCCATAGGGTTTAGTTCAAAATTAAATATTGACACATGCTACAAGCGTGAAACTTGAAAACCTTATGCTAAATGGAAACTAGTTTAATAGGACCATAGATTATATAATTCCATTTACATGATATGTAAAGAATAGGCAAATCCATTAATAAAATAGTAAATTAGTGGTTGACCAGGGCTGGGTGAAAAGGGAAATATGGAGTGACCACTAATATGCAGTGATAAAAATATTCTAGAATTAAACTATTAAGATATTGTACAACTCTTCAAATACTAAAAAAAAAAAAAAAAAAAATTGAATTATATCCTTTAAATGGATGAATTGTATGGTATGTTGACTATATCTCTATAAAGCTTTTATATCAACATATCAAAGAATATCTATGCTGTTAACCAGTGGCAACTGACAAATTCTGTAATTCACATAATGAAGTAATAGAAAATAAGGCTTAATAGTTTGGTTAAGGTTAACTAGATCACATGCTTTAGGTATCATAATCAGGCTAGTGTTTGATTACATAATTATGAATAGTGTCTTCCCTAACTGAAAATTTAATAAGGTGATTATCCTCACTGCTTGACAAATTTTAAAATGCCTATTTTACTTGTACCTGCTTCAATAGCTTCTCAAAACTAATTAAATTAATTTGAAATAACTGATTACAAAGCCAAGAATGTCCAGGAGTTTTCAACCATTAGTTTTGGAGTGCTCTTTCTTCTCTCTCTGAGAGACTCTGATATAAATGTTAGATCTCTTATCATTATCACACATATCTGAGACTCTGTCAAATTTTTCAGTGTATCTTTAATGTTTCATATTAGATAATTTTTCCTCTTCTATCTTCCAAGTCACTGATTTCTTTTCCCTATCCCTGCGTTTTGCTATTAAGCCTCACTCACTGAAATTTATTTTTTGATGTTTGTATTTTCAATTCTAAAATTTTCGTTATATTCTGTTTCTTCATTATATCTTGTATTATTTGCTGAGACTTCCTATTTCTTGCTAGCAAGGTGCAGGGGTACCTTATTATAACTTCCCACATGTGGAAGTCTAAGTTCCCCACTCAGCCTTTGTTAACATGACCAGAGATGAGGCCCAGGTTTATGTTTTAGGGTTTTTCAACTGTTGTTTTGCTAGAGTACAGTGGTTATTGTCTGAAAGTTTTCTGTCTTGCTAGACCACCACTTTCGTGGTCTTCTGGCTACAAAAAGCAGACTTTGTGGAAACTCCTTTTTTTTTAACCTGCACCCTTTGGCATCTCTGGGTTGCTAGCATTTTCAGGCCCAAATACAATATATGAAGCAAAAGAAAGTCAGCAAAACTCAGCACTATTTTGTTTCTCAGGCCCTGTTATCACTAGGCAGTTGGCCACCTTCTCCATCTTCAAGTCTTTTAATGTTTTTCTTATATATAATGTCCAGCATTTTCCACTGTACTCAGTGATGTGAATAGAGAAAAGTATGTCTAGACCATATTTCCAGAAGCACAAGCCTGAACTCTCAAAATTTTATTTAAAAATAAAAACTTAAGAAATTTAAATCAAAATTCATTCTGTGAGGCAACCATCACCCTGATACCAAAAACAGAAAAAGACATCACAAAAAAAAAAAAAATGAAAGAAAGAAAATTACAGGCCAAAATCACTGATGAACATAGATGCAAAAATTTTAAATAAAATTCTAGCAAATAGATTTCAACAACACATTAAAAAAAATCACACACCATGATCATGTTGGGTTTATCCCAGGGATGCAAGGATTCTTCAGTACACACAAATCAATCAATGTGATACGCCATATTACTAAATTGAAAGGTTAAAAATCACATGATAATCTCAATAGATGGAGAAAAAAGCCTTTGACAACATTCAGCACCCATTTATGATAAGAAAAAAAGCTCTTCAAAAAATGGGCATAGAAGGGACCTACCTCAACATAATGAAGGCCATATGTGACAAACCCACAGCAAATATTATTCTCAATGGTGCAAAACTGAAAACATTCCCTCTAAGATCAGGAACAAGACAAGGGTGCCAATTCTCACCATGATTATTCAACATAGTTTTGGAAGTCCTAGCTATGGCAATCAGAGAAGAAAAAGAAATAAAAGTAATCTAGATTGGAAAAGAAGAAGTAAAACTCACTGTTTGCAAATGACATACTACTATACATAGAAAACTCTAAATGTGTTATCAGAAAGTCACTACTAATCAGGCTAATCAGTGAATTTAGTAAAGTAGCAGGATATAAAACCAATACCAGAAATCATTTGCATTCCTATACACTAACAACAAAAATCAGAAAGAGTAATTAAGGAATCACACCCATTTACTTGCAACAAGAAGAATAAAATATATAGGAATAAACTTACCTAAAGAAACAAAAGAGCTACATACAGAAAACTGTAAGACACCAATGAAAGAAATCAAAGATGACATAAACAGACAGAGAGATATTCCTGGGTTGTAAGAAATATATTCCTGTATTCCTGGGTTGGAAAAATCAATATTGTGAAAATGACTATAATACGTAATGCAATCTACAGATACAATGTGGTCCCTATCAAATTACCAGTGGCATTTTTCACAGAACTAGAACAAAAAATTTCACAAGTCATATGGAGACACAAAAGACCCCAAATAGCCAAAGCCATCTTAAGAAAGAAGAATGGAGCTGGAGGAATCAACCTTCCTGACTTCAGACTATACTACAAAGCTACAGTCATCAAGATCATATGGTACTGGCACAAAAACAGAAATATAGATCAATGGAACAAGATAGAAAGCCCAGAGATAAACTCATACACCTATGGACAACTTATCTTTGACAAAGGAGGCAAGAATATATAATGGGGCAAAGACAGTCTCTTCAATAAGTGGTGCCGGGAAAACTGGACAGCTATATGTAAAAGAATGAAATTAAAACACTTCTTAACACCATACACAAAGATAAGGTCAAAATTTATTAAAGACCTAAATGTAAGACTGATGGTGCTGGTGGTTTCGTTGCTAAGTCATATCCAACTCTTGCAACCCCACAGACCATAGCCCACCAGGCTGCTCTGTCCATGGGATTCTCCAGGCAAGAATACTGGAGTGGGTTGCCATTTCCTTCTCTACTAAACGGAGCTTAATGGTTTCAACCTCAATGGGCCGTGAAGGGGCTCAAGAGAAACAAAGACTCCTAAAGTTCTCGACACAAGGCTTGGTACCCAGGAAGTTTTCTACACACAGTAAGTTCACTGTGAGCAATGATCATGTAAGACTAGAAACTATAAAACTCTTATAGGCAGAAGACTGTATGACATAAAGCACAGCAAAATCCTCTATGACCCACCACCTAGAGTGATGGAAACAAAAGCAAAAATAAACAAGTGGGACCTAGTTAAACTTAAAAGTTTTTGCACAGCAAAGGAAACCATAAACAAGATGAAAAGACAACCCTCATAATGGGAGAAAATAATAGCAAATAAAACAACTAACAAAGGATTAATTTTCAAAATATACAAGTAGCTCATGCAACTTGATACCAGAAAAACAAATTCAATCAAAAAGTGGGCAAAAGACCTAAGCAGACATTTCTCCAAAGACATACAAATGGCTAATACACTCATGAAAAGATGTTCAATACTGCTCATTATTAAAGAAATGCAAATCAAAACTACAATGAGCTGTCACCTTATACCAGTCAGAATGGCCATTATCAAAAAATCTACAAACAATAAAAGCTGTAGAGGCTGTGGAGAAAGGGAATTCTCTTATACTGTTAGTGGGAGTGTAAATTGATACAGCCACTATGGAAGAAAATTTGGATTTTCCTTATAAAACTAGGAATAAAACTACTAAATGCCCAACAATCTCACTACTGGGCATATACCCTGAGGAAACCAAAACTGAAAAAGAAACATGTGCCCCAATGCTCATTATAGTACTATTTACAATAGTTAGGACATGAAACAACCTATATATCCATGGACTGATGAATGGGTAAAGAAGTTATGGTGCATATATAAATGGAATATTACTCAGCTATAAAAAGGAATGCATTTGAATCAGTGCTAGTGAGGTGAATGAACCTAGAGCCTATAATACAGAGTGAAGCAACTGAGAAAAACAAATATCTCACGTTAATGCATATATATGGAATCTAGAAAGATGGTACTGATGAAGCTACTTTCAGGGCAGCAGTGGAGATGCAGACATAGAGAAGAGACTTATGGGGTGGGGGAGGGAGAGGTTGGCACAAATGGAGAGAGTACCATGGAAACATATACACTATCATATGTAAAATAGATAGCCAGTGAGAATTTGCTCTATAACTCAGGGAACTCAAACCAGGACTCTGTGACAACCTAGAGGTGTGGGATGGGGTGGGAGGCAGGAGGGAGTTTCAAGAGGGAAGGGACATATGTATACCCATGACTGATTCATGTTGATGTATGACAGAAACCAACAAAATATTGTAAAGCAACTATACTTCAATTAAAAATAAATAAATTTAAAAAAAAGAAATTTAAAGACATAAAATACAATTATTTGAAATTATAGGGGAAGATCACTTTAACATAGTATTTTAAAATTTTTCTGAAAACTATAAAAAAGCTGTTGGATATGGTGAAAAATGTATGGTAGACAAGGACAGAAGGGTACAAACTTGACTCAACATTTTCACCCATGAACCACTGTATTTGGATAATAATCCATAGATATCACTCCAAATAATGTGATCTAGATAATACACTACATAACTGCTCTATGAAGAATTGTGAAAACAAAGAGGACGAGGGGATAGACAAGCCAACCACAGTTACAATAGCTTCAAACAGGTGACAAAAAAGATTTCTGAGAGAGAATTGCATCACTTCATCAAATAGCAATAGCAGAAAACTAAACTAGATGAATGCCAAATTTTAATATTCCAGAAAATTTTAATATACATTATCACAGCCATTCTCCAATTTTAAGCCTTCTGCTTGTGTTCAATGAGTGCAAATGGGGTGATTAAAATGAAATTGGTAAAAACGTTAAGTCAGTTAAAAATAAATTTTCCCCATCACTGGTTTTTATATAATTGTAATATTAAAGTAAGATAAGACAGTTGTACAGTAATTTTCCCATTTTTTGGAATTTGGGGAGATTCCTTTTCTTTTTAATTTCTAAATAATTTAAAATATATTTTAGCCAGTTAAGTGTTGATTAACAGTTCTCTAATGAACTGGTCAATTTACCTATGGTTCTATATCACTAACCTTAAAACATTTTTTTTTTTTTCAGTAAACAGCAGTATCTGTTAAATTTTATGTGCTTTAAGGTGACTTTTGTCAAGTTGGTAAATATCAGTCTTTAAGTTATTTTGATTTCATTAAATATAAGTTAATTTTCAAACAAGGACAACATTACATACTGGGCTATATTTTTTAAGTATATTTTTATTTTTACATTTACATTTAAGCAGTTTTTACATGAAATAATCATTGCTACTTCAAGAATAGTGATTGATTGGGAGTTTGAGGGGAGAAAGGATACATGCATATGTATGGTTGAATCCCTTTACTGTTAATCTGAAACTGCCACAACATTGTTAACTGGCTATACTCAAAAACAAAATAAAAAGTTTAAAAAAAAAAAAAAAGGGTGGGCATCATCATCATTTGATACTTTTTTGTCTTGTAAGACTTGAATCCATGGTTGAAAGCATGTGTTGATCTCAGTCTGACTCCTGGAAGAAAATAATTCTGGGCTTGGACCACACAGTGAAGTGAGAATGCTATTTTATTTGCCAGCATCCCTTCCTTGGTGGTGTTGTCAACACAAGAGCATACCATAACTCTCAGAATATATGGATATAAACACACAAGAGCCAAGCATAGATCCTTCCATGAGCCACAGTTTTACCAAATTTTAGCTTATGCTTATTTGGGTTCAAGAACTTGCAATTGAAAATCCTGAAAAATACCTCAGTATATGTGAAAGAAAACGAGTTATAAAATGCCAGCAAGAAAAGGTCTGTCATCTACCCATCATGTATGTCATAGAATGGTGAAAGAATCTAAAATCATTGAAGATAATCCATTAAGCTGAACAGCTGGACAAAAATGTAATTCATTTGCACTTTCACATAAATTATTAAAATTCAAAAACATTGCCAATAATCAGGGCATACATAACTGGCTAAAGTAAAATTAGGAAAAATAGCCCAAAGTATTTTTAATAAAGCATAAAATATGTTTAAAGATGAAGAAGCTCACCAAACTACTCTGAAAATATTTGTTGTTGGTGGTGCTGTTCAGTTGCCAAGTCGTGTCCAGCTCTTTGTGACCCCATAGACTGCAGCACACCAGGCTTCTCTGTCCATCACTATCTCTGCAAGTGTGCTCAAACTCATGTCCACTGAGTCAGTGACGCCATCCAACCACCTCATCCTCTGTCACCCCCTTATCCTCTTGCCCTCAATTTTCCCCAGCATCAGGGTCTTTTCCAAGGTGTTGCCTATTCCCATCAGGTGGCCAAAGTACTGGAGCTTCAGCTGCAGCATCAGTCCTTCCAAAGAATATTCAGGGTTGATTTCCTTTAGGATTGACTGATTTAATGTTCTTGCTGTCCAAGGGACTCTCAAGAGTCTTCTTCAGCACCACAGTTCAAAAGTGTCAATTCTTTGGCACTCAGCCTCCTTTATGGTCCAAATCTCACATCCATACCTGACTACTGGAAAAACCATAGCATTGACTATATGAACCTTGGTCGGCAAAGTGATGTCTTGTTTTTTAAAACACTGTCTAAGTTTGACATAGCTATTCTTCCAAGGAGCAAGCATCTTTTAATTTCATGGCTGCACTCACTGTCCACATTGATTGTGTAGCCCAAGAAAATGAAACCTGACACTGTTTCCACATTTTCCCCATCTATTTGCCATGAAGTGATAGGACCAGATCCCATGATCTTAGTTTTTTGAATGATGAGTTTCAAGCCAGCTTTTTCACTCTCCTCTTTCACCTTCATCAAGAGGCTCTTTAGTTCCTCTTCACTTTTGGCATTTAAGTGGTATCATTTGCATATCTGAGATTGTTGATATTTCTCCTGGCAATCTTGATGCCAGCTTGTGCTTCATCCAGCCCAGCATTTTGCATGATGTACACTGTTTATAAGTTAAATAATCAGGGTGATAATACACAGCCTTGATGCACTCCTTTCCTGATTTGGAACCAGTCTGTTGTTCCATGTCTGGTTCTAACTGTTGCTTCTTAACCTGCATACAGGTTTCTCAGGAGGCAGGTAAGGTAATCTGGTATTGTCATCTTTTTAAGAATATTGCATAGTTTATTGTGATCCACATAGTCAAAGGTTTTAGCATAGTCAATGAAGCAGGGTTTTTTGGAATCCCCTTGCTTTTTCTATGATCCAACGTATGTTGGCAATTTGATTTCTGGTTCTTCTGCCTTTTCTAAATCCAGCTTATACATCTGGAATTTCTCATTTCACATACTGCTGAATCCTTCACATAGCTTGAAGGATTTTGAGCAAAATCTTGCTGACATGTGAAATGAGTGCAATTGTACAGTAATTTGAGCATTCTTTGGCATTGCTTTTTTTGGTATTGGAATGAAAATTGACCTTTTCCAAAAATTGTTAGTGTACTAAAAATAGTAACTAGAAAAAGACAGAAATAGATAGATAATATAGATATGGGTGTAAGTATATAGCTTTTTCTTAATTTATTCTTTTGGGCCTGTTCTTTTGATTATGTTGGTTTTTATCTTTTTGTTTTTGTTGCTTTAAAATACCAGGCTGAAGATTGTCTTTTAAGGCAAAGTTATACTTATGAATGTGGTATTATTTTCCATCTCACAAAACTAAAATTAACTGTTAGTAAAGAGGCAATTGCTACTCAACTGTTTGAAATAGTGGTATATTCCCATGGGCCAAGGGAGGAAATGGCTTCATCCTATCTCATCTGCATGAGATGAGATATCTGCATCCTATCTCATCAGACTCATCTGCAGCTTGAGTAGACCTAGCTAAAACAATTTAATCTTCCCCATTTGTGTGACACAAAAATAAACAACAGCAATAAAACTTGATGGGATCTATAGAGACAATCTCCAAATAAGAAACAGATAATAAAGAAAAAAAATGGTAAAAAAAGATTTCCATTTGAATCTTTGTTCTCACGTATCTTTCTATGTCTCCCATTACAAAACACAGTTAACATGATATTTCTCCTTGTTTTCTCATGGAAGCAGTACCAGCCATACAACTTGTATGAAATGAAAAAGAGGGTCTCTTCCATGAAAATCATTAAGAATTTCATCAAGGAGCGTTAAGGAATGTAAGGGGTTCTAAGCATGGATCCCTTTAAAACTACACAGGTCACACACTCTTGAAGCCAGCTCTATAAGGAAGTATAAATCATAAAACCTATAGAATATTTGGGCAGTAAGCATCAAGATCACTATACATATCCATGCTCTTTTACCCATTTTTCCCATTTCCAGGACTCTATGTAAGAAATATCAGTTTTGTATATTTATATATAAAATATATTTGCTCCAGTTTTATTATAATAATGGCAAATTAGAAAATTTAATAGTAGAAAAATTTGTAGCCCTTTAAAAAGATGCTAGTGACAAGATTTTATTAATGATGTTATAAGATGATGTTAAGTAAGAAAAATATGACAAAAATAAGCTAGAAATAATATGACAAATATAAGCTAGAAATATAGCCTGTTCTCTTTTTCCTCCCTACCTCTACTGTTTTCTTCTATACACCTTCTCAATTATTAGTGATTAACTATGGGATAGGAATTCCCTGATGGCTCAGACAAAGCGCCTGCCTGCAGTGCAGCAGACCCAGATTCGATCCCTGGGTTGGGAAGATCCCCTGGAGAAGGAAATGGCAGCCCACTCCAGTACTCTTGCCTAGAAAATCCTATAGATGGAGGAGCCTGGTAGGCTACAGTGCATGGGGTTACAAAGAGTCGGACACAACTGAGCGACTTTACTCTCACTCACTCACAGGATATGAAAGGATCCCCAGGTGGCTCAGACAGTAAACAGCCCACCCTGCAATTCAGGAGACCTGGGTTCGATCCCTGGGTGGGGAAGATCCCCTGGAGGAGGGCATGGCAACCCACTCCAGTAACCTTGCCTAGAGAATCCCATGGACAGAGGAGCCTGGTAGGCTATATTCCATGGGGTCGCAAAAGAGTTGGACTCGACTTAGTGACTAAAGAACAACAACAACATGGGATATGAAATTATACATGATTATTATTTTCTTCTTTATAGCTTTATGAGTATTTTACATTTTCTAATAAACATTTGTTATTTTTATAACTAGGGAGAACAAAGAAGAAAATAATAAGGAAGGCTTTCACCTAAAACTGACAGTTCCTAAGCAAACAGTTGGTAACAATAAACTCTTTGAACAGTAATACAAGTGGACCTACTGCAAACACGTCACACATTCTCACTCTCTCCAATAAACCTTCCAGAGAAGCAAAATTTAGTGCAGAAAGAAGCATTTCAGCTCAGCTTATATAGTTTCTTGGTCTATTTGCCCAGCTAGCTTTGTCCATTTACTACATCACTGAACAGATTTAGTACCATTATTTTTAATGTACTGGTTAGCAAATTTTAAACATGAAACTATTTAATAATTTTATATAGAATACATGCCAATGACCTAGTTCCAGAACAAAGGTTTTCCTACTGGCAAAGCAATAATGATCACATGTTGACTAAGGCTAGAGATTATTAGAAAATGAGTTCAGTGCTTCCCTGAAGGCTCAGTGGTAAAAGAATTCCACCTATCAGTGCAGGAGACAGGGGTTCAATCACGGATCCAGGAAGATCCCACATGCTGCAAAGCAGCTAAGCCCATGCACAACTACTGAGCCTGTGCTCTAGAGTCCAGGAACCCCCACCACTGAGACCTGTGTGCCTAGAGCCCGTGCTCAGCAACAAGAGAAGTCACTGCCGTAAGAAGCCTGCGCACCACAACTAGAAAATAGGCCCCACTGGCAGCAACTAAAGAAAAGCCCTTACAGCGATGAAGATCCAGCACAGCCAAAAATAAACGAATAAATAATTTAAAAGAAGAAAGAGTTCAGAATTTTGAAATGCCCTAGCTTGGGGCTACAGCAAAGTCTGAGCCAAGGATGTGAGTATAGGTAGTTTATTTGGGAGGTGATCATAAGGATCACCTGCAATAAAGGAGCAAGAGTGAAAAGTAGGAGGATAAACAACGAACAACAGCAGGGTCATTACAGAACTGCTTATCACTATGGGCAACTGGGATGCAACTGGTCTGGGAACTAGCTGAGGTACTGTATAGAATGCTTCTTAGAATTTGCCAACCAAAAGATAAGAAGCTGAGGCATTAAACTTCTGAATTGGTTGATGGTTTGCCTACAGGTATTAACTTCCCAATATTTCCATGGTACCTGCACACAAACTGGGCCAAACTCCCAAGGCCTTGGGGAGAGGCACAGAGGATGTTTGAGATGGGATGCTGTCAAGGTACTCAGAACTGTTCACTATAACCGTAGCTGAGGTCAGAGGTAAGCTGAAGAAATCTAACATGGGCTCTGAAAATGTCTGTGGCTGGAAAATAGAAATGAGAGGAAATGGAAGTGTATGAGTGAATATTTTTCAAAGTGACCTTAGTGCAGATAAAGAAAGCTGAAGAGAAGTGTATCTGGTTCCAGCTGCCTGAGAGTACCACAGGAAAGGAGATACATAGGGCAAGATCATAGTTCTTTTATGTGAACTGTGTTCTAGCAAAAAAAAAAAAAAAAAATTCATGGGCAAATAAAGATGTTGTATATTGCATCTTGGAGGCACAAACTGAAAAACTACTCTCAGGTGCATGTGGGAATCCTCCATTTGCCATCTTATAAAAGTGAAATATCTTTTCCTTACAGATTTTTCCTTTGTCAAACATCCAAATAGCTCTACGTCTTTGTATACATATCCGAACCCATTTTTAGGAATCATTCTTTCAGTGCTTCTTCAACAATCAAATCAAAAGCAATTATTAACCACAGGTCTATGCACAGTAATGGAGCTAGTATCACCTTGAACAGTCAGGTCATTTCTGTCAAGTCCAGAGTAGGTTATGTGACATATCCCCTCTCACCACAGTTGCCTTGGAAGAAATGTCCAGTGACCTGGAGGGACATGACAAATGCACTGCAATAAACTGTTTGGAGAGTCCCTCTTCAATGATTTCTCAGCATTTTGTCCATGTCCCTGTTGTAGCACTTAACACAGTCTACAGTAATGCATCTTATTACATGTCTAACCCTCCAGAAACCAGCAAGTTTCACAGTGAGAATTCATCTTCTCCACCTCTGCACATACAATGCCCAGCAAACTGTCCAAGGCAATATAGGTGACCAATTCAAATTTACTGACCAAGTAGACAAAGTGTTTTCCCTGATTTGTGTCAAATAGATCAACGCTGACATCAACACTGAGATCTGCACTTGGTTCCGACACCACCAACCTGGATAACCTTGAATAAGTTAACAACCTTTCCTCAATCTCAATTTTTCTCATCTTCATAATTGAGGGGGTTGAGAAGATGATCCCTAGGGTGCCTTCAAGCTCCTGTTGTCAATGATCTATGTGTCGCAGCTGTTAGCTCATTAGAATGCACTGAAGGAATTCTGTCTCCAAATCTCTACCAACCTCTCAAGTACCTCCAAGTACCCTGTGACTAATTGTGTGTTTACGTGTAAGTGTATAGATATGATAAGAGGGCAATTAGACTTTTAAATGAGGAGGCTAATAAGGAGGTTTGCACCTTTGTTCTCTTAAAATTTTCAAAGCTAGTGCCTGTGTTGCTTCAGAAGATTTTCTGTCATCTAGTTTACATTCCATTTCAATTTCTAATCTTTAGGTTTTGTTGGTCTTGGGATGCCTGTTAACCTGTTGATACCAAGAAGCAGCATTTGTGCCAATCAAGGTATACTTCATTTCTGCAACTCTAACTTCAGGTTAAACAATAAAGAAACAAACAAAAAACCTAGAAATATAATTCACTCTTTCATCACACTTTAATGACATGTCAGGCACTGTGCTAACTCTAAAAACTCGGAAACAAATTAGAAATGTCTTAATGAGTTAAGAAATAAAGTAAATGTAAAACAATACTTCTATTATTCATAAATACCTCAGGAACTATAGAATTTCATTTTAATAAATAAATGTTTATCTTTAGTACTGTTTTATTCATAGGTATTCTATAAAAACAAGACAGCAATGGAAGAAAAGGCAAATAAAAGTCATGGACTCTAGGTTCAAAGAAAGGCAGTTAATTTAAAACTATAGTTTAATGAATTGAAATCTTTGAGAAGGAAGAAACAGAAAAACCTATTTTAGAATAGCAATTACATTAATCAGGTAACCTTATCCCATTTTGAGGGACTTATAAAAAACGCTTTTTTCAAATTTCATTCCAAATGTATACATGAATGACCTTGCCTTAAAGGGCATTCACTAAATCCAAATTATATTCTCAGTCTTCTGGGTCACTAACAGAAAGTGACACACACAAAGGTGTGACAGTATCTTAAAGTGCTATGACTTAGGCATGAAGGTAAAAATGTAGTCACTATACCCCAATGGCAAAGAGGGAGGTGTATGTAAACTCGCAATGGTTCTGAGTGATGGTATTGGAAAAGTATAATGTTGAATCACAAAGGAGAAAATTCAGAAGGGAATGCCACAGACTGGTGGGTGCATTGCATTAAAAGAAATAATTAGACAGCAACTAGGATGAATCTCCAGAGAATTAGGCTGTGAAAAAATCAACAGATGAATGGATAAAGAAACTGGGGTACATATATACAATGGAATATTACTGAGCCATAAAAAGGAATGCATTTGAGTCAGTCCTAATGAGATGGATGAACATAGAGCCTATTTTACAGAGTGAAGTAAGTCAGAATGAGAAAAACAAATATCATATACTAATGCATATATATGGAATGTAGAAAAATGGTACTGATGAACCTATTTGCAGAGCAGCAGTGGAGACACAGACCTTAAGAACAGATTTGTGGGCACTACTGGGGGGTGGGGAGGAAGGAGAGGGTGGCATGTATGGGGAAAGTAACATGGAAACATACATTACAGTATGTAAAACAGATAGCCAATGGGAATTTGCTTTATGACTCAGGGAACTCAAACCAGGGTTCCATAACAACCTAGAGGGGTGGGATGGGGATCGAAGTGGGACAGATGTTCAAATGGGAGAGGACATGGATAAACCTATGGCTGATTCATGTTAATGTTTGGTAGAAACCAATACAATACTCTAAAGCAATTATCCTTCAATTAAAAATAAATTTTGAAAAAAGCCAGTCCCAGAAGTGTATATTCTGTATTATTCCATCCATATAACATCCTTGAGGATGGCAAAATTATAGATGTGTAGTACAGACAGGTTTAGTGATGCTGACCCTCTCTCTAATCAAAAATCGCCATATAATTAAAGTAGACCCTCTGTATTCCAGGTACCTAGTATCCACAGTTTCTTTATATCTGAGGTTCCTCTGTACCTATGGTTCCCCATCCATAGATTCAATCGACAGTAGATCATGCAGTACTGTGGTCTTTACCATTTAAAAAAAATCAAAATATAAATAAACCTGAATAGTTGAAATCTGTGTTGTTCAAGGGTTAGCTGTAATGGTTTTCAGAGAAAGTGTATGTGGAGGAGTGGGGAGGGGTGAGAGGGAAGGTGGGTGTGGGTATAAAAGGGCAACAGTAGGAATCCATCTGATGAAAGAACTGTTTCATTTCTTGACTGTGGCAGTAGACAAACACAGATTTTACATATGACAAAACTGCAAAGACCTAAATATACACACATAAGAACATATATACAGATATGAGTACATATAAAATGAGAAATCTGAATATCAGTGAATTTTTTATCAATGTCAATTTACTGACTGTGATATTACACAAGTTGAGCAAGATGTTATCATTGGAGAAAATGGTTAATGGGAAAATAGGATTTCTTTATATATGCTATTATAAATCTACAATCATCTTAAAATAAAAATTTAATTACAAAAATCAATAAGAAAAGTACAGATAATACATTAGAAAAATGACTCAAGGACTTGAACAGGCACTGAGCAAGAAAGAAATTCAAATGATGAATCCATGAAAGGTTATTAGGCTTAACTGGCAAATTCAAATTAAAAGGACCATTAGATATAAATACAGAGATTGACTGAAAATTAGAATATCTGATAAAACTAAATGTAAGATGGGAACAGTCTGAAATTTGATCTATTACTGGTTAGGATATAAGTAACTGTAACGAATTTGGAAAACATTTTCTGATAAAATGGAAATATTCATATATTTTGACCCAGAAATTCCATTCCTATGGATTAGAAAAATGTTTGGTATGTATGTGTCAGAATGTATGCTCCCAAGAATATACACAGCCTGGAATATTGGACTAAACCTGGAAACAACTCAGGTATCCCTTCAGAATAGAAGGGTTAAATAAATCAGAATATTTGAATACAGTAGAATTGCATATATCAAAATAAAGTATGAAAAGTCAAAAAGATAGGACACTGAAAGATGAACTCCCCAGGTCGGTAGGTGCAAAATATGATACAGGAGATGGGTGGGGAAATAACTCCAGAAACAATGAAAAGATGGAGCCAAAGGAAAAACAACAGCCAGTTATAGATGGGACTGGTGATAGAAACAAGGTTCGATGATGTAAATAGCAATATTGCATAGGAACCTGGAATGTTAGGTCCATGAATCAAGGCAAATTGGAAGTGGTCAAACAGGAGATGGCAAGAGTGAACGTCAACATTCTAGGAATCAGAGAACTAAGATGGACTAGAATGGGTAAATTTAACTCAGATGACTATTATATCTACTACCGTGGGCAGGAAACCCTGAGAAGAAATGGAGCAGCCATCACAGGCAACAAAAGAGTCCAAATGCAGTACTTACTGGAATGCAACAGTAGGAAGTCAAGAAACACCTGGAATAACAGGCAAATTTGGCCTTGGAGTACGGAACAAAGCAGGCCAAAGGCTAATAATAGAGTTCTGCCAAGAGAAAGCACTGGCCATAGCAAACACCCTCTTCCAACAACACAAGAGAAGACTCTACACATGGACATCACCAGATGGTCAATACCAAAATCAGATTGATTATATTCTTTGCAGCCAAAGATAGAGAAGCTCTATACAGTCAACAAAAACAAGACTGGGAGCCAACTGTGGCTCAGATCATGAACTCCTTATTGCCAAATTCAGACTTAAATTGAAGAAAATGGGGAAAACCACTAGACAATTCAGGTATGACCTAAATCAAGTTTCTTATAACTACATAGTGGAAGTGAGAAATATATTTAAGGGACTAGATCTGATAGACAGAGTGCCTGATGAACTATGGATGGAGGTTCATGACATTCTATAGGAGACAGGGATTAAGACCATCCCCAAGAAAAAGAAATGCAAAAAAGCAAAATGGCTATCTGAGAAGGCCTTACAAACAGCTGTGAAAAGAAGAGAAGCCAAAAGCAAAGGAGAAAAGGAAAGATATACCCATTTGAATGCAGGGTTCCAAAGAAGAGCAAGGAGAGATAAGAAAGCCTTCCTCAGCAATCAAAGCAAAGAAATAGAGGAAAACGATAGAATGAGAAACACTAGAGATCTCTTCAGGAAAATTAGAGATACCAAGGGAACATTTCATGCAAAGATGGGCTCAATAAAGGACAGAAATGTTATGGTCCTAACAGAAGCAGAAGATATGAAGAAGAGGTGGCAAGAACACACAGAAGAACTGTATAAAAAAGATCTTCATGATCCAGATAATCATGATGGTGAGATCACTCACACTCACCTAGGACCAGACATCCTAGAATGTGAAGTCAAGTGGACCTTAGGAAGCATCACTATGAACAAAGCTAGTGGAGGTAATGGAATTCCAGTTGAGCTATTTCAAGTCCTGAAAGATGATGCTGTGAAAGTGCTATACTCAACATGCCAGCAAATTTGGAAAACTCAGCAGTGGCCACTGGACTGGAAAAGATCAGTTTTCATTCTAATCCCTAAGAAAGGCAATGCCAAAGAATGCTCAAACTACCACACAATTGCACTCATCTCATATGCTAGTAAAGTAATGCTCAAAATTCTCCAAGCCAGGCTTCAACAATACATGAACCGTGAACTTCCAAATGTTCAAGCTGGTTTTAGCAAAGGCAGAGGAACCAGAGATCAAATGGCCAACATGCACTGGATCATCGAAGAAGCAAGAGAGTTCCAGAAAAGCGTCTATTTCTGTTTTATTGACTATGCCAAAGCCTTTGACTGTGTGGATCACAATAAACTGTTGAAAATTCTGAAAGAGATGGGAATACCAGACCACCTGACCTGCCTCTTGAGAAACCTGTATGCAGGTCAGGAAACAACAGTTAGAACTGGACATGGAACAACAGACTGGTTCCAAATTGGGAAAGGGAGTATGTCAAGGCTGTGAATTGTCACTCTGCTTATTTAACTTATATTAAGAGTATATCATGAGAAACGCTGGGCTGGAGAAAGCACAATCTGGAATCAAGATTGCTGGGAGCAATATCAACAACCTCAGATATGCAGATCACACCACTCTTATGGCAGAAAGTGAAGAAGAACTAAGAGCCTCTTGATGATAGTGAAAGAGGAGAGTGAAAAAGTTGGCTTAAAGCTCAACATTCAGAAAACTAAGATCATGGCATCTGGTCCCATCACTACATGGCAAATAGATGGGGAAACAGTGGATGACTTTATTTTGGAGGGCTCCAAGATCACTGCAGATGGTGATTGCAGCCATGATAATATTAAAAGACCCTTACTCCTTGGAAGGAAAGTTATGACCAACCTAGACAGCATATTAAAAAGCAGAGACATTACTTTGTCAACAAAGGTCTAACTACTCAAGGCTATGGTTTTTTTTCAGTAGTCATGAATGGATGTGAGAGTTGGACTATAAAGAAAGGTGAGTACCGAAGAATTTATGCTTTTGAACTGTGGTGTTAGAGAAGACTCTTGAGGGTCCCTTGGACTGCAGGGAGATCAAACCAGTCCATCCTAAAGGAGATCAGTCCTGGGTGTTCATTGGAAGCACTGATGTTGAAGCTGAAACTCCAATACTTTGGCCACCTGATGCAAAGAGCTGACTCATGTGAAAAGACTCTGATGCTGGGAAAGATTGAGGGTAAGAGCAGAAGGGGATGACAAAGGATGAGATGGTTGGATGGCATCACTAACTCAATGGACATGGGTATGGGTGGACTCCGGGAGTTAGTGATGAACAGGGAGACCTAATGCGCTGCAGTTCATAGAGTTGCAAAGAGTTGGACACGACTGAGCGACTGAACTGAACTGAATATAAAGATAATGCTGAAAATCATTCAATTAGGCTTTAACAGTACATGAACCAAGAATTTCCAGGTGTACAAGCTGGACTGAAAAAAAGCAGAGGAACCAAAGATCAAATTGCCAGCATACGCTGGATCTTATAAAAAGCAAGGGGATTCCAAAAAAAAACCTACTTCTGCTTCATTCACTATACAAAAGCCTTTGACTGTGCGAATCACAACAAATTGGGGAAAATTCTTAGAAAGAGGTAAATACCAGACTACCTTACCTGTCTCCTGAGAAACCTGTAAGTAGGTCAAGAAGCAAGTTAGAATCTGACTTGGAACAATGGACTGGTTGAACATTGGGAAAGGAGTATGTCAAGTCTGTATATTGTCAACCTGCTTATTTAACTTATATGCCGAGTAAATCATGAGAAATGATGGACTGGATGACTCACAAGTTGAAATCAAAATTGCTAGGAGAAATGTCAACAACCTTAGATATGCAGATGATACTACTCTAATAGCAGAAAGCATAGAAGGAACTAAAGAGCCTCTTGATGAGGGTGAAAGAGGAGAGTGAAAAAGCTGGCTTAAAACTCAATATTCAAAAAACAAAGATCATGGCTTCTGGTCCCATCACTTCATGGCAAATAGATGGGGAAACAATGGAAACAGTGACAGACTTTATTTTCTTGGGCTGCAAAATCACTGTGGATGGTGACTGCAGCCACGAAATTACAAAGACACTAGCTCTTTGGAAGAAAAGGTATGACAAAGCTAGACAGAGTATGAAAAGTAGAGACATCACTTCACTGACAAAAGTCCGTACAACTTTGACTTTGTGTTACTGCCTTTTAAATTGGGTTTCAGTTCAGTTCAGTCACTCAGTCGTGTCCAACTCTTTACAACCCCATGAACCGCAGCACGCCAGGCCTTCCTGTCATCACCAAGTTGAAAGTTACAGCATCTCTAAAAACTAAACTTTTCACTGATTAAATTTCTTTCTCTTCCATAGACTTTAGTTGAAGGCCAGTAAGAAAGAAAAATGGGAAGGGGAAAACAAGTGCCATCCTTCTTCCAGGCACTTGATTGCTCCTTTGATCTGGGCCAAGGTTTGTATGCACCACACCATGCATGACTCAGATGCCTTCAGGCCCCTTCCTCTATGACATGTATCTTGTGTGGGGGTGGGGGGTTGAAACTACCTGACATTAAAGGAAAGATACGGAGAGAAAAAAAATTGCTTTTTGATATTTTTTAAACTCTAAGAAAATATCAAATGCACATGGAAACAATCAGCTGTCCCAAATACAAGAATTTTTATTAAATGTTGCATGGAGATTGAATAAGTTCAGTTCAGTCGCTCAAATCATGTCCAACTCTCTGCGACCCCATGGACTGCAGCATGCCAGGCTTCCCTGTCCATCACCAACTCCTGAAGCTTACTCAAACTCATGGCCATCGAGTCGGCGATGCTACCCATCTCATTCTTTGTCGTCCCCTTCTCCTGTCTTCAATCTTTCCCAACATCAGGGTCTTTTCCAATGAGTCAGTTCTCAGGTGGCAAAAGTATTGGAGTTTCAGCTTCAGCATCAGTCCTTTCAATGACTATTCAGGACTGATTTCCTTTAGGATTGACTGGTAGGATGTCCTTGCTGTCCAAGATATTCTCAAGAGTCTTCACCAACACCAGAGTTTAAAAGCATCAGTTCTTTGGTACTTAGCTTTTTTTATAGTCCAATTCTTACCTCCATACATGACTACTAGAAAAACCATAGCTTTGAGGAGATGGACCTTTATTGGCAAAGTAATGTCTCTGCTTTTTAATATGCTGTCTAGTTTGGTCATAATTTTCCTAGAAGGAGCAAGCCTCTTTTAATTTCATCACTACAGTCACCATCTGCAGTGATTTTGGAGCCCGCAAAATAAAGTCTCTCACTGTTTCCACTGTTTCCCCATCAAATTTGCCATGAAGTGACAGGACTGGATGCCATGATCTTAGATTCCTGACTGTTGGGATTTAAACCAACTTTTTCACTCTCCTCTTTCACTTTCCTCAAGAGGCTCTTTAGTTCTTCTTCACTTTTTGCCATAAGGGTGGTGTTATCTGCATATCTGAGGTTATTGATATTTCTTCCAGAAATCTTGATTCCAGCTTGGGCTTCATCCAGCCCAGCATTTCACATGATGTACTCTGCATATAAATTAAATAAGCAGGGTGACAATACACAGCCTTAATGTACTCCTTTTCCGATTTGGAACCAGTCTGTTGTTCCATGTCCAGTTCTAACTATTGCTTCCTGACCTGCATACAGATTTCTCAGGAGGCAGGTTTGGTGATCTGGTATTCCCATCTCTTGAAGAATTTTCCACAGTTTGTTGTGATCCACACAGTCAAATGCTTTGGCATAGTCAATAAAGCAGAGGTAGATGCTTTTCTGTAACTCTCTTGCTTTTTTAATGATCCAACAGAGGTTGGCAATTTGATCTCTGGTTCCTCTGACTTTTCCAAATTTAGCTTGAACATCTGTAAGTTCACGGTTCACGTACTGTTGAAGCCTGGCATGGAGAATTTTGAGCATTACTTCACTAACATGAGATGAGTGCAATTGTGTGGCAGTTTGAGCATTCTTTGGCATTGCCTTTCTTAGGGATTGGAATGAAAACTGACCTTTTCCAGTCCTGTGGCCACTGCTGAGATTTCCAAATTTGCTGACATATTGAGTGAAGCACTTTCACAGCATCATCTTTCAGGATTTGAAATAGCTCAACTGGAATTCCTTCACCTCCCCTACCTTTGTTCATGCTTCCTAAGGCCCACTTGACTTCGCATTCCAGGACGTCTGCCTCTAGGTGAGTGATCACACCACCGTGGTTATCTGGGTCATGAAGGTCTTTTTTGTATAGTTCTTCTGTGTATTCTTGCCACCTCTTTTAATATTTTCTGTTTCTATTAGATACATACCATTTCTGTCCTTTATTATAGTGCCTGTCTTTGCATGAAACATTCCCTTGGTATCTCTCATTTTCTTGAAGAGATCTCTAGTCTTTCCTATTCTATCGTTTTCCTCTATTTCTTTGCATTGATCACTGAGGAAGACTTCCTTATCTTTCCTTGCTATTCTTTGGAACTCTACATTCCAATGGGTATATCTTTCCTTTTCTCCTTTGCCTTTAGCTTCTCTTATTTTCTCATCTATTTGTAAGGTCTCCTCAGGCAATTATTTTGCCTTTTTGCAATTCTTTTCTTGGGGTTTGTCGTGATCACTGCCTCTTGCATAATGTCACAAACCTCCATTCATAGTTCTTCAGGCAGTCTGTCTATCAGATCTAATCACTGGTTGAATAGACATAAGTAATTTTTCCCTTTGGCTGGAGCAATTTACAGTTTGTTTCTCCTCATCCAGAATTTTTATTTTTGATATTGAATTTTATTCTGGTACCATAATAAGCAGTTCATAAATGTTTATAAAATAAGTGTGTTTTTATTAAAAATATTATATTTGTATTATTTTAAATGAAAACAAATTTTATGCTTTCAAATGCATAGGAAAAAAAAGACTAGAATAAAAATAGACCTTTCTTCTTGTTTTGCACTCTAGTATATTTTTCTCATTTTCTTTTTTTTTTTTTTTAAGTAGCTCCTTTTACTGTTTTTGTTACATCACCTCAGACTAACTTCCAAACGTCTGGTCCAGGTTTACTAATGCGGAGGCTGTAAATGCAAAGTTCTGGGGATTGAGGGACTGTGGACCACATACAGGACTTGGAGCCAAGATGCTCAAAACACTGGCAGCGACCTGGGGTCCCACACTGGGGCAATGGGCTCCCCAATGGCCCGCTCCTGCTGGCTCTAAAAACAATGCTACCATGTCAAGTGGGCATGCAGCCCACTGCATCCTGGGGCCCAAGCCCGAGGGCAACATGAAGTGAGGCTCACTCTGCTAGGAGAGCTGACGACCGACGTGGGGACACAGGGCCTGCAAGGCCACAGGCAGGGGCCACGCAGACTCTCACTCACAATCGAGTCCCACCCTCAGTGACCTGCCTGATCCAGGGCCGGCCCCAGACCTGCAGACAGCCCCAGGGGGCGAGCGGGGGCCCTCGGCAAGTGTCAGCCCCATCAAGCAACAGCGGGGACCACGGTCAGTCGGCTGAAGGTGGCTTGTCCCCGCCTGGACAGATGTCCCTACCCTTGTACACAGCAAGGCTCAGGCAGCGAATACAAGCTGGGCGGCGGCCCCTGGAGGTTCTGGGACATTTCGGGTCTGGGTAGGCCCTTCAGGAAGACCTCCTTGTGCTCGGGTGGCAGGACAGACCACACGGCAAAACCTCAATGGGGCAGGCTGTCCTGACGAACATGACCCCGAGACCGCAGGTCAGTCTCATTTTCTTTTTATGATTAGAGGAATAACTAATTCAAAGAAGTGATTTGAAAAATAAAACTGAAAATTATAATTTAATGATCAATTTAAGTCACTAAAAATATAAACAGGAATAGTTAAGCTCACCATTATTTTGACCAATGTTTATTACCAGCATCTTAGGAAATGTGATCACTGACTTTAGATTTGTTTTGTTTAGACACTGTGATGTTGCCTCATAAAATGAGAGGTACCAGCAGGAATAGATATTCCTTAAATTACTCAATTACAGTTTTAGCCTTTGGAAGTCAAGCCTGATTACCGTATTTAAGTGTTTATAATCCCTTCCTCCCACCTCCTCCCTTAATCCATAATTTAAGTTCTACATGTAATTTATGTGATAATTATTAGTTCATGAAATTTGCATAATTTGTAAGCTAAGGGCCTGTGATTTCTCTGAAAGTTTCCATTTCCCAAACAATAGCAAGATAATGTAGTAGCAGTAAGGCCTATATTTTCTGGATTCTCATAATCCACTGTACACAGACTCCCATAGCCAGTGTCTGATTTCACCCCACATACCTCTTGAAAAAAATCTCATTTCTAAAAAGTAAATTATTTCCCAAGACATTAGAGTTCTAACAAGCTTTACTAGAGATTACATAGAAGACAGGGACATTTATGTACATGTGACAAAACAGTAATTTTTCCTGCAAAATAAGTTGTCTGCACTGGCCGTCTCTTCCCCAGTCTGTTTCCTTCCCCACTCGCTTCCAAATCTTTTATCTCCAATTGTTCCTCCTACCCAGCCCTCCTTCAACCACTTTGTCTGTACTCTTTCATTACTTTCCCTTTTGCAGCCAGAGAAAAGGATCTGTCTCTGATCCTCCAAATTTGCATCATCACACTCATCATGTAAATTTGCTTTCAAATACGCAAAAGATCGATAAACTGAGGACAAAGACTAGGGGTGTGTGTGTGTGTGTGTGTGTGTGTGTGTGTGTGTGTGTCCATGCACAAGTGTTTACTAGTGCAAATATTTAAGAAATAGATGGTCCTTTTTTTCCTGGATAAGACAAGTTTAATAAATTTGTTGATGGGAGTCTCTGGGGGTGTGGGAAAATGTTTACATTCCCAAAAAAATGGTAGGTAGTTTTTTAAGAAGGTGCAGACCCAGGGAAAATCTCACATTTCCATTATCAAATTCTGAATGCTGAAAGATTCTTCATAGAGGCTTTTTATTACTGTGGGAAACGTGGGCTTCAGTGAAACAAATTTTGGATCTATAGTTATATTAAGAAATATATGGTCTTTAACTGAGGTGCTGCTTCAGAAAGGGAAAAGGAAGTAGGGCAAAAGGGATATAACTAATGTTTTTTTCTGAAAAATTTTCCTCTATCACATTAAACAATTTTTTCTTCAGCCTTTGTATTATTTCTGAAATTGTGATACACTTTACAACTGATATGCACATTTACTGGGGTAGTGTTGTGTTTTTCTCCAAAATCTATACCCAGATTGGTGGTCATCTCACAATATCCAGTACCTTAAAATTGAAGAATATGCTATGTATATTTTTTAGAATTTTCTCTATTAAAGTTATGGCTTCACAAAAGTCATATTTCCTCACTGCATCTGGTGCTGTGACTAAAAAGATAAATACAGGCAAAAATGTATAAAGAAAAAAAAATTATATTGTCTTCTTAGCCCCCCTCGTGTAGTTACCAGCATTAGCAACGTACTGATATTCTTTCACATAACCAGGGGAGCTCTGACATAGTATAGTGCAGGCTTTCAGGCTGTGATAATTTTAACAAAATAAAATCATATTATCTTATGTAATTTTCTTATTTCAAAAGCATCATGGATATCACTTATGGTTAATAAATAAATCTCTACAATGTGTGTGTGTGCTCATTTGGGCCCAAGTCTTTATGTCCCCATGGAATATAGCCTGGCAGCCTGCTCTGTCCATGGAATTTTCCAGGCAAGAATACTGGAGCAGATTGCCATTTCCTTCTCTAGGGGATTTTCCCGACCCACAGATCAAATCCCAGTCTCTTGCATCTTCTGCATTGGCAGGCAGATTCTTTACCAGCTCACTATTTTTAAATATCTATTTGGTAATCCGCAACATAGATGTGTCAGAATTTAATCATCCATTTCCCCGACTCAAGTAGTTTCTAGTTTTTCCTTGTGCCAGTTTCCAGCAATTCTTCAATACATATTGATTGCTATACCAATGGCTTCATATATCGGTGCCCTTATTTATAAAAGCTAGAGGCCGACAAGTGGGAATGCTGAATTAAATAATATGTGCATAATAAGTTTAATATATATTTCTAGATAAATTTCCCCAGATGTTTTAGAGATTCATACTGCCATCAGCAGCATTATGAAAGGGACCATTCCCTCACAATCTCACCAGCATTCTCATGATTACTCATTTCAGTTTTTTCCAGTATAATGGATAAAAATGTTCTCATATTCTAATTTTCATTTTCCTTACTAATAGTAAGATTAGGCATTTTTCCACATATGTCTTGACCATTTGGGCATCATCTTTTTTCTCTAGGCTATTTTTCTACTGTGTTATCTTTTTCATGTAAAACAATTTATAAGATCTTATTACTCATTAGGAATATTTACTTTTTGTCAGTAACATACGTTGCAAGCATTCTTTTGCAGTTTACCATTTTCTGTCTGATTCTGTATTATAGCTGAAATAATTTTTATATAGGAAAATATGGAAGCTATCCCTCAACCTGAGGTTAGAGTCTTTAAGATTTTCATCTAATGTTTTCAAGTGTTTTCTTTTTATTTGCCTACAAAGTTCTGCATAGTCAAAGCTACAGTTTTTCCAATAGACATGTATGGATGTGAGAGTTGGACAATAAAAAGCACTAGCACTGAAGAACGGATGATTCGAACTGTGGTGCTGGAGAAAACTCTTGAGAGTCCCGTGGACAGCAAGGAGATCAAACCAGTCCATCCTAAAGGAAATTAACCCTGAACATTCACTGGAAGGACTGATGATGAAGCTGAAGCTCCAGTACTTTGGCCACCTGCTATAAAGAGCCAACACTTTGGAAAAGACCCTGATGCTGGGAAAGATGGAAGGAAGGAGGAGAAGGGGATGACAGAGGATGAGATGGTTGGATGGCATCACCAACCCTATGGACATGAGTTTGAGCAAACTCGGGGAGATAGTGATGGACAGAGAAGCCTAGTGTGCTGCAGTCAAAGGGGTCGCAAAGAGTTGGACATGACTGAATGATTGAACAACGTTTTTATTTACTTTTCTGCTTTATTGAGGTATAATTTACATACAACAAAATTCACTCATTTTGAACATACAGGTTGATAAATTTTGGTAATTGTATGTAATCACATAACCTCCACCAAAATCAAGCTGTTGAACAGCTCCATCATCCTAAAATGTTTTCTCACGCCACTTCACAATAGATACCCTTTCCTGACCCTTGACCACATTCTGTTTCCTCTCACTACAGCTTTACATTTTCCAGGATTTTGTATTAATGAACTCACAGACTACATAGTCTTTCACGTTTGTCTTTTCTCATATGTTTGAGTGGTATCTGCATTTTCACATATATTAATATCCACTTCATTTTCATTGCTGAGCAATGTTGCATACTGTGGATAATTCACAACTTGAATCTGTAACTACCAGTTAATTGATATTTGAAATTATTCTAGTGTTTGGTTAGGTCAAAAATCCAGAAATAGCCAAATTAAAATGACTATATCTATAAATATTATTTAGTAAGAGTTTATTGTGTATATAAAAAGTTCACAAGCTGGGAGCTTCTAACTTTGAAGACTGATAAGAAACTCAAAGCATGAAGTTACAGGATGGCTTATAAAGTGAAATGAGGAAGCTGTTAGCCTTCATAACAACTGGTTATTAAAACGGGGATTTCCAGACGGCAAGGGATTGGTTGAAAGTGATTATTTCCTACCAGTTTTAGGAAAATGACCTAAGTTTCCTCTACGACTGTCAGAGCCATTTACAAGACATAACCTTAAGTCCTGCTTATGCTCATGAAATGAGCTAGATTTAGTTTTGGTTACATGGCTTAAATGGTTTTGTCTGGTCAGGAATTATTAAGCCAGGGCTTCATTTTGTATTTAACTTTAACAGTTAGTATGTGTAATATTATATAACATTATTAACATAACATAATATAACATAACATTATTATAATGTCATTATACATTAAATATTATTTATGAAAATGTAAAAATCTCTGAGTAAAAGACTTCATATGAACGTACCCTTTTCATTTCTCCTGAAATAAATATCTAGATTTAAGATTACTGGGTTATGTGGTAAGTGTATGTTTAATTTTATAAAATGCTGCCATATTATCTCTCAAAGTAGCCTTCTCATTTTTGCATTCTCAACAGAAATATACAGTTTCCAGTTTCACATTCTGTCCAGCACTTGGTATTGTCAATTTTTTTTTTTCATTTTAGCCATTCAGATGATGCCCAATTATCTCTCATTGTGAGTTTTATTTGGATTTACATTATTTGTAAAGTGTGTATCCAAATCTTTTCCCCTTTAAAAAAAAATTGGATTGTTTTCCTCAAGTTGTAAGTGTTCTTTGTATATTTCTGAAGGCAAGTCCCCTGTAAGAAATAAGTTTTGCAAGTCTTTTCTTACAATCTATGGCTAGTCTTCTCATTTCCTTAACTTTCACAGATCAAAGGCTTTAATTTTGATGAAGACATTTTATTAATTTTCATTTTTTTCTTTTCATCATATTTAAGAAATCTTTCTCTACTCCAGTGTCACAAGGATTTTACTATGTTTTCTTCTAAATATTTAATAGTTTAAGTTCTTATGGTTGGATCTCTGACCCATTTTGAGTTAATTGTGTGTATGGCATGGGGTAGCAGTTGAGGTACATATTTCTATACAGATAAAGCTAGTTGTTCTGGCTCTAATTTTCAACTTGAAGATTCATCTGGAATTTTGTATATTATGAAGCAGGACTCTAGCTTAATTTTTTCCTGATGGATAATCAAGCATACCAATACTTTTCTATCATCTAAGTCTGAAATATTATGCTTATTATTTCTTAAATTCCTATTCATAATTGTAACTATTTCTAGAGTTTATTCTCTTCTACTGATTTGGTTTATTTTTGTAATCGTAGTCTGAAACTGTTTAACCTTAAGCTGTTTCACTTTCTGCTTTTTCTCATTTCATTAGGTGGCATTACTATCTACCTAACTGGTCAAGCCAGTAACATAGATTGTTGTTTGTTGGTGTTGTTTACTCGCTAATCATGTCTGATTGTTTTGCAACCCCACAGACTGTAGCCCGCCAGGCTCCTCTGTCAGTGGGATTCTCTCAGAAAGAATACTGGGGTGGTAACCATTTCCTGTTTCAGGGGATCTTCTGGATTCATGGATGGAACACACATTTCCTTCACTGCAGGTGGGTTCTTTACCACTGAGCCACCGGAGAAGCCCAATAACCAAGGTACCAGCATTTATCTCTCTCTTTTGCTCACCCTTACAATCAATCTAGCACCTTCCCCTCCATTTTAAAACTCCATCTCCACACCTAACAGAGTCATCCAGGCTTCCATGATTTTATTTTGCAGCATCTTTTCCACACCCACTAACTCTACCCACACTGGCCATCTTTCTGTCCTTTGTCCATCCAAGTATGTACCCGTCCAAGGACCTTTGAGTATGCCATTCCCTCTACCTAGGATAATCTTCCTTTATCCTAACTATTTCTTTTGCATCTTTCACATCAAATTATAATTCAAATTTTTGGAAATATCTCATATATGAGGTCCCCCTGACTATAATCTTTCTATTGCTAGTTTGAGTCTGAGGTGGGTTTTCACCCAGGAATTTGAATACTTACTAAGCTGCACATGGGCAGCATCTACTGAAATCAGACACTAGGTCTTTCCATCCTTGAATGATCTCTCCGCACCTTTGTAAAGTGTCAGCCAGTAGCCGGCACCAGGATTGTTGCTCAGTGAAAAAAAATAGCAAAGGTTTCAGTTCAGCTCAGTTCAGTCACTCAGTAGTGTCCAACTTTTCGTGACCCCATGAATCGCAGCATGCCAGGCCTCCCTGTCCATCACCAACTCGCGGAGTCTACCCAAACCCATGTCCACTGAGTTGGTGATGCCATCCAACCATCTCTTCCTCTGCCATCCCCTTCTCCTCCTGCCCTCAATCTTTCCCAGCATCAGGGTCTTTTCCAATGAGTCAGATCTTTGCATGAGGTGGCCAAAGTATTAGAGTTTCAGCATCAACATCACACTTTTCAGTGAACACCCAGGATTGAACTCCTTTAGGATGGACTGGTTGGATCTTCTTGCACTCCAAGTGACTCTCAAGAGTCTTCTCCAACACCACAGCTCAAAGCATAATTCTTCTGCATTCATCTTTCTTTATACTCCAACTCTCACATCCATACATGACTACTGGAAAAAACCACTGTCTTGACTAGATGGACCTTTGTTGGCAAAGTAATGTCTCTGCTTTTTAATATGCTGTCCAGGTTGGTCATAACTTTCCATCTAAGGAGTTCAGTTCAGTTGAGTTCAGTCACTCAGTCATGTCTGACTCTTTGTGACCCCATGAATACCAGCACGCCAGGCCTCCCTGTCCATCACCATCTCCCGGAGTTTACCCAAACTCATGTCCATCGAGTCGGTGATGCCATCCAGCCATCTCATCCTCTGTCATCCCCTTCTCCTCCTGTCCCCAATCCCTCCCAGGATCAGGGTCTTTTCCAATCAGTCAACTCTTCGCAAGAGGTGGCCAAAGTACTGGAGTTTCATCTTCAGCATTGGTCCTTCCAATGAACACCCAGGACTGATCTCTTTTAGGATGGACTGGTTGGATCTCCTTGCAGTCCAAGGGACTCTCAAGAGTCTTCTCCAACACCACAGTTCAAAAGCATCAATTTTCCAGCGCTCAGCTTTCTTCACAGTCCAACTCTCACATCCATACATGACTACTGGAAAAACCATAGCCTTGACTAGACAGACCTTTGTTGGCAAAGTAATGTCTCTGCTTTTTAATATGCTATCTAGGTTGGTCATAACTTTCCTTCCAAGGAGTAAGTGTCTTTTAATTTCATGGCTGCAATCACCATCTGCAGTGATTTTGGAGACCAAAAAATAAAGTCTGACACTGCTTCCACTGTTTCCCCATCTATTTGCCATGAAGTGATGGGACCAGATGCCATGATCTTAGTTTTCTGAATGTTAAGTTTTAAGCCAACTTTTTCACTCCTCTTTCACTTTCATCAAGAGGCTCTTTAGTTCCTCTTCACTTTCTGCCATAAGGGTGGTGTGATCTGCATATCTGAGGTTATTGATATTACTCCCAGCAATCTTGATTCCAGATTGTGCTTCCTCCAGCCCAGCGTTTCTCATGATGTACTCTGCATATACGTTAAATAAGCAGGGTGGCACTATACAGCCTTGATGTACCCCTTTTCCTATTTGGAACCAGTGTGTTGTTCCCTGTCCAGTTCTAACTGTTGTTTCTTGACTTGCATACAGGTTTCTCAAGAGGCAGGTCAGGTGGTCTGGTATTCCCATCTCTTCCAGAATTTCCACAGCTTATTGTGATCCATACAGACAAAGGCTTTGGCATTGTCATTAAAACAGAAATTAGATGTTTTTCTGGAACTCTCTTGCTTTTTCGATGATCCAGCGGATGTTTTTTGCCATTTGATCTCTATTTCCTCTGCCTTTTCTAAAACCAGCTTGAACATCGGGAAGTTCACAGTTCACGTACTGTTGAAGCCTGGCTTGGAGAATTTTGAGCATTACTTTACTAGTGTGAGAGATGAGTGCAATTGTGTGGTAGTTTGAGCATCCTTTGGCATTGCCTTTCTTGTGGATTGGAATGAAAACTGACATTTTCTAGTCCAGTGGCCACTGCTGAGTTTTCCAAATTTGCTGGCATATTGGATGCAGCACTTTCACAGCATCATCTTTCAGAATTTGAACTAGCTCAACTGGAATTCCATCACCTCCACTAGCTTTGTTCATAGTGATGCTTCCTAAGGCCCACTTCACTTCGCATTCCAGGATGTCTAGCCCTAGGTGAGTGATATCACCATCGTGATTATCTGGGTCGTGAAGATCTTTTTTGTACATTTCCTCTGTGTGTTCTTGCCACCTCTTCCTCATATCTTCTGCTTCTGTCAGGTCCAAACCATTTCTGTTATTTATTGGGCCCATCTTTGCATGAAATATTCCCTTGGTATCTCTAATTTTCTTGAAGAGATCTCTAGTGTTTCCCATTCTATTGTTTTCCTCTATTTCTTTGCATTGATTGCTGAGAAAGGCTTTCTTATCTCTCCTGGCTATTATTTGGAACTCTGTGTTCAGATGGGTATAACTTTCCTTTTCTTCTCTGTTTTTGGTGTCTCTTCTTTTCACAGCTATTTGTAAGGCTTCCTCAGACAGCCATTTTGCTTTTTTGCATTTCTTTTTCCTGGGGATGGTCTTGATCCCTGTCTCCTGTAGAATGTCACAAGCCTCTGTCCATAGCTCATCAGGCACTCTGTCTATCAGATCTAGTCCCTTAAATATATTTCTCACTTCCACTGTATAATCATAAGGGATTTGATTTAGGTCATACCTGAATGGTTTAGTGGTTTTCCCCACTTTCTTCAATTTAAGTCTGAATTTGGCAATAAGGAGTTCATGATCTGAGCCACAGTCAGCTCCCAGTCTTGTTTTTGCTGACTGTGTAGAGTTTCTCCATCTTTGGCTGCAAAGAATATAATCAATCTGATTTCGGTATTGACCATCTGATGATGTCCATGTGTAGAGTCTTCTCTTGCATTGTTGGAAGAGGGTGTTTGCTATGAGCAGTGCATTGTCTTGGCAAAACTCTATTAGCCTTTGCCTTGCTTCATTCCGTACTCCAAGGCCAAATTTGCCTGTTATTCCAGGTATTTCTTGACTTCCTACTTTTGCATTCCAGCCCCCTATAATGAAAAGGACATCCTTTTTGGCTGTTAGTTCTAGAAGGTCTTGTAGGTCTTCATAGAACTGTTAAACTTCAGCATTACTGGTTAGGACATAGACTTGGATTACCATGATATTGAATGGCTTGCCTTGGAAACAGAGATAATTCTATCGTTTTTGAGATTGCATCCAATTACTGCATTTCAGACTCTTGTTGACTATGATGGCTACTCCATTTCTTCTAAGGGATTCTTGCCCACAGTAGTAAATAAAATGGTCATCTGAGTTAAATTCACCCATTCCAGTCCATTTTAGTTCACTGATTCCTAGTATGTCGACGTCCACTCTTGCCATCTCCTGTTTGACCACTTCCAGTTTGCCTTGATTCATGGACCTAGCATTCCAGGTTCCTATGCAATATTGCTCTTACAGCATGAGACCTTGCTTCTATCACCAGTCACATCCACAACCGGGTGTTGTTTTTGCTTTGGCTCCATCCCTTCTTTCTTTCTGAAATTATTTCTCCACTGATCTCCAGTATCATACTGGGCACCTACTGACCTGGGGAGTTCATCTTTCAGTGTCCTATCTTTTTGCTTTTTCATACTGTTCATGGGGTTCTCAAGGCAAGAATACTGAGTGCTTTTCCATTCCCTTCTTCAGTGGACCACATTCTGTCATACCTCAACACCATGACCCGTCCATCTTGGGTGGTCCCACATGGCATGGCGTAGTTTCATTGAGTTAAACAAGGCTGTCGTCCATGTAATCAGATTGGCTCGTTTTCTAAGGATTAGCCTTGATTTAACTGATTACTAGTCATCACAGTGCTCATTTAAAATGCCTTCTGGACTATCACAGACTCAGAATGTAAGAATAGCTCTGGGGTCACCATCAGATGAGGAGGAGGTTCTGTGACCACATGGCATGTTCCTAAATAACAGTCTATTGTACAGAAATATTCACTTAAGTCTTGGAAAGTGTCGTAGTGGTGCTAGTGGTCAAGATCTAACCTGCCAACACTGGAGACGTAAAATACCTGAGTGTGATCTCTGTATCAGGGAAGTTCCCCTGGAGAAGGAAATGGCAACCCACTCCAGTATTCTTGCCTGGATAATCTCATGGACAGGGGAGCCTGGTGGGCTACAGTCCATAGGGTCACCAAGAGTTGGACACAACTGAAGCAGCTTAGCACACCTGAAAAGTGCACCTGGAGAAGTTAATACAACTGACAAATAGGCCTTCCCATGGGGGAAGGGATCTTTAGGAGGCCTGGGCATCTTCCATAGAGAATGGTCATATTAGGCTTGCTTGCCCACTCTATATTGTGTGTGTATGTTGCTTCACTCATTCTGACTCCACTTCTCCAGGGTGGGTGTGGGTGTGTGGGGGTTTCACTCATTCTGACTCCACTTCTCCAGGGTGGGTGTGGGTGTGGGGGGGTTTCACTCATTGTGAATCCACTTCTCCAGGGTGGGTATCGGTGTGGGGGGGTTTCACTCATTGTGAATCCACTTCTCAGGGTGGGTGTGGGTGTGTGGGGGTTTCACTCATTCTGACTCCACTTCTCCAGGGTGGGTGTGGGTGTGTGGGGGTTTCACTCATTCTGACTCCACTTCTCCAGGGTGGGTGTGGGTGTGTGGGGGTTTCACTCATTCTGACTCCACTTCTCCAGGGTGGGTGTGGGTGTGGGGGGGTTTCACTCATTCTGACTCCACTTCTCAGGGTGGGTGTGGGTGTGTGGGGGTTTCACTCATTCTGACTCCACTTCTCCAGGGTGGGTGTGGGTGTGGGGGGGTTTCACTCATTGTGAATCCACTTCTCCAGGGTGGGTATCGGTGTGGGGGGGTTTCACTCATTGTGAATCCACTTCTCAGGGTGGGTGTGGGTGTGTGGGGGTTTCACTCATTCTGACTCCACTTCTCCAGGGTGGGTGTGGGTGTGTGGGGGTTTCACTCATTCTGACTCCACTTCTCCAGGGTGGGTGTGGGTGTGTGGGGGTTTCACTCATTCTGACTCCACTTCTCCAGGGTGGGTGTGGGTGTGGGGGGGTTTCACTCATTCTGACTCCACTTCTCAGGGTGGGTGTGGGTGTGTGGGGGTTTCACTCATTGTGACTCCACTTCTCCAGGGTGGGTGTGGGTGTGTGGGGGTTTCACTCATTCTGACTCCACTTCTCCAGGGTGGGTGTGGGTGTGGGGGGGTTTCACTCATTGTGACTCCACTTCTCCAGGGTGGGTGTGGGTGTGGGGGGGTTTCACTCATTCTGACTCCACTTCTCCAGGGTGGGTGTGGGTGTGTGGGGGTTTCACTCATTCTGACTCCACTTCTCCAGGGTGGGTGTGGGTGTGGGGGGGTTTCACTCATTGTGACTCCACTTCTCCAGGGTGGGTGTGGGTGTGTGGGGGTTTCACTCATTGTGACTCCACTTCTCCAGGGTGGGTGTGGGTGTGGGGGGGTTTCACTCATTGTGACTCCACTTCTCCAGGGTGGGTGTGGGTGTGTGGGGGTTTCACTCATTCTGACTCCACTTCTCCAGGGTGGGTGTGGGTGTGTGGGGGTTTCACTCATTCTGACTCCACTTCTCCAGGGTGGGTGTGGGTGTGTGGGGGTTTCACTCATTCTGACTCCACTTCTCAGGGTGGGTGTGGGTGTGTGGGGGTTTCACTCATTCTGACTCCACTTCTCCAGGGTGGGTGTGGGTGTGTGGGGGTTTCACTCATTCTGACTCCACTTCTCCAGGGTGGGTATCGGTGTGGGGGGGTTTCACTCATTGTGAATCCACTTCTCAGGGTGGGTGTGGGTGTGTGGGGGTTTCACTCATTCTGACTCCACTTCTCCAGGGTGGGTGTGGGTGTGGGGGGGTTTCACTCATTGTGACTCCACTTCTCCAGGGTGGGTGTGGGTGTGGGGGGGTTTCACTCATTGTGACTCCACTTCTCCAGGGTGGGTGTGGGTGTGGGGGGGTTTCACTCATTCTGACTCCACTTCTCCAGGGTGGGTGTGGGTGTGGGGGGGTTTCACTCATTGTGAATCCACTTCTCCAGGTACTGTGTATTCAGAATGTGCCACAGCTGCAGCTGCCACTCTTCTTGTTGCTGTGACGACTCTTAGCAATTTGTTATTGTTCCATGTAAGAGTGAGCCCCAGGGTACCCTTCTCTACTAAACTTCTCCCTCAAGCTCCAAATGCCATTTGACTCATTTTCCATGACAATCATCAGAGGACCTTTAGCAATTCTAAGGGAGTTATTACTTTCTTTCACATCTTTTCTCAAATATCTGATTGCAATTCAGCTCTCCAGAGAAAATCCAAGCTGCCTCTTTAAGCCTTGTGAAGAAAAAGGGTGAATTTTATCCCAGATTCATCATTTTAAAGCTGAATGGCCCCTTGAATACATCCTAATGATGCCTTCACATTTTACACATGAAAAAAACATGTCTGATGTGCCCAGGACAAGATCTGGTATGCACAGCAATCACTAAAAAGTGTATTCAGTGAATGAATGAAATTTAGGGAATCTAGATTTCTCCCAGATCATGGCAATAAGTCTGTAGCCAAACAAAAATGAGAATGAGGAGTCTGGTGGCTGCAGTACACAGGGTCACAAGGAGGTGAACATGACTGAAACAACTTAACACGCCTGCATAGATTTTCTCAATCCAAAACTGAGCCTTTTTATAAAAACAAATGAATTTTATTTATTTATTGAAATAATCTAAAGAAAATACTTGTATATTTAAAGATTTACCATAAACATTTTATAACATCCTTGCCTAAAGCTAAAGATAGCCTTTTCAAAAGTAGTCTATTTCTGTAGTACCATAAACACACAGAATGCACCTAATTCAATTTTCACACATCTTTATTTAGGTATAGTCGATATGTAAGAAACTGTACATATTTAATGTGTACAACTTGATAAGTTTAGAGATCTATTTATACACCTCTGAAACCTGACCACAATCAAGGGATAAGTATCACCTCCAAAACTTCCTTCTCACTCCTTAGCCATTCTTTTTGTTTGGTTGGTTTTGGCTTATTTTAAAAATATAGCATGAGACCTACCCTATAGCAAATGTTTATCTGTGCAGTACAGTATTATTAACTATAGGTGTTATACTGTACATTAGACCTCTAGGACTTATTCTTGCATAACCAAAACTTTGTACCATTTGATTTACACTTCCCTGTTTCCCACCCCCCGCCCCCAGGCCCTGCAACCGCCATGATACATTCTGCTTCTATGAGTTTGACTATTTTAGATTCCTCACAAAAGTAGTATTTTGTAGTATTTATCCTGTGTCTGTCACTTAGCATATCTCATTTAGCGTAATGTCCTCTAGGTTCAGTCATGTTGTTGCATATGGGAAGTTTTTTAATTTTTTCGAGACTGAATAATATTTCATTGCATGTATATACCACATTTTCTTTAACTATCATCTGTTGATGAGCACTTAGGTTGCTTCCATGTCTTGGCTACTGTGAATAATGCTGCAATGAACATAAAAGTGCAGATATCTCTTAAATCTTGGTTTCAATTCTTTTGGATATATATCCAGAAATGAGATTGTTGGATCACATGTTCACTCTATTTTAATATTTTGAAGAACCTGCATACTGTCTTCATAGAGGATATACCAATTTGTATATCCACCAACAGTGCACAGGGTTCCCATTTGTTTCCATCCTTACCAGCATTTGTTATCTATTGTCTTTTTGATGACAGTCATTCTAACAGATATGAGGTGATATCTCACTGTGGTTTTGATTTGCATTTCCCTCATGATTAGTCATGTCAAGCTCCTTTTCATGTGCCTATTGGCCCTTTTCATGTCCTCTTTGAGAAAATATCTATTCAGTTTCTCTGCCAATTTTTTAATCAGGTCATTTTTTTGTTTGCTTGTTTGACTATTGAGTTATGTAAGTTTTTATATATTTTTATATTACTATTTTATCAGATATATGATTTACAAATGTTTTCTTCCATTCTATGGGTTACTTTTTTCACTTCATTTAATTGTTTATTTTGTTATGCAAAGACTTTTTAGTTTGATGTAGTCACATATAATACATTTTTTGTTTGTGCTTTTTATGTCATATCCAAAAAAATATTGCCAGGCTCAATGTTAAAAAGGCTTTTCTCTGTGTTTTACAATTTCAGGACCAAAAGTTTTATTCTGTTGTTTTACCTGTTTGTTTGGTCCAATGGTGAAGTTATAATCCCATTTTTTACTAAGTTGCACCAATAATGTGTCATCTAAAATTTCTACATTCTTAAGGTGAGTGCAGAATTTAAAGATACTTTTGAAACAATTTAAGAAAAAGTTTTCTAGATTTGTACAATATTTTACAGCTGTATTGTTCACACCTAAGTTTTTAGGGAGCTAACTTTATTGAATACTCCCAAGCCTTCTGATTTTTAAAAAAAATTTAAGTGTTCTTATGCTTTCTGAAGGTTTACCTAGTATACAAAACATTCGATGTATACAGTTTGATAAGTCTGAACATGTACATATACCCATGATACACCATTACCACAATAATTTGATTTTAATAGAATCTACAATTTTCCTTGTGCATTTGTATATCATCAGTTAATACAATATATAATTATATTACAGAATTACACCCGTAAAATGACTGGAATAAACAGAATTATGAACACACGCAACTTTATCTTGATCAGCAAACAACTCAAATAGTAGGAGCAGTAGTAGTAAGCACTCAGCCAACTGTATGTATACCTGGGGCATCCATCAGTAAATTTTGCAGATGGAATGGATAGGATGGGTTAATCTAGAAATTTGATTGAGTAGAAATCAGTTAAGGGATCTAGGGGCAGAGATATTTGTCTGACTCCCACAGTGCAGTCATTTGATCGGGTTGGTCTAAAGGACCCATGCCCACACTGAGAAGTTAAAAGGATTTTCTAGGGTGCTGATATGGAAAAGAAGCTTCTTATTGAAGCCACCTGCCATTTACCAGGTTGTTCCATTGTTTTGACCTTTTCATTTCCCCATAAACTGTCGATAAAATGTAACACAAATGAAAAAACTAAAAGATAAAATATTAAATATTAAAATACTCACATAGTAAATATTTCATTGAAGGTCAAGTAAAGCTAGACTTAAACTGAAAGTGATGAAAAACATCAAGATAAATGGAGTAGAATGCATGCAATTTGACCTGTTTTACATTAGGGTGCTTGAAAGTATTTGTCAGAAAATAAAATTTAAAAAGAATGTGGTCCCAGGCAGAAGACCTCCAGTGTAGACTCAAGTTTATCACAAAGGACCCAGGCCAGAAGCTGATAAGTAACATACTTTCCTGAATCATATAAATTTTGAACTATGTATTTGTGTGTTTGTTACATAGTGATAAGAAAAATAAAAATGATCTGTGCCATCAAGAATATACAGCCTAGTGGGAAAGGAAGACGGATTTATATCAGTGGTATAGGATCTGCCTTAGGGCAAATGCCAAACTAGACCCAATATATCCAAAGTCGCATGTCTATATGAATAATTGATAAACAGAGTAAAAGAATTATTCAAAATTATATACATAAATCATCTTGAGGAAAGATTAAAAGCCAAAAATAAGAGTATTTTAATTCTAGATGTCTAACACTAGAACTCCAATTTGCCAGAATTAGTGAGACTTACCTCAAGACTCCTGACTGCTAAAAATGTCTCTGAGCTGTTTTTTCACATCACACAAGTTTTATGAAGCTATGTACTTACCCTCAATAACACAGAGGAAAATTAAAATCTTGCATTCAATTGAAATTCCCTTAATTATGGGTACAGTTTAACCAAAAACTGATCGCATTGATGGTTTTTATTAATAACAAATAGATAGGCTCATTATCACTTAAAAAATGGAATTGGGAGTAAATAATGGGTTTCCCTGGTGGCTCAGATGGTAAAGACTCTTCCTGGAACACAGGATACCCGGGTTTGATTCCTGAGTCAGAAAGATCCCCTGGAGGAGGGAATGGCTACCCACTCCAATATTCTTGGCTGGAGAATTCCATGGACAAAGAAGCCTGGGGGGACACAGTCCATGGGGTTGCAAAGAGTCTGACATGACTGAATGACTAATACAATGCCTTATAAAATATGAGGTTTAAAGAGTAAATAATAAAAATGATTGGGAAACTCTACTGTAGACCAAGTGTGCCTTTACTCAGAATCAATCTAGGATACCTTTTTTCTTTTTTTTTTCAAATTTATCTCAGTAGTAGACTTCTAAAGAATGCCCTGTACACTCAATTAAATTTACTTTACAAAAATGAAAAAACTTGGTCTTTCAGTCTGTTACTCATAACAAAACAGCCCAGCAATGAAAAGTCCTCAGATATTAATTGTGATCACCTCTACAGAGAAGACAATGAAGAACAAGAGAAAGGAAAGGAAGAAGAGCAAGAAAAGGAAATTTCTGTTCAATGCCTAGAATGATCTTCCATTCTTCCTCCCCCGCAATGGATTGTTCATTCTTTTCTTCAGTATTTGCTTAAATTCCATGTCCTCTGAGAGACTTCCCCTGGGCTAACCTATACAAAGTCACCTGCCATGGTTATTACTGAATTCTCTTTACCAAAAACTTAGAATCAGCCTAATGCCCACCAGAAAAATATTTTTAAATAAGTTATGGTTCATCCACACAATGTAATTCAATGTAGTTATTAAAAATAATTTTTAAAGAATAATTAACAACATGAAGAAATGATGCTACATTTAAATTAAAAATCTGATTTAAAAGTACTGTTTGCACAGTAATTTCTTAAAATGTATCTATAAAAATGTACATACATCCATAAATTTAAAATCAGATTGATTAATACTAACATGAAATCATTGGTCACATCACCCCTCGGCTTAAAAGGTATCAATAGCTTCCTATTACATTTAAAGAAAGGTTGACCTCAACATGGCCCTCTAAGTCTTTCTTGTTAAGTACTATCCTTATAGTACTATCTTTGCAGCCCCATTCACATTACACGCTCCCCGCACTACTCTCCAAGCTTTGGAAGTTTTTTTCAGTGCTTAAAATATGACCTGATTCTTGCAACTCAGGTTGTTGGAACTGTCTCTCAATCCAGTCTCCTTTGGTAAGGCTCCCCTACTCTTTGTATACACACATACTTTGTATACATACTTTGTATATACACATACTTTGTATGCACACTTTTCCTTCATCATAGGAATAGTCACTCAATACTCAGAGCTCAGGTCAAATCATCACATATTCAAAGAAACATTCCCTGATAATTTTACCCCAGTTCCCCTAATAACTCTCCCTCCTTCTCATCCACATTTCTCACTGCACTTAAATAATATATTTACTTGTTGAAACTATGACACTCAATGAAAGATGTGACCTGTCTTGTTTCCTTCATATGTAGCATGACTCCTTGTATATTGAAAACACTCAAAATATATTTAAATGAATAATATAGCTGGTATCTCTTAGGTGCTTACTTGTTTTATGTGACTTACCTATATTAACTTCATAATCCAAGAAGTGGCTCCTATTAACAATCCCTGTTTTGAAGATTATGAAGCCATGACATTGACATATTGAATTTATTCAAAATTGCATCATAAGTAGAGCAGGGATTCATACTCAGGCATAATAGGTTATGTTCCTAATCATTAATAATAACAAACATTTCTTACATAACATATATAAGGAGCCAGATACTCTACTAAATGCTTCACATATATTGACTCATTTTAGCCTCATAACAAGCCCAGGAAGTAAGCACTATTACAATCTGTATTTTATAGACGAAAAAACTGGGGCACAGAGATGTTTAAGCAACTTGCCCTGGTCATGTGATTACTAAATGGCAGAATAAGAACCTGAATCCCAATATTCCACCACGATTACTACTCTATACTCCCTTCACATGGCAACAGAGAAAGAGAGGGAGGGAAGGAACTTTCCTTGGTGTAGAAATTATGAATGATTTCTTGACTTTTATTGTCTAAAAATTACGTGACAAATATGTTTTCACAATGAGAAAAAGGTTCTTTTTTAAAAATCATAATGTAAAATAAGTAACCCTTGGTGTAAAAATATTCATAAAATCATAAACATATGACTTGGAAATTTGAGTGCTTCTCTGATCCAGTTTGCTGATGTTTGTATATCCTCCACCACACTGACAAGTGGATTTCCAGCCTCTTGCGGATGGGCCTCCAGTGCTGCCTGATGATTTATATGGACCTCAAGACCCCTTGGCTCTTTACCCATTGAGCCATCAGGGAAGCCCCCTCACAAGACACTGTGGCTGGTCTACCTATGAACTGAGGGATATCATCTCCTCAGCATTTCAATAGCAGATAACTGTGATAAAATCAAGTGATTCATTTTTAAAATAATTTCACACTAAGCTGATGCTGTGAGATATTGAAGAAACTAAGCTCTCTCAAAGAAAATTATTTTTTGAAATAAGACTTCAGCCTCACATGGATTGCTTTCTGAACCCCTAAAGAGCAGGTGGAGTAAAATATTTTAACTTCAATAATTAAGATCATTGATAATAATTAAGATCTTCCTCTTTAACACTGAAAAAGAATATTTTTGTGTACTTTACTTTTTAAAACTGGTCTTGTGATGGCCTCCTTAATTGTCTCCTTTCCTGTAGGAATGGAGGCTCCTTCCCCACCACCCCCCCAATGATCCTGTATATAAATATTTCTACCATAGCAACTTTAATAATTTATGTTCCTCATTACCTATGTGCCTGCTCCTCTTTCTTATTCCATTTTTACTTTGCTTTCCTGGCATCTAACTCATTTTAAGAACATTAGGCTCCTGAAAAAAACAAAAGTAATAACTTACCATCACTCAAGAAACATAGTTTCTAAACAAAAAAGTAATTTTATAATAGCTCAAATCCTCTATTTGATTTCAACCTATTCAAACTGATATATGTAAGTTCATTTTAAAAAAATAATTCCCTTCCTTAGCACTTCCTCCACTCATTTCACCTACTTTGTTGTTTTTAATGCCCACAAACTACCCTGGGAAAAAATCCATGCCTCAGCCCCTTCCCCAGAACATCTCTAGTTCTCCTCTTTCACCTTTCCTGTCATTCTGTTTTCAAACCACCAAAGAATTGACCTGGCAAAGGCAGAAGGTGGAAAAACTAGTATATTTGAAAGGTAATTTTTACCATGACATAGCCAACCTTTGCGTCAAAAGTTTAACAACTTTCTTTTGGAGTTTCCTTTTTCTTTTCCTGTCCCCAAATTCTAAGTTATTTAGCATGACCTGTAACTACTGTCCTTCCTTCCATACCAGTGACTTGAAACAGACTCAAAAACTTTAATGAGGGGTTATCATGAAACTATTTTAAGACTAATTCTAAGCGGAGAATAAAGGTCATAATACTGCTACAGCAGCTAAAAGCACTTTCGCTGACATTATCTAATTTTCACAGAACTCTAGAGACACAGGCAATTATTTTGATTATGCTTCTATAGATAAGGTGTTTTAGGCACAATGAGTAGAATAATGGAGGTCAATCATTGCTTGCACCAAGAATAGACTTATATCTACTAGTATTCATGGGAGACCAATTTGGATGACAAGACTTGGCCTTCAAAAAGGTTATTTTATCATCTTTCTCTTGCCCAACACAGAAAAACCCAAAGACTTGGGTATTTTTATTAGTTGTACTAATGAAAGTTGGAGCTGTGCTCTTTAAGTCATACACACTACTATGCAAAAACAAAAAGTTCTCTCTAAATATAAACAGTTGATAGCCAACATTACTAGAACAGCTTTACTTAAAGTTTGTATAATAAAAAAAGGTTTATTTTCATTGGGAAAAACCCTTTAAACTGTTGATGATTAATCCAAATAATTGGAAGATTCTTTTAAAAGTTGATCTCTGAATCACATATGCTTATCACAGCTCTGGAATACATTCTGCTGCTAAGTCACTTCAGTTGTGTCCGACTCTGCACGACCCCATAGACGGCAGCCCACCAGGCTCCCCCGTCCCTGGGATTCTCCAGGCAAGAACACTGGAGTGGGTTGCCATTTCCTTCTCCAATGCATGAAAGTGAAAAGTGAAAGTGAAGTTGCTCAGTCGTGTCCAACTCTTCGTGACCCCATGGACTGCAGCCTACCAGGCTCCTCCGTCCATGGGATTTTCCAGGCAAGAGTACTGGAGTGTGATGCCATTGCCTTCTCTGGGAATACATTCTAGAAATGTGTAAAAGCCTTTACTCAAAATTTATCTAGACCATTGCCCTTGAAGTCACACTTTAGAATTTGCTACTCCTCCATTTAGCTTCATATTTTTGTCCCAGTTACTCTTCACTAGAATTTCTGCACTCTTGACTCATTCAGACTACTTGGTTTAAACTTGAATGAAGGAAACGGTGCCAGTATTTTCTTTGGGAGATGGAAGCCCAGGACTTCACGGATAAAAGGAAAAGAGAAGTGAAACAAGGAAGAGAGTTTAATGTGAAGCTATGTGTTATCACACATGCTTTCCCATCACAACAGCCTGCAAAAAGACACAGCAGATCATTCAACAGGTATGTCCACACAACAGCCAGCATTTCTCCAGAAAGGTTTCAAAGGGAACGAGGGTCTTGGAGTCTTGATGAAAGTGAAAGTCACTTAGCCATGTCCAACTCTTTGTGACCCCGTGGACTATACAGTCCATGGAATTCTCCAGGTGACAATACTGGAGTGGGTAGCCTTTCCCTGCTCCAGGGAATCTTTCCAACCCAGGGATTGAAACCAGGTCTCCCACATTGCAGACAGACATTTTATCAGCTGAGCCAAAAGGGAAGCCCAAGAATACTGGGGTCTTGATAGAAGGGAAAAAAGAGAAAAATTTTACCTAGCTCTTTTTTGTCTCACATTTCACATGGTTCTTCCCATGGAGAACTAACTTCCCTGAACTTTCACATTTCATTATCTATTCCCTGAGACAGTGCAGAAAGAAAAAAACCCTTGCCTTTAATGTGGTGCATTAATCAAGTTCAAAAATACAAGGGTGATCTAATACAAGTATAGTGATGACCAAGAGATAAAGGAAGAAAGAAGCAATTTGATGAGGAATACAGTGTTATTATCACAATACAGACTCTTAGGACATAATTATGATTATACCCACTTGCTGAAGATGCCACAACTCTTGAGCAAGAAATGCTCTGGTCTTTCTCAGCTGGCCAATCAATATATTTAGGGATCAAACAGGGATCATACAAGATGTACTGAAGTCCAGGTCCTGACCTATAGCTAAGCCAAGGTAATAAACTTGTGAGAGCCAGAAACAGAAACAGTCAGAGGTTGAGTACAAACCCAAGGCCTTAGAGAGTACTAAAAATTTAAGTTGAGAAAACCAGAAGCAAATACCAAAGCTGAGGTCACTGATGGTTTCAAGGTTGGTTGATGAAGTCCAAGACTAAAAGCAGAAAGAAAAAAAAGTAGAACCAAAACAGAACAGAGATAATGTGGGCAGATTCCCATGCAACTGCCTTAAAAGTGCTGAGAAGATGGGACTTGTCTTTTTATGCCATTAGGCATGTGGTAGATGGATAATCTTAAAAATTATAGCATCTCAACTAACAGAGAAAATGTATGGGAATAGAAGACTGTTAAAAAAAAAAAAACTTTTAGAAATGAACTTTACGTAACCTAACTGTCCTTGTCCATGCCCGCTTGACAAGTAAAATGAAGTCATACTTTCATCAGGCACACCATTCATTTAATCAAAATATTATATCAAAAGCCAACTCTGATCAAAGAACTACAGTTAGGACCTCATCATACAGGTCTTATTTAAATAGTCTGAGCCCTTGCCTTCCTGAATTGACTGGTGGGGTATATAGATAATTGATAAACAAGTATATATTTATAATTGTGAACTGCTGTGAATTAAATGAATAAGACAGTGACAGAGAAAAGCAGAGAAGAAGGGAGAATACACTTAAATACTGCTGTCAGGGAAGACCTTTTAAACGAGTTACCAATTAAGCTGATATCTGAAGCATGAGAGAGAGAAAACAGCACTAGTGAAAGTCTTCCTTTACAAAGGTGACCGCATGGCCAAGTCCCCAAAACCAGACTTGGTTAAAAAACGGAAAGAGGTCAGGATGACTGAAATGTAACGTGAGAGGAAGATGGAACAAGCCCGTTAGGCTTTGATTACAATTTGAATTTTAACTCCAATATGAAGCCATTAGTGGGCTTAATCATTTTAGTTGCAATGACTTAAAAACGTCATCCTGCTTAGCTGCTGGAAGTCCTCTCTTAAGAGATTACACAAATATGACCAAGGATCCCCGGAGGGCAGTTAAATGTTCCACAGATATGTCCTGTTTTCACCTATTGCCTCAAATCCCTGTCCTTCCGCAGACCACCATCTGAAGGGCTGGGATTACCGTCACCCTTCAGTATCTGCTATTTTCCCTTAAACTGCTTTCCCCCAAGTTCGAATAGCATTGCTAAAACAGACTGCAATTTTAATGGACTTTACTGAAAGTTTGAGGGAAATGAAAGAGAAGTATTAATAGAACCCAGGGAGTAACTTATAACCACTGGTTGTTTGCTGTTGTTTTAGTCGCTAAGTTGTACCCGACTCTCTATGACCCCATGACCAGGCTCCTCTGTCCATGGGATTTCCCAGGCAAGAATACTGGAGTGGGTTGCCATTTCCTTCTCCACCTATTATTAAAACTCATAGACCTAGATACATCCTTGGATTTGGACAGTCCCAAGTGGTCCCAAACCACTCTGTGATACAGTGAAGCCAGATTGCTCTCAACCATCCCGCCCTGCTTCTTGTTTCCTATCCTGAGATCAGTCTCTTCCAAAGCTGATTGATGACACAAATGAATTACCCTCAAAGGAAAAGTTAACCCCCAAGGTCTTCTCACCCACATGGTGAGATCCAGCCCATGATACTTATCCACACTGGAAGCCAACAACCCAACATCAATAAAGGCTGAACTCAGAGAGTGTTTGAAATATTATCATGCCAGTCTAGTTTGAGATTATCTAAACTAAGCCTAATTCTTTGCCATAATTCAAGGTAAAGATCAGGCTTGCTATACATCCTTCTTGCATGGTCTCTGGACAGATGGTGAAGTGGCAAATTATGGGCATAGTTCAAAAGAGACACAGGATGGCATTATAGCTCTGCAACCCTATACAACTGTGCAACCCGATCCTATAGACCATCTTTAGTTATATCACAGATTAGTTTCCTTACTTCAAATAACACTGCCTCATGAAATTTTCAAGTTTGGAGTATGTCTCCATTTTACTTTTGCATAACAGAAGATTTTGGTTCCTCCAAAACAAAGAGATAATTTGAACCAAAGGTATATTCAAGTCTCCACTCAGCAAAACAGAAAATGCTTAAAGCTTAAAAATATGTAATCTTCTTTTCTAACTTAAAAAAAAAAAAACTATCGCATTTGCCTGCACCAAGAATGGAAGCTTGTCTTAACTGTGAGTCACTGCAGCAGTTCTCTTCTTCAAATTCTAGCTCCAAGGATTCTCTTCAGTCTGCTACCTTTTACCTGATTGTTGTCCCTTCACTTTGATTCAAGTTCATGTACTTATCCACCCATGGGAACAATTTTTGCACTTAAGGAGGCCAACTACCTGGTTCTCACATCAGTTCTTCTTGTCAGCTTCATCCCATCATGTGATTCAGCTCCTGAGACCCCAGCTGAGTTCAGAATTCCGTTCACACACCACCCCAGCCTCCAGCATCACCTGACAGATAAATTGGAGCTGTTATTCTCAAACAGTCGAGAATATGAAGAACTCCTCTGTGAAATGATGCTGTGATGCACACACGGCAGCATCTCAGAAGCCCACATAGCTCACTGCATCTTCACCGGGGTTCAGTGGTTTGCAGAGGACCTGCAAACTTTACTAAGCATGGGGAAATATAGGCCTGAAGCTTTCAATGCCAAGTTCCCTAGCCTTCATTACTGCCCCCTACTACCCCACCGCCTCACCCACCCTGACCCTTGTCCAGTGGCCAGTCATGGCTAGTGTTTTATTCCAGAGCTACCTTTTCCCACAGCTATTCTAATAGTGCCCTCTAGCGGTAGGTGGTTAAAATGCAATTAAAGAAGCAGGATTGAAGAACCAGTCACACCATAAACGTTCAACTTAATTCACTCGCTTGAAGTGCCTGCAGTCCGTGGGGTCGCAAAGGGTCGGACTTGACTGAGTGGCTGAACAACAATCAAGTGCCTAGGGACTGTCCTAGAGCTAGTCACCTCTGACCACGAAACTTTCTAGTTCTGTGTCTTGCATAGAGTCAGACAGACTTTTTCTTCCAACTGGGAAGTGTACTGATCAAAGACCAACTAGACTGTCAATAGTAGTAGGTAAATTGTATCATCAACTATAGCACCACAATTAGCCACTGACATCAAGAAGGGGCAGGGACAAGGGCTTGTAGCTCTCCATAGAAAGCTACACGTTCCTATGTCAAGTAATCATGGTTTCTCATAGAGAATTTGAAATAAACGGATCTAATTCTATTGTCTCAGTTTTGGAAAGCACTTAAATATGAACTTTTTAATAGCTCTTTGTTTCTTAAGCCCTGGAAAGTGCTTAAAGTTCATGTTTTCTAAGCTGAGTTCTATTAACTAGTTTGGGGTGTGGAGAACAGGCTGGTAGGCAGTCAGAGTGTCCAGTTCTGCCTCTGAAGAGGAGGCCACCACCCTGTAATCACCGTGCCGTGAAGCTTAACGAAAGGACCAATCTCCTCATTCTGATGTAGTATAGCAGGGACAGGCACTCATTCAAGAATAATTGTATACTCACACATGAAGAGCAGTTTTATAAACCAAATGATTATCATTTCTCTTCAATTCCCACAAATACCATCAGGGCAAATATTGTCAATGGCCCCATTTATATTTCCCCATCCCATTTGTCACCACTATGCTATGAATTCCAAATAAATACACTGTCTCTGGAGAAGGTGTATAAGACAAAGAAGTAATAAGTTCCCCTGGAGATTATGATACACAGTCAGATTTGGGAAGCAATGCCTGCTACCCTCAAATACCTTCATATGTTGATGTTCCCAAAATGTTTATATGTTACAATTTAATTAACTATTCTCTGTAAGAGGCATTTGGGCTATTTCCAATTTTTCAATAACAACAACAAAATTCTGCAATTCAGTGAATGACTTTAAATTGAATTTCTTTTTCTTTTTTGGTAAATTTTTAGTTGAAGCATATGGACAATTTTTAACTCTTTTTGGATAACATTTTTAATTTTTTTGTAGAAATACTAAATCCTCTAACAGTGCTGCCAACAGTAAATACACTGCCTAAAATCCTCTCAACATTAAATTTTATCGTGATCATTAATTTTTGTTAGTATAATGGTTATATTCAAGCTGTTTTAGTTCACATTGCTATGACAGTCCTGTAAACCTCTATGTGATGGAAGCCTCTGAATATCCCAGATATAAACATCTAGGCAAGATAATACTCATGCTAAATCCTACTTGGACTAATAGATGTATTAATGTAGTCTTGTGATAAACAGAAATTATTCTCTTCTAGGACAAAGTTATTCAATGAATATGCAATGAATTAAAAACATTCTAAAGGGATTTGTCTTGGGTATATTGGGAATTTCCTTTTGTCAACATTCCTTATTGCTATGATAACAAATTAGGCAAAATCAAACACATTCGTTATCTTTCAACTTTCGTGATCTCTGATGAGTAGCTGGAGGGTTTTTAAATAGTGCAAATTAAGGCAATTTTTAAAGAGCTGAGTGGGTTTAATCTATCTAAAGCTATTTTTATGATCCACTAATGCAAACAATAAATGAAGCTAAGATAGAGTTATAACATAAAGAAATTTTATTTATGCCTTTGGCTGCCACTAAAATCCGAAGGGAACACAAAAGTGTAGTCCTAGTGTCTTTTCATAAAGAACAAGATTATGAAAAATTTCAGGGTCATATTCCCATGGCTATGAATCTTTGGTCATAGGCTTAGACAGACCTGAAACAGTTCCTAGAAGTACAAACATCTTTATTATTCTAGCTTCTATTCTGTTATTACTTCAAAGAATATGGAATGAGAGCTGGCTGGATAAATATTTTCAAAGCTTGCATATAAATAAATTTTAATGCAGTACCAAAAGTATGTCCTTGATTATTCTCTCCAAAGTTTTATCTATAAATGAACCAGTAGGCACACTTATAAATGGGAGAGAGACAAAGAGCTTAGGCTAGAATATACATTGGACAACAGATTCCAGATCCAAAAAGAACCCATTTGGACCATAAATGGGAAAAATGAGGACAGTGGTATCTAGTTGAGGCAACTGTTGTTTGAGGGGGAGGGCAGTGAGGTTCAGTATATGCAAGGAACACTGAGGCAAAGATCCCAAGATGTCTTCCTATTGCTTGCCAGCAATAACACACAGGCTCCTGTTTACTGATTTCAAGCCATGAAATGGCCAAAGCAAGCTTGTCCTCAATACCCCTTTTCTCCTTGCCTTTCCTCAGCCACTTACAGAGCACCAATTATTTTCTGCCTCTCTGAAGTAAAATAGTATATTTTCTTATGATCAAACATGTAGTAAACAATTGGCCTTTGCCCATAGAGAGAGCTGGCTTTTTCTCTTGGCTTCTGCGAGGTAATTTATGTCATATCTGGTAGGAGTATCTTTGTTTAGGTGAAAGTCGACCACAGTGGATTTTAGGGTGTGGCCAGTCATAGCCAATAGAATGGGGGCCAGCTATGCTGAAAAGACCAACTGAGATTTGAGCTGGGGGTTTTGAGTCATTCAGTTTCAGCTGACCTGGAGACGGAGTTCAGTGATGTGAGCAATCAGTCATACCCACATAATCCCCAAATAAAAACCCTGGAATGAAACTCATGAGAGAGTCCTTGGTTGGCAGTACTTTCTGCGTATCATCATACATCAGGGCCAAGAGAGTAACACTTCCTAATTTCATGCAGAGAACAACAGACGCTTCAGTTGGAATCTTTGAGGCTCTGCCTTATGGGTCTCTTCCTTTAGCTAATTTCCCTCCCAGTTTTATCAAGATAAAATTCACAGATAACAGTGTAAATTTAAAAGATACAACATGATAATTTGATATACACATATATATTGCAAAATGATTACCACAATAAGGTTAGTGAGCACATACATACATCATCTCACATGGATACCATTTTCCTGTGGCTGAGTTTTTTGTGTATCCTTTCCTGTAATAAACCTCAACCATGAATATAATAGACAAGTGAAGTCTGTGAGCTCTTCTAGAAGGTTATCTAAACTAAGGGTGGTTTGGGGGACCCTCCAAACTTATAGTTAGTGTCAGAAGTAAGAGAATTCTGTGGACTGTACTTTCAAACCTTACAGTTTTCCTAACTCTGAGTGTGTACCTCTGCTATATATAAGTTTTGAAGTTCCTTAAAAAATATACCACCTGCGTGCCTGTTAAAAAGTGCTGCTATATGCATGGGAGCCAATTTACCTTACTCTATATAAAATTCAAGTTCACTGCTTTGATATGAGGGCAACCTTCTTATATGAGAGAAAGCTAGAGAACTAGAGTTTTTAATTTCTTTTTATTTTTTGAAAGGGTGAAATTTTTTTGTGTTTTATAGCAGCTTATGCAGACCTTTGAGAATATTCTCTTTAAGCATTAGAAACAGAACCATAATTTCAGGTAAGTACCATCCTAGGTGCTAATTGCAGTTGGTCAGTAACCTCACACAGAGATATGTGAAAAGTACTATATAATAATAAAAATCAGGCACTCCGCTTCTTAGCTGCCACTTCATTCTCTTAATTTTCTCATCTCCCTGACCTATTGAAATAGTATTTTACCTTTTCTAACATATGTTCTAGATACCCCAGAGATTATTGGATCCATTAAATATTCTTTACTAGGAGATATGCCTAAGGTCAATTTAATCAGTTGTTATAAAAAATGGAAAATTGACTTTTTAAAATGAAAAAGGCTCCTATTGCTCAGCAGAAAAGGGAAATTGGATCCTTATTTGATACCATATACAAAAATCAACTCAAAATGGGTTAAAAAAAAATTAAACAGAAGACCCAAAACTGTAAAACTATTAGAAGAAAACACACAGAGAAAGTTTCTTGACATTGGTCTGGGCATTGAACTTTTCAATACAACAGCAAACAAAAACAAAAATGGACAAATGGCGTTGCATCAAACTAAACAGCTTCTGTGCAAGAAGGTAACAGAGAGAAGAGACAACCTATAGACTGGGAGAAAATACTAGAATCCACATATCCAATAAGTGGTTAATACACAAAGTGTATAAGGAATTCAAACACTAGACAGCAAGAAAACTCAATTTCAAAATCAGTGAAGGACCTGAACAAACATCTCAAAAAAAGATACACGGACAACCAACAGGTTTATGAAAAAATGCCCAACATCACTAACCATCAGAAAATGCAAATCAGAACCACAATGAGATACCACTTCACACCTATTGGAAAGGTGAGTATCAAAAAGACAAGACACAATCAGTGTTGGCAAGGATGTGGATAATTAAATATGGTAAATGTGGTAACATTTACCATAAGAAAATGTGGTAACAGTATACAATGGGAAAACATTATGCCTTAAAAAAACAAGGAAATCTTGTCTTTTACAACGACAAAAAGGAACTTGGAGGATATTATGCTAAGTGATATACAAAGTCAGACATGGAAATAAGCCAGACATAGAAACCTAGATACTGCTTAATTTCACTTACATGTGGAATCTAAAAATGTAGGGTAAGGGAGTTAGAGAAGGCGAGGTTCAGAGAAAGGAGACAGGCACTTTACAGGAACAGATCACCTTTAATGAGGTGAGAAGGGGCAGCAGTCAGACTAGTAAGCTGCTGCCCTAACCCAAGAAAAGAGTAAGTAAATATAGGCATGTATGTGGAAAGCTACTATCTTAAGGGCGCCTGTTCTCCAAGGTTGTTAGGAGTAGTTATCTCTTAACCCGCTGGGGCAAGGAATTCTGGAGATCAGCCAGAGGCTGGACTGGCTGGGAGCTGGGCGTAATCGACCTTAATTTCCTTTTTTTTTTCCCTTCAGGTGAGAGAGTCCTTTATTTGGCATAGAATGTGAGGAGGACCTGGAGAGGAGTTTTAACTCCAGGCTATTTTGAGCCAAGTAACTTTCCTTCAAAAATATGTTAAACTATTAGAAGCAGAGAGTAGAAAAGTGATTACCTGTGGCTAAAGCGTGGAGGAAATAAGGAAATATTGGTCAAAGGGTACAAACGACCAGATATCCAGGATTAATAAGTTCTAGAGATCTAATGTATAGCATGGTGACTATAATAATAATGTACAATATACTCAAAATTTGCTGAGAATAGTTTTAACTGTTCTCACCAAAAAATTAGTGAAAGTTGCTCAGTCGTGTCCACCTCTTTGCGACACCATGGACTGTCCGTGGAATTCTCCAGGCAAGAATACTGGAGTGGGTAACCTTTCCCTTCTCCAGGGATCTTCCCAACCCAGAGATCGAACCCAGGTCTCCTGCATTTCAGGCAGATTCTTTACCAGTTGAGCCACATACAAAATAAAGCAAAAGTTACAAAAGTCATATCCATGCTTAGGTCCTAATCAAAAGGTTGATTTTTAATCAGCCTTTTTTATTCATAGTCGATTCTATTTTACAATCCAGTTCTATAATCATTGTTAATGGTCTGTTAAACTCAGCCATAATATCCAGGAAGCACTACTGATATTCTGTTTCTTTCATTTCTACCAAAGCCATGGGGTCATCTGGTATTTTATCTGCCTTCCACATTCTTGTAGCAAACTTTATATCAAGTATCCTCACCACTGGATAACCTGTGCTCCATCTTTCTAGCTTCCAATAATAGATTCTTCGCCAACCATTGTTCCTATTAAAGCCAATGCCATGTAGTTTCTGTTTTTATTTTAGCAGGTCTGGACATAGGGTCCTCAGTTTAGGCAAGTCTTTTTATGGTTTAAAAAAAAAAAGTGATACAAAACTCTCATTGGCTTATAACAATGGACACTGTTTTATTCTTCACAGCACCTCCACTCTGGGACCCAGGCTGAAGGGGAAGCCCAAGCCATGCATACAGGTTTGTGGTGAAAGGAAAATAAAGATTGGCAGAACCATGGAATGACTCTTCAAGTTTCTCATGAAAAGAAGTATACGCCACTTCTGTTCATCGTTGGCTGCCCAAAACAGTTACAAAGGCTTGTCTTACATCAGTGAAGTGAAAGATAACCTTCAGACAGAGGCAGGCAATAAATATCTTGGACAAAAATAAAACCTACCATACCACTGTTTATAGCTCTAATGCATTTTTACTTAATCATTGACCACAGCAGTGAGGTATAATGGGTGTTGAGACTACAATAAAAAAAAAAAAAAACTTAACTACTCCTTTTTAATTACAAAAATCCAAAATGGATTATAAAATGACTGTGTATATATCAAATCATTTTTCTTTTCAGTGATCATTAATGTCTCAGTAGAGCTAGTGAGATAAACCCAGATTGTTTCTCCTGCTATATAAAGATCTGTCATATTGCTTGGAGCCAAACTAATAACTTAACATCTCACTAACTTTCAAAATAAACTCTTGAATCAGGGTGGTCTACTGTCTTTTGTAAATTCATGTTGGTTATTTCTATCTCTTCGCTTTGTTGTTATTTTGTGCATATGATCCTTCAAGCTAGACTTCAACAGTGCATGAACCAAGAACTTCCAGATATACAAGCTGGATTTAAAAAAGACAGAGGAACCAGAGATCAAATTGACAACATCCATTAGATCACAGAAAAAAACAAGAGAATTCTAGAAAAATGTCTATTTCTGCTTCACTGACTACACTAAAGTCTGACTGTGTAGATCACAACAAACTGGGGGATCTTAAAGAGATGGGAATATCAGACCACCTTATCTGCTGCCCGAGAAACCTGTATGCAGGTCAAGAAGCAACAAATAAAACCGGACATGGAACAATGGACTGGTTCCAAATTGGGAAAGGGGTACATCAAGGCTATATATCGTCACCCTGCTTATTTAACTTATGTGCAGAGTACATCATGAGAAATACTGGGCTGGATGAAGCATAAGCCAGAATCAAGATTGCCAGGAGAAATATCAATAACCTCAGATATGCAGATGATACTACATTAATGGCAGAAAATGAAGAGGAACTAAAGAGCTTCTTGATGAAGTAAAAGGGGAGAGTGAAAAAGTTGGTTTAAAACTCAACATGCAAAATACAAAGATCATGGCATCTGGTCCCATCACTTCATAGCAAATAGATGGGGAAACAGTGGAAACAGTGACAGACTTTATTTTCTTGGGCTCCATAATCACTGCAGAGAGTGACTGCAGCCATGAGATTAAAAGATGCTAGCTCCTTGGAAGAAAAGCTATGACAAACCAAGACAGCATATTAAAAAGCAGAGATGATACTTTGCTGATAAAGGTCTATCTGGTCAAAGCTATGATTTTTCCAGCAGTCATGTATAGATGTGAAAGTTGCATCATAAAGAAGCCTGAGCACTGAAAAATTGACGCTTTTGAAATGTGGTGTTGGAGAAGATTCTTGAGAGTCCCATGGACAGCAAGGAGATCAAACCAGTCAATCCTAAAGGAAATCAACTCTGAATATTCATTGAAAGGACTGAAGCTGAAGCTCCAATACTTTGGCCACCTGATGCAAAGAGCCGATTCATTGGAAAAGACCCTGCTGCTGGGAAAGATTGAAGGCAGGAGAAAAAGGTGATGACAGAGGATAAAATGGTTGGATGACATCACCGACTCAGTGGACATGAGTTTGAGAAAACTCCAGGAGATGGTGAAGGACAGGGAAGGCTGGTGTGCTGCAGTCCACGGGGTCACAAAGAATCAGACAGGACTCAGTGACTGAACAGTAACAAGGACAGTTTCCCTTTCTTCTCTCCACCTGCTCAAGTTGTCTGCTTCCTTTAAATTGAAACATAAATTCTATGTTACCCATTGATTCAGCATATATGAGTGAAAGTGAAGTCACTAAGTCGTGTCCGACTCTTGTGATCCCATGGACTAGAGCCTACCAGGTTCCTCCGTCCATGGGATTTTCCAGGCAAGAATACTGGAGTGGGTTGCCATTCCCTTCTCCATATATGAGTGAGTACCTACTAAATATCAGAAACTGTTCTATGCTTAAAGGATACATGGTAACCAATGTCAGGTTCTTTCTCTCATGGCGCTTCTACTATAAGAGGAAAGACTAAAGCTCTCTAAGCACATAAAACCACAGAAAATCTTTCCCTATTGGACTGTGGAAGTGTTTATTAACTGTGGTACTGACCTGATGCATACCATGCATTATATATACATTTTTCCCCAAGTCTCTGCCCTCTCTCCCCAATGAGATTTTAACCTCCTTCTGGATATACATAGTATAATATTATCAATAATGTCAATAAATCCAAGCATTCTGCATTGAGGACTGAGTAAATATTTACTGACTAAATGATCAATCCCTGTACTTGAGTTTGATCAAAGGTTTAAATATTTTTCCCAAGAGAGCCACAACTAAAATTCTCTTTGCAAAATATATTTTTGGGCAAAACTGATGGAAAAAATATTGACTAGAAGGCAGGAAGAAAAGTAGAACCAGGATAAGCTTTCTAAAACATTCACAACCCATAGGATTTTCTCCTGAATGGTCAAGAAGTGTGTTGGTTTCCTGTGACAAAGAGTTCAAAATTAAATATTAGGTTAAATTTTGTTACCTCTGCTGGGGTAGTAGCAGACAGAAGATGTTAGAACTCATTCTTATATGATAGAAAAGTAGAACTAGTATTTAATATGTGACAGATATCACATACATTATATCACTTAGCTTTCAGAATATTTAAATTAGTATTGTTTCCCTTCACATACTTTCAGGTGGTAACCTAAGATCAAGCCAAGATCAGAAAATGATAATAGAAGACTAAAACAGAAAGTTTTTAAAAGTTAATAAGTCACAACAACATATAAAAAAGAAAGAGATCATTAGTAAAATATGTATTTCAACAAACCTGAAAAATGGATATTGGAACAGTGACTAATGAAGCAGAGGGAAAAGGGCTGCAAATAGAAAAAAATGTGAAAAGTACACAGGAAAGACACCTCTTATTCAGCCAACAAATCCCCTAGAAAGATGATCTGGGAATTCTCAATACAGGGCAGGAGTTAGAAATGGAACAGAAAAGAAGATTAACTGACACTCCACATACAGAACTGTCATCCCCATCATTTTTAATCCCTGCTCACCAGGATAACACAGACAATCATAGATAACAGCCTGTAGGTAGTCATTTACCTCCAGTCATGAAAAGAAAGATGGACACTGAGTTCATTTGAAAGAAATTAAATGAAATGTTTGGGGTGAACTTTGTTAGAAAAGTAGACAGACAACTGAGTATCAACAGTTCAGTTCAGTTCAGTCGCTCAGTCGTGTCCGACTCCTTGCAACCCCATGAACCACAGCAGGCCAGGCCTCCCTGTCATCACCAACTCCCAGAGTTCACCCAAATCTATGTCCATCAAGTCGGTGATGCCATCCAACCATCTCATCCTCTGTCGTCCCCTTCTCCTACTGCCCTCAATCTTTCCCAGCATCAGGGTCTTTTCAAATGAGTCAGCTCTTCGCATCAGGTGGCCAAAGTATTGGAGTTTCAGCTTCAACATCAGTCCTTCCAATGAACACCCAGGACTGATCTCCTTTAGGATGAACTGGTTGGATCTCCTTGCAGTCCAAGGGACTCTCAAGAGTCTTCTCCAACACCACAGTCCAAAAACATCAATTCTTCAGCACTCAGCTTTCTTTATTATCCAACTCTCACATCCATACATGACCACTGGAAAAACCACAGCCTTGACTAGATGAACCTTTGTTGGCAAAGTAATGTCTCTGCTTTTTAATATGCTATCTAGGTTGGTCATAACCTTCCTTCCAAGGAGTAAGCATCTTTTAATTTCCTGGCTACAATCACTGTCTGCAGTGACTTTGGAGCCCAAAAAAAGAGTCAGCCACTGTTTCCACTGTTTCCCCATCTATTTGCCATGAAGTGACAGGACCAGATGCCATGATCTTAGTTTTCTGAATGTTAAGCTTTAAGCCAACTTTTTCACTCTTCTCTTTCACTTTCATCAAGAGGCTCTTTAGCTCTTCTTCATTTTCTGCCATAAGGGTGGTGTCATCTGCATATCTGAGGTTATTGATATTTCTCCCAGCAATCTTGATTCTGGCTTGTGCTTCATCCAGCCCAGCATTTCTCATGATGTACTCTGCATATAAGTTAAATAAGCAGGGTGACAATATACAGCCTTGATGCACTCCTTTTCCTGTTTGGAACCAGTCTGTTGTTCCATGTCCAGGTCTAACTGTTGCTTCCTGACCTGCATATAGGTTTCTCAAGAGGCAGGTCAGGTGGTCTGGTATTCCCACCTCTTTCAGCATTTTTCACAGTTTATTGTGATTCACACAGTCAAAGGCTTTGGCATAGTCAATAAAGCAGAAATAGATGTTTTTCTGGAACTCTTTTGCTTTTTCAATGATTCAGCAGATGTTGGTAATTTGATCTCTGGTTCCTCTGCCTTTTCTAAAACCAGCTTGAACATCTGGAAGTTCATGGTTCACGTACTGCTGAAGCCTGGCTTGGAGAATTCTGAGCATTACTTTACTTGTGTGAGAATTAACAGACTTTGAGGGAAAAAAGAAAATGACATGAAAAAGAAAGACCAAAACAAAGAAAGGAGATGACCCCAGAGTAAACAGAGAGAAATCAATAGAGAAAAAAGGAGTTTAAAATATTATAACCAGTAATCTAAGAAATAGCTCAGAGAATATGATATCCATAAATCATAAGTCACTGTGAAAAAATAACAATGAAATAAGTAGAAAGAACTCTTGGGAAATTACAAAATAAGATTAACAAAATAAATTTTTCAATAGTCGAGAGATAAAATTTTAAAAACCTCACCAAGAGTGGAAAGAAATGAAAAATACAAGATCAGATATAAAGACATACCAAATCAAAAATATCAGTACTTCTACCCAAGTAATAGGATTCCCCAAAACATATTACAAAGAACATAGGAAATAAAAAATGACCAAATAAATAATGGCTAGGAATTCCTCAATGCCAACCTTCAAGATAAAAATCCTAGCAGTGGAAATAAAGATCCACACCTAGGTCTGTCACTGTGAAATTTGAAAATGCAAGCAATAAAAAATTCTAAAAACATGATTAAATAGGTACAAAGATGATGTTATTAATAATTAGTCATTTGAATTTGAATAATTGCTGAAAGTCTTAAAGGTTAAGAAAGAATTAATATGAGACCACAATTCTTCATTTCTGATACCTGTTTTCTTTCCTCTGTATCATGATGCATGTTTAAGGTGTTTGGCAACTTTACGAATAGAATTAGGAAATTATTTCTTTTACCCTAACTTTCCCACTCACCCTCCTAACCCTTCTCCCCTCAAATAATTCTTTCTGGTTCACATTTTCAATTGTTTACTGGATGTTTTGGCATGGATGACTCTGTACAAACCATTGGGAACCAGTATATACGTAGTGTATAGGGACCAGTATGTTAGAATTTTTAATAATTGGTCCAGTGCTTTTAGCCTTTTCCTACTACAAATTCATCCTTCAAATGGCACCAGGGACACTTTCTAAGCTACAAACCTGGTTCATGTACTCAGCTCTATAAAATACTTCAGAGAGAACACCAAAATTATGAGTGTCATTCAACTGCATATAATATCCCATCTCCTTAATCTTCTAAAATGCTCACTGATTTATGCTTTTATTTATTCCTTTAATTAATAATTAGAGTACCTGCCATGTGCAGGGTACTATTCTAGATGCTGTGATATGCAGTGCAGCATGAATAAATCTAAAAATTATTCTGAAAAGTGAATAAAGCCAGATAAAAAATATATACTTTATTATCCCATTTTATAAAATACTAGGAAATGCAAACATAAATAACAGATGGGTGGTTGTCTGAGGGTGGGCACAGAGCAGGAAAGAGAGGGAGAAGAAGACCGTAGGGACACAAAGAAATTTTGAGGGTGATGAATAAGTTTATTATCTTGATTATTATGGCAAAAGTTTCATGACTATACACATATGTCAAAATTAATAACAGTATACACATTACTTATTTGTAGTCACTATATGTCAGTTATACCTCAGTAAAGCTGTTAAACCTACAGATATAAAACACAGTTTTAAACACTTGGTCTTGGACTGAATTGTCTCCCCAAATTTCATATGTTCAAGCTCTAACCCCTGATACCAAAGAAAAAGGTGATTATCTGGAGAGAGAGTTTTTAGAGAGGTGATTAAACTGTGATGAGGCTATTAGGGTTGGGTCTAATCCAATATGACAGGATCTTCATAGGAAGAGGAAATTAGGATAGAGACATGCTTATATACAGAGAAAGGGCACAGGGAGAAGACAGCCATCTACAAGCTAAAAAGAGAACTAAAAGAAACAACGCTGCCAATATTTTGATCTCAGACTTCTAGCCTCCAGCGCTGAGAGAAAATGAATTTTTGTTCCTTAAGCACCCAGTCCATGGTGATATGTTATGCAAGTCCTAGCAAACTAATATACCTGGTAAGAGATTCCACAATCTATATATATACCTCATGCTCTTTCTGTGGCTACATCATGAGTGATTTATTTCCTATCTAAATGATTTCCTTTGTGCTTTTTTTTTTCTTTGCAATATTTATGTGCTTCTGTGATAATTATAAAAATAGTCATAAAATGTTATATGGAACCATTCACAGGATTCAATCTGAAAATTCTAACAACAAAAAAAAACCACAGTGGAAAATGTCCCATTTTCTTATTCTAAAATAAGTGCGTTTCTAGTATAGGAGAAAACATGGCAATTTTAAAAAAGACAACTGAAGGAAAATTGGTAAGTATACTTTTAAAATCTTTCTATAAATATTCAAGAGGAAGCCTGCCGATTCTAAATTGCTGATACTGCTGTTTCAAAGATGTCTGCAACATACACAGGAAAGACTCAGTGGAACTATAAACGAGCTGTTCATTAAAGATACCTATGTAAATTACAAGACAAAAGGTAATATTCAATATCAAATGCTCCCATTTTTTCAGAAAGCTTCACAAAATGAGTTTTAAGTTGGCAGTGATTACCAGCAATGTTTTTGTTAGGAGCTTCACAAGGCTTTCTTTTATTCTTAATTACTTTTGTAACTACCAACACTTACTCAATTAGATATGTTAATAGTCCCTGGATTTCTGTACACCTGTTTCTTCCAGCTGTCTGCAAGGCTGGCTCCCCAACATCTGTATGGAATTGGTAGTTCTATTTGCTACTATTCAAATCACAGGAAAAGAAGTCCTAGTGTTTAGAAGAAATACTGATTGAAACTGCCTGCCCTGGTCATGCAAGACAGTAGCCACTTGCCTGAGCTATCTTACAACAGGAGGTTCCAGTAAGGAAAGCACTACTAACAAGCTACCACCAACCGGGAAGAACTCGGGAATGGTCAAAAGGAGAGAGGAGATGCCAGTCTATATGTCTGACCAACCTCCCAGAACTCTCGCAGGAACCACCTTGGCTGAGCGAAGAATGTCCCACCAGGAAGGACCCTGAGTCAGAACGATTGGCCACAGGCAACTCAGAAACTATTCCCATCTCCATAAAGCCCAAGATTGCAAGTTACATGGCAGAGCAGTTGTCCTGGGTTCCCTCACTCTCCTGCTATCCACCAGGGTGCCCTTTCCCAATAAAATCTCTTGCCTTGTCAGCTTGTCAGCATGTGTGTCTCCTCGGACAACTCATTTCTGAGTGTTAGACAAGAGCCCACCTCAGGCCCTGCAAAGGGTCCCTCTTCCTGCAACATGAGGATCAGTATGGGGTTCAAGGGCTTAAAATAAAGACAAAGGTAGTCAGGCATAAATATGCTTGCAGTTATATCAGTATGATGAGAATAAAATCTGGGATGCCAGCAAAAATTACCAGAAGCTTCCTTATGCACTCATAAGTATAAAAGGACGGTCCTTTACTTTATAAGCCCTCTGGTGCTTGGGTTATATATTTATCACTATATATGTATCTAAGGTCCAGGTTATAAAGTAGTTTTGCTATGAAAATTAGAGCAAAAGTTGAATACTTTAAAATAGAGTCATTTATATGAAGTATCTTCTAAAATTGCTTTCAAGAATATGCATTCCACCAGATTTTTATTAAGAAAGTACTTACAATGCACAGTAACTGAGGACATAGGTTCTTTCAGTTCAGTTCAGTTGCTCAGTCGTGTCTGACCCTATGTGACTCCATGGACTGTGGCCCACCAGGCCTCCCTGTCTATCGCCAACTCCTGTAGTTTACTCAAACTCAAGTTCATTGAGTCGGTGATGCCATCCATTACTTTAGAGAAGTAATTAAATGAAAATGAGGTCATCAGGGTGGAACCTAATCCAATAGGACTAGTGTCTTTACAAGAAGTGATTAGGACATGCACATAAAAATCTACAGTTGGAAGACCATGTAAAGATACAGCATGTGTGTGTGTGTGTGTGTGTGTGTGTGTGTGTGCGTGCATGCATATGCATGTGCGTGCATGTGTGCTCCATCAGGTCTGATTCTTTACGACCCCATGGACTGTAGCCTGCCAGACTCCTCTGTCCATAGAATTTTCTAGGCAAGGCTGCTGGAGTGGGTTGTCATTTCCTGCTCCAGGAGATATTCCTGAGCCAGAGACCTAACCCACAGCTCCAGTGGCTCCTGCATTAGCAGGTGGATTCTTTACCACTGCAACTCCTGAAGCTCAATTCCAGAAAAATAAATGACCCAATCAAAAAATGGGCCAAAGAACTAAACAGACATTTCTCCAAAGAAGACATACAGATGGCTAACAAACACATGAAAAGATGCTCAACATCACTCATTATCAGAGAAATGCAAATCAAAACCACAATGAGGTACCATTACACGCCAGTCAGGATGGCTGCTATCCAAAAGTCTACAAGCAATAAATGCTGGAGAGGGTGTGGAGAAAAGGGAACCCTCTTACACTGTTGGTGGGAACGCAAACTAGTACAGCCACCATGGAGAACAGTGTGGAGATTTCTTAAAAAACTGGAAATAGAACTGCCATATGACCCAGCAATCCCACTTCTGGGCATACACACTGAGGAAACCAGATCTGAAACAGACACATGCACCCCAATGTTCATCGCAGCACTGTTTATAATAGCCAGGACATGGAAGCAACCTAGATGCCCATCAGCAGACAAATGGATAAGGAAGCTGTGGTACATATACACCATGGAATATTACTCAGCCGTTAAAAAGAATTCATTTGAATCAGTTCTAATGAGATGGATGAAACTGGAGCCCATTATACAGAGTGAAGTAAGTCAGAAAGATAAAGAACATTACAGCATACTAACACATATATATGGAATTTAGAAAGATGGTAATAATAACCCTATACGCAAAACAGAAAAAGAGACACAGATGTACAGAACAGACTTTTGGACTCTGTGGGAGAAGGCGAGGGTGGGATGATCTGAGAGAACTGCAAGTATATTATCTGTAGTGAAACAAATCACCAGCCCAGGTGGGATGCATGAGACAAGTGCTCGGGCCTGGTACACTGGGAAGACCCAGAGGAATCAGGTGGAGAGGCAGGTGGGAGGGGGGGATCAGGATGGGGAATACATGTAACTCCATGGCTGATTCATGTCAATGTATGACAAAACCCACTGCAATGTTGTGAAGTAATTAGCCTGCAACTAATAAAAATAAATGAAAAAAAAAAAAAAAACATAAAACCTTCACTAGCACCATAGATCATGCCATCAGACTAAAATCAACCAATTTTAAATGTGAGCAAATGAGACATTTGAGGGAAGGCTGCAGTATGCAAGAGAAATACCAAAACTTTGAAACAAACAAACAACAGATGAAAGTAACCTTTGGCAAAAAGAAAAATAAGAAAATGACCTTTGAATCAGAGTCCTCAATGACATTTAATAAAATATTCTTAACAGAGCATGAAAATATTAAATGTTTTGTATCCAGCCCAAGAACTAGAAATCCAGACCAAATAAACAAGAGATGGGGACAAGGCATACCAATGCCAAATTGGGAATTACTTGTAAGGTAATTCCCATGTGCAGACAGGCTGAATACCCCTGCCTTAGATATTGCAATTGAAGAGACAAGAGCAGCAAAGCAACTTTCCCTCTGGGACCCAAATGGGAAATGGACCATCATCACCTATTCCATCACTGACCATCAAGAAATGAGGCTGCAGCAATTCTTACCTCCATGTAAGTTAGACTCCTTATAAAATAGATCAGTTTGTGGCTCAGACAGTAAAGAATCTGTCTGCAATGTGGAGATCCCAGTTTGATCCCTAGGTCAGGAAGATTCCCTGGAGAAGGGAATGCAACCCACTCCACTATACTTGCCTGGAGAAGTCCATGCAAAGGATAGCCTGTAGAGCTACAGTTCATGGGGCTGCAAAGAGTTGGACACCATTGAACAACTAAAGAATAAAAGCAACTCCACACTCAGAAGATGAGATCAGATGAAGAAAAAGAAAATCACATCTATGGAACTTCTGCCATCCAGAGAAATGCATGTCAAGAAGAACAATCAGAACAGGGAGCTTCTAGCAAAAGAACATTAAAAACACTTAAGAGATTTGATTGCAATGCAAAATAAAAGTATTTTCATCAACTAAAAATACTGTTAATGTTAGAATTTAATACAGTAGTTAGAGGTAATGTTAAGGGTTGAAATATGTGTCCTTGAACATTAAATAGAAGTGTCTCACAAAGAGATGAATATCATGAGGTTAGAGACTTGGATGATGATGTGGTTGAATTGTATCCCCCAGAAAGACATATTGAAGTCCTGAGCCCATGCCTGTGAGTGTGATCTTATTTAGAAATAAAGTCTTTACAGATGTCATCAAAACAAGGTGAGGTCATACCAGATTATAATGAGCTGTAAATTCAAGGACTGGTGTCCTTGTAGGGAGTGAGAGATTTAAAAACATGCAGGAGACATGAGGAAGAAGGCCAAGTGAACACGGAAAAAAGTGGAGTCATGCGGCCACAAGCCAAAACAACATCAAGGATTGCCGGCAACCACCATAAGCTAGAAGCAAAGAAAGATTCTTCTCTAGAGACTAAAGAAAGAGCATGGCCTTACTGACATCTTGATTTTAGACTTCTAGTCTCCACAACCGTTAGAGAATACATTTCTATTGTTTTAAGCCACATTTCATTTTTAGTCGCTAAGCTGTACTCAACTCTTCTGTGACCCCATGGACTGTAGCCCAACAGGCTTCTCTGTCCATGGGATTTTTTAGACAAAATTACTGGAGTTGGTTGCCATTTTCTTCTCCAGGTGATCGTCCAAACCCAGGAATCAAAGTTGTGTCTCCTGCATTGGCAGGCAGATTTTTCATGGCTGAGCCACAGGGAAACCCTTTAAGCCACATGGCTTGCAGCAATTTGTTACAATAGTCCTTGGAAACTAATACAGATGATCAATTCATAGGATTTAACATACAAATGGGACAAAAAATTAAACTAACAGAATTTTATTTCCCTGAGTTTAAGAAATTTTTGAGGCTTCAAACTGAAAAAGGTCATTGAATTCTGCTGCTGTTGCTGCTGCTGCTACTGACTATGAAAACAAGCCCCCAAGTATAGATAGCCTAGTAAAGAACTCCAGTCACCAAAGATCAATCTCTGCCCTCTTGCAGCAGGAAGGAGAAACTTCTAACAAAGAGCAAAAGCATAGGACTTATCATCTAAAATTCTAGAAGTTAGAATTTGGTGGACTAATGTCTACAGACTTTTAAAAGGCTATAAGAATTTTATACTGAGTAAGATAGAGTGTCTACAAAATTTTTTTTTGCTTGTTTTTTCCCACCCTTGAGAGGTGCAAAGGTGGTAACTTTTTACTGCTTTTACATTCAAGAAAAACTCTGATGTAGAAATTTCTATTTTCCTTCAAAACATTGTTCTACTGTTTTCTAACATTTTATGACAGACCATTTTAAGTTTATTTCCCCCTTTAGGTAATGTGTTCCTGTCCCTCCAGGCTTGTATGATCCTTTTTAGTATTTAAAATACAATAATCTTATCTGAAGAGATTCAGTGTTGGTTGTTTTTCACTAAGTTTGCGCAAGCTCCAGGAGTTGGTGATGGACAGGGAAGCCTGGTGTGCTGCAGTTCATGGGGTTGCAGAGTCTGACATGACTTAGCGACTGTACTGAACTGAACTGACACATGGAGAAACCTGCAGATAAGCAGATTACAATCTACCTTCAACTTAATGTTTTATATTTAATTTCTATTCTGTTCTATTATTTCATTTCTCCTGGCCTATTCTATTCCCTTCTCTAGGAGCACAAATTATAGGTATGTTGACTCATCATTATCTTACTTGTCCTTGTAATCTTCTTTATTATATATAACATTTATAAAAATCTTATAGCTTTTCTTTGGCATTCTAGGTAATTTTCTCAACTGTCTTAAAGATCCATATAGTGACAATTTTCTTCTTTACTAGTCGAAATGCTTTAATAACATTACTTTTATTAAATTTACCTTTTTACTTCCTTAATAAAAATCCTTGCAGCTCATTGTTAAAAATAATATTCACATTCACTTAAGATGCCATGTTTTCCTTAATATCAGTTCAAAATATGAAGTACATAAAATTTGATTTTGTTTCCCTGTATAAGTCTTCAAATATATGTTTCTTGATGAAATTGTTCACACCATTGTTTCAAACTGTATTACCATATGTTGGTAACCAATGATAATCGCATTTGTTACCAAGGTAAGAGAGTAGCAGGTTGAGTATAATAGATTAATTGAGAGCAGGAGACCTTCTATTAGATCTGATTTTTTAAAATTTTTTCCAGACATCTTAAAAAGTATGCTACCGGAAAGTAAGCAGGAGGGTGATGAAGGAGGATGACATCACCTTAGTCATGTGGTGGTTTTAAGAATGTGGGAAGGAAGTTGACACTATAGGAAGCTGCAGCTAAAGTATCTTTCCCTTGAAAGAATTTTCTCTACGTTTGTTGAAATCTGCCATGTGGAGATAAACCCAACTAGGTCTGGAGAAATTCTTTTCCCAACATGAGAGATGCTTGGTTTTCTCCAGCTGGCCATCCACGCAGGAACTTGTATGGTGGAGCGGGGTGGGGTAACGCACCATTAGATTTCTTCCTATGTGCTGAAACTACATGTTTTCTCTTAATAGTTTTGCTACTGGTGATCTAAAATTGTTAAATGACTCTAAGTTGATATTCCCCTATCCTTCTGATGATTTATCCTCATTTCCAGGGTCCCTTGATCTAAATCAGTGGATATGGCAGCAAACAGACTCTATCAGGGTCCCCAGTGGTCTCCATCACCAGATATTTTTGCCCCAGTGAAATCCCCTCTTCTTGACTGTGGCAGAATCCATGATTTGCTTCTCATGGACTAAAGTAAAAAGGGAAAGGATTTAACACGTGATTATTTACATTAGATTGCAACCTTTCTCTTGCTAGTAGGCCCTCGCTATTGATGCTCTCCCTCACTGCCTTTGTTGACTATATTGTCATCTGGAGAGACCCATGGGGCAAGGAACTGTGTGGCCTCCCCCCAACAGTCAGCATGAAGATGAGGCCCTTGACCTGACAGCCCACAAGAAACTGGATACCTTGGAAACTTGGGAAGTGACCCTTCCCAAGCCGAGCCTCAGATGGACCCCAGGCTCAAGCAAAACCTTGACTGATGCTTGTGAGAGACTCTGAGGCAAAAGACCTAGCTGCACCATGTTCAGATTCCTGGCTCATGGGATGTAGCTTATTTCAAACCACTGCAGTTCTGGTATTTTTTTTTTTTTTTTTTTTTTACAAAACTAGGTTAATACTATAGTGGGTTTCTTTCTCAAGTCAGAACTTTGCTACTGGAAGATCACTTTTCAGAGAAAAACATATATTTTTCACTGGGCCAACTTTGTCTTGGAATATAACAGACCTTTATCAAAAGAGAGAACTCTAAAATCTTTTCCATAGCCTATTTATACCTCCAATACCTGGACCCTCCCAATTATAAGATATTGGTAGAATTTTACAGAATTTTCCCACCCGCATTCCCCAACAATCAACTCAAAGAAGCTGTTTTTAAAACCTCTGGTTCCCTAGAAACAGAATCTTAGGGAGAGATTGTGGAAGTGTTTCATTGCATGCTCTTAGCAGGAAGGAAGTAAAGCAGGAGAGGCCAAAGGGTGAAAGCTAAGTGAGGTGTGATCTCTCAGCTGGAGTGAACTTTAATCCTGGTCCCTTAGGAATCTTTGGAGCAAAAACTGCAGCTCTAGACTTCCCTGGTGGTCCAGTTGTTAAGACTCCATGCTTCCAGTGCAGGGAGCGTGGGTTCAATCCCTGGGTGGGGAACTAAGATCCTGCATGCTGTGGGGTACGGCCAAAAAAGTGTACAAAAATTTAAAAAAAAAAAAGATAAAAGAAAACTGCAGCCCAGAATTGATTTCATTTTTGGGTAAGAGACCTAGTCTCCTCTGCCCCCATGTCAACTAGTCATTGATCACTGGCTCTCGTGGAGGGGTCTGGGAAGATGTGGATGAAGACGGATGCTACAGTCCTTGGCAGCCAACACTCACAGCACCCAGGAGAAGCTGCCCCTGCTTAGTGAAGGACAGGGCCCCAACAGCATCCCCCAACATGGTAAGTTGTGTTTTGCTTCCTCGTGTCATCTTTGAAAGTATTGTAAACGATATTGTAGTTGACAATATTTCTAGTTTCTGTTGATCATTTCATTTAGTTTATGTGTGAGAGTTTACAAATGTGCTTATTTACCCCATTATCTTTCCCAGAAGTTTCCCGGTTTATGAAAGTGGGGTAAACCCATGAGGTTATTTATGCACTCTATGTTGGCCAATTGTGAATTAGGAAAACCTGCAGCATCCATTCAGGACCTATCACTCATCTCCTATCCCATTCCACCCCACAACAAGCAGCCTGTTAAATACACCTTCTGAGTTAGAGATTTAAGCTTCTGCCTCAGAATGAAAAATTACTACTGTCTAACACAGACTGTGGGTTTGCTGGCCCTGTTCCCAATCGAGTTGGGGGAACAGTGTCTGAAAAACAAGCCCTACAGCTCGGGTTATCCTCTCATGGTGCCACTAGGGTGGCTGGCAAGGTTTCTCCCATCACAGCTGGTATTATCCTGTGTTACTCAACCAGAGGAAAATTACTTCCTAATGGACCCTTAAGCCCACTGTTCAATTTTCCCTTAAGGTATGACGAGTACAATCCCAAGGACTCATGCTAAGCAAGGCCTCTTCAAAAATTATGGTCTGTGCTCATTTGAGAGTCAGAAATTTTCAATTATATAGCCTCCCAGGATACATTTTAGGGAAAGACAAAACACAACTGTTTTTGCTCACTTGTTAAACACTAACCATTTTGTTCCTAGCTCCATTACTTTTTCTCACTTCATCCCTTTTATGCAAATAGGCAGCCCATTTTCAATCTTCCTCGAAATAGAAATGAAGGCTCTGTGTATGGGAAATAGGTGATTTTGGACTTTGCTTTAAAAATTTTCTTTGGGAACAACCTGAATTTTTTTCAACACTTAAAAGTTTCAAAAGTGCCTTCACATTCATTGCATCATTTGATTCTCACCACAAGCCTGCAAAATAGACAGGTGTTGTAACCCCCAATTTACAGACTAGAATTCAGAGATCACCTAACTTCTTAAAATCACATTGCTGAGAACAAACAGAACTAAGACAAGAACCAGATTTTCCGTGACTTTAGTCCAATGCTGTTTCTCCTCTTCCATGCTGCCTTTTAACTGTCAGCAATACACATTCTCAATTCCTTTCTTGATCCCCAGGATGTTTGCTTTATGATTATTATTTTTTTTCACTCAGGGATCCCATGAGCACACAGCAGGACTTAGCAACGCCCCATTTAGTGTCATTCAATGTTAGCACTGTCTTTATGTATTTCCACATTCTCTAGTAAGGACCCTGTCTTAATTATCTAATCTGGACATGTTATTTTACCAGTGTGATTCCAAGATGTGCTGGTGAGTCCCAAAATGAGCATATGAATGTGGTTTATTTGGATTTTATTGTATCACCCTTATGCTTTATTTTCATTGCGTTTTGAGAGAATCTTTAGCATGTGTAGTAGCACTTAAAAAAGATATAACACTGCAAAATAAGAGTTCTCTATCTATCCCCTGCACAACCACAAGAGGACCCTTTCAAACCAAAAAGCTGTGAATCTTATCTGTGAGTTCTGTTGTAAATTTTGATCTGGAGGCGTGTTTAATAGCTTTTCAGTGGTTATTTTAAAGGGAGTATTTACTGTAAATGATGTCTGCTTATATTATTTCTTTGCCAAATTGCTCCCAGCAACTTGCAAATCTGCTTCTACCTCTCCATCAGTGTCCTCTCCGGAAAGGAGACATTTTCGGTTGTGTACTGCATGAAGTATTTGATTTTCCTTGATGATCTTTAAAGTTCAACCAGAAGGACAATGAGTACATCCAATCATTCTCAACCTTTTCACCACTAAGGATAATTTTTTATTATTTTACTCCTCGATATGAAATATATTATGTGCCAAACTTCACATTTATCAAGAAATTCTTTATTTCCCCATTTTTAGTACCAACAAACATATATAATAATAACAAACACACAGAGCATGTTTGTTGTTGTGCTGGGTGCTATTCTAACAATTTACATAATTAACTTCTCTAAATCTCTGACATCATAGGAGGTAAGTACTATTATCTTCTTTACACATACAAGGCACAGAAGAGTTAAGCAACCAGCAGTAGTTACTATCTGAAATTTAGTACCGGCAGCTAGGCTCCAGAGTCAATGTTCTTAACCTCTACATGTGCTGTTTCCTATTTGTAATACTGGGTTGGCCAAGAAGTTCATTAAGTTTTTTCCATACAAGACAATGGAAAAACTTGAACAAACTTTTTGGCCAACCCACTATGTATCCGGTTAACACAAGTCGGTGAAAACATGTAATCCTTCTAATTTCAGAAAGGCAGAACTGGTAAAGGCATGAGTTCCTCCAATGGGCAGACATCCCAGGTGGAGTCAGCAGACTAAAATCAAAGCTTCCACTCCTCCCTTTGTCAGCTTTATACCCCTGAATACACTTTTAACTTCCCAAGTCTTCAATTCTTAGTGTGAAAATGAGAATACTACAATTTATCCTGTCTATCTCATTCATTAGCTTAAAAAAAGTGTCCTTCATAGCACAGCCTCATTATGTGCCAGGCACTGCTGCTAGATCTGGGGTGAGAGATCAATGGGGGTGAAATCATCTCCCTGAAAGAATTCAGAGTCTAGAGTGGAGGAAGAGGAGCAGAACTACACTGACATACATGACAGGTTTATGCCGTAGGAGTTACTGAATAAGAGGGGGCTGGAGAGGAAGAGCCGTGTTACATTTCTCCAGAGGGGGCAGGAGCGGGAGGCAATGTCAGGAGAACATCATGGAAAAGACAGTCCCTGATACGAGTCTTGAAATATCAGGAAAAGTTCACAGGGCACACAATGATGGGGAAACAAGATATGTGAAAGCATGAAGATACAAAGAGAGAAAATGTGCCCTAATTTCAAATACTTAAAAAAATGCAGAAGACACTGCTCCTGGGCAGTTAGCGTGGGGGGAGATTGACTCATGTAGAGAGCTGGAAAGATAGAGTTTGGGTGACAGAATAAAGCATTTTATAAATTTCAAAGCATGCTATAAATAGACAACAGTATTTAGGATGGTCATTACTCAGGACACCAGTCAGTATCGAGGGTTCAATGTGTTCCTGAATTGCAGACAATCAGTACAGGCTCCACTCTGGACAAACCTAGAATACAGGAGCCCCTTAAACTTTATAGAAGCTCTGGAATTTCCCTGGTGGTCCAGTGATTATGAATCCACCTTGCAATGCAGGGTACATGGGTTTGATCCCTAGTCGGGGAACTAAGATCCCGCATGCTATGGAGCAACTAAGCCTGTGAACAGTAACTACTGAGCCCATGTGTTGCAGCTAGTGAGTGTGTGCGCCACAAGGAAAGACCCCATATGACGCAACTAAAATTGAATGCAGCCAAATCAATAAATATTTTTAAAAAAATTAACGGGAGCTCTGAAAAGTTATCCCTGAGCACTGCTCCAGAATCAGGTGAGATGCTGAAACTATGACTTCTTTACCCTCCTCAGTCAGAATTTCAAATGATACACTGTACCTCTCCATCAGATGCTTTGCATCAGGAAAAGTCAAACCTGTGTTTCTAACAGAACTTACAGAAAACCAAGAGGCCTAAAGGCTCCTAAACAAAGACCGTTCAGCCATCCCCCTTTTTGCAGAGGCATGAGGGCCTGAGATGGAGAGCCTAGATTATTTAGATAATTGCTTCAATTTTCTATCTTACTTTGCTTTTGTAAATGAGGAAGGAAATGAAGAGAATAATTTAATTCAAGTCTCCTGAAAACATATTTATTCTTCTTTCTCTCATTCACTCTCCACTTTACTTTTGGAGAATTTCAGCAAAAAAAATAAAAGAAAAATATGCATTGTCTGGGGAAATCACACTGGCATAATAAGTTGATGAAATTTTCAATGGGGCACAGGTGGGAAGAAGACAGCTGTTGCCTATTTAGGCAAATGTGCATGTTTTTTAAAAAGGAAATTGTGTATAAATGGACCAAAATAACAGCTTTCCTGAATAATTGAGATAACTGACACCAGTCTCCTTTTTACTTTGTTCATGTAAGCAAGTTTCATGGTCTTTAAAGATGCTACTATATTTCTTTTGCCTTCACTTTCTCAGTGCACAAGGGGGATATTCTTAACTGTACCTATACAAAACTCACATGGAATTGACCATTTCTCTTACAAGCAAAATCTTAAGAAAATTATATAGCTATAGCTTGTTTTGTTGCATGTGTAGTCTATGCTACCTCATGTAAGATAGCAAAGCCAAAACAACATTCATGGAGAAGAGATTACGTGTAAGGCACCACATCAGGCTTTGGATGGCAAAAGAGAGGTCTAACATCACCGCACCAACTTTGAATTAAATTGGGGATAAATGTGTAACAAGTCTGCAAAACTCATGCGTCAACTGGGATGTGGAGAAATATGTAATCTGTCAAGTAATTTGATGTTTATCTAAAGCCCTGATATGATCAGTGAAAATGATAATGATAACTTTTATTCCTATCAAACTTAAACTTTCATCTGAGCCAGTATTACAAATAGACTTTATTTTCTAAGTAAAATGCATTTAATTTTCTTAAGCAGTTTCCACATCTCCATTTGTCCTTCCAAGACGGTATCAAATATACAGGGAAGAGGTGTGCTATGACAAGACTGCCAAGGGTGGGGAGAGGTGGCAGATGCGACCCCTGACCTCATGTCCGTCCTTAGACTTGCACTGACTCTCATGTTCTGAGAGGGGCTTACCTTCTTGCATTTTCAGCTCTTGAAAACCTCTTGATATGGATTTATTCAACTTGGTCAGGCCCAGTATTAATCCCTGAAAGATTCAGCCTCATAGCACCTCATCTACTCAACCAGCCCTGCAGTCCGTGCTGGCCTTCACTCCAGGGTCTCTCCCCTCCTCCCTCACAAGCCCTGTGACAGGCCCATCACCCCTCACCTTAGGACTAATATCACACAGGAGCCCCAGAAGGTTTCCCTGTCCCCTAATACACAAACCCCACCTGCCCATCTGACAGCACTGTGATTTTCATCCTATGTTACTCTCATCTACCTGAAAAGAACACTTTCCTGACAGTGAGCCTAGCCTGAAAAGAGGAAATTACAATTCATCTTTTGGACTTCTCTGATGATCCAGGGGTTAGGAATCAACCTGCCCTGCAGGGAACATGGGTTCAATCCCTGGTCCAGGAAGAATCCTTATGCCATGGGGCAACGAAGACGCATATGCCACAACTACTGAGCCTGCAACTACTGAAGCCCAGGTACTCTAGAGCCTGTGAGCTGCAACCACTGAGCCCACACGCCCTAAAACCTGTGCAAAGCAGTGAGAGAAGCCACTGCATAAGAAGCCAGTGCACCCCAACCAGAGAGTAGCCCCCTGTTGCCGCAAATAGAGAAAGTCCGTGTGCAGCAACAAAGACACAGAACAGCCAAAAATAAAATAATTTCTTTAAAAAAAGAATTCATTTCTCTCCCAGCATCCAGGCATTAAACATTGTAGAAATATTCTAAATAGTAACTAAAGAGTATTCTATTATGATCAGTTAGCACAACAGAAAAATATTCCAGGAGTCAGGTAATCCTCAATCTGCAGGGTGTCCTTTCCTCCCTTCCGAGAGCAAGAGGTCATGGCCCATAGTATTGAATTCACGCAAATCATACATGACAGGCACTGGTCTAGGCTGAGCATCTCAGAGATGAAACAGAATCAGGCAATCGGAATGTTGCCTCTCTACTGGAGAAGATAGAGAAATAGAGGCAATCCCAGCGCGCAGAAAGCGGCTGTGATGGAGGAAGCACAGAACACTGGGGAGCCCAGATGGGGACACCCAGCCAGACAGCAGAGGCCAGGGGAAGCTTCCCGGTGAACTCCTGCCCAAGCTGAGTCCTGAAAGAGAAACGGGCGCTGTCTAGGAAATGACAGCAAGAACATGTCAGGAGAGGAAGCGGCACTGCGGAAAGACGGAGCTGTGAGAGAGTGCGGCTCATTAGCGGCGCTGCCGAGCAGCCCGGCACAGCTACCCCGCACATATTACACATTCATTTTCCTTTCCTCTCCTGAGAGGCTTTGATTTCCCACAGCTATGAACAAAGCCCCGAAAGCAAAGCAGAAGTGAACAGGGTCATAGGAAATGGAAAACGTGTAGATGGATACCTTTGGAGATGAAAGCAGAAACATTTTCTAATATTCCTTAAAAGAATATGATTTTGCTTCTAAGGACTTCAGGCTGCCTCTTGGTGTCAAACAGCAGAATAATTGGCTATTGTTGTTGGTTTCTTTTTTTTTTTTTTTTTTCTATCTAAAAGAACTTCTTTTAATATTCTCTACCAATTACAGGGCATTCAGAAAGGTAAATCACACAGGAAATTTTCAGAATTCATAAATGCCATAGAAACAAAGCAGTTCGCCTAAAGAATGCACTGTTTGAGCTACAGAGTAATTGGAAAAGAATAGCATTGTCTATTGACTATTTTTTGCTATGGTAGACTATCTGTCTTTGTTCCTACCTTTATGTAAATGAAGATTCTTTAAATAAGTGCATCCTACATTTATTGAGACCAGGCAGAAGTAAATAATATAAATTATAGAGAATGATACTAGCATGGAGGATGGTCCCTGCACATCACAAAAAGAAGAAAAAAGAAAAAATACTGAGGAGATAACAAAGCAGTACATGTTGAGTATATTTCTAAGGTAGAATTCCTAGGAAGTTGTGCTAATTGGAATCATTTCCCTTGGAACGGATGAAGTTATCTCTAAACTTAGAAATAGAGATGTTTATGTAGCTCACTAAAACTACCAAGATTATCTATCTACTCACTATAGTTGAGAGAAAATATTTAGAAAAAAGGTGAACAAATGCATGCAAAAATATGTTAAGTATCATTTTAATTACTCAAAGCAATTCCACCTACTAGAATAGCACATAAAAAGATTTAATTTGAAATCTCTCTTTCCCTGCCTGCTAAAACAAAATGTCAATAATTTAAAAAATAATATTTATCCAATAATAATGTATCAGTATTTCTACATTTTGGAGGAGAAAAGGCTCTACCCTTTCCCCTCAGCACAATAGTCAACCTCTTTCTTCAAACGAGTAGCTCTAAGTACTACTCATCTTCTTCTTAAGATGTAATTAGCTGAGAGTTGCTTCAGAGAAATCCATGAGACATGCCTTCTAACAGAAATAGTTTGAGATATTGAGGGGAGAGAGGGCATAGAAACCACACTGAATGAGTTTTTATGGAGTTAAGAGTCTCTTGCTAATGTGATTATTTCAACACCATTACTTCAAAGGTCCCAGCGTACAGTGAGCTCAGTGTTTCTTAAGGATTGCTGGAGCTAGTGTCAAAAGATTAGTTTACAAGAAGGGCTTTGAAGTATTCCTTATAAAGCTTTATCCCCAAAACAGAGTTACAATGGCACAAGGGCTAGAGCCAGGAATGGCAGGTTAATGAAACAGATTGCAGGTAGAGGGGAGAGGATTCTAAAGTCAGAATGGTGCTTGTTCCTAAGACTGTTTTCTGACCCAGCCTTGATAGTCAAAACGTCAGTTTTGGGGAAGGAGCCAACACTGAAGAGCTGCTATCACGGTGCTCTCTGAAGCACTGAAAACAAAAGTTAGTGTCTGCAGGAGTGTGGCTTCCCAGGTGGCTCAGAGATGAAGACTCCACCTGCCAATGCAGGAGATGCCGGGTGGATCCTTGGGTTGAGGAGATCCCCCAGAGAAGGACATGGCAACCCACTCCAGTATTCTTGCCTGGGAAATCCCATGGACAGAGAAGCCTGACAGGCTACAGTCCATGGGGTCACAAAAGAGCTGGACATGACTTAGCTACTAAACAAGAGTGTGCTGGCGATTTTGTTTGCTGGACAGGAAGCTTACACATGCTTCACCCATATTAATAGATTCAGCGTGGCATCAGAACCCAGTGTCCTCACGAGCACCAGGAACACTTTGGATATCCACAGATTGAAAAGGAGACATGGATACAGCAGACAACACATGATATGGTTACATGTTCAGTGACACCTATTCTACTCAGAGCTCTACTAAGAACTTAAAGAGAAGAGAGACTTGGAATAGGGCTGAAGTTGCTGTCATTATAGAAAGATGGAGAGAAGTGCTATTTTTATGGTGAGATGACTATACATAGTTTCCCTCCCAGGTTGACGTGGACTGAGAAATAAGAATCTCCTGGCAAGCTTCCTTCTGGGGCATTCAATCATGCCTCAGAGATGAGAGTTTACCTGCTATGTGATTCATTCACACTTCATTATCTCTTTGCCTTCTCATGAACTGATCCCCAGAAAACAGGGAAAAAAATCGAGGACCAAGATCCCAGTTCCTTCTCCATGAAAACGACATAAGGTCCAGGCATATTCATTTTACTGGGACTTTAGAAATAATAGTATGCTCAAGGGAAGTGGTTTCTCTCTGAGCTGTGTGACGGCCCATGAAACCAGACCACTTTCCTCTTTCTGCTGTGTTGAGCTCTGCCCATTAGGAAGTTGACTGGGCAGTATGTTACATGGACTATGTAGAAGACATGCTCTAGAGCAGTGGTACATAACTGTTTTGGCACCAGGGACCTATTCTGTGGAAGACAATTTTTTCCATGAATCAGAGGTTGGAGGGATGGTTTCTGGATGATTAAGTGCATTACATTTATTATGGACTTTATTTCTTATTGATTGCTGCTGTTCATCTGACAGAAACCAGTTCACAGCCCAGAGGTTGGGGACCCCTTCTCTACAGGAAGAAAGAGATAGTTGCTGATTCCACATTGAGACTTATTTCCACCTTAGTGCCTAGAGCTGGGTTTCTCCTACTTGTATTGACCTCAATTTCCTCACCTTTAGTGCTTCATGGCTTTTTTTTTTTCCTTAAGGATATAACAGAATCTGAGATGATGTAACAAAGTTCATTGTGTCATTCCTTACTAAGATGTGTGGGACATTTTTACCTTGTAACTGGAGAAATGGAAGAATTTCTCCAGGAAAAAGCACTGAGAGGAGAGTGACAAGGGAAGGAAGACATCACCATCTAGCTCCTAGGCCTAGGCTTAAGGTCCATTATTAGGGAGATGAAGAACCAACAGTCACAGACCTGTCTTCATGAGGTTTTAGTCAAGAGGGATGGCTGGAATTTTACTCACCCACTCAAATGAGACTTTTGGAGACAGGATAACTGTTCTCAGGGCACTGATGACAGAGTAGGGGCCACAGCCATGGAGCAAACAGAGCTGCCTTCCTCAATTGGCATGGGATTCAGAACAGATCTGATCCCCTGAGGACTGGGTATCTTAGGAGCAACTGGAGTTGGTGCCCTTAGCAAGGACATTGGAGTTCTCAGGGCAGCAACATCTTGGGTTCTCTGAGCCAGATGATTCATGGGTGACAGCTGCAGGAAAATGAGATCCAGAGCAGGGGAGGACAGCCAGCCTATCTGCTGGGCAGAGATGACTGCAGCTGACCCACTGCAGGCACAGAGAGCCCACACTCCCAAGCTTTCAAAATAACTCCCATCAGATAAAGGACTGTGAGCAAGCACCTGGATTTGTTCACTCTTCAGTATCCCCTCTCAAGTGCTTGGTAGGTGCTCAGTAAATATTTGCTGTGGAATAAATTCAGGATGCTTTTAGGGAGGCTGAGTTCCAAAAATTAGTTCAGTGAGTACTTGACTAGCATCCTTTGATTACTGAAATATTTGTAACATAACTTTGCAGACACAGAGAACTGGGTTGTATTTATTTTGAGGTCAGATCAATTTGATCACTGTCACTCTTTGAAAGAGGCTTTTCTCTTTGGGACAGGGATAAAAGAGAAAGAGAGAATTAGGGTGAAGGGTGGGCATGACTTCTGCAGGGACAAATCCAGTGGGTTGGGTAGTGGTCCTACATTTACATGTGGTAGGACGGTGTTTTCCCCCAACTCTCGGCATCCCACTGATCAGACAGAATGGCTGTAAGCAGCCTCAGGACCCTCCCAAATTAAACTCTCCTTTGTGTGATTCTCAAATACCAAGACATGGTGACTGCAGCAATGCCCAAAGCTTCCTTTGAATCAGAAATTCCTCATGCCAGTCTGTGCCAAGGCTCTCATAATCCCACATCAGGCAGTCTCTTAGCATACGGTGCCTATTTAAAATGTGAATATATTACCTAGGAGGGGTAACATATTAATCCACTACCAGCCATTAATACTACAACATGAATTAGTGTGTCAGTGACTGAGGAGGCCTTGCCTCAGGGAACGGTATATAGGGCAAATTTGTTAATTTTTTCTTGTCTTAGATTATGATTTATTGTACAAACAAAAATTGCAACAGCAATAAAGAAATCTAAAACAAGGACTAAATTCCCCCTTGTGGTCCTACTGCAGTTACATGTTAATTGCTTTATCTGGGTTCCCTTTCAACTTCTATTCAAATTCATAAGCAGCCTCAACTAAAATGTTTTACATTTTTTCTGAATAATAATAGCTAACATTTATTAAGTGCTTACTGTGTGCCAGGCACTGTCCCAGAAACACTTACACAAATTAAATCCTGTCATTTTAACAAAAGCTCATGAGGTAGGGCTTCCCAGGTGGCTTAGTGGTAAAAAATCTGCCTGCCAATGCAAGAGATGAAAGAGATGTGAGCTCAATCCCTAGGTCAGGAATATCCCCTGTAGTGGGAAATAGCAACCCATTCCAGTATTTTTACCTGGAAAATTTCATGACAGAGGACACCTGGCAGGCTACAGTCCATGGGGTTGCGGAGTCAGACATGACTGAGCACTCACGCATGCATGAAGTAGGTATAGTTTAATTCTCATTTTACACATGGGGGATTGAGATCCAAAAAAGTTAGGGAACTTGTCCAAGTCAGTAAATAATTTACTCAAAGCCAAGCATTTGGCTCCAACATCCATGCTTTCAACTCCTGAGCCAAACATCCCATTTACCAAAAGGGAAACTGAGGCATCATGAGCTAATTAACTTGTCTACAGTTGCGTACATAACATGTGGCAGAACCAGAGCCTGAGCAAGTTGCTTGGGTATAAACCCACCCTCTTAACCGCACCGTACAGATGATAGGCTTTATCCTGGTTGGTACTCATAGCCTCTGTTTAGGGTTAATGTCATTATGCCCAGTTTATGATGTTAAGGTTAAGAAGACTAGTTAATTTGTCCAAGTGCAGGTCATAAATGACAAATCCAGGTTATAAATCCAGATTTTCTGTTTTCAAGTTCAGTTCTTGTTTATGTTATTTTTTAACTGCCTCTATTGGCATTCAGATTTTTCAATACAGTTTAAACAAAACACATGAATTGTCTATTTCCTATCTTATTCATTTCATGTAATTCAAGAACACTTTCCCTAGTTACTAGATAGTTTCCATAATCATCACTGTATTGGCAGCCCAATAGAACCCTGCAGTGATAAATCATAATATATTTAAACACCCTGTTGAAATTTTTTCTTTTATCTTTTTTCTACTATTATAAATAATGTGACAAGAAAGACATCTGTGCAGTATCATATTTCTTTTAAAGTGTTTCTTCTGGAGTAGTAAAGTACAGCTTCTCTCATTTTGCTTGATTTTCCAACAACTGATTCAACCTTACACAGAAAACAGAGCATCATCACCTCCTTGCAGACAGCAATAGCAATAGACACTTTCCCAAGAGCCCCATGTGTGGACAGCCTGGAGTGATCTGAATTTTTCTACTCTGTGTCTGCTTTAGAGGCATTCAGCCAATTGAATTATATCACCCACTTGCTGGCTGAGCATCCATCAGCCAGAACATAGCTTTCTGGTGGCAGCTTTCTTATGGCTGCTGCATGCAGGACCCAAACCTGAATCTCAAGAATGGTGTTAGGGTTGGGTTCTGAATTGATGTCACCTGTCTGGGAGCTGGAACACACTTTCTGGAATTGCCTAAACCCCTGAACACCCATCCCGACTGTGCCTGTCTGGTGGGGCTGAAGAGCACAGATGCCCAGTAATTAGCTGGTCATCTCAGTATTGTCATCAAGACAAATAAATTCTTATTATTCTCGCCTCATCTATCCTCTAGAATATAAATTTCTTGAGAACAGAAACTATGTCTTTCCTGGGTCTCAGGGTGGGTCCTAAACCCAGCTGATGCTCAAATATTAATGATGTTTTCATATACTGGGCAAGAGCTAGTCTTATGCTTTATAGTTAGTTAAGTCAAACAACCACTTTCACTAAAATGAAAGATTGATGATTATGGGGAGAGTTTGTGTACTTTGGATTCCATTACAGAAGTAATCTATTTATGCTAATTATCATGCTTTATTCCACAACATTTTCAGTGAGTAAAATATTGACTTTTGTAAATAAAAGTCACCTTGAAAAAGTGATGAATAACATATTCAGCATAGAGTTGATAAAAGAGAATTATTTTTAATTGATCTAATCTCACTACATAAATAGATTTGAGGAAATTAGTATTTTGCAAAAGTTTACTATTTTAAATTCTTCTCAGGGTTATATTTCCTGAAACATTCTGACTTAGAAAGAAAATAAGGTCATCATAATGTCTTCTTTCAAAATAAACTATTGAGTTAAAAAAATTGGAGTTAAAGTATTGATGCCAGGATAGAGGTAAATATTCACCTATCTCAGCCACAGCTAACAGCTTTCCATTACTAAATGCAAAATATGAGCTTTGCTCTTGAGAAAAACCTATGTCTTAGGGCTATTGATGTCACTGCCACTTTGAACATTTTCAATATTTAATTATGAGCTTTAAATTTATTTATCTTACAATGCATTCTGTGTAGCAGCTGAATATGAATTGCAACCAGCTGGGAAGTAAGAAATACAAATATACTGTGGCAACCTCTAAATTTAAAAATACACCAATGTTTATAGTCAATAACAAAAGTAAATTGCAAGCTATTAAATATTATTGTTAGATAATTTTCCAAGTTCTATAATTTTCCAAATCTATAGAGAAAAATTAATGAGCATTTTTGTGTTTTGATCTAAATTTCAAATTCCATTTTACAGAAAATAGAAAAGAGATGGGTCAGTTATAGAAATAGTTAAATCATCTGAGGCTTGTTTCTGAGATAAAATTTTCTGGAAGGTTTCTGTTTCTTTCCAGCTCTGCACTAAGTTGGTTTCCTACTGATAAATCCATAGAGCATCAGAGTAGGTGGTTAATGAACAAACTCAATGATTTTCACACTGTTGAGACAAAGTGTAGAGTCCATGTAGGTACATCAGTCCCTACTGCAACAGTGGAGGGAGGCTAAGGATTCGCCAATCATGGCTGTCCCACTACTTTCCACCAGAGTAGCACCATTTTTGTCTGTTTTATCTATTGCCTTTCCACCTAAAATTTCTTGGGGAATCGTGGGATGAGGGGATCAATTGCTAAAGCTATCTCATTTAATGGAGATTTTATAGAGTATGTCTAGTCAGTCATCTTTTTCTTTTTTAACTTCTTTTGTCATTCTAGATAAAACATATTTTTAGTGCAGATTTAACAGATGACTTAAAGCAACCCACAAAGTGAAAGAGGGGTTAATAGAGACCAAAAGGAACACACTTGTATCTTTAAGTGATCTAATATACTGAGGAACAGAGACAAAACTGAAAAGGGCTAGCAAAATAAATCAAGAGGTAGAGAAAGAAAAAAGAACATAAGAGGTAAAGGAGCTAAAAGTCCAGAGGAGAAATTGTAGAAAATACGCTTTAACTTTAGGCTTTGGTTCAGACATTTAAAGTGGGAGATGTTATTTTTTCAACATTGATTTTGGCTCATCACAGCCAAGATTTTTCATAGATCTTCTTCAACTGGGATTATAAACTAAAGAAAGAAAAGGCTAGACCAGGAAACAAGACTCAGAGGAGTGCAAAATGTAATCAACTGTGAGGATTCCCCAAAACCAAGGTTTTTCTCTGACTGGTAGAAACTCTGATTTACTCCTTTATCACTTTATTCCTTCAACAAATACTTAAGTTTGCCTTGTTCCAGGCTATTCTAAGTCCAGTAAAATATGATGGATGACTTTACTGTCTTCATTAGAAAGGGGGAAATTCATAGAGAACAGACTTGTAGATACAGCAAGGGAAGGAGTAAATGAGACAAATTGAGAGCATATTGAAACATATACATGACCATAGGTAAAAGAGATAGCTAGTGGGAAGCTGTGTATAACACAGGGAGCTCAACCCAGTGCTCTGTGACAACCTAGAGGGGTGGAGATTGAGAGGGAGGGGATATATGTATACTTATGGCTGATTCAAAATGTTGTACGGCAGAAACCAACACAACATTGTAAAAGCAATTATCCTCCAATTTAAAAAGGAGGAGGGAGAATTACCTAGTTGGAAACTTTTCAACCCGCTCCTATCCCACCTTCTTCTGGGTTCCTGTAGCACTTCCTAGTATGTTTAGTAGTATTTATCACATACTTTCAAAAATTTACTTATTTTTGCATGTGTAAGTCCCTGTAATGCAAATATCCTAAGCTATAGCCATGCCAAGTTTGAGTCCTGACATGTTGCCTTCTACCCAGCAGATGCTCAACATGTGTTTAGTGAATCAATTTTTTTAAAGCTATAAAAGTAGATATCATTTAAATTAGAGCAGACAGGAGGTGAACTTTCTTCTATATGCCATTACACTAGGACATGCTTAAACAGTGCCTTTCGTCAAGGAGCTATTAGATGTTTTGTTTGTTTCTACCAGTGACCTTAAATGTCAGGAAAGAGGGATATTAACTCTAAATACAGAGTGGTTGAGTAGCTGAAATCATATTAAATATTTATTTTATAATAGGCAAATTGAGATCAGGAATGCAGTTCTCACTAACCCTAACCCTAATTTTTTTTTTTGGTACTTTAGTACCTTTTAAATATGTTTCCACTGTCTAATTATTAGTCAATGCGCTGGGCCAACCTCTCTCTTTATTTTGGTAATTCTGGCTGGTTATACAGGGAGAGAAAACTTCATATTACTCTTCACACATTAGACAGTGCTTCTCAAATATCTATTCAATCAGATCTGTATGTTGGTGAAGGTAACTTGAAAGTTATTTAATGCTATGTTCAAACATGAGATGCTTATACTGCATACAGATGTTCCAGATGAAAAATCAGAACATCACCTAAGTGTCTGTTTATTAAGTACACATTTTAGAATATCTTAAATATTTTCCATGTGCTCCAATACTCTGGCCACCTGACACAAAGAGTCAACACATCGTAAAAGACCCTGTTACTGGGAAAGATTGAAGGCAAAAGGAGAAGGGGATGGCACAGGATGAAATGGTTAGATAGCATCACCAACTCAATGGATGTGAGTCTGAGCAAACTCCAGGAGATAGTGAAGGACAGGGAAGCCTGGTATGCTGCAGTCCATGGGGTCACAAAGAATCAGACACAACTTAGCAACTGAATGTGCTAGCAATAGCAAAAAGCTTAAAGTTTACAATATACTGGGGAGAAAAAAATAATAAGTGAGCAAATCCCACTAATACATAAAAACTACTAAATACAAAATGCAACAAAAAAAATTTACTGTAGTACTATGATAGAAAATAGGTGGGGAATAAATCTATTTAGAAAGAAAAATTAAGCCTCATATCACCCTTGGAGGATGACAATTAAGCTGAGATGGAACCAGCCATATGAAATTCCAGAGAAAGAGCATTCCATGAAGGAAGGTAAGAATGAACAAATATTCTAAATTGGGCAAAATCCTGGGTGAGAATGTAAAACAAAGTATGACCAGAGTATAGTGAAAGGTATGAGTTGAAACTCTAGAAATAAGCAGCCCTGCTTATTTCTTTTCCAATACATGAAGTTTGGATTGATTCAAAAATACAATGAAAATCCATAGAAATATTTTAAAGAGGGCAAGTGTCAAAGTCTTCTTTAAAAAAATCATTCTGGATACTATACTATAAGGAGAATCGATTGTGAAGAGAGGATAGGTAAAAGACACAGGAAAACTCAAAAGACTATTGAAGTAGGTCCAATTACTACAGATTTATACAGCTTAAATTGAAGTGCTGGTAATGGATGTGGAAAGTGGTGAGGTATGAGATATAATTTATGAGTAAAACATGAAGGACTTATTAATATAGATTGGAAGCAGAGGGATTGGGATAAGAAAGAATAAAGGTTTCTTCTCCATTTTCTGGATTAAGCAGCTGAGTAGAAATGTTGTACAATAGTGACATGCCATGAGGAAGACTATAGATGGAACAGGATTCACAAGACTGATGCTAAAGGTGAGTTGTACATAAAACATCCAAACAAAGATGTCAAACATGCAGTTAGCTGTATAAGACTGGAGGTCTAAGTTTGGACCCAGAAATATAATTTGTCATCAGCAATTTATGTCACCAGCATATAGATAGTATTTACATCTGTGGCAATGTATGAGCTCTACTACTCAATAAAGGCTTTAGGGAGAACAAAGACAGGCCTATCGCCAAGACCTGAAGAACTCAAAATGCTTAGAGATGAGTTCATAGGAGAGAATCAACAACAGAGGTTGAGAAGAACACAGGGAGAGGAATAAAACTAGAAACAAGAGATGCTACCAAACAAGAGAATGTTTCACATAGACTCTCAAGGTCAAATATGCTGAGAGGATAAGCTAAAGGGCAGAACACGTACTGGTGACATAAATGTGTCAGAAATCTTAGCAGGAGTGGTTCTGGGGAAATGATGAGGGGCAGAAGCCAGATTTGAGTGGAGTTGAAAAATGAAGAGCATCTGACAGTGTTTAGAGAACTCTTTGGAGAAGGTTGGCTACGTAAGAGCCATTCATTCATTGGCTTTTGTAATTCATGTTCCTAATTCAATTAGCTAAGCAAAGTGTCTAATTTCAGCAATGAAATTTTCTGATGATCCCTTCAAGACACATGAGTTGCAAAATGTACTTGCGAGTAATAGAATGACTCAATCTAATACACAAAATTGTTGACTGTTAGCCAAATAATTATAAAAAAATGTCTGTCCAAAAAACATGATGATTTTGGTTTTAAAACAGTTGATCTTAAATCGTGTTTCTGACAGTAATTAAAAGATAGAACTGGTTTTCTACTGAGAACATTATTAGCATATGTTAATAAAACCTTAACATGAGAAGATAAGAGGATATGAACTCTTTTATCTCAGTAACAGTAAACATATATATAATTCAACTAGAAGTTGTTTGGGGTCACTGAGGTACACAGCAAGTACTAAGCTTAAATCTTTGTTCTCAAGATACTTAAACTTGACCTAAGCAGTTTTAAATTATAAGGCAGAATCAGCATGAATGATAGAATTTATAAGAGCTGTGAGAATTTGAAGAAAGATGAAGGTGTATCTCTTACATTTTAATTAAACTTACAGATTGAATAACTAATTTTTATGGACCTGAGTTTTTATGTAAGTGCATGACAAAATTGTAGAATATGCATAAAATAGATGCTTCATTGAACCAGGGATATATTGTGAGTATTATAAGAAACCTCACTCTCTTACAGAAAGATATGAATTTCCTGCCAACTGTGCATTTCAGAAGCTTCTTGATAAAGTATTTTCCAACATTTTCTCTTTATCCAAATACAAATTCTGTGGGGACTGCCATCCATTATCATCTATTACAAAAGGAACAAAATTAAGTCACAAATATTAGTAGTTGAGTTACAAGTGACAGAAGACATAATTCAAAATGGCCAGTGGTAGGGGTAATCCCCCCTGAATCACATGATAAAAATGAGAGATGGAGCCTTTGCTAAGGGTACTTCTAGAAAAGTTAGAAATAAGTATTATGCATAAACCGGAGAGCTCCATTGTAGCAATACAGGGCCAAAGACACATTAAAGACTAACACCTTTCTAAAAACTTTCATGAGTCACAGAGATAAAAATTAGAGTAAGAAAATTATCATTTAATCAGAGTAAACTACTGCTCTAAGATGCCCTATTTAGGTCCATTCCTTTGAGAATGTCAATTTCTAATTCTCCTTTTTAAAAAGTATTTTGGACATATCTATTACCTACTGTTCTAATTAGCTTTTCATATGCCTCCCTATAGACTGTTTCTGATATTCAAATTAGCATGATACATAAAAGATTTACCTACATATTCTTAAATAATCAATATAAATTTGAAGTTCTATCAGGGAACTAAAATTATATATAGATTCCTCTGACCTATTGTTCTTATATAAGAAATGGCTTATCTACTAATTAGTATCTTTCAAGGTCTTCCCACCTATAGGGAGAACTCCTCAATCTATGTTATTTCAGGTAGAATACAACACAAATGATATTTTCATCTTTATCTAGGAAGGCCTGCAGTAGCTAATCTGAGGAAATGAAAATCTGTCATACTTCCACAATAACAAGTTTATAATCTGTAAAAGAAAGTGGTGCTTCCGTGCGAATGCATATAGTGTCTTCTCAACCTGAAAAATATCTTCCTATGACTGTCTTTGCGCTACATAGACAGAGCTACTTTCTCATTTCAACACTGACCATCTTTAGGCTTTAATCCCAGAGATGACACTCAATTTCTCAGATCAAATACATTTGAGTAACTAACTCTAGTTTCACAATTAAGGGTCCAAAATATGCCAAAATACTATTTGTAAAGTGTTTTGCCATGATGCATAATCTTTGCTTTTATAATACTCTGTAAAATTCTATTTTCATTAAAATGCTCTCTGAGCTCCAACACAGTTTCCTTCACTTTTAAGATCTGTGAGTTCTCAGCAGCTGAGCAAGGCTTTCCTATTCTGAGGTATCTGGGATTTCAGAGATCTGCTTGGAACAGTCAAACCAGAGGATATATTCCCCCAGCAGGGCTAAGATGCCTGTAGGTGACAGCATACTACCCACCCCAGTTAGGGTTATAAAGAGACAGCAGAAGCTGGAAATGGTCTTCTGGGGCAGGGGATGGCTAAACCTGGCTTGTCAAAAATTCTGAGAAAATAATTGATTTTTTGAGTCAGGAATTGATTTTTTTTTTCAGGGTCAGAACAGAGGATAGACTCTACAAAAATGCCAAGTAGAAAAGGCAGAAATCTTTGGTCAGAAGATGGTAAAAGAAACAGATGGACGAGGAAGCAAATACAATTTAAGAGCCTCTTTTCAATGCTTTTCTTCTCTCTTTTTCTCTTTCTTTTTGCACAAATTCCCTCCAAAGTTTGGACAAGACCCCAGCATTGTATTCACATGGTCCTCTATTTTTGTACCATTTTCAAAGTTAGATATTTTGAGAGTAGTCACTTAAGACTCTGTTTCCCCACTGTGACTCCCCATCTACTTTGCCTCCCATCTGGTGCTACTGGAGTAGCTGTGGCCACTTTGGAGATCTATCTAAAGGGATATTGAGTAGTTGTGTTAACTTATGTCTGAAGGAAACTTGAAGCAGAATTTCCCAAATTTGGCTACTACTAAAAATGTACGTGACATAGTCAATAACAAGTTGTAAAACTGACAGAAACTTTTCTACATTAACAATAAAAAGCAAAAACACAAAATTCTGTGCTTCAAACCATGGCAGAGTAACAGCTTCCAGACATAACTTGCCACTAAAAAAAAAAAAGATAGGACGTCCCTGGTGGTCTAGTGGATTGAGACTCCGCCTGCCAATGCAGGGCACACAGGTTTGATCCCTCATCCGGGAAGATTTCACGTGCCGTGGGACAGCTAAGCCTGGGTGGCCACAACTACTGAAGCCCGTGAGCCCAAAAGCCTATGGTCTACAATGAGAGAAGCCACTGCAATGCAGAGCCCATAACTAGAAAAAGCCCATGTGTAGCAACCACAGCCAATGCAGATAAAAATAAACAAATTTTTTAAAAACCAACCATGTAACTGTAAAAAATGTATGGTGGAACTATGTCCAGGCATTAGATTACCAACAGGTCTATAATTCTAGAGAATGGGAAAGCACATGAGATGAAACCCACTGTTACCCTGGCTTTTGATCAGTGAGCAGCTTCACATTATGAAGCTGGGAGCTGAGACCCAAGAAAAAAGCAGTGATCTTGCTGAGCTGAGGAAGCAGAGAGTGGAGAGCAGGGTGCTCAGGTGGCTAGAATTTGTTGCTCAGGACACCAGAAAGGTGGGAGCTAAACAAAGAAGCTAAGTGAATTTAACTCAGATGAACATTATATCTAGTACTGTGGGGAAGAATCTCTAAAAAGAAATAGAGTAGCCATCACAGACAACAAAAGAGTCAAAAATACAGTACTTGGATGCAATCTCAAAAATGACAGAATGATCTCTGTTCATTTCCAAGGCAACCCATTCAATATCACAGTAATCCAAGTCTATGCCCTGACCGGAAATGCTGAAGAAGCTGAAGTTGAACGGTTCTATCAAGACCTACAATGCCTTTTAGGACTAACACCCAAAAAAAGATGTCCTTTTCATTATAGAGGACTGGAATGCAAAAAAAGGATGTCAAGAAACACCTAGACTAACAGGCAAATTTGGCCTTGGAGTATAAAACGAAGCAGGGCAAAGGCTGAGTTTTGCCAAGAGAACGCACTGGTCATAGCAAATACCCTCTTCAACAACTCTACACATGGACATCACCAGATGGTCAACACCAAAATCAGACTGATTATATTCTTTGCAGCCAAAGATGGAGGAGCTATATACAGTCAACAAAAACAGGACCAGGAGCTGACTGGCTCAGATCATGAACTCCTTATTGCCAAATTCAGACTTAATGAAGAAAGTGGGAAAAACCACTAAACCATTCAGGTATGACCTAAATCAAATCCCTTATGATTATATAGTAGAAGTGAGAAATAGATTTAAGGGACTAGATCTGATAAAGTGGCTGATGATCTATGGATGGAGGTTCATGACATTGTACATGACATTGATCAAGACCATCCCCAAGAAAAAGAAATGCAAAAAAGCAAACTGGCTGTCTGAGGAGGCCTTACAAACAGCTGAGAAAAGAAGAGAAGCAAAAAGCAAAGGAGAAAAGGAAAGATATACCCATTTGAATGCAGAGTTCCAAAGAATAGCAAGGAGAGATATAAGAAAGCCTTTCTCAGTGATCAATGCAAAGAAATAGAGGAAAATAGTAGAATGGGAAAGACTAGCAATGTCTTCAGGAAAATTAGAGATACCAAGGGAACATTTCATGCAAAGATGGGCTCTATAAAGGACAGAAATGATATGGATCTAACAGAAGCAGAAGATATTAAGAAGGGGTGGCAAGAACACACAGAAGAATTATACAAAAAAGATCTTCACGACCCAGATAATCACGATGGTGTAATCACTCACCTAGAGCCAGACATCCTGGAATGTGACATCAAGTGGGCCTTAGGAGGCATCACAACAAACAAAGCTAGTGGTGGTACTGGAATTCCAGTTGAACTATTTAAATCCTAAAAGATGATGCTGTGAAAATGCTACACTCAATATGCCAGCAAATTTGAAAACTCCACATGGCCACAGGACTGGAAAAGTTCAGTTTTCATTCCAATCCCTAAGAAAGGCAATGCCAAAGAATGCTCAAACTACTGCACAATTGCACGCATCTCACACACTAGTAAAGTAATGCTCAAAATTCTCCAAGCCAGGCTACAGTAATATGTGAACCGTGAACTTCCAGATGTTCAAGCTGGTTTTAGAAAAGGCAGAGGAACCAGAGATCAAATTACCAACATCTGCTGAATCATTGAAAAAGCAAAAGAGTTCCAGAAAAACATCTATTTCTGCTTTATTGACTATGCCAAAGCCTTTGACTGTGTGAATCACAATAAACTGTGGAAAATTCTGAAAGAGATGGGTACACCAGACCACCTGACCTGCCTCTTAAGAAACCTGTATGCAGGTCAGGAAGCAACAGTTAGAACTGGACATGGTGCAACAGACTGGTTCCAAGTAGGAAAAGGAGTCCATCAAGCCTGTATAGTGTCACCCTGCTTATTTAACTTATATGCAGAGTACATCATGAGAAATGCTGGGCTGGATGAAGCACAAGCCAGAATCAAGATTGCTGGGAGAAATATCAATAAACTCAGATATGCAGATGACACCACCCTTATGGCAGAAAGTGTGGAAGAACTCAAGAGCCTCTTGATGAAAGTGAAAGAGGAGAGTGAAAAAGTTGGCTTAAAGCTCAACATCCAGAAAACTAAGATCATGGTATCCGGTCCCATCACTTCATGGCAAATAGATGGGAAAACAGTGGCAACAGTGGCTGACTTTATATTTTTGGGCTCCAAAATCACTGCAGATGGTGATTGCAGCCATGAAATTAAAAGACGCTTACTCCTTGGAAGGAAAGTTATGACCAACCTAGACAACATATTGAGAAGCAGAGACATTACTTTGCCAACAAAGGTCCGCCTAGTCAAGGCTATGTTTTCTCCAGTAGTCACGTATGGATGTGAGAGTTGACCTGTAAAGAAAGCTGAGCGCCGAAGAATTGATGCTTTTGAACTGTGGTGTTGGAGAAGACTCTTGAGAGTCCCTTGGACTGGAAGGAGATCCAATCATTCCATCCTAAAGGAGATCAGTCCTGGGTGTTCATTGGAAGGACTGATGTTGCAGCTGAAACTCCAATACTTTGGCCACCTGATGCAAAGAGCTGACTCACTGGAAAAGACCCTAATGCTGGGGAAGATTGAGGGCAGGAGGAGAAGGGGACGACAGAGGATGAGATGGTTGGATGGCATAACTGACTCATTGCGCATGAGTTTGGGTAAACTCTGGGAGTTTGTAATGGACAGGGAGACCTGACGTGTTGCAGTCCATGGGGTCACAAAAAGTCACTCACAACTGAGTGACTGAACTCAGCTGAACTGAAACAAAGAAGTAGATATCGGGTATCCCCATGGGTCCTTGGAGAAAGCTGGACTGCACATATATGGGTCAAAATTCTGTGAGTCCTAACAGACTTTTTAGGAATGGTTCCGAAGTCCAGAACTGAAAAGAGATGCCCAACAGTGTACAGTGCTGGGAGACTGAGTTCTGGGCCAAACAGAGTGGAGAGACTTTGCTAAGCATCACTGTCATTCACTTGAGACCCAGAAAAGCTACACAGATGATTCATGCCACATGACAAAGGAAAAAAATGCTCAAAAAGAGTGAAAGGATATCAGGCCCCAATCCATATGTGCATTAAGCAGAAAAGCTTCAAAATGAATCAGCAGAGTGTCTCAGTAGGTTGGTCAAACAGAGAGGTAGCGTTATCTGGAAGGCCTGGAATCAGTAATTGTCCACAAAGTCAGAGTTCAGCCATCAACAGGGTTCTAGTCCTGAGAAAAGCCTGAGAGAGTATGGTAGCATGCCAGGACCTGAGAAACATGCTGTTGCTATTTAGTTGCTAAGTTGTGTCCAACTCTTTTGCAACCCCATGGATGGTAGCCCGCCATGCCCCTCTATTCACGGGATTTCCCAGGCAAGAATACTGCAGTAGATTACCATTTTCTTCTCCATGCAATCTTCCTGACGCAGGGATGGAATCCACGTCTCCTGCATTGACAGGCAGATTCTTTACCACTGAACCACCACTGTGGTTGAAAGTTAAATAGTCCTTACCATGAGGACCTAGATAGTAGAAGAAGATGAGGAAATCATACAATCAGTGACGGCAGAAAAAATTTTGGTGACCATAGGTCTGGAATCAGAGAAGAGTATCAACCATATCTGGACAGGAGAGGCCTAAATGGAATACGGTGGATGGAGAAGAAACTAGGTAAGCACAGGTGGGCAAAGGCTGTGAGACCCTCTGGTTAGAGAGGACAGGCTGGAATTAGAAAGGAAACTTGCCTCCACTAGGACATTGCCGTGTGGACCAACCTGAGTTTTCTTCCTGCTGTTTAAAATGCACAGTCTGATTCCCAATTAGGACCATGTGTCACCTACAGACCAGGATAACAGTGACCATTATATACTTCTAAAATTACCAAGTAGGTATGTGAAAGAAGAGTTGTGTTCCCAAGGTGACATTGACACTTGCTGGATGGACATTGTTAATACAGCTCAAATGAATAATTAACAATCAAAGGGAATATTTTTGCCACAAAGAGTAATCTAAAGCTGACTTCATCCAAATACCTTGGCAGTCCTAGGAAGTCAAGCATTAGGGATCTGCTCTGGATCTTCCATGCCAGAAGCAGCCTTGCCAGTGATAATTATGAGACTGACTGGGCCAAACAACAAAGGAAAGAACAAGCAAGTCTTGGTAACTAGGAGTTCTGCTATGTGGGCCCTGCTCATCACTTCCTGTGGCAACAGAAAGTTTTGTGTTCATTTCTGAAAAACCCATACAGGAACAAAGAGTGGAAATAAGAGACAGAACTATTGTAAAGGAATAGATACGGTGAACAATTATCAATGAAATCATTATGCATGTGAAATCACAAGTAAATGAATTTTCTAAAATAGTCACCAAGATAGATAGACAAAAAAAATGCATGCAAAACCCAATACCCTTCTAATATTAATGCTTCTATTTCACGGCCTGATCTAGAATGTTATAGCCAGGTTTTCACTATTATATTTTGATAATTTATACTGATAATACTCTCTATAAAATTTGTTCAGAAATTTATATTTTGATTATGTTTGTAATCATAATTACTTACGTTATTCATATAACTGATTCTGCTACTAAGTGCCAGTACTCTTATAACTTCACCATTTTCAGTGTTTCTTTATTATGATAATAGTTTGTCAGTTAGAGAATCTCTCATTCTGGATGGAACTTGTGTACTACACTCATAAGCTGTGCATAATACAGTGTCTTTTTGTTGCCACTGTACATAAAGGGCAGTATCTCTGCACGTGGGATCTTCAGTCATAATATTGTCATTGTCTCCCTACCACTTTAAATACTGCTTCCAGCTTTGCTATCTAGCGATGGAGACATCTGAAATCCACTTAATTTTTTTTTTCTGTACAAATAATCTGATTTTTTCCTACTTGGATGTAAGATTTTTTTTTCTTATATCCTTTGAAATTCAGATATCTCAGCAGGAATTGCCTAAATATCAGCTCCATTTCATTAATGCTTCCTGCTTCTCAGTGAGACTCTACCCTGCAGACTCAATGCTTTGTTCGGTTTAGGAAAGTTTTTACAGTCACAACTTTGATTGCTGAGTTTTTACCATTTGTTTTTATATCTCATTCATGTATCTGTTATGCCAGTTCTCAGTAATCTTTCATGATTCATCTTGGCTGTCATCATCTTCCTATCTTAATCGTCTCACTCTGTATCCTGGAAAAGCTTCCCAAACGTGCATCTCACATCACTGATTCCCTTTTTTGTGGGGTCAGGTTTTATCTCTATTATATCAAATGCATATTTTATTTCTCATATGGCAGTTTTTAGGTATCATCCTGATGTTTACTTACGTTGGTTCTGTTTTCATCTGTGTTTTATCTTATTTCCTCTTTGTTCTCTTGTTTCACAGCGTTCATGTTTTGAATTATTGAAATCATAAAACAGCCACTTTTAAAATTTACCTCCACATACTATAAAGTATTATTACTGTATTTGCACCTGTATTTGAAATGTTCTTCTCCTTGCATGCCACAACATCTGTACATAGATCTCATGGTAGTACATATTATTTTCCTATTTATTCATGTTAGAAATCAGACATATCTTCCCTTGATTGGAGATGAGGGGTGGGGGAGAAACTCTTCATGATTTCCCTACTATCAACTTACATGCTTTTAAAATCTCCTTCTCAAATGCAAATCTGGAAACTCTGGTTGGTTTGCATATCTCCTTAGCTGTGTTCTAGCACTTATCACGGAGAAGGCACTGGTGACCCACTCCAGTACTCTTGCCTGGAAAATCCAATGGATGGAGGAGCCTGGTAGGCTGCAGTCCATGGGGTCGCTAAGAGTCAGACACGACTGAGTAACTTCACTTTCACTTTTCACTTTCATGCATTGGAGAAGGAAATGGCAACCCACTCCACGTTCTTGCCTGGAGAATCCCAGGGATGGGGAAGCCTGGTGGGCTGCCGTCTATGGGGTCACACAGAGTCGGACACGACTGATGCGACTTAGCAGCAGCAGCAGCACTTATCAATCATGCAACTTGTCTTTTCACTGACAGAGGGGCCCTAAATCTCTAAGATCCCTAGGTAACTGGAAATTTCTCCAGGGATATGGCAGAGCATTAGCCACCGTATTCCAAATTCCACGTAGTATTATAAAAGCATATATTCTGTGATTATAATAACATTTAATTAGAATTTGTGACTGTATATGCATTTAATCAAAAACTGTAGGCCATTAAGGATAGGACATAATCAAGACTCCTTCCTCTCTTACATTCTTTCCCCCTCTTGCTTCCACCGGTAAATACTGGAAAGAAACATTTTAGTACTCTGATCAGTCAGATTCAAAGAGAATGATTAGACCACCATTGCTAGTATATGAAGTAACTACCTACCAAAAGCCTCATACATGTGGTAAATGTCTCCTTCCACTGATGGGAAAGTAAGTTTCCCTAGGGTTAGCTATCCCTGGACAGTCCCTGTAACTTTTTTCTCTTTCTCCTGTCCTTTCTTACAACTAGCCAGAGGGTAGTGAGATCCAAGATCCAAGTCTGGGGAAGAATACTATCAATGGGAAAATATAAGTCCATGTTCTAGCCTACCTGCCCACCTTCATGAATTTGGGATAAAATACCAGTTGATAATAAAGTAACAGATAATTATTTCCCTGTCTCTTTAGAGATGTATGAAGAGAAGAAGCAATGATTTAAGGCAGCATAGAGTTGCTCCTCTGTCTCTGTCCTAATTTTATCTAATATGCCTTCAGTTCAGTTCAGTTCAGTTCAGTTCAGTTGCTCAGTCGTGTCCAGCTCTTTGCGACCCCATGAATCGCAGCACGCCATGGACTGTGAAGAAAGCTGAGAGCCGAAGAATTGATGCTTTTGAACTGTGATGTTGGAGAAGACTCTTGAAAGTTCCTTGGACTGCAAGGACATCCAACCAGTCCATCCTAAAGGAGATCAGTCCTGGGTGTTCATTGGAAGGACTGATGCCGAAGCTGAAACTAATATACCTTAGTTTGTTCTAAATGTAGTGGAGAATAAGCAAGTAGTCATTTTTCAGTTGCTTAACCCAACTTGTATTTGTACTATTTTAACTCATATTTAAAAAGTTAGCAAGAAGTAGATAATATAAAAGGTGACCAAGAATAACTCCTATAAGAACACTATAGAAGGCAACAAAAAATCCTGCTATTAGTTAGTTTTTAGTTGCTTGAATCTTCAGAGAAAATAACTGTTTATTGATTAAGTGATACTAAATTCTTCAAATTCTGTCTCAAACTTCTGCTAACATAATAACAATATTGTCTTAGCTATTCAAATAGTACATTTTTATTAATACATTTTTATCTTTCCTCAGATAATGATTTTTAATTACCAGCCCCTCCCACTCAGACTTACCAATTATAGCAACCATATAATATGTTTAATATTATACAATAATATAATTTTAGTCATGTATTATACATACACACGCCATCAATTATATAGAAACTTAATAAGAGAGAAGTGTATTTGATGCCCAGATACAGTTTCAAGAACTCTCCATCAATTTCAGTTTGCAAATACCAAATTCTTTTCCCTTTTCCCTACGATTATTCAAAACATATTTTCTGTAACATGACTCTTTCTGAGACACTTGTAGTATAAACAAGAGTAATAAAGTTCCTAGCATATACTATTGTTTTAACTCTTTTTTTAAATGACCAGACAAGGCATTAGTTATGCCTTCTTCCTTATTTAAACTTGCAATAATTTAGAGCCCTTCCACATAAACAGAACTTTAGAAAGGACCACAGGTTTTTTTTCCCAGCTTGATTTCAAATGGATTATTAGCTCCTGTTTCTATAAATCCTGGAACCACATTCATAGTCACAACAGAGATTCTGACAGGCTCATATTCTGGAAGGCACAGGCCATGCCTACATTACTTTAGGTGATCCCCCTGTCACTTTTCTTCTTTCCTTCCCAGATTTTCCTGACTCCCAGAGTCACTTCTTAGTACTAGTTGGGTTTTTCCAAGGGTCCTTCCACTTCCCATCCCTCACTACATTTTATCACTCTATTATTTATCACTTACTATATGTGCCACAGAAGAATTGCAAACATATTTTCATTTCATATAGAGGGTCTGCATTTACCTGAATAGAATTTGTGGGTTAGCAAAGTTGTTGGAGCTGTCACAATTACCTTTCAGCACTCCTAAGCCTCTTCTTGGTTAAAACACTGCATTTGTTACAGGTGTTGAAATGTTCAGTGAGTTTTTCTTTCTTCCGACTTACTGCAGTCATTTATTGCAGTGATTTTGGGTGAAGTTAGCTTAGGGTAGGTATTTGTGGCGATAAAGCACTCCCCGCTAGAAGATTTCCTACTTCCTCACCTGTTTATTCCTGCTCTCACATTGAGTACTGAAATGTAGTCATTCTATAGCAGAACAATTGTTCTCCCATTTATGATAAGCTAGTCTTTTTCAGGATATGACAGAGCCCATGTGAAAAGTTCTTGTAGGCAGAGTTTTAGACAGCGACAGTCTTAAAAGATTTCCCAAACACATTTCCAAGAAACCCAATGTTTCTGGCTGTAACATTTGTACTTCTGAACTCTACATTGTTGGTACATTCACAGTAAGTGACACAATATGAAATCTGTTTTTTCTTCTGAAGAGAGGAGAATGCTATAAATTCAAGAGTCATGTTTTAAGATTTAATACATGCACACACATGCACACACACACCTCTGTCTGTTTTGGTACTTATATTCTGTGCTTCAGATTTCCCTCAACTTCCAATGGGGCTATGTCCTGCTAAACCCATCACAAGTTGAAAATACTGTAAATAAAAAATCCATATAATACATCTAACCTACCAAACATCATCTTAGCCTAACCTACCTTAAATGTTCTCAGAACACTTACATTAGCTTTCATTTGGGCAAAATCATCCAACACAAACCTAATTTATAATAAAGTGTTGGAAATCTCTGGTAATTTATCAAATGCTGTACTGAAAAACAGAATAACTATATGAGTTTGGAATGGTTGTAAGTGCATCATTGCTTATTCTAGTGATCACATGGTTGGCTCAGGGTGCAGCTGCTACCCTGCCCAGCAAAATGAAGGAGTATCATAGCCCAGGATATGCCATATTGCTGGCCCAGGAAAAGATAAGAATTCAAAATCCGAAGTATGGTCTCTACTGAATCCCTCTCACACCATCATAAAGTGAAAAACGCAAAACAATCAAAATGTCCTAAGTTTGGGACAATCTACTTGAAACCCAGTCACCAGGAACTGCCCACATTCCAAACAAAGGGAAAATGAGCACGTATGTTATTAAAAAGATAAATGTAGAGAGACACTAGATTTGTTCTCCTGTCCCAGTTCCTCAGCAGTCAGCTGGCGATCCTTCTGTGACCAGATAAATATCCTGGAAGACATTCACCAATAAAGATTTGTGAATCATACAGTCTTACATGTATCTCTTTAAGCTGTTTGTTGCCTTTTTGCTTCTTCAAAGAGAAAGTCACCAAACCTAAACCTCCTAACATGACTGTTTTCACTCAACCTGACTTTATCACCTCTTTATCATACATCTTGTGAATAAAGGCTTGACCCTATCCCAACCTCAGATTAGCAGCTCCCAAATTTGCAGGAGTATGAAACTGGACTTGGTAAAATCTTTTTAATGAGTGAGAGGAATACTATTCACATAACAGCCAGCCAGCCAAGACTTGTCTTCTGATCTTTTATTTGACTGTGCTCTGTCTAACGCACCAAACTGACCCAGAGACCCAGACACCATTGGATATCAGACACAGATAAGGAAAGTCAAAGAATCCAGCTAACCTAAAAAGTACTCTGATAAATCTAATAGACATCTTCCAGTTTCAGTAGCCATCACCGAGTTCCTAAACTTTATTTTGGTGGTGGTATTGGGATGGCGGACTCGGGGAGGATAGGGTCAAATTACTGCTTTCAACAACCCCATCCCAGAGTGCATGCTCATTAGAAAATGAAAGGTTTAGCCTTGTTTTCTCTCCAAATTTTAATACACTATGATTTTTAGATTTACAAAATACCAGCACAGCTGATTGAAAGTAAAAGAGAGAGATTATCATAAATTCTTATCTCTTCACAAAGCCTTGAAAGAAGCAGCTCTTTGATGGCTATATGAGGATTTAATTTTCAGTGATTTAGACCAGGTAGTATGGTGTAATAGCAAGAATACTTGTTATAAAAATAGTCTGGGGTTTGAATAATGTTGCATAATTTGCTGACCTCATCATGACATCTTTTGAGCTTCATATTTTCCTTTATATTATAAGGTCACTAACTATCCTTTATTTTATAATTTAAATGGTTTGTTGACTAGATGGAAGGAAAGAGACAGGAAGAAACCAAAAATTATTCAGAGTTTAGATTCTGCATATGAGCATGATTCAAAAATTTATTTTGTTGGGCTCTTTTTCTTTAGAATGAGTCATTTGGATAATTTCCTGTATGGTTTGCAATGAATAAACTCAGTCCAGTTACTTGCCATGTTTGTGGAAAAGCATAATATTCTGAAAATGACTTTAAAAAAAACTCAGCAGAAGCCTCATAGATCAGGGAAGAAAATAGCATGAATGTGATTTATCTCCTTTTAGCCACAAGACAAAATGCAATTTAACAATGAATTAGCAAAATTTAGATAGCAGAAGAAGATATAGGACATAATTATTAGATGAAGTCAACATTAGCAGAAACACCAAATTGGCCAGGTTCACTTGGTTCAATGGAAATAATAAGTAAGAGGAAGATAGCTTCAAAGGATCATGTGTAGGAAGAGACTTTTATACCTGATTAGTTATGGAGGGAGGTACAGAGGAGTATCAGTTCCATAGCCACCACCACCCTTAATTCACATATGAATTTATGTCCTATTTTTGTGTAGTAGGCAGAATAATGGTCCCCCAATGATGTCCATATCTGAATCTCTGAAACCTGTGAATATGTTATTTTGCATGGCAAAAGGGGACTTTGCAGCTGTGATTAAGCATTTTGATGTGGGAGATTAGCCTGGATTATACAGTTGGGTCTAATGTAATCAAAAGTGCCCTTGTAAAAGGGTGATAAATGGGTCACAGCCAGAGAAAATGTGATTGTGAAAGCAGAGGTTCACAGTCAGAAAATATTTGAAAATACATATTATACTAGCTTCCCTGGTGGCCTATGCGGTAAAGCATCTGTCTGCAATTCAGGAGACCTGGGTTCAATCCCTGGGTTAGGAAGATCCCCTGGAGAAGGAAATGGCAGCCCACTCCAGTACTCTTTCCTGGAAAACCCCAAGGATGGAGGAGCCTGGTAGGACATGACTGAGTGACTTCACTTTCATTTTCATTATATTAGCTTTGAAGATAGAGGAAGGGTGTCACAAGCTATGGAACACAGGTATCCTCTGGAAGCTGAAAAAGGCAAGGAAATGGGATTCTCCCAGAGCCTCCAGAGAAAACACAGCCTGACCTACACTTTCATTTCAGTCCAGTGAAATCCATTTCTGACTTCTGACCTCCAGGCTTGTAAGATAATAAATCTGTATTGTTTTAAGTTACTAAATTTGTGGTTTTCCTTCACAGCAGCAGTAGGAAATGAATACACCTTGTTTCCCCAACCACTCATTCATTCCTGTTCCAATTGATCCAATACACAGCAACAAGTTAACCTATCTAAAAAGTCATTTTTATCATAACACTTCTCTGTTCAAAATCTTCAGTGATTCCTCAATTCTCAATTGAAAACATTCACTTCCATTTTGGAAGACTTAAAACTTCCCACCATTCTGGGGAAGTATCTCCATTTAAAAAAAAAAATTCATTGAGGTGAAAACTTAAATTTTAAGAGTACAATAATATTATTGCTGATTACATATATAATACTGTGCGACAGATCTTCAGAAGTTATTTATCTTATTTAACTGAAATTTAATGTTGATTAAAGTTTCCCATTTCCTTCTCTCCATAGGCCCTGGGAAACAACATATCAGCCTTTGAGTTTATAAATTTGACTATTTTAAATACCTTCCTTTTCTCCTCTGGCTTGTGCTTCTCTTCTTTTCTCAGCTATTTGTAAGGAGAAAATATATATATATATATATATATATATATATATATATATATATATATATATAAATGGTCAGTGCAAAGAAATAGAAGAAACAATAGAAAGCAAAAGACCAATTTTCTTCAAGAAAACTAGAGCTAACAAGGGAATATGTCATGGAAAGATGGGCACCATAAAAGACAGAAAGGTATGGACCTAACAGAAACAGAAGATATTAAGAAGAGGTGGCAAGAATACACAGAACTATACAAAAAAGATCTTCATAACCCAGATAACCACTATGTTGTGATGACTCACTTAGAGCCAAAAATCCTGGAGTATGAAGTCACGTGGGCCTTAGGAAGCATCACTATGAACAAAGCTAGTGGAGGTGATGGAAATCCAGTTGAGCTATTTTAAATCCTAAAAGATGATGCAGTAAAAGTTCTGCACTCAACAGGCCAACAAATTTGGAAAACTCAGCAGTGGCCATGGAACCGAAAAAGGCCAGTTTTCATTCCAATCCCAAAGAAAGGCAATGACAACGAATGCTCAAACTACCAGACAATTGCACTCATCTCACACTCTAGCAAAGTAATGCTCAAAATTCTCCAAGCCAGGCTTTAACAATACATAAACCGTGAAATTCCAGATGTTCAAGTTGGATTTAGAAAAGGCAGAAGAACCAGAGATCAAATTGCCAACATCCAATGGATCATCAAAAAAGAAAGAGAGTTCCAGAAAAACATCTATTTCTGCTTTATTGACTATGCCAAAGCCTTTGATGTGTGGATCATAACAAACTGTGGAAAATTCTGAAAGAGATGGGAATACCAGACCACCTGACCTGCCTCCTGAGAAATCTGTATGCAGGTCAAGAAGCAAGAGTTAGAACTGGACATGGAACAACAGACTGGTTCCTAATAGGAAAAGGAGTACATCAAGGCTGTATATTTTCACCCTGCTTATTTAACTTATATGCAGAGTACATTGTGCGAAATGCTGGGCTGGATGAAACACAAGCTGGAATCAAGATTGCCAGGAGAAATAGCAATAACCTCAGATATGCAGATGACACCACCCTTATGGCAGAAAACAAAGAGGAACTAAAGAACCGCTTGATGAAAGTGAAAGAAGAGAGTGAAAAAGTTGACTTAAAATTCAACATTCAAAAAACTAAGATCATGACACCTGGTCCCATCACTTAATAGCAAATAGATGGGGAAACAGTGGAAACAGTGACAGACTTTACTTTCTCGGCCTCCAGAATCACTGCAGATGGTGACTGCAGGCATGAAATTAAAAGACATTTCTCCTTGGAAGAAAAGCTATGACCAACCTAGACAGCTTAATAAAAAGCAGACATTAATTTGTCAACAAAGGAGCATCTATCAAAGCTATGGTTTTTCCAGTGGTTGCGCATGGATGTGAGAGTTGGATGATAAAGAAAGCTAAGCACTGAAGAATTGATGCTTTTGAACTGTGGTGTTGGAGAAGACTCTTGAGAGTCCCTTGTACAGCAAAGAGATCCAACCAGTCCATCCTAAAGGAAATCAGTCCTGAATGTTCATTGGAAGGATGGATGCTGAAACTGAAGCTCCAGTACTTGGGCCACCTGATGCAAAGAACTGACTCACTGGAAAAGACCCTGATGCTGAGAAAGATTGAAGGCAGTAGGAGAAGGGGACAACAGAGGATGAGATGATTAGATGGCATCACCAACTTGACGGACATGAGTTTGAGCAAGCTCTGGGAGTTGGTGATGGACAAGGAGGCCTGATGTGCATGGGGTCACAAAGAGTCAAACACAACTGAGCATCTGAACTGAACCAGTTTTTTTTTTTTTTTTTTTTAATTTTTTTTCCCCTTTATTTATTTATTTTTTCAGTGGGTTTTGTCATACATTGATATGAATCAGCCACTGAACCAGTTTTAAATACCTAACATAAGTGGAATTATACAGTGTTTGTTTTTCTGTGTCTGGTTATTTCATTTAGGTTAATATCCTCACAGCTCATTCATGTTGTCAAATATCACAAAATTTCTCCCTTTTAAAGGCTGAATAGTATTCCATGGTGTGTATATACCACATTGGCTGTATGTATTCTTCTCTCTATACACATTTAGTTTGTTTCCACATCTTAAGTCTTTCCAGTAGTTCTTCAATGAGCATACGTGTGCTATTATTTCTTTGAAACTCTGCTTTAAATTCTTTTATATATTATATGTATGTACAGACATACACAGAATGAAGCAAGCATTGCTGGATCATATAATCATTCTAACTGCAATTTTTTTAATACCATTTTCAATAGCAGTTGCACCATTTTGCTTTCCCACTAACGATGCTCAAGTGTTTTTCCACATCCCTGCCAACACTTTGTCTTTTGTTTTTTTGATGATAGTAATCCTGGCAGGTATAAGTAGTTATATATTTGTAGTTTTGATTACATTCCCTTGATGATTAATGAAGACCATTTTTTCATATATCTATTGGTCATCTGTGTGCCTTCTCTGGAGAAAAGTCCATTCAAGTTCTTAGACCTATCAGATTAATAGATTTTTCTGTTATTGAGTTGTAAGAGTTTCTCATAGGATTAACCTCTTATTAAATATTTTCTCCCAGTCTATAGGTTGACTTTCCAGTCTTGTTTCCTTCACTGAGCAGCCTTTTAGCTTGATGTAGCCCCACTTTTTAATTTTTGCTTTTATCACCTGTGCTTTTGGTATCATAACCAAGAATCAATACAAAGATCAATCTCATGAAGGTTTCTCCCTATGTTTTCTTCTAGGAGTGTTACAGCTTCAGGTCTTACGTTTTACTCCTACTTTAACCCATTTTGTACTGATTATTTGCTGAATCTTGTTAAAATAAAAGTCCAATCTCATTATTTTATGTGTGGATAGGTGGCACCAGTGGTAAAGAACCCACCTGCCAATACAGGAGACATAAGAGACATGGGTTCAATCCCTGGGTCAGGAAGATCCCCTGGGGGAGGAAATGGCAACCTAGTCCAATATTCTTGTCTGGAGAATCCCATGGACAGAGCAGCCTGGTATGCTACAGTCCATAGGGTCACAGAAAGTTGGACACAACTGAAGCAATTTAGCATGCATGCATGCCTCCACTTTTCACAACACTGTTTGTTGAAGAGACTTTTATCTCCCTATTATGTATTCTTGGCACCCTTGTCAAAAATCAACTGACTATTCACTTATGGACATACTTCTGGACTCTATTCTGTTCTATTGGTCTATATGACTGTCATTATGCTAGTTCCATGCTGTTGTGTTTACTGTAGTTTCATAATATATTTTAAATCAGGAAGTATGATGTCTCCAGGTTTGCTCTTTCTCAGGTTTGATTTGGCTGTTCTTGGGCTTTGTGGTTTCATGTGAATGCCCACAGCTAACATCATACTCAATGGTCAAAATCTGAAATATTTTTATCTAAAATCATGAATAAGGCAAGAATGTGCACCCTGGACACTTCTATTTAATACAGTACTGGAAGGTTTAGCCCCAGCAATTAGACCAAAAAGAAAAAAAAAACTTAAAGGCATCCAAATTTAAAGAATTAAAACTATCCCTGCTTGAAGATAGCTTGCAGATATCCCTGCTTGTCATCTTATATATGATCTTATATACAGAAATTCTTAGACTTCTTTAGAAAAAAACTGTAACAACTAACAAATGAATTCAGTAAATTTGCAGGATACAAAATCAACATAGAAAAATTCATTGTTTTTACACATTAGATGCAAACTATCTGGAAGGAAATTTGGAAAACAATCCCATTTACAATAGTACCAAAAAGAATGAAATACTTAGGAATACACTTAACTCAGGAGACGAGAGATTTATATACTGAAAACTACAAAACATTGATGAAAGAAATCAAAGGCGGCACAAATGGAAAGGCATCCTATGGTCACAAATTAGAAGACTTAAAATTGTTCAGATATCCAAGCTACCCAAAAATATCTACAGACTCAATTTAGCCCCTATCAAAATCCCAGAGTAATTTTTTTTTCTTTGCAGAAACGGAAGTCATATTTCTTATCACCAACCATCCTCCCAAATTTAGGCATCAGTACTGATCTGCACAAATCTTTATTCCAGCTAAACAAAGAAAGAAAAATAAACGTCTGCCTTCTTTAAGCTATCTGCTATACTCAAGAATACGTCATCCTAACTAGTACATTTGGCATACCTATAGCTGCTTTACAACCAGTTTATACCAGCATAACCATGCTGAATATTAAATTAGGAAATTCTATTATATGGGTTATTCAGACAAGTTCTACCTAAAAATGCTGTAGAGTAGTATCAGAGGCAGGAAGTTCACCCTCTGAGTTTTGCTGGTACAAACCTGGGCAACCCCCCGATATATTGCTGAGTGGACAAAACTAGTATTAGCGACAGTGTCAGAGTCATGCTCTGGGCCCAGCTGCTATTTTGGAAGAGCCAACATTTGCAGAGGCAAAATAGTAGAGTACACAAGAGGTGTTATAGCACCGGTGGCAATATCATCATGACTTCTGTAAATTCAGACTCTCCACACATACAGAGTAGTCAGTCACCTCTGAGATGTAGCCAGTCACCTCTGAGATGCTAAAGGTTAAGGTGCCAGAAATATTCACTATCCTTTTAATTAAGTCATTGAAATGTACATGCTTCCCAGAATCAAATCAGACCAGGGCAACATTTAGTCAGTAAAAGCTATGACAAACAAAAGATCAAGCTATTCATTTCTAAATAAATCAACAACTGATTGAAAATTATTAAACCAGATGAATAATTTATCTGAGTAAATAAGCAGTTGCATGATCTTATATATTTTAACTTAGAGAATAAAAAGAATTTTAAATGTGTTTTACTTATTTATTAATTTATACTGCCATAGCAGCTGTAGCATATTTTGAAGATTACCACAAACATTCTCAGATAGAAGCAAATCTTATACAGTTAGAATTTTGTAAAAGGAGTTGCTTTTCTACTTTTCAGACACTGGACACCAAATTCTTGACTATGATTACGACATAGTACCTGTCCAGTGATGGTTTACCTATCTGTAAAAATACCTGAGAGGTATTTCACTTTAGGACATCATATTTTTTAAAAGAAGACACACATGGGGAAATGACATCACTAACTAAGAATACTGAAACTCACGCAATAAGTAAAGAACTATAAAGATATCACAATAAACGTAAACTACAAAACTCCGATCAACATTTACTCATAACCCATCTTTAGCAGGAACCTGGTGACATCATTACATTAGCTGACTATTGGTAAGAGAAGTGTGTCTCTTCTAGCCTGTCTACTATTTTTATTTCACCATAATGATTCACCGATGTTCCTTCACATTTTAAATCCTAATAATTAATTTTGGAACTTGTTCAATTTATTGTATCAAGGACTAATAATGGAAGAGAATTCTGTCTCCTCTCCATTGTTTTTTTGTCAAACTTAGTTAGAGAGTCTTTGTCTGTTGTATCTTTTAAGATTTTTCTTTCTCTCAATATGATCGCATAATTGTTTCCCCCAGTTACTAACAGCAGTGGTTCTCAAATATGGCCCACTGCACCAGAATCACTAGAGAATTTGTTAAAAATTCAAATTTCAAACCATACTCTCATAAAATACTCTAGGTGAGGCCTAGAAAACTATAGTTTAGTAAGGTGTCCAGGGCTTCCCTGGTAACTCAGATGGTAAAGAATCTGTCTGCAATGCAGAAGACCCAGGTTCAATCCCTGGGTTGGGAAGATCCCCTGGAGGAGGGAATGGCAACCCACTCTAGTATTCTTGCCTGAATTCCATGGACAGAGGAGCCTGGTGGGCTAAAACCCATGGGATTGCAAAGTGGGACACGACTAAATGACTAACGCTTTCCTTTTTCACAATGTGTCCAGACTCATAAACAAAAGCACAGTCAGTTTTGGGAAACTCATTAGAGCAAATTCACCCTTGCTATCTGAACCAGCAGAGGCTGAGCCACTGCTCTTTTTATCTTTCTTAAGTTCTTTGGGATATTCATGTTACTACAACTGACAGATGTGAAATGGGAAGGGGTCCAAAAATCTCACTCTAAATTTTGATAAACAGATGTATTTTCTAGAATGAAACATGACACTAATTCAATCTGGAAAAGTTTAATCTCTAAGAGGCAGAAATTTTTATTCCATGTTTCTTCCTCAGAAACATCATCATACCTCCTGTAGTGACAATTACTTCATCTTTTACATTTATTCTCAGATAACTGACTTATATAACTCAGGGAAAGAACAATGAAAAACCATTAGGAAAACTGTTGAATAACCAAATTAAAGCATGAAGTATGATGCTCAAGCACTGATGAGGGCAGTGATCTTTAGACGGAAGCAAAAGGGAAAGTTTTGAATTCTAACCAAATTTGAGCAGTCAGGTGTGAAATCTGGGGTCAAAGAGGGGAACAGGTCAGACACCCAACAAGTCCTGCAAAGTAGGTCTTAAAACAGAAGTCTGAGGTCAGAAGAAACAGGAAAGAGTTAATGATTTTAGGCAAGTCTGGAGAGCTCAGCAGAATCTTGAAGGTCAAGGCAGGTACAGAATCCAACAGCGTAGAGAATTTGAAGCCACAGAATTCATGGGTAGACACAGTAAAGAAGCTCTGAGCCTAAGGCAGTGAGTGATTTTCTCTGCTCATGTCATTTTCTACCTCCTGTTAGATACATGTGGCCCTGAGACCATAGGTGTGTGATCACTGACAGAAGCTCACAGACCAAAAGGTACAATATGTACCCAAGTGAAGTAAGGGCAGAAGTGTGACAATTACTGGTTGCTTTTAAATGTTAAAAGTGCCCAGCAGGCAATTTATTCTACTGTTTATTCATTCCTCCCCTCTACCTCACAATGAACAAGGCAAGCTCTGGTCCCAGCATGCTGTATGTTTACAATGCAAGAAAGACCTCAGCAAATCTTTCATCTCAAGTCTTTCAGGCAGCTTAATTCCTCATTAGCATTCATAAAGGCCAATTCAGTAGGTCAAACTCTGTTGTAGAAATTAAAATAGTATAACCAGAGAAAGATTCTTTATATCCACTTGAATAAGAAAATTGAAGTTGTTGGTGGGAGGCATGGAGTACTCAACCTTCACAACAATGTAGGATTTAAAAAAAAAAAAAAAAAAGCCTTTAAAGTGTGATATTGTGTAACTCATTGAATATCTCTAGGCCTCAGAGGTCAAAGTAAGTTAACATACAACAAAGTACCTGGAAGAATAGCACTATTAATATTATTATTAATTTTATTAATTATATTCATTATGTCTTTGGCCAGTATCTTATTTTGGCTAAACATATTTACAGGAGTATCCAATTGCAAATACTCACATATTGATAACACAGAGAGCAAAAACATTCCTAAAAATGATCAAAATTTTAAGTTATGCAATTTTTAAAAAGAAGACAGTAAGAACCAGGACAGGAGAAAATACAGTCAAGATTTAACACTGCTTCTTATTTTCATATGTATTTTCTTCTTTTTAATTGCACAAAAATATTAGAAAAAAATTTAAGTAGTGGTAAATATGATACCAATTGATATTTGTATCTAAGTACATGGTCAGCTCTGCTTTTGATAAGCAAATTCCCAAGGAACATAAGGAGATAGAAGTAAAACATGATAAAGAATCATGTTATTCCTGCTAGACCTCTATTCCACACTCCCAACTTAGGACTCTACTGAACTAGTGTGAGCCTTGAGAACATCTTCTGCCATATCCAAATGATTCTGAGAGGCTCAGAACCAAAGATAGGCTGAAAGACTTTCCTTATTTCTATATCTATGGTCAAACAAGTCTCCGTATTCTTACCTTCTTACCTCTCCAATGCAGGTAAACACCAAGTACAAATAAAGAGAGAAGCTAGAGAATTAGTGCCAGCGCCTTGAGTATAGCAGGTGTAGTTTACACACTCAGACACACTCAATGCTTCCACAAGCAGAGATGTAGCTCACATGTAGGACAAAGAAAAATTAAACTGACAAATGACAGCTGAAAGTGCTCAATCCTTAGCCTTTTCTAAACTCTATTTGCTGCACTACTGATACTCCATATAAAATAGATAACTAATGAGAACATACGATATAGCACAGGGAACTGTACTTAATGCACTTTGGTAACCTGAATGGGGAGGAAGTCCAAAGAGAGGGGACATATGCATATGTGTGACTGATTCATTTTGCTGTGCGGTAGAAACTAATACAACATTGTAAAGCAACTATACTGCAAAAAAAACTAATTAATAAAAAAGACAGTTCATTAAGGACTGTCACTTGAAAAACAGGTGCAATAAGCCCACCTGTAAAATTAGTTTCTATGCATATCTCTCTGGTAATAAAAAAAACAAATTGGGCGTTTAGGCACTGGCTATTCATTTTTTGTAGATACGCTTCTCTTTTATAATTAAAAAAATTTTTCCATGTATTAAAAAACTAAATGCTGTAAGTAAAAAGAATATGTATTGATACACATAAAATTCTACATCCGAATATAGGCAATGTATCCTCCTTAAGTGTTCATGAAATCGTCATAAAAATTGATTATGTGTTCAACCACTAAGCAAACATCAATAAATACCAAAATTTGGAAAGAATACAGGTAACATTCTCTGATAATGACACAACCAAGAACAAAAATTCCTCCAGCTGGCATGTTACACTAGTGCTTCTCATCAATATTTCTGTTATTTCTACTTTTTGTCATTCCATGATGCAACAGGATTGTGTTGCATGCCTACACCCTTGAATGTAGGCATGATGTTGTGACTTGAATTAGCCAATTAAGTATTTAAGTATTTAAGGTGTGATTCTCTATTCCTCTCCATCATGTGCTGCAGTGACTGGCAACATTTCAGATGGTTCTGAGTGAGCATTAATGGAGCACAGCCCTTGACTGACCCTAATGGACTAGGAAGTTAGTGCTAATCTATTCTGAATTGACAGAAACAAACCTTGGATTAAGGTTAAAAGTCCAAATTAAAATTATAGAATATATACAGAAAAAAAGATAACAAAAACATTGTATATCAAAAGCTATGAAAACACACCATGTTGAAAGTTATGCTTTAAGAACACATAGAACTGTTTAAGAAGAGCCTTTCTTCTACAGTATTGCCATTAATGTGACCCAGTTTCAAAACTCAAAGTATCCCTACCTCTTCCAAAATTCACATTTCCAGGATTTAAAGTCCAATTGGTCCAGCTTCAGGCAGTTATAGAACCAAAACTGTGGGACTCAATAGCACAGACATAGCCTCATAAGCTTTTGAAGCCCTCCACTGTGTTCCAAGGCCATTTCCAGAGGGGGAAAATTATTATTATAATACATTTCACCACTAGGCCACCTGCTGCCTACAATGAGTCAACAGTCTAGAGTCTGGACTTGGCAAACAGTGGCACCAAAACAGAGCTACTAGCTGGAAGATTACTACATGATGTTCAGTCGTCTTCCATGAGAACATCCTTGGCATTAGTTATCCATGACAGGGTTATCAGCTGAATATGAAAGTAAAACAACATACATGGGAAAATGTATGCTCTAAGTCAGTTTCTGCCAGAACTGTCAGGAATTCTAAACTGAGAGTCTATAGACTGATCAAGCTCAATTATAATTCTATGTACATTCCATGTGAAGAGACTTTGTGTCTGTGGAGATAAATATAAATAACCTGCATTTCTCTGAATTAATCAGGCAGGTCATTTTGTCCCAGCTTTGCTTGGCATGATTGCATGTCCTAACTCCCACAATCACCACAAAATCTGGCACAGGTTTTCCAAGCTTTCTTTCTTGTCCTCTCCATCCAGACAGAGCATTTGCATCTAACTTGCCTCTTGCCTTTGATGGGACAAAAGCCAATTTAATTCGGCAAAGCCCACTCTTTAAGCAGCTTCCAGAGCAGAATATTTACTCCAAAAGGAGCCATGGACATCACCAGTCCCTCTTCAGCAGCAAGAGCAGGGGGAGAAAGATCATCCAGATGGTTATGCTGGAAGTCTTTTCTCTCTTCTGGACCTACCCAGGGATGGATTTCGGATCAAATGAATGCTAGTGGACCCCTTTCAAGGCATTAAATGTAATTAGTTGTTAATTATTATCGTTTAAGGACTCTGCTGAGTGGCTATCAAGGCACCATCTGGACAGTTCATCACATTCACTGGGGAAACCCTGAAATCTCCATCCAAAACTGTGTGTCACTTGAAGACATTTACAATACTTGTCAAAAATCCTTGTATCCAGTGGGAAACTTGTTCACAGATGGCTGATATTAAAGGCAGAAATGCTCTTTCTGTGGGTCAAAATTCCACTTTATAGTGTTTGTACTTTAAAATATCCAGTCTTGAATGGGGATAAAGAGTAGCATGTTTTCTTACATCTTTAACAATACTGTATATCATTTGCGGCATGTGGTTGCAAACAACAGAAAATGACATCATAATCTGAAGGTGCACGAGAATTTATTGCAATGATATCAGAAGACTGGAGGGCCAAAACTTGACAAGTGAGTTCTGGAGGGCTATGCAGAAGATAACCAGCAAAGGGCACAATGCTGTCATCATATTGTGATGACAATCATATATCATATATGATAGCATCATATTATGCTATCAAGTGCTCAAGATTCAAAGTCCTACAAGATTATATCTGTTGGCCAAGGCTGTTTTATCAGTATAAAAAGATAAAGGAGTCATATCTCCTTCAGTTCATGCAGTAGGAGATGAGTATTGCCTTCAAGTAAAAGGTCTCCAAATTAATATGATGGTACAATTAGAAGCTTGCCTAGAAGGTTAATATCCCCAAATGGAGAATATAAACTAAATTATTTTACCACATATCAAATGCCTCTTTGACAGCTAAAAAAGAAACCTGTTTTCCAATTATATTTGGAAAATGAGCCAACCATTAACCAAATGTATATGCACATTCTACTAAGAGGTTATTATAGGGGAATATTGGCAATTGTAGATGAAGTACTTTCCTTGGCTTTTAAGACTAATATCAAAAAGAAAAAAACATGCTCTTCTCCAAGATAAAATACTGGCCTCAGTTGGCCATTTCAAAATCTAATGATATTTTTACAGGTTCATTAATTTTTGTATTTATTTATTGCATAGGCATCTATTAAATTACTTGCATGTTACCATATAAGGTGATGGTGGATCGACACAAAATAGTATTTAGTACTGTCTCTACTTAGTCTAACTGGGAAACTAATATATATCTATCCAAAACAATTAGTAAACAAGATAATATGAATAACATGATTTGATGAAAGTCATTTCAAATCATATATATTCTCAAACAAGGACCTACTCATAGCACAGGGAACCATAGTCAATTCTTATAATAACCTCTAATGGAAAGAACACCAAAGGCAGAACGCCAAAGAGTTGATGCCTTCAAACTGTGGCGCTGGAGAAGACTCCTGAAAGTCCCTTGGACAGCAAGCAGATCAAACCAGCCAGTCTTAAGGGAAATCAACCCTGAATATTCACTGGAAGGACTGATGCTGAAGCTCCAGTATTTTGGTCACCTGATGCAAACAGCTGACACTCTGGAAAAGTCCCTGATGCTGGGAAAGATTGAGGATAGAATGAGAAGAGGACATCAGAGGATGAGATGGCTGGATGGCATCACTGATGCAATGAACACGAACTTCAGCAAACTCTGGGAGATGGTGAGGGACAGGGAGGCTGGCATGCTGCAGTCCATGGGGTTGCAAAGAGACATGACTGGACAACTAAACAACAACAACAAAAATAATGGAAAAGAATCTAATATATATATAACCAAATCAATTTGCTACACACCTGAAACATCAAAAATCAACTATACTTCAGCAAATTAAAAAACTTAAGACACAGGGAAAAACTATCCTGATGCTTACTTAATACTCAATTTTTCACAGGGTCTTTTAGGCCTAGGAAATAGATATGGCAGGAAAGCCAATTTTGTCCTTCCCATCTGCTATGTAATATGCCCAGATGTTACAAATTTGCTCCTTTTACCAGATATGTAGGTATATCTTATCCAGCTCTAGAAACCTATATGTTCCTTCTATTTCATCTTGTTAACTCTAGTTTATCCTTCCAGATTCAGCTCAGACATACCACCTATAGGAAGAATTTCCTGATGCACACTTCCCAGATCTTCAATCTGTGTTCCGAACATCCTGTAGTATGTGGTCTTAATGGCACCAAAGCCTAATCACTCGAAATTTATCCCCACCCCTGTTCCCCTACTTCACTTCATTTCACCTACCTTTTGAAAAGGAGGAAGAGTAACAACGGAGGTCAAGGACAAAATGGAATTCTTAGGGACATACATGTGACCAGAACCATGAATGATAGAGTTGGGGGTCAGGGTGGTGAAGAAAAGGATTGTTAAAAGAATTTGATGAGAAAATGCTGACCTTTAGGGACTTGGCAGTGCCCAGAAGTTCTTATCAAGTTAAATAATACCCCTCAGTAGATTCCAATGTTTCCCTTCTTTAGCATGCTTAGCTGACTAGTTATCAACTGCACTATGGCAAGACTTGTGGACTGGTATTATTGTTGTATCTCAGTGTGGAATAGATAGGTAAGGTTCAGGCTCCGCACCTCTATGACAGAATCAGAGTAACACTGGAAACTATGGTAAATATTCCTGCAAAACAGATGCTATCAATCACAGTCATCCGTGAATTTAACATAGGTTTAATATAAAGACTAAATAGGATAAAAGAGGTAAAAAGGCAAAAAGTAAACAGTAAAGTATCACAAAAATGGCAACTAAAAGAAGTAGATACTCCCCTAGGGTTCTAAGAACCTCTTAGAAGCTTAGAAAAAAGATCCTTAAGACCTGGATGCACATCTCCAAAAACAAGCCACTGCCAACCGGCACTGGTACCTCCAGAACTCAGAGGAGGACCCTGACCGAGCCAGAACTCAGACCCACAGGAGGGATACCAGCTGGCTAGTGTTGGTAATCCGGAAACATTCAGTGATGCTAGTACAGGGAGTATGAAAAAGAAAATGGAACTTGGAACCACCCACTGCTACTGGGACCAAATGCCACATTCTAAATGAAGGACCATTACAAGGATGACTCTGATGGGATCAGGAAACAAAAAAGAAAAAGCAAGCCCCATTTCCTCCTTCAGCCTTACAATTTCTCTCTAGTTCCCTGTTTATAGTGCCTAATAGGAGCCAGCAGCCAAAAAGGAATTGTAGTTTACAGGGTCCCAACCACAGTGTTACAAAGCCAAAGCTGGGGGATATGCACTTGTCAATTAGTAAGGAAGGCAATGGGCAGGAAATGAATCTCTTCAGTTAAAGTCCAGTATCAACTCCTCTCCTTTCTGTCCCCTTTTAGATTTTAGATTCTCTTAAGGTTAAGTTTTCAAGACCTCTGAGGATATCCCAGAGATATTGCCATGATCCTTACAGTTGCACTTTTTTAATCAAACTTCTGAGATGAACCAACTTGTCCATCCATTAGAGGATAGCCTTTAAGTTGCTTCTAAATTGTCCATTGTGGACATTGTCCACATGTCCATTCCCTACATTGCCTTGCTGATTAAAAAAAAATTCATAAACAGTGACTAATTTCTTGCATCTTTTATCACCCTAAATTCTGATCCAATTAAAAAAAAACTTTTTAAGAAAATCTTTCTTGATCTTGTCTAGAAATTCAGGGATCCATTATACTCTAAAAAATGTCTGACCTAGATAAAGAGTTACCACACTGTACAAGGAATAATGAGTCTCATCTCTCGGCAACCATGAGCTGCTGCTGCTGCTGCTGCTAAGTCGCTTCAGTCGTGTCTGACTCTGTGCGACCCCATAGACGGCAGCCCACCATGCTCCCCCACCCCTGGGATTCTCCAGGCAAGAACACTGGAGTGGGTTGCCATTTCCTTCTCCAATGCATGAAAGTGAAAAGTGAAAGTGAAGTCGCTCAGTCATATCTGACTCTTAGCGACCCCACAGCCTACAGCCCACCAGGCTCCTCCATCCATGGGATTTTCCAGGCAAGAGTACTGGAGTGGGTTGCCAGTGCCTTCTCCAACCATGAGCTGTCAGGCACAATTAGCTTTCAGACACATTTATCAACCCTTATTCTTTAAAAAAAAAAAAAATTTTTTTTTTTAAGTCTCTATATACCCTTCTCTAAGCAGCATTAACCAATACAGACAAAATGAAAGGTAAGTTTTCCAAGAGCCTCATAAGGCTGCACTCCAGCTGAGTAACATGCACAATACTCTTAGTGAAATAATGATGGATGGTTTTTTCCATTCCTAAGCACAACACTGAGTTAAAATCAACACTGCATGACTCACTTTTAAAACTCTTCTGACAGTTCTACCCTGTAGCTTGGCCTTAAGCCTGTCTTGCCTTTATGGGCTATCAGATTTGTTCAGGGATCCCCAACAAGCAGCAGCCCTCAGTACCTGCAGCTTAGCGGCTCACTACAGAGGAAACATTCTTTCCTGCCTTTGAATCTACTATAGCAATTTCTCCCCCTCTGATTTTTATAGCTTGTGTCCAGTTGGTCAGCCAAGCATATCTGCAATGAAAGGAAAATCGCTTTGGGGAGGTAACATGGACTGCTTAGAGAGAAACAATAAACATAAGAAAGATTCTCTACAGTTTATTCTCTCTCAATTTTTGGAAAGTATCTTTCACACCTCCCTTCAGAATTGAGAAGTATAAAATCATTGTTCAACTTGATAAATTAACTTTTACAATGACAACCTTAGGTACTGTGTTAGAGACAATAAACCAAATAGTCTCAAAGTTCAAAAAGACTTCTGACAATCCAGTAGGAATAACACACTTCTCTTCATCATTCAACATTTTATTTTAACCAAGGAGAGATGAGGGTCTATGACCCTTTCCCTTAATTTTGTAAGTGCTCTGTGATTGCTTTAATGGACAGAATACTGCAGAAGTGACGCCGTGCCTGTTTCTCAGCCCAGACATTATGAAACTGACAGATCCACTACCTGTGTTGGAACACTGACTCCTTTTTTTCTGAAATGTAATTTACATAAAGCACTGTATAAGTTTCAGGCAGACAAAATGTGTTGATTCGATACATTTATATATTGCAATATGATTAATACCTTAGCATTAGCTAACACCTCTATCACATCATATAATTATCATCTCTTTTTTGTAGGGAGAACATTTAAGATCTGGTCTGTTAGCAAATTTGAAGTATATAATACACTATTGCATACTACAGTCACAATGCTGTGCTCCGGAATTCATTTATCTTCTAGTTGCTAATTTGTACCCTTCAACAACACATTCCCATTTCCCCTCATCACAAGCCCATGGTAACCACCATTCTACTCATCATTTCTATGAGTTCAACTCGTTTAGATTTCACACATAAATGAGAATATACAACACCGAAATGATCACTCTTAAAAACTTGGTACAGTGCTGTGTTGGGAAAGCTGGAAAGCTGCATGTAAATCAATGAAGTTAGAACATATCCTTACACCATACACAAAAATAAACTCAAAATAGATTAAAGACCTAAATATAAGACATGACACCACAAAACTCCTAGAAGAGAGCACAGACAAAACATTCTCTGATATAAATTGTTGTCTTAGATCAGTCTCTCAAGGTAATAGAAATAAAAGCATAAATAAATAGATGGGACCAAATCAAACTTACAAGCTTTCACACAGCAAAGGAAAACCAAAAACCAAAAAGACAACCTACAGAATAGGAGAAAATATTCACAAATAATGTGACTGAAAGGGGGTTAATTTCCAAAATTTATAGGCAACTCATACAACTCAACTACAAAAAACAAGCAATCCAATTAAAAAAAAAAAAAAAACAACAACAACTAGGCAGAAGACATAGACATTTCTCCAAAGAAGACATACAGGTAGCCAAAAGACATATGAAAAAAATGGTCAAAATCAATAATTATTAGAGAAATGCAAGTCAAAGTTATAAATGAGGTACCACCTCAAACTGGTAGGGATAGGCATCATCAAAAAGTCTACAAATAACAAATACAGGAGAGAGTATGGAGAAAAGGGAACCATCCTGTCGGTGGGAATACAAATTGGTACGCCACTGTGGGAAACAGTATGGATTTTTCTTAAAAAACTAAAAATAAAGTTGCCATATGATCCAGCAATCCCACTCCTGGGCACACATCTGGAGAAAACGATAATTCAAAAAGACACCTCCTCGGTGTAACTAGCAACACTATTTATAGTAGCCAAGACATGGAAACAAATTAAATGTCCACTGACAGATGAATGGATAAAGAGGATGTGGTTCATAAGTACAATCGAATATTAATCAACCATTTAAAGAATAAAAAGCCATTTTCAGCAACATAGATGGACGTAGAGATTATCATACTAAGTGAAGTAAATCAGTCAGAGAAAGACAAATATCATATGAAATCAGTTATATGTGGAATCTAAAAAATATATATATAAATGAACTTATTTACAAAGCAGAAATAGACTCACAAATATAGAAAACAAACTTACAGTACTAAAGCAGAAAGTGGGGAAGGATAAATTAGGAGTTTGGGATTAACATATACACACTACTACTATAAAATAGATAAACAACAAGCACCTATATACCATATTGAACGGGGAAGTATATTCAGTACCTTGTAATAACCTAAAATGGGAAAGGATCTGAAACTATATATATTATGTCTGAATCACTTTGCTGTACACCAAAACCTGACACATCATTATAAATCAACTATACTTTAATCTAAAAGAAATGAAAAGAAGAACTGAGGACTCAGACTAAAATCCTGCTGAGTTCCAGATAATAGTTAGCATCAACTTGCCAGTAATATGAGTAAGTTATCTTGCAAGTGGATCTCCTGGCCCCAGGGGAGGCTGATTGTTTAAGCTTTATTGATGCATAATAGCTTTACAATATTGTGTTGAGCCTGACTACTGACCTACGAAATCATGAGCAAAATAAAACTGCTTTGAGAGAGTCTATTTCGGGATAGTTTAATAGTCAGTAAACAAAAAACTGGATAAAAAAGATTTACTGAGCATGGCCGCACCCATCTGAACAAGACCCAGTTTCCCCCTCAGTCTCTCTCTCTCTCATCAGGAAGCTTCCATAAGCCTCTTATCCTTCTCCATCAGAGGGCAGACAGAATGAAAACCACAATCACAGAAAACTAACCAATCTGATCACATGTACCACAGCCTTGTCAAAGTCAATGAAACAACAAGCCATGCCGTGTAGGGCCACCCAAGACAGACGGGTCATGGTGGAGAGTCCTGACAAAACGTGGGTCACTTTCGAAGGGGATGGTAAACCATTCCAGTATTCTTGCCTTGAGAACCCCATGAACAGTATGAAAAGGCAAAAAGATAGCTCCCCAGGTCGGTAAGTGCTCAATATGCTTTCTGGAGAAATAACTCCAGAAAGAATGAAGAGATGGAGCCAAAAAAAAAAAAAAACAACACCCAGTCGTGGATGTTGGTGATGGAAGTAAAGTCCGATGCTGTAAAGAACAATATTGCATGGAACCTGGAATGTTAGTTCCATGAATGAAGGCAGTTTGGAGGTGGTCAAACAGGAGATGACAAGAGTGAACATCGACATTTTAGGTTGGACTAGAATGGGAGAATTTAAGTCAGATGACCCTTATATCTATTACTGCAGGCAAGAATCCCTTAGAAGAAATGGAGTAGCCATCATAGTCAAAAGAAGAGTCCAAAATGCAGTACTTAGATGCAGTCTCAAAAACAACAGAATGATCTCTGTTCATGTCCAAGGCAAACCATTCAACATCACAGTAATCCAAGTCTATGCCCCGACCAGTAATGCTGAAGTAGCTGAACTTGAACGGTTCTATAAGGACCTACAAGACCTTCTAGAACTAACACCCAAAAAAGATGCCCTTTTCATTATAGGGGATTGGAATGCAAAAGTAGGAATTCAAGAGATACCTGGAGTAACAGGCACATTTGGCCTTGGAGTACAAAATGAAGCAGGTCAGAGACTAACAGAGTTTTGCCAAGAGAAGGCACTAGTCAGAGCAAACACCCTCTTTCAACAACACAAGAGAAGACTCAACACATGGACATATGACCAGATGGTCAATAATGAAATTAGATTGATTATATTCTTTGCAGCCAAAGATGGAGAAGCTCTATACAGTCAGCAAAAACAAGACCAGGAGCTGACTGTGGCTCAGATCATGAATTCCTTATTACCAAATTCATACTTAAATTGAAGAAAGTAGAGAAAACCACTAGACCATTCAGGTAGGGCCTAAATCAAATCCCTTATGATTATACAGTGGAAGTGACAAATAGAATCAAGGGGACTGGATCTGATAGAGTGCCTTAAGGACTATGGACAGGGCTTCAGACATTGTATAGCAGACAAGGATCAAGACCATCCCCAGGAAAAAGAAATACAAAAAGGCAAAATGGTTGTCTGAGGAGGCCTTACAAATAGCTGTGAAAAGAAGAAAAGCTAAAGGTAAAGGAGAAAATGAAAGATATACCCATTTGAATGCAGAGTTTCCTCAGTTGAACCGTGAATTTCCAGATGTTCAAGTTGCATTTAGAAAAGGCAGAGGAACCAGAGATCAAATTGCCAACATCCGTTGGATCAGTGAAAAAGTGAGGGAGTTCCAGAAAAACATCTACTTCTGCTTTATTGATTATGCCAAACCATTTGACTATGTGAATCACAACTGTGGAAAATTCTTCAAGAGATGGGAATACCAGACCACCTGACCTGCCTCCTGAAGAATCTGTATGCAGGTCAGGAAGCAACAGTTAGAATAGGACATGGAACAACAGACTGGTTCCAAATCGGGAAAGGAGTACGTCAAGGCTGTATATTTTCACCCTGCTTATTTAACTTATATGCAGAGTACATCATGCAAAACGCTGGGCTGGATGAAGCCCAAGTTGGAATCATAATTGCTGGGAGAAATATTGATAACCTCAGATATGCAGGTGACATATAACTTATGGCAGAAAGCAAAGAAGAACTAAAAAACCTCTTGATGAAAGTGAAAGAGGAGAGTGAAAAAATTGGCTTAAAATTCAACAATCAGAAAACTAAGATCATGGTACCCAGTCCAATCACTTCATGGCAAACAGATGGGGACTTCATGGCAAACAGATGGGGAAACAATGGATACAGTGACAGACTTTACTTTTTTGGTCTCCAAAATCACTGCAGATGGTGACTGCTGCAGCCATGAAATTAAAAGACACTTGCTCCTTGGAAGAAAAGCTATAACCTACCTAGACAGCATATTAAAAAGCAGAGACGTTACTTTGCCAACAAAGGTCCATCTAGTCAAAGCTATGTTTTCTCCAGTAATCATGTATGGATGGAGAGTTGGACTATAAAGAAAGCTTAATGCCAAAGAATTGATGTTTTTGAACAGTGGTGTTGGAGAAGACTCTTGAGAGTCCCTGGTACTGCAAGGAGATCCATCCTAAAGCAAATCAGTCCTGAATATTCATCAGAAGGGCTGATGCTGAAGCTGAAACTCCAATATTTTGGCCACCTGATGCGAAGAACTGACTCACTAGGAAAGACCCTAATGTTGGGAAAGATTGAAGGTGGGAGGAGAAGGGGACAACAGAGGATGAGATGGTTGAATGGCATCACTGATGCAATGGACATGGGTTTGAATAAGCTCTGGGAGTTGGCAATGGACACGGAAGCCTGGCTTTTTGCAGTCCATTGGGTCGCAAAGAGTCAAACATGACTGAGTGAACTGAACAGTCAATAGGAACGCCCTATAAAGGATTTTATTGCTTCATATGAGATAACATTCTCAAGAAACTCTGAGATTCTTAGTCCACCACACTAGTAACCCCCTTTACTTTTTGCCCCCCATACATATCTCCCCACTTTGAGCAATGTGTATTCTTAAATAGGGAAAAGATGTTGATATACCAAAGTACATTATAAGATGAAAATTCTGTTTCATGTCTAATGATTTACCCAGATGTGTGCAGCCATCTCAGAAAGGGGGCCTGGCAGCCATTGCCTTGTTTCCCTCTCATCTTTTTCCACTTCTCTCTCAGCCACGGTGTTCTTCTCACACATCCCCACGTCATCATCATATTTTATCTCAACAAGCCAGAATGAAAACTACGGCTTCGCCAATGTAGGCTAGAGCAGGAAAAGGAGTGCCAAACCACCAGAAATAATCTTTTATTAGACACAAAGCATTGTTTTTATTTTTTATTTTTGTCTGCGTTCACAGCTCCTGGCCCACTTCTTCTGCTACTGCAGCAAAAACCATCTAAGTAAAAGTTGCAATGTTACTGATACACTCCATACCCCTTTTCTGATTTGTTATCTTCCATAGCACTTACTGACAGATACCATACTACATGTTTACCTATGGCTCCTGCTTATTTTTAGCCCCCTAATAGAATTGTTACAAGAGAACAGAAATAGTTGTCTGTTTTAGTCACTAACATCTCTGTCCCCTAGAATAGAGCCAAGCTATGTAAGTTTCCCAATAAAAATTTGTTAAATGAACTTGAATAGGTTTCCCATCATTACTGATATTGGAAAAATGTGCTAAAAAATCCAAGGGCCTACTTTTAAAAATTAGCTTTCAGAGAACACTCCACTCAGAAATGGTAGATTCATTTTCTATTTATATTTGCAGCATCTACTTTTTTAAAAGTCAGCAGTATACAAATAATCCATAAATTACATTTAAATAACATCAAATGCATAATTTTCTTCTTGGCTTTTTCTTAGCCCTGACTTTGGTCAAGTCAAACTATTAATAATTTGCTAAGGGAAAAATCTTGGTTGCTTGGTAATGAAAATTTACAGTAGTTAAATGATTTAAGTGAACACAATCATGTGACTTTTTTCTATATCTATATTTTAGAATTAGGCTTTTCTCTAGTGTATCCTTTTTTAAATATTTATAAGTGATAAGAATTTCTGAGCCATTGGGCAAATAAATAGGTGACCAAAATAAATTTATATCACTTTGAACAACAACAGCATAAAATAATTGACAGAATGACTTGAATGCTCTACACCTCATCACTCTTCTATGTCCTCATCTTCAATAAATCATTGATATTTTAAAAATTTTTAATTCATATTTGTGAATTACTTCACAGTTTGCAAAACTCATTCACATGCATTGTCGTATTTAATTCCCACAGTATCAATGAAGTATTTTATCAATTAGCTACTGCTGTCTAACAGTCCATCACCAAACCTTAGTGACATAAAACAATGATCACTTATCCTTGTTTATGAGTTGATGGCACTGTCTGCCCAGCTCACCCGAGATCAGTGGGGCTCATTCATACACCCACAGTCAGTTGCAGGTCTCCTAAACACCTGTCATTAGGTTAGCTTGGTTCTCTCTCATGCCTTGGGCCTTAGCTGGATATAGTGAGCTGTCTTGACACTACTCTACATGTTTCATGCCCTGGCTTCGGACATGTTCTCATGATAAAGCCAGAGGAGCAAGAGAAACAGCAGAAGCACTTTGTCAGTCTCAGGTCACATCATTTGCTACTGTTCTATTGGGCAAAGCAAGTCACAAGGCTGACCCTGGTGATATAGCATGAGGGAAGAGATGTTATTACAGGAATGCCATTTATTACGATCATGAATGAGATCAGCCTACTCCAAGCTTGTGCTATTGTTTTCATTATTTTAAATATGAGGAAATCAACACTTGAGGGGGGTAGATAATTCACCCAAGAGGAATCAGCCTTGTGGATGAGCCAAAAGCTCAGGCCTTCTGACTCCAAAGATGTTCTTTCCTCTAATCCTGCCTGGCCTATTCATATATACTCATAGAAGCTGCACTGATTGTCTGTGGAAAGATAGAACCATTTCAAATTACTATGATGCCTCAGGTATCCCCAAAACAAAAGTTAGGATGTCAATCAGATTACTCACTTACCCCTTTTGTAAACTAGATAAATTGAAATCCCATTAGTTCACACTAATTTCTACTGTTTTTAATTACCAAATTGTTATTGAACCTTTTGGGGGTGCATTGCTTGTCCCTCCAGCTAAACTGCCACCTCGTTCCAGACAGAAACTCCATGTTCAAATGTTCTATGTCTTTGTATTTCTCCCCGTACCTGATACGGTGCTGATACAGATAATATGTGTATCACTTGATTCATAAAGCTAGAAGAACATTATGTCAGCCTGATAGAGTTCTCTGTTAGGGAAATTAGAATCAAAAAGAGAAATCAAAATTGATTTGATTGAAAAAGGTAAGAAATGATTTAAAACTGAGTTTACATAAGAAAAGGAAAAAGGAATACTTTTTTATTTTATTTTCAAACCTTTCATTCCAGCTAACATATATGAGTATTTTTCTTTATACTTATTTGCTCTGCCTTGAAGTTGAAGATCAATTGAGGTGAACTGCCAAGAGCTAATTAGTGAACTAATTCTTTAATTCAGTGTAATAGTCATCACAAAAGTTGTGTTCAATGAGGTACTCACTTTTCCATTACAAAAATTGAATTCATATTTTCTTTACTGCACTCTGAGAGATAGCTGGGTTAATGTCATTCCCTATTCTCTACAGTTCTTAAATTCAGTCATTTTTCAAACCTGGGAAAGGTAACTGTTTAAAGAAATGTGAGGTTTTGCCAAACATTGGTGCTTATGGGTAAGTCAGTTTGCCTCTTTCCCCATGCTGAATCTCCCTCAGGAAATGGAAAAAGGGAACAAAGAAGGAACATAATAATTTTCTGTGAAAACCTGAGCATGCCATTCTCTATTAGCCGTGTGAGTTTTTCCAGAAAATACGAGATGATGCATGTTGTTTAGTTTCTACTGGCAAGACTCTCTACAGAGAAAGATAATAGAAAAACTCTACAGTGCTAAAACATATGGTCATCAATTTCCACATTTCATTAAAAACTGAAATTCTTTCTTTAATGTTTCGTTTTAGATCTTCAGTTGGGAGCAACTTAAAGCCAAGTCAAAGTATACTGGTACCCAAGAAATCTTGAAAAGAAGAACTTGTCTTCATAAATAAGCCTCTCAAAAGGATCCAGGTCATAGTCAAGGCTAACCTCACTGTTAAAGTAACAGCTAAGTGGCAATAAGTATGAAGAATGTTTCACAACACCTGTAAACAGATCTATAGTTTTTGAAACATATCGCAGTCATGCCTGGGGGTGACGCTGTTTCCTTCTGATTTAGAATGACATTGGCTGAATTGCTGCAGATATGAAAACATTGATCGATAGTGACAGGCAAACCAAACTGCTATACAAAATTCGAGATAAGAGTGGATTCACTAGTATATTATTTTTCAACTACAGGACAATGTAGACACTAGAATGTTGAGTTCAGAGTTACACTCAATCAATGTCAGTTTCTAAAAATAAAAAGCATAAACTCTTTGATGGTTAATTTTATACCACAACTTGACTGGGCTAAGGGCTTCCCAGATAGACGATAAGACACTGTTACTGGGTGCTGTCTGTGATCTTTCTGGAAGAGATAAACATTTGAGTCAGTAGGCTGAGTAAAGGAGATCTGTCCTTACTAGTGTGGGCTGGCATCATCAAATCCATTGAGGGCCCGAATAGAAGGAAATGGCACAAGAGCTAATTCTGTTTTCTCGAATGGGGATGTCCGTATTATCTTACTTTTGGACATCAGAACTCCTTATTCTTGGTCTTTGGACCCCTAGGATTGAATTATACCACCAGCTTTCCTAGTTCTCCAGACTGCAGATGGCAGATTGTGGGACTTCTTCACCTCAGTAACCACATGACACAATTCCCATTGTAAATCCTTTTTTTTAATATGCAAGCAATAAGATCAAACCAGTCAATCTTAAAGGAAATCAACCCTGAATACTCCTTGGAAGGACTAATGCTGAAGCTGAAGCTCCAATTCCTTGGCCACCTGATGCAAAGAACTGACTCACTGGTAAAGACCCTGATGCTGGGAAAGATTGAAGGCAGGAAGAGAAGGGGACAAGAGAAGACGAGATGGTTGGATGGCATCACCAGTCCATTGGACATAAATTTGGACAATCTCTGGGAGATGGTGAGAGACAGAGAAGCCTTTAGTGTTGTAGTCCATGAGGTCTCGAAGAGTCAGTCATAACTTGGCGACTGAACATCTGGCTGGTTCTGTTTCTCTGAGAACCCTAATACAGCCACAAAGAAAAATCTTTCCCTATGTGCAGTTTAACAATAAATGACTCCTACCTCTCTCCACCAACACTCACATGAAATGCAGGAGCAGCTTTGCTATGAGATAACATGGTCAACAGCACAGTGCTGTTTTCCTACAAGACTCCATAAATTGTAATAACAAACATTTGTGAAAGTGAAAATTATGCAAGGCTTCAAGGAAGATTCCTATAAGAATTTTTTTTATATATAACAATAAAGTATATTTTTAAATAATTGAAGTTCATTGTCGCCAGATATATCACATGGTAATAATGACAAGACAGAAAATGATACCAAAAATTTGATGGGGTAATGATTACAACCAGCATGGTATAATAAATTGTTTTAAGACTGGAAGTTAGAAGAATTGGGAATTACATCCCTATGTACCACCAATAAGCCTTGGAAAAGTCATGGAAACTATTTTGTTGTGGTTTTCTTTCCAGCACAGTGGGTGGCTGGATTATATGACCCCTAAGTCCCTCTGTCACTGGGACTCATTGAACTTCCTCTATGGATTTTGGGAAACAATACAGTGAACTTCACTATTATCTTGTCTAATTTTCATCATGCTTAATTCTTTATGCTGATTTTCATGTTATTTAATACCAGGGAATATTATGTCCTATTTGATCCACAAGGATGATGTAGTTTTTAAGTCTCTAGTACTCATTTTAATTCCTTGGAGGAGAGCAATAGACAAAGGACATTTCATAAGTCAAATGCTATTATATAATGATATGATTTTTTAAATAAAATCACAATTCTTACAAAGACAAATTACCCTTTGCAATGAAATATTAATGTTCTTATAAAGACAAATTACCCCTTTTAATGAAATGTAAAATATTTTTCAAGTGATACTTTATTGCTAAAAATATGTAACAAAATTAGTACTTTCATAAACTGGTAGTGGATGATATAGGTTAGTACAAGCCTAGCAGAACAAAATTTGATAATCTGTTCAAGAGTCAAGAAAATGTTCAATACTTTATTTCAATGTGGGTTACAGAATTAAAGCAGTTCAGTCCTACAGAAATAAGCAACTGAGAGCTCAAATCTGTATTATCATATCATATTTTTTAAATGTATTGAGAAGACAGAAAATGGGATCAAGGGAGAAATCACAAAGTCAGCACTTTCAATCACGGATCTTAAAAGATGTTTCCTAGGGTTTCAGATCCAGGAGCTCAGGTTCTTTAAACTGTCCTATTAAAAACAAGTCACTCCACCTGAAGTCCAGAAGCAGGAAGAAAAGGAACACAAACAAATCAATGTGTGGAAAAGGATATCTAGTATTGTCTAAGTCTGATGAAATAGATATCAATTTATCAGCAATAAAATTCATTTGACTACACTGAAAAACAATGGTTTCTATCCTTATTTTGTTGTTGGTGGTGATGATGATGATGATGATATTAAGGGAAGAGGTTATCAAAACATTATTATAGCTGCCAGCAATCTAATGTTCAGGAATAAGGTATCAATTGTACACCTAGTCTACTAGATGCTATCCCTGGATGAAGGATTATGCCTATAAGCAATTTCTAAGATTTCAGAAATGTATTTCTTCTTCATGTGTTAATTATTTATTTTCCCTTTTTCAGTATGATCGGAAAGCAGCTAAGATATTAAAAACATCAGTTTCCAGTTGCCATCTTGGTACATGACAAGAAAATAAGTTGAGTGGAGAAGAAGGCTGGAAGGCTTCTGGAAGGCTAGGGAGACATTTCTACCTTATGGTCAATTCCTGGGGAAGCAGATACCAAGGGGCTGAATGGATGGCAGGTCAATTGCAAAGAAGAAAACAAGATAACGGATTCAAATCTGAAAAGCAGGAGGATTTACCTGGAGAAAATTTGGGGGAAGGGGATATGCAGAGGAGTGTGAGAAGCCTAAAAATGGCCATAGTGATTTTAGAAATTGATTTGAGATGAATCCAGAAAACTGGTTTGCTAGAGAAGTGAAGTAGTCTTTCTGCCAAGGTTTATGACTCTGTTATTTGCTCGCATCAATAATAAGGTTCTTCCATTGCCGTGTTCCCTCCAAGACTCTCCCATTCTATCACACCTGCAGCACACACTGCAGAAAGTCAACTCCAGTTTTAACTACACATGAAAATATTCAGTTTGAATCTGCAAAGCACTTGAGACTGAGAATCTTTAGGTTAATACAACATCAACTGGATAACTAACACTAACCTAACTATACTTAGTATTTAAAATATACTTCCCTTCCTTTTATTGACAACTAAGAAGAAACTCTTGCTATAAGATAAACATCTTAGTGACAAACACTGAAATAGTTTGTATTCTTAAAAACATCCAAATTCCCTTCATTATGTCATTTTTCAGTAGTCTTGTTAAATGCCATCAATTCTTTAAAGAGTTGTGTGACCTATGCCCTGCATAAATGCACTTGGCCAAGATGATGTGAAAATAGAAAAATCTAGCCTCTGATCTCTTCAAGCCATGCTCCCTGATCAGGGATTGCTTCTGCCAATAAAAAGGGGGATTTTTTTTTATTAATAATTCACTTACAGGCATCTTATGGGTGAACATCTGATCTGCTTCACCCTCCTACAATGAGAGCTAAATTTTCATCTTGTCTTTCTATCCACCTACAAAAATCTTCTTCTCTTCTAAAGCAAGCTTTCTTGGCTGTTACTTATTTTCCTAACCCCTGCTGACCTCAGGGGTCCTGACTTTCCTCACGGTTTGACTTGCCCAGAAGTCTTTTTGGTGTTGGTTATTATCATGATTTATCTTAACCCCATTGTTTTTGCGTCTGCATCAGTGTGGCTTATGAGCCACAGCTCTTGCAGCAGTGGGGCACAGGCCTGCCTTTGGTGAAGGGTATTACATGCAGCAAGCAGAAGACTTCATTCTCAGGGCAGAAACCAGTGACATCAAACATGGGCAGCTGCACTGTCCGCATTGATGGACATCTCCAGGAATGCATCACTTCTTTCATGGGCATCAAGCTGCTTACAAGTGCAATGCCCTCCAGGGATTTCAGAAAATAGTTAAAATAGGAGTCTTCAGGTATGAATAGAAAACTTATACAGTTGAGTACCAGTAAACTAACAAAGGTAGATATGACCATATTGGGGAATTTAGTTTGACCCCTAGACTGATCTGATCTACAGAACATTAATTTATACTTTTGTAGCAAGTTCATATAAAGCATATAGTGAGATACTTCAGAAGCCTGACTTCAAAATTTAAGCAACAACTTATACAGTTGTGACCAGTGAAGAAATGAGATTCTACAAGTGTATCTAGTGCTAGAATATGGAACATCAAAATAGTATTAGAAATGTTTAAAGAGGTTAAAAATTATGATACAGAATTTTGAAGATAGACAGAATGGCCTAGAGAAAGCAATTGGCTGAGAGATGTCAAGTTATAAAATACAGCGAGTTCCTATTCAGGGGATAGAAATTATAGGTCAATAGATTCAATGGGTGTCTTTCCTCTAGAGGGTAAGACTATTCTTATAATCTTAATTTAGTCTGTCCTTAATTTAGGAGAGGCACTCCTTAAAATTAAACAAATCTGTTTTCATCAAATGAGGCTTCTGATTAAACATTGTAGGCTTTGCTGTTGCCTAAAGGGAGAGAATATGCTCATCTTCTAACAAGAGTGATTCAATCCTAGCTACGGTTCTATTTCTCATTACGAGTGAGTAAATTGATATTCTATTTTATACATCTCTCTCTTTTTTATTGAAATGAAGCAATTTCCCAGGGTCTAATTATCTCAGAGTTCTGACAAGACGAAATTTCTGGCTTTGCAAAGCTGAAGACTAAACCCTGGAGTGTGATAAATCAACCACTGGACTATATCCCTAAATGGCTCTCCTAAAGTACAGCCAGGATCCCTAATGTGCATAACAACATTGTAAACCTAGGAAATCAACAGAAACTCACTCTCTGAATTTCATATGAATTTCATTTGTTTGTTTTCTTAATATTTTCATTTGATATGTTTATGAAAAGAGGGTTACCATATTAGCAATCAGGGGACATGTGTCTTTATACATAGTGAATAATTTAAGAGTAATTTATACGCATGCACAATTTAAGTTGAATTCCAAGTATTTCTAAGGTTGGGGGTGATATTTAATAACAACATAAAGGAATATGAAGCCAGCATCTTTGCATCAGATGCAAAACATTTTCTAGTACGCAACCTAGAAGTCATTCTCATTTAATCAAAAGTTAGCGCAGTCTACAAAGCCCTGTTATATCACGATAGGAGAAACAAACTATTCTGGATCAAAGATAACTTCAGCAAGAAATTTTCAAAATTTGTATCACAGTAAAATTGATCTCCTCAATTTCTAATTAAAAGAGCTAAATAAGGAATTGATGAGGAATCTCATAGTTGAGAAATCACAGCTAATTTTCAGCAATCTGTACAATATTAAAGATCTAATATTCCCACCTCCCAAAAAATGTGATAATGTGATATTGTAATGAAAACAGTGCCAGTTATTTCTCCAGCAAAAATGAGTTTACTCCAGATCAACAAAGAATAGCAATTTAGGGTCAGCACCCACAACAAGCCATGTTCAAGTCTCTAGCAAGATGGAGAGAACTCCTTTACAAAGGGAGAAGGAAGTTGGAAGGGCTCTAGTGGAAAAGGAGTTCATGGATTTTCATCTGCAGATTTGTGAGTGTCTTCCATTGGCTGACTCCTTGCCAGGTGAGAAGACTGCCTGTTGGTCCAGAGTGTGAGTGCTCCCCATTCTGGTCCCTGACTCTATTTAACTGAGATTTCCATGTTTTAATACTTACATACCATGAGAGTGAAAAGTGAAAGTGTCAGTCATTCAGTCATGGCCAACTCTTTGTGAGTCCATGGTCTATAGGGTGTCAGGCTTCTCTGCCATTGGAATTCTCCAGGCAACAACCCTGGAGAGGGTAGCCATTCCCTTCTCCAGGTGATCGTCCCAACTCAGGGATTGAACCTGGATCTCCCACATTGCAGGTAGATACTTTACCATCTGATCTACCAGGGAAGCCCATGCTGCTGCTAAGTCACTTCAGTCGTGTCCGACTCTGTGCAACCCCAGAGACGGCAGCCCACCAGGCTCCCCCGTAGTACCCCCGCAAACAGCATCATATTGGAAAAGTATTATGTAACTATGGCCAGTAACATTCTCGATTCAAAGATCTCCACCAAATGTGACTCTATGGTAAAATGCTCCTGCCTATAGCAATTAGAATTCTCAGAGTACATACAATAGTGGAATATTAAAAAAGTTCTCACTAGCATCTTAATGAATTACCCTCATTGCCTCTCATAACTGTATTTTTACTTAAAGTTTTATCTGAAAGACATGACTTTTTAAGTAAACACTATTTCCTCCTTTTCTGCATATATAATTAACAAGTTTATGGTATTTTACTAAATTTGGAAAATGTAGCAAAATGAAAATTATATGCAATTCTCAGACAATTCCTACAAAGATCAAAACTATTCATTAATAATGTCTTTCAGTCTTTTATATAAAAGAGTAGATAATTGCTATTTAAAAATGGAAGTTTTGTAAATATTCCTTTATAACTTAAGTCTTCTTAACAAAATATCTTAAGCATGTAAATACCATGTAGTACTATTAAACATTATTTTAAGGAATTGTACAATACTTCATTCAATTATTTAGGGTCAGACTGGTCAGACTGTTTTGAATATTTCAATATAATAGATCATGCTTACATAGATTCTTTGCTGTGTCTCTTTAAATGTTCTAAGAATATATTCCTAGAGGAGAAATTACTCAGTAAAAAAAGTGCAAGAATTTCAAGGTGCCTCTGGCATATTGCAAAATTTTACTCCAGGGGACTCATAATTGCACCCTAGCCAAAACTGGGTATTATAATTTTTTAAAAGCAATCAAATTTGAAAATTTAAAACTAGCAACATATTTCTACTTATTTTACTTTGATGTCTCTTGGGGTTGAATTTATTCTCATATTTTAGTAGCAATTTCCATTTTGTGAATTATTTGATCATGTTCTTGACCTATTTTTCTATTGGGGTGTTTGTATTGATTGCTAGCACTGCTTTTATATTAAAGCTACCAAACTCTTTCACAAAATATTCAAGACACTGACATTAATTGTCATGTGCCCTTTAGTAGGTATATATATATTTTTTATTGTTCAGATATTTTTAGTGAAATCTTATTATTTACCTATGTATTTTTCTTTGACTTTGGAAAAATACTTTTCTACGCTAAATCAGAGACATGTTCAGCATTATCTCTATTTTTCTATAGTTTTAACCCTATTGATAATGAATTTATTCTGATGTGGACTCTGACATGCAGAACTAATTTCATCTTAATTCTAAAAGGTTTATCAATTGTTATGATACCTATTTAATATATTTTATTAAATATATTTAATATAAAATTGAAAATATTTGAAAAGCTAGTGATTCATCCATTTAGTATTATATTGGGTGCATGTTCTGTTTCCTCTTCCATCAAACACATTTTACATATTCTATGGTCTAAACCCAGGCTTTGTTTGGATCCACTGGCCTATCTGATTACCCGCAGGTCTTATGCTCTTTATTGTTGCTTTCTATGTCATTCAAAGAATTTCTCTGCAATTATTCTAAGCAGCCTTTAGCCATTATTTCATTTTAATTCTGGCCCAGTGCTTATTGGAGAATGACTTAAGAATTTCTCACATAGATGGCCTTGGGTTTGTATGGGAGATGCATAAATTTTTATTAATTTCAAATTGTAGCACATTTTGGTCAAAGAATAAGACTTTAAAATTTTTGTTTGGAGCATTACTTGATAGTTTTGATATCCTAATTTAATAAATATTTTGAAAATATTCTATGGAATTTTAAAAAGAAACTGTTTTTTCCATGGCATATAAAGTGTGTTAGCTATCTATTACTCTAGAAAATTTTTCTTTAATAATTTGCAAATACCTAGTTGATTAGGTTATGCCTCTTTTAATACCTTTTTATTTTTTTCACAACATGATTATTGCACTCTACAGGACCAAAAAACTATATGTATCCTATTTCCAAATACTAATCTTGGGTATACTGATGTTTATCTAAATGACTTACATATTCCATTTTTATTATTTTGTTGCTATTTTTCTCCTTTGTTTTTTCTCCTCTCCACCCATTGACTCTCATTGCTCTCTTTCTTACCATCTGCATAATCCATCAATTGTTGATGTGATTTTTTTTTCATATTGTTCATTGTGGTTTTAGATGCAATATAACCATTCCATATTACCTCAATCTCTATTTTCCTAAGCTCGTTTTCTATGCATGACTTTCTGCTCTTTTTTCTTGAACATATATTCTTCCATCATATTGGTTTGATCCAAATAATCATCTGTGTCCTGCAGCACAAATTTTCAAAAGTGTATCTTTTCCATGAGCCTTCAGCATTTGTTCTTTCTTCTGTTCTGCTTTATTCATTCATAGGTTTATTTTTTTTCTCTTTAGTCAGATTCAAACAAGATAAATCCAATTCAATTCCTGTCATTAGACAAAGTTTATATTTTTCCTCCAGATCTGATCACTTTTTCACCTACATGACAGTTGATTTCTGTTCTCAGAATCTACCATCAGAAGACAGATCAGCTATTTCCAGTCAATTTCCAGTTCCTAGAAAATGTAAAACTAGTCCACCCTGCTGCACTGAGGTAGAGCCTTACAAACATACAGAAAACCCATCAGTGGAAGAGTAGGGAAATAAATGAGGGTACAGTAATTGCATGGAATATAAAGTCTCTATTAAAAGGATTTAGGAAGCTCTGCATACAGAGACATGGAAGAGTCTCAAAGCATGGTGTTAAATGAAAGATTAAGTCCAGAATTAGAAGAGTAGTACGCCTCCTCTTACTTTTTAAAAAAATTAATTCATATATATACATATACATGTGTGAAATGCATAAACTAAAGCCTGGGAAGACATATATTAAATTTCTAAGAGTAGCATGGGATGGGAGCGGGATAGAGATAAAACATGGTATTCACATTTGGGCTTCCCTTGTGGCTCAAAAGGTAAAGAATCTGCCTGAAATACAGGAGACCTGGGTTCAATCCCTGAGTTGGCAAGATACCCTGGAGAAAGAAATGGCTACCAACTTGAGTATTCTGGCCTGGAGAATTTTATGGACAGAGGAGCCTGGTAGGCTGCAGCCCATGGAGGTCGCAGAGTCAGACACAACTAAGTGACTTTCACTTCACTTCTCACATTTAACCCTACATTCTTAAGTTTTGCCTTAATCTTTTATAAAATGAATGTATTTTTGTGCTGCTTATCAAAAACCTTGACCTTTAAATTAAATTACAATTAAAATTAGGAGTACAGCCGCTATGGAGAACAGTGTGGAGATTTCTTAAAAAACTGGAAATAGAACTGCCATATGACCCAGCAATCCCACTTCTGGGCATACACACTGAGGAAACCAGATCTGAAAGAGACACGTGCACCCCAATGTTCATCACAGCACTGTTTATAATAGCCAGGACATGGAAGCAACCTAGATGCCCATCAGCAGACGAATGGATAAGGAAGCTGTGGTACATATACACCATGGAATATTACTCAGCCATTAAAAAGAATTCATTTGAACCAGTTCTAATGAGATGGATGAAACTGGAGCCCATTATACAGAGTGAAGTAAGCCAGAAAGATAAAGAGCATTACAGCATACTAACACATATATATGGAATTTAGAAAGATGATAATGATAACCCTATATGCAAAACAGAAAAAGAGACACAGATGTACAGAACAGACTTTTGGACTCTGTGGGAGAAGGCGAGAGTGGGATGTTTCGAGAGAACAGCATCGAAACATGTATATTATCTAGGGTGAAACAGATCACCAGCCCAGGTTGGATGCATGAGACAAGTGCTCGGACCTGGTGCACTGGGAAGACCCAGAGGGATCGGGTGGAGAGGGAGGTGGGAGGGGGGATCGGGATGGGGAATACGTGTAAATCCATGGCTGATTCATGTCAATGTATGACAAAAACCACTACAACATTGTAAAGTAATTAGCCTCCAACTAATAAAAATAAATGAAAAAAAAAAAAGATTCTAGAGAAAAAAAATAAATAAATAAAATTAGGGGTCTATTGACATGAATATAAACAATGGCTCAAGTCCTGGAGTTCTGAAAACCCATGCTGATCTTAATGTAAACCAAACAGTAAACCTACAATACATATTATTTCTCATTTCCTTTTTCATTTGGGTCTGGTTTGACACTCACAGAAGGAACAGTGGGTATTGTTAAAAACTATTCTACAATACCAAGCCTATTTGTGTTAACTCCTTTCCCTCACATTATTCCCAATAGCACAGTTATGACAGGTGAGCAAAGAAGTGACTCCTGGAGGTTTCATGAATAAAAATTTTCTGTATCATTTATCTGGAATCTGAAATCAACCTCTCAGAATATACACTTAAATGACCAATTTCCCTTATTGTGATAAAAACACATAACATAAAGTTTACCATTTTAACCATTTTTAAGTGTACAGTTCAGTAACATTAAGTATATTCACATTGTTGTAAACACATCTCCAAAACTTTTTCATCTTGCAAAGTTCAAAACAGTTTCCTTGTTCCCCCTCTCCCCAGGTCCTGGTCATCATCATTCCTCTTTCTGTTTCTGCAAATCTGACTGCTCTAGAAACCTCATATAGTGAAACCATGTAATATATGTCTTTTTGTGACTAAATTATTTCTCTTAATAGAAGGTCTTCAAAGATCATCTTCACTGTAGTATGTGACATGACTTCCTTCCTTTTTAAGGCTGAGTAGTATTCCATCATACATATAAACCACATTCTGTTTACCCATTCATCTAATGGACATTTGAATCCCTGTCACCTCTTGGATATTGTGAACAGTGCTACTTTAAACATGAGTGCACAAATACCTCTTCGTGATCCTGATTTTAATTCTTTTGAGTAAAAACTCAGAAGTAGGATCACTAGATCATACAGTATTTCCTTTTTTAAATATTATTGGAATATAGTCGATTTACAATATTGTGTTAGTTTCAGGTATACAGCAAAGTGAAGTTTTTCTAATTTTTTTGAGGAATCTCCGTACTGTTTTCCACAGTGACTATACCATTTTAGAATTCCAGCAACAATGTACAAGGATTCTTATTTCTATTGATCCTTACCAATATTTTTTATTTACTGGTTTTTTGATAGCAGCTATTCTAAGGGCATGAGATGGTATCTCATCATGGTTTTGATTTGCATTTCTATGATGATTAGTGATGTTGGACATCTTTTTATCTCTTGTAGGCCATTTGCATATCATCTTTGGAGAAATGTTTATTCAAGTGCTTTGCCCATTTTTTAATGCAGTTATTTTACTTTTTGGTTTTGAGTTGTAGGAGTTCTTTATACATTTGGATATTAGGGTTTGGGTTAGGGTCTTTAACAGATATGTAATTTGTAAATATTTGCTCCCATTTTCTTGGTTGTCCTTTTAATCTGCTGATATGCCCTTTGACATACAAAAGTTTTTTATGCTCAATGTAGCCCCATTTGTCTACTTTGGCTTTTGCTGCCAATGATGATGTTTTTAATAGTACATCTAGATACTTAGTCAATACCAAGAGTTATAATCTTCAAATGACTAGAAGATTGGTTTGTTTATGAAGTATGTTAGTAGAGATACAAATCCTACAGGGTCATTGTAGAATGTTATTTTCTAAGCACTCGGTGTGAAGTTTTCCAAATTTTCTCTGACCACAACACCCTTAGTGTTTTGTGAAAAAGCAGCACCTCCTAAGTCAAAAGAAACATTGAACTGTCCCAAAAGAAACAGTTCTGTTGATTAAGTAGTTTGGTGCTTATAGGCCCTATATCAAGTCTACTAGCAAGATAACATCTTATATAGTGTAACAATCACAGGAGTGACATCACCTTTGCCATATTCTGCTAGTTAGAATCAAGACATAGATCCACCCACCCTCAAGAGACAGAGATTACAAAAGTGTATGTACACCAAGAGTTGGGGGTCATGGAGGCCACCTTAAAGTCTGTTCACCACGATAGCTAGTATTAAAATAAATATATGCTCAATTAGCATTAATATTTGATGCTCAGTGATATAAGCACGGTTAAAAAAAACTTGAAGAAAACTAATTACTCAAATTGCATCTAGCATCTTAATGAGCATTAGTTATTATGTTTTTGTCAAAATTGGTACTTAATTAAACACAACAGCAACTCACAGGCAATTTCAGAAAACTGAGAATGGTTTCAGCAATGATTTTTTCTACACCAACACTCAGCAAGGAGCATGACTATCTTCATAGAGGCATTATTTTATCAGCACCTTAATGATACGCTGTAAGTATATTATGTGTAGGAAGTATATTATGTTTAGCTATAAAGAGACAAATAATATCAAGCAAAGAAGATGAGATAATGTAAAATCTACAGCTGTCGAAATTTATGGAAAAGTATGGTGGTGTGGATCCCAAAGTTTCTCTTAATAATTCCCTTAAGTATGCATTTATTCAGTAAATACTTACTGTTCATTTGCCACATGCCAAATACTGTGTTAGTTATTAAAGATAAAAAGGGGATGGGGTGGACTGGGGTGGACTGGGTCTATTGTGTATAAAATAGATAATTAATGAGAACAGACTATATAGCACAAGGAAATTTTCTCATTGCTCTGTCAGGACCTAAATGGGAAGGAAACCCAAGGAAGAGGGGATATATATATACGTGTGGCTGATTTACTTTGTTGTGCAGCAGAAACTAACACAACATTGTAAAACAACTATAATCCAACAGGTAAAAGTGAGACAGAGAGAAAGTAGTGACTTGCAGATCTGTTTTCATATGTGTGTGATAAGACTCTTCAGTCGTGTCTCTTTTGTGACCCCATGGACTGTAGCTGCCAGGCTCCTTTGTCCATGGGATTCTCCAGGCAAGAAACTGTGGAGTGGGTTGCCAAGTCCTCCTCAAAGGGATCTTCCTGACCCAGGGGTTGAAGCCACACCTCTTACGTCTCCTGCATCGGCAGGCAAATTCTTTACCACTAGCACACCTGGGAAGCCCCTAAATATTTTCCTAGGAAACTAACTCAGTCTACAGATTCATTTAAGGTCTATATTGCCTACAAATTATATTTTCCACTGTTATTAATGGCTTGGCAAGATCTTCATTACTCTTTAATCAGCCATATTTATTTTTCTTTCCTCTTCATTGATGAGCAATGGACTCATCATCGTCTCCATTTTAATTTTACACTCTTCATTTCTTGGAATAATAGAATTGAATCACAGAAAGGAACTTGAAATATTTTACTTTATGTAAAAATCCATCTGATTCCTGAATCCTTCATTCAATGCCTTGGCCAATAGTGTGTCCAGTCTATATTAAATACCTTCCCTGCTGGGTAACTCCCTCCCTCCAAAAGCCATCTATTCAATATATTTGTTCAGCAAATATGTATTAAACCACTTACCACAAGTTGAGTATTATACTAGATGCTGGGTATCCAGTAGGGAGTAAAACACACTTGGTCTTTACCCCTCATCAGGGAAGGCAGACAATAAATGAAGAAAATAAAGGAATGCATAAGGGTGTTCAAAAGGGAGTGAGCATGATAGAGAATAGTAGTGGGGTGGTCAGAAAAGGACTCTCTTAGGAAATGACAGCTCAGCCAAGATCTGAGGGGTGATCCTAGCAGTGAAGCAGCAGTAAAACTCTTGGGAGGTGTTAGGAACTGACAGGATGGATCCAGCATGGCGGACCAGGGGAGAGTGGCATGAGATAAGGCTCAGAGAGAAGGCAGTGCTACTTTTGAATTGAGATCCTTCTCTCCGTCATTCCCACTCATTAGTCCCAGTTTTTCTCCCTTTGGGTCACTCAGAACAGATGGTCCTGCTCTGCCTATAAGACGCAGACCCCCCAGCATTTACTTGAAGCGTCTCTTGTACGTCTGTGGTCTCCCTTCACTTGGCTAAGTTTCCTTGGCCCCTTCATCCCTCCTTCCTGTAACTAACAGGCCACACTTTCAGGGTCAAACTCCTCTATCTGCCACATAAGAGAGCGGAGGCTTGACCTGGTCTTCAAAGGATGTTCTTGTCAGCAAAAAACACAATGATTACAAATTGCCTCCAAACCACGAGGAAAATACCTTACTACTTCCTGCTTCATTCCTTGGTTTTGAGATTTTAGTTTCCTTTTATTCTTTTTTTTTTTTCATTTATTTTTATTAGTTGGAGGCTAATTACTTTACAATATTGTAGTGGTTTTTGTCATACATTGACATGAATCAGCCATGGATTTACATGTGTTCCCCATCCCGATCCCCCCTCCCACCTCCCTCTCCACCTGATTCCTCTGGGTCTTCCCAGTGCACCAGGCCCGAGCACTTGTCTCATGCATCCAACCTGGGCTGATGATCTGTTTCACTATAGATAATATACATGTTTCGATGCTGTTCTCTCGAAACATCCCACCCTCGCCTTCTCCCACAGAGTCCAAAATTCTGTTCTGTACATCTGTGTCTCTTTTTCTGTTTTACATATAGGGTTATCATTACCATCTTTCTAAATTCCATATATATGTGTTAGTATACTGTAGTTTCCTTTTAAATATCGTCTTTACCAGGAGGATTCTTTACCAGCTGAGCCACAAGGGAAGTAGGTATAGTCTATAGGGTCACAAAGAGTTGGACACGACTGAGCTTCACTTCACTTCACTTCGATCTAGGGATTTCCCAACTCTCTGCTTGCTAAACATACCCCTCTAGTATTAGCTGTTGAAAAGAGCACCACTCTATCTCTGGCACCCAAAACTCTTCTCTCCTGATTTTGTAATATCTTACGCCCAATCTCTACACCAGGGCAAACCGCCTCTGGTCTGTGACTCTCTGCTGCCCTCTTTTGGCCATGATCCATGTGAGCTGATAACAAGCAACTCAGTTGCTCTGTTCCATACATTCCTCTAGGCACTAAGGGTATAAAAACTCCACCTTAATATAGAACACCTCCCTTGAGCACAGGCACATACCAGTTCCTTAGACAGAGATACAATACCTACAGGATACATTTACATACTCTGTGTGTGTGGGCAGCGGGGAATATTTCACTCACTATGCCAGTTTCTGGAAACAGTTCAGCAGAACAGAAATGTCTGTCCTTTAAAGAGTATAGTTTAATGTGGGATATAGATATATAAACTGGCAATAATATGTTTGGCCAGTACTATGATCAGAAACTTATATAATGCTATAGGAACATTTAAAAGGGAGCTTATTACAATGACTTAAGGGACAAAGAAGTCTTCAGATCTCAAACTGTGATCTGAAAATGAGAGTGGGTTGTTTCACATACTACAAAGGTTGGCACACTCAACTCAACATGCCTGGCCCCTCTGCAGAAACCTGGGCCACTCACATGTACTTACCATCACACCAGACCTTGGGCCGGTCATTCGGCTTGAAAATCTACTCATCTACCAAAAACTAGTATTCTGATGGCCAAAGATGACTCCAAAGAAACCTAAGAACTCCTACCACATAAAGGGTAGATAGAATGAAGACTGATTATCTAGCGACTTCACCAAAGTTAAACCCATCCATTTCAAATCCCTGCTAGCTGTAGGCAGCAGCCAAGGAAAGCCTTCCTGTTTGTTATCATTTACCGTAACAGAGTTTTTCCAAAAGAATGCACTGGTCATAGCAAACACCCTCTTCCAACAACACAAGAGATGACTTTACACATGGACATCACAAGATGGTCAACACCAAAATCAGATGGATTATATTCTTTGCAGACAAATGGAGAAGCTCTATACAGTCAGCAAAAACACGACTGGGAGCTGACTGTAGCTCAGATCATGAACTTCTTATAGCCAAATTCAGACTTAAATTGAAGAAAGTAGGTAAAACCACTAGGCCATTCAGGTATGACCTAAATCAAATCCCTTATGATTATACACTGGAAGTGAAACAGATTCAAGGGATTAGATCTGATAGAGTGGCTGAAGAATTAAGGACAGAGGTTCCTGACATTGAACAGAAGACAGGGATCAAGACCATCCCCAAGAAAAACAAATGCAAAAAAGCAAAATGGCTGTCTGAGGAGGCCTTACAAATAGCTGTGAAAAGAGAAGTGAAAGGCAAAGGAGAAAAGGAAAGATATACCCATTTGAATGCAGAGTTCCAAAGAATAACAAGGAGAGATAAGAAAGCCTTCCTCAGTGATCAGTTCAAAGAAATAGAGGAAAACAATAGAATGGCAAAGATTAGAGATCTCTCCAAGAAAATTACAGATGCCAGGGGAACATTTCATGCAAAAATGGGCACAATAAAGGACAGAAATGATATGGACCTAACAGAAGCAAAAGATGTTAAGAAGAGGTGTCAAAAATACACAGAAGAACTATACAAAAAAGATCTTCAGGACCCAGATAACCATGATGGTGTGATCACTGGAATAAAGCCAGACATCCCAGAATGCAAAGTCAAGTGGGCCTAGGAAGCATCACTATGAACAAAGCTAGTGGAGGTAATGGAATTCCAGTTGAGCTATTTCAAATCCTAAAAGATGATGCTGTGAAAGTGCTGCACTCAATATGCCAGCAAATTTGGAAAACTCAGCAGTGGCCACAGGACTGGAGACGGTCAGTTTTCATTCCAGTCCCAAAGAAAGGCAATGCCAAAGAATGCTCAAGCTACCACACAATTGCATTCATCTCACACACTAGCGAAGTAATACTCAACGTTCTCCAAGCCAGGCTTCAACGGTATATGAACCCATGAATTTCCAGATGTTCAAGGTGCATTTAGAAAAGGCAGAGGAACCAGAGATCAAATTGCCAACATCTGTTGGATCATCGAAAAAGCGAGAGAATTCCACAAAAACATCTACTTCTGCTTTATTGATTATGCCAAACCATTTGAATGTATGGATCACAGCAAACTGTGAAAAATTCTTCAAGAGATGGGAATACCAGACCACCTGACCTGCCTCCTGAGAAATCTGTATGCAGGTCAAGAAGCAACAGTTAGAAGTGGACATGGAACAACAGACTGGACCCAAATTGGGAAAGGAGTATGTCAAGACTGCATATTATCACCCTGCTTATTTAACTCATATGCAGAGTACATCATGCAAAATGCTGGACTGGATGAAGCAAAAGCTGGAATCAAGTTTGCCAGGAGAAATATCAATAACCTCAGATATGCAGGTGACATATAACTTATGGCAGAAAGTGAAGAAGGACTAAAAAGCCTCTTGATGAAAGTAAAAAAGGAGAGTGAAAAAGTTGGCTTAAAACTCAACTTTCAGAAAACTAAGATTATGGCATCCAGTCCCATCACTTCATGGCAAACAGATGGGGAAACAATGCAAACAGTGACAGACTTGATTTTCTTGGGCTCCAAAATCACTGCAGATGTTGACTGCAGCCATGAAATTAAAAGATACACTCCTTGGAAGAAAAGTTATGACCAACCTAGACAACATATTAAAAAGCAGAGACAAAATTACTTTGCCAACAAAGATCCATCTAGTCAAGGCTGTGGTTTTTCCAGTAGTCATATATGTATGTAAGAGTTGGACTATAAAGAAAGCTGAGCACTGAAGAATTGATGCTTTTGAACTGTGGTGTTGCAGAAAACTCTTGAGAGTCCCTTGGACTGCAAGGAGATCCAAGCAGCCCATCCTAAAAGAGATCAGTCCTGAGTGTTCATTGGAGGGACTGATGCTGAAGCTGAAACTCCAATACTTTGGCCAACTGATGTGAAGAACTGACTCATTGGAAAAGACCCTGATGCTGGGAAAGATTGAAGGCAGGAGGAGAATGGGAAAGCAGAGGATCAGATGGTTGGATGGCAACATCGACTCAATGGACATGAGTTTGAGTAAGCTCCGGGAGTTGGTGATGGACAGGGAGGCCTGGTGTGCTGCGGTCCACGGGGTCGCAAAGGGTCGGACACGACTGAGCAACTGAACTGACCGCGGTGTCACCACCCCTAATGCTCTGTGATGCTCTCCCTTTAACACACCATCTATTGCTCCCTTGTTCCAAACCTCCCCACTGTGCCCTCTAGAATCCTGTCCTGAGTTATACAAAATCCCTCTATATTCACAGTCTTTTAACTCTTTCCTTCCTCCCTCTCATGCCTTCACTTAAATTGGCCTCAGCCATTTCAAGCTGCTATAATAGAAGGTCATAAATGTGTGGCTTATAAGCAACAGAAACTTAATTATCACAGTTCTGGAGGCTGAGAAGTCAAAGATTAAGGGCTGGCAGATTCAGTGTACTGTGAGGACCTTCTTCCTGGTTCATAGACAGCCTACTTCTTGCTGTGTCTCACACAGCATAGGAGATGAGCAAGCCCTCTGGCATTTCTTTTATGAAGAGATTAACCCCATTTATAAGGGATTCACCCTCATGACCTAATCACTTTAGTACCATCATATTGAGGATTAGATCGCAACATGAATTTGGGGGAAGACACAAACATTCCATCTATAGAACTCCTCTCAAAATCTTGTTTTTCCTGAATATGTCTTAAAGGAAAGTTTCTCATTCCCTCACACCCCAAACTCTTTGTTCTTATTGCTGTGAGGCAAGTACCACCTAATCACCCAGTCCCACTCTCCCTACGTAGTCACCATCGATCACAGTCATCTACGACCACCCGGTCCTTCTCCTTCTTCATTTAAGACCTTGGCAATAACTGTCTTCCTCCACACTCTGCTCTTGTTCTTGGGAACTTACAAGACCCATTTAGATGATGGAAGCTCTAATGGGTCCATTGGTTGTGAACATGATTTTCTTCTTACTCTCTGACAACTCCATCTCAGTATCACTTACAGAATTCTACTCTCCATATATCCCTGTAAGAGTAAATCACAGTACTGGCTCTCTTTTCTCCTCCCTCCACACCCTCTCCCTGGTAAATCTTTTCTACAGCTACAGCTTCAAGAAACATCTATGTACTAATAAATACCAAATCTTGACCTCCAACCCAGTATCTCTCTTGAGCACCAGAAACACATACTTAATTGTTTAAACAGATGATATTTTGATGGTCCACAGATATCTAAACTGAGTAAGTTTATAGATTAAATCATCATCTTTTCCCAAGAGTGACACTCATATACTCAAGCCAGAAATACGGGTTTCATCATTTTTCCCTCTCTAGTTTCTCTGCACACCTACCTCAAGGCCATCTCTATACGTCTTCCTTTTCCATTGCCCTTTTTCTAATTCAGGTCACCATCATCCCTCAAGTAGATTATTCTGTATCTCACCCTGCCACCCTGCCAATTCAATCGTCACACTACATCCATAGATTATACCATTCCTCTAACTTAAAATAATAAAACACTTAAATAGGAACCTTCTGCTTTCAGGATGAAGCTAAAACTTCCCTGAGTAGAATAATATTCTCCTATGAGCTGGTCCCTCATTAACTCTCCAGCTTCATCTTTCATTCCTCTCACCCATAGTTTCATTTTTCTAAACATGCTGAACCATTCAGGTGGCATACTTCAGAATGACACAACATTTACAAGCTTTTTAGAACAATTACAATTCTACTTGCATCTAGACTAGAAGACAGCCTTATTAAATGTCTGACTGTGGAGAACACAGATTTCTAATGAAATCCATGTCCATGAACCCTAATTTGTGCATAAAGATAGCCAGTTACACATAGACTTGATTTCTACAGACTTCTGGTAAGTCCTGAGGGGGCTACAAGAAAGAGAGAAGGAAAATAACACACCATTGACAGGAAAAATTTAGCTCTACCAGTCTCCTTAAATTATGACAATGCTTACACATGATTGGCCCAGAATTTAGGCTGCAGTGAACCATCTCTAATAGCTCAATTCCAAGGATAATAGAACCAAGCAACTCCTTGAAGATCTTCTATGTCCTCTCATTTTTAAATCCCCGGATTCTGGCACATAATCAATGCTTAACTATAGGCTGAAGATCCCTTGCAGGACTTGAGCCCATGTAACCTAAGTTCTCCAGGACAAATATGATGTCAAACATTCTCTCTAAACCATAGAAACTTTCTGCAAATAAATTACAATGTTTATTAAAATATTCATGGAAAAGATCAAATAAGTAAGCACTGCAATAAAATGACACACATTAAAAGAGTAAGAACAGAAAAGATTTGAGAAATCAGAGGCCAAGGAAGTTTTGTGATAAACCATGAACATGATGCATACTAACCCATGTCACACATGTCTAGGTATGGCTTCCCTGGCAGCTCAGTTGGTAAAGAACCCGCCTGCAATGTGAGAGACCTGGGTTCGATCACCAGGTTGGGAAGATCCCCTGGAGGAGAGCAGGGCAACCCACTCCAGTATTCCTGCCTGGAGAATCCCCATGGACAGAGGAGCCTGGAGGGCTGCAGTCCATGAGGTCTCAAAGAGTCAGACACGATTGAGTGACTAAGCACAGCACAGCAAATCAGATCATGATAAATCACCTTAAAGCAATATTCTGCCGAGAAAGTACTTTTCTGATTGGTACAAGCTGAGTATCAGAATTGAAATGAAGAGTGAGAGGGCTTACCTTTTTTAAAAACATAATTCTTGGGATTTCATGCAGAAATCAATTGAGAAAACGGAAAAACCTGAGTGAGTATTATTAAAACAGTACACATTTTTTGCTGGAGTTAAGTCAGGTATACTAATTTATAACCTCTCTGACTACTATAAGATGATTTGATACATTCTCAGAGCCTCATTTATTCACTTATTTAAACAAATACTAAGGAACTTAGTGGCTAAGAATCCTCCTTGCATGCAGTGGACTCAGGTTTGCTCCCCGGTCAGGGAACTAAGACCCCCCCATGCCACAGAGTAACTGAGTTCATATACCACAACTACTGAGGCTCACACACTCTGGAGCCAGCAAGCTGCAACTACTGGGCCCGTACCCATAACTAGAGAGTCCGTGTGCCACAACGGAAGACCCCACATGACCCAACAAAGATCCTTCAGGCTTCACCTAAGACCCAAAGCAGCCAAATAAATATGTGTGTGTATGTATGTATGCATGTATGTATGTATGTGTGTATAAATAAACAAATACAGAGCACCTCTGATGTGTCAGGTAATGTTCTCGGTACCTGGGATATGAACCTAATTATCAAAGCAAACATAGGTCCCTGCCTTCAAGGAGTTTATTTTTGAGGTGGAGACAATACCAGGAAGCATGCAAATTAGTAAAGTACACAGTGCCTTACAAGGTAATAAATCCTACGAGGGGAAGAAAATGTAGGGTGTATGGCCAATGAAGCAAGGCCAGTAGAAGCTGTAAAATTAATAGGATGATCAGGGTAGCCTTTCTTCACAAGACATTTAAGCAACCACTTGAAAAGAGTAAGGAAAGTTAAACAGATAACTGAGGGAAACACATTCCCTGGCAGAAATGACAGACAGCATGACAGAAAGACCAAAAATGGGAGGGCTTTTTACAGTTGTGATTCCACACTTATATTTTGATTATTTTCTTAAGCTACTTCCTGCAGTCTCCAAAAAGGGAAGAACCGTATCTACCTTGCTCTATTTTTCTCTCCAGCACCTAGTCCTGGGATGGCACAGAGTAGGTGCTCAGAAAACTTGTGATGAATGAGCTTCTCTGGTGGCTCAGATGGTAAAGAATTCACCTTTACCAATCTAAAGGAGATGGTAAATCTGCAATGCAAGAGAACCTGGGTTCGATTCCTGGGTTGGGAAGATCCCCTGGAGAAGGGAATGACAACCCACTTCAGTATTCTTGCCTGAAGAATTCCACGGACAGAGGAGCTTGGCGGGTTACAGTTCATGAGGTTGCAAATAGTCATGACTGAGCGACTAGCACTTAAACAGAGGGGATTAACTTGTACAATTTACTTAATGAGCTCAAATAACTCTTACTTGGTTAGCTAAGGCAACATGTTCTATTCTGTCTACCTTGGATTTTGCCCCTTCATTCACTTTCAGCAGATTCTCATCTTTGTGTTCTACCCCATTATAGATACATCCTACGATGGGATGACTGAGTACTTGCATCAGATACTCATTAGTAATTGCAGAAAGTCTTCAGGCTCATTCTCTCTCTGATAACTGTAGGAGTCCTTATAAACCTCCCAGTGCCATCTAATAAATGTCTACAACTAATTACTTATCCCGAAGGAATTATTTCTGCTTTCTTCTCTTATAAAGCTGAACAGATTCCTTTCCCTCTTTCTTTATTCTCTGGCTAGCTGCCTGTATTCTGCAGAATCAGTATTCTGCTCTGTGGTGTGAGGAATATAAGTTGTTCCACTTCTTTTTGTCAGGAAGAGATTCTTCAAGTTTGGCTTTAAGCTTAAGATGGGTAACTTATTGAGAAGAAAAAAGATTTCTAAAATTACTCAGGTATAACTCACTATTAAACATTTCCTTTGCATAAACTAGCTCAGGAATTTTTCTGTTTAGCTATTTGGGACCCAATACCATAAAAAATATAAAGACACATTATGCTGATTAAACTCCATGAATTCCACATCATATAAGAAAACCTCAACAACTGTGGTTGAGAGAAAAACAAAATTATAGTCTTGTTAAGCAGATTGTTATAATGTTTGTCTGAAAGTCGTTTAGTATTTACTGTTCAAATAAATACAAAGAAAATAAAACAAAACACATAAGGTAAGAGTCTATCAACAGACATATGAATAAAGAAATTGTGAGATTATATATACATATATGTGTGTGTGTTTATCTATATCAATGAAATATTATTAATCATTTAAGGACATTCTGCCATTTACAACATCATGGGTGAACATAGAGGAAATTGTGCTAAGTTAAATAACCCAGACACAGAAAAAAAAAAAAAAACCCGAATCATCTCACTTATATGCGAAATCTAAAAAAGTCGAATACATGAAAGCAGAGAGTAGTATTACAGTGGGTACTAGTGACACAGAGGTGGGGAAAACAGGGACATGTTGTTCAAAGGGACATGTTGTACAACTAAGTTGTACAAACTTAGTTATATAAGATGAATATGATCTAATGTAATCTAGAGATCTAATTTACAGCATGACTATAGTTAATAACACTATACTGAATATTGGAAATTGGCTAAGAGAATAGATTTCAGATGTTCGAGTTCCCAAGAAATAAACAACCACCACAACAACAGTAACTATGTAAAGATACGGTATATTAATTAGCTTGGCTACAGTATTCATCTAAGTATGTGTATACATATACACACACAATCACCATGCTATACACCTTAAGTATATACAATTTTATTAGTAAAATAAATATAAAAGAAATCTTTCAATACAATTCCAAAAAGAATACTTTTCTTAAATAATGTGACCATTTATTCAAAACATACAATATGTAATGGAATGTTATAACTGAAGTAAAGTTTATAGATAACTTACTATGCTCTATAATTAAAAAATATAACACATGCAAAATGTATCTGTTTATAATAGATGCATAATGAATGTAAGATAGCTATATCACAAGGATTTAACATTTATGCTGTATTTATCCATCAGTTCAGTTCAGTTAAGTTGCTCAGTCATGTCCGACTCTCTGTGACCCCATGGACTGCAGCACACCAGGCCTCCCTGTCCATCACAAACTCCCAGAGTTTACTCAAACTCATGTCCATTGAGTCGGTGATGCCATCCAACCATCTCATCCTCTGTCATCCCCTTCTCTTCTCACCTTGAATCTTTTCCAGCATCAGGGTCTTTTCCAATGAGTCAGTTCTTCACATCAGGTGGCCAAGGTACTGGAGTTTCAGTTTCAACATCTGTCCTTCCAATAAACGTTCAGGACTGATCTCCTTTAGGATGGACTGCTTGGATCTCCTTACTGTCCAAGGGACTCTCAGGAGTTTCCTCCAACATCACAGTTCAAAAGCATCAATTCTTTGGTGCTCAGCTTTCTTTATAGTCCAACTCTCACATCCATACACGACTACTGGAAAAACCACAGCTTAGACTAGACAGATCTTTGTTAGCAAAGTAAAGTCTCTGCTTTTTAATATGCTGTCTATGTTGGTAATAACTTTTCTTCCAAGGAGTGTCTTTTAATATCATGGCTGCAGTCAACATCTACAGTGATTTTGGAGCCCCCCAAATAAAGTCTGTCACTGTTTCCATTATTTCCCCATGTATTTGCCATGAAGTGATGGGACCAGATGCCATAATCTTAGTTTTCTGAAAGTTGAGTTTTAAGCCAACTTTTTCACTGTCCTCTTTTACTTTCATCAAGAGGCTTTTTAGTTCTTCTTCGCTTTCTGCCACAAGGGTAGTGTCATCTGCATATCTGAGGTTATCGATATTTCTCCCAGCAATCTAGATTCCAGCTTGTGCTTCATCCAGCCCAGCATTTCTCATGGTGTACTCTGCACATATATTAAATAAGCATGGTGACAATATATAGACTTGACATACTCCTTTTCTTATATGGAACCTGTCTGTTGTTTCATGTCCAGTTTTAACTGTTGCTTCCTGATCTGCATACAGATTTCTCAAGAGGCAGGTCAGATGGTCTGGTATTCCCATCTCTTTCAGAATTTTCCACAGTTTACTGTGATCCACACAGTCAAAGGCTTTGGCATAGTCAATAAAGCAGAAATAGATGTTTTTCTGGAACTCTCTTTTTCAACAATCCAATGGATGTTGGCAATTTGATCTCTGGTTCCTATGCCTTTTCTAAAACCAGCTTGAACATGTGGAAGTTCTCAGTTCATGTACTGTTGAAGCCTGGCTTGGAGAATTTTGAGCATTACTTTGCTAGAGTGTGAGATGAGTGCAATTGTGCAGTAGTTTGAGCATTCTTTGGCATTGCCTTAGGGATTGGAAGGAAAACTGATGTTTTCCAGTCCTGGGGCCACTGCTGAGTTTTCCAAATTTGCTCGCACATTGAGTGCAGCACTTTCACAGCATCATCTTTTAGGATTTGAAATAGCTCAACTGGAATTCCATCACCTCCACTAGCTTTGTTCAGAGTGATGCTTCCTAATACCCACTAGACTTCACATTCCAAGATGTCTGGCTCTAGGTGAGTGATCACACCATCGTGATTATCTGGGTCCTGAAGATCTTTTTTGTATAGTTCTTCTGTGTATTCTTGCCACCTCTTCTTAATATTTTCTACTTCTGTTAGGTCCATACCATGTCTGTCCATTATTGAGCCCATCTTTGCGTGAAATGTTCTCTTGGTATCTCTAATTTTCTTGAAGAGATCTCTAGTCTTTCCCATTCTATTGTTTTCCTCTATTTCTTTGCACTGGTCACCAACAAAGGCTTTCTTATCTCTCCTTGTTATTCTTCGGAACTCTGCATTCAAAGGGGCCTATCTTTCCTTTTCTCCTTTGCTTTTGGCTTCTCTTCTTTTCACAGCTATTTGTAAGGCCTCCTCAGACAACCATTTTGCTTTTTTGCATTTCTTTTTCCTGGGGATGGTCTTGATCCCTATCTCCTGTACAGTGTCAGAAACCTCTGTCCATAGCTCATCAGGCACTCTGTCTATCAGATCTAGTCCCTTAAATCTATTTCTCACTTCCACTGCATTATCATTAGGGATTTGATTTAGGTCATACCTGAATGATCTAGTGATTTTCCCTACTTTCCTCAATTTAAGCCTGAAGTTGGCAATAAGGAGTTCAGGATCTGAGCCACAGTGTGCTCCCAGTTTTGTTTTGCTGACTGTATAGAGCTTCTCCATCTTTGGCTGCAAAGAATATAATCAGTCTGATTTCGGTATTGACCATCTGGTGATGTCCATGTGTAGGGTCTTGTGTTGTTGGAAGAGGGTGTTTGCTATGACTAGTGCATTCTCTTGGCAGAACTCTGTTAGCCTTTGACCTGCTTCATTCTGTACTCCAAGGCCAAATTTGCCTGTTACTCCAGGTGTTTCTTGACTTTTTACTTTTGCATTCCAGTCCCCTATAATGAAAAGGAAATCTTTTGGGGGTGTTAGTTCTAAAAGGTCTTGTAGGTCTTCATAGAACCGTTCAACCTCAGCTTCTTCAGCATTACTGGTTGGGGCATAGACTTGGATTACCCTGATATTGAATGATTTGCCTTGGAAATGAACAGAGATCATTCTGTCATTTTTGAGACTGCATTCAAGTACTGCATTTTGGACTGTTTTGTTTACTATGATGGCTACTCCCTTTCTTCTAAGGGATTCCTGCCCACAGTAGTAGATATAATGGTCATCTGAATTAAATTCCCCACTCCAGTCCATTTTAGTTCCCTGGTTCCTAAAATGTCGATGCTCACTCTTGCCATCTCCTGTTTGACCACTTCCAATTTGCCTTGATTCATGGACCTAACATTCCAGGTTCCTATGCAATATTGCTCTTTACAGCATCCGACCTTGCTTCCATCACCAGTCACATCCACAGCTGAGTGCTGTTTTTGCTTTGGCTCTGTCTCTTCATTCTTTCTGGAGTTATTTCTCCACTGATCTCCAGTAGCATATTGGGCACTTACCAACCTGGGGAGTTCATCTTTCAAGTGTCCTATCTTTTTGCCTTTTAATACTGTTCACGGGGTTCTCAAGGAAGGAATACTGATGTGGTTTGCCATTCCCTTCTCCAGTGGACCTCATTTTGTAATAGGCTAAGCAAATACTCATACTCTAATAAGCCTCATAATAGAATAACCTGATCTCAGTTACATTTAATCTAAGGTATACCAGTTATCCCTCAAATGTATACTATACAGAGATTTGGTGAAGGTGTCTATATATCATCTAAAAGAGAATTTTGGTCAAATGGAGTCTGCATCAAAGGAGATAATTCTATCTTGCAACATTTAAATTTAGCAGTTTACATAATGATTAAGAGAATATTTTCCAGAGGCAGCCTCCCTCAGTTTGAGTCTCAGTTCTGTTACTTTCTAGTCATGCGTCCATGAGCAAAATATCTTTCTGAGCTTGAGCTTACTTCATCTAAAAAATCAATCTAAAAACATTACCTACTTCTGATGGTTAATTTTATATGTCAGCTTAACTCAGCTGTAATTACCCCAATGTCTGGTCAATCATCAGTCTAGATATTGCTTTGAGGCATTTTTTAAGATGTGATTAATGTTTAAACTTTGAATAAAGTAGATTATCCTTTATAATGGAAGTAAACTTCATCAGTTCAGCTGAAAGCCTTAAGAGAGAAGACAGATTCCCCAGGAAAAAAGGAATTCTGCCTTGAGACTCCCTTCAGATCCAAGACTACACCAACTCTTTCCTGGGTCTCTAGCCTGTCAGCCTGCCTTGTAAATTTTGAAATTGCCAAACCCTGATTCCTTAAAATTTCTTTCTCACTCTCTTCCCCCATCCCTTTTTTTCTACCTCCCTCCCTCAATATACACAACCAGAAGCATTATAAAAACTCTCTACTCTAAAATCTATTTTAACTGAACTTAATATAGCCACTTCAGTTTTTTTTGGTAATTCTTGTTATTAGGTATCTTGTTTTCCACTTTTTTACTTTTAATCCATCAGTGTCTTTATATTTAAAGTACATTTTATATGGGTAGCATATAGTTGGCTTTTGCCTTTTTATTCATTCTGACAACTTCTACTCTTTAAATACGTTTACAATATTCCTTTGCTTAGCTCTGTTTAACATATGGCATCATTTTCCTTCTACCTGAAGGACTTTCTTTCATATTCTTGTAGTGCAATAGTCTTTTTTTCACCATCACTATTCTTGAAAGATATTTATACTAGGCATAGAACTCTGCTACTGCTAAGTCACTTCAGTCGTGTCCGACTCTGTGCGACCCCATCCCTGGGATTCTCCAGGCAAGAACACTGGAGTGGATTGCCATTTCCTTCTCCAATGCATAAAAGTGAAAAGTGAAAGTGAAGTCACTCAGTCATGTCCGACTCTTCGCGACCCCATGGACTGCAGCCTACCAGGCTCCTCCATCCATGGGATTTTCCAGGCAAGAGTACTGGAGTGGGAGGCATAGAACTCTAGGTAGTCAGATTTTTCTTTCAGTATATTAAGGAAGTTTCTCCACTTTTTACTTGTGTTGTTTGCAATGAAAAATCTATGGTAATCCTCATCTGTGTTTTTCTATATGTAATGTATCTTGTTGTCTGGCAAATTCTAAGATTTTCTCATTTCTTCTCATTGAGTTTCTTGCATTTGTGGGTTTACACAACTGGAAATTTTAAATTATTTCTTCAAATATTTTTCTGCCCCACCCCTTTCAGGGACTCCATAGACACAAACTTAAAATAGTGTATATGAAGTTATAATAATAATTGCTATTATGATTACTCCTTTTCCCCCCTCTGTGCTTCATTTTAGATATACTTCTATGTCTTAAAATTATTAGCATTTTCATCTGCAATGTCCCATCAATAATGCCATCCAGTGTACTTTTCATCTTAGACATTGAGGCTTTCACCTATAGAAGTTCAATTTGAATATTTAGAAATATCTTTCATATCTGTATTTAACATGTTTAATCTTTCCCCTAGCTTTCTGAACATACAGAATGCAATCAGAAACACTGTTCTAATATCAATCTCTGTTAAGTCTAACCTTTGTTTCAGTTCTCAATCAGTTTAAATCAAGTGATTTCTCTCATTATGGTTAGTACTTTCTTACTATAAGCTTTATAATTTTGGGGGGGTTGCCAGCCTTTGTAAATTTTATCTTGTCTGGTGCAATATTTTTTTATGTCAATAACTACTCTTGTACTTTGCCCAGACTGTGCATGGAAACAATTAGATCCTTTTGGGCTTTTCTTTTAACATTTGTCAGGCAGAACCAGAGCAGCATTTAAACTAAGGTTAATGATTTCTCACTAATGGGTTGAGATCTTTGAGTGTTTTCTCCAACCTCATGAATTTTGAAGTCTGGCTAGTGGGAACAGGCACTGTTGCTGGTCTTATATGAGTGTCAGCTACCATTCCCTTAAATTTTCCAGGCTGTTCTTTCTCCCATGCCTCAGTTTCTTCATATGCATATGCTAATTAGTATTCTGTTCAATACTTAAAGGGGAATCTCTGCAGATCTCCAGAGTTCTCTGTACACCTCCCTCTTCTTTGATACTCTGCCCTATAAATTCTAGCTTCCTCAGTCTCCCCACACTTTCGCCTTTGTCTTAGCTCAGGAAGTCTCCTGGGGTAGACATGGACTTCCCCCTGTCTGTACCATGGCAAGGAGATACTGTCAAGTCAGTAAGTTAGGGAAATTGTAGGGCTCACTGCAATTGTTTCTCATCTCTCAGACGTTCTCTCTCCTCTTCACGTACAAGGTCTTGAAAACTGTTATATACTAGTCTCGGTTTATTTAGTTATTTCAAGCAGAAGGGTAAATCTCATCTCTGCTAGCCTATCTTGGTCAGAATAAGTCCAGAGTTGCGAAAAATCTAATAATATAATGAAATAAAGTGCTTGGAAAGAGTACAGTGAATGTCAGTTATCTTTATTATCATTATCAGAGCTTTAAGCTATCTAGATTATACTTTTAGGCAAACTGCCTCAATGTATGAACTGCTGCTACTGCTGCTAAGTTGCTTCAGTTGTGTCCGACTCTGTGTGACCCCATAGACGGCAGCCCACCAGGCTCCCCCGTCCCTGAGATTCTCCAGGCAAGAACACTGGAGTGGGTTGCCATTTCCTTCTCCAATGTATGAACTAAGTTTTCATAAATATGAGGAAAGTGTACAGCAAGGAAAATATTAATAGCAATAATAATTGAATGCTAAGTGCTCTAAATAATTGTCCATTCAATTTCAGTTCAACACTATAAAGTAAGGTAATATTATCTGCATTTTATAGATGAAAAATCTGAGGTTCAGAGAGGTTAAATAAATCATTCAAGGTTAAGCAGCTACCAAGTGGTGAGCAGAGCCAAGGTCTGTCTACACCAAAGCCCCATCTCTTGACCTTCGTATATCACTGCCAGATCACTTCTAAGCAACTGTGAAAACATTCTTGCTTCATAGGCTCAAAGACTTTGGAAAATAATTGAGGAAAACAGTACTTTAGTGTTATCATAGATTTTTCTAACTATTCATATTAGAAAGTCATTTACCTGTGGAATTCACCATATTATAATGGTATGGGTTTCAGTTTGACATTCTGAAGCTTGAAGTCATGACACATGTGGCTAATAACAAATTTAATGGTGATGCTTACTCTTCTCAGAGCAAAGCAGATGTGCTGATAAGACTGTTAACACATCAATGGATAACATGAGTTCCAGGTTCAGTAGTGCAAAACATAAAGGTAATAAGAATGATTCAACGAAGTTGTCAGTTAACTGCAACAGAACAAGATTAGGACAAAGAGGTGAGGACTGTGTGTATAATTATTGTGTCAAATAACTCCATGAATGTTTCTACAGTTAAGATGGTAGTTATTGCAAAATATTTCATTGTTTCCATAAATATACACTGAAAAATTAAACTTAGTTCTATGAATTTATCTAAGTAAAGGTCAGGCAAGATTTTATCACATGAAACTGTAATATTTGAAAATCCTATGCTTAGTCTTGAAATAGTATCAATATCACACTTAACACTTACTAGTAAAGAAAAGTTTAAAGAAAAAGATGTCCCCAGAATTCTACTGTCTTTTTGACTAAAATCCATAATGCTTGGATAAAAAAATTGAGCAATAAATTTTTTTTTTAATTTAAGGATTCCTTCTCTGTTCCTCTCATCCATCTCATCTCTGTTCTTCTCTCCCATCAGGTTTTCTCCTTACAATTAATTTTTCTTGTGTTCACTTTGAAAAGATATATGTAGAGAAATTTACTTCTTAAAAATCTAGTAAAATTACTTTCATTATGTTAATACATTTTTGAAGATTATATCACCATGTACATTCTAACTTCTACCACTAATTTAATCCTTGTCAATTATTTTCTATGGTAATATTTCCAAAATGTGCATGCAAAATGTATCAGTTCTGGAAATCAAATACCTGGATTACACTGAAATTTAAACTGCTAGTAAAAGTGAGAAAATTAAGGATGCACATGATTCGGTGGTAATCACTACAGTGGGACCTGTTGAACGAGGCACAGGGAAGTTCTATGGTAACTGAGTGAATCATCCAAGGCATTGAAAAAAAGCACTGTACGATCTTATCACTCTTCCTGATTGTAACTGATAAGACAGTAAAGAGAATCTATGAAAACATGGCATCTTTTCTCTTTTCCCTTTATCCTTTTTATCAGCTTGTTTTTCCACAGTTTCTGGCAAATTACATTTGGGGTTTGTTTTGGGATTTCTGTGAAACTCTTTAACTTGATTTTTGTGACATCAAATTGGTGAACACTACTCATAATAAGGTATGATTATCTATTTGGAAATCACTCTCCCTTTAGACATCCTGATTCATTCTCAAAACACAGATTAACTTGATCACTGATCTAAGACTTGTGGACCAACCTGAACTAATTCTATCTTTTGCAAAATTTAGGAAAAAGTGGGATTTTAGGCATGGATTTTATTCTTAATTGACACAATTTCATACTTATTCTCTCCTTTGAGAAACAAAAAGAGATCTTGTGGAGCGAAAGGAAAAAGGGGAGAAAATTGAAAAGTTCTCTCCACCCTTCTTAAGAATAAAATTACAGGAATGTGCATCTAGAGGACTTCTGCTGAATAAGCTAAAAAATAAGTCAAGAAAAAGGCTAAGAAAACCTCAGTCCTGATAATCTTTGGAGTCCATAATGATTAAGAATATAATTTTTCAGTGTATTTAATTCTATACTTATTTTCATTTTTGCAAAGGAGAAAAGGAAAGATATACCTACTTGAATGCAGAGTTCCAAAGAATAGCAAAGAGAGATAAGAAAGCCTTCCTCAGTGGTCAGGGCAAAGAAATAGAGGAAAACAATAGAATGGGAAAAACTAGAGATTTCTTCAAGAAAATTAGACATACCAAGGGAACATTTCATGCAAAGATGAGCAGAATAAAATATAGAAATGGTAAGGACCTAACAGAAGCAGAAGATATTAAGAAGAGGTGGCAAGAATACACATAACTATACAAAAAGATCTTCACAACCCAGATAACCACTATAGTGTGACCATTCACCTAGAGCCAGACATCCCGGAATGTGAAGTCAAGTAGGCCTTCAGTTCAGTCGCTCAGTCGTGTCTGACTCTTTGAGACCCCATGAACCGCAGCACGCCAGGCCTCCCTGTCCATTACCAATGCCTGGAGCCCACCCAAACCCATGTCCATCGAGTCGGTGATGCCATCCAGCCATCTGATCCTCTGTCGTCCCCTTCTCCTCCTGTCCTCAATCTTTCCCAGCAAGACAGTCTTTTCAAATGAGTCAGTTCTTCACATCAGGTGGCCAAGTATTGGAGTTTCAGCTTCAACATCAGTCCCTCCAATGATCACCCAGGACTGACCTCCTTTAGGATGGACTGCTTGGATCTCCTTGCAGTCCAAGGGACTCTCAAGAGTCTTCTCCAACACCACAGTTCAAAAGCATCAATTCTTCAGTGCTCAGCTTTCTTTATAGTCCAACTCTCACATCCATACATGACCACTGGAAAAACCATAGCCTTGACGAAGCAACATTACAAACAAAGCTAGTCGAGGTAATGGAATTCCAGTAGAGCTATTTCAAATCCTAAAAGATGATGTTGTGAAAGTGCTACATTCAGTATGCCAGCAAATCTGGAAAACTGCCCAGTGATCCCAGAACTGAAAAAGATCAGTTTTCATTCTGATCTGAAAGAAACTCAATGCCAAAGAATGTTCAAATTACTGCACAATTGCAGTCATCTCACACGCTAGTGAAGTAATGCTCAAAATTCTCCAAGCCAGGCTTCAACAGTACATGAACTTCCAGATGTTCAAGTTGCATTTATAAAAAGCAGAGAAATCAGAGATTAAATTGTCGACATCCATTGGATCATTGAAAAAGTGAGAGTGTTCCAGAAAAACATCTATTTCTGCTTTATTGACTATGCCAAACCATTTGAATGTGTGGATCACAATAAACTGTGGAAAATTCTTCAAGAGATGGGAATATCAGACTGCCTGACCTGCCTCCTGAGAAATCTGTATACAGGTCAAAAAGCAACAGTTAGAACTGGACATGGAACAGCCTGATTCCAAATCGGGAAAGGAGTACGTCAAGGCTGCATATTGTCACTCTGCTTATTTAACTCATAGGCAGAGTATATCATGCAAAATGCTGGGCTGGATGAAACACAAGCTGGAATCAAGATTGTTGGGAGAAATATCAATAACCTCAGATATGCAGATGACACCACCTTTATGGAAGAAAGTGAAGAAGAACTAAAGAGCCTCTTGATGAAAGTGAAAGAGGAGAGTGAAAGAGTTGGCTTAAAACTCAACATTCAGAAAACTAAGATCATGGCATCCAGTCCCACCACTTCATGGCAAATAGATAGGGAAACAATGGAAACAGTGACAGACTTTTTTCTTTTCTTGGCTCCAAAATCACTGCAAATGGTGACAGAAGCCATGAAATTAAAAGATGCTTGCTCCTTGGGAGAAAAGCTATGACCAACATAGACAACATATTAAAAAGCAGACATTCCTTTGCCAACAAGGATCTGGCTAGTCAAGTTATGGTTTTTCCAGTAGTCACATATGGGTGTGAGAGTTGGACTATAAAGAAAGCTGAGTACTGAAGAATTGGTGCTTTTGAACTGCAGTGTTGCAGAAGACTCTTGAGAGTCCCTTGGACTGCAGGGAGATTCAACCAGTCTTTCCTAAAGGAAATCAGTCCTGACTGTTCATTGGAAGGACTGATGCTGAAGCTGAAACTCCAATACTTTGGCTACCAGATGGGAAGAACTGACTCACTAGAAAAGACCACGTTGCTGGGAAAGATTGAAGGCAGGAGGAGAAGGGGACGACAGAGGATGTGATGGTTGGATGGCATGACCAACTCAATGGACATGAGTTTGAGGAAGCTCTGGGTGTTGGTGATGGATAGGAAGCCTGGTGAGCTACAGTCTATGGGATCATAAAGAGTCAGACACCACTGAGCAACTGAACTGAACTGAACTGTAGAGTATCCTGCAGTGGTCAGCAGTTGCTGTTGTTTAGTCATTAAGTTGTGTCTGACTCTTGCGATCCTATGGACTATCACCCTACAGGCTGCTCTATCCATGGTATTTCCTAGGCAAGAAAACTGGCGTGGGTAGCCATTCCCTTCTCCAGGGGATCTTTCCAACCCAGGGGATGAAACCTGCGTCTCCTGCATTGGCAGGCAGGTTCTTTGCTCCTGAGCTACCTGAGTGATCAGCAGTAGAATATACAAGTAAAAAGTATCCATGTGCTGCTTAAAGAGGACTTAAGGATATTACCTAATAGGCAGTTTTCCATCTGAGTTGTCTCACTCGGGTGATTGTCTGGGTTCAAAGTCTGACCCTGTGACTTATAGCTTGTCTTCAAACAAGTTATTTAATTTCTCTAAATTTTGCTTCCAAGTGTAAAACAAAGTAATATTATTTAAATCACACAAATGTTGTGAGGATTAAAGGAGAAAAACCTACCTAGAATAGTCAGTACTTCATAAACAGGAAAGGCAGAGGAATCTAATATTTTATGCCAACCATTGCTAGATATTATTTGTGTCTTATATGCATGATTTATAAGTATCACACATAATAGCCTTGATATTTTCATCTCAAATACTAGGAAATGGAACTAAAATATATAACTGAACCAAGAACAAACATCTAACAATTTATATAATCAGGATTCAAATTCATGTCTTTGTAAGTTTTCTTCCCATTATACCACAGTGTTTCCCAAGCAGGGCAACTGGTTGTAAATATGAACATAGCTCTTACCAGTAGGTGGTATTAATCTTCATAGGGTTATTTGTGAAAGACAAACCATGAAAGCATTCAGGGAAGTATTTGACACATACTCATTATCACCATGTCCTATTTTGCTTCCTAAAACCCTTGTGGAGCATGAGATTCTGTTTTCCATCCCCTTATTGGACATTCTCTGCTGAACTTTCTTTTTAAAGTATACCAGTTGATCACTTGACTCATGGATTAGGTAACCAGGAATTCTTTTTCTATATTAAGACCACTCACATAAAACTATAAGTAAAATAGAATACATGATGTAAAATGTAATATTAATTAAAATATTTAAGGGTTTATCTTCAAATGAAGGAGCTATCTTTGTAGATTAATGAAGACTAATATAAAAATATGAGAAAAATGTAGAGCCTATATTGTCCATATTACTCAGTGTATCTTAATTTTTTTCCAGCTTTATTGAGGTAGAATTGACATATAATGTTATGCAGTTTAAGGTGTACAATGTGATGATTTGATAACATAGTATTTGTGAAATGATTACCACAATGAAGCTAGTTAGCATATCTATCATCTGACATAATTTCCATTTATATGTATGTGTGTCTGTGTGTGTGTGTGTGTGTGTGTGGTAAGAACATTTAAAATCTATCTTAGCAACTATCCAGTGTATAATATAGTATTGTTAATTATATTCCCCAAGTTTTGTATTAAATCCCCAGAATTTGTTTTATAACGAAAAGTTTGTACCATTTGCCTAGTATCTCCCCATTTCCCTCACCTTCCAGCCCGTGGAAACCACCATTTTACTCTAATTTTACAAATCTGACTTTTTTAGATTTCACATATAAATAAGATGATAGAGTACTTATCTTTCTCTGTCTGACTTATTTATTTAGCATAGTATCCTCAAGGTCCATATATGTTGTTGCAAATGGCAGGGTTTTCTTCGTTCTCGTGGTTGAATAATTTTCCATTCTATGTATACCACGTTTCCTTTATATATTTATCCATTGGTGGATATTTACATTGTTTTAATATCTTTGCCCTTGTGAATAATGCTGCAATGAACCTAAGAGTGCAGATATCTCTTCAAGATCTTGATTTCATTTCCTTCAGATAGGTACCCAGAAGTGGAACTGCTGGGTTGTATGGTAATTCTATTTTTAAGTTTTTGAAGAATTTCCATGCTGTTTTCCATAGTGGCTATAGTAACTTTCAATGTAACTGAATTTATTATGATGTTTTATGTAAGTTGTCTTCTCCTCCTTAAAGGAACTGGAATGTGTCTCAGAGCACCTATCTGATTATTCCTAATTTCATTTGGACTTAATCAGTGATTCTCAACTGGAGGGCAATTTTGCCTCTCAGAAGAATTTGACAACGCCTGGAGAAATCTTTAGTTGCCACAAATTAATGGGGAGAAGAGTGTTATTGGCATCTAGTGGAGAGACCAAGAATGCTCCTAAACACCCTACGATCCACAGGACAGTCCCACAGTTGGAGAAACTCCCATGTAGGTCAACAGTTTTTAAGCCTGGCTGCACATTAGAATTTTCCAGGGAGCTTTTAAAACTGTCAATGCTGCTTGGATCTCACCTACACCCAGAAATTCAGACCTAAGTGGTTTAAGGTAGACCTTGGGTGTGTGTGTACATGTCAGTTTCACAGGTGATTCTAACAACCAGAATTGTGAACCACTGGTCCAGATGAGGCTAACTGTTTTAAGTAAAAAAAAAAAAAAAAAAATGGAAGAGATATTTATAATGAGAGGAAATTCTCCCTGGGATTTTGCCAGAAGGATTCCTGCTCTGTATTCACCCTCTCCAATTGTACCAGGAGAGTCCTAACTTTTGCCTGAGATCTTGTTGGAATTCACTTTTTGTTGAGGCATTTTCTAAAACAGCATGATACTGACAGGAATAAATCTCATTTAAATTAGCCAGACTCAAAAAGCAAAAGCCAACAGCTGGCTCTTGGTCCATACGAAATATTCACAACAACATCACATATAAGACTTTTACCTGCCGTTCTTGCTGTGAACAGCCACCTGGTTATTTTTCTACTTTGTCTCTGAAATGTGTTTGTTTACCTCCCTTAAAGCTTGGATCTACAATGCTGCTACCCTTCCTGCAAATTCACCCTGTCCTTGACTCCTCTTTCCGAGGCTCTTTGGCCCACTACTTAATTACCTCCAACTCATCCAGAAACAACCCTATTTCAGTTTAATTCTCTCATGTAACCCCAAGTACAGAAGAATATTGCATTCCCACTAAATATTTGTGGTTCAGAATCCCTCCAGGGTCTCTTCTCTATGCTAGAAATGGCTTATTAAATTACTACTGTTACTGTTTAATGGAAACTCAAAACGTGTGGGGGAAAAAACGAGGTTATTTAATTTCTCTCATTTAAGTTTCTCCACACAGATTGACTTAGAAATCTCATTAGACTGAGTGAAAGATTTAAAAATATACTATGGAAGATTATTCCAGGCACATTTATGACAAGGCTGATGACTAGGGATATTTTACAGTAACTGTTCAGATCATTCCCTCCTCCAGACAACAGCTTTCCCATCAGCTGCTGGAAGTCCAATTTCTACCAAAGGAGTAAGGCTATTCTAAGTTATTTGACAAAATGTTTTTAACTCCCAGAAATAAAGAAAGCCACTTTAATGCATATCAGCTGTAGATTTTATTTCCTCCTCATGTAACATGCTTCTGCAGAGTAAATAGAAAACTCCTATGCTCTATGGAATTTGGACACTTTCTGTTTTTAAAAATGGCAAGTGTAAATGGGAGGAACAACATAGTTAGAAACTTCAGAGCTCTGATGGTTACCATATGGAAAGGTAATCTCAGTAACACATCAAGAAGAGTACAGCATTAAAAATAATGTGATTTGTATCATGAAAATATTGATCATCAGTGTCAAAGAGAATCTGAGGAGTGTTTGAATAAGAAATAATCTGGAATAAATAAACACCTATACTCATGAATTACAAAGGAACTATCTCTTTCTCAGCAATTTTAAGTCTCAACTCCTTGTACTGGGTAAACATGAAAGGTGTTGCTTTACAGCAGAGGTCTATAAAACTCTTCTGTAAAAGGCCAAATAGTAAATATTTTAGGCTTTCAGGGCCATGCTGTATCTGTCACAACTCAACTCTGCCACTGAAGTGTTAAAGCAACTATAGGCAACACATAAGCAAATGTGCTTAAATGTAGTCCAGTAAAACTTTTTTTATGGGCACTGAAATGTGAATTGCACATAACTTTTGCATGTCACAAAATACTACTTGTTTTTCACTCCTGTAGAATGTTCAAAATTATTCTTAGTTCATAGGCCATACAAAAAGAGACAAAGGACTTGATTTGGCCCATGGGCCATAGCTTGCAGAATTGTGCCTTACAGTTTCAGTATTTCTTTTCTCTTATTGAATGGGGAGGGTGTTAAAAATTAACTGTTGGAAAGAATTTATGGGACTTTCATTTCTGTCACTACGGTAGAATAGAGATGCTGAAAACATTCAGACACTAACATGTGAAAATGTTTGTTAAAATTTGAAAGAGGGTGGGATTAGGCAAAAGAAATGTTTTAAATAATTGAATGAGCCTACAGGAAATTAAGGGACTCTGATAAAGTTAGGAATAGTGTGAACACATATGAAGGAAAAGCAAGCACCAAAAATCACTAGGATACCCTGGAGAAAAATACAGCCTTTTGGGTGTCTAGAACTTTAAAATACGCAAGAGGTTGGCCATTGTGCTTTTCTAAAAGGAATAAAAATGTTAACAAATTTAAAACTAAGTGAATAATTATGCAGAAGACTAGAAAACAGGCCAAGAAAGAATTAGTGAACAGTAGGCAGATTTTAAGAAATTGCTTAGAACGTTGTACACAAAGAAAAAAGTATTGAAGTGCATTAGGTGACATGGAGAACAAAGGGATAAATTCTAATAATCATCCAAAGTCCCAGGATGTCTTGACAATGGATATTATCTATATTTTCCATGGATCCAAGAGATAATAGAACTATTTTTCCAGAATTACTGAAGGGTATCACCATAGATCTAATACAAACTTAGTAAAACTGAAGATAATTTTTTTTAATCTGCAAATAGACACAAAATTAAAGCTCCTCTAAAAGAGAAACTGTAAAACAATTAGAAATTGAAAATAAGTGGAGTCAAGTGTCTAACTGAAGAAACTGACCTTAGACAGAGGGATTCAGAAAATTCAGTTTTAATACCAGAGGGAAAAGCTAAGTATATAAGTATGAATGGTTGGTGAGCAGGTAGACATGATAGAAGAAGCTTGAAGAAGTTCTATTCTGAGAATCATTTATCCATGAAATAGAGAAAAAGGTCATCAATTGAAAGTATAGCAAAGGTTGGTGGGGAAACATAGCGGTTTGAGAAAATATGAAATAATTGTTATAAGGGTTAATAAAATGAGGAAATGTAGAATTATTGCAAGGAACACTAATAATCTTCTTGAAGTTCATGGTCACACAATTCAAGTGAGATAATTCAGCTTCAGTACAGGAGAACAGTAGGCAGAGAAGGCTGGGTTTTAGCAAAGTGACAAAAAAAAAGGAACTGAGATCAAAATAAGGAAGAAAAATTGGATAGAATGATTTGGCTAGGTAAAGAGAAAAGTGCGAACACGAAGTGGATGAGAAACAATTAAAATGTGTTAGAAAATAAACTTAGGATCCCATGAAATCACATGAATGGAGTCTGAACAGTAAATTGCCTGAAAAGATAGAAGACAATGGTCAAAAAGTTGCCTTCACGGAACAGTTTATGGATATGGAGAGCTTGCAGTGGAAGTAATAAGCTGGAGAACAAGGTCACTAAAGGAAAGAAATTCAAGGAACTGGGAAGCCACACTATTAGTGTTATAGCCACGCTTTTCGGGAAACAGACTCACTCAGAAGGACAATGCAGATAGTGGAGTGCAGTTTATTACGCCGGCGGGCCCAAGGCAGAGTCTCCTCTTAGCCAAGGACCCCGTCCAGCATTTGTGAAAATCTTTTATACCCCATGCGTACGTGCCTAAACCCACCACCTGCCCCATGTGTACGTGTCTAAACCCACCACCTGCCCCATGTGTACGTGTCTAAACCCACCACCTGCCCCATGTGTACGTGTCTTAAACAGTCAATAGTCAATAAGCCCGCAGTTACATTCCAACCAGTAAATAATCGATAAGTCTGTGATTACATCTTGACAGATACGAAAAAGTTTATGACCTGTCCGGAGACAGGTGTGATTACGGTATGCTTCCTCTTAGGCAATGAGTAGCCTGGATGTGATCTTCAGGATTCCTCTGTCTGGAGGGGGTCTTATCCTTCCATTGTCGTCCTCATAGGCACTAAGCAGAGAGTTCAGAGTCCACTGGAGAGGCAGTCGAGCACAGCCAGCACGGACAGACCTGAGATGGAGTTCAGGCCCTATGAATTCCTTCTTCATTAGAAGGATTTTCTATGTGGATACTGAAATCGATAAGAATCCAGAAGGGAGTGGTTCATGGAGTAAGAGTGAATCAAGAGTTTAAATTTTCTAAAAATGAAGGCTAATTACCTAGGGGATATTAGATAACTATAGCATAAAGAGTAGGTATGAGAGAAAGCTGACAATAGTTTCAAAGCTATGTTTTCATGAGGAAGAATGGAGAATGATCTGAATGCTTTTATGAAGGATGGTCCTCTGCACTGTAAGATGTTTAACAATGTTCTTGTCTCCTGTCACTTAGTTGAGAGTAGCACCCCCCGGCTGCAGTTATGACATCAAAGAATGTCTCCAGACATGACGAAATTTCCCATGAGAAGAACTGTCTCAATTGGTAACCATTGCTCTATGAGTTGAGTACAGTCGCACAGTCTTGTCTGACTCTTTGTGACCCCATGGACTGCAGCACGCCAGGCCTCCTGGTCCATCACCAACTCCTGGAGTTTACTCAAACTCTTCTCCATTGAGTCAGTGATGCCATCCAACCATCTCATCCTCTGCCTTCCCCTTCTCCTCCCACCTTCAATCTTTCCCAGCATCAGGGTCTTTTCCAATGAGTCATCTCTTCGCATCAGGTGGCCAAAGTATTGGAGTTTCAACTTCAGCATCAGTCCTTCCAATGAACAATCAGGACTGACTTCCTTTAGGATGGACTGGTTAGATCTCCTTGCAGTCCAAGGGGCTCTCAAGAATCTTTTCCAATGCCACTGTTCAAAAGCATCAATTCTTCGGTGCTCAGCTTTCTTTATAGTCCAACTCTCACAGTGAGAGGGTAACAGGCAGGAAGGCCAGGGGTCTCCAAACGGAGGAAAGAGGCTGCAAGTGCCAGACCTTTTTATCTCTCTTAAGCGGCAGGAGGAAAAAAACCAGCGATATTTTTTCTTCTCTATACAAATTTAAAAGGAGGTTTCTCTTAAAATGCTGTGTTGCCATGATACCTGGTTTCACCTGAAGCTAACTACTCTCAAACCTTGAGTTAACCAATACATTTCTCTTTCTTATGGAAATGTTGTCTTAAGATATGTTAATATACCCCAGACTCTATGTTCAAGTTGGTTCCGCCAAATGGCCCAACCTACTTACTCAGGTATTGTTCCCTTAATCTATGTAAACGAAACTATTTGTTGGTAATCTGCCCTTCTACAAGATTCAAGTCAATCGTTTTATGGCCAGGGATGAATTATCTGGTACCGTTCTAAATTCTAAGACATTCCTTTCTTTTTATTAACAGACTGTGAGTGACCATATAACTTACAGCTAAAGACTAGGAGGCGGGTACTCTTTTGCCCCCTTCTGATGCCTATGTCAGAAGCTTTCTCTACCTCCTTTATACTTTAATAAAACTTTATTACACAAAAGCTCTGAGCGATCCAGCCTCATCTCTGGCCGGGATTGAATTCGTCTCCTCCGGAGGCCGAGAATCCCGCGTCTTATCATTCAGCAACAACCTTTCAACAGCCATATATGACTACTGGAAAAACCATAGCTTTGACTAGACGGGTCTTTGTTGGCAAAGTAACATCTCTGCCTTTTAATATGCTATCTAGTTTGGTCATAACTTTTCTTCCAAGGAGCAAGTGTCTTTTAATTTCATGGCTGCAGTCACCATCTGCAGTGATTTTGAAGCACAAAAAAAATAAATAAATGAAGACTGTCACTGTTTCCATTGTTTCCCCATCTATTTGCCATGAACTGACAGGACCAGATGCCATGATCTTAGTTTTCTGAATGTTGAGTTTTAAGCCAACTTTTTCACTCTCCTCTTTCACTTTCATCAAGAGGCTTTTTAGTTCCTCTTCACTTTCTGCCATAAATTCTGTGTCATCTGCATATCTGAGGTTATTGACATTTCTCCTGACAATCTTGATTCCAGCTTGTGCTTCTTCCAGCCCAGCGTTTCTCATGAAGTACTCTGCATGTAAGTTAAATAAGCAGGTGACAGTATACAGCCTTTCCCAATTTGGAACCAGTCTGTTGTTCCATGTCCACTTTTAACTGTTCCTTCTTGACCTGCATATAGATTTCTCAGAAGGCAGGTCAGGTGGTCTGGTATTCCCATCTCTTTCAGAAGTTTCCACAGTTTGTTGTGATCCACACAGTCAAATGGTTTGGCATAATCAATAAAGCAGAAGTAGATGTTTTTCTGGAACTCACTCACTTTTTCACTGATCCAACGGATGTTGGCAATTTGATCTCTGGTTCCTCTGCCTTTTCTAAATCCAGCTTGAACATCTGGAAGTTCACAGTTCACATACTGTTGAAGCCTGGCTTGGAGAATTTTGAGCATTACTTTTCTATCATGTAAGATGAGTGCAATTGTGTGGTAGTTTGGGCATTCTTTGGCATTGCCTTTCTTTGGGATTGGAATGAAAACTGACTTTTCCAGTCCTGTGGCCACTGCTGAGTTTTCCAAATTTGCTGACATATTGAGTGCAGTACTTTCACAGTGAAGAAGGAATTCATAGGGCCTGGACTCCATCTCAGGCCTGTCCATGCTGGCCGTGCTTGGCTGCCTCTCCAGCGGACTCTGAACTCTCTGCTTAGTGCCTGTGGGGACGACAATGGAAGGATAAGACCCCCTCCAGACAGGGGAATCTTGAAGATCACATCCAGGCTACTCATTGCCTAAGAGGAAGCATACCGTAATCACCCCTGTCTCCGGACAGGTCATAAACTTTTTTTCGTATTTATCAGGATGTAATCACAGGCTTATCGATTATTAACTGGTTGGAATGTAACTGCGGGCTTATTGACTATTGACTGTTTGGACACATACACATGGGGTAGGTGGTGGGTTTAGACATGTACACATGTGGTAGGTGGTGGGTTAGGACACGTACGCATGGGGTATAAAAGATTTTCACAAATGCTGGACGGGGTCCTTGGCTAAGAGGAGACTCTGCCTTGGGCCCGCCGGCGTAATAAACTGCACTCCACTATCTGCATTGTCCTTCTGAGTGAGTCTGTTTCCCGGAAAGCGTGGCTATAACAACAGCATCATCTTTCAGGATTTGAAACAGCTCAACTGGAATTCCATCACCTCCACTAGCTTTGTTCATAGTGATGCTTCCTAAGGTCCACTTGACTTCACATTCCAGGATGTCTGCCTCTAGGTGAGTATCACACCACCACGGTTATCTGGGTCATGATGATTTTTTTTGTATAGTTCTGTGTATTCTTGCCACCTCTTCTTAATTAGTGTCTTCTGCTTCTGTTAAGTCCATACCATTTCTGTCTGTTATTGAGCCCCTCTTTGCATGAAATGTTTCATTGGTATCTCTAATTTTCCTGAAGATATCTCTAGTCTTTCCCATGCTATTGCTTTCCTCTATTTCTTTGCATTTATCACTAAGGAAGGCTTTCGTATCTCTTCTTGCTATTCTTTGGAACTCTGCATTCAAATGGGTATTTCTCTCCTTTTCTCCTTTCCCTTTCACATCTCTTCTTTTCACAGCTATTTGTAAGGCCTCCTCAGACAACCATTTTGCCTTTTTGCATTTCTTTTTCTTGGGGATGGTCTTGATCACAGCCTCCTGTGCCATTGCTCTATAGCAACATTTTTTTTTACCAAGTTCTCCAATCTCATAAATTCCTCTCTGCTATTTTTTCATGGCTTTATTAACTGGCATTCATGCCCACCATTCTACTAAATATGTTTTTATGAAGGTCACTAATGGCCCCCCTCATTGCTAATTCAATGTTTAGTGTTTGGTCCCCCTGATATTTCTCCCAGCATTTCAGAGTTGATAATTTCCTCTTCGTTAAAGCACTTTTTTCACTTGGATAACAGGACACCCCACTCTTCTGATTTTCATATTCCCTCACCAGTGACTCCTTCTGATAATTCTTATTGATCTCTGATCTTGTTAAAGTGGCCTAAGATTCAGTCTCTGGCCTCGAATTTCTATCCTCACTCCTTTTTTGAATACATCCAATCACATAGATTTAAATTGATATCTATATATTGAGGACTCTCATTTTTACCTCTCTTTCCAAGTCTTCCTCACTGCACTGTGACTTATATAGTTAGATACCTAATGGACACATTACTTTCCATATCAAACTGGCATCTGAAATTATAGCAAAAATGAATCATCCAATATTTCCCCTAAAACTTGCCCCACCCCACAGCTTTTCTTATCTCAAGGCAATGGCAACTACTTTACCTCAAGATTAAGTAAAACATCTTGAGTAATCTTTACTCCTCTCTTTTTCTCCCATGCCACCTCCAATTCATTAGAATATTCTGCTGGATCTACTTTGAAAACAGAATATAACACTTTCTACTTCCTTGGTCTCTCTCTAACCCAAGACAATCATGGAGCTGATTCACTTCATTGTACAGCAGAAACGAACACAACATTGTAAAGCGATTATATTTACTCCAGTTAAACAAAAAAATTTAAAAAATAACAAATAAGCATGATCTTCTGGCATCTGAATTATTTTAATAATAATGGGAGGCAATAGCTTCCCGGATAGTCTCCCCTCTTCCCACACTGCTCCTTACAGTAAGTTTTAGATGCAGCAGCCAGGGTAATTCTTTTAAAACAGATCATGTCACTTCTTGGCTCAAAGTCTTCATATAGCTTCCCATCTACCTCAAGATGCAAAAGTCAAACATGTTACTATGGCCTTGTTTTTCAGTAACTCAATCATGTCCAACTCTGTGACCCCAAGGACTGCAGCACACCAGGCTTCCTGTCCTTCACCATCTCCTGGAGCTTGCTTAAGTTCATGTCCATTCAGTCAGTGATGCCATACAACCATCTAATCCTCTGCCATCCCCTTCTCCTCCAGCCTTCGATATTTCTCCCAGCATCAGGGTCTTTTCTAATGAGTTGGTTCTTTGCATCAGATAACCAAAGTATTGGAGCTCCAGCATCAGTCCTTCCAATGCATATTCAGGATTGATTTCCTTTAGTATTAACTGGTTTGATCTCCTTGCTGTCCAAGGGACTCTCAAGAGTCTTCTCCAACACCACAGCTCAGAAATACTCATGTAGCATGGCCTACAGAGACTAAAATGATTTTGGCCCATGTTATTTCTTAGAGTTATAAAGTTATATATATATATATATATATATAACTTAGGGTTATACAGTTTTCCCCTTCAAATCAAGTTCATCTAGAACTTCAGAATCTGACCTTATTTAGAAATAAAGTCTTTTCAGATATAACTAGTCAGGATGAGATTAGACTGCATTAGGGTAGACCTTAATGACTTTCCTTATAAGAAGGGAAAAAGAAAAAAAACAGACACACAAGGGGTAGTGGGTGGTGGAGAAATAATGCCAAGAAGGAAGAAATTGGCTCAATGCATCTGCAAACTAAGGAATGTCTAGAATTGCTAGCAACCACCTGAGCTCCCATCACTTCGTGGCAAATAGATGGGGAAACAGTGGAAACAGTGGCTGACTTTATTTTTCTGGGCTCCAGAATCACTGTGGATGGTGATTGCAGCCATGAAATTAAAAGACGCTTGCTCCTTGGGAGAAAAGCTATGACCAACCTAGACAGCTTATTAAAAAGCAGAGACATTACTTTGCCAACAAAGGTCCGTCTAGTCAAAGCTATGGTTTTTCCAGTAGTCATATATGGATGTGAGAGGTGGACTATAAAGAAAGCTAAGCACAGAATTGATGCTTTCGAATTGTGGTGTTGGAGAAGACTCTTGAGAGCCCCTTGGACTGCAAGGAGATCTAACCAGTCCATCCTAAAGGAGATCAGTCCTGGGTGTTCATTGAAGGGACCGATGTTGAAGCTGAAACTCCAATACTTTGGCCACCTGATGCAGAGAGCTGACTCATTTGAAAAGACCCTGATTCTGGGAAAAACTGAGGGCCGGAAGAGAAGGGGATGACAGAGGATGAGATGGTTGGATGGTATCACTGACACAATGGACATGGGTTTGGGTGGACTCCAGGGGTTGGTGATGGACAGAGAGACCTGGCATGCTGCGGTTCATGGGTCTCAAAGAGTCGAACATGACTGAACAGCTGAACTGAACTGAACTAAAAGCTAAGAGAGAGGCATGAACAAACTCCCACAGAACTCCCAGAAGGAATCAACCTGCCAACACCTATATTTCAGACTTTTAACCTCCAGAACTTTGAGAGAATACATTTAGGTTGATTTGAGCCACTCTTTAAATAACTTTGTGATGGAGAATAACCAAGATGGTAGAGTAGGAAGACCCTGAGCTCACTTTCTCCCAGGGGCACATCAAAATTACTATTTACAGAGAAAACCATTGATGAGAAAAACTGGAAGATTAGCAGAAAAGATCTTCTACAATAGAGATATAAATAAGGAACCACAATGGGACAGGTAAGAGGAGTGGAAAAGCAGTATAGTCAAGCCCTAAACTCTTGGATGGGTCACCACAAAGAGGAGATAATTATAATTACAAGAGACTCTCCCCAAGAAGTAGTCAGAGCCCCACATCAGACTCTCCAGCCAGGCATCATACCCTGGGAATAGGAGCTCCCAGATTGTTTGGCTTTAAATCCAGTATTACTTACTTCTGGAAGACCCAGCGGGCTGTGGGAAATAGAGACTGCTCTTAAATGGCACACTCAGTCAATCTCAAGGGAGATCAACCCTGAATATTCACTGGAAGGACTAATGCTGAAGCTGAAGCTCCAGTAATTTTGGCCATCTGATGCGAACAGATGACTCATTGGAAAAGTCCCTGACTCTGAGAAAGATTGAGGGCAGGAGAAGAGGGCGTCAGAGGATGAGATGGCTGGACAGCATCACTGCTGCAATGAACTTGGGCAAACTTCAGGAGATGGTGAGGGACAGGGAGGCCTAACGTGCTGCAGTTTGTGGGGTCACAAAGAGTCAGACATGACTGGGCAACTGAACAACAACAACAAAATCTTGCACACTCTGGGGGTCTGGGGCAGAAGCAGTGATCTGAAAGGCACCTAGGTCAGACTCACCTGATGATCTTGCAGAGTATACCAGGGAAGTAGAAGGCAGTTGGGGCTGGACCTGGGGGTACAAACACTAACAACAGCCTTTTGGAGGAGCTCCTTCTACAGCATGGACACTGGTGTTGGCAAGCACCATTTGTAATCCTCTCTCCTGGTTATGCAGGGACCCAGTCTCACCCATCAGTTTATCAGCACCAATACTGGGACACTTCAGACCAGACAGAGAGCCCAGCAGAGACACAGCCCCACCCACCAGCAGTCCTGCTGCATAAGGACTCCTCAGGCTGTAGATACCCCAGGACTCAGGCCTGTCCACCAGAAGGTCCAGGACTCAGCCTCACATATCAATATGCTGGCACCAACTCGAAAAATACAGGGCCCTGCATCCAGAGGCCCTGGGTCCTGGCTCCAGTGACCAGTGGCTGGTACTAGGCACAGGACCTGACCTCATCCACCAGTGCGTAGACACCACCCCAGGACCCAAAGCTCACATACCACTGGGTGGGCACCAGCCCCATGACCCCCAAGGTCCTGATCCCATCCAAGAGCAGGCCAAAACCAGCTGTGGAACATGCTGGATGACACACCAGCCATGTTAAGAATTGACTCTACCCACCCAGCTCCTGAGCCCGCATAGGCACCAGCAGCCAAAGATCTGGGAACCTGGCTCAGCCTACCAATGATCCAGCGCTAGCTCCGGGACGTCCTCGGGCCTGGCCTCAACCACTAGCAGGTCTACACCAGCTTTGAGATACTGTGGACCCCTCAGCCAGTTGCCCCAGGATGCACCCCCACTCATAAGCATGACTATATCAGCTCTGGGACACCTCAGACTTTGCACACAGCCATGTTTGAAACTTGCCTCACCCACCAGCAGTCTGACATTAGATCTAAGACCCCCAGCCCAGCAATCACCGATTCTAGAACCTGACTCCACCCACCAATAGGCCAGTACTAGCCCTGGGACCCCTGGGGGCCCACAGCCATTAGCCCTGTGACCTGGCCCCACTCACAAGCAGCTGGCAGCCTCCACAAGGCAGGGCCTGGCAACCATCTAACAAGACTAGGGGCCAGCCATGCCTACAAGACAGTATGCAATAGTCAGCCTACCACAACAGAAGGATTCACTCAGCTCAAACAGAGTGTACCCCTAGAGTATACAGCTCTGGTAACAACAGGGGAGTGCATTGAGAGGGCACATATGACAGCACCTATAAAAGGCCACTTTCCCAAAGTCAGGAAATATAACCAACCTATCAAATACCCAGAAATAAAAACAGCAAACTGGGCAAAATGAAACTACAGAGGAGTATGTTCCTAATTAAGGAACAGGATAATACCTCAGAAGAACTAAGTGAAGTGGAGATAATCAAGCTACCTGACAAAGAGTTAAATGTAATGATCAAAGAATACAGGGGGAAAATGGATGAACACAGTAAGAAGTATTTAAAAAGTTAGAAAACAAAGAAAAACTAGGGCTAAAAAATACCAAGTAGATTAGATGATATAGAGGAACAGATCAGAGAGCTGAAAGACAAAACTAGTGGAATTCACTGAAAGCATTATAGAAAAAATAATAAAAAGAAATGAGGACAGCTGAAAAGACTTCTAAGACAATATCAAGCATATTAACACTCAAAATATAAGAATCCCAGGAGGAGAAGAGAAAGAAAGAGGCAGAGAACATATCTGAAGACGTAACAGCCAAAAACTTGCCTAACTGGAAACAGACATCCAAGATATCAAAGCCACCTAAGTGCCTATCACTAGATGAATGAATAAAAAGATGTGATATATACCTACATAAAATGGAATTGTTACTCAGCATAAAAAATAATGAAATTTTGCTCTTTGTGATAACATGGATGGACCTAGTGGATTTTGTGTTAAGTGGAATGATTATGAGAAAGAGAAATATTATATGACTCCATTTATATCAGGAATCTAAAAAATAAAACAAATGAACAAAAAAAAACAAAAACAGAGTTAAAGATAAATAGAACAAACAAGTGTCTGCCAGAGGAGGGGGGTTGTGGGGAAGAAAGAAACAGATTAGGGAGATTAACAGTTACAAACTTATAGTTGCAAAATAACTGGATCACGAGTATGAAATGTACAGGGTGGGGAATACAATCAATAAGTAATATCTTTGTATGCCATATCACAACTATATTTATCATACAGATAATTTTGAAATGTATAGAAAGAAATCACTGGGTTGTATAACAGGAACTAACACAGTGTTGTGAACCTATTTCACTTCAAACAAACTCAGAAAACAGATCAGATTTGTGGTTACCAGAAATAGAGGAAGAGGGGAGGGGGGAATTGGATGAAGGCAGTCAAAAGGTACAGAACTCCCAGTACATTACGAATGTAATGCACAACATGATAAATACAGTTAACACTGCTGAGTATTATATCTGCATGTTGTTAAGAGTAAGTCCTATGTGTTCTCATCACACATACAAAAATCATTTTCTATTTTCTTTAGTTTTGCGTCCATACGAGGTTATGGATATTCACTAAACTTATTGTGATAATAATGTCACAAAAGTAAGAGAGTCAAATATTATGCTGTATATCTTAAACATACACAGAACTGTATGTCAATTATATCTCAATAAAAACTGGATGAAAAAAATGTTTGTGGTACTATACTATGGCAGCCCTAAGAAATTAATATACTTCTTTAATCTCATCTCCTACCCTTTCCCTTGGTCATTCTACTCCAGCTACAACCTACTTGCTTGCCCTTGAACACCTAGGCATACTCTTGCCTCAAAGCTTTTCTATTTTCTAACCCTGAAACACCCTTTCCCTAGATGCTTACATAACTCTTCCACCCCTGCTCTGTGTTTGCTCAAAAGTCACCTTGAAATGATCTTATATATTTATTGATAAAAATTCAACAGCATTCCCTTTCTTCTTTACAGTTTTATTTATCAACCTAGAAGCTTTCACCTCCCCAAAGTCTATGAAATTTACTTATTTTTAAAATTGTCTTTCTTCTTGTACCATAATATAGGCATAATGAAAAAAATAATTTTTTCTGCTTTTTTCACTGACATATCTGCAATGTCCATACCTGTGCTTGGCACATAATAAGACTTGTTTCTCCTGTTTATTTTTTTCAATGATTTATTTGTATCAGTTTATACTCACAAAGATTGACTTTATACTTTGGGTTATAATGCAATACACATTATCTATTAATATTTTTTTGCTCAAAATATTCTGGTTTGGCCTTTGGGAGCTCTTTCAGGTTGACCCATTAACATGGTCCTATCCTCTTGTTTTTTGAGTACTTTCTTACTCTCTGGCACTACACAATGATACAAGTCCATGTCATATTTTCCTTGCCCCAACCCTAAAATAAGCCATTTACTTCAGCATAATAAGTAACTTTATTATGTCTCTCAACAATTGGAAGAGAAAGCCTTCCAAAGAGAAACTGCAGACTTCACACTTTTTCAAGCATAGAAGAAATAATTCTGAAGAATGACCAACTACTATGCCACATGTGTAAACAAAATCCAATAAATTCAGAGAACTGTGTCAATTGGACATGTTTTCTGAACCCAGTGCAACAAATGTTAAAATCAATTGTAAACATATGGCTCTTCAATCTTACACAGTCATGGAAATTCAAAAGCATTCCTCTAAATGACTGATAGGTCAAAGAAGAAATCATAATAGAAATTTAAAAATACTTATAATTGAACAATGAAAATATGACAAGCTACAGTTTGTTTAATGCAACTAAGTAGCACATAGAAATACGAAGCCTTAATTGCTTTCATTAGGGAAAAACTTTTCAAAAATCAATGATCTAAGCATGCAAAGTAACACATTAAAAATTATCATCAAAATAAAGCCAAAGCAAGCATAGAGAAAGAAAGAAAGGTTAGAGCAGAAAATAATGAAATGGCAACCAAATATGGAATAAAAAGATCAACAAAGCAAATGTTGGTTTATTTAAAAAGATAAAAAGAAAGAAGCAAGAGTAATGAAGAGAAAATTAGAGCATGTAGGAGAAAACAAAGTAAAAATACTAGCAATGAAAAAGTAGATAATCCACAGATGTTTCAGAAATTAAACAGATTAGACATTATGAACAACTGAATTTTAAAAACATGAAATAAAAAAATGCCTAAAAAATATGACATAACTGATTACAGAAGAAATAGAACATCCCAAAAGGCCTAATCAATTAAAGAAATTGAATGAACTGAAATCTTCTTATCGAGAAAACAGGAAGTTCAGATAAAAATTAAGGTAACACTATCAAACATTCAAAGACAGGCATTCCAATTTTATACAAATTCATCCATAAAGTAGAAGAGAAAATTCCTCAATTCACTTTATGGGGCTATTATAACCTAAAAAGACAGAACCAGAAGATTAAATAATAGTTAATTTCATCCATGAACATAGAAAAAAAATAATTTTAAACCTTAGTAAATCAAATCCAATAATGTTTTAAGAAGATTAAATTGTGACCAAATTGGTTTACTAAATTCAACACTGGCATTAAAGTTAATTTTAAATTAGAAAACAAAAAATATATTTACTATATACACCATGAATATATTAAAGCAGAAAAATGACATGATAATCTCGGTAGATGAGAAAATCATTTTTGATAAAATGTACTATCTTTTCATGATATCAAAAACATAGAAGGCAAGGCTAGAAATAATATTTCTTAACCTGATCAGAGGGTAACTACCAAAACCTACTATAAACATCAAACATAATGGTGAAATGTTGAAAGCATTCCCAATACTGTAAAATAAAAGATATCTGTTAGAACTAATTCTCTGCAGCATTGTATTAGAAATTCTTTAACACAGAGCTTAACTGAAAACAAGTGAAAGCTACAAGGATGAGAAATGAATAAACCAGATATTGCTAATACTTGGAAATGCTGTAATTGGCTGGGCAGAAACCCTAAGAAGAAACTACAGACAGACATTTGGAAATTCTAAAAGATTTTAACAGTGTTGAAGATGTTGTTGAACATAAAATACACACACACACAAATTGCATTTCTGGACATCAGCAACAGTTTGAAATTTTCTTTGAAAATGTAACTTTAAAAATATAACCACTATATATATATATATAGCAACAAAAATAAAAGATATCTAGGAATAAATCTAACAAAAGATGTGCACTATTTTTATAGATAGAACTATAAAACTTTTATTAAAAGCTGTTAAAAAATCCAACCCAAATAGAGTGATAAACCATGTTCTTGGATAGAGAGATTCAAAATCATAAAGCTGTCGATTCTCTCAACTTGATCTACACATTTAATGCAATTCCAATCAGAATCCCAATAGGATTTTTCTTCTCACAAAACTTGGCAAGCTGATTCTAAAATTCATGTGAAAGAGCAAAGAGCCAAATTACACAAAATATTCCTCAGAAGAAAATAATGTTAGAGGATTTGCCCTACTGACCAATACTTTATTTTAAAGCTATGGTTATTAAGTCAGTTTGGTGGATCATAAGTAAAATAGACCAGTGAAATATGGAGCACCCAAATAGGCCCACATGTATACGGAAACTGATTTATCACAAAGATAGTATTAAAAAGCAGTAGGAAAAGTATAGACTTCCTAACAAATGGTTTTATGACAATCACTTATCTATACAAAAAAAAAAAAAGAAAATGGATCTCTACCACACATCATATATAAAATTAAATTCCTAGAAAATTAAAAATAAAGGTAAAAACTAAACTCAGAGAATACTTTGAAATAATCTAGGAAAATATCTTAATAAATGTGCACTAGGAAAATATTTCATAAAAAGACTCAACAAAGCACAAACAACTATTAAGGCAAAGATTGGTAAGTTTAATGATGTTAAAATTAAGAACTGCTAAGCCGAAGAAAAACATTTATGTATGTGCTTGCAGGGTGGGCGGATGGAGTTTACACAAATGCACATACACACATGCATAAACACTCAGGTACCAAAGGATTAGTAGGTATAGATTATAAAATCTCCAAATTGTTATGATAAAGACAAATAAACTGGCCAAAAGGAGGAGGAAAAGACTTGAACAAGCATTTCATAGAAAAGAAAACACAAATGACTCCTAATCATTAAAAAAAAAAAATGCTCTTCTTCATTAGTAATAATAAAATGCAAATTAAAATCAAATATAAACTTCATATTTTATGTACTCTTTGATATATATATAAAATGAAGTTCACAAAAAATTTTGTTTAAAAAAATCACTTTGTTATCAAGGTAAAAAACTGATTGAGAAAAGGTGGAACCAGTAGATTCAGAATATTATCACCATGAGCAAGAAATAAAGGATGACTAAACTCTTAAGGCAAAACTAATGAGAGAAAAAGGAGAGGATATTCTAAAGAGTGATATGAAGAAAGACCTTATCTTATCCACCACTTATCTTTAGTCCCTAGAGCAATATCCAGCACACAATGCTATTTAACATTTGCTAAATTAGTAAAGACATTTAATGATTGATAAAATATGAGAAACACGAGGAATGAAATAACCAAAGGAATCTACAATGATTAGCAAGTTATTTTCCATTTTGTTTTTTTCACAAGTATAAAGTTGTATCTCCAAACATTTTTAATTTTTATACCTGGATAAATAAAGAGTTTGATCTCCATATGTTTCATCACTAATGAGGTAGAAATCATCCATATGCTTGCTTATAGTTGCATCTATTTTTTTCAATTATGTCTTTTGCCAATTTATTTATTGAACTTTCACAGTTTATAGAATAATGTTGGTATGGATCCTTTGTCTCATTCAACTAATATTTCTAAATGTTCTGTTTTTAAACTGTATTTTTAAAGATTTGTAAATTTTCTAAATATTTTTTTCTCTAAATATTTTTAAATCTTGATTTCCATTTTGCTTTTGTTACATTTATTTTAACCTTACAAATAGCTTAAATGTTTAATTGAATATATTTTTTTCATGTGATATATGGAACAGTATCAACTCTCCAAAATTTAGTAATTTTTCTCAACTCTTGGTATACAATAATCTAGACTTTTTTGTTTGACTTTTATACTTTATCTACTTATACATATATTTGGGTTTATGTTAGGTATGAATTTGATTTATATTTTTCCAGATTCCTACAATCTTTCTAATTCCACTGTACTGTCACATAAAAACATATTACACAGATTAATGCCATTTCCTGCGTTTTCTATGCTATTGCATTAGTCCATATTTCTATTCTTGAACTTAATTGCAGCTTTCTAATCAACTGTCTGCTCTCTCTCCTTTGCTGACCCCTCCTTCACCGCACACTAAGGACTGCTGCTCCCTGAAGCAACTCCTGCTTTCTTCGGGGTCTCATCCATTCCCGTGGCTTGTACTCACACGCTGATAACACACTCCTCACAGTCTCTAGCCCACATCTTCTCTGAGTTCCAGATCCATGACCAACCGGGCATTTAGTCAAGGTGTCTTAGAGGGATATCAAGAGTAACATGTCCAAACAAACCCCATTTTTATTCCCTTTTTCCTCAAACACAGTTATGTATTCCATGTCTGTGCCAGGAAGTATCTTTGCCTCAGTTACTTAAGATCACGCGATCAAAAACCTGGGGGTGCATGCTTCCTTCTGATTTATTACAAATATCCAGGCTATCACCAGGTTCTATCTATTCTCTTTAAAACTGCTTTTCAAATGACAAAAACAACAGCGGGGAATTAATACTAAAAAGTGTGTCAGTTCAGGTCCCCAAGAAGCAGGTAGGATTAGCAAGAGATTATTGGGGAAAACTCCTGTGAGGGGAAGGTGGATGCAAGTCAGAGGATGCTGGGAAAGGACTCTGACCAAGATGCAGGTAAACCTATGTGAAGGAGGGAGGAAGAGAGGGAAGAAAGGTTGAGTAGAAACTCCTTAGAGCACAGTGCAGTCCTAAAAGATGTTTTGAAAAGCCAATGGGGAGTCCTCAAGGTAAATTCACTGTTCAGAAGTGTCCCACAGCTCCCAGCAAAGGACCTGCCTTAGTTTCCCCACCACACGCAGTTACTAGCTAAAAGCAGCCCAGGGGAATGTGGCCTTGGTGGAAATGCAGTTATATAGATTTCAGAGCACAGAAGCTGAGGCTGTTACTCTCCCTGCAGTCGAAGACCTGAAAGGCAAATTTTCATAAATGGTTCAGAGGCTCTGAGTAATTTGCCACAATTTCACAGAAGAAAAAATAGGGAGCCATTATTCAAACCCATGCAGTGTGACTTCACAACTCACACAATTGATCACCACGCAAAGCTTCCTCCCTTGACCACCTTTATGTCAAAGTATATTGGAACATATGTCTAACTCACTTCCTTATTTTTCAGCCTTCTTTGTCAATCCATCCTTCCACAAGAAGCCAAACAATATTATTAAATGGGAATTCTGAATGCTGACGTTCTTCTCAAAGTTATTCAATGCCTTTTACACACTTCTAAAGTAAAATTTAAAGTTCCTAACATAGTATATAGTCCTAATTATCTGAAGTCTATCTACCTCTCAAGCTTTATTTTCTAACATTATTTTTCAACTTTACAAAAATATTTATCCCTTCATTCTTCACTTGTCTATTCAATAAGTGTTAGTGGAACATCTCCCATGGGTGACAATTCTGTCTTAAGAACAAGAAAATTACTGAAGCTAGATGATGATGTCCCTTGTCTCATGGTACTTATATTCTCTTTAGTGAGACAGTAAGTACCAAATTAATAAATTCAGAGAGGGATAAATGTTATGAATAAAGTAAGTCAGAAGACTGTTATAGGAGTAACTAGATTGGGAAGGTGTTCAAGAAAGGCTTGAATAATAAGAAACCAACTTTTCAAAGTCTGGAGGCAGAACGTTCTAGCAGAGGGAATAAGGGTAAAGACTGAGGAGAAAGGTTCAAGAAACAGAAAGGAGGCCAAAGTGTCTGAAAAGTAACAGACAGGAGGAATAGACCAGGAGAAAGAAGAGGTTTGGCACTGTGAAGTCAAAAGGGGGTACTCGGCAAAGGATTGATGTAACTGGATTTTTATGTTTTAAAAAGAAACACTTTGGCCACTGGATAAAAAGCGAATTGCAAGGAACAAAGACAGGAAAGGAAGTCGTAGGTACCCGGACATACCACACCTTGCCTATGTCTATTTCACACCTTCAGCGAAATTTTTCTCACCTTTTAGATCTCAACCAAAATAGCAGGTGTGTGAAGTCTTCTCTCATTCACTCAGGAAGATCTAAGTACTCCTTCCACAGCATCCCATTGCATCAGAGGAAATCAGAGCAAATTGTCAGAGTCCTCACCCTTTGGAAGGATCAAAGAACAATGTACATTTCTGGCGTCTGTGTTATTTTTCTTTATATATTAGAGAAAATATTGGTGTTGTCACTCTATCTCAATTTACTCCAGCTCCTAAAGTTGAAGCTGAATGAAAGAATCAGTTGCACTTTAAAGAGGTCAAAGTCATTTCTACATAAAGCCAGCATGCTAGAGCAAACTTACCCTGACACTCAGCACATATATGCCAAAAGGGGAGCTTTAAAATATTAAGTGCTAGGGCTTCCCTGGTGGTCCAGTGGTTAGAATCCACCTGCCAATGCATGGGACATGGGTTTGATCCCTGGTCCAAGAAGATGCCATATGCTGCAAGACAAATAAGTCCATGCACCACAACTATTGAGCCTGAGCTCTAGAGCTTGGGAGCAACAACTTCTAAGCCCATACACCTGTGATCCGCAACAAGAGAAGCCCCCAGAGTGAGAAGCCTGTGCACCACAACCAGAAAGTAGCCTCTGCTGTCTCCAACTAGAGAAAAGCCTACGCAGCAATGAAGACCTAACACAGCCAAAATACAAATAAACGTGTGTGTTAGTCACTCAGTTGTGTTCAGCTCTGTGATCCCAGGTACTATAGCCCACCTCTGTCCATGGAATTCTCTCTAGGCAAGAACACTGGAGTGAGTTGTCATTTCCTTCTCCAATAAATAAATAAAGTGCTAAAATAAATGGCTGCAGGATAGTATTTTATTTGTTTTTTATTTATTGCTTTTAATGCTGATCTCAGCATTATGTAACAGATACTATCCTGGACAGCTACAAATTTCTTATTAAGACCCTCCCAGTGGTCCTGAGAGAGATGTCTCCCCACTACTGTCATTACCGAGCAAATGTCTTTCAAGTACTGATACATGAGAATCTTGCATATTTATAGAGTTTGGACTTCTCAGCATTCAAATTCAGTCTTCAGCCAGGAGTGTTTATTTGATGGTTTCTTATAGTAGAAATATATTTTTTCTCTGCCTTTCCTAACAAGTTTTTTATTTCTCTTTTGTGCTCAGAAAATTCCCTTGTGGATTTTTTCATCCCCTAGTCATTGTCAAACCCAAATCCTCCTTACAGGCATCAATATCTAGATGCCAAATCCACAGTTAAAAGCAATTTCTTCCTGGCGTTTCCCAATGAGAATTGCAGTGGACTTACAGAACCCATGTTGGGAAATATTATGGAAACCTACAGGTATTATGCCTTTTCTTCCAAGACTTCAGAATCTCTGAAAACATAGCCATGTACATTTAGTGCCTACGTGCCCTCTGCCATCCAGTTTCTGTGGGTTTAAGTGGATTCTCCAACCCTCTCCCTTAAAAGTCAAGTTAAAAGCTGCACTGAAACTCCAACCATCTAATTTAGAAATGTATGACACTGGAAACAGGTTCCTTGCTTAACATGGTGCTTCCCCCCCGCCCCACCCTCCTAATGAATGGGCCATCGTTTGCTTCATTGTCCAATCATTGCAACTTTGAGTTGCCACAAATGAGAAGGCCTGTGCATAAACACAGCTTCCTACATGGGAAAAGCAGCAGAGACTAAGTTGTTCAGGGCCAGCTGTCAAATCAGAGATAAAAGGACTGAATTTTAGGAGTTCACAGAGCAGATGAGGAGAACACTCTTAAAGTGCTGTCAAGGTGTGGCTGTCCTTGAAGAAATGGCTTCCTGACAGCTGCTGGTGCCTTCCTTCCTGCCAATGTTTAATTTCTCTCAGAGAAGCAGGGCTTTAATTAGGTTCCTAGGGCAACCAGCTCTGTATCTTTGACCTTATCAAGGATGCAGGATTTCAAAGCCCGGGCTTAGATAGGTTTCCCTTCATTACTGATCAAAAGTCTCTCCAGGAACACTCCTGAGCTCAGACTTCAGTTCCTCGGATGCAAAAGCTTCCTTGTCTTCCTTCTAGTGGGTAGTCTCATACCAGTTCCTGACATTGCCAGGTTCTTCAAGGGAGAGGGAGTGTTCAGGGAGCAGAAATTAGATGCAATTCGTATGAGAAATTTTCCTGTTGGAAGCTACTTGCATACATCACTGGAAGGCCTTCTACTTTTAGAAGAGGTTCTTATCTGGTTTACTTGCTTGATTTTCAAACATATAGCATTCTGAGTCACAGAATTCCTGTAATTGAATACTAAGGCTTACTTTAAACCTGGTTGAGCCATAGTAATTTCTCTAAAGAGACAGATGTTGAATTTTAATAATAGAATTTTTGGCATGTAAAATTAAGCATAGAGCATCTGCTTTTACAATGCCAACATCTGTTTCTTTGACAGTGCTGCCTTCCCTTCTGCTGGATCCAACTGTGAATTTGCTTTAGAATCTGATATAAAAAAACAGATAAGATTATTTTTGACATGATACATTCTATAAGGCCAGCATAAACTAGGCTATCAGGAAGAAACTCTCATTCTAGAAGAAAAAAAAATGTCATGATACTCAGATTTCTTACTGAAATGAAAAAATGCAGAATTTTTCAAGGAAAGAGTGACATCATTTATAAATGACATTGTGCATTCTGTGACTTTCTTTAGGAAAGCTTTTTGAAAAGTTATTTTAAAGGCAACTATTTAAGACTCTTATTAATAGTATCATTCAATATATGTCAGTCACATAACATCAAGAAATTAAAAAAAAATAAGACATTCACCCAAGAAATTTCCTTGATTAGATGCTCTAAAAAAAGGCATTTAGGGAGATTAAAATCACTAAATATATAATACAGTTTTGTAGTAAGAAGAAAATTATCATTAGGTAACCATAATGGTGTTGTATGGAAGGAAAGCAAACACTTGGTTCAATAATGGACTGCCCAACTTCCTACCATACACTGCTTTAATTCTCATGTATTTACATGTTCACTTATCAGGTGTCATTAAAGTCTAATTTTGTACCAGGTGTTAGGGATGTAGAAGTTATTATGGCAAATATAGGCCCTGCCCTTATAAGGTATAGTCTAGTGGGGAGAACATACATTTAACATATAAAGCTGCAAGTAAATATTTAGTTATAAATTTTGTTAAGTACCCTGAGGAAAAACTACAAATTGCTCCAAGATAAAAGTAGAGGGATGGTACAGAATTATTTTAGAGTATTTAAAATTATTATTCAAGGATGGCATTCAGAGGAAGGGTCATTGAACCCAAAACTAGAAGAATGAGTAGATATTCCTAATGAGAAGAAAGTAAGTCTTCAGCCAAAAAAACTAGAACACTTAATCCAGATAGGAAAAGAAGAAGTGAAACTCTCACTGTTTGCAGATGACATGATCCTCTACATAGAAAACCCTAAAGACTCTACCAGAAAATTACTAGAGCTAATCAATGAATATAGTAAAGTTGCAGGATATAAAATTAACACACAGAAATCCCTTGCATTCCTATATACTAACAATGAAAAAACAGAAAGAGAAATTAAAGAAACAATACCATTCACCATTGCAACAAAAAGAATAAAATACTTAGGAATATATCTACCTAAAGAAACAAAAGACCTATACATAGAAAACTATAAAACACTGATGAAAGAAATCAAAGAGGACACAAACAGATGGAGAAACATACCGTGTTCATGGATTGGAAGAATCAATATTGTCAAAATGGCTATTCTACCCAAAGCAATCTATAGATTCAATGCAATCCCTATCAAGTTACCAACGGTATTTTTCACAGAACTAGACCAAAGAATTTCACAATTTGTATGGAAATACAAAAAACCTCGAATAGGCAAAGTAATCTTGAGAAAGAAGAATGGAACTGGAGGAATCAACCTGCCTGACTTCAGACTATACTACAAAGCCACAGTCATCAAGACAGTATGGTACTGGCACAAAGACAGAAATATAGATCAATGGAACAGAATAGAAAGCCCAGAGATAAATCCACGGACCTATGGACACCTTATCTTTGACAAAGGAGGCAAGGATATACAATGGAAAAAAGACAACCTCTTTAACAAGTGGTGCTGGGAAAACTGGTCAACCACTTGTAAAAGAATGAAACTAGAACACTTTCTAACACCATTTACAAAAATAAACTCAAAATGGATTAAAGATCTAAATGTAAGACCAGAAACTATAAAACTCCTAGAGGAGAACATAGGCAAAACACTTTCCGACATAATTCACAGCAAGATCCTCTATGACCCACCTCCCAGAATACTGGAAATAAAAGCAAAAATAAACAAATGGGACCTAATGAAACTTAAAAGCTTTTGCACTACAAAGGAAACTATAAGTAAGGTGAAAAGACAGCCCTCAGATTGGGAGAAAATAATAGCAAATGAAGAAACAGACAAAGGATTAATCTCAAAAATATACGAGCAACTCCTGAAGCTCAATTCCAGAAAAATAAATGACCCAATCAAAAAATGGGCCAAAGAACTAAACAGACATTTCTCCAAAGAAGACATACAGATGGCTAACAAACACATGAAAAGATGCTCAACATCACTCATTATTAGAGAAATGCAAATCAAAACCACAAGGAGGTACCATTACACGCCAGTCAGGATGGCTGCTATCCAAAAGTCTACAAGCAATAAATGCTGGAGAGGGTGTGGAGAAAAGGGAACCCTCTTACACTGTTGGTGGGAATGCAAACTAGTACAGCCGCTATGGAAAACAGTGTGGAGATTTCTTAAAAAACTGGAAATAGAACTGCCATATGACCCAGCAATCCCACTTCTGGGCATACACACTGAGGAAACCAGATCTGAAAGAGACACGTGCACCCCAATGTTCATCGCAGCACTGTTTATAATAGCCAGGACATGGAAGCAACCTAGATGCCCATCAGCAGACGAATGGATAAGGAAGCTGTGGTACATATACACCATGGAATATTACTCAGCCGTTAAAAAGAATTCATTTGAACCAGTCCTAATGAGATGGATGAAACTGGAGCCCCTTATACAGAGTGAAGTAAGCCAGAAAGATAAAGAACATTACAGCATACTAACACATATATATGGAATTTAGAAAGATGGTAACGATAACCCCATATGCAAAACAGAAAAAGAGGCACAGAAATACAGAACAGACTTTTGAACTCTGTGGGAGAATGTGAGGGTGGGATATTTCAAAAGAACAGCATGTATACTATCTATGGTGAAACAGATCACCAGCCCAGGTGGGATGCATGAGACAAGTGCTCGGACCTGGTGCACTGGGAAGACCCAGAGGAATCGGGTGGAGAGGGAGGTGGGAGGGGGGATCGGGATGGGGAATACGTGTAAATCTATGGCTGATTCATATCAATGTATGACCAAAAAATAATAATAATAAAAAAAATTAAAAAAAAAAACAAAACTGAAAAAGGCCAGTGTGGCTAGAAAATTTAATGAGTAAGGCAGAGACAGATGCAATGAGACCGGAGAGTTACAACTGGTTCCATGTAGATCCTAGCAGCCATCTCAGTCCTGCCATAGGGTTAGAAGACATTACTGTTCTTGGCATGGAAGAACAACAAGGCCTCAAAGTTCACTGGCTAGTAGTATGACTTTTCTGCTATACATACTCTGCTCATATGCTCATGATCACAACACCAACTTTATATCCCAGGATGAATAATGGGTCACTGCCATTTTATTTCTTGCCTGGGCCTTATACTGGACTCCCATCAAGGTAACCAGTTCTGTTGGGCCTGGTGTCAGCCTGGCACTGGAAGTACCTCTAAGCTGATCATCAAACCTTGGCACTATGGTTAAATACTATTCTCCTATGCTCTAGGATTACAAAAACAGCAATTCATTCAAGTTCCTGGAAGCTACAGGAATGGCATAGGAAAACCTGAACATCTGGTTTCAGGAACAGCATACATTGGAGACTTATTCTGAGTCCATTGCAGCTCTCAGGACTTTGCATCTATTCCCTCAAATGCTCGTCTATTCACATGACTCAGCTATTCTCTTCCTACCTGTGTCTCTCTACTTCTTCACCAGCTTTGGCACCCATCCTGTGTCCATTATCCTGTGTGTATTACTTTTGTTCCCTCATAACTTCAGTTTTACATGATTCTGCCATTTTCTCTTAGTATTCTCCAGAAGTGGAATAAGATAGGCTCAATTTGTCTTTTTGCACCAGACAAGCCTGGATCAGTGTCATCCCTTAATTCCATCAGCTATGTCCAAAGGTCCTAGACTGATATCAGAAAACATTGCTGTCCTTCTAGATTTCAACCTATACTATAAAGCTATAGTAACTAAAACCTGTATGATACTGGCAAAAAAAAAAAAAAAATACAGTAGTGTCCCCTTATCCATTACATACATATTCCAAGACCCTTAACAGATACCTGAAACTGCAGATAGTACCAAACCCTATATATATATACACACACACACACACACACACATATATATACACACACACATACACACACACTATGTTTTTTCCTACACATACATACCTATGATAAAGTTTAATTTATATATTAGGCAAGAGAATATTTGAAATGTCGGCTTCACTACTGTTGCATTTTGGGTCCATTATCAAGTAAAATAAAGGTTACTTTCAACACAAGAATTGCGATACTGGACAACTGATCTGATAAATGAAATGACTACTAGGTGACTAACAGGAAGATAGGCTGGACAAAGAAATAATTCATATCCAAGGCAGGACGGAGTGGGATGGAATGAGATTTAACCACTCTACTCAGAGCAACATGCAACTTAAAACTATGAATTGTTTGTTTCTGGAATTTTTAATTTAATATTTTCTGACTGCAGTTGATTGCAGGTAATTAAGACCTTGGAAAACAAAGCTGTGGATAAGGGAGCACCTTAGAGATAAAGAATGAAACTGGATCGCTCTTCTATCACTTACATAAATTAACTTTAAATGGATTAAAGACTTAAAAATAAGGCTTGAAACCATAAAACTCCTAGAAGAAAACATAGGAGAAAACTCTTTAACATTGGTCTTGGCAACAGTTTCCTGGACATGACACCAAAATCAAAAGCAATAAAAGGAAAAATTAATAAGTGGGACTACATGAAACTAAAAAGCTCAGCACAGTGAAAGACGCCATCAACAAAATGAAAATGCAATCTACAGAAAGAGAGTATTGCAAATCATATACCTGATAAGGGGCTAACATCCAAAAACTACAAGGAATTCATACAACTCAATAGTAAAAAAAAAATTAAAATCCCTTTAAAAATGTGCAGAGGAACTGAATAGACTTTAGAAAAAAAAAAAAAAGACATGCAAATCTCCAAAGAGTACATGAAGGAAAATGTTCAACATCACTAGTCATCAGGGGGATGCAAATCAAAACCACACTGAGATAAACTCATATCTACTGGAAAGTCTTTCATCAAAAACATAAGAAGTGTGAGTGAGGATGTGGGGGAAAGGGGAACTCCTGTGCACTGTTGGTAGAAATGTATATTGTTAACAACTACTATGGAAAACAATACAGAGGACCCTCAAAAACTTAAAAATAGAACTAATATATGATTCAACAATCTCCCACCTGAATGTTTATCTCAAGGTAATTAAAACATTATCTCAAAAAGATATATGCACTCACATGTTCACTGAAGTATTATTTAGAATAGGCAAGATATGGAAACACCCAAATATCCATCCATGGATGAATGGATAAACAATGGAATATTACTCAGCCATGAGGAAAAAAAAAAAGAAATTCTGCCATTTGCAACAATACAGATGGACCTTGAGGGCATTATGCTAAGTGAAGTAAGTCAGACAGAGAAAGATAAATACTGTATAACCTCACATATGAAAGCTAAAAGAGCCAAAGTTACAGAAACAGAGAATAGAGTGGTGGTTTCCAGAGGCCGAGGGATGGGAGAAATGGGGAAATACTTGTCAGAGGTGTGCAAAATTCTGGATATAAGATGAATAAGTTCTTGGGCTATGTACAACATGGTGATTATAGTTAACAATATTGTATTTTATATTTGAAAGTTGCTAAGGATTTTGTGTTCTTGTCATAAAAAAGAAATAGTAATTATGTAAGGTGATGGCTGTGTTAACTAACCATACTGTGGTAATCATTTCATGGTACTTAAGTACATAAAATCAACACAACGTACACCTTGAACTTACATAATGCTGTATGTCAATTATATCTCAAAAAAGTTGGAAAAATAAATATTTTAAAATGACTGCCAATGAGTTGTCTGTTCAGCCTAGATTATATCTATGTGCTGTGTGCTTAGTCACTCAGTCATGTCCGATTCTTTGTGACCCCATGGACTTTAGCCCACCAGGCTCCTCTGTTCAAGGGGATTCTCCAGGCAGAATACTGAAGTGAGTTGTCATGCTCTCTGCCAGGAGATCTTCCCAACCCAGGGATTGAATCCAGGTCTCCCACACTGCAGGCAGATTCTTTACAGTCTGAATCACCAGGAAAGTCCAAGAATACTAAAGTGAGTAGCCTATCCCTTCTCCAGGAGATCTTCCCGACCAAGGAATCGAACCGGGGTCTCCTGCATCACAGGTAGATTATTTACCCAGCTGAGTTACCAGTGAAGCCCAGATTTTAAAATACAGCATTAGTTAAAACCCTTTTTACCTCAAGTTCTTCATTTGGAAAATGAGGGCAATGACACATTTACCTCCTCCAAAATTGTGTTGTGATTATAATGAATAAGTGAGACTATACTGAATTAACATGCTTTGCACAGCAGAGAAACAACCAACACTACAGAATGAGAAAACATATTTTCTCAGGTTTTAAAATCATCTAAAAAAGTTAAAAGTCATATACTGTGGTTCAGGCATTATTATACCTAAAATACTATTATTGTCATGACCAAATTAAAGATATAACAATAGAATTCTACCATATTGCTACAATTTATTAAAGGAGAAGGAAAATACTTGTGGTCTTCAATCTCTTTCAACATTATCTCACTTGTTCCCATATCTTTTATTATTATATTTGTGTATATATCTGTCTCCTCCACTAGACCATTAACTCAGCAAATATTTTTTGAGCCAGACACTATGCTAGGAATTGGATATGCAACACTAGACAATTTAGAATAGTCTCCAATCTTTCTCAAGGAGAAAGTCATATCTCTATACAGTTTTACAGTTAAAGGTTTATACAAGCTTATAACAGCTTGCATGTCCTCTTTAATATACAGCATCTATGTAGATATTCACAGAAGGCAGTGACCATATGTCTTTAGGTTCTGGGAACCAATTCTACTTTGGGAGTGGTAGTTCTACATACCAAAAAGCCATTTTCTGAACACCAATTGGTTTTCCATTAATTCTACTCAATTCTGATATTATCTACTGGAAGACAGCATCAAATTCCACAATTAGGGGTTCAAGTTCCAAAATACTGCTCTCTGACACCCCTGACACTGACCTCAGAGGCCAGTTACAAGGTTAGATCATTGTTTTATTATAAAAGGATATAGCTCAGGAATAGCATGATGTAAGAAAAGCCAAGGACAAGGTATGGGGAAAGTTCACCATTCTCCCCAGTATTTCCAGGTATTCACCAATTCAGAAGTACTCTAAACCCAATTCTTTTGGGTTTTGATGGAGGCTTCATAACACAGATATAACTGATTAAATCATTAGCCATTGGTGACTGATTCAATCTGCAGGACTTCTTCCTTCCCTAGAGGTCAGAACTGTGAGACCAAATATTTTAACTGTCCAGTCATGCAATTTGTTTTCCTGGCAACTATCCCGCATCCCTACATGAGTTCCAAAAGTTGCCTCATAGCATAACAAAACACCCCTTTTGCTCTCACCATGTAGAAAATTCCAAGGGTTATAGGAGCTCTGTACCAGAGAAGGGGACAAAGACTAAATAAATATTTATTATAAATCACAGCACGTAATTGTTATTGTCATGCCTCTCAGTACATAATATCAGTGCCTATTATCTACCACAAAGTGAGTACACACTTAGTAAGTTCAACTTTATGGGACTCAGTCTGGAAATAAGAGGAGGAATTCTCAGCAAGAAAACCTTTGCCAACACAGAGAGGCTACTACCAAGGAACCAATTGCTGAAATAAATATATATGTACATAAATATATACATAAATATGCACATATATATTCTATACATGGAAGTAATAGGCATATAGGAAGCACTCAATAAATGTTAGCTGCTAATATTATTACTGTTACTACTATTGTCTCTGAACTGCAAGTACGCCATTATAATGAAGAACCAAGCCAAGTACTTAGACTCTTACACATTATATTTAAAAGCTGCACATAACTTATGTACAAACAGCAAATTATTTGACTTGCATTACAGTTGAATTGGGGCTAAAATGAGATGTCTCCTAGTGGAGGCTACAAACTAATTTTTATTCCGCTGATTGTCTTTGAAAATGACTTTATAAATGTATGATAGAAACAATAAGGACAAAGAGGGAATGATCAAAGGAGTTATATTTTGTGATAACAATGAATGCTCATTGTGCTTAAATTTCCACGAATGTGATACATTGCATAACTGTTGTTTCACTCTCACTGAATTCCATTAAGTTTGGAAGATGGTTGGTTATGCCGAGTGCTTCTTTTCATTGTCCTTAGAGCACAAATAATAAGTTGATTTTCAGACTACAAATGCTTTCTTTTTAATCAATCCTTTGCCAGAGTGGAGCTTAAGTTCAAGAGTTGTTATTATTTTAAAAGTCTGTTTTAACAGCACAAATCATTATGGTTTCTAAGCACTCATGCCTCCAAGTCATGTTAACATGTGCACTCAGAGACTTGGGTGTTGGGCCAAATCTTATAAATCTAAATGAGAGAAGAAAAAAAAAAGTTCAATGACTGTAGATAGAAAAACAAGTTTTGTGAATGCCCTGGTTCAAACACTTTTGGTTGTTTTAAAGAATCATACAGACAAATAATGAGAAAACATTTTCTACATGTTTATTTGTTCTTAAATTATTGATTCTGAAAAGCATAAGGAATGTATTCATTGGATATCTGCATGGTTGTGGGTTTAAAAAATAATTTTTTGTAAGAATAAGATCTTCACAACTAGGTAGAATACCATATGAATAAATGTTTGCATCTATTGAATCTGTGAGTCTTTAGGGCATTAGTTTAATCAATTAAATGATTATCCTAGGATCTACTACCCAAATTAAAGACAGACTATCTATTGCACTTCTTTTTCCAAAAACTTCAAAATAAACTATGCTGTAGTTCATGACTATGTATGATGTTTGACTAACATTAATTCAGTAACTGTAAATCCTAAAATTATAAGTTTTCTGTGGTATCATATACACTGCCTATTTCATCTGCATTCTTAATCTCTATGGAAAGTCAGAGGAGCAGTCATCCCACCTCAGTCTGAACTCCAATAGCAAAGAAATTCCTGCTGTAAAAGACAAATAGCTGTGAAAAAAATAGAGAGGCAAAAGGCAAAGGAGAAAAGGAGAGATATATCCATTTGAATGCAGAGTTCCAAAGAATAGAAAGGAGAGATAAGAAAGTCTTCCTCAGCGATCAATGCAAAGAAATACAGGAAAACAATAGAATGGGAAACACTAGAGATCTCTTCAAGAATATTAGAGATATCAAGGGAACATTTCATGCAAAGATGGGCTCAATAAAGGACAGAAATAGTATGGACCTAACAGAAGCAGAAGATATTAAGAAGAGGTGGCAAGAATACACAGAACAGGACAAAAAGATCTTCATGACCCAGATAATCACGAAGCTGTAATCACTCACACTCACCTAGAGCCGGACATCCTGGAATGTGAAGTCAGGTGGGCCTTAGGAAGCATCACTATGAACAAAGCTAGTGGAGGTGACGGAATTCCAGTTGAGCTATTTCAAATCCTAAAAGATGGTGCTGTGTAAGTGCTGAACTCAATATGCCAGCAAATTTGGAAAACTCAGCAGTGGCCACAGGACTGGAAAAGGTCAGTTTTCATTCCTAGTCCCAAAGAAAGGCAATGCCAAAGAATGCTCAAACTACCACACAATTGCACTCATCTCACACGCTAGTAAAGTAATGCTCAAAATTCTTCAAGCCAGGCTTCAGCAATTCGTGAACCGTGAGCTTCCAAATGTTCAAGTTGGTTTTAGAAAAGGCAGAGGAACCAGAGATCAAATTGCCAACATCCGCTGGATCATCAAAAAATCAAGAGTGTTCTAGAAAAACATCTATTTCTGCTTTACTGACTATGCCAAAGCCTTTGACTGTGTGGATCACAATAAAGGACTGTGGAAGATTCTGAAAGAGATGGGAATACCAGACCACCTGACCTGCCTCTTGAGAAACCTATATGCAGGTCAGGAAACAACAGTTAGAACTGGACATGGAACAATACACTGGTTCCAAATCAGGAAAGGAGTATGTCAAGGCTGTATATTGTCACACTGCTTATTTACCTTATATGCACAGTACATCATGAGAAATGCTGGGCTGGTGAAACACAAGCTGGAATCAAGATTGCTGGGAGAAATATCAATAACCTCAGATATGCAGATGACACCACCCTTATGGCAGAAAGTAAAGAACTAAAGAGCCTCTTGATGGAAGTGAAAGAGGAGAGTGAAAAAGTTGGCTTAAAACTCAACAATCAGAAAACAAAAATCATGGCATCTGGTCCCATCACTTCATGGCAAATAGATGAGGAAACAGTGTCAGACTTTATTTTTTGGGGCTCCAAAATCACTGCAGGTGGTGACTGCAGCCATGAAATTAAAAGACGCTTGCTCCTTGGAAGAAAATTTAGGACCAACCTAGACAGCATATTAAAAAGCAGAGACATTACTTTGCCAGCAAATGTCTGTCTAGTCAAGGCTGTGGTTTTTCCAGTAGTCATGTATGGATGTGAGAGTTGGACTATAAAGAAAGCTGAGCACTGAAGAATTGATGCTTTTGAACTGTGGTGTTGGAGAAGACTCTTGAGAGTCCCTTGGCCTGCAAGGAGATCCAGCCAGTCCATCCTAAAGGAGATCAGGCGTGGGTGTTCATTGAAAGGACTGATGTTGAAGCTGAAACTCCAATACTTTGGCCACCTGGTGCAAAAAGCTGACTCATTTGAAAAGACCCTGATGATGGAAAAGATTGAGGGCAGGAGGAGAAGGGGACGACCGAGGATGAGATGGTTCGATGGCATCACTGGCTCAATGGGCATGGGTCTGGGTGGACTCCAGGAGTTGGTGATGGACAGGGAGGCCTGGCGTGCTGTGGTTCATAGGGTTGCAAAGAGTCGGACATGACTGAGTGACTGAACTAAACTGATGACCACAGCTGCTCTGAGAAAAGTATGAGTCAATCGGCAGAATTAGGTCACTTCAGCAACTATATCCCATGTACCTATTTTTAATTACCATACAGGTTCCTATGTTTCTCTCATCTACTCTCTGCATTCATAGTTTTTCCCAGGAAACTTCTAGCCTGTTGCCTCTCACCTTATCCCTACTGTGCCTCTTGGAGAGGGCACCAAAGTACAATTGTTGCTTCTTAATTATGGATCTCACATGTCTTTCAGTTTTGAGCAGCTGAAGTCCTTCATAAGAGCCTTTGGAAGTACACAGTATTTAGAAGCCTGCATAGTGCATTTTAGGATCATGATTTGGCCTGAGGTTGGAAGCACAGATTAAGGGCAATCAGAGAGACTATCAATGGGTTCATTAGAAAAAGTAGTGAGAGCCATCACAGATATCAACGGAGAGTGATCAGATCAGGATGGTGGAACACAAGGACAGGGAGCCCACCTCCTCCCACAAATACATCAAAAATACATCTCCATGTAGAACAATTCTCACAGAATACTTGCTGAATGCTGGTAGATCTCATAAAGCCAAAATTATAAGCGAGATCACCATGTAACCAGGTAGTACAAAAGAGAAAAGAAATCAGGATGGGACCTGTACCCTTGGGAAGGAGCTGTAAAAGAGGAGGAGATCCACTAGAACAGAAAGGGAGCATCTAAGGCTGATGGTTGCTGGGAAAGATTGAAAGTGGGAGGAGAAGGAGATGACAGAGGATGAGATGGTTGGAGCATCACCAACTCAATGGACATGATTTTGAGTAACTCCAGGAGTTGGTGATGGACAGGGAGGCCTGGCATGCTGCAGTCCATGGGGTCACAAAGAGTCGGACACGACTGAGTGACTGAACTGAACTGAAGGCTGATGGAGAGCATAGCAGCTGGTTTGCAGCAGGCAGAACAGAGAGAGACCAGCACAGAGGGTGCTCACCACATCTCTGCACACCTCAGGCCAACGCATCTGCTGGTGCACTTTGGGACTGGGTGCTGGAACTTAGGTTTCAGAAGACAGGCTAGGGAGAGGACTGGGATTGGCTTGTGTGGAGACATCCTGAAAGGACTGGAGTGTGCTCTGGCCACAATGGGAGCTTTGTGCAGAAAGGAGCCTGGGTTTGCCATTCAAGCCCCACTGTCAACCTGTGGGCTTAAGAAGAGAGAGGTGGAGCCTGCTATGGCAGCTTCACTCTTGGTGTGCTCACAGTGGGCACAGCTCCACCTCTATGAGTTCTGATAGCACTCAAGTGCTGCAGGTTACCCACCTCAGAGGTGGGGATGAAATCCGAACTGATCCTCAGGGGCCACAGGGATTTACTCACTACAGGTGGTTTGTAAACTCAGTTCCTGAGGAACATCTGAAGGAACACTGATGCTCCTGTGACTGAGATGGGCGTTTGATAAAATTCAACATTGATTCATTATCAAAACTCTTACAAAAGTGGGAACACATCTCAACATGATAAACGCTGCTTATGACAAACCCACAGCTGACATATTCAACAGTGAAAAGCTGAAAGTCTTCTTGCTAAAATCTGGAACAGGACAAGGATTCCTACTCTCACCACTTCTAGTTAAATTGTGTTGGAAGTCCTAGCCACAGCAAGAAGACAATTAAAAAAAATAAATAAATAAAAGATAATCCAAATTGGAAGGGAAGAGGTAAAATTGTCATAATATACAGGTGACACAATACTCTATATAGACAATCCTAAAGACTCCACACAAAAACTAGAACCAATCAATGAATTCATCGGGATACAAAATTAACATTCAGAAATTGGTTGCATTTCTTTATACTAAAAATATCAAAAAGGGAAAGTTTAAAAAAAGTCCTTTTAAAATCACATCAAAAAATAAAATACTTGGGAAGAAACCCAACCAAGGAGGTGAAAGACTTATATGCTCAGAACTACAAAATGTTGATAAAGAAAACTGAAGATGATTCAAAAAAATGGGACGATATCCCATGCTCTTGGACTGGACAAATTAGTATTATTAAAATGGCCATACTACCCAAAGCAATCTTCAGATTTAATGTGATCCCTATCAAATTACCCATGATATTTTTCATGGAACTAGAAAAATAATCCTAAAATTCATATGGAACTATAAAAGACCCAGAATTGCCAAAGCAATCCTGAAGAAAAGAACCAAGCTGGAGGCATAACCCTCCCAGATTTCAGATTAATGCTACAAAGCTACAATAATCAAAACAGTGTGATATGAGCACAAAAAGAGACATATGGATCACTGGAACATAACAGAAAGCCCAGAAATAAACCCACACACTTACAATCAATTAATCTTCAAAAAAGGAAGCAAGAATATACAATGGAAAAAAGACAGTCTCTTCAGCAGGTGCTATTGGGAAAGTTGGACAGTAGTATGTAAATCAATGAAGTTAGAACAACACCCTCACACTAGACACAAAAATAAAATGGCTTAAAGACTTGATACAGGACATGACACCACAAAACTCCTAGGAGAGAATACAGGCAAAACAAACCCTGACATAAATTATATCAATGTTTTCTTAGGTCAGTTTTCCAAAGAAACAGAAATCAAAGCAAAAATAAACAGATGGAATCTAATCAAACTTATAACCTTTTGCACAGCAACCATTAATGAAACAAAAAGACCATACAGACTGGGAGAAAATATTTGCAAATAATGTGATGAACAAGAGTTTAATTTTCAAATGGCTCATACAACTCTCAATAATAAAAAACCCAATCAAAAAAAAAAAAAAAATGGGCAGAAGACCTAAATTGACATTTTTTCCAAAGAAGACATAAAGATGGCCAATAGGCAAATGAAAAAATACTAAACATTACTAATTATTAGAGAAATGCAAATCAAAACCAAAATAAAATACCATCTCTTATCAGTCAGAATAGCCGTCATTAACAAATGCTGGAGAAGGTGTGAAGACAAGGAAATGCTGTCACTGTTGGTGGGAATGTAAACTGGTGCAGCCACTACAGAAAACAGCATGGCGGTTCCGTAAAACCTAGAATTACCATATGATACTGCAGTCCTATTCCTGGGTATATATCCAGAGAAAACTGTAATTTGAAATGATACATTCACCCCAATGTTCACAGCAGCACTATTTACAATAGCCAAGACATGGAAACAACCTAAATGTTCATTGACAGATGAATGGATAAAGATCTATGCACAATGGAATACTATTTTGATACAAAAAGTAAAACAATGCCATTTGCAGCAACATAGATGGACCTAGAGGTTATCATACTAACTGAAGTAAATCAGACAGAGAAAGACAAATATCATATGATATCACTTACATGTGGAATCTAAAATATGACACAAATGAACTTATTTACAAAGCATAAATAGACTCACAGACATAGCAGATTTATGGTTACCAAAGGTGAAAGGCGTATCCTTCCTTAAGGAAAGAAAAATCAGGAGTTTGGGATTAGATACAAACTACTATATATAATGTGAACAATAAGATCCTACTATATAACACAGGGAACTATATTCCATACCCTGTAATAAAATTATAATAGAAAAGAAAAAAATAAAAAAAAATTTTTTTTTCAATTAAATAAAAGATATCACTGGAACATCTGAAGTCCAAAGGTTAAGTCTACTTGGCATCCAGGTGAGCTAGTCACATAAAGGAAGAAAGAGCAGACCCATATTTAGAGCATCAATCTAGGCTGTAATACTGAGCAATTGAGAAGTACAGATACAAACACTGGGATTCGGACCTTGGGAAATGCTAATGAATTGCTCTTGTTGCTATCTCCCTGTCATTTAAGTCCACTCTGCCTTGGAGATAATACACTAACACCATGAAACATTTGATGTTAGCCTACCTTCATCATAGAATAGCCTCTTATAAGTAGATAGAAAATGATCAAAGAACAATTTCTGCAGTCCGCTTCAAAAAAGCAATAAAACAGAGAAGAATACTATGATAGACACAAACTCTTTTGTAAAAAAGACATACATTTACTTGTTTTCTTTAACTGTAAACACAAAAAGAAAGCCATGAATGTATTTGCACATATTTATATATGGACTTGGGCTTCCCTCATGGCTCAGTCAGTAAAGAATCCGCCTACATTGGCAGGAGACATGGATTTGATCCCTGGGTTAGGAGGATCCCCTGGAGAAGGACACAGCAACCCATTCCAGCTTTCTTGTCTGGAGAATTCCACAGACAGAGGAGCCTGGCGGGCTGAAGTTCATGGTGTCACAAAAAGTCAGACACAACTGAGTATGTGCACATGCGCGCGTGCACACACACACACACACACATATATATTATATATATATATAAACTTTACAATATAGTGTCCCCACTTTCCAGACAGCTTTCCCCAAGATAGCTGCTACTCTGTTTGGTTTATATGTACATGAAATACCTGTTCATATAGAGGTGTGTAATTTTGTCTTTTTTAGGTTAACAGTGCCTTTATTTTTCTAAAAGTTGCCTTTATGCATAATAATGTATATTGGATGTAAAACGTCAACACATACAGGGTCATCTCTGGCGGTTCAGCCAGTAAAGAATCTGGCTGCAATGCGGGACACCTGGGTTCAATCCCTTGCATGGTGACCCCCTGGAGGAGGACATGGCAACCCACTCCAGTATTCTTGCCTGGAGAATCCCCATTAACAGGGGAGGCTGGCAGTCTACAGCTCATGGGGTCACAAAGAGTTGTACACAACTGAGCACCTAAGCACATATATCTATCTGACTTTTTTGAACTACTATATACATGATGTTCTATGAATTCAAGTACCACAATTTATTTAACTTATTATCAATTTATGGGCTTTGCTTTTTACTAATAATGCTATGATATACATCCTTCTACTTACTATGTCCACATCTCAATAGTTCTCTAAGATAATTAAAAGTGGAATTGCTGTCTTGAATATTATGTATATTATACGTAAGTCTTTATAAACTGTGTATATGCTCAGTCAGTCACATCCAACCCTTTGAGGCCCCATGGACTATAGCCCAACAGGTTCCTCTGCCCGTGGAATTTTCTAGGCAAGAATACTGCAGTGGATTGCCATGCCCTTCTCAGGGGATCTTCCCGACCCAGGGATCAGACCCACATTCCTTGCATCTCCTATACTGGCAGGCAGGTTCCTTATCACTAGTGCCTGGTGGGAAGCCAAGTCTTTATAAGATGCTGCCAAATTGCCATCCAAAAAGGGATATACTAATGTAATCCAGCAGCAGAGCATAAATGGGGCCTCCCACAACTTTGATTATCATGATTAAAATTTTGCCAATGTGTTGGGTGAAAAATATTTTATTGTTTTTGTTAGCATTTTCCTAATTATTGGTAAGGTTGAGCATCTTTTCATATGCTAATGGACAATTTACATTTCTTCTTCTGAGCCACTTTACTTTTTACTATAAATCCTCTGTTAGAATTGCTTTTCTCCTGCAAGAACCAGGCTTTGAGGTGAAGGATGGTACTTCAATCGGGAAATGAGAAACATTACACACAAATGTATTGCAACTGATTGTAAACCAGAACCCACTTTTTTATTGTATCCCACTTGAGGATTAAAAAATCAATACTCTCAGTGATTGAGTAGGCAACATCCTAACATAAGATAGTTAGAACACTGTTTTAACTTTCATTTAGTGGTGTTACAGGTAAGCTTTGATGAACTACTTAATTTCTCTGCAGCTCAGTTTTCTCATCTGTAAAATGGAGATAATATTACCTGGAGAAGGAAATGGCAACCCACTCCAGTATCCTTGCCTGGAAAATCCCATGGATGGGAGAGCCTGGTAGGCTACCAGTCCACAGGGTTGCAAAGAGTTGGACACAACTGAGCGACTTCACTTCACTTCACCCAACAGAGTTGTTTGAAGATTAAATGAGTTTGATGTGTATAAAGTGCTTGGAATAGTACCGGGTATACAACAACTAATAATAAACATCAGTTATAATTTCCAGAAAGATAAGTATGCAAATAACTCAGTGCATATATGTGCAGGTTAGCAGAGTTTATGTAAGAAATGACAGTGTAACAAAGCAATTCCAGAATTATATATATATATATATATATACACACATACATGTACACACACATATATATACACACATGTGAATTTATCACGTGAGTTGGGGAATGAGGTAGTGATCATTATGAAACCCCCTGAGAAGACCAGGTTTCTGAAGAAGTCTGCCTAGTGCTGCCAACCAGCTGTTTGGGATGCATTAACTTCCTAGAGTGTGAGTAGGTGAGTGAGCTGGGAGCAGGAAATCAAACTAGGACAGGGTATCCTAACAAAAGACACTCAAAGCAGTAAAGTATACAGGTCACAACCTCTGAGCGTGACATGAACGTTAGGAGGTCCTCAGACACAACGTAAAGAGTCAGAGAGACTCAGACCAGTACCAGGAATTGAACAGGAACTGAATCAGAATGAGAACAGCAACAGTGGAAGAGGAAGTGGGACAACTATGTCAGTCTTGAAACTACACAGTTAGCGGATGTGTAGGCAGGCTTAAATGCAAAGGATAAAGGATTCAAAACCCAAGCCAAGTGGCGAAATCACTGTAATCCAGACTGACTAGACTACAATCAACATGGCTTTGAATTTGTACATTGCTCCCTTATGCCACGGACATGATATGCAGCAGGCACCTAATGCCTCTGAATATAATGCTAGGGACCTGCTCCTCATACTAGAGTCCAGGGTTCAAAGACATGGATCAGTTTTATTAGGTATTGAACCAGTGGACATCCAACATTAACTTGTTTCTTCTACTGAGTGTTTTCATTCCACTCCCAGTTGATAAATGTAAAGACTAAAATGGATTCCAAAGATGTAAATATAAAGAGGCTTCTGTAACTAGTAAAAAAAAAAAAAAAAAGGGTTGGGGGATGGGGGGACTTTAATGAGGCAATAAGAGATTGTATTTGATTTTCTAATCCACAAAGTGCAATTATCATGAATCCTTCCTAAACTGAAGCAGCCATGATGAAAAATTTACTTCCATGCTCTTCTGCCACTTCTGGTCTCTGCCTTGTATTTACAGAAAGTTATCCTTATTTTTCTTTTTAAAATTCTGTCTGAACATTTAAGCTTGACATATCCTCTGAATTGTTTCTGGAGATTCACTCAGGTATTATGGGCTTCCACAGATTGACACAGTTGTATGCTATTGAACCTTGCTTGGATAGTCCCCGAGTTTAATTTTAGCTTCAGGATTCATTTGCATATCAGGTCTGTGAAATTATACAATTACATCAGAAGTATAAACTGTAACAGGATCTTACCCATGTTTTATTGGGGAGGGTAGGACAAGGGGTGGGGTAAGGGGAAAAGAGTATGAGGAGATTGTAGAAAAGGCCCTGAACTTGGAGTCAAAGGCTCCATTATTGATACAAATATCACCCTTACCAGCTAGAGAAATCATTGAACTTCTCTTCTTGTATTTGTAAAAAGTTAAAAAGGCATTTTGCATGAAATTTTCCTATAATAATAGCTAACACCTTTGAGTGCATACTATGTGCCAGAACTAAGCTAAGTGCCTCACATGGATCATTTCATTTTATTCTCACAACAACCCTATGAGTTTGGAATTATAAATTGCATCATTTTACAGATGAGCAGCTTAGAGAAGTCAAATAACTTGCCCAAAGTTACAAAGCTTGTAAGTGTAGTAAGTGGGGTTTCAAGTTCAGCACTAACTCCAAAATTAATCACTGTTTTATACACTGCCTTCTTCCATGTTTATTACCTCCTAATACACATACCAGCACAAAATACCTTTTAGCTACTGTGTCAACTCTGACTCTCTAGAGTTCTATGTTTCACAAGGATTTTTTTTTTAATAGGCCACTTATTGTTCAGTAAACTGTGCTAAGTGTTTTATATATATGCTCATTTAATTCTCCTAACAATCTTATGTTTTAGGATTATCCCCATTTTACGGAGGAGGGAAATGAAAAGTGAGAAGTTAACTGAATTCCCCAGTGTCACAAATGGTATGTGGGTACCATGATCTGAACCTAAGTTTACCTGGTTGTAGGATCCATTTACTTAAAGACAATACTATATGAAGTCACATTATATTAAATGGTTAAGTTCTAAAGTTGGCATGTAAGACAAAAAAAAATTCCATATAATCAAAACTACCACTAAAAATCCCTGTAATCACAGATCAACTACCATACATGAACATATTTTATACTACATTGGAGACCAATACGTTCAACACCAGAAATTTTTCCTTCAGGATTGGAACAGATTGCTGTTTCTTCAATTCAGCACAGATGAAATAGTTAGTTTATGTTTAGAGGCTATGTTTTTGAAAAGTAAGTGTCTTTAACATAAGAATCATGCCCAGCTCAATAAAGTGCTCATATTACAGAAAATAAATGGAAACTGAAGTCAACTGACTGAATAGCAAAGTAATGTTTCCCATTTCATGCTCTCTCCAGGGCATACAGCCATTGAATGAAATGGCTCACCTGTACTGCTAAAATTTCACTTTTTTATTTTCTTTTTGAGCACACATAATGTGCTTCTACTGCATGCTGTGAGGCCCCATCAAGGGTCAGGGGGAAATAGGGTAATTATTATTGATTCATGTAGGTTATGAGTATGAGAATGGCAGTTTTAGCCATAAATGAAGTCCTTAAGTAGGAACTAAACCTGAGGCTCTCTCTTCCTCTCATATCCACATTAACTTATACTTACCTTGTATAAAATTAGCATACTTCTTATTTTATCATTAGTCTTCAAGAGGAAGAAGAATGACATTCTTGCTAACCACTTTAACCACAGAGTCCAGCAGAATAGCTGTAATACAATGGCCCAACTCAAAAAAAAAAAAAAAAAAAAAAAATCTGTTGAATAATGAATAAATAAACAAATAAAAGATTATTTTCTCTTTAAAGTTATACTCTTGCTGCAACATCACAAAAACCCATATTATTTTATGCAGTTAATCTTCACACAGTTTGACCCTCTATCCAAAAGGCATGGAAACATTTTATTTGATTTCCTGGACCTATCACATATACTTACTACTTTATTACAGAAAAATTTGCAATAAAGGTTAAGAGAATGGACTCAGTAGGTCAAGCTGCCTGAGTTCATGTGCCTTAGCAGTTATCTCACCTTTCCAAGCCTCAGTTTCCTCATCTGTAAAATGGATATTATCACTAACATTTCTTGGGTATAAAATATATGATGGTGCTATTCTAAATGTTTTATACAATTAAGTTCTTTTAATATTTCAAGGTGCTCTGGGAGATACCATCTAAAAGTTTATCTTGTTCTGGGTTGCATAGGTAAAAAAGTGGAAAGCCAAGCTGGTATTTTGCCCAAACCCTTTGACTTCAAAGCTTGTGTTTGTAACTACTGCTCTGTATTGCCCCACAGCAAGGTCATGGTTAAAGTGATCAGCCTCACAAAGCACTGGCACAGTGCCCAGCATGAAGAGGTCTCAGTAAATGCTAGTTTGGATCATTAATAATAACAGCAGTAATATAATCATTGCATGCTCTACATCCAGCAGGGCCTGGTAATCACAAAGAATGCTGTGGTCAGGTCACCATTATCCCCCTTCAGAACAGAGACCTCATGAGCCCAGCTACCAGGAGTATTGATAGCTGGTAACTCACAGCCAAGAGAGTCTTTGGCAAATGCCCAGTAATAAGGGAAGCAACCTCACCCAAGATTCGTACACTCTTGAGGCAGCCCTTTCCCAATGTCTGGATGATAACAGAAGATTGGAATAGACAGAACAAAGGCCTTGTCCCCTTGCCTCAACTTGAGACAGCTCTGAGAGGTCAGCTCTGCTCTACGCCACCCTGTGGGTCTACATCACCTTCTCTCTCTGCCCAATTCTTCACTCCTCCCTTTCTCAGGTGCTGTTGCCAAGCACATTCTCCAATAAACTTCCTACATGCAACTCTTCATGTTTCTGGAGAACCTAGCCTAAGATCTCAAGAGAAGATGCCACAATGCCTCACAGATACCTGAAGCCACAAGATGCTCTACAAGTGCTTCAGAGAACTCAATACAGTTCTCACAGTTCCACAGAGAACTGTATTCTAGATCTCTAACAGACCATGAAGTGTGGGACTTACCCATCATGGGCCCGCTCAAATTCTGACATCATTTTTCTTGACTGTTACATTCCTACTCAAACACCTTTTTTTTTTTTAATATATTCTTTTTTGTGTTGGGTTTTAGCCAATTAATAATCAATGTTGTGATAGTTTCAAGTGAACTGGAAAGATACTCAGCTATACATAGACAAGTATTCACTCTCCCTCAAACTCCCCTCTCGTCCAGGCTGCCGCATAATGCTGAACAGAGTTCCATGTGCTATACAGTAGGCCCTTGTTGGTTATCCATTTTAGATGTAACAGTCCTAACACCTTTCTTAATACATCGCTTCCTCTCTCAGAGTTTGTTTCCATATTATATTTGTCATAGCTTTTTCATTGAAAAAGTGAAAGTAAAGTCGCTCAGTCATGTCTGACTCTTTGCAACCCCATGGACTGTAGCCTACCAGGCTCCTCCATCCATGGGATTTTCCAGGCAAGACTACTGGAGTGGGTTGCCATTTCCTTCTCCAGGAGATCTTCCCAACCCAGGGATTGAACCTGGGTCTCCTGCATTGTAGGCAAACGCTTTACCCTCTGAGCCACCAGAGAAGTCATTTTTTCATTGAAAAACCAATGATAAAAAATATATAAAATTACTTAACAAGTATGGGGTTGATTCCTCAAGCACAATGCAAGTAAATAAAAACCTTAAGTAATACCAAAATTGGAGTTTCCCAGGAGACCTAAAATTGTATCCAATTTAATAGGTCCTGACATCTGTTTCTTAATTTTGGTGCCTAAACTGAAGCATCACCCTCAATGTAATCTTGATTTGACTTATGTACAAACATCAGCTGTCACATTTGTAACTTAAAAATTCAAGTCATTAACAGAAAATTGGTAATAATCTTACAACTTCCCTAAATTTTACCATAAAAACAAAATCTCCATTTCAGATTACTCCTTGATGGAACCTAAGTGAGCTGCACTTTTATATATCCTCATTGCCTGAAGTGAGCTTTTCTGACCAGAGTTTCTCCATGTTAAGAATTATGTATAGGTTAACAGAATTAATCAGGAAGCAAAAAAAAGAAAAACAGATGTTCATGAATGTTCAAAAACATCATTGATCCACACTTAATTCTAGCAGAAGAATTTTGTGGGTCACTTTCATGCTCCGGCACATGGTACCATCTCACTTGACAATTGATCAAGTCTGGTTGGAATATTAATACTTGAGTGACCATTTTATTGCCATTATTTTGAAAATAAAGTCTATGTGTTTTTATCTATATCCAAACACTTTAACATATATGGCAATAATTTTACAGTAATTGGCTAACCGAACATGAGATATAGTGAAGAGATACTAACAAAGCACAAACATCAAAGAAAGAAAAGGGCCAACACAAGCTGTCATCCCAAGACTGCAATCCTCAAAGGAAATGTGGAATTTGCCCATAAAGAAATGCCCAGGGTCTTCCATTTGGAAAGGCCTCAGCCTATTTTTGGTACTGGTATAAAGTTAAACCAAAGGAAACAAGGTTCCTTTTCCATTTTGCAAAAGGTTTGCTATGTTCTGAATGTGTCCCCACCCCAAAGTTCATATGCTGAAATCCTAAGCCCCAAAAGTCATGGTATCACTAGGAAGGACCTTGGGGAAATTATTAGGTCATGAAGGTGAAACCCCCATAAATGGGATTCATGCTTTTATGAAAGAGACCCCACAGAGCTCCCTAGCCCCTGCTGCCATGTGAGGAGACAAGGAAAAGTATGCAACCCAGAGGACCAAGCTGGCACCCTGAAATCACACGTCCAGTGTGAAACTGTGAGAAACAAATTTCTGTCACTCGTAAGCTACCGAGCCGGTGGTATTTTGTTATGAGCAACCTGAACACACTAAATGGGATTCTCACATCTAAAGGTATCTTCTCTAGGCACCCAAATCAACCCAAGTAAATGAGGAAAGCTTTTCTACTTTTCCTTTTCAGAGAAAGGGAATGTCTCAACTGTTTGCACATGACTCAAGATTTTTAGAAGGAAATATTTCCACAAAACAAAGCATCTGAAGAGGCTCACTTGATCAGGAAAGTGGATGAAGCTATGGGTAGGATGCTATCGCAACAACTAGTGGGAGCCTCTTCTCTCAACACAGCCCAGCAACCCCAGCTGTGAAGACTGTCCTCTCCTACACAGAACCAACCATAGCAGCAGTTTTATTTTTGTTGGCAGCTACTTTTATGATTCAGATGTCCCCAGTTCCTCAGTTAGATGTTCCAGGGCCCCTAAACAATCTTTCCATATTATCTGCAACTTGACAGAGTGTTGGGTGAGGTGGGATGTAGGTTACTGACTGAAACTATAATTCACTTTTCTTATCCTTTACAGATAAGGGTATGCAGGCCTCTGTGTTTGCAATTAACTCTTTACTAAGTTTTTAAAACAATACATTTTGAGCTCACGTCCAAATTTAAATAATAATGAAATAAATTGCTTTTTTTCAAGCTTAGAAAAGTTTAAAAAGGCACAAATTAGATGTTATTTTTAGATATAAGGTAACTCTTACCTACTAGCATTTAGATGAGTGTAAATAACTCAGAAACAAGTGGTTTGAATGAGACTTAGGATTTTATAAATGTGCAAATTATGAGAAAAATTAAAGGGATCAAAATACTTTCACTTTTAGTTAAAATTATTTGATATGTTGTGATATACATTATTATTGAGCAAACCTACCTTAATTTAAATGACTATTTTTTAAAAGCTTGTCACCAGATTTTTAAATGGAAGAATTGTACACCAAACTTTACAAAATTTTCAGAAAATGATGTCAGTGGGAATGCAAAATCTAAGACATTGAAGATTTTCTTAGTGACCACCAAAGTCCTTTCAGTCATAAGGGTCTAACATCTAGAAGCTCTTTGTTTGCATTTTGGTTGAATAGTTCCCTTGTCAAGTTTAATAAATTTAAATAAATGCATAATGTGTCATTTTAAAATGTGTCATTTACACACTTCTCTCTTAATTCAAACAAAATACACAAAGCTTGGTGGAACCAATCGATTTCATAGTTAAATTTTGATCTGTTATTTTTCACAAAGGATTTGAGGCAACAGATAACAAAAAAAAGAGCATGAAATGTAACAGTGGGAGGGGGGATCAGGATGGGGAATACATGTAAATCCATGGCTGATTCATGTCAATGTATGACAGGAACCACTGCAATATTGTGGAGTGGTTGGCGTCCAACTAGTAAAAATGAATGAAAAAAAAAAATTTTTTTTAAAGAAAGAAAGAAATATAACAGTAAAATATAAATGTATGAAACACAAAACATTAAAAAAGCCAAAAAATGTCAATATATTCGCTTTACCTAAATTTCTAAGTTGGTACTACAGAGGTTCCTGGTAAACACAGTGAAAAAGGTAATTAGAACATATCATATTTCTCATTTCTAGAAAGGAAGGAGTATCACAGTTCTTAGAGAGGAAACAAACTTTATCTATAGATTATTTATAAAAGAATTAGAGAATTTTATATAAACACAACTAAGTTAGGTAGTAGAGAAAATCTTCAACCTTATTTCCCAAAAACATGCTTTAGGAAATCTTATCATATAGCAATTGAAAGACAAGCACATAATATTAAATTCATTATGTGCAGTTCTTCAAAGGAATAAACTAATGCAAACCAAGTATACAGGTTTGTGATGATTCAGTCTAGTTAAAACTGCTATCTACTGCACTCTACTGAAATGCAGAGATGCTCTCAAAAACTAAGTAATACAACTTGTCCATACGCTAAAACTCTATGCTTTTCAAAGTTGTTTTTGTTAGGTTTTTTATGGTATGTCAAGTTTGGTTTCAGTCAGTAATAATTAGTTAATATTGAGTGAACATTATGTGCCAATGTGACAATTCGAAGTTTAGGAAGCTTTCTCCTTAAAAATCTGAGCCTTTTCACTAGCTATTTTACACGTGGTAATACATATTTCAGTACCCCTCTCTCAATTTGTCCCACCCTCACCTTTCCCCTCTGTGTCCACAAGTCCATTCTCTACTTCTGCATCTCTATTTCTGCCCAACAAATAGGTTCATGAGTACAATTTTTCTAGATCCCATATATATGCATTAATATACAATACAGCTAGCTAGTGGGAAGTTGTTGTATCACACAAGGAACTCAGCCTGGTGCTCCGTGATGACCTAGAGGGGTGAGTGGGAGGGAGGCTCGAGAAGGGGAAGACATAGGAATACTTACGGCCTATTCCCATTGTTGTAAGGCAGAAACCAACACAGTATTATAATGCAATTATCCTCCAATTAAAAAAAAAATCTGAGCCTTCTTTCCTATTCAGATGCTAGGTCCTCTTGTTGATATTCAATCCATTCCTTTCCCTCTAGATCCCACTTGGTTAACTTTCTCTTTATGAAAATATTCCAAAATCACCAGTAATACTCCCCATCGCTTTTCACCTAAACAAAAAGAAACATGTACTAGAACATTTCAGTCTAAGATTAGGTCCCAGCTGTGGCTTAGTCTACTTGGCCACAGTCATAAACTCCAATGTATCATAAATAGAAAAACACAGACAGGCATTTTGGAAAGATTATCTCCATCTGTAGGCCCTAATCCTAGTAGCTTCTACCAGGTGCTTCTCTGTCTTGTTTGCTTCTGAATGAAGATTTTTGTTCTGTTGTCGTTCTATTGTTGTTTTCTTTTTCAAATGTGTTCATGAATCACTTTTATATTCTTGCAGACCACAGGTGGAGGGTGGGAAGGAGGGCCAGAGCTGAAACCTCCAGCGGCCCCCTGCCGCTTAATCATTCATCAGTCCAAGTGTGTGTTATATCTATTCTTCTGATGGCTAGGAGGCAAGTATGAATAAAGTATGGTTAATTCAGCTAGTACCTGGTCTGCTGGAGTTACTGCACATCTATTTGATCCTGTAAGCAAGTTTGGAGAGGTACCAAGGAGTTAAGTGGATATATATCATCCAAGAAAGAGTGGATCCCATTATCTTTTTATACACACAATTGGGCTTGTTTCCCTGGGTCCAAAGGTTTACCTATTAAAACAAAGACATGACAGAAATTCAATGCAGTGCATTCAAGACAGTCAAGGTCAAGGATGTGTGGTGGGTGTACGCATGTGCTTGTGTGTATGTTTGAAAAAATTACCAGCACCAAAACTATTTTCAAGATTGGCCCTCTTATGGGTACAAGGTAATCTAGAAAATACCAAATAATTTGGTCAGAAGGACTTTAAAAAATATTAAGTACTTCATGAAGCCAAAAGACAGCATGAGAATGAATAACATGATGCCTCAAGCTCATTTCAAAAGAGTACCATTGGCTCAGGTTTCTATAGATCACAGAAATCTTTTCTCACTATGGAAGCTTTTGATGTTCATTTTTTCAGGATCTTGTCTTCCTTCTAAAATTCCACAATCTTAAAGCAGCATCAAGTATAATTCTACATATTTCCAGTCATTAAGAGGTTCTAGGATGAAAATTGTCACCTGCATTTAAAAAAGCACAGTGTTCCTAACTTTTCTATTTCATGATTAGAGTGAAAACCATGGAAGCTAGGAGAACTGTGAAAATTCAGAGTGACAAGGATATTCTAAAGAAAAGAAACCAACATCTACACAAACGTGGCCAATGAAGGAAGCTATTTTGACTTAAAAGAATATCAAATTCCAAAGTGAATAAACAGCAATCTGTCTTTCAAGTTTATTTCAAGTTCTGTTTTAACTTGAAGACATGTTTACAGGCATTCAAAACTTTCCATATTATTAGCAAGACTCTATGCCAAGCACTTTACATGCATATTCTCATTTAATTATGAAAACATCCCTATCAATGTTTCCCTCATTGAGGCTGAGAATTGTCACAAAGCTGAAGCCAGGAGGTGAAAACAAATCTGACTGATCTGGAACACATTATACTGAAAAGGTGAAAGACAGGTACCATGTTTCACCATCTTGAGCAAACACCCTTAATTACTTAAGTCTCAATGTCATCTTCCATAAAATGGACACATTCTAAAAATAATATCTCAAAAGTTTTGTATGAATCAAATAAAATAATGGATGCATTTTATAAACAGTGTAAGATACTGTGGATTTCATTATTCCATTATTATCATTAATTTTCTATCATTAATTTTTTGTTTCCTGGCTTCTGATTATCTCTTCAAATTTGCTACGACATGAGACTCAGGCTGTTTGAATGCTTTAACAGCTGAAATTGTTTTTCTATTAATAAAATGTGTGAACTTCAGAGCATCAGCACTCTAATTTTTTTTTTTTTTTTTGGCTCCTTAGTATATGTTTTTGCTTCTTTTCAGATTCCCAAAAACATTTCAAGTATCAGCGGTAACTGGGTAATCACTTGCTAGATTAGTTATAATTTTAATTTGCCTGTTACTTTTTCACTTTAAAATGTGTTACTGAGGCACTACTAATTTTAAAGAAATAATAACCACTATTTTATATTACCTGCCTCCTGAGAAACCTGTATGAAGGTCAAGAAGCAACAGTTAGAACTGGACATGAAACAATAGACTGGTTCCAAATCAGGAAAGGAGTACGTCAAGGCTGTATATTGTCACGCTGCTTATTTGTTATATGAAGAGTACATCATGAGAAACATCGGGCTGGATGAAGCGCAGCTGGAATCAAGATTGCTGGGAGAAATATCAATAACCTCAGACACACAGATGACACCACCCTTATGGCAGAAAGCGAAGAATTAAAGAGCCTCTTGATGAAAGTGAAAGAGGAGAGTGAAAATGTTAGCTTAAAACTCAACATTCAGAAAACTAAGATCGTGGCATCTGGTCCCATGACTTCATGGCAAATAGATGGGGAAACAGTGGAAATAGTAGCTGACTTTATTTTGGGGGGCTCCAAAATCACTGCAGCTGGTGATTGCAGCCATGAAATTAAAAGACACTTACTCCTTGGAAGGAAAGTTATGACCAACCTAGACAGCATATTAAAAAGCAGAGACATTACTTTGCCAACAAATGTCCATCTAGTCAAAGCTATGTTTTTTCCAGTGATCATGTATGGATGTCAGAGTTGGACTATAAAGAAAGCTTAATGCCAAAGAATTGATGTTTTGAATGGTGGTGTTGGAGAAGATTCTTGACAGTCCCCTGGACTGCAAGGAGATCCAACCAGTCCATCCTAAAGGAGATCAGTCCTGGGTGTTCATTGGAAGGACTGATGCTAAAGCTGATACTCCAATACTTCAGCCACCTGATGCGAAGAACTGACCCATTGGAAAAGACACTGATGCTGGGAAAGATTGAAGGCAGGAGGAGAAGGGGATGACAGGAAGAGATGGTTGGATGGCATCACTGACTCAATGGACATGAGTTTTAGTGAACTCTGAGAGCTGGTGATGGACAGGGAGGCCTGGCATGCTGTAATCCATGGGGTTGCAAAGAGTCGGACGCGACTGAACTGAACTAAACTGATATGAAATGGAACAGAACCCTGTGGTGTCCTCCCTGGCACAATTCATTTCCATGTTCCCTGTTTCTTGTTTGTAGAAAATAGTCTTCTTTCAACCTCCTTGACCTGCCCTGAGTTCCAAAGGACAGATTCAAACAGCTGCTAATCAGGGAAGGGAGGAAAGGCAGAAGCCAATGGAGAAGCAGTCAAGAAACAATAGTGAAGTAATTAGCCTCCAACTAATAAAAATAAATGAAAAAAAAAAAAAAAATAGTGTAGCTGTAGGCAGGGTCCTGGTGCCTCCTCAAGGAATATACCTAACAGTATCTTTAGTTCTTCTGCAGAACTAAGGCTCCCACCCAGGTGGAGGATTGCGACTTTCAGCTCAGCACAAAATGCCCAGGACACCACACTGTTATCTCACCACCAGCCAATCAGAAAAAAGTCACATGCCTTGCAACCACAAATTTTGCCTATAAAAACTTCTCCCTGAAAAACCATTGGGGAGTTCAGTTTTTCTAAGCATGAGCCATCTGTTCTTGCTTGGCCCGGCAATAAACATTTCTCTGCTCCAATACCAAAGATTTGGTTTGTTTGGCCTCACTGTCTATTGGGCAAAGGAACTTTTGTCTGATAGCATGTAAATATTATATATGCATATTTGTAAACAAAATATGTGCAATACATACCAGAGTTATTTTCTCATAAGTCATTTAACAAAAGTTAAAATTTTCACGTTCATAATTTTTACTGACTGAATAACACAAAATTAATAAACCATAAAAACTTCATCATTCTTCTATTGCTAAATATTTATTTTGCTTTTCATGTTTCTACAATATTTCATTGTACTGCAAATTTTCTTTCTATTTACATGATTTTAGCTTTTCTTCCTTTCTTGTTCCCTCCTTATTTTTCTTCTTTGTATTTTGCTATTAATTTCCATGTAACAGATCATTTTATCAAAAATCTGTGAGACCCTCCATATATGTTAATAGCTTGATTTTATAATAATCATAGGAATATTCCTGTTTCTTCAAAGCATTGACAACGTTGCCTTAAGTACTTTGATCTATGTACTTTAACTTTTCTATGTGATTTTGAAAGTCAAAGTGTTAATTGCTCAGTCAAGTCTGACTCTTTGCAACCCCATGAACTGTAGACCACCAGGCTCCTCTGTCCATGGAATTCTCCAGGTAAGAATATTGGAGTGGATTGCCATTTCCTTCTCTAGGGGATCTTCCCAACCCAGGGATCGATCCCAGGTCCCCTGCATTACAAGTAGATTCTTTACTGTCCAAGCTACCACTTAGTTCTTTAATCCAATTGAATTACATTAGGAAAATGTGAGGTTTTTTGGTGTTAAAATGCAAGCTTTTAAGAAGTAGTCATTTAATAACAGCATTCCCCACTGTTTTATGTCTATTGAAAAGAATTGTATTTTGAAATGTCAAAAAAATAAAAAAATTTTAAAAAAGAAATATCACCAGATCTATTTTTCCTTCTTTATAATTTTTTTTAAAATTTTGCATCTATTTCATCATTAAAGCTAGACAGGGAAAACAGGTTTACTGTATAATTTAAGGGAGAAAGAGAAAAGATAGAATCATATTTTGGCTTTACAGCTCCTGAGTAGATGCAAAATAAAACAGAGGATCATTCTTAAAGCCTACATTTTCAAGATCCAGACTTCAGAAAATTTGTCTTTGTTTTGGAATTCTAAAAACTTTAAAGCTATAGAGACCAAACTTCAGTCATAAATTTTATACACAGATTGTATACATAGATTTATACACAGATTGGTTGGAAAAGTGTACATGATGATGTAAGAGTTGAGAAAATACACATGCTACCAGCTGATAGGAAAAGAAGAAGTAGAGGAGATGTAACTAGTTTTTTGGCAGTGGGCCTCTGATGATGCCCAGTTCTCTCCTCATTTTGAGGTCTCTGATGAACAGACCTCATAGTGGCACCTGTAATCCCCACCACCTTGTGTCCATATCCTTAAACAATCTCTACCCTAGAGTAAATAAAGGACTGTGACTTGATTCTAACCAAGAGAATATGGCAAGTTAACAGGATGTTAACTTATGACTATACGGTGGAGGTGACAAATAAATTCAAGGAATTATATTTGGTAGACAGCATGCCTGGAGAATTATGGATGGAAGCTCATAACATTGTACAGGAGGTGGTGACCAAAACCATCCCCAAGAAAAAGAAATGCGAAAAGGCAAAGTGGTTGTCTGAGGGGGCCTTACAAAAAGCAGAGAAAAGAAGAGAAGTGAAAAGCAAAGGAGAAAGAGAAAGATATACCCATTTGAATGCAGAGAATGCATTCCAGAGAATGGCAAGGAGAGATAAGAAAACCTTCTTAAGTGAACAATACAAATAGTGGAAAATAGAATAGGAAAGACTAGAGATCTCTTCAAGAAAATTGGAGATACAAAGGAACATTTCACGCAGAGATGGGCACAATAAAGGACGGAAATGGTATGGATCTAACAGAAGCAGAAGATACTAAGAAAAGGTGGCAAGAATACGCAGAAGAACTGTACAAAAAAAGATCTTCATGACCCAGATAACCAAGATGGTGTGATCACTCACCTAGAGCCAGACACCCTGGAGGGAGAAGTCAAGTGGGCCTTAGGAAGCATCACTATGAACAAAGTTAGTGGAGGTGATGGAATTTCAGTTGAGCTATTTTAAATCCTAAAAGATGATGCAGTGAGAGTGCTGCCCTCAGTATGCCAGCAAATATGGAAAACTCAGCAGTTACCACAGGACTGGAAAAGACCAGTTTCACTCCAATTCCAAAAAAGGCAATGCCAAATAATGTACAAATTACCATACAATTGGACTCATTTCACATGCTAGCAAGATTATGCTCAAAATCCTTCAAGCTAGGCTTCAGTAGTATGTAAACTGAGAACTTCCAGATGTACAAGCTGGAGTTGGCAAAGGCAGAGGAATCAGAAAAACTGCCAACATTTGTAGGCTCAAAGAAAAGGCAGAGGAATTCCAAAAATAATAATAATAATAATCTATGCTTGTTGACTATACCAAAGCCTTTATTATGTGGATCACAACTGTAGAAAATTCTTAAAGAGATGGAAATACCAAACAACCTTACCTTTCTCCTGAGAAATCTGTATGCAAGACAAGAGCCAACAGTAAGAACCGGACATGTAACAACAGACTGGTTCAAAATTGGGGAAGACAAGGCTGTATGTTGTCACCCTGCTTCTTTCACTTATATACAGAGTACATTATGCGAAAAGGTGGGCTGGATGAAGCACAGCTGGAATCAAGACTGCTGGGAGAAATATCAATAACCTCAGATAAACAGATGACACCACCCTTATGGCACAAAGCGAAGAACTAAAGAGCCTCTTGATGAAAGTGAAAGACGAGAGTGAAAAAGTTAGATTAAAACTCAACATTCAGAAAGCTAAGATCATGGCATCTGATCCCATCACTTCATGGCAAATAGATGGTAAAAAATGGAAACAGTGACAGATTTTATTTTCTCGGGCTCCAAAATCACTGCAGATGATAACTGCAGCCGTGAAATGAAAAGTCGCTTGCTCCTTGGAAGAAAAGTTATGCCAAACACAGACAGCATGTTAAAAAGCACAGACATTACTTTGCCGACAAAGGTCCATATAGTCAAGCTTTGATTCTTCCAGTAGTCATGTATGAATGTGAGAACTGAACCATAAAGAAAGCTGAGCACCAAAGAATTGATGCTTTTGAACTGTGGTGTTGGAAAAGACTCTTGAGAGTCCCCTGGGCTGCAAAGAGATCCAACTAGTCAATCCTACAGGCAATAAACCCTGAATATTCATTGGAAGGACTGATGCTGAAGCTGAACTCCAATACTTTGGCCACCTGATGTGAAGAGCTGACTCATTGAAAAAGACCCTGATGCTGGGAAAGATTGAAGGCAGGAGGAGAAGAGGACAACCGATTACAAGATGGTTGGATGGCATCTCCGATTCAATGGACAGGAGTTTGAGTAAGCTCTGGGAGATGGCGAAGGACAGGGAAGCCTGGCATGCTGCCATCCAAGGTGTTGCAAAGCATCAGATATGACTGAGCAATTGAACAACAACCACCAAGAAAAGCTATGACAAGCCTAGACAGCATATTAAAAAGCAAAGACATCACTTTTCCCACAAATGACTGTATAGTTAAAGCTATGGTTTTTCTTATAGTCTGGTGTGGATGTGAGAGTTGGACCATAAAGAAGGCTGAGCGCCAAAGAATTGATGCTTTCAAACTGTGGTGCTGAAGAATACCCTTGAGAGTCCCTTGGACTGCAAGGAGAACAAATCAGTCAATCCTAAAGGCAATAACCCTGTATATTCACTGGAAGGACTGATGCTGAAATCTCCAATACTTTGGCCACCTGATGAGAAGAGCCGACTCATTGGAAAAGACCCTGATGCTTGGACAGATTGAAAACAGGAGGATAAGGGGGTAACAGAGGATGAGATGGTTGGATAGCATCACTGATTCAATGCACATGAGTTTTAGCAAATTGAACAAGATAGTGAAGGACAGGGAAGCCTGGCATGCTGCAGATCATGGGGTTGCAAAGAGTCAGACATGACTTAGCAACTGAACAACAATAGGATGTCACTCCCATGGTTAGGTTGCGTTTTATGGTAAAGGTACTGGAATGTCACTCCTTTGATTATGTTTATATAAGATTATCTTAGCAGAGTCTCTTCTTCAGGGCTTGATGAAATAAGCTGACAAGTTGGTGAAGCCCAAATAGAAAGAAACTGCAAGCAGCTTCTAGGAATTATTTTGGTCCCTAGGATGAGTGCAGCCAATAGCCAGTCAAATGCCAGGACTCTCAGTCCTACAACTCCAAGGAACTGAATTCTACCAACAAACTGAATGAATTGGAAGTAAAGTATTCCCCAGTTGAAACTTCAGATGAGAACTCAGCATGGCCAACACCTTGCTTGCAGCCTGGAGCAACCATAGGAGAACCCAGCTAAGCTGTGCCTAGATTCCTGATCCACAAAAACTGTGATATAATATGTGAGTTAAGCAGCTAAATATGTGGTGATCTGTTATTACCATCAAGAGAAAATCAATACAGGGTTTAAATCCTTAAGGGGGAAAAGATGGATTATATTAGACTCCAAATAGGTTAAGAGAATCCCACAAAGAAGGATTCTCTCTCGAGGAAGTCAGAGCATAATTTATGACGTTGGAAGCCTTGTAGAGAAGCCCTTAAGTATTTGAACAATAACTGAGAGGGAGTGCCTAGATACAGGCCTAAGGGCAGCCTTCCCACATTCCACACTCCTCAGTGTTGTATGGACAAATATGAGAAAATTCTCTAGTGGCTCAAGAGAGGTGCAAAGTGACTGGAAAGTCAATGGCTTGAAGAATCCTAGAGTTAGAACATGAGGACTCACAAGGCATGCTGCTTAAGGCTTCAAAAGAAGATGCAGTCCCCATCAGGAGATGCCAGTGGAAGCCAGCACAGAGACAGAGGTGTCCACAAAACTAACTCCCCTCATCTAACACCAGGACAATTCATAAGCCCACTTTCACCCCAGGAAAGGGAATAGGGAGAATGGAAGAGAAAGAACCCTAAGGGATTGTGTTAAATCCAAATAGACGCAATTTTCTTAAATTGGCCCATTTTGTTTTTCATCATCAGGAGAAATGGATATTTGAAAGCTATATTAAATTTTAACTATAGAAAGCAAAGTGGCATTTTTACAACCCACAATGCCACTGATTTGGAGACCATAAAATTTGGAAACCCCTATTTTTACTAAGTCAAATTTTTAAACATTATATGTATATACATATGTTAATAATATATTTAGCTTGTATTTTATCCTATTAGTCCCACAATCTGATTTCTGGAATATATTTTCTGTTGTCTAACATTTTTCTGTTCATTCCTTTATGCTTGATATCCTTAAAAAGAACTCAATTGCAATTCAGAAAGTAGTATCCATTTCAAGCTTTATTTCTCAAATCTTTTAAATGCTTTTTTGGAATAACAAAATTCTCTAACACCAAAGCAGGGAACTTTTCATCTTGTCTGCATTCTACACCAAACATCTATCATGTCCCTAACACAGAGCTGATTTCATTTCCACAAGTGATGTGTCAACAGTTATTAAATTATGAGTGTTCCCAACATTTATCCTAATTCTGGCCACTACAGAAGAGTCTGGCTTGAAATCCTCAGTCTCCTGACAGCTGGATTGGGCTCAGTTCTCTCAGGGTTTGTTACACAGAACCAGGAAGAAAGCTAGAGGCAGAGAAACACTGGGAGAGAAAAGGCTATGGCTGAGAAAAATCTTTAAACAAAGGATTTTTTTTTTTCCCCTCCTCCCGAACCTCCCTCAGAGCAGCAGATTTTAAGAACAATTTAGAATGAAAGAAATATGGAAGAGTTGCAATGAGTAAAGGAAATGAATGGGAAAGTTTAAAAAATTTTAAAATATTACTACAATGTATGTATCTCTTTTCAGGCTATTTGAAAAGCACAAATAAATTTTGTTATTTTAAGACTGTTTTGTGGCTGGATGTATTCATTTTAACCTTGATACCAGTTATTCTAGGCAATATATGAATTTATATAATTGTTTTTCATATACATGCTGAATAAGTTTAATTTCATGATGGTTTAATACCTTCATTGTGCTGGGTCCTGACAAGAGTCTGAAAACTCACTGTGTGCGATTATAGAAGTAAATGTAAGAGCTTGGACTGAATGTGGGCTAATCCCAGGATATACCATGAGATGTTTGAGAGTTTTTCCTTAACCCAAAGAAAAAATTGGCTTATCTTTGGCATGAGTGAGTGAAGTCACTCAGTCATTTCTGACTCTGCGACCCTAATGGGCTATAGTCTGCCAAGCTCCTCTGTCCATGGGATTTTCCAGGCAAGAATACTGAAGTGGGTTGCCATTTCCTTCTCCAGGGGATCTTCCAGACCCAGGGATCAAACTCAGATCTCCCGCATTGCAGGCAGACTCTTTACCACCTGAGCTACCAGGGAATCCCTATCTTTGGCATGCTTCTCCTGAAAGTGAACAAGATGCTTCTAACTAATTTTTCCCACAGATTTTTACATGTGTATCAGTCACTTTGCTGCTTAATAGATTATAAAAAAAAACCTTAGCAGTGTAAAGCATAGCATTTATTTCTCATTCACCAGCCTGTTGTTCACTGGAATTCATCTGATCCAGGCTGATGTCATTTGGACTTGACTCTAAGGGGAAGCTGGATCCAGGTTTGTTTTACATGCCTCCATGGTCATTGGACCAGCAGCTATCCAAAGAATGCTGGAGAGGGTGTGGAGAAAAGGGAACCCTCTTACACTGTTGGTGGGAATGCAAACTAGTACAGCCACTATGGAAAACAGTGTGGAGATTTCTTAAAAAACTGGAAATAGAACTGCCATATGACCCAGCAATCCCACTCTTGGGCATGCACACTGAGGAAACCAGATCTGAAAGAGACACGTGCACCCCAATGTTCATCGCAGCACTGTTTATAATAGCCAGGACATGGAAGCAACCTAGATGCCCATCAGCAGATGAATGGATAAGGAAGCTGTGGTACATATACACCATGGAATATTACTCAGCCATTAAAAAGAATTCATTTGAATCAGTTCTAATGAGATGGATGAAACTGGAGCCCATTATACAGAGTGAAGTAAGTCAGAAAGATAAAGAACATTACAGCATACTAACACATATATATGGAATTTAGAAAGATGGTAATGATAACCCTGTATGCAAAACAGAAAAAGAGACACAGATGTACAGAACAGACTTTTGGACTCTGTGGGAGAAGGCGAGGGTGGGATGTTTCGAGAGAACAGCATGTATATTATCTATGGCGAAACAGACCACCGGCCCAGGTGGGATGCATCAGACAGGTGCTTGGGCCAGGTGCACTGGGAGGACCCAGAGGGATCGGGTGGAGAGGGAGGTGGGAGGGGGGGGTCGGGATGGGGAATACATGTAACTCCATGGCTGATTCATGTCAATGTATGACAAAACCCACTGCAATGTTGCGAAGTAATTAGCCTCCAACTAATAAAAATAATTGAAAAAAAAAAAAGAATGTTCTTCTTTGGGTGAAAAGTGGGAGCTCAAGTAAATAAGTCCAATTGTGCAAGCACATGTCAAGCCTTTATTTGCATCATGTCCACTAAAATCCCACTGGTCAAAGCAATCTGTTCCCCAAGCCCCAGATCAAGGACTAGGGTCATATACTCTACCTGGCATGAAGCCAGGTTACTAACACAGGGGGATAGAGAACTGAGATTAATAACTCAACTTATACCTACTGCTAAATTTTTTATGATATACATATCAATTTTATATTAAACTACATATACATATTTGCTTCTCTGGGGGCTCAGATGGTAAAGAATCTGCCTTCAATGAGGGAAATGAGGGTTCGATCCCTGGATCAAGAAGATCTCGTGGAAAAGGGAATATTCTTGCCTGGAGAATCCCATGAACAGGGGAGACTGGCAGGCTACAGTCCACAGGGTCTCAAAGAGTCAGACACGACTGAGCAACTAACACATCCATTTTCACTTTTCATACATATGTTATTAAAGCCTTTCCTAAAATACTCATAGGATTCAGTGTAATTTCATTATCATATTTTCTGATCTTGTGAAAAATATAGTCAAAGATGGCACTGGCTTGTTTCATTTCTTTAAACCATAACCCCTATGTAGACAAAGACTTGCTGGCATAACAGACTCAGGACAAAGTAATATCCAGGCAACCAACAGACACTGTAGTTACTTGAAAATCATGGATGCAGAAGCAAAAAAGCTATAGACAATCACCCCTACCCATTCCATACTCATGCGGATGTATGTATCACTAACTGTGGACTCTGCCAGGCCACCTTCTGAAGTGAAGATGATGCATTTGGGCACTGGAGAAGATACTATTAAAAAAAATCTGTAATAGCAAATTTAAACCCCATGATGGAGAGGCTGATAAACCAGGAAAATCACAGCTTGATTTAGAAAGCAGCAGGGAGCTAGTAGGGAGTCTTAAAGAGGAAGATTGAATAGCTGGTACAATAGCAAAGGAAGATTGCTTTTGCTGAAGACCATTTTCGAAACCCCACAGAAACATGACTGTGCCGCCAACCAGATGAGGGACTTCAGGAAGAAGCCAGACTAAGGCTGGAGGAAATTGCAAATCTCTCCAGTTAAAAGACATAAATGAAGATTAAGGTAGATATGGCCATTATAAACAAATGGGCTACAAATGTTTTCATTATCAGAAAAGTCCAGCCTTCACTTTAATGGCATCAAATATCAGAACCAAATAGAGGCCTCTTTGCTTGACAGCAGATCAGAGAAGAAACACCAGCCCGCACAGCACTAGCTCCCCCATCTGTGGTCACAGGAGTAAATGCTGCCTCCCACTTTCACTACTATAAAAGAAATGGGATTTTAATTCTGCTGTGGAACCTTGGGCTATTCATTTATTGACTCTCTGCTGCAGGCATCAGCAATTTATAATTGATTTAAAGCTATATAAATATATTAATATGTCTACCCTCTTTAGGATTTTTTTTTTTTTAATTTTGCAAAAATGCATTAAGCTTTTCAAAAAAAAAAAAAAAAAGAGGTGTCATCCCATTTCGGAATACAGTAGTTATTATTTTCATCCTGCCTCACCCTAATCAGTCTTATTATACCGGCATTTTTAATGGATGAGATTTTCCCACTGAGCGCTTGGGAGAACTCCATGTGATCATAAGCTAATCACTGCTGCTACTGTCTCAGTGCTTTCCATAGTGCATACTGCAATGAGAGAACTGTTGGGAAGGGGAGTAATTGATTTTTTAACCCAATGATGACATCCCAAAATAAAAAGGTACAGTTTTTAAGGGGATTTCAAATTCATAAAGAGGTCATTGCTCTTTCACTAACAATTTATAGATGACTAACTCTCATTCTCAGAGAAGGCAATGGCACCCCACTCCTGTGTTCTTGCCTGGAAAATCCCATGGGCAGAGGAGCCTGGTAGGCTGCAGTCCATGGGGTCACTAAGAGTCGGACTCGACTGAGTGACTTCACTTTCACTTTTCACTTTCATGCATTGGAGAAGGAAATGGCAACCCACTCCAGTATTCTTACCTGGAGAATCCCAGGGACGGGGGAGATTGGTGGGCTGCCGTCTATGGGGTCGCACAGAGTCAGACACAACTGAAGTGACTTAGCAGCAGCAGCAACTGTCATTTCAAAGATAGGCTCAGTTCCCAGAAGGTTATCCTTCAGCATAATCATGAGAATTTTGTTTTCCTTTCTGCCTGCTTCAATTGTAGCACTTGGAAATGGCACAGAGGATACCTCTGCTCAGCCAAAACTCACATCACATTATAAAGTATATCCAAACTCATTTTAGAGTGAGCTAGCTTATACCATGCAAACTCTTCAATCTTTAGATCAAGATAGAAGTCTTGCCAATTACTGTATACGAAGAGAAGACTCTGGACTTCCTTAGGGAGAATAAAGGTTCCCCTTGAACTGAACTTTTTCCATCAAGAATATTCCAGAAGCATCATCCCAAAATCAGCTAAATTTTTGCATATTAAAATTGTTCTTGATATCCTGAGTATGTGATTGCTGAACAGAGATCCTAAGGAGGATAAGATATTTCCAATGATATTCCAACTGTAGCCAAGGTAGGAGTCATTTCACAACTGAAATAGATAAGATATAAGATATCTGCTGGATATCTTGTGGCTTAATATGAGAATAGGAAATTATGATTCATGCCTATTTATGTGCATTATTAAACTGTAAGAAAACCAGTCATTTATATACTCTGACAAGTGATTGCCAAATAACTGTGTTTATGTTTAACTTTGTGTTTATGTTCATCCCTGTACATTAGTTCAATAAACAGCCAGGCATGAAGTGGAAATTAAAAGAGCATGAACTTTGGAGTCAGAGAATCAACTGTGGGTTTACCTCCCAGTTCTTAACAAATGACTTAACCTCACCAAGCATCAGTTTAATCACCTATAAAATATTAGGAGATCATGTACACAAAGTGCCTGACACACAAAAGTCACTCAAGATAATAAGCTCTAGAAAAATGAGGATTTAATAATGCTTGTGCATGCTCTGAAAACCTCCCTTAAATTCTCTTTCTAAAGAAACAAAAACTTAAAAAAAAAATGCTTTTACAGATATAAGGCATGGGATCTATGATGGCCAGTAGCCTTTAGACAATTCCGAAATTCTTTTGGCTACAGTTAACAAAATTCATTCTACAAATTGGGCATGGAAAAGTTCTTTTAAAATGTTGCAGTCTGTGATGGGCCAAGCTTTATTCTATAACTCATTTGGATAAATACTAAATTGGAATGATTAGAATAAGAGAGAGATGGACAGAGACTGCCATATTGGCCTTTCCACGTCCTATTTGCATTCCCTGTGGTGCGTGGTTTAGAACAAGATTCAGGAGATCCAACCACTCAGCTAATAATCCTGGTGGATGTTGAAAAGGCCACGCACTTGTCACAACTGATAACTTACTCCCCTGACAACAACTAGTCTGAGGACACCACGGTGTTCTTTTTCATAGCTGAAAGACAAATGACTATTGGCAGATCCTAATGTATAGATCAGTAATAGCCTTGTGCTGAATTTGGTTTCCTGGGTGTAGGTGATCACGTGATACAAAAGAGAAGCCATTTCTCTTTATGTTTCCAGCATAAGGGCAAAGCTTAAGCACTGAAATAGTCAAGACAGACTAATAATTCTTTGTTTTCTTTTCATTACCCCATTTTCTTAGTTTCTAATACTCATTTTCTTCTGTTTCCAGTCCCTAGATTTCCCAAAACTTCTTTAGTGAAATCCCACTGGTTATTTTCTATATCCGAATTCCCTTATAATATAAAATGAATTCCTTCCCCCCCCAAAAAAAAAATTACCAGTAGTATATTAATTTTACAACAATCAGGGTAAAATAACTTATACTAATGTGTGATGGACAATCCCATAATCATGAAAGTTATACATATTTTTACAAGAAGATGACTATGCCAAAATTAATGCCTAATTAGTAAAACATAGGACAATGTTAGGGACTTCCCAAGCAGTGCTAGCGGTAAAGAACCCACCAGCCAAGGCAGGAGACATAAAAGACCCAGGTTCGATCCCTGGGTCTGGAAGGTCCCCTGGAGGAGGGCGCGGCAACCCATTCTAGCGTTCTTGCCTGGAGAATCCCATGGACAGAGGAGTCTGATGGGCTACAGTCCAAAGGGTCACAAAGAGTTGTACACAACTGAAGCAACTTACCATGCATCGCAGGACAATGCTACAAGTCAACATAGGACTTTTTTTTTTAATTGGGGGAACAAGAAAAGAATAATTAAGTTTTATATAGATAAACTCTCAGGGTCTGCTTCTGTAAACTGACTTGATTTTTTTCCCCAGATGTTCTAGATTTTTTTTCCCTCCACAGTTTCTCTACCAACTCCACATATTTTTTTTATTCATTTTTACCCAGAAAGCTTCTTATAACAGTAGGGTCTCCAGCAATAGAGACGAAGAAGTTGCTGTGGGAGAGGGCATAGTTGGGCTCCTGGGTGTTATTAATTAAAGGTGAGCAAACTTTTCATCTGAATATTGATTTAAAATACCTACATTGCTACTACTGCATAAAATACTGACCCAGAGATAGAAATATGCCATTTAATATTGTTGTCATCTACAAAACAAAGCTAGACTTGTATAAAACTTGAAATATCTCAGGGTATAGGCAAAAAAGGAAGATAGTTTTGTAAACCTTAATATGTATATGACAGAACTGATAACCTACGAGAAGCTTCCCATGGGACTAGAAAGGGTTCACGGGGTCCATGCCCTGCCATGCAGGCAACTGCCAAGAGCTGTCTCCATAATCCCAGTACAAAGGTTAAAGTTTGAGCTCCAGGGAGTTAAATGGCACATCACATCCAGAGGGAAACAGAGGTAAGAATAGCATCCAAGTTCCTGACTCACACAGTTATCTTCAGTCCAGTCTTTCTTGGGCTACCTCCAGAAAATCTCAACTTTCAGCCTACCCATTCCTGGTACCAGAAAACAGATGTACACAAAAGCACATTTTAAATTGTGAGAATTTGGATTTGTTTTTATTTGACTCTCCAACGTGGGTTTTTAGATTAGTAGTTCTCATTTCAAATCTGGTAATAAAGAGAGCTTCATCTTCTCTGAGTGAGCCAATTTTGAAATTTGGCTGATTCTTGCTACCAACAATGCAGCTGGGATGAACTTAAAATTTTGAATCCACTCTGCCACTCACTATGTGATGACTTTGTGCAAGTAACTTCACTTTCCTCAGATACAATTTTCTATTCTATAGAATGGGAATAATGACACTAATGTGATAAAGGTGCCTTATGATATCACAGCAATGGTATCTCTCATGGATTACTGCAACAGCATAACACCTGATCTCCTGACTTCCATCCCAGCCCACCTTTCTCCTTCCATCAGCAGAGCAGCTAGAGTGGTAAAACACAAGTTCACAAGTCATTCTTCTACTCAGCTCTCCCCTCCCCAGTGCCTTCTTATCCCTTTCGGAGTAGAAGTCAAAGTTAATGATTGGCTTACATTATCTGTACCTCCTCATTGCTGCTCTGACCTCACCAGCCACCACTCTCATACTGGATCAGTTGTGCCAGCAACGTGACCTCTTTACTACTCTTCAGACATAGTGGAAACACTCCTACCTCAGGGCCTTTGCACTTGCTGTTTCTCTGCTTGGAAATTCTTCATGTACTCATATGAATCACTCCCTCACCTCCCTTTAGATCTTTATTCAAAAGTAATCTTCTCAGAGGGTTTACCCCAGTTCCCCCATCTAAAATTACTAACCAATCTCCTCCATAATACTTCTTTTCTTGTTTTATTTTTCTCTTTAGTAGCAACTAACATATTCTACATTTACTTACTTGTATGTTTTATTGTCTGTCTCTCTCACTAAAATATAAGCTCAACGTTAGCATTTTGTTCACACATTAGCTATGTGACTTTGTTGGCGGGAAATATATTCTCAACTCCTCTGAACCAGAGTTTATTCATCTATTCCCCAGTACAGTCCTACAGCAATGCCTGCACTTAGTAAGAGTTTAATTAATGGGCACTGAACTGATGATTGACTCTTTTAAAAACTTTCAAAATTATGACCACTGAAGCATGCACAAGAAGTGATGGGAGGGGAGGAAAACGTGGGGAAAGGAACGAAGAGAAGCATGTCAGACATACTTACAGTACAGTGATACGGAAAAAGAGAACCAAGCAGCGTGAGAAAACAGAAAGGAATCAGGGTCACATAATTGAAAAACCCAGGAAAAGAAAGAAAAGGAAGCATAAGAAGGAAGGGTTGTTCTTCACCATTCAAACAATATTCACAAGATTTAGTTACAGTTTTATCATAAGCCAGGGCAGCACTTTCCTCAAAACCATTGGAATCATGGTTTATACTCTGAATAAGCAAGTTCAGCCATTTCCCCAAGCGGTCCTTGACTTGTGAGAGACAGAACGAACACACCGCTACCACCGGGAAAGCCTGTTAACAGTTCCTAGGAAGTAAATATAGAACCTGGGTAATAAAAATAAAGTCTAACCTTTTTTTCCCACGTGCTTACTTCAGTTTCACTTGTTATTAGGGGCCGCAGGCAGAGGTCTCACACCAGGCACCTCAGTCTCGAAATCCTAGTGAGAAATGGCTGACGCCTCAGCTTAGGGCCACGACCGGAAGCAGCACGCAACGCTCGATTCAAGATGGCAGCTGACGGGCGGCGTGCTGAGACGCCACGTGCAACCTGCAGTATATGCTTTCCGGTGTGAGTTGCACAGCTGTGCCTGCCTTCCCAGGGACTCTGCCCCTCCCCACCTATGAGATTCCTATAAAGCAGCCCCATCTGCGGCCTGTCGGAGAAAGCCTGTTCCCTAGGGTGCAAGCTTGCCCCTCTCCATTATCTGATGAAAGAAAAAAAAAAAAAAACAAACTTTACTTTTCTTGATAAACTGAACTTGGTCTGTTCTACTGGCTCCAAGGACACTGGGCAGTGGACCTTTGTTAGGGCACAATTGGAAAGGGTCAGTAACACAGTGGCTCTTGGATGCCATTAACAGATTAGATCCAACTGTTCTTCATCACCATTTTCTTGGGAACCTGGTTTGAACACATATGTGATGCCAAGCAGCAAGATAATCAAAGCATGGTCATAATCTGGAATGCCATACTCCTCCACACACACAAATTCACACACAGACAAGCACGCCTCCTTACTACACAATCGATTCCCAGTCTTCTTGGAATGCAAGGACCACAAAATTCTATAATTTTCTTTTTCAGATCCTAATCAGTGGAATCATCTGGAGCAAAAGGAAAGTTCCAACATCCATGCACCAGAGCCTCCCTAGGGCTCTAGGAAGAATCTTTCCTTTCTGGTTCAGACTCTAGTATGATTGCCACTTTGGCCTCATGGGAGTCTTTTCTCTAGCACCCCAGTCTTGCAAGAGCTAATTAGAATGTCAGGTAAGGTTAGCGCTGAGATGGCTTTCAAGATCTGTGCTGAGGAAAACAGCATTCACTTTGCAAGCTTCTTGAGAATTTTATTTAGCTAGAGCCTCTTCATCCCAAGGATTTAAAGCAAGATGGAAACCGTAGCTCATGAATCAAAACAACTCTCCAGAGCTAAAAGCTAGCTGTATTTGCATAACAATTTACCAGATCCAAATAGCAGGGCAAGGTTAGGTAAAATAAATGGCCAAGGTCATGGTTCTCTGGAACTGTTATTGAAATTCAGAATTTCTGATTCCAGGTGCTTGTTCTGCCCCATGGATATCTCACCTACTCTCCTCATAAATGATGAATACATGCTAAGTCGCTTCAGTTGTGTCTCTTTGCGACCCCATGGACTGTAGCCCATCAGGCTCCTCTATGAGATTCCCCAGGCAAGAATACTGAAGTGGGTTGCTATGCCCTCCTCCAGGGGATCTGCCCCACTCAGGGCCTGAACCCAGGTCTCCTGCATTGCAATAGATTCTTTACCATCTGAGCAACCTGGGACGCCCCCTCATAAATGATACAGTGGCATGAAATAAAATAAATTTACTGTGTGTGTGGAAATCAGGGTGCTACCTTTAACCTGCTCCTTCCAACTCCAGATTGGTCAGGTCATGGAGCAAAAGGTCAAATTGTAACCCACTGACCTCATTGTATTCAATACCACACAAAAATGAGAGTTCAGTTGCTCAGTCATGTCCGGCTCTTTGCGACCCCATGAACCGCAGCAATCAAGGCCTTCCTGTCCATCACCAGCTCCTGGAGTTCACCCAATCTCAGGCAATAATCTGGAGGGAGGACTGTTGGTCTAAACCAGAATCTGCTGTTGAGTGTGCTTGCAAGTATACTTTCAAAGCATTGATATTTTAAATTTCTTGGTCACATAATTGTTTCAAATTTTGTTATAAGTCTGAGAACCCCAAAACATTGGGATCCTCAAAAAAAAAGGGGGGGGGTCAAACGTCCACGTGCCAAAAAGCAGGAATGAGGATATTAAACGTATATATAGTTCTTGCTTTAATACCTTTAGCTAGAAAAACCGTTAAAAAAGACATCGAAGAGGAGCTTCTTAAAGTCACTGTTTCTTTCAGCCTATCCCAGGAAACCACTGGATTTCAGATTCCTCAGGCGCAACTCCGAATTCAGAATTCGTCTTAGGGCGCAAGGAATATCGCCAACTACGACTGCTGGCCTTGGAGGGGCGAGAACTTGCCAGGGGCGCGGGAAGCGCCACCCGCGACTCTCAACCATCAGCGGGCGTTTAGCGCAGCCAAGCGACAGGCTGGCGCCTGGCTCGGCAACAGGGAGGCGCCGGCTGAGGCGGGGAGAACTTTGCGCTCCGAGCAGAACCACCCTTTGCTGGCCAGTCGCGTCGCTCCTCTGAGGAAGCCGGCGGCGGCGGCGGCGACTGGGCGGAAAGAGGACGAAAGAAAGAAAGGGAGGAAGTAGCGAGGGAAGAAGAAAAATGAAGCCTGCGCTGGGGGAGCCCGCGAGAGGGCGGCCGACGGCGGAGCTAGGAGGATTTGGCTGCTTTCTCGCACCCCAGGTGTGAACCCCCTGCTGCGCGAGGCCACGGAAATAAGTGGGTCTCGTCTGGGCGGAAAAAGAAGAGTCAAGAATCCAAGTGAGCTCCTTGCCTCCTCGCTCACCGTTGCCCCCTAGAAATCCCCTCGGCTTCTCAGCGCAGCCTCCCCACGGGACCGGACACAGTGCCCGAGCCGCCCTGCGGATGGGGCGGGCAGGGAACGGGCGCCCAAGCCGCGGGTGACCAGCGCCGCCCGCCCCGCTCCGCGCAGGGACCGGGCGGGCAGAGGATGCGAGGCGGAGGGACTTGGGAGCGGGTTCTGAGACCGCCGAGGGCGCGCTAGCCTCCCGCTTGGATGGCCCAGAGTCCGCTCCAGCTCCCGGGACCGCTTCGCCAAGCCGAGTGAGCGGCGCGCGGGACCTGGGGGCGGAGACCTTAGGCGGCGGCGGCTGCAGCGGGGTGAGGCGGGCGCAGGAGGGGGCGCGCTTTCTCCCTGCGGGTCTCAGTAATGAGGAGACCGAGTTTGTGGTGGCTGCTGAGCAGGGTCTGTCTGCTGCTGCCGCCGCCCTGCGCTCTGGTGCTGGCCGGGGTGCCTGGCTCCTCCTCGCACCCGCAGCCCTGCCAGATTCTCAAGCGCATCGGCCACGCGGTGAGGGTGGGCGCGGTGCACCTGCAGCCCTGGACCGCGGCCCCCCGCGCGGCCAGCCGCGCCCCGGACGGCAGCCGGACAGGCGCCCAGCGAGATGAACCTGAGCCAGGGACGTGGCTGCCCCCGGCGCCCTCGCCAGGCGCACGCTGGTTGGGGAGCGCCCTGCATGGCCGGGGGCCGCCGGGCGCGCGGAAGCCGGCGGAGGGCGCCAGGGCCGAGACCCTTTGGCCTCGGGACGCCCTCCTCTTCGCCGTGGACAACCTGAACCGGGTGGAAGGACTGCTGCCCTACAACCTGTCTTTGGAAGTAGTGATGGCCATCGAGGCGGGCCTGGGCGATCTGCCGCTCCTGCCCTTCTCCTCCCCTAGCTCGCCGTGGAGCAGTGACCCTTTCTCCTTCCTGCAGAGCGTGTGCCACACCGTGGTGGTGCAAGGGGTATCGGCGCTGCTCGCCTTCCCTCAGAGCCTGGGGGAGATGATGGAGCTCGACTTGGTCAGCTCCGTCCTGCACATTCCAGTTATCAGCATCGTGCGCTACGAGTTTCCACGGGAGAGTCAGGTGAGCGGAGTCTGACGCTTGGAGTGGGGATGGACGCCGCTAGGGGCCGGGGCGGTAGCGGGGGCGGGGGTGGGGGGGATGGGTGGAGGGCGGGGAGGGAGAACCCGGGTGAAGACCTTAGGGACGTGGGGCTTTACAACTTTGATATTGTTTGAGGATCGGACCATATCTGTAGGTTATAGGTAGAAGGATCTCAGTAGAAGGAAAATAAAACATATTAAAACTCAGATGGAAATAAATGAGAGGTAGCCTGCTGGGCTACCGTCTATGGGGTCACACAGAGTCAGACACGACTGAAGTGACTTAGCAGCAGCAGAGGTAGCAAGATGGAAGGAAGAAAGTGGGAGAATAAGCAAAAAAGTCTTCACGTTTTGACCAGCTGGGAGAAACCTAGTGGTTACCCGATGGAAGTTGAAGTCCCAAGTTCAGCAGCATAGAGAGCTATCGAGGTTCTAATGACTAGCGCGGGGGATGGGCATAGAAGAGCCCAGATTGCCAGTCTTTCAGTCCCTGGAGGAACTCTGAAAGAAACTGTCATAAAGAGCACCTGCCCTCTCTGACTTTGGACGACGTCCCTGAGCTTTAGGCGATGGTGTAAAGAAAATACCTCCCTCTGAATTCCTGTGCGTAAACATGAAATCTGCAATTAGTACAGAAGCAATAGGTAGTCTGGTAATTAGTTTTGTATATTGAAAGGCATTAAAAACATAATCTGATACCGGAAAAATGGGTGGGAGGACTCATTTGGGATTGTGTCTTTGTCCCTACCCTCTCTCTATGTGATGTGGCTTCAGAAACTGGCTATATTTAGTTGTGTTCTCAGCCCATTTCTGCACCAATTGTCTAGAAATAAAGAAGACTAATGATTTCATTTCCTATGGGTTAAATGTGTGTGTGTGTGGTTTCAATAGAGGAAGCTATTTGTGAACTTAACTGTTGACAATTAATAATAAGATAAATATTTCTTTTTAAAGTCAGGGTCCTCTTAGCAGTGGGAGCTTTCTGCATTTTGTGCATTATTTTTTAGTAAGATATCAAGCATTATTAAGCATTGCACAAAGTATTTATGAAACAAATAGGTAATTGTCTTTGGTCCCATTTTAAAGACTGAGAAACTGAGGAAAGTTCAGAGGCTTGATCCACATTGGTTGGTATATTAGTAAAAGAGTCCAGACTTAGAAGAATTTCTCTCTATAACATTTTCACTCTGTCACTGTAGCTGGAAAAAATATTTCTAATCTTTCTTCTTTCACTTTGATATATATACAGAGATAAGAAATAAAATGAGTAAGAGCAAATACGTATGAAAAGTTTTATCAAATCTATGCATAATATACGAAGACAGTACTGAAGGTTTCTTTTTCTAGAAAAACAAATCTTAACATTTTTAATCTTAGGAAGGGTGGGTTCAGGCTACTGCAGTTGCCCAGAAGATTCCTATTTAATGTTGAACTGTAGAGATTTGATTTGCAGAGTGCAGACTAGTTAACTTTAATCTAAAATATTTCTGTCACCTGAATCTGAATGACTACAGGCAGCAGATGGGAAGGCTTGGAAAACACAGATGCACAATGCTGCCAATAGCCAGAGTGTTATAAATGTGAAATTGCATCCATAGGGGTGTATCATTATTAATATATATGCAGAATCAGACATAACAAATGCAAGAGTCAGCATAACTTGCTTCTCATCATTGCTTCCTTGTTACCTAATACTTCATACATGCTAACAGTGTTCACAGTCTCCAGACTTCTTTCCATTTGTAGATTGTTTGCCAAGAGTCTTAAATAGCAAGAATTTCCCCCCAAATTAGTGTTCCTTAGTTAGAAGTGAAATTGTCTCTACTCTTTGATGAATTTTTGTGGTATGCAGCACACTTCAATAAGGAGACCAGAGAAATTGTGAAGTAGCGTCTAGAATCAGTAAATTTCAAAGCTTTAGGACCATTGGAGGGCAGAGAGTCCTCCAGGGACAACCCTTACAAGCTGACAATAAAATAAATACTGTGTCAAGCACATTTGCTTCTGTACTTCAATTCAGAAGTGTATTTAAAATCACTATTGTCATTGTTACTTTCATGGCACACATCTTGAAAGGGGGGAATTATTGTTTTTAACTTAAATCTAGTTTGGCCAACTGAGGACATTTTCTTTCATTTATCTTTGTATTTTAAATTCAAACATATCTAACCTGTCTTAGTATATAATTTAAATGTCTTTCTATAATTTTCTATATTAAAAATGTCCAGCTCAATGCCAAGTCACTGTAATATGTCATTTTAGGATATGACCATCATCTGCTTTCAGCAAAAATAAAAACTGATCTTTCCCTGGCTTCTCCTGAAAAGTGGAATTTTCTCTAATACAATGATGGGATTTTTTTTAAAACTTTCTAAATATAAAAGCATGATGAAGTCATTTTACACATTAAATAAAATTGGCTTAAATTAGCCACTGTCCTTATTAGAGTCTCCTGCCCAGTGACCTAGTTTGTTGACTGTGCCAGTGCCTAAATAAAGGATTCTAGAAGAGGGTGGACTTGTCCACACAATCATACACATCAAAATTGCTTTCAGAGCAGGAGCAGCAACAGTGTTTTCTCCCACTTTCTTTTGGTCTACTGATATTTTTATATGAAACCTAATGAAATAATGGTTTGGATCACATCCTGCCACAACTCCTGAATGGAGATATCACTGACATGATCAACCCCCTGAGAAGAGCATAGTCATTTTATTTCAATATACTATTCATTCAGAACATAAACACATAGGTCCATCAGCTTGGATGGAACAAACTTCCTTCAAGCATGGAAATCCCTTAAAAATAAGATTGTTAGCTATCCCCCGCCTTGGAAATCATATGTGTATTATCAGTACATAGTAAAAGCTTAATACAATACTACACATAGGATAAGGTCAAAGCATTCTTCCATCCCCAAAATTCTGACTTTATTACACCCAAATCTCCACTTGAGGCTAACCGAATTGTGTTCCTATGACCTTCAAATAATGATGCTCCACATGGATCCAGTTACATTTAAGTTACTTGAAGTTTGTTACTGTAAGCTCCTATAGTTCTTTCTTTCTCTCACACCCCCTACTACTTTTTCTTCGGAGAGTTTTGTATAGTTTCTCCAAAGATAACACCTCAAAATTTACTTGCTGAGGTAGTGACAGATATACATTTCTTTCTAAAATGTATCTCATGTTAATTCCATATTGGTTTCATTAGGCAAAATTAATGGAGTAATGTAATTGGCTTAGATTCAAACCCATGCAATTAAGAAGAGACTACACTGCTATTTTCATCTCTCATTGAATGTACCATCCACAATGTATATCATGAACTATATATGCCAACTAATTAATATATGTTTATTCCCATGGGAATGTAAGTATTTTAGATGGTCTATTTTTATAATACAGGGATAAGTACTGAATTCTGTTTATTAGAATTTGACTAGCATGGTGCCACTTTTGTATGGTACAGGGGGAAAAGCAATGATGTCACAACATAACTTACCTGCCTCATGAAGGGACAAGTGAAGGACATTTCTTTTTAAAACATCTGCTCTCAATTGTGGTAGTTTTCCTTGACTTTCTGCACATAGGCACTGTCCTCTCTCTGGAAGAAACATATTCTTCTACAATTCATGATGAATGGCTGATAGTAGCACCTAATTATTGCTAACTTGAAGATAAATGATTTCAAATTCAACGTCAAGTGATGCAAAACTTTTCTTAGCAGTATAGGCTCCTCTTGAAAAACAAACCTAGGACTAATTTGGAAGTTTTTATTTTTAATCTGGCAAATTTTTATAGCACTTATTTTTCTAGATAAATAGAGCAGAAGACACTAGCAAACACCATTCTTTGGGCAATTAATCTGTCTCACCGCCTTTTCTTTGTGACTGCCAGAGAAGAGTCCATAGAGAATCTTGGGTCTTGATCTCCTTGGCTGTTACATCTTGGGGTTAACTTATGATTGAATCAACTGAAGACCAATTTTGGTGTCTAATTCCTTCCTGTTTTATCTTCTGCTGTGGCAGAAGTCACCTTGGATTTTGTGCCATTAGATTGTATTTCATGAATAGCAGGTAGCAAGTCTTAGTCGCTCAGTCATGTCCTACTCTTTCCAACTCCATGGACTGTAGCCCGCCAGGCTCCTCTGTCCATGGAATTCTCCAGGCAAGAATATTGGAGTGGGTAGCCATTCCCTTCTCCAGCGGATCTTTCCAATCCAGGGATCAAACCCAGGTCTTCTGCATCGCAGGCAGATTCTTTACCATCTGAGCCACCAGTCATTAACCAATCATTTTGGTTAAATGAGCACAGTCATTGGAAGGTCTATTAAATCGTACTCAGAAGACTCAGTCTACCCCTGCCTCTTACTGGCCAAGGAATTTTAGGGAGGTGCCTCTGGTCTCTGAGCATCTAGGCTTGTCAGTCAAAAGAAGGTTGATTTTACCAATCTCACAGAGTTGTTTTGTGAATCAAATAAAGAAAGTGATGCACTGTGAAAAAATTTATAGTGTTAGCTAAATAACCAGTAGAGAGGTGTTAGTTTTGATCTGATAAGAATCATCCCAGTCCTAATTCACCACTAATTCTGCATTACTTGTTATTAATCAAAATAAGATTTGATTCACACTGTAATGTGTCTTCATCTTCCATCTTACTCTCTACCCGCTCCCTCATTTTATTTCTCTTAAAAGTGGGTTTAGCACCCACCTCCTGCCAAACAACTGTGTTCCTGAATAGTTTACCCCCTTGCCTAGGATTAGAAGACATGCCAAAGGTACCGTTTCTATACCAATGGCAAATTTTTGTAAATACACATCATCAATGCAGTTTCTAGAGCCTTAGTTATTACCATAGAAGCTTCAATAAGATGCCCAATAACATTTTTCAGAAATGTTGGTCTCTCATACATCTTCTATAGGAGAACTTATAGTAGTTTGCTTGCAAGACTATGGCCACAGGTCTAACCTCTCTACCCCAACTTCTCCTGCCACACCTCTAAGTACACAATTTGGCTCATCTGAAATTATTTCCCTGGAAAGTCTTTCTTGACAAAGCAGTGTTGCTTCACAAGCTCCTTATGTCATCTTGAATAGGCAACAGTTGGCAGACTAGCTGCTTTGAGTATCATTGCCCTAAGCAGCACTGTGGAGCTCAATAGCAAGATATTGCACACTTTAGTGGCACCACACAATATAGAGATGACTTCTTTCTCTTTCTTCCTGCCTAGTCCAGCTGCTGCTACTCACATCCACAAAAGAGTAAAGAAACAGTCCAGCACTAAAAATGGGATGCAAAATCTCTAAAACTAGGCAGGAAAGAAGAAAGAACATCTCAGCATCTCTCACATTGCTTCTTGAGTAAATACATGAATAACAAACTAATGAAAATCTTTAAGCCACTATTTCTTTCTCAGATCTTTCCTATGGGGGATGGTGGGAAAAGAAAGTATTAGAAAAAAGATAAACAAGGAGTAAGCCAGCCACCTTCCCCTAACCTGTTACATCAGCTAGACTTGCAGCTCTCCTGAATATAAAAGGGGAGCCTGTGTATCTCCTCCATTGAGGGAACAGGTTGATCTTACTGACCTGGGCTGGTATTATGTCAGTTGGAGAAAACTGACCATGAAAAGCTAGTATCTGGTTGGCCAGGGATGGTCTGTCTGTAGAGATAAAACTTCAAGGATTCAAGCGGTAAAGAATTAAGCAGGATGACTTTTCTTTTAGTGAAGGTGAATTATGCCTCATTGTTATTCATTTGAGACATAGATTTAGGAAAAAGTCCCAAAAAATTTTACATTTACATAAAATTTGTGCTTTTCAAGGCTCGTTCACAAATGTACTCATAACATCCCTTTAACAGTCTTGTGAGGAAAATAACAATGTATAGACAACGTAAAAGGATAGAAAGAGCTATGCATTATAGAAAGTGAGAGGTCACTGAGAGGAAAAAATACTAAAACCTCCCTATTGATTTAGTATATTTGTCAGCCTATAATCTGAGAATCCATCACTGCTTTTGAATTATTGCAGGAAAAAAAGATAGTTAAAAACATATTTTACACTAACTATCCAATATAGTTTAATTAATTAAATCATAATATAACTTTACTATGTACCCTTTCAAAAGGAAGATATATTTATTGACACAGAATAAAAAATGTATATGTTTTGTGTAAAGTGTGACCTCTAAAATATAAAGTCTAGAACTTTGTTAAAAAAGTTAAATGTGATTGTAAGTGATTGGTGGAAGTCCAGATTTTCCCCTATGCATGCTTCTTTTTTTCTAAAACTAAGTATGTATTACCTACACAATTAAAAATAATAAGAGAGGGACATCCCCAGTGGTCCATGCTCCCAATGCAGTGGGCATGGGTTCAATCCCTGGTCAGAGAACTAAGATCCCACATGATGGTGCGGCCAAATAAATAAATAAAATTTTATTTAAAAAGTTCTTATGCCACAACTAAAGATCCCATGTACCACAACTGAGACCTGGTGCAGCCAAATTAATAAATATTTTAAAAAATAATAATAATACTAATAAGAGAAAAAAGACAAGTCATCTTCACATTTCCTCACCACTGCTTTCAATACTTCAGTATGAAAATATAGATTTCAGTAATAAATTAATCGTAGAATATGTTTAAATTTATCTTTTACATCCATATTTTCAATTTTATCCTCACAATTATTTTGAGACATGAGCAGTACAGTTAGTGTTTATTTTACAAATCAGACAATAATAACATATAAATGGAAGAAATGCAAGCTAGAGGTGAAAAGAATAGGTTTTTGAGAAGCACAGACCTATGTTTGAATCTTAGCTCTACAGCTTTCTAGACATCATACAATGAGAAACATGCCTGATGTCTCTATGCCTCAATTTTTGATCCACAAAATATGACTGTCATAAAGTTACAATGAAGATTGCATATGGTAAAGTTTTCATATCATGTATGCAAAGTTCTAAGCACACCACAGTGTATTCTAATGATCATTCTTTTAGCACATAGTGTTGGCATAACTTAATAGAAAACTAAAATAATCAGAATTAGAGCTCAAATATTCTAGCTTGCTCTCTCTGGAGTACTTCTAAATGCATTTTCAGTATGCAGGTGATATTTAAACTTAAGAGATCTGATTCCAGTGGGCCAAGCTTAAGAAACAAACAGATGCTGCTGTTTTGAAACCCCATTTAGAGTTCCAACTCACTGAGGTTCACCCTCAGGTTGCTGCTGCTAAGTCACTTCAGTCGTGTCCGACTCTGTACGACCCCATAGACGGCAGCCCACCAGGCTCCCGTCCCTGGGATTCTCCAGCCAGGAACACTGGAGTGGGTTGCCATTTCCTTCTCCAGTGCATGAAAGTGAAAAGTGAAAGTGAAGTTGATCAGTCATGTCCGACTCTTCACGACCCCATGGACTGTAGCCTACCAGGCTCCTTGGTACATGGGATTTTCCAGGCAAGAGTACTGGAGTGGGCTGCCATTGCCTTCTCTGACTATCAGGTTAGGTATGTGTAAATTTGGTCATCAATGAGGTGAATGATGACCAGTTGCTTTTTATGTGTGGGTTCTGAATGATTGGATCTTTGGAGCAGTTACAGAGGTGAAAAATAGCATTCTATTTCTATTTGTTGATATTAGTGAGAAATTCACAAGTCTTGCCTTACCGACTACCCTAATTTCTCACAGGCTCCCAGGAACTAAACCTAAGAAACAGCAGAAACAAGACACAGTTGACAGTTTTGGCTTCTTGGGGGAGATGGGGAGAAGGGGGTTTTTAGAAAGGGGAGAGTCTCAACTTGATGTGGATTTAAGGTTCACAAGTTTCCCTTTTTTCATGCAGACTCTACCCATACTAATGGATCTAACTTGTGGCATTTATTAGATCCAAGTTTAGGGACAGTAGCATTGTTACATGGGCTTTCCAGGTGGTGCTAATGATAAAAAACCCACCTACCAATGCAGAAGACATAATAGAAGAAGATATAATCCCTGATCAGGAAGATTCCCTGGAGGAGGGCATGTAAACCCATTCCAGTATTCTTATCTGCAGAATCCCATGGACAGAGGAGCCTAGTGGGCTATAGTCCATGGGGTCGCACAGAGTCAGACACGACTGAGTGACTAACACACACAAACACACACACACACAGCTGTGTTATATACTAAGGATTACAAAAGATATCCATAAAACAAACTCTGTGTTTGATTGAATCCTGGCTGTATCAAAATTGTTTGATGCATTTACAGCTTTCAGGGACTTTTAAAATGTGAGTCACTTTTCTGATTATGAAAGTAATGCATATGTGCTACTGCCCCAAGGGTGTCCTGACATATCCTTGAGTAACATTTTTTAATGTATCTTATTCTTTCAAGGATAATACTTTAGAATTTTTTAGAAACACTTGGATACAAGTAAAGAAAGCCTTATTGTCACTCCAACTGTACGTTGGAATCAAAGAACAGAAAAAAAGAATTCAGCTTTTTTAAAAAGAATTTCTGAAAAGTCAGAGTTGACATGGCTTTTGAAGCATGGACATTCTGAGTTGGTGGTTTTTCTGTATTAAAGGCTGGTATTTTCCTTTATATTTGAGCCTAGCTTTGTATTTTCAAGGCTCTGCAAGTGCTGAGCCTGTACAGTTCCAAACAATGGCTCTGTCTGGATCTTTCAGTAGCATTCTTAGGAATGACTTAGACATGGGTTGTCACTACTTTCCCCTCACTTAGGGGTGGTCATTAGCTGAACTTTCAGTACGGAGGCTTTGGCTGCATAGAATCTGTTGGTGTTTTTTTCCTATTGAAAGCCTCAACTCAAGCCAAACAAAAGTTGGATGAATACTCTCCAGGTAAAAAATAAAAATTTTTATTTCCATAAACGAAGTTGGATGCTCAGCATGTCTTTATCTAATAGAATTACTCTCTGGCTCAGTTGTGGAATTCTATTTGTTCAGTCCCAGCCAGAGGTACTTAAACAAGGATTCCATTTAACAAAGAATTTGCTTCTATGTGTTGTGAATTTAATAAGTTCAGATAGAGAGCTGTTATTGTTTTGATGCTATACGAGGAATTAATTTGAGTCATGTCATACAGTGTGTTATACACAGAAGGAAATGCTTCGGTGTACACCTGAAAACGACTGGTAAATCCAAGCCTAAATTAAGCCAATGTACCTTCGCCTGGTTGCAAGTACAGGGCGCCATCTAGTGGTCCTTAAAGTATAGCTTTAAGTTAAAGCAAAAGACCCCAACCTCTCAAGGCAAGAAAAGGACTCCAAGAAGCTGTTAGTCCTTTTCCTGGTCTTTTGTCCGTGGGACATCTAGGTTAGTCTATCTAAGAAAAGATCTTCTTTTGCCTTCTAAGAATTCCCAACAATCTCTGCTGTTCTGCCACCATAATTGCAGTCATATACCTTAAAGAATACACACCTCAGAGTGTGTATCTAGAGAAGTTGGGAGAAGAATGTGAATAACTTTAGAAATGTAGGATGGTTAATTATTTTTAGTAGCTGTATTTACTATCGCTTTGTTTTATAATGCAGCTTGAAAAGATGTAGCCATTTTATTGTGTTAAGCATATAATTTGTTCCTTTATTCTGATTATAAAAAATTATGTTCTTTGTGGATAATTCTGAAAGTTAATAAAATGCCAAAGAATAAAATAAAAATTGCTCATAAACCCACAGCCCAGAGTTCTAGACATATGTATGTGTTATAAAATTGGGATCATGTCATTTTATGAAATTGTTGAACATATAAACATCTTCCCATATCATTAATGTTTTTTCTATTTTTTAATGGCTTGATAGTTTGCCTTTGAATGGGCTGTTTCATGATTGGTTTAACCAGCCCCTGTTGTTTGGACTAAGTTTTTGCCATGAAAGGATAAACGACACTGCTGCTAATGGGACTTTACTTTCATCCTCCTTAACATTCTTAAAGATTTGGTGCTGTGGAACACCCTCTGCTTGAGTTCTGTGACACCATCATAGTTTTCTTTATTTCATTTTTTCTTTTTTAGCCCCTTCCTTGCCCTTCAGCGATTGTGCTTCTTGTATTTGACCCCTTGTAGTAATAACCACGACTGCAGCGACTTAGCAGCAGCAGCAGTAATAACCACAGGGCTGTGCTGTTCAGTTTTTAAAATTGTTTTAATTGGTGGAACATTGCTTTACACTTTTGTGTTGCTTTCTGCTGTAGATGAGAGGCAGCCATAATTATATACATATCCCTTCCCTCCTGAGCCGCCCTCTCCTCCCCCTGCCATCCCGCCCCTCGAGGTCATCAGAGAGTGCCAGGCTGGGCTCCCTGTGTCATTTAGCAGCTTCCCACTAACCATCTGTTTTACATGTGATACTGTATATATGTCAGTGCTACTTTCTCAATCTGTCCCACCCTCACCTTCCCATCGGAGAAGGCAATGGCACCCCACTCCAGTCCTCTTGCCTGGAAAATCCCATGGACGGAGGAGCCTGGTGGGCTGCAGTCCATGGGGTCGCTGAGAGTCGGACACGACTGGGCGACTTCACTTTCACTCTTCACTTTGATGCATCAGAGAAGGACATGGCAACCCACTCCAGTGTTCTTGCCTGGAGAATCCAGGGACGGGGGAGCCTGGTGGGCTGCCGTCTATGGCGTCGCACAGAGCCGGACACGACTGAAGCGACTTAGCAGCAGCAGCAGCAGCACCTTCCCATGCTGCGTCCACAAATCCATCTCTACTAGTTTCATCAGTACCATTTTTCTAGATTCCATTTATATGCACTAATATATGATGCTTGTTTTTCTCTTTCTGACTTACTTCACTCTGTGTAAGAGGCTCCAAGTTCATCCACCTCACTGCAACTGACTTAAATCTGTTTCTTTTTATGGCCGAGTAATAGCCCATTGTGTGTTTGTGTAACTTCTTTGTCCATTCATCTGTTGATGGACATCTAGGTTGCTTCCATGTCTTGTCTATTGTAAATACTGCTTCAATGATCATTGGGGTTTATGTGTCTTTTAGAGTTGTGGTTTTCTCAGGGTACATGCCCAGTAGTGGAATTGCTGGGTCATATGGTAGATTTATTCCTAGTTTAAGGAATCTCTATACTGTTTTCCATAATGGCTGTATCCGTTTATATTCTTATCAATAGTGCAGGAGGATTCCCTTTTCTCCACATCCTCTCCAGCATTTATTGTTTGTAGATATTTTGATGATGGCCATTCTGACCGGTGTGAGGTGACACCTCATTGTAGTTTTGAATTGCATTTCTCCAATAATGAGCGATGTTGAGCATCTTTTCATGGGTTTATTGGCCATCTGTATGTCTTGAAATGTCTGTTTAGATCTGCCCATTTTTTGACTGGGTTGTTTGTTTTTCTGATATGGAGCTGTATGAACTGCTTCTATATTTTAGAGATTAATCCTTTGTCAGTTGCTTTGTTTGCAATTATTTTCTCCTGTTCTGAAGGTTGTCTTTTCAACTTGTTTATAGATTCCTTTGCTATGCAAAAGCTTTTAAGTTAATAGATCTCATTTGTGTATTTTTGTATTTATTTCAATTAATCTAGGAGGTGGGTCAGAGAGAATCTTGCTATGATTTATGTCAAAGAAGTAACTTGCTGTGTTTTCCTCTAAGAGCTTTGTAGTTTCTGGCCTTATATTTAAGTCTTTAATCCATTTTGAGTTTATTTTTGTGTATTGTGTTAGGAATTGTTCTAATTTCATTCTTTTATATGTATCTGTCCAGTTTTCCCAGCACTGCTTACTGAAGAGGCTGTCTTTTCTGCACTGTATTATCCTTGCCTCCTCTGTCAAAGATAAGGTGCTCATATGTGTGTGGGTTTATCTCTGGGCTCTCTGTTTTGTTCCATTGGTCTATATTTCTATTTTTATTGTGCTGTCCAATTGATAGCTACTAACCCTATATTAATTTAAGTTTAGTGAAAATAATACAAAATTTAAAAGTCAGTTTCTCAGGCACTCTAAACCCAAGTTCTCAGTGGCCACATGTGGATAATGGTTCCTGTATTTGGCAGCACAGATATACAACATTTTCCATCTTCACATAAGTTCTGTTGGACAAGTTCTGTTGGGCATTTCTACTGCTCTCTGCAGATGGTGATTGCAGCAATGAAATTAAAAGATGCTTACTCCTTGGAAGGAAAGTTACGACCAACCTAGACAGCATATTAAAAAGCAGAGACATTACTTTGAAAGCAAATGTCCATCTAGTCAAGGCTATGGTTTTTCCAGTGGTCATGTATGGATGTGAGAGTTGGACTATAAAGAAAGCTGAGTGCAGAAGAATTGCTGCTTTTGAACTGTGGTGTTGGAGAAGACTCTTGAGATTCCCTTGGACAGCAAGGAGATCCAGCCAGTCCATCCTAAAGGAGATCAGCCCTGGGTGTTCATTGCAAGGACTGATGTTGAAGCTGAAACTCCAATACTTTGGCCACCTGATGCGAAGAGCTGACTCATTTGAAAAGACCCTGATGCTGGGAAAGACTGAGGGCAGGAGGAGAAGGGGATGACAGAGGATGAGATGTTTGGATGGCATCATTGACTCGACGGACATGAGTTTGGGTGGACTCCGGGAATTGGTGATGGACAGGGAGGCCTGGCATGCTGCGGTTCATGGGGTCGCAAAGAGTCGGACACGACTGAACGACTGAACTAACTGCTCTCTAGGGCTTGGAGTTTTAAGCAACAGAAAACTCATTCCATGGGCTTGAAAATAATGGGTTTATGCTGAAAAACTACAGGAAGATGACAAGGAACAGAACTGCTTGAGGGGAGCTGGGCTGCGTCACTGGGAAGGTGCTGGGCAGCTACTCTCTTCTTCACTTTCTCTAGGGCCCAGAAGCTGCTCTTCTCAGGGCTCTCCCTTCACATCTGCTCCATCCTCCTCTCTGGAGAGCAGTGTCTTTCTCTGCCCTGCTGTAACTTCTGCCTGAACATGGTTCTGATTTCCCAAGACAGGACTTAGCCTGAACTCTCTGTGACTTTATCACTCTGATCAAATCATCTGACTGTGTTCCTTATACCCCCTTAGCCCACATTCTCCAGATATCTAGTTGTCTCAAGCCATATAGAATGGTTTCCCCTCCAACTTTCCTTACTCCAAAGAGCAGTGACCAGCCTCCCAAGTGAAGTTCTCAATATAACCTTAGAATACAGCAGGAAATAGAATAGCAAAGCCACTGTTTCAAAAGAACTTATATTCTAGTGAGGGAGGCAGACAATAAGACATATGAACAAATAAATATATAGTATTATTAAGTAAAGGCAAGTACAAAGGAGAAAAATAACTCAGGGTAAAAGACTAGAGAATGACAATGGTTAGTCACAAAGGCTTGCCTGAAGAGGTAACATTGTACCGCTGATAGAAGTAAAGAGTCAGCCATGCAAATTTCTGAGGGAAAGGCATTACAAGCAAAGAGAGCAAAAGTGCAAAGGCCTTGAGGTAGGAATGAGCATGGCAAAAATTATTTGCTGAATAAATGGATCATCCTTAGTACCATCTATAACACTACTTGCTAACAAGTTCACAGTTTCAAAGAAGAAAGTATAAATAGTGAGGCAATAACCAGGTTTACATTCTCAAGATTTAGACTCCTGAATTTTCCTTTTTGCATGTGGTGACACCAAGAATTTCTAACTGGAATTTCCAGTTATCTCTCTCTTTATATTCTTACCTTAAACTCAAAATATGTAAAGATATCCTCAAATGGTACTCTCTCCCACCTGTAACAATATTTCTCATAACATCTTTAGCTTCTCCCTTTTCTTGGCATCTCATTCTTTTGCCTTCCTCAGTATGCTTTGCTTGTCCTTACCTTATTCTTCCTTCTGATTTTCACAGGATACTAGCTGCTCCCACCAATACTCTTGAATAGCCCCCTAATATTTCTATTTCCTTTCCTCCAAACCATTCTGCACACTGCTTCTAGATAAAGCTTCTTAAAGCAAAGTAACTTTCATTCATTTATTCATTCTTTCATTCATTCGGCAAACATAAGGTACACTGCACTGAGTCTAATGCCTCAACACTGCTCAAAAGACACTTTATTATGGCAATTGTATCATTCTTTTTTCACTCCTCAACACTCCTGATGGTGAAACTCACAACTTAATAACAGTTACTACAGGATTGATTCACAAAATTGGAGCAGGATCTACCAGCCTTAAAGGAATATATCAGATTCTCTAGTTTTTGTGGATATCGTTCAAAAAGCATTCCATCCCCCACTCCCAAGATTCTGACATGCCTTCCCTAAAACCAGAAAAACACAGATCAATTACCATCAGCAATCTTACAAAACCTGGTCCTCAAGGGCTTCCACAAGCAGGTGAAGATAATTCTTTCTGGTCTGTGACATTCTGTTGAGATACACATGCCCAGAAAATATAAGATCTCTAGGAATTTAAATGTATTTTTTTAAATCGATAAATGTAAATCTTCATATTAAAAAGCACTTATCTATTAAATATCTATATAGAGAGACAGATATACACCAAGTTGTTGTGATTTGCAGATGAATTAATCTCCAATTCAGAATTGATTTTTCCATTGAAGCAATGTCATCTGTGGCTGTTAAGACCTCAGGTCAGACCACAAAACCCTATTTGATCATAATTGAGCAGAATTCTGATTTTAGTAGTTCTATAGGCACCAAACACTATCTGTAACAGGCTCTTTTGTTTGAGATGAAGGGGATGTGGAGTGAGGAGGAGAACCAGAAGACCTGTCTTCAAATTATAGCTCCAGAAGCATCTGAAAACAGCTTTGTAACCTCCCTGAACCTCAGTTTCTTCCATTATAAATTATCAATAGTACTCATTAAACAGGTATTTATGGAGGGCCTCCCATACTATTCCATACTATTTTAAAGAATTGATAGGGGTTTAGTGAGTTAATATACATAAAAATACTTTGTACATTCAAATTTTAAAAACAGATGAGAAGCATTTTTATTGAAACATCTTTTTCTTTGAGAAAATGATTCTAATCTAGTTTGAAAAAGCCAAGACATATCTTTCGGGTACTCTTGGCAATAGGAACAGCCTACGTATGTTCTGTCACCCGGCATTGAACTAGCCTGGTCGTTTGTGCATGCTAATTCACCTCAGTCGCGTCTGACTCTTTGCAACCCCATGGGTTGGAGCCTGTCAGGCTCCTCTATCCATTTGGTTTCTCCAGGCAAGAATACTGGAGTGGGTTGCCATGTCCTCCTCCAGGGGATCTTCCCAGTGTGGTCGTACTGTGACTCCTAAATGGTCAGCAGCAGCTGGAGAGGGAGGAAAGAAGAGGAGGGTTTCCCATCTTCCAAACAGAGACTAAAAACATCCTAACTGCTTGCATAGTTCTGCTGCCTATCTTAGACTTGAGGGGGAAGGAGAGAGTCTGAGGACCTAACAGGATAGGAGACCCACACCCAGGACACAGATTAGAATGAGACACTTTGGAAATCAAATATTAAAGCTAAGATTGCCTGCTTATATTCGTGAAAATCCATTAGTTAAAAGTTTTGAGATCGCATAGGTTTCCCAATAATATTCCATCATGGGTTAGAAAACTAGAAGATAATTAAATCTCATTCTGACCTTCATTTGAAGTCTGCCTTTAACACTTGCTGGGCAGCAGCCACTTGAAGATCTTCATCAAGAAATAGCTGCAGCTCAGGCCAGGAAATGCTTAGGATCCCCCTCCTGTGATGATGTAACCCTAGGAAAGATCAGGAGTAAACCAACAGGCTAACCTTGGCCTATGCCACCTGTGCCCACAGTAGTTCTGTGATCCCCATTCTTGACTTCTCTGCCTGCATTCTTGGCTTCTCCATTATATTCTCCAAGGTGCCCTCAGAAGAGAGGTGGTTCACTCACTGCTTGAACCCTTTTCCTACTTCCAAAAAATATCATTATTTCCAAACTTTATGCACTCATGTACTGCCCTTGTAGTCCCTGCTGTATCTGTGATCACCTATTGCTGTTTTGAAGATTAGCTGTTTTCTTTAAATTTATATTTAAAAATCTTTTATCAACACTAATGAAAAACCAGTATCCCTTGCCATAAAGAGAAGTTAATAGTGAAAATAAGTATACAATGAAAACAAAGCAATTCCAGCTAGGTAGAATTGCCTGAGCCTTTTTGTAAAAGGGAAATTTTCCAGGTGTTAGAGAAGTGTTAAACACATACTGCGCCAAACCGAGGCTTTCTCCTTGATTTAGCAGAAGGATTAAACATTTAATTGAAAAGGGATTAACTTTCTCACTATGCAATTCAGAGTTTTTTAATGTCAAGCCCCCAAAGCAACCTAAAATCTTCTCAGTAACCACCCACACAGCCAAGCTCTAACCTATAGGATGAATTCTAAGCAGCTTTCATGTGACATTCAAGACCTGTCATCATCCAAGCCTGGCTTATTCTCCTCATTTCTTCTAGATACTAAGCACCCCCTACCCCAAGCACTTTGCCCAGTGCTGTTCCAAACCTTGACATATACTGCTCCCACTGCTTGGAATCCCTTTCCCCTTGGGTCTGCCTAAAACTCCTATTTAGCCAAAAGTGAGTGTTGGTTGCTCAGTCGTGTTTGACTCTTTGCAACTCCCTGGACTGACTGTAGCCCTCCAGGCTCCTCTGTCCATAGAATTCTCCAGGCAAGAATACTGGAGTGGGTAGCCATTCCCTTCTCCAAGGGATCTTCTGCATTGCAGGCAGATTCTTTACCGTCTGAGACACCAGGGAAGCCCCTTTAGCCTTCAAAATGTTGCTTAAATATCACCTGTGCACTCTCCTCTCCCTACTGAAGTTTGTTTCTTTCACTTTTACGTCACTTTTCTACCTTGCACATTCTTCTTTTCTAGATCTGTTGCATAGCTTAATGATTATTTGTTGATATATGTGTCTCTCTCCTCCACTAAATTGAACCCTAAGCTCCTAGCACAGTGAGTGGCTCATAATAGATGCTCAGTGACTGTTGATCAAACTGAATCAATGGTCCATTTCCATCCTTTCCAGTGTAACATAACTAAGGGAACACTGGTGAAAAATCCCCCTGTCAAAGTGTGGGTGATGCGAACTAAGAAGCATCCCACTTTATGAAAAAGAATTCTCATTCACTAAGTAGATAGAGTTCATGACCACCTAGAATTTACTATGTTATGTAGAACAAAGCTGGAAGAGTAAGACCTTGAGGAAATTGATTTCATAAGAAATAGAAAAAGTATTTCTTCACCCTATTAAGCTTTTCATGTCCTTCATTTTCCCCAAATCAGTTTTAAGTTTTCTGGAGACCACAGAGGACAGAAAAGTGATGTTGCTCCTGTGGCTTTGGGTCACTGCTTTCTCAAATTCTCACCCCTGTTCCCCAGCCAATGTCTCTATATTGTGTAGCCAAAGATTTCTGACTTATCTGTAAAATTAGAAAAATTCAGAGTTAATGAAAAATAAAGCTACTTGAAATAATCATTAGTGAAAAAGAGAGAAAGCCTGGAATTGTATTTTATTCTGTTGTCTCTTATCAAGCAAAATATCAGGGAATCAGACAAAAGTTCAGATCTGGCTAAGGTCACTGCAGATGGTGACTGCAGCCGTGAAATTAAAAGACACTTGCTCCTTGGAAGGAAACCTATGAAAACCTAGACAGCATATTAAAAAGCAGAGACATCACTTTGCTGACAAATGTCCACATAGTTTGTCCAGTAGTCATGTATAGATGTGAGAGTTGGACCATAAAGAAGGCTGAGCACCTAAGAACTGATGCTTTCAAATTGTGGTGCTGGAGAAGACTCTTGAGAATCCCTTGGACTACAAGAAGATCAAACCAGTCAATCCTAAAGGAAATCAACCCTGAATATTTATTGGAAGGACTGATGCTGAAGCTGAAACTCCAATACTTTGGCCACCTGATTCTAAGAGCTGACTCATTGGAAAAGACCCTCATGCTGGGAAAGATTGAAGGCAAAAGGAAAAAGGGATGACAGAGGATGAAATGGTGGGATGGCACCACCATCTCAATGGACATGAATCTGAGCAAACTCCAGGAGAGAGTGAAGGACAGGGGAGCCTGGCATGCTGCAGTCCATGGGGTCACAAAGAGTCAGACAGGACTTAGTGACTGAACAACAACAAAATTCCTAGCTTCCCATTGTATTCACTGTTTTTTCTGTCGTTAAGTGTAATTCCCTAGACTTTCAGCCCCCAGAGTGGTGGCCACCTGTGTGTTAGCAATACCCCAATAGCATTTCAAAATATAGATTCTCAAGATTTATCAAATCAGAATCGCTGGCTTTGATACATACAAATTTGAGCATACAAATCTATCCAGAAACCAAACAATTTCACAGGTGATTGTGTCCACAGGTGATTCTGAGTATCATATTTGGGAACCACTTATCCTAAGAGTCTCCCCTAATGTGATTTTCAAACCTTGACTGGACGCTACCTGAAACAAAATCACACGTAGGTAGTAGTTTTAAAGTCTAGATTCTAGACTCATTGAATTCCACTAAATTGTGTGTTGTGGCCTGATACCAGCTCTTTTTTTCTTTTTTTGAAGAATTTCCCCCAGGTGAATTTTATATATGCATAGCACAGTTAGAGACTCAATGACCTGGGGAAGTGGTATCAAATTCAGATGTCATATAGGAGCCTGGAAGTTAACGGAAATGTGAAAAACAGTCTCAAATAATACGGTGCATGTGTGCTAAGTCGCTTGTTGTGTCTGACTCTGTGGGACCCTATGGATGGTAGTCCACCAGGCTCCTCTGTCCATGGGAGTGGGTGGCCATGCCCTCCTCCAGGGGATCTTCTCAACCCAGGGACTGAACCTAATCTCTTATGTCTCCTACTTTGGCACGCGGGTTCTTTACTACTAGCACCACCAAGGAAGCCCCCAAATAATATGATAGGGAGTAGTAAAAATTGTAGATAACTGAATAGAGCCTAACATTTCTGAGGGAGGTAGTCAGCCACCCCCCACCTCCAACAAGCTGTTACTCATGGGATGTTGCCAAACATTCTGTGTTTTCAAAGGAAGCCAGACTGTGGATTTTTTTAATGTAAAATTGTCTTTTGTGTGTGTTTCAGTTGCTCAGTCATGTCAAACTCTTTGCAACTCAGTAGATTATAGCCAGCCAGGCTCCTCTGTCCATAGAATTCTCCAGGCAAGAATACTGGAGTGGGTTGCCATTTCCTTCTCCAGGGATCTTCCTGACCCAGGAATCGAACCTGGGTCTCCTGCATTGCATGCAGATTCTTTACCATCTGAGCCACCAGGGAAGCCCAAAATTGTCCTTAAATGTTGATAACTAACTCATTTTTGTTTAACTTTACTGAGGTATGATTGATATAACATTGTAAGATAGTTAAAGCACAGAATGTGATGATCTGATATATATCTATATATCAAGTGTATTAAGTAGCTGATTTTTTTTGTTTAAACCAGCTTATTTAAAATAATAATAATAATAATAATCTGCAGGCTTGCTAGAGCTTCAGGACCATCCTTCTGGATTAGAAATGTTAATACATTTGAGTAGGCAAGTATTAACTAGAAATGCCTCAATGACTAGATAAGCATGAGGAGGTGACATAGGCCTGTAACCATAACAGGTACAGCAGCTTAAAGGTGCAGTTTGGAAAAACTAGAATATGCTTATTATACAGAAGAGGTGGCCACCCTCATCTGAAGCAAGAGAACAAGAGGGAAAATAGATATTAAAAGATAATGAATGTAATCCATTCCAGGTGTACCCATAAATGAATCTTAGAAACCTTACTCATAAAATAGAGATAATGAGATGATAATAACTACTCCTAGTGTTAGAGGTACTGATTAAGTAGAATAATTGCTCTCAAATAGATTAGCAATATCATATGACATATAGTAGGTACTCAATTTTTTTTAATATGCTAGTTCTATTATTTTCTATCTTCCTAGACCTCTGTTCCCTTACATAAAAATTTAACAAGCACTATAGAAAAGCAAGGTTATGGCAAAAATCTGACAAACTCCCTTGATTTTATGTGGGTTTTTTTTTTAAAGAAAACTGAAAACTTTTCTATAATGAGACAATTAATGAGATAGTGATGACAAAGTGTTGTAGCCACGCGTTCCAGGAAACAAACTCACTCAGAAGGACAATGCAGATAGTGGAGTGCAGTTTATTACACCGGCGGGCCCAAGGCAGAGTCTCCCCTTAGCCAAGGACCCCGACCAGTTTTTCTGAAAACCTTATATACCCAAAGTGCACGTGCCCAAACCCACCTCCCCAAATTCCCTAAAACTAGTCTGAACAAAGGAAAAGAAAGATACAATCAAAGTTAACCCGTGATCCATATGCCTTAAGCCTAGGTAGTTAACAGTGGACAATTATCAATAGGCCTGTGGTCATACCCCAATAAGCATAATAGAATTTATGATTCTATTTGGTTACACAAATAATTAGGGTATTGTTTTAGGCAACAGAGAGTCTAGGTACGAGCCCTGGGGCTCTTCCATCCAGGGGGCCTGGTTTTCCAGTTGGTATGTCGTTTCCATAGATAGTGGGCATAGAGCTCAAAGTCCACAGTCCAGCCCAAGATGGAGTCCTGCTTTCAAGATGGAGCCTGTTCTGTCTGTTTCCTCCTTCAAAAGTGACTGAAGTACCTTATAAGAGGGGCTCGTAAGAAATGTCATTTCAAAATACAAAAATGTCCTTGTATTTAATCACTGGCATTCTTTCCTCTACTGTGGGTTCAGTGATTCTAAATACTGTGAAAAGGAAGTTGTTAAGCAAATGGTCTGCAGAGTTCTTGTAGGTGATTCTCAAAAACCTGATAGAATTCTGGGCTAGAGTGATCTAGGAAAGTCGCTTTTACTTTATTTTATTATGTATACATATTTACTTATATTTAGGAAGTATTTATATAAATTCACATATATTTACATAATATATGTATGTAATATGTACATATTACTTATGTAGTTATATAATCGTGTATATATTCATACATATATATACATTTGTACATACATATGTACACATTTATTTACTTTATTAACTGCAGTTTGTTATTCATTGACTTTTATCATGTTTATATGAGAAACAATACAATGGTAATATTTAGAGCTTAGAAAAGAAATAATCTCACCATTTTAACATACTTTTCCTTTCAGTGTTTGTCCTCTTGTATACATGTTTCTGTCTCTATAAAGTTAGTGTTTTCTGTTTTACTTGCCATTATAATCCAAGGATCTATTATAGTGCTTTGTACATAGTGGTCACTCAGATATTTTTTAAGGGATGAACAAATGAATTTCTGAAATTGTAAATGTACAGTTTTGTATTCTGCTTTACTCCCTTGCATCATGTCATGAATCTTTTACAAGTCACCACAGACTTCAAGCAAATCTTATTTCTCTGTTTTATTTACCTCTAATTATAAAATAAGAAAATATGAGTGTAGAAAAAAGGTCTTAATTTCACTATCAGAAACAATCATTCTTGCTAGTTATCTCAAATATCTTGAGGTATTTCCCCTAGTGTTTGTTATATAGAACTTTTAATGTGGAGAATTTCTATTCAGATTCTTTTACTTTATGTGATATTGCTAGTGTTTTCTGAGTCACAGTAAACTCACTGTCATCATTATTTTATTAGTTGTGTATTATCCCAAGCCTAGAATGTTGGATATGCCTAGAATGTTGACATTTAAGTTTTTCTTACAATTTTTGTCAAAAAACCCCAACAATTATTGTGGAATAAAATGCTCTGCAATGAAAATCTTTCTTCACAGAATCTTTGTCCATTTTGTAGATTATTACCTTAGCATAGATTCTTGGAAAGGGAAAATAAGTGCTAGTTAGTTGGAGTCTTTCCAGGGATCTTTTTCACATGGGGTATATGAATGGCATATTTTTATTTTCTACACCCTTATATATCCCAGTATGGCTTTGTTTGTTTTTTAACAAATACAAGACAACTGACAAGGCATAAAATTATTTCCCAAACAAATTCAGTTAGGTATCACTCTATTTTCTTTGAGCATCTAACATAGCAGTAGTGAGAAATCTATTTCTTTCTCTTTTTTTCTTTCCTTTCTTCCTAAATGTTTGACAGTTTTATTAAAACATTTTTGCCAGATATGTCTAGGCACAGTTTGCTTTTTATTGATTTTGTAAAGAATGAAGTTGGGCCATAAAATAAAATTCAAAAAACAAAAACAAAAATTTTTCTGCAGATACGTCTTTGAATAATCTTTCTGTTCCTCCGTACATGTTCCTGTTCTATACATGTTCTGTTCCTATTCCTAAGGCTTCTTCTGTCTTAGGTACACCATATTTCTGAGTTTTGTCACTCATAGTGAGGGGACCAAATAGTTTATATTCAAACGAGGGCAGTTTTAAAGGTGAAAAAGGAGGGAGTGGTTAATAATTACATAGGACAATTGGCATAAAACAGGAACTGAATTAGTACAAACTGAGATTCACAGTCCTTCCACCTCCTTTCCCATTATTTACAGTTCTTATAATAATGGAAAAGGATTTCATTTGTTCTCTATCCTGAAAGTTTTTCTAAATTTTGTCTTCCATGTCAGTAATTCAAGGAACCCCCAGGAGGCACAGTGGTAAAGAAGCTGCCTGCCTGTGCAGGAGACACAAGAGATGTAGGTTTGATCCCTGGGTTGAGAAGATCCCCTGGAGTAGGAGATGGCAACCTACTCCAGTATTCTTGCCTGAAGAATCCCTTGGACAGGGGAGCCTGGCAGGCTACAGACCCTAGGGTCGCAGAGTTGGACACAAGTGAGCGAATGAACACAGACACATCAGTAATTCAAAGCTTTGAAATAGCTCTCATGCCTTTTAGGCTTCCAAAGCATATTTGAAATTTATTGTTAGATTTTTAATTCCCTGTTTCTTTCCATTTACACTATTCTTTTTCATCCCATTTATTGTTAATCTCAGTATTTCTCCTCTTGTGAATTACTCATTTTTCATAAAGTCATGTTATCCTTCTTAATGTTTAAATGTCAGGGTTTTGTGGGCTTTCTTCTTTTTTATAATTTTACTTTGGCTTCTAAAACAAAATATTTTCAAAATATGTTTTTCTGTTGTTCTGCAGCATCTTTATAGGGCCCTTGTTTATTGGGTGGGAGGAGGTATTGTTTTTCTAGAACAATAGGAAATCTATCTGTCTGCCAACAAACAGACTGCTAGTTGCCTTACTTTGAATTCACTTTTATTCTGATTGAATCCTCTTCTAATAAATAAAGCTAGACAGGAAGTTGCTGTGCCCCTTGCCTAAACCAAAGCTCAGTCTTTTAACAATTATCAAGTGTGTGGTGTGACTCTGCTGAACCAAGTGGAATCTACTTCTCTGAATTAGCCAATCTGCTGAGTCACTTTCTGATAATATGAACCAGTGACTCTTAATTAGTTCCTCAACCTAGGCAACCTTTTCAGAATACATCAGAATTTCAAAATACATACGTGGCTCCATTCTAGACCTCTTGGCTCAAAATCTTGAGGTATAGGCTTGTGTGTGTAAAAAATTTCCCAGGTGTTTCTGATGTGCCCTCTTGGTTGAGAATCATTGATCTGAACCAATGAAGTACATGAAATAAATAAATAAATAAAATAAAACCATAGCAGTAGGTTTGGCATGCCTGCTAGAGTATTGATCCTGCTAAGTTCTGTGGTACTTTGCTTGTGGGAATTAAACTCTCCCATATTCCTCTTGGAGATGCACTATCTCTTTTATTAAATTTAGGAATTAAAAACACTAATCCAAGGAGGGATGTAACTGGATGTCATTCTGACTAACTCAAAAAGCAGAACTCATGTAATACAGAGGCCATGGTGACTCTTCTAATGGAACTAAGTGATATAAAGAAAGAGATGATAATCATGATAGGAGCTAGAAGCCAGAGGACCCAGATCACCTGAGTTTTAATCCTATCCCTGCCATTGACTAGTGAAAGGTAACTAGGTAAATCATTTAACCTCTCTATGCTTTAATTTCTTCATTTATAAGATTGAGATAATAGGATCTATCTCACTGAGTTTTAAGGAAGATTAAATGAAATAATATATTAAAAGTATTAAGAAATGCATATATTAAGTATAAAGTATTCAAGAAATGGTAGCTATTATTATGTTCAGATACAATAGCAATTTCATATTCTTTTCTTCTGGTTCCCATAGTTTACAGTTTATGCAACATCTTTCCATTCTAGCAATAAGTTGATTGTTAATAAAAGTTTTCAAAGTTGTGAGCTTTCATATTTTTATCTTATTTAATATTTTTTTAATCGGAAGTTGAGGAATGTTACATCAGACTATTTCCTGAATTTTATTTGAATTTTATGGATAAATTCTAGAATGGTGATCCATCACTGTAGTTTTGGTTTGAACAATCAATCAATCATTTCATTTCTATCCATGCCTTCATGCTATTCTGGCTGCCTTGTCTGCGTCATAACTTCCACCTTCTTCTGTTACTCTGGAGCAGTAACTTTATTTTAAGCATGTCAATACTGGATAAGCTGGTGAAAATCAGAAAGTTGTTCTGTATGGTTCAAAAGGCCCCCCTCTCAAAACCAAGATCTTTCTAAACAGTCCAAATGATTAAATAAACCATCAGATATTAAGTGTATCAGTGAGGGCTACCCAGGAAATAGAAACCATACCACTTATTTGAAGAGAGGAAATTTACTATAATGAATAATCAACTACATACAGAGTTGTCTGTCTGGTGACTAGAAGGATAATGAGAGAACTCTATGGTGTGAAGATAGCGAATCCTTAAAGGAGCTACTATCCCTGGAGCTGAGGAAACAATAGGAAGAGGCTAGATATGCCAACACTTTGAAGTTTAGAGGGAGAGCACTATGAAGCTGAAACTCAGACATCTAAGAAAAAAAGGGTGCTGCCCAGCTGGTGAGTCTAAGCTCTAAGGAAGGCCCATCAGAGTTCAGATCCAGACCTTTAACTGTCTGGTTGATGTTGGCATGATGAGTGTGCAGGATAAAGTGGTTCTGCAACTGTTGTAAAAGCTACACCAGATTTAGGTTCTACCCTGGAAAGGAACTGTTGAAAGAATGAAGCAATGCTTAATGAGTAACAGGCAGAAAACCCACAGGAAGAAGCAACTCCCTTCATTTCCTCTAACCCTGCAGTCTCCCTCTAGTGGCCTCTATTGCTTAGCCTACCCTACCTGGACCTCCCAGCAAAGCAGAAATGTGATTTGTAGTGCCCAAGCTCCAGCGTGCCAAGGCAGAGAAGAGGAAGGTCGGTTTGGGGCTGAGAGACAATAGACATAGTGAGTCACTCAAATTTCAAAGTAGTAGTAATGGTTAGTAGCATTCAATGCACCATTACTGTGTACTGGGCATCATGCATTATCATATTTAATTCTCACCAAATCTTCTCACGTAGATAATGTTTTTCTCCTTGTATTACTGGCAAAGAGATTAGAGGGTACTTACTTAAGGTCACTTACTTAAGGACTTTACTTGCTATGGTCATTCATCTAATAAAAGACACAGTCAGGAATCATATTCATTCTTTGTAGCTCCAAAACCTCTACAGTGCTCTACCTAGGCCTATAGTGGATGCCATTGCTGCTATGATTTCTTCTGACTCTGAGATGTGTTTGTGAGTAATTAGTCTTCTTGCTCAACATTGTTTGATACTGTTTTATTCTCAATAAAATTATTATTTTACAACATTTATCATAGTATGTTAGGCATGTGTATCTAAGGGCTGAGAGCAGTGGAGATGGCAATTTTCCAATTCATTTGAACTAAACAGACAGTTGAATCAGACAGTACGAAGTTTAAGAAACAATACATTAATGTGAATTATTTGTCTTGGCCATCTACTTTGTCTTTCAGATTGCCTGGAACAAAGCCTTGGTGCCAGTTGACTTTATGCCACATAACGTCACTGTAATTGTTTGGCAAAATTCCTCCCTTGGGTACCTCATCACCAGAGGTTGCCTCTCTTTAGTAGCCTCTACATTAGGAAAGCAACTTGATTAAACCGACTATACAATTTTGCCATAAATAGAAATCTCTGAGTTACAATATGGATCTATGGAGCAAGGTAAACAGTGGAAGGGCTTCCCAGGTGCCACAGTGGGGAAGAATTCACCTGCCAATGGAGGAGACACAGGAGACATGGGTTCAATCCCCAGGTCAGGAAGATCCCCTGGAGTAGGAAATGGCAATTCACCCCAGTATTTTTCTCTGAAATATTTCATGGACAGAGGAGCCTGGGGTCACAAAGGGTCAGACACAAAGTGAATGAGCATCACACATGTAGACAGTGGAAAGTATCAGCCTACTGCAGATCTCTAGATCTTTCTAGATACTTCTTTTTATGTAATAAATTATTACTGTTGAGACTAGACTTGGGACATCACTCATCCATCAAGACTTAATATATCCACTGATATCTGCAAAAGATTACAAATATTTGCACATATTTTGGCTTTCTCCATACAACAGTAAATGAATTTTTGTCTTAATTTGTATTTATACTTGATGCTCAAAAAAATAAGAATTCTCTGACATAGACAATTTGATTCAATACAAAATCACTTTTATCTGTCATTTGAGAATTTTTATAGTTGAGATTTAGATCCTAAATTATCTTATCTCTCTAGTTTCCACTCACACACCCCTACTCTGCCCAGACTCTCACTGTCACTTACCTATAAATAATTCTCAACTGTTACTTTAGCTCCTTCTTCCAGCCTTCCAAATTAGAGGTTTACTCAAGAATTCTCCAGAACAAAAGATTTCCATGTAAAAAGAATTTAGAAGCATCATAGTAAATAAAAGAGGCAGGTTATACTATATAAGGTTTGCCATATCCAAACAACACTTTTTGAAAGGCCTATTACACCATCATATTAATAGATCATAAAAATACCATTACTGCATTCTTCAACAGACTTTTATAACTGAACAAGGAGTAAGTACAGTGTGAACTTATGAGAGAGTGTCTCATTCCCTTTAGGTCTTGGGTTTCAAGGCATGAGCTTTCATTTATATCTGTATAATAAAAACAGTCACTCTCATTTGATGAGGATTTTACAATTCACAAAATAATTTTACTTCACATAACCTCACGTAACACCCTACAATTCTAAGTGGAAGGTATTAATACATCAAACTTCAAATGCATTTGTAAAGAAACTGAGGCTCAGGTGGACTATTTTGCCAAGCAAGTATTAAAATGAATTTTTCTGATCTTAAATTCAGTCCTCATTTTCTAAATCTCTACAGATTCAGAGATTCTCCTTCTGATAACTTAGATAATATATGAGCCACTCTGGCACCAACTTTACAATACAAGGGTCCTGGCTCCTCTCTTGAGAATTTAATCACCAGGTTCTGCTGCCTCAAGAAACTGAGGCTATTCTACAAAAGATCTCATAAGCAGAACTGCACTCTATTTCAACAAATGGTATATTATTTAGAACTGCCTTTAGATGACCCCTCTGGCATCTGAAAATGTAATTTATTATCATTGGAAGCTGCTGAGATGGACAAATAATGACTCTTCTTTCTTTCTGGAAAAGATTGTTTGAATTTTCTGAGACCTATCTGACCTTAAATATGTATTAACATACTTACCATTAACTTTCTTTATTCATCTCCAGCCTCTAGAAATCTTAAGGAACCCATCTTCCTAGGAAAAAACCATTTCAAAAGAGAAAAAAGATTAAAGAATCATGATAGAGGTTATGGCTGGGAACATATGAATATGCTGTTAAAAAAGTTAGTCCATTGCCAAGGGTCACTGAAGCATTTTGAAATTGCCTATATGTTATGATAATTTTGAATCCTTTCAAAGCTTTTTGAGAACATAACAGCTAAAAAAGTTGATTCTGAACTTTCTTCTAGTATGTGAAGTTCATAAACTATGTCCTATGACATATGCATATGTTAAGGAATTTAGAGTTTGCAAAGTTGCTTTGAAGACTTTTAATAAACATCTGGGAGACTTTAGTGTAGACCTTGTAACTTTGCATCTGCATGCTCACTGCTCTGATATAAAAATGTCAGGCTAGGCATAGAAATGCATAAGACAAATCATTATCCTGCTATTTCTAAAGATTTATGCCTTGAACAGATGATAAGGTAAATTCTGGATCTCTAAAGCAAAATGACTCCTTCATTGTTAATTATAATTATAGCAATAGGATCCTAGAATTCCCAGGCCACATTAATACAGTACCCCATCTCTCCTTTCATATACAGCATTCTACTCCCAGTTTAGCTTAACAATACTACCACATTGTCCTCTAGGGCTACTGGAACACTAGAATGCTTTAATTGCTTCTATGTATAAAGCCATCACAAAAATCACATTATCTTGTTTGGAAAGGTATTTAAAAGGCATATGATGCTGGTTTTCCAACCACTAGACAACCCATTGCTCATAATAAATAATGCTAAATCCCTGAAAATCATTAAATCCAATTAACTAGTCAAGTCCTAAAATGGGATTGCATTAGTCACTTAGTGATCTTTCCACTACCATTAGCACTCAATCACTGACATGACTTCAGGACCCTTTAGAATGACAAACATTTTACTCTCACCGGCTAATTCATTTTAGGCTTTTCATCCAAATGTTAGAAAGATTCTCTTCCTGTCTGCACCTATTCACATTCATTCCCTCTGAGCACCGCCTAGACCCCAATCTTTTTCACTGACGGACTCCACCTTTTCTTCACCTAACAATCAGCAAGATGCAGTTGGTTAACATTAAGGGGAAATACTTGCCAAAGAACCATCAAAATCATAGTAAGTAACCTCTGACTTCATGCTCCTTTTTACTCTCCTTTTTGCCAGAAACATTAAGCCTAAAAGCAAGCAGACCATTACCCTAGCATTCCAAAAAGGGAGTCAAAATTCGTTAACTACTAATCCCAAATTCTTAGGATGGGTTGTCTGCCACACAGGGACTTCCCTGTGGGTCCAGTAGCTAAGACTGTATTCCCAATGCAGGAAGCCCAGGTTTGATCCCTGGTCAGGAAACTAGATCCCACTTGCTGCAACTAAAGATCCCACATGCCACAACTAATACCCAGAGCAGCCAAATAAATAAATAAAAATTTTTTAAAAAAGGATAACAATTGCCTTGATATTACCTGAAAACTATAGGCTTATTATATAGTGTTAGAAATATTTCTATTAGTATTGGGAGCAATTGTAAAAAGTTAAATCAAACAAAATCAATGATTATTAAAACCAGAGAATAAGTATATTAATAGCTTGTTTACTTTTTAAGTAATATGATTCCCATCTATATCTATTTCTAATTTCCCAGGAGCTGCCCATTTGGGATATTTTAAAAGACATAAGAGGACAGCATCACCAAGACATCCAAAGGGGAGTTTCTTGACTCTGCCTAGGAGAGACAGGATCACACAATAAACCAGCCATCAATAAGAGCAGCTCAAAGGGTGTATATAGGATATGGGTTTGAATTTCCTTGTTTAATCTTACTAGACATAAACAGTTATTGGTGATAATAAATTAAGCTAGCCAATGTGTCCCTAGTTGAGTTCACTAGTAACTACCATGCACAGAAAAGTAAAGAGGTTTCTGCTGATGTAGTCACAACCCGGGGGTACTTATGGACTATTGTGCATAAGGCTACCCTTCATATGACAAAATATAGTGCTGGAAAATTTTGTACTACATTTTTAACACAGTATTTCCACAGCTGACATTTCTACATCATGATTGTTTACTCTCCTGGGAGATACTGGCATCTTTTGCAAATTTCAGTGGCTGTTGAATAATTGCTGTTGGGATGTTTCCTGCTTCTCATTTGCTGATTTAGTCTCACCACCTCATTACGCATCTGTGATTTCTTTTTGGAAATCTGTACGTTTCATCTGCAAGTGAAAAAGAGAGAGAGAGAGAAATCAATCCTCTCGGATTTAGGAGACTATAAAACTTTGTCATTTGGCAACACATTCATTTTCATTCTTCCTCTTGGTCTCCCTTGTGTGCAGTATTCAACATTTTTAGCTAAGTGCTGGGGTGAAGAATAAAATCTGTATCCAAAGAACAAATTGAAATATCCTGGCCTATGTGGGAATTAAATGAGCTGTTGCTTAAAAAGAACCTACGATGACCTCCTCTGGCAGCACATTCTAGTGCTCTGTCCCATGGACAGTGAGGAATGTTTTCCTAATGACCTGCATTAAAAGGAAAGGTGCCATTTCCCTGAGTTGATTTACTATATCATGTATCATAAATTAAATGCAGTAGTGTCAGTCCTACCAAGACCTAATTGCATAATATGATTATGATTCTCTTAAATAATTCCTCTCCGAATTACAACTTTATCTACAAGTGGCTAGAATGGGTCACAAATGAATTGGAGTTAATGTCGTTCACTTGTGAGGGTTATCATTGAAGGTTATCATGTTCATCCTGAGATAGACCATGGCCACCCAGGGAGTTTTTACATGTATCTGACCTATGTTCATTTGTTCTGACTTTGCACTATGTTAAGCAACAGCAGAGACTGATTATAGTGCAGGAAGTGGAAAGGTCGGAGAATGAATTAACTGCCAAATTGTCAGTGAGCAGCTTCCTCTATTCCTGTGAAAAGAAGGTTCTCGTGGTATTAAGTAGAGCAGAACAGGGCTGGAGGGAATGAAGTATAAATTAATTAAACCCTTCCCATCTCTTCCACCTCTTCCATCAGAAAATCTTCCCTGATTCCCCACACTAGGTTACTCTGGACTGAATTCTCTTTAGAGTCCTCACTTCAAGTTCATACCATTATAATTATGAATTTACTTGGAATGATTCTTGCCTTTCATTTTTTTCAACGTCTCACCAGGCAGTAAAACGTAGTGAATAAAAGTATGGCTTCTAACTTATAAATGGCCAACAAATACATGTAAAGATGCTCATCATCACTCATTATTAGAGAAATGCACGTCAAAACTACAATGAGGTATCCCCTCACACCGGTCAGAATGGTCGTCAGAAAAAATCTACAAACAGTAAATGCTGGAGAGGGTGTGGAGAAAAGGGGACCCTCTTGCCTGTTGGTGGGAATGTAAACTAATACAGTCACTAGAGAAAGAGAGAAAGAGAAGTTGCTCAGTCATGTCCGACTCTTTGCAACCCTATGGACTGTAGCCTACCAGGCTCCTCCATCCATGGGATTTTCCAGGCAAGAACACTGGAGTGGGTTGCCATTTCCTTCTCCAGGGGATCTTGCCGACCCAGGGGTCGAACCCAGGTCTCCCACATTTCAGGCAGACTCTTTACCGTCTGAGCCATCAGGGTTTCCCAATACAGTCACTATGGAGAACAATATGGAGATTCCTTTAAAAACTAGACATAAAACTACCATATGACCCAGCAATCCCACTACTGTGCAGACAGCCTGAGAAAACCATAATTGAAAAAGACACATATGCCCCAATGTTCATAGCAGCACTATTAACCATAGCTAGGACATGGAAGCAACCTAGATATCCATCAGCAGATGCATGGATAAAGTTGTGGTGCGTATATACATCGGAATATTACTCAGTCATAAAAAGGTATGTATTTGAGTCAGTTCTAGTGAGGTGATGAACCTAGAGCCTATTACACAGAGTGAAGTAAGTCAGAAAGAGAAAAAGAATTTTTTGTATATTAACGTATATATACAGAATCTAGAAAAATGGTACTGATTAACCTAATTGCAGGGTAGGAATAGAGAGACAGACAGAGAACAGACTTTGGACACAGTGGGGGGAAGGAGAGGATGGAAGGAATTCAGAGAGTTGCATTGACGTATACGAACTACCATGTGTTAAACAGCCAGTGGGAGCTGCTATATGGACACAGGGAGCTCAACCCCATGCTCTGTACAACCCCATGGACTGTAGCTCACCAGGCTCCTCTGTTCATGGGATTCCACAGGTAAGAATACTGGAGTAAGTTGCCATTTCCTCCTCTAGGGGATCTTCTCGACCCAGGGATTGAACCCTCATCTCCTGCAATGCAGACGGATTCTTTACCACTGAGCCACCAGGTCTTAAAAGTCCATTACTGGTTGTAAGACATGTAAAACACTACACTCATCCAACAAGTACCTACTACTATTTTTTTATTTTATTAATATCTGCCTCCCCTTTAAGACTCTAAGCTCCATAAAGACAGATGACAGAACATTCATTCCCATCACATTTCCAATATATATTACAGTGCCTTGCATATAGTAGCAATTCAACAAATATTTTCTGAATAAAATATATCTAAAGTATATTTTCTAAACATGAGTTATTCTGAAAGTGAATTTGAATTCAAACACCAAAGAATTAAATTGAGCCTCTGTAACATTACATTAAGATATTGAATGAACTAGCCCTATTCTGTTGAGAAATACTGTATGAGGATATTTTAGGAAACATTATTTGATCCACAGATAACCAATTTTGCAGTAAAGAGCTGTTCCATAATGAGGTTTTTACATAATAGCTAAAATATCTCATCTTTTAAAGACAATAGCCAAAACAGCAAGCTGTTGAATATGATGATAATGGTTTCTAATGCTCAGTAAATACAGTCACTTGCCATTATTATGTTCCTTTAAAGAAAGCCCTTTGCCTTGTGTTTAAACAAGAGAGAAAGCTAGATACAAGGCCACAAAGGAAGCGTATATTTAAAGAAATTTAGAGACCAAGATAGAGATTAAGATCAAGACGGAGACAGAGACAGAAATAGAGGCAAAGAGCTGAACTTGGAAGTGTGGATGGAAACAGGTAGCAAAGAAGACAAATTTCTACAGGTCAACCACCCCAAAATGATTCTACCAGGACAATTTCTAGGATATGTCTTATTGCTCAAAAAATGAACTTTTGAAGTTTTTGGTAGAAAGTCCAGTTTTAACATGTGATAGAGAGGTATCCTGAGTCAGTCAGCCAATAAATACCATTCAACAATATTCTAGGCCCTGAGGAGGCAGTGAGAATCCAGTGTGTGAACCCTCTAGACACTTTCATTTTATTAGTGAGAATGTATTCAACAAGTTCACCACCAAATGAAAAAGATCATTTCTGTTACTGACCAGCACTCTGAAGATTATAAAACCATATTCTATGAAGAAAATGATGGGTGGGTGATGCAGTGGGGAGGCTGTTCCTGTAGAAAGCAAGCCTAAAAATTTGAGCTGTGGCCTGAATGTTGAGAAAGAATCATCCAAGTGGATGGAGAGTGTTCCCACTTTGCATAAAGAAAAAAAGGAACACTGAATACAAGGTTTGAGCATAAGGGCTTTGAGACCAAAAAGGCAAAGTGGGGAGTTTAGAGGAGTAGGCTGAGCCAGATCATTTAGGGAATGGATAAAGAGCTTACATTTTTCTTTAGGTACAGTGGGAAACTATTAAAATGTTTTAAGCAAAGGAATGTTGTGAATTTAGATATTTTTGGTGGCTCAGTGGTAAAGAAATCACCTGCAATGCAGTAGACACAGGAGACCCGAGTTTGATCCTTGAGTCATGAAGATCCGCTGAAGAAGGAAATGGCAACCCACTTCAGAATTCTTGGTGGGACAATCCCAAGGACAGAGAAGCCTGGAGGGCTACAGTCCTTGGGGTCAAAAAGAGTCAGACATGACTGAGCACACATCCAAAAGATCTCTTCACCTGCTATGATTGCTGCTAACTGATTACTGGACCAGCACTGATAGAGGCAGGGAGACTAACTGAGGAGGCTGTCACTTTAGCCTAGGAGACAGAGGGAGGCTTGCTCTAGAAACAGCGAGATGATGAAAGTGATTGAATGTGAGATATATTTTGGAGTGAATGAGGCTTGCTGATGAATTAATGAGTGATGTGAAGATTTCTTAGTTTTTGGTCTGAGCAGTTGGTGTTCGTGATGGTGCAATCCTGGTGACTCAGGGAAGTAGGTTTGGCAGGGGTGGGGGTGTAGTGGGGGTAAGAGGAAAGAATGCAATGAACCTCTTTGGATTTGTTAGGTTTTTTCAATGCCTAACAGGAATCCAAAAAGAGCTATCAAGAAGGCAGTCAAATACACAAGGCCCAGGTTAGCGAATAAAGTGTATACATGATACTTAAGGGCTTCCCAGGTAGCGCTAGTGGTAAAGAACTGGACTGCCAATACAGGAAACCTGTAAGAGATACAGGTTCAATCCCTGGATTGGGAAGATCCCCTGGAGGGGCCTCAGCAACCCACTCCAGTATTCTTGCCTGGAGAATCCTATGGACAGAGGAGCCTGGCGGGCTACAGTCCAAAGGGTTGCAAAGAGTCAGACATGACTGAAGCAACTTAGCACGCACATAGTACTTAAATTTTGTAGGCTAGAGTGTAGATGAGAAAACAAGAGGCAAGGACAGAACCAGGGGCATCGAATTTGGAGAAGTGGTAGACTAATAAACCAGTGAAATAAGAAAACAAGGCCTATCTATGGAATTGAGAAGCCTAAAGGATGAAGTGTTTCAAGAGGGAGTGAACAACTGTGTTGAATGGTATTTAGAGGTGAGTCACCTGGAGAATGAAAATCAACCTTTCACTTCAGCAGTACTTGTTCACTGTCTGCTTCAGCAACAGTTGTGGTTGGAACTTCTGTGATGGTCCAGTGGCTAAGATTCCACACTCCCAATGTAGGGGACCTGGGTTCAATTCCTGGTCAGGGAACTAGATCCCACATGCCACAACTAAAAGTTTGGATGCCACAACTAAAAAGACCCTGTTTGCCACAACTAAAAGGTCCCACATGTCCCAATTAAAGAACCTTCACACCACAACGAAGATCAAAGATTTCGCATGCTGCAACTGAGATCTGGTGCAGCCAAATAAATATATAAATACTTTTTTTAAAAAGTGTGGTGGTGAATTCAAAAGCCTTATTGGGTGAGAAAAATGGAAAATGAGGAAAGAGATATGAAACATTGATATGCCTTTACACTTGTGCTGCAGAAAAGGAGTAGAAGCTGAAATGGTAGCTGGAGGAGGAAAGTGGATGATACTAAGGACATTTGTAAGTTTATAGGAGACCCCAAGGGAGTGAGAAACTGCTGAAGCAAATTCCAAAGCAAGGTCATTAGGGAGGTGAGAGAGAGGAAAGAAGAAACTCCCTCATCTGTTCTCTAACTGGAAATTGCCAGACACTTCAGGTACAATTGCCAGGTACCAATTCTGAATCAACCTTACTTCAATTCATCGCAATCTGCACTTTATTTCCTTGAGGAAGGGTAAGCATTTTCATGCTCCCACCATCTACATTAAGAGGCAAACTAGACTAATGCAGGGCAAGGAGAGGGGAGAGTGTCCCTTGTTCAGAGTGTCAGATGTCAGTGTTCAGGGAGAGTGTCAGATGTCCTTGTTCCCCTCAAGCATCCTCCAAGCCAAGTTTTGTCTCTATACTAAAGTAAACAGAAACTTAGTTACTTTCTCTTTCATGCAAAATGCCAAGATACTTTCTGTTATGTGTAGTAATAATAGGTGTATTATTTTAAGGTTTAAAATCCTAGTGAGACTTCTGTCATCTTCCAATGTCCTCTTCTTTACCTTAACATAGTCTTTATTTATTGTCATTTCCAGTTACTTTGTTAGAATCCCATTTTAGGTTGGTCATGGCGATTTCAAAGTCATTTCTCCAGTTCTGTAATGGCACCACACTCTAGATAACGGAAAGGTTGCCTCAGTATTGATACTTTTGTATGTTGAGTCATGTTTTAAATGCATCACTGTTGAACATTTAAACAAATTCAATTATAAATAATTTATAAGGCACAATAAATATTTCCCCACAACCATCTTTAGTGTAAGGAAGTTGACTGACACACACCGAGTTTGCGCATATACAAATTCACTTGTATTTCTAAACATTGCCCGGGGCATATATGCACTTGAGCAATTCTGTCAATCCTCTTGGCATTCAGGTGCCACTTTTCTGATTGACATCAGGGAAGATTTGTGTCATCTGGAAGGATAAGATTTTATGGGAAAGCAGATAATAATCATTCTTGGCTTTAGAGAGACACCATATTAGTCAAACAGGAAGGAAAATGACTCATAAAAAATAGACACACATCTCAGGTAAAGGTCAGACCTCTCTGTCTAAATCTAAACCACACATCACCATTTATTCACTCAACCAACAGTTCTTCTCTGTGAGTCTCTTATTTTCTGGGCAACATTACTCAGGATTTCACTATAAAAGGGGACATCTCTAGCCCCCAAATAGTCCAGGGAAAGAGAGAGATGAGTAAATTAATGATTATGCCTTGTAATAAAGAGAGGCAGATGTACAGAGTATGGTGGGGCACAGATAAAAGAGGCAAGTACTGCAGCTTGAAGGTGAGGCAAATAAGAATGTTTAACTGGGTAAAAGAAACGTGAGCACAGTCTTGGAAGCTGATGGGGCGTTAGTGATGCAAAAAGAGAGGTAAAGGTTCTGGGCAAAGAAAATGACCCACGGATGTAGTGGCAAGAGAGGTGGAGCACTTAGGAAATTCCAAGGTTTTTGAGTTAGCTTCCAAGATCAAAGGAAACTGAGATATATTTAGACAATTGAATATACAGCACAAGATGACACCACTGTTGTGCCTCAAGGGAGATGAGGATGATGGCTAGAAAACAAAGAGGTAGCAGTCAGCTCTGATGGATCTTGCATAATTTGGAAAGGATGGCAAGAGACAGGATATCAGGACTTTCCAGGATCACCCAGGACACAGGCAGAGGGAGAGAGAAAATCATCAACATTGTGAATTTAGCACTTTGAGATGCTGGACTAGGTTATAAAGGCTGAGCTATCAATTCTCTTTTATTCTGGAAAAAATAAAGACCTCTCAAGGTCCCTGACCTCTTTCTGGGTCTATGCTTCCAGGACTGACTTAGAAAACAATGATGATCTTTGGTGGTTCTTCTCATTTTAAAGACTAAAGGCTTTTCGGGTGATATGCAAAAGTTTAAAAGAAAATAATGCCAACAGAGACTAACTAATGCTAACAGAATAAATATATGTGGACAGTAATTCCAGAAAGATATTCCTATACTATATAGTTAGTTGGATGGAAAACCAGAAAATCCATTTCATTTAATTCTGTTTAGCACTAGATGTGTTAGTAATTAATGTTTCTGTTTCAAGACATGATATGCTTGTATATGTTTGTCACAGTGGAGAAGAAAAATTAGTGAATTCATAAATCAGTGTACTCTTTACTCTCTCATAGAGGGCAATTATTTGTGACAGAGAGATATTAGAGTGTGCAAGTTTGGACTGACCCTGAATCATTCCTTTAAAATAAAATTAAACACAAGTAGATATTCATGAATATTAAAATCTAGTCATATTCACAAAAGACTCTAAGGAAGACAGACCACCTCAATTAAACAAATGATTAGCTTTACAAATAGAAAGAAAAGGACCTTTAACTCACTCTAGCCCCTTAATACATGGCATTCTGTAAACTGTACAGGAGTTTGAATTAAGTTAGCTTTAAGGTCCCTTACTAACCAAATGATAATATCATAAGTGCAATAATTGACTTTTGGTGGACATTCAAACTTAATGTTTCTGCCTTATTTGCTTATTACTGACTTTGAGTGGATGCAGGCAATGATGTGACAAGTGAGTTCACAACAGGACCAGATACTATCCAAATCTTAAATTTGAAAATTAACCAAATAGATCATTTTGCAATAAGTGACAATGCTCACACAGACCATCCTGAGTCAACATAGGCCTGTTCATTCAGAATTCATCATTTTGGACCTGAAATCACCAGAACTGCTTGTAAGAGTATGATTATTATTTATTCACGAGAAAGTACTCCCTCTGTGACCAGAGACTTTGAAACTAAATTCAATATTTCTAATGCCTTCTTACTTTGAAACAGGATTTGAAAGGTAAAAAGAATTAATTATGCTAATGTGTGCTTATTAATGCAAGTGAAATAAAATGTATTGCAACAAATCTTAGTTATAATGAATAAATCACAAGTTTTGAAATAATGTGCTAAAATGGAAATTTAATTAGATACTATTTAAGGCCTTGCTAATACTATTTCTGAGTTTCCCTGGTGGCTCAGTGGTACAGAATCTGCCTCCCAATGCAGGAGAGGGAGGTTCAATCCCTGTGTTGGGAAGATCCCCTAGAGAAGGAAATGGCAACCCACTCCAGTATTCTTACCTGGAGAATCCCATGGACAGAGGAGGCTGGCAGGGTACAGTCCTTGAGGTCAAAAAAGAGTCAGACATGACTTAGTGACTAAACAAGAATAATACTATTTCTAGTATTAAACTGGTCAGTGTCAGGTAGCAAGCAATAAATGTGAATCTATCTAATTTTTCAAAATTTTCAAATGAAATAAGAAGCCATTATGCCACTGAATTGATTTTATAAGTTTTATGATATTATGAAAATTAATCTGAAATATTAAACCAGAATATATGAAAGCTATGTTATATCACAATTATTTGAACCATAGTTTAAATGTACAAAACATGTACTTGTATCCATTTTAAAATGGCTTATGGAATTGAGAAAAAACGTTATGTCAACTGTAGTGTCAGTTCTGGAGGGTATTTTAAAATAGAAATAATCAACATTTAGCTGACTTTTCATTCTTAGGACAATAAGGCAAATTAGCATGTGACATAAGCCATCTCTTAATAATAGTTTCAAGCTACACTGACATAAAATAATCAAATTTCCATAGAAAATTTAACTTGCTTGCTAGACAGTTTAATTATGTGGCTCACATTTCAATAGTTCCCATTATAAGAAAATATGCTATAGTTTGTCACCAGAAGAGAGTGTCTATAACAGTAGCTTGAATACATTGATAAATTTTAACTATCATAAATTATCTGCCTCTGATATATATAAATGTGCAGGTTCATTCAAATACTGCTTAATTTGACTAAAACTTGAGTGTGGAAAACAAATCACTCTTAAACCAACATCTTTATTCCAAAAGTTCTTTAAATGTGACAAATAGCCTTATCCTCTGTAATATGAAGATGAAAAAGTTGGCATAAAATTTGAAAATGTTATTTCACTTGAATATTCCACTCCAGAAATGCCTCCTTTATTTCCATCCAGTTTATGGATCCTACCTGCTCCCTACTGTCTAGAAAACAGATATGCAAATACATCAAGTTCCCTATTGTTATAATACTTTCTACTTCATACATCACTTTCACATGCATATCATCATGTGATCTCCATGTTGTTCAGAGGTAGCTGGTTGACTATTAATTATTATCCTCTTATCACAGCTAAAGAAATGGAAGTCAAGTTCCCAAGAACAGTCCTCATAACAAATCCAGTTCACAGCCTCCTCAATATTTACTTATAAGATGGTCTTGGTAGTATTTTATTCTCATTTTAGACAAAATTGTGACATGAGAGTTATGTTGTCTTTCTAGCTCAAAAGTATATTTTAAAAAAGCTGCAAGGAGATCATGAAAGTAGGCACACTGACAGAACAAAAAGGGATAGTAGGTAACCTGACTCAGTGGCAGAGAAGAGAAAAAATACACTTTCTAGAGAAGCTCAAGAACTCCAGCCTATATGGTTCGGTCAACATGGAAGTCAGCTGGCTCTATGGCCCCTGATCACATCATGGTCCCCCAGTCAGGCACAGTCACTGGTGTTGCTACCAGAATGCTCAGAGTCATGAGAGAAGGATCAATTATGCCAGTAAAAGTAAGGGGGATAATTTTGCTAACAATACCAATGATAATAGGCTAACTTTTAACAAATAGTTACTACATGTTGAGTATGTAAGGAAGCCCCCCTAATTGTCAGATTCTGCCTTCTTCTAGCCTCCCCTCCCTTCTAAGTCATGCATAATCGTCACCTGTAAACTTGGTCTTGTCCCAATACCTCAAGCTGGTCTGAAATGCAGGAAAGAAGGATATGAAGATATTTGCCTCATGATCTAAAACTTCCCTCATAGCTCAGTTGATAAAAAAAATTTGCCTTCAATGCAGGAGATCTCAGTTTGATTCCTGGGTCAGGAAGATCTGCTGGAGAAGGCATAGGCTACTCACTAAAGAATCTGCCTGCAATATGGGAGACCTGGTTTCCACCCCTGGGTTGGGAAGATCCCCTGGAGAAGGGAACAGCTACCCATTCCAGTATTCTGGCCTGGAAAATTCCAGGACTGTATAGTCCTTAGGGTCACAAAGAGTCAGACACAACTGAGCGACTTTCATTTTCATTTTCACTAAAACTGAAAACCAAATCACCATTCCTTTTAGCCTGACTCAAACTTTGGGCCCTATTTCTTGTCACTGGTCTGCTGCTTTCTGTCTAAATTACTCCTCGACTTGTGTCTTGGTGCTGATAATAGTACCCTCTAGACTTTAAAGTCCATAAAAGAAAAGGTAACATTAGTCTTATTCACTTCTGTAGTTCCACTAGTCAGTACTCAATGACTGGCACAAAACATACTCAACTGTTCATTAAATAAACTGAATGTAACATCAGTCTAGCCCTTATACTTCATCTCTCTTAGTATAGTATTCCTAATCTCAGCAGCAGCAGCATTATAAGCTACCACTTACCATTTACTGCGTGCTGATGCTTTATGTATATTATGTTATTTTATACTCACAAACCTTGAAAGGTAGGTGGTGTCATTTTCATTGCACAGAAAAGTAAAATGAAGCTCCACAAAGATAAATCATTTTCAGAGTCTATCTCACAGAACAAGTAAATGGCAGAGCCTCACTTCAAACAAAGATCAGAGTTACTCCAGAGAGAGCCACTGTGTCCTCTCCTCTGGGCTCCCCAAGTAGTTGCAGTGACCTAAATCCCAGACCAAGGATCTTGTTGCCTGCTACTAGTCTTTCCCGATGTTAAATGCCCACATTTCTGATGACTATCTGTCCCTGGTCCACCTGGGCCAATATTCCTACACTGGGCTATTTTGCTGGAGCTGATTGCTCTCTCAAAGACCATATGACTACACATCTTCTGTAGCCACATTCTTTTATCCAAAGTCCTTCCTCCCCCAGGTATACCAGTGACAGTTTTAAGCCCCAAAAATTGCAGCTAGTTAGAGTACATCTGGAATGCACAGGCTGGGAGGACAGAGCGCAGAGAATGAGTGACACCCAAAGGCTTTTAAAATTACCAGGGGGTCAGGTGAAAGAAGCAAAGTATAACTATCCACAACGAAAGGTAGAAGTGGGTGGAACATAGATGGAAGAGTTGAGTATCAATGATTAGATGGACCTGAAATGGGAAAATGATCAAAAACCCAACAAGGGAAGCTTGAGTGATTGCCACAAGTTGACCTGCTATGCCGCAACATCTCTTTTTGGAAACTGGCCTAGGGTGAAGAGGATTGAGTTGATTCAACGAGTACCCACTGCATACATGTGTCCGCATTTTCCTCTGCCTAAAGACATGCATTTCTGTAACCCTGGCCTGACATATAATAACCTTTCAACACTTGCTTTGTTGGATGAATAAATCAGCCAGTTGTTTTTGAGGACAGTGTATTTGCGCCAACATTTCTTCCTAAAACTACCAGTGTCTTCTCTATTTCCAGGAGAGAAGACCAGCTTTCCTCAGACTGCTGCAGTGAAATAGACCACACCAAGCGTAACTGGCAGTATTATGCCACCTGAGTCATATATTGCCTTCTGAAGCATTTATTGTATTCTACTACTCTCTTACATATGGTTTCATATATCACCCCAAAATCCTGAGGGATATATCCTAAGATCTTTGTTGACACTCTCATACATAATAGTTGAACACCATTGTAGATTACGGGGCTTCACAGGTGGCACTATGGGTAAAGAATCCATCTGCCAATGCAGGAGATGCAAGAGACATGGGTTCAATCCCAGGGTCAGGAAGATCCTCTGGAGAAGGAAATGGCAACCCGCTCCAGTATCCTTGCCTGGGAAATCCCCTGGACAGAGGAGCTTGGTGGGCTATAGTCTGTGGGGTTGCAGAGTCAGACACGACTGAGTGACTGAGTACACACATTTTAGGTTATAGTTTTGTCCATGAAATTCAGTAGAATCTAAAAGAAAAATTTAAGCGACCTTTTTCCAAAATTTATTTTACTAAACACAAAACTGATGGCATTAATTATACCACTGGCTTTCATTGTTAAATTGTTGTTAATGAAGAAACACGAGTCTGGGGACTTCCCCAGTGGTCCAGTGGGGAAGACTCCACCTTCCAACGCGAGGGAAGTGAGTTTGACCCCTGGTTGGGAACATCCCACATGCCGTGGGGTGAGGCCAAAAATTTAAAAAATAAATAAATAAAAGTTTTATTTTACAAGAGTTGCTACAAAATGGGAGGATGAGTGAAGAAAATGTCTAAGTTGTGTGTACACTGGGCAACAGACTGGACACCCTTGCTGGCTTCCATGTGCCAGGTGCACAAGGTAGGTCATTCTAACTTGCACCGTGACACATCTTAAAAATACCTTCATTCCATGAGCCTTTAGGATTGCTTGCAAGTAAGTGAAGCTATAAAGTTTAAATATACAAACATTAGGGCTCTACTGCACAATTTGTTCTTACCAAGTGGAGGAAGCAGTAAGGCATCCTGGCCAAAAGCATGGGCTTTCAAGTCTTACAAACTTGTATTTTGTACCCAGGCTCTATTTTGTAGTAGCAGTGTACCCTGGGGAAAATTACTCACTCTTTTCTGAGCCTCAGTTTTGTCATCTGTTAAAGAAGGCTCATCATCATAATCACCTCATGAGGTCATTGTGAGGATAAAATAATATGCAAAAAGTACGAGGGCCACTGGTAGGTGTTTGCTTTTTATTTGTATTGTTATTATTAGATTACAATTTCTGGGCAGGGACTATGCCATTTGTTTGCCCAAATCCCTAAGGAAACCATAAAAAAACAATTTATTTAAAAGCCTGGGCTTCTAAAGGACTAAGATTTAATTTCCAGAAAGGAAAAGACTTCTATAAAATATAGGTCAAATGAGGTGTGAAGTAATGAGACACAGCAAGCCTCCTGCGACCTCTTTGAGGAGAAGCGATAGCAGTGAAGAAAGTGGTTCTGGGCCCCCTTGAACATCTTTAGCAATCAGCAGACTTAGGGATTGAAGGGCATTTCATCTCTCTTAAAAGTAGTGGGAATATTATGCTCATTTGAGCTTTCTCAGCTTTGTCCTAGAAGTCAAAATTGAATGGATTTGCTTACCCAGGAAAGAGTTGGGAGAATTTCTATCTTTTCTCCATTCTTAAGGCAAACCCAGCTTCATTACCTCTTCTGTCAGAGAATATCTCAAAGCGTCTGGCAAGCTCTTTGCTGCAGACAATCCTGCTTTTGAAACTTTTACTGATCTGCAAAATAGGTGAATCTGTGCTCTTGGGAAGAACAAAGATTGATAGAGGATCTGCAGCAACTGTTGCCACAGATTCCTTAACAGGTGAAGTGACACAGGAGCTAGTTACCAAAGAAAGATGTTTTTTGTTTTGGGTTGTTGTTTTGTTTTTTTTTTTCCCCTTGGCGGTGTGAGGAGTGTGCTCTGCTGTGAATATGTTGTCTTCCAAATAAATACCACTCCCATCCTGGAGTGGAGTTGCTCTTTTTCTACTGAGGAGTTGGTATAATTGGTATTTGTAAAAACCATCTAATGCAGGGGCTATTGGGTGAAAGTAGAAAAGTGAAAGGAAAAAGAGCAATAGCAAAGGAAAAAATTGTATTGCAGTCACTTTAGCAAGCATGTCCAACACAATGACTTAACTCTAAGAAAACTGTAATAACTGTCACTTACTGGGCCCTCACTCTGGGCCAGTTATCAGAATCCATGCATTATCAGATTCTCACATTTGATTCCCAAAATGAACCCACAAGGTAGGAGGTAATGTTTTCTTTGTTTTAGAGATGAGAAATTTATGACTCAGAGATACTAAGTGACTTGTAGAAGGACACACAAGCTGGTAAACAGTGAAGCCAGGTGTTAAGGGTAGGTTGTAGGGACTACTAAGCCCTAACCACTAGATTTACTGCCCCAGAGGAGAGAAAAGCTCAGCTGACTGAGGAAGACCTAGCAAGGATAGTTTCTATACAAGGATAGTTGAGGATCTGAGAAACAACACTGTAGATACTACAAATGAGGTGAGTGAAGAGTCAAGGGAATATAGAAGTAGGTAGTAGCTCCATCCATTTATCTGGGACTACATAGTACCTAGTAAAAGAAGAATGGATGGTCAAAATTGGACCACATTTTTCATTAAATGTGTATTTTTTTAAATCATTATATATGTTTACCTGTATATAGTGATAAATCATTTTTATATACATCCCTCATTTTTTCCTAAAGTCCCAGGTAGAGAGTGTGCATACAGTATGAACTTGGGGTACAAAGTGAAGCAGAACAAAGACTAACAGACTTTTGTCAAGCGAACACACTGGTCATAGCAAATACCCTCTTCCAAGAGCACATGGACAGAGATGACTGTCCACAAGGAGATGACTCTACACATGGACATAGCTAAATGGTCAATACCAAAATCAGATTGATTATGTTCTTTGCAACCAAAGATGGTGAACTGGCTGTGGCTCAGACCATCAGCTCCTTATTGCAAAATTCAGGCTTACATTGAATAAAGTGGGGAAAACCACTAGACATTTCAGTTATCACTTAAATCCCTATGATTATACATAAGGGATATACAGTGGAGGTGATGAATAGATTCAAGTAATTAGATCTGGTAGAGAGAGTGCCTGAAGAACTATGGACAGAGATCCCTAGCACTGTATAGGAATCTTTGACCAAAACCATCCCAAAGAAAAATTCAAGAAGGCAAAGTGGTTTTCTGAGAAGGCTTAACAAATTGAGGAAAGAAGAGAAGTGAAAAACAAGGGAGAAAGGGAAAGATATGCCCAACTGAATGCTGAGTTCCAGAGAACAGCAAGGAGAGATAAGAAGGCCTTCTTAAGTGAACAATGCAAAGAAATAAAGGAAAACAATATAATGGGAAAGACTAGAGATGTCTTCAAGAAAATTGGAGATATCAAGGGCAAATTTCATGTAAGGCTGGAACGATAAAGGACAGAAACGGTAAGGACCTATCAGAAGCAGAATAGGTGGCAAGAATATACAGAAGAACTATACAAAAAAAGGTCTTAATGACCCTTTTGGAATAACCACGATGGTGTGGTCACTCATCTAGAGCCAGCCATCCTGGAATGTGAAGTCAAGTGGGCCTTAGGAAGCATTACAACAAACAAAGTTAGTGGAAGACATGGAATTCCGGCTGAGCTATTTCAAATCCTAAAATACGATGCTGTGAAAGTGCTGCACTCAATAAGATCAGCAAATTTGAAAAACTCAGCAGTGGCCACAGGACTGGAAAAAGTCGGTTTTCATTCCAATCCCAAAGAAGGGAGGTGTCAAAGAATGTTCAAACTATCATACAATTGCACTCATTTCACATGCTAGTAAGGTTGTGCTCAAAATCCTTCAAGCTGGGCTCTGGCAATATGTGAACTGAGAACTTCCAGGTGGACAAGCTAGATTTAGAAAAGGCAGAGGAACCAGAAATCAAATTGCCAACATTCGTTGGCTCATAGAGAAAGCAAAGGAATTCCAGAAAAACATTTACTTCTGCTTCATGGTCTATGCTAAAGCCGTTGACTGTGTGGATCACAACAAACTGAAAAAATCTTGGAAAGTGATAGTGAAAGTTGTTCAGTCATGTCTGACTCTTTGTGACCCCATGGACTATATAGTCCATGGAATTCTCCAGGCCAGAATACTGGAGTGGGTAGCCTTTCCCTTCTCCAGGGGATCTTCCCAACCCAGGGATCAAACCCAGGTCTCTCACATTGCAGGTGATTCTTTACCAGCTGAGCCAAAGGGAAGCCCTTAAGAGATGCAAATAGCAGATCATCTTTCCTGTCTCCTGAGAAACCTGTATCCACGTCAAGAAGCAACAGAACTGGACATGGAACAACTGACTGGTTCGAAATTGGGAAACATGTATGACAAGGCTGTATATTGTCACCCTGCTTATTTAACTTATATGCAGAGTACATCATGGGAAATGCCTGGCTGAGTGAATCACAAGCTGGAATCAAGATTGTCAATATCAACAACCTCAGATATGCATATGATATCTCTTTAATGGCAGAAAGTAAAGAATAACTAAAGAGCCTCTTGATGAGGGTGAAAGTGTAGAGTGAAAAAGCTGGCTTAACACACAACATTAAAAAACTAAAATCATGGCATCCAGTCCCATTGCTTCATGGCAAATAGATGGGGGAAAAGTGGAAGCAGTGACCAATTTTATTTTCTTGGGCTCCAAAATTGCTGTGGATGGTGACTGTAATCATGAAAATAAAAGACACTTGCTCCTTAGAAGGAACGCTATTACAAACCTAGACAGCATACTAAAAAGCAAAGACACCATTTTGCCAACAAAGGTATGGTTTTTCCAGTAGTCATGTATGAATGTGAGAGTTAGACCATAAAGGAGGCTGAGCACAGGAGAACTGGTGCTTTTAAATTGTGGTGTTAGAGAAGACACTTGAGAGTCCCTTGGACTACAAGGCGATCAAGCTCATCAATCCTAATGGAAATCAACTCTGAATATTCATTGGAAGGACTGATGCTGAAGCTGAAGCTCCAGTACTTTGACCACCAGATGGAAAGAGACCACTCATTGTGAAAGCCCCTGATGCAGCAAAGAGTCTTCCCCAATGGCTCAAGTGGGTAAAGAATCTGCCTGCAATGCAGGAGACATGGGTTCGATCCCTGGGTCAGGAGAATCCCCTGAAAAGGAAATGGCAACCCCCACCAGTATTCTTGCCTGGAAAATCCCATGCATAGAGGAGCCTGGAAGGCTACAGTCCATAGGTAAGCAAAGAGTCAGACATGACTGAGCACATAAACTCATTACTCATACTCGATGCTGGGAAAAATTGAAGGCAAAAAGCAAAGAGGACGACAGAGGATGAGATGGTTAGACAGCATTACCAGCTCAGTGGACATAAATTTGAGCAAACTCTGAGAGATAGTGAAGGACAGAGAAGCCTGGCATGCTGAAATCCATGGGGTCACAAAGAGTTGGACATAACTGAAGAACAACAAATCTTTTACTAGTTGTAAATCCACTGAGACCCACAGCAGTTGAACCAATCTTCCCTTACACCACTGAATAAATCTCTGACATTTTTGCAATTCTCTGACACTGGCAACTGCATTACCATCTTGGCAACTCCTCTCTCCCTCCCGCTCTGCACTTGTCTTGGTGAGATTTCATTCCGTGAGTACATTTCAACATGGCCATTCCCCATCCACACTTCTTGTCCTATAATTTTAGGGATTTCAGCTTCCAAAATCATGTAGAAGCAGATTATGATGGGAATAAAAATCTAAAAATCAGTGGGGAAGAGTGGCATGTCATTTTCTTTAGTAATAAAGATTCAATCCAAAAAATAACAAAATCACATTTGAAAATGTCTTAAATTAGCCAAGATACAGAAACAATCTAAGGGCTTCCCAAGTGGCACATATGATAAAGAATCTGCCTGCCAATGCAGGAGACTAAGAGACACAGTTTCCATCATTGGGTTGGGAAGATCCCCTGAAGGATGGCATGGCAAACCATTCCAGTATTCTTGCCCAGAGAATCCCATGGACGGAGGAGCCTGGTGGGCTATGATCCATAGGGTTGAAGAAGTTGGACATGCCTGAAGCAACTTAGCGCACACACACGCAGAAACAACCTAAATGTCCATTGAAAGATGAATGGATATGTGTATATATACATACCATATCTTCTCTATCCATTTCTCTATCAATGAACATCTAGGTTGCTTCCATGTCTTGGCTATTGTAAATAGTACTGCAGTGAACTTTGAGATGTGTCTATCTTTTCGAAGTATGGCTTCACAAAGCCAACACAACATCAACTATACTCTGATATAAAATAAATTTTTTAAAAAATAAGTGGATAAAGCAGATATGTAATAAACACATATGCACACACACAATGAAATATTACCCAGCCACACACAAAAAAATGAAATCTTGCCATGTGTGACAACATAGATGGATCTAGAAGGTATTATGTTAAGTGAAATAAGTCAGACAGTGAAAAACAAATACCATATGATTTCACTTATATGTGGAATCCGAGAAACAAAACAAATCAACAAATAAAGCAGAAGCATACTTATAAAGAGAAAAAACTGGTGGTTACCAGAAGTGAAGAGTTTTGGATGAAAGATACAAACTACCAGTTATAAAATAAATAAGTTATGATAGCTTGAGAAATAAAGTAGTCAATAACATTGTAATAACTTTGAATGGTGATAGATGGTTGTTGGACTTATCATGGTGATCATTTCATAATAAATTTGCATATCTGAAATTAATATAACATACATAAACCATACTTCAGTTTTTTAAATTACCTATTAAATTTGAGATGTGTGATTTTATATATACAACTATGTATAATAAATTTATTACAGTATATAATAATACATGTATATAGTAGTCATATATAATAATGACTATACTCGCTTAGGATAATTAGAATTATCAATACTATTTAATTTCATTTTTTCTCTCCCCCTAACATTCTACTGAGCCTGTATATTTTAATTTATATAAATTTAATGTACTTACAAGGCAGTTTTCTATAACTATCAACATGGTTGGGAGAGGCTTCCTGATTCTTGGGTTGTTTTGTTATTGGATCTCTGATTTAGGAAATAAACAATGTGGACTTTTTTTTATTTAATTTTTTTTTATTATACCTTCTTTCATGCCATGGGTTATTCTTTTGCAAAATAGCAAACTATATGTAAGACATAGATTTTGAGTCTCAGTTTCATTTGATAGGTCTTGTTTAATTTTTGTCCCAGAGTTTGCTAAAAGTTTTCCTGTTAGGTTTGAATTTTTTGTTATAAGTTTTCATATTTGTGTCATGTGTGTACTCACACACACATATGCCTTTCTCTTTATTATTCTATGGAAAGAAGTTAGGAGATGATGCATCTGAGGCTGCTGAATAAATACAATATTACTAGATGTTTCTATATTATTTAATAAGTCTTTATTTGAAGAGTTGTGTTCCTGAAGTTTGTGTAAGGATTAACTTCCACATCTGTACTTTCTTAATAGAATTCTTAGTAGGGATAACTGTGACTATATGGATTAATCATTATCCATGGGGGAGGGTGTCTTCATTTTATTCCTCTGTCACTCTCTCCTGCCAAATGCATATTTTCCCTGGCACATTGAATGCTCAATGTGATTAGCTAATGTTACTTTCCTATTTAGCAAGAGGAGAACATTTTCAATTTTGCCTCCATTAGAACCTGATCCTCATATACCAATTTAATGAATCCTTCTGTAGGAAGTGTATGGATGGGCCTTTGTTCCAGCCGGGGGCAAAATACTGGGTTTTGAAGCTCTGCTGGAAATGGTCTTCTTCTCAGTCTTCCAGTGACAAAATTATGATCATAGCTCAGTACTTGAGATGAACAAAAGAAAATTCCAATTGATAAATAGTGTCACTGGTTATCTAAGAACTGTGCTAGAAGAGATGGTTGAGATATGGTCCTCATCCTAAAGAAGCTTCCATTCTAGTGTGAGAGTGAAAGTGAAAGTGAAAGTCGCTGTATCCTGTCGGACTCTTTGCGACCCCATGGACTGTATAGGCCATGGAATTCTCCAGGCCAGAATACTGGAGTGAGTAGCCTTTCCCTTCTCCAGGGGATCTTCCCAACCCAGGGATAGAACCCTGGTCTCCCACATTGCAGGCGGATTCTTTACCAGCTGAGCCACAAGAGAAGCCCAAGAACACTGGCGTGGGTAGCCCATCCCTTCTCCAGCGGACCTTCCTGCGCCAGGAATTGAACCTGGGGGTCTCACACTTAACCAAATAGCTGACATATGTGTGAAGAGAACTGTAATAGATGAACAAAATGACAACCTGACACACACATGAGATGATTAATTCTGCTTGGGCAGCAGTCAGAGGAACAATCAAATAAACAAAAATCCAGTTCACCATTGCAGGAAATAAAAGGGCAAAAATATTGTGAGAAAGAAAAAAAAAAAAAGATCAGCAGCAGAAACAGTAGTAAATGGAACATAAACTAGTTTCTGGAAATCTGATGGAAGAGCTGAGTTCTGAAAGATGAATATGAATACAGGCAAATACATTCCCAGGTGGAGAATTCAGCATATCAAATTTGTTTAGATGTGAAAATGCTCACTCTGACCCAAGAAAAATAAATTTTCCACTATGACTTGTCTTGGGGTGCATGCTTGGAGTGCTGGAGGTGAAGTTAAAGACTAAGAATGGCCTCCTAAGTCATACTGTTGATTTTAGTATTTGTCTTATGGGTGATTAAGAGGTGCAGAAGAATGGTATGGTCATATTTATGTTTTAGAAAGAAAACTGGCAACAGAATAGGGAACTGAGGCCAAGAAAACAGTTGGGTATAATTTGTTCCTGCCAGCTAAATGTAAAGCTTGCCTTCCATTGTTCGTTGATTCTGGAATAAGGTTAAGGCAGAGGAGGAAATAAAAAGAAAGAAGGAAAAGAAGAAAGTTAAAAGAGGAGGACAGAGAGAACTCTCTGGAGTAGTTTATATTCATCAATAGTAGGAGTGAGGAAGTGAAGCTTCTGTTCCTTTATCTTATACGGCTCTACGGCATCCCAAGCCCGGAAACAGGAACTACTTACTGGATACTGTCTCCTGGTTTTCTGACACCTTTCTCTATCTGTCCCTTATATCTGATCTTGTCAATAAATTTTGACTTTTTTTTTTCTACTTACGTGACTGTGCTGGGTCTTAGTTTCAGCACGCAGGATCTTTAGTCACAGCATGCAAACTCTTAGATGCAGCATGTGGGATCTAGTTCCTTGCCCAGGGATTGAACCTGGTCCTCCTGCATTGGAAGTGGGAGTCTTAGCCACCACACCACCAGGGAAGTCCCTAAATTTTAATTTGAAAAGAAACCTTTTTTATCATTCTTGCTGTCATTACCAACACTGGTTTCCAGTTAAAACCGTTAGCACCTAAATGAAATCCTGGAGGTCTTATTTTCCCTCTTCTTTTCGAATGCAGCCCATAGACAATCCTCCAAAAGCTCTGCTTTTATCATTACAAGTCCCGCTCACAAGCTTAATTTGGAAGTGTGTGTGTGTGTTAGTTGCTCAGTTGTGTCAGACTCTTTGCAACTCCATCGACTGCAGCCCACCAGGCCCCTCTGTCCATGGGATTCTCCAGGCAAGAACACTGGAGTGAATTGCCATTTCCTTCTTCAAAAGAACTACAGAAAGAAAGTGAAGTCGCTCAGTCATGTCTGACCCTTTGCAACCCCATGGACTGTAGCCCACCAGGGTCCTCCATCCATGGAATTTCCTAGGCAAGAGTACTGGAGTGGGTTGCCAGTAAGAATGAAAGTCAAATTCTCAAAATAAACTTTAAGACTCCTTCCTACTTACCATATGATTACTCTTCATTTCCTGCCTTTGGTCATAGTTTTTCTCCCATAAATTCCTTTGGAATCTTCACTCCTTCCTCTATACGTATCAGAATCCTTTTAACCCTTCAAATTATTCAAAGTTCAGCTCAAACTATTTTTTTTACACTCTTTTTGGTGGGTAAGGAAAAGCTACACTTTTGTTTTGTACCAAGGTATGAAACTTCACTGTGAAAGTCCTCATTTCTTTACATATGTTATTAACCTGAATGTTTGGCAAGTTCTCAAAAATAGTTCAACAGTCTGATAACCCAAAAATGTGAATGTTATTTAGTTCAATTTGACCCATATCTACTGTATACCTACTTTGTATAAAGGATTTAGTTAACCATTCTCAGAATGTCAGTGCTACAGGATAAATATGTCAAATGGCTGCTCTCGAGGAGAACAGATTTACTCATTAGAGGATTATTTCCACTTCATCTATATGATTAGTAATTTGTAATTTTTCAAATAAGATTCTCTCCTTTCATTGAGTTCGTGAGTACTATAAGTAGATGAAATTGTGATGGAAGTTAGTGTGTTTAAATGGCACACATTTCACCTTTCACAGCAAGAATTCAGTCTCAGTAGACATAGAAATGCAATCTAATCTTCAATGTTAGACTATGTATTTAATTTTGATTGATTATATTGTTAATTATTCCATATGTCTTAGTGTACTTGGGGTGCTTCCCCCGTGGCTTAGTGGTAAAGAATCTGCCTGCAGTGCAGAAGACATAGGAGATGTAGGTTTGATCCCTGGGTCAGGAAGATCCCCTGGAGGAGGAAATGGCAACCCACTCCAGTATTCTTGCCTGGAGAATCCCATGGATGGAGGCGCCTGGCAGGCTACAGTCCTTGAAGTTACAAAGAGTCAGACACGGCTGAGCAACTACACATTAGTATATTTAGACTGCTATACCACAGAATGGGTAGATGGTAAACAATAGAATTTTATTTCTCACAGTCCTGGAGGGTGGAAGTCCAAGATCAGGGTCCCAGCATTGTTGGGATCCTCTTCCAGGTTCAGGCTGCCAGCTTCTCACTGTGTTTTCACAAGATAGGAGTAAGGGAATTCTCTTGAACCTCTTGGGCATGAATCACATAATCTCATTTGTGAGGGGTTCTGTGCTCATTACATCCCAAAGGTCCCACCTCCTAATACCATCACATTGGGGATTAGGATGTCAACATAAATACTGGAGGGAAACATAAACATTCAGGCCATGGTACCACATATATTAGAACAACTGCCTTCCTCAGCAGCTAGAAGTTTGGGAAACTATAGTGCATCCTTTTTCCACACCATCCTTATACAAGTATCTGTACTGTTTTAAGATTTTTCTGCTAGTAGTTTTAAAGGAAAGCAAAAGTAATCTCTTTCAATTATTTCACCTGACAGGAAAATTTAACAAATGAATTACGAACAGGGATAGTTAGACATGGGGTGCCTAAAGGGGACTGTCTGTAAGGAGGCAGGCAAGCCTGATAAAAATTTAAGACTAAATGTATAGTCATGTTACCCCTGACATTTACACCAAGAACCATTGGCCTCTAGTACTTTAAGCATAAATTATAAGGAAACCGGTTGAAAGAAATCAATTCCATTAGACAGGAAACACAGCTTTCCAAATTATGTGAATTTTATCCCAGAGGCACTTGAATATCACAGGGAAAAATAAAAGATTAAGCCTCACAAGAAAGTAAAAGTACCCTATGTTATAATCTTTGGCCAATACGTTCTAATTCTTCTTTTTCATATCTTTAAATACAGAATCCCCTTCACCTCCAACTGAGTTTAGAAAATTCATTAAGTTCTGATGCTGATGTCACTGTCTCAATCCTGACCATGAACAACTGGTACAATTTTAGCTTGTTGCTGTGCCAGGAAGACTGGAACATCACCGACTTCCTCCTCCTTACCCAGAATAATTCCAAGTTCCACCTGGGCTCTATCATCAACATCACCATCAACCTCTCCTCCACTGAGGACCTCTTGAGTTTCCTGCAGGTCCAGCTGGAGAGCATTAAGAACAGTACACCCACAATGGTGATGTTTGGCTGCGACATGGCAAGTATCCGGCGGATTTTCGAAATTACCACCCAGTTTGGGGTAATGCTCCCTGAACTTCATTGGGTACTGGGGGATTCCCAGAATGTTGAGAAACTGAGGACAGAAGGTCTGCCCTTAGGGCTGATTGCTCATGGAAAAACAACACAGTCTGTCTTTGAGTACTATGTACAAGATGCCATGGAATTGGTCGCAAGAGCTGTAGCCACAGCCACCATGATCCAGCCAGAACTTGCTCTCATTCCCAGCACAATGAACTGCATGGATGTGGAAACTGCAAATCTCACGTCAGGACAATATTTATCAAGGTAGGATGCAAGGCCTGGGTTATATCCCCATTCATAGGACTGTGATAGGAAGTAAAATATTCCTGTAGTGGGGAACACTCAATCCTGTTTTTAAGTCCGTGGCTTAGTGCCATACTAGTTGTGTGTTCTTGGCAAGTTTTTTTTAAAAAACTCTGAGTCTCCGTTTTCTAATTAGTAAACTAAGATAATATTGAATGTAGCTTAATATGATAAAGAGACCACAAAATTATATACAAGAAGTTCCTAACACTGTGCTCAGCTCGTAGTAAATGCACAACAAATGTTTCCATCCCTACTCAATCTTTCCTGTATCAACAGACTTGGACAAATCTCTCTAAATCTTTTCAGAGAAAAAAAATTTAGTCAAGGAGGAGATAGACTTTTCTCTCTACTCCCAGGTTATGATGCATTAGAGAGAATAGAGAAGTGGTTAAAGACATAGACCCTGGAGCCAGACTCTCTGAGATTGAATTTTAGCTCTGTGACCTACTATTTGCATGACTTGGTCAAGTGATTTAACTTCTCTGAGCCTTAGTTTCCTATGTCCTATACCCACTGATGTAAAAAGGATTTAATAATAGATCCTACTAGCCATGGAGGGGAGAAGGCAATGGCAACCCACTCCAGTACTCTTGCCTGGAAAATCCAACGGATGGAGGAGCCTGGTAGGCTACAGTCCATGGGGTCGCTAGGAGTCAGACACAACTGAGCGACTTCACTTTTGCTTTTCACTTTCATGCATTGGAGAAGGAAATGGCAACCCACTCCAGTGTTCTTGCCTGGAGAATCCCAGGGACAGGGGAGCCTGGTGGGCTGCAGTCTATGGGGTCACACAGAGTTAGACACGACTGAAGCGACTTAGCAGCAGCAGCAGCAGCCATGAAGGAGTTGTGGTGGATAGACAGTTGATGATAAATAAAAAGATAGATAGATAGACAGAACTAAGTTCTATAAGAGTAAAGTATGTGCATATATAATTTTATGTTATATATATGTGTATATATTTATATATGTGTGTGTGTATATATATATGTGTGTGTGTATATATATATATACACTTTTTTAAATTAGCCACCTTTCTTTGCAGTTCCTCAATTTGATTCAGAAGCTAGAATGAAAAAGCCTGTTTAAGTTAAAGAATAATCCATCCTATAGACATGGTTTTCGTGATCCCCAGAAAAAGAAGTCCTTAAAGGGTATTTTACAAGGACCTAGAATTTTTTCAGAAAAAGACCACCTATAGTCAGACAGGTCAAATGAGAGGATTATTGCTGTTTCAGAAGTGAAGGTTTAGCTATAGTCTGATCCCATTTTCAGGAAGTCTTCTTGAAACAGGATCATCTGACTATGTTGAAGAGCCCAAGGCAATCTCACAGTGTCTTGCCTTTTAAAAGACATGAACACTTGAGGAAAGGTCAGAAGGTCACAAGCATTTTACATTTAATTTCACATTAAGCATCTCCTATGTGCAAAGCAACATGCTAAATGTCATATATGTGGCAAAGTTTAAGCACAGTCTAGCTTTCCTGGTTGCTCAGTCAGCAAAGAGTCTGCCTGCAATTCGGGAGACTTGGGTTCAATCCCTGGGTTTGGAAGATCCCCTGGAGAAGGAAATGGCAACCCAATCCAGTATTCTGGCTTGGAGAATCCCATGGACAGAGGAGCCTGGTGGGCTACAGTCCACAGGGTCACAAAGAGTCAGACATTACTGAGTGACTAACACTTTCACTTTCACCCTAAAGAAGGTTGTTAATAAAATAATTTAAAATTAACTTATTAGGAATCTATTAATGATAAAACTAAATGTTCTATCATCATCTGAACTCTCCACTTTTCCTATAATATATTTGAATTGCCTCAATATTAAAGTCTATGCGTGTTTTATTTTATAACCACTATCCAGATTTAATCTACTGTTTTGGAACTAGCATGTAATTGAGACTCAAGATTTTATCTCAGATAAGAAACATCCTCCTTCATAACAAAAACACAAGCAAGTCTTTAGCTATAATTTCAAATAATCATTATTTTGGAAGGACAATCTTAAACAGTAGATAGAAAATCCACTTGTGAAAACTATATTATTATTTAATGTCTTTCTGTCTCATATAAAATGGAGAGCACAAGAAAAGTAATTCTGTTGGGAGCCTAAAAATGTTTAGAAGCTACAGAGAGAAATATTTGTTAACTTCAGTTGTATACATATCAGGGGTTCATTTTATCAAGATAAAATTGATCTTTCTGGCTCCTCAAATTTTAGTTTATCCAATGGCACTTTGTACATGAAATTATGTGATGGTACTTAGCCCATTCCATCAGCATTATTTGTCTATGTGTCTGATTTCTGAACTAAAATATAAATTCTATTAAATGGAGACACTATTATTCAATCTAGTTTAATGCCTAGTGTATAGAAGCTACCTAATAGACATTTACTGAAACAAACATAGAAGAAGAAATGGAGATTTTATATTTACACCCTACATAATCTGTTGCTCTAGAAGAATAATGAGTGGTTAATAGATAAATAGAATTTTGTCTAAACTAAAAGCAGAGTTTTTAAACTTACCTAGATACCATCTGGTTTTTTTCTTTTCTTTTCTTTCTTTTCTTTTTTTTAATAGAATGTTTAGGTTAGTGAATAACCTCTGACCTTGTGGCTATTTCCACATGTTTATTCCACAGACTTTGAAAATTGTAAAAGAAGACTGTGAGGTTAGGGAGCCTGGTAGCAATTCACAGTGTATATGGGTCAGCAACAATATTTTCATCTCCATGGATGTGTTTGAGAATGAACTCAAAGAACTTCAGGAAATATCCTTAGAACCTCTTAAACTCCATAAGGAACAGAGTCAAAGAAAAAGTTTCAAAATGCTCAGGAAAGGGTCAAGGGAAGTGGGCAAAGCCCTGGAAGGAGTCTTTATAATGAATAACTGAAAAGCTGCCTTAAGCTGTAAAACATCTGTGGATTTTTCATCATCCTTATTTATTTTGTTGAATATAGTCTTTTGGAAAGTTCGTTATTCTCAGTCCATAAGTCACATCTGCATACAGTAATTTTCTTAATTGTTCCTAAATTTTGTGAGGCTGACCCTACTTCCTCACTGCATAATGAAAGTCACGAACATAATGAGCCATGAATAGCAAGTGCCAGAGTTATGCAAGCTTTCATTTCTCACACAGTCATTTTCAGTTTAGGCTGACAGAATTGTTAACATTTTAAAATGTTAATGAAATCACCAAAAACATGACTTTTTCAGCATAGGCCTTTAGACTAGGAAAAAATCATTTCTCATGGCAGACTATATAGACATAATTACAGGTAAAAGGGATTTGATCCTTCCCAGGTCCCCACATGCCAGAGCAAACATCCATCATCACTAAATGTAGACAAAAACCACTTGGGGACCAAGTTCATAGTGTTATCTTTAGCAATTTATTTGCAAGTTGTTTTTATTAAATGTAAATCACTTTGAAGCAATAGTATCTGATGTATTGTTTGGCAATAACTTCATCAACACATATGCAATACATGTGTGAAAGTGAAGTCACTCAGTCGTGTCTGACTCTTTGCGACCCCAATGACTGTAGCCTACCAGGTTCCTCTGTCCATGGAATTATCCAGGCAAGAATAATGGAGTGGGTTGCCATTTCCTTCTCCAGGAGATCTTCCCAACCCAGGGATTGAACCCCGGTCTCCCGCATTGTAGGCAGACGCTTCACCATCTGAGCCACCAGGGAAGTCAGTGATTATTTGTTGAGCTAGGGTGAGGCAGACAAAATAAAGGGCTGCATCCTGCCATTTTGGAGTATACAGCCTAGTGCATGAGGTTATAAAGTAAGTAAATGTATAAAACAAAGGGATCTGTGATTGTTAAAAATAGAAACATATTCAGATACACAGGGAGGAAATAATGAACTCTTCTCAGAGAGTTAATGATGAGGAAGAAATACTGGAATTGGATCTTGATAAAAGAATAGAAGTATTCTGGTTTGCAGCAGACTCACAGGCACAGAAAATGGCATTGCAAATTCATGGAGATCTGAAGAAATTTAGTACAGTTGGCACATCCATTGCCTATGAAAAGAATCTGACATGATTCTGGAAAAGTTGTTAAATTGATAGCATGCCACATGGGACTTTTATGCTAAGGAGTCTGCATTTTATATGCATACTGGATGTCACTTGAAAGCCAGAACATTAGCCATGACATATTTATAAAATCATCATTTTGTAACAAATTAACCAAAGTATCATAGCATAAAAGCCTTACAAGTAATTCTTAAAAAACCATAAAGATATAAAAATTGTTTTTATTTCTCAAAATTGGTTTTAGCTTTGCCCACATTTACTCTCTTATCTCATTCTAAACACCAGTCTCATGAAAATGAAGAGGAATTGAAGGACTTGCCTGCTGTTCCTAGAATTAGGATTTGCTCATGCTTATCTGAAGGCCCTGGGTGGTAATGAATCTATCTTCCCAGAGAAAGATCCCCTTGAGTCACTCATAACCTGGTCAAAGGGAGTTAGCCTTCCTTTAATAATTCCAAGAGCCTAGACATGGATTGATACCTTGTTCCCCTTGGCATAAGAAGTCCCTGACTCTTTAGTTAATTAATCATCCTGATAGCTATTCTAACTTCTCAGCAGGCTATGGAATCTTATCTTTCTTCTTTGAATAGCTTCTGCAGTTCAGTTCTGTATCAAGTGATTAATTCATTTGTTCATCCACAAGCATATATTGAAGCTTACTAATATTAGGCTAGGACCTTGGCTAATGCTGGAGACACAAAGAATAGAAAATAGTGGCCCTGCTTCCAGGAAGCTTACAACCCCCTTCTATCATTCTTTTACCAAGAGACAATGTGCTCCTCCACTTATCCATGTTTTTTATCCATTTTCTTTGACTTAGCTGTTTGGTGGTTGTTATTGTTGTCTAGTCACTAAGTCATGTCCAACTCTTTTGCAACTCTGTGTACTATAGCCTGCCAGGCTCCTCTGTCCATGGGATTTCCCAGGCAAGAATACTGGAGTGGTTTGCCATTTCCGTCTCCAGGGAATCTTCCTGACCCAAGGATTGAACCCACATCTCCTGATTGGCATCACTGACTGAATGGATATGAGTTTGAGCACACTCCAGGAGATAGTGAAGGACAGGGAAGGCTGGCATGCTGCAGTCTATGCGGTTGCAAAGAGTTGGACATGACTTCATGACTGAACAATTCTTTACCACAAAGCCGCCAGGAAATTCTTTACCACAGAGCCACCAGGAAAGCCAGCTATTTGGTTATCATTCCTCACTGAGACCACACTCATTCTACTAGTGATTATCTTCCTATACTAGCTGGCATTGTTATGCACCTCCTCAGTTGTCCTTGAAAAATGGTTCTGTGTGCTAAAGAGACTTTCCCTCCCAGGCTATGCTCATCTTTATTCTTATATGTTCAAGTAGTACCAAGATTCGTTGGCCTTTCACTAATTGTAAATGTTGATTTATTTAGTGATTCTGCATGTATTAATCAGATTGTATTATGTGTTAAGTATTACAAGGCACTAGGAAGCTTCAGAAAAGAAGACTAAAACAAAATACCCATTCAAAAGTCCCAAAGTATAAACTGATGATGGTCTCCATCTCATTACTGGATAGTAGAAGGGTTCCAGAAAAACTTGAGCTGGCATGATATAATTCTAATTTAGGGTATTCCTCTTCACCTTTATAATAGTTTACTGGCATTATGACCCTGGCAAAGCTATTTAATCTCTGGAAATCCTGACTTCCTTAATTATAAGGAATTCTTACATTGAAAAGTTAAGTGGTATGCCTAAGGTCATTCAGTTAGTACTTTATAGGGGAAGATTTAAACTGTCTAAATCTAAGTTCCAGCCTTTTTCATAATTAATATTAACTTTCCTTAATTGTGATCCCATTACCTTATAATTCATATTCTTTCAGACAAAAGCTATATAAATCAGGATGTGTGGTTACTCATGTATAAATGTTCCTTTACTGAGGACCTCTATAGACTCAAACTAGTTAGCCTGTGTGTTTGAACATGTCCTCAAAAGAAATGCAGTTGCATTGAACCGGGAAGCCAGGGGCTGGATGATGTTAACACTGATTCCTTGGGTCCCCAGGGAGAACCCATTGCTGTGGGTGACCTGCTGTGTCCAGCTGGTACTCCCAACTTGACTTCCTCTGCAAGACTAACAGGGAGTCAGTACTTCCTGAAAACATGTGCTTTGGTGAATCCTGAGGACCAACAGTTAAGGTCTGTTTCCAGTAGGAACTCCTGTCACTGAACTAATTTGGCTAAATCCATTGAATTTGCCCCTCCCTCTGTGTCACTTAAGTCATGGCAAGAGCTGAGTCTAAAATTTTCTCTAAGTCATGAGGGCCTCAAATATAAGGAACAGTGAAAGATATATATTCCCTCAAGGCCCTGTTTTGAAGAATACAGCTTAAATTTGCTTAATCTAGCTTCCTGCAGGTTTTAAACTGGAAATTTCCCAAATTAGGAGAGCTTCCAGTGGAAATTGTGATCATATTCTTTGTTGAGTTTTTACTTTGTATGCATCTACTATAAAATTTGGAAATATGTCAAAAAAAAAAAAAAAAAGAGGGCAGTGTTGCAGGGCTTCCCAGGTATCTCAGTGGTAAAGAATCCGCCTGCCATTGCAGAAAATGCAGGAGAAACAGGTTCAATCCCTGGGTCAGAAAGATCTTCTGGAGTAAGAAATGGCAACCCACTCCAGTATTCTTGCCTGGAAAATTCCATGGACAGAGGAGCCTGGCGGGCTGCAGTCAACGGGGTCACAAAGAGTCGGACCCAAAAGCAACTGAGCACACTCACATTGAAGTTGTACTCTGAATTCCAGATCTTTACCAGGGCAACTTCCAACTCTAGTCCCTGTGAACTTCAGATGGGTTCTCAACTGATAAATACTATGCAGTGTCACAGGGCTATGCTAAGGGAAGAGATATTAGCACAGGGACTAGTGCTGGAACCAGATCTAGAAAACTGGAAGGAATTAAGATGGGATATTACACAAAGCAATGAGGAGTCATCTAAGGGTTGGGCATAGGCCATAATTATGGAGAAGAGTCAAGGTTTATATCAAAAAATGAAGGGAAAGGAAAACAACCTAAGAGTATGGAATAGATCCAACTACCACGTAGGAGAAAAACACAGAAAGAGAAAAGTACCAGCTTGCCAGTTGTGCCACATGAAAGCAGGAAAACAGAGCACTATGTCTATGTGTCTAATTCTTTTGACATAGTGATACCATCACATCACACACGCATAGCCCAAGAGGTATACTAAAACATGACTCAAGCATAGATTCGCATTTTTCTCCTCTTGGGAAAAAAGTCAAGAAGGATAAAGGCTCTACTTCTCCTCTAAGGTTTTGCTTTTTGGAAAAACAGACCCCAGGGGTTTATGTATACTTATGTGTATGTAGATTTAGCAGGTTATTAAATTGCTATTTTTATTAGCTGATGGAAATCTATTTTAAAAGATGAGTTTTGTAAGCTATTTTAAATAAGAATGTAATCAATGATTATAGTATGTAGGGCCCTCTGCTTTAAAGATTGAAATTTAGTAATTTCCAATTTTTATTAAATTCCTTATCATCAGAGAGGTTTCTCATAGAATTTATTTCTATTTTTGATCCTCTCTATTGTTCAGGGGGAAATGTGTTGGAATTTCAATGTTCTGAATAATCTATAAACTACAAATATAAATACTTCCTGGCTGATTGAGCCCCATTCTTCTGGCAAGTGAAGAAGTGCTCTTGAAGAGACACATGTCTGACTTGAGCAGAAGACATGTGTTTAATTGCATTTGCCCCACAAGCATCTCTGAGCACTTACTCTGGCCAGGCAATGTGTTGTGCCCAAGATCCAAGGTGACTCAGTGTCATAGACTGTTAGATGAACACGGAAGTCTCTTTCAGCTGGACAGCGTGCAATGTTACAATGCAGAGCAGTGGGAAAGGGAGGATGTCTCCATTTCCCTCAGCAACTGTATGGAAGAGACTGCTCTCAGAATGTGGAGAATGTCAAAATCCATGCCTTCAAGGATCTTACAGTCTAAAACCTCAATGACTGAATTAATCAGCTGCTAAATATTTACACATTAGGGTATTAAGGAGGATTCCAGAGGACAGTTAAGGAGTCATTTTACAAGTAGCTCAGAAAAATCATCTACATTTAATGTTTAATGCCCCACATATAGAGAACAAAAGCAAAGCGATATGCTCTGACAGAATTGGACCAAGGGTAAGCTCCGTGGCTAAGATGGCAAATTCATGTTATTGTAACATAGAGGCAGAGACAGATAGCACAGGGGTCTCATTAAGTGAGAGAGGCCACAAAGTAAAAGCTGAACTTAGTAGCTGGCCTTACAAATTGACAAAGATTCTCAAGGGCAATTAAAAATAAGGAAGAGATGGTGAAAGTGATGTTGAAAAATAAAGGGAAGTAAATAGATAGGTTTCAGAGGTGGGAGGGAGCCTAGCATGGCAACAATAACAACAAAAACAGTTAAATTAACTAATGGTGGTCAAGAGCTGATTTAAGACATGATTTCTTTCCTAACAGGATGGAATAGTGATATTTCCTTCATACAAAGCCCACCAAAAGGGAGAGGTGAAGAAGATAAAGAGGGGGGAAGACAAAGTTCAGAAAAATTAAGTAGAGAAAGAACATTAAAGGAAAAGGAGAGAATCATAGATAAACCCACATACTGGAAACTATAAGAATACTGGGGGAAAGGGAAATAGTCTAGAACCTGCAGAAGAGAGTCACAATGAGAGTAATTTAGGGAATAAAAGGCATTATGAAAAAGTCTAAGAATTAAGAAAAACTACACACATGGATTAAAGTACAAATATAGACTATGCATGGCTAATAATTCATACAACATGAGGTCTACAGAGGTTGTAAAAAAAATCAGTTTTTTAAAAGACATAAGACTATCCAAAGAGCATATACTTCAGGGGCTCTTCAGTGATAAAGAGCAGGGAGAAAACTATATTAATTGTGAACCTGTGACAAGTGCAAAATGTAGAATTTAGGATGATTTTTTGATTGGAAGATTCATTGCATGAGTGTAGATAAGAATAACATGAAGAAAAGATGGGATTTCTGAACATCAATGGATCTCTTCCCAACTCTTCTCCACTCCTTCCAGAAAAAGAAGAAAGGGAAATTTTAAAAATACTCCTTTGACTTGTTCTAAAAGAGCTTTATTGAGTTTTTTTCTGCTATGCTCAATAGATCTGGAACTAAATTTAAAATAATCAAAAAATATATATTTAGAGTCAGTGCATAAGAGCAAGGAAACCTGATAAAAATTAGGTGATGCTGATGCAAAGGGAGCTAGGGAGAATATCACTAGCATTAATGTAGCCAAATACTTCTAATCAGGCAAAGCAAAATATCAAAATTATGTTCTTACAGGCTAAAAAAATGATAGAGTTTTATGGAGGAAAAACAAATCTCTCATTCCTCTGGGAGAAAATATTAAACATGATGAGATGATCATGAGAAAGGAAATTTAGCTCATTTTTCAAGATATAAGAAAATAAGAGGATACAGAGATTTTAATGATACAAAGAAAGTTCCCAAAGGGAAAAATAAATTTTAAGGCTTTACAGAGCAAAACAGATATTCCTAGATACAGACATGATTAATGGAAGGCAACTCTAATGGGAGGATAAAGATAAGAGGACAATTTTAAAGGAAATGAAAAACAAATGAGACACAGACATGCAAAGAGACAAGTTGATGTGTGAAAAAAAAGAACAAATAGAAATAAACATATGACTTATATTCAACTGGGTTTGGAAGGAGACACATAAGGATGATGATACATTCGGGCAACACGAAGTTATTTTCATACGTCTTCAAAATGAAGGCTGCAAACAGCAGGATAGTTGATAGAACTAGTTCAAGACAAGAAAAGTTACAAATTTACAATGAATATAAAAAATAAGATTAAGGAAATTTTCAGTTCAGTTCAGTTGCTCAGTCATGTCCAACTCTTTGTGACCCCATGGACTGCAGCACACGAGGCTTCCCTGTCCATCACAACTCCTGGAGTTTACTCAAACACATGTCCATTGAGTCAGTGATGCCATCCAACCATCTCATCCTCTGTCGTCCCCTTCTCCTCCAGCCTTCAATCTTTCCCAGCATCAGGGTCTTTTCAAATGAGTCAGTTCTTCACATCAGGTGGCCAAGGAAATGCTGCAGGGGGCAACAAGTCCTAAAATCTTTAAGAACATGGCAGCATTATTTGTAGTGAGAGATTTTTATTTATCTTTAGTAAGTTTTAGAGCAAGTTTTTAAAAAGTAAAAATAATACATGAATAGTTAATCCAATAAATTGATAAATATTGCAGTTAATATTCTATTATTAAAGAATATATGAACATAAATATTTCCTCATCCAAAAAAGTAGAAAAGAGAGAGGTGGGAGGAGATCTAGAAAGAAGGAATTAACAAAACAAAAACCCAAACTAATTGAGGAAAAATCTTAAGATTAGTATAATGATGTTCTATGCAGTTCTGTAGCAACAAATTCCTAGCAAAATATCATTTGCCAAAATGAACCCAGAGAAATGGAAAGTTTAATAGAAGAGATTGAAAAAATGATTGAAAAATTGCAGTTTTTTAGAAAGCGCCAGGTCCAGATAGTTTCACAACTTACTCTTGCAAACTCAAGTGGGAAAACAAAACACTAAACATTTTAGTTGAAATTGATCTAATACATTTCTCTTGAAAGTTATTTGCTTTCTGCATTTTTTAAGAGTACCTCTGGTCTCATTTTGAAAGTAATACAATAAAACTTCTCTCAAATGAATTATAAGGGGGAGAGTATAATGAGTTCTATAATTTACTTTTTAAATGCCCTAAATGAGTTAAAGCAATCAAGGGAGAACTTCCACAAACTCTCTTGTCCTCATCCACCCACCTATTTGCCTCAGGGTTCTGTATTTTCTCTGCCTTCTCCCATGTCCATGCACCTTATCACAGCAAAGAGCATCACCCCCTCTTGCACCTTAGAGTACATCCTTTTTGCCCCTCAAGGGAACTGTCCCAGGAATTCTCTCTCTTCTATCCTACATCAACAATCTTTCTATTTTTTTAATTAGCTTTATTTACTTGTTCATTTTTGGCTGTGCTGGGTCTTTGTTGCTGTGCAAACTCAGTAGTTGTGGCTCCTGGGCTCCAGAGCACATGCTCAGCTATTGGGGCGCAGGGGTTTAGTTGCTCTGTGGCATGTGGGGTCTTCCTAGATCAGGAATCAAACTCTTTACCAATATTTATCAAAGATTCTTTACCATTGAGCCACCAGTGGTAAAAATTGGGAAGCCCCAATTTTTCTATTTTTACTAGATCATTGTTATCAGCTTAAAATCCTGCACACACACACACACACACACACACACACACACACACACATATATATACACACACACACACACATATATAATATTTATGCATGTATGCTTGCTAGGTCGCTTCAGTCATGTCCGACTCTGTGACCCTCCAGACTGTAGCCCACCAAGCTCCTCTGTCCCTGGGATTCTCCAGGCAAGAATACTGGAGTTCGTTGCCATGCCCTCCTCCAGGGGATCTTCCCTACCCAGGGATCAAACCTGCTTCTCCTGTGGCTCCTGCATTGCAGGCAGATTCTTTACCGCTGAGCCATGGGGGAAGCTCATAATATTTAGATATTTGCTTAATTTTTCCTCTCCACCACTATTCTATTTTTCTCCTCTTTATAGCGTAACTCTCTAAAGATTTATCTCCAGTTTCTCCTTTTCCATTTTCCCTTGAAGCAGTAGGCTCCAACACTCCACTGAAATTACTCTCATGAAGTCACTGGTGACCTACATGTTTCTAAAGCCAATGGTCAGTTCTCAGTCCTCACTGCATTTGAGCTGTTAGAAGCATTTGACACAGATGATCAGTGTCCCCTGATTAAAATATCTCTTTTACTTGACTTCTAGAACACCACACAGCCTGCTTTACGTCTCTGGTTACTTCTTGGTTTCCTTTGCTAGTTCTTTCTAACCTGCACCACCTCCAAAAGCCCTGGACTTATTCCTTGGGCTTCTCATCTACAATTACTGTTGTGATCTCAAATACTGTTTATAGAGTTTTGGCTCGCACATTGTATATCCAGTTCAGACCTCCTTCCTAAACTCCAGAATTCTCCACCTACTTACTTAGCAACTCCGTTTGGATGTCTATAAACTATCTCAAACTTAACATTAGCGCACGAATTCCTGGTGGTTCTCACCCACCTCACAACCTGATTCTTCTACAGTTTTCTTTATTACAATTAATGGCAACTCAACATTCCAATTTCTCAGGGCAAAAACCTTGGTGTCATCCTTACGCTTCCTTTTCCTAGCAACTATGTCTGAGCCTTCAGCAAATCCTATCAGTTGTAGCTTCACAATTTATCAAGATCCAACTAATTTTTCTCACCTCTATTGCTACTACCTCAGCTTAAACCATCATCAACTTTTGTCTGATATTTGAAACAGCTCCCTAACTGCTCTTTCTGCTTCTGCCTTGGTCTCTCGGTAGTCCATTCTCAACACGACACTGCAACAAGCCTGTTAAAATGTAGGTCATATCACTTCTCTGCTCAAAACCCACCAGTGGCTTTCCATCTCACATAGAGAAGAAACAAAGGTCCTTGCAGTGACCTTCAAGATCCTATTTCCCCACCCCCCACTCCCCATAAGTTTCCTCTGAGCTCATCTTTAACTCCTCTGTTCCTCGGTCCCTTAGCTCTTCCTCAAACATACCAGACGCAGTCCCTCTCAAGGACATTGGACTCCTTGCTCCCTATATAGGAATGGTCTTTACCCGGAGAGCCTCTTGGTCAGCTTATTCCCTTTACACAAATATCACCTTCTCCTGGACTCCCTAACCTGCAATTCCACACTACCACCAGCCCTGACACATCTTACATCCTTACTCTGCTCTTTTTGCTTCTGCACATAGCACTAATATCCCACTCATATTCCCCATTTATAATATTTATCCTGTCCCCTCAATAGAATAGAAGCTACACAGATCATTATTCCTTTGTTCACTACTATATCTCTTAGAACCTAAAGCAGTGCCTGGCAAAATGAGTGAATAAATGATTGATTTGCTATGTGTTATTTTGTTAGCATCTTTGTTCATTTGTTTTAATAAGAAAATCTTTTAATTAGTAGGTCAAGTTTTGTATGCAAATGTGGCTTCTAAAAGCTCTTAAATACATTAAACACTGATCTTGCTTATATTTGTGAACTGTCTCAAAAACATTTTTTACACACTTTGAAGAGTTCAGATTTTATCTCAACGCCTACTCAAATAAACACATGTTCTTAATTAGTGACATAGTTGGGAACTTTTACCGAAGTAACAAGTTACCTCCATGCAGATTAACCAGTGAGCTTTATTCTTTCAAGCAGAATGATACCTTGAGAGATCTGCTGATGAAAAATATATATATATGTATACCTGAAATGCTTTGTTAAATACTCACTATGCACCAGATTCTCACTCATGGAGTGAGATCAAGACTCTTATTATACCATGGCAAAGATATTGTATTAATCTTCTAAGTGGTCTCCTGATCACTATCTCTTCCTTCCTGTGTACACATTGTGCCTACTTCCCGAGGAGTATTATCAGTGCAGACTTATGGTTATATCATTGCTCTACTTCAATACCTTCATGGCTCCCCTTTTCCTGTTAAATAAAATCCAGTCTCGTAAAATGGACATGCAAAATGTCTACAGTCCAGTTGCAACCTGAATATGTTTCTATTCTGCTCTCCAATAAGATTGTTGTAGTTACCATTCTTGTTAAATTTCCCACCTCCTTACCTTCCCTCATAATACTTGAACTGGAAGATCTATTGAGAATTAATAGCTAGACTGGAGGGGTAGTATGATCAGCACAGAATGTAGCAGTATTATTGGTACCTGTGATCCAGGTTCTAAATTATTATTAGAGGAATTTGATATTACATTTCTAGGAGTATTATTTGTACCTCTGATCCAGGTTCTAAATTACTATTAGAGGAATTTGATATTACATCTCTCTTTTTCCCCCACAGTGCTCTATGGGCTTACATTTACCTGATACACAACCAAATACTCCAGGTCTTATTTGTATGACCTTCCAACAAGCCAAGTTTTATATATCCTTAGTATAGTTTGTGAATTAAATGCAACCTTGTACATTTGACCCTCTTAAAATCACTACTTTTCTCTTGGAAACTATAATACCTCCTGATTATGCCATTTTCTCCACTTCTGTTATAACTTAGCCCTTGTCACCTTAAGCCCCTTGTGAAATAAGCAGAGAGAGAGGAAGAGAGGAAGTCAGGGGAGGAAAGAAGAAGCATTATTCCTCACATCTGAAACTGTTCTCAGCCCGCTTCTCCTTCCAAACTGTTTCCCACTTAGCTAGCAAGAAAACAAGATCTTTCTAAAATCAAATCTGATGGTCCTATCCCTCCCCAGAAAAATTCTCTCAATGGCTGTTACATTCATCATAATCTAAGTCCTTTTGTACTTCATTTCCCACCCTCATCTCCAGCCTTATTTCTCACCACTCATCATCAGGCAGCTTGCTCTCTCTGTCTCTGGCTTTTGCACACACATCTCCCTGGGCTGACAGCATCGGTCCCTAGCTTCTCTTCCTGCTTAACTATAATTCCTTCTTCAAGATTCAGCTCTCTAAGATTTCTTTCATGTTATCTCATATTTGCCTTTGAAATCTCTCATTATTACTTCAGTTAAATTGATAATTAAGTATTGTTTCACAATGACCACATCCTATTTAGTTAAATATTCAAATCTTTTAACATTTTTGACAACTTTCCCACATCAAATTCTAAATACAATCTCCTTACACATGAAAAAATACATACAATGTCAAAATCATATGATTGTTCCAATGATTGCTCCTATTTTTCTTTTAAAATATCATTTAACATGCATTTACATTTGATATTTCATGCAAAGGAGTGCCTGGAGCAGAAGAAGGGCAAATCATTGTTAATGTGCTCTGCAGCTTAGTGATGATGAGCTAAAAAGCATATCCTTTCTATACTTACATCTTTGCTTGTCTCTCTGCATATGTTGTTATTTGGTTATGTGGCTTTTCAAGATAAAGTATTTGTTTAAGTTTGGTTTCCTATATGCTATGAAATTGCACTGAACTCCAAAGTAGTGATTATTGGTGAGAATTATATAGCAAATGGCAGAACTGCCCTGAATCAATATTGTTGATTAGACAAAGTTTGTCTTCAGTGTATTTAGTATGCATATGAGATTCCTAGGGCTTCCCTGGTGACTTGGTGGTAGACGAATCTGCCTGCAATGTGGAAGACTCAGGTTCAATCCCTGGGTTGGGCAGATCCGCTAGAGAAGAAAGTGGCAACCCACACCAGTATTCTTGCCTGGAGAATCCCATGAACAGAGGAGCCTGGTGGGCTACAGTCCGTGGGGGTCACAAAGAGTTAGATATGACTGAGCAACTTAACACTTCACTTCACATGAGATTCCTAGCTTCATGGACTTCTGCCTCAGGAAGTAAAATTTCTTAAAATCCCCCACCCCCACGAAAAAAGACTCAGCTCTCATACCTCCTCCTCCGAGAAGTCTTTCTTGTCACCCCTACAGTGGAATTTTCAGGTGCCCTTGCTTTCTGTTCCAGTCAGTTCAGTCGCTCAATCATGTCCAACTCTTTGCGACCCCATGGACTGCAGCACACCAGGCCTCCCTGTCCATCACCAACTCCCAGAGCTTACTCAAACTCATGTCCATAGAGTCAGTGATGTCACCTAACGACCTCATCCTCTGTCTTCCCCTTCTCCTCCTGCCTTCAATCTTTCCCAGCATCAGGGTCTTTTCCAGTAAGTCAGTTCTTCCCATCAGGTGGCCAAAGTATTGGAGTTTCAGCTTCAGTCTGAAACTTCAGTCTTCAACTTCAGTCTGAAGCTTCAGTTCCGGCTTCAGTCCTTCCAATGAATATTCAGGACTGATTTTCCTTTAGGATTGACTGGTTTGATCTCCTTGCAGTCCAAGGGACTCTCAAGAGTCTTCTCCAAATGCCCCCCAATTCTGCCTCCATCAGGGTGCTCATTACACTGGTTTAGAATTGCCTGCTTGTTTTTCTCTCTCCCCATCATGAGACTTGGAGCTCCTTAAGAACAATGAGAGTGTCTTTCATCTTTACAACTCATACTAAGAACAGTACCTGGTGTATATTTGTATCAGTTTACCTTGCCAATAAAGTTATTCCTGATTTTCCTTTTTCTTGTTCATCCAAGAAGAGTCCAGGGAAAGATAAAAAGGAACATGGTAGAAATCAGTTTATGCAAAAGCAAGATTTCAACATTGTAATCTTTTAACTAATATATGAGTATTCAAATTTTGTTGCACATTGTCATTCCATTATAAAGAATACATGGTGAAGGTGATAATAACTAAAGCTATTAATGAGATTATTTTACTTTTTCTGTAAAACTGAAAATAAAATAGAAATAATCCATCATAAATGGGGATTCCCTGAGACCCAATTTCTTGGTGCCAATTCCATACTGAAACAAACACTGGAATTTTCCGGTCTGGGGAATGGAAGACATTTAGATCCTGATTGACATGTCTGTCTCAGTGACAGATGAATGCCTTAGAGACAATTAAGCCCTGTTCTTTAGTCATGGCCATGCCGAATCTTATTTAACATCGACAAAGAGGAATACATTTTACTGGAATGATGGAGTTAATCTCTGAAAGATTCCTGAAACCCTCTTTTCTGAGATAATTTAAGTATATATTTACTCAGTGATAGCTCTTTGTAGGTCCATCCAATTAAAAGTCTATAATCCTTAAGCCCCATATATTCTTAAAATAATGAAGAGTTTCTTTTTCTACAACTTTGCTTTCCTGATCACTAAATTGACCAAGTAAAATTAACCTATTTACTAATAACTATTTTATTCCCTAGGCTATCTCCGTGTGTGTGTGTGTATGTGTGTGTTAACAAATCTAATAGTAGATTGCTCATCAGAAACACAATTATAGTCATTCTTCTGTTCTACTACCTAGGTAATTATCGATTGATTAATCTGTATATTTTAATGATTTGGTTCTCTACTTCCCTAAAGAGGCAGAAAACTGTTTTAAAATGTAAGATAATGGAGACTTTTACTTGTTGCAAAATAGAATTCATTTTAAGTGGTAGAGTCCCACAAGGGAGTGCTAATGTGAATAATTACTATTATACACAATCTACCAAAATGAGCAGTTATATTGCTTTTAGTGATGGAAGGATCTTCAAAATGTGATTTACATTTATATCTTTAATGAAAATTAGTACATTCTTCACACTTTCTGATTCCTCTATGTTTCTTCTGTGGCAGTGTAACTTCCTACTACTGGTATTTGCATTTGTAAATTACAGAGTAATTTGTGGTAAACAATGGATTAATGTATTTTGCTAAGGACCTAGACTTGTATCATCCAGCTCTTCACAAAAATCTGCTATGTTACAGTCCACATTTCAATTTAATTTCTTTTAATTTGAAATGTGTCTTGAGTACCCTCTATGAGTTTATCATAATGCAATACTTTGTGTCTCCAACTGCAAAACTTCTATTAAAAGACTAGGAAAATGACTGGGGATGGCCTTGATTGAAAAAATTTAAAAGACATTAAATAATAGTTACCATATCTGGAACAATTGTTCTATGTCAAAAGGTATAGTATATACCACACGTGAATTATTTCTAACGCTTACAGTGGAAGTAATTTACAAATAAAAATGTAATTATTCCCCCTATTTTGCTGATGACAAAACTGAAGTTTAGAGTTCAGTAAATCGGTGTCCAAGGACAATGCTAGAAGGTGGGTGGACCAATATTCTAACACAGGTGTTTCTGATGTCAGACTGTGGGCTTTCCTTCTGACACAAGGCCATAATTAAGGGTACAAAGATGCCACAAGCATGTATGTGACCTTTTTTGTCTCTTCTTCCAAAACTCAAGAAAGACAGAGACTTTGACCAAGCATTTTTTTGCCTTTTCCATAGCAGAACATGTACTGACAATGCTTGGTTCACAGGGTTAGGAATCAGTATATCACTCAGCTGGTAATTTTCCTTTCTTTGACTTCTGGCAGAAGCTTTCTCTGGAGCCAGAGCCAATTGTTTTTCTCTAATGACTTAGAGGGAGGTTAGCCTGAGGCTGTCCTGGGAACTGCAAGTCTATTTATCATCTTTTTCTTTGTTCCATGGATCGTATCCAACATGCAGCTTTGACTGGCCTCATGGGGACAGACATGTTGATTATTTCCACTCTGAAAGGAGAAACACTGATAACAAGATTTGGCTATTTTCTAGAATTATGAATATAATGTTAAGCAATTATTAAAGTATATGCATACTTATTAAAACTTATTCCTTGCACCAAAGATATTTATTGAGCTGATTTATTTGCAGTTGAATGTGGTGGACAGTAGAAATGAGATATGTTAAAGGTGCTGAGAACTTCCATAGCTTGGAAAGTTGTGAGAATATAAAATTAACCATTTATAACAAATTAATTAACACACCCCTTAACTGGGAATAAAGATTTGGAGTAAGGCCATGAGTCAAACACCCAGTCCAGGTGTTAGAACATGAGGATGAGATTTCATTTGCTCAATGACATAGGACTCTTCTCCTAGGAAGATTCTAGTTTATTAATTCCTAAAGTAATTTAGGCAATGCCTTTTTTTAAAATAGTTTTTTTATTAAGACAGAGAAGCAAAGATGGGCACTGCTTCCTGACTTTGCCCTCACCCCTCTTCCTTACTTTCTGCCTTTACTCCTCTTTGCCAGGTTTCTAGCCAACACCACTTTCAGAGGCCTCAGTGGTTCCATCAAAGTGAAAGGTTCCACTATCATCAGCTCAGAAAACAACTTTTTCATCTGGAATCTGCAAAATGACCCCATGGGAAAGCCAATGTGGACACGCTTGGGCAGCTGGCAGAGGGGGAAGATTGTCATGGACTATGGAATATGGCCAGAGCAAGCCCAGAGGCACAAAACCCACTTTCAGCACCCAAGTAAGCTACACTTGCGAGTGGTTACACTGATAGAGCATCCATTTGTCTTCACAAGGGAGGTCGATGATGAAGGCTTGTGCCCTGCTGGCCAGCTCTGTCTAGACCCCATGACTAATGATTCTTCCATACTGGACAGCCTTTTTAGCAGCCTCCACAGCAGTAATGATACAGTGCCCATAACATTGAAGAAGTGCTGCTATGGATATTGCATTGATCTACTGGAAAAACTGGCAGAAGACATGAACTTTGACTTTGATCTCTATATTGTTGGGGATGGCAAATATGGAGCCTGGAAAAATGGGCACTGGACTGGGCTGGTGGGTGATCTCCTGAGTGGGTCAGCCCACTTGGCGGTCACTTCCTTCAGCATCAATACTGCACGAAGCCAGGTGATAGATTTCACCAGCCCTTTCTTCTCCACCAGCTTGGGCATCTTAGTGAGGACGCGAGACACAGCAGCTCCCATTGGAGCCTTCATGTGGCCACTCCACTGGACAATGTGGCTGGGGATTTTTGTGGCTCTGCACATCACTGCCATTTTCCTCACTCTCTATGAATGGAAGAGCCCCTTTGGCATGACTCCCAAGGGGCGGAATAGAAGTAAAGTTTTCTCCTTCTCTTCAGCCTTGAATGTCTGTTATGCTCTCTTGTTCGGTAGAACAGCAGCTATCAAACCCCCAAAATGCTGGACTGGAAGGTTTCTGATGAACCTTTGGGCCATTTTCTGTATGTTTTGCCTTTCAACATACACGGCGAATTTGGCTGCTGTCATGGTAGGTGAGAAGATCTATGAAGAGCTTTCTGGAATACATGACCCTAAGGTAATACTTCTTTTTACTCTAGATTTCCTTATTGTCCATTTTAACTCTGTATATTTTGTCTTATGCTGTAGTAGTTTATATGCTTTCATCTAACACAGAATATTCTCTGAACCATCTGTAGAGACTAATCCAAAAAGTCTGTTGCCGAATTGCACTAAATATTTCATTGCTTTATTAAATGAAACAAAAAGAGTGAGGGATGTTTTTAGGAGATTTTGTTCCAAAGAAAGTCTCATAGAAACATCTATTTGTGCAGTTTTTTACTTGTGTTAGTTAACCATCTGGCAGAATGGCTATCAGGGAATAGACTTACAAAGTATTTTCACCCAAAGTAAAACTTCAAAAACCGATTAATTACTTCTCTTGGGAATTATTGGAAATAAATAATAAGGTCCAAATTTAAATAGTAAAGAATCCTTTTTCACCATGAAAAACTGCAAAATGGAAAGAACTAACATTTTATCATAAGCACTCAAAGTCAGAAAGCTAAAATACTCAATACATATAGCCAAGGAGTACTAAGCTAACTGATCTGGCAAGATTAACTGGGAAGAGAGCATCCTTTTGGGTAAGAAAGGCTGATCACCTTAGGGTTGGAGGAGGATGTCAACAATCACATTATAATTTCCAAGAATATTCAAGAAAATCGTCTCTATTCTAGGCTACCTTTGATATTCTAGACATCTGACCCTATGAAGAAAGGAGGAGGGTAAGGGTTCAGGTAAGCAGGTAAAGCAGTGGTGATACTTGAGTAAAGATAGTCATGTCTGTTTGGTGACAAGACCTCTTTCAGTGACTACAAGTATGGCGAGCTTGGCCAACCCAGTGGGAGTGGAGAGGAGGGGGTTGTAAGGGCTCAAAACAATAAGTCAAGGGAGTACTACAGTCCCAGTGGGGAACAGAATGCAGATCCAGAGCAGACATGTATTCCAATCTGTAGAACCCATCTACCAGAGACTGGAGAAAGCTGTAATTCAGTGAATATATCCAGGACACACTGTGTTAAAGTATCTTGAACTAAGCTGAGCATTTCAAACTGTGAAACACCATCATGACTTTTCAAATATACCTTTTCACATCAAATATCATAATATTGAACCCTTTACCATATATTTTTATCAAACATTTAAAATTAATTGCACAGAGAATGAACAAATAGGACATTTACTATTTTTGTTAAATGATAAGGTGGTCCAGAGGGCTAGCGGCAGCTTTAGAGAATTCTCATAGTTTGGATTAGGATATATGGTCTGTTCTGCAAACAAATGAATGTGAGAAATTTGACCCATATGCTGAAAACCTCCTTAATACATGTGAACCTCATGAAAAGACTCAGCAAACAATGGATCATTGACTGGGCAATGAATTGCATTTGCTTCTTAATGTGCAGTCAGGACTTTAGGTTATCATCTGGAATTTAATGAACACAAATAAGTTCCATAGTATAAATACATGTGTTACCCTAAAGAGAGATTTGGTGATGCTTCAGCATTCATATTTTACTGGTATTAGCAGCCTCTCTTTCTTCTTTGCCCCAAGAGGTCTGTGGATCTCCCAAAAGTTTGCCATCTTAATAGAGACTTACTCAATTTTTTTTTTTTTGGCAGTAATCTTGCAGTATGATTCTTAAATTGCACACTCAACTTGGAAACTATTCGATCCAATCTAGTATAAGAGACAATATATGTGCCATTTTTTGTGAAGATTCCAGACCATTATCATATGTAAAAAGGTGAAGTTATACTAACTAGAGTTTTATTAATCAGCACCAAAGATTATCAAAATTTTCATGGATGTTATGCATGAGAAACCTGAGGCAATTATCATTTTAAGTATTAAAACGAAAAGCATAACAATAAACCATACACAGCAGTAAAATGTTTTTTTTTTTTTTAAGCAAAAAAAAGCAACCATTCCATTCCCAATTCCATTCTCAATAAAAAGGTCACATTTTTATAATCCTAACCCAGCCCTCCAGACAAAGTAAGAGGAAATCAGTTCATTTTAATCACTCAGTCATGTCTGACTGTTTGGGACTCCATGGAGTGTAGCACACTAGGCTTCCCTGTCCATCACCAACTCCCAGAGCCTGCTCAAACTCATGTCCATCAAGTCAGTGATGCCATCCAACCATCTTATCCTCTGTCGTCCCCTTCTCCTCCTGCCTTCAATCTTTCCCAGCATCACGGTCTTTTCAAATGAGTCAGTTCTTTGCATCAGGTGGCCAAAGTATTGGAGTTTCAGCTTCAGCATCAGTCCTTCCAGTGAACACCCAGGACTGATTTCCTTTAGGATTGACTGGTTGGATCTCCTTGCAGCACAAGGGACTCTCAACAGTCTTCTCCAAAACCGCAGTTCAAAAGCATCAATTCCTCAGTGCTCAGCCTTCTTTATGGTCCAACTCTCACATACATCCATGACTACTGGAAAAAAACATAACTTTGACTGGACAGACCTTTGTCAGCAAAGGTCTCCTTTTTAATACATTGTCTAGGTTTAATATGCTGTGAGAGGAAATGGACCATGTCAACTTTATGTTACATTTACTAAGGTCTTAATGAAGTGGACAAACCTAAATCTAAAACATTTTCAATTTTTAGATAATAAATGAATTTTCACTAAGTTTCCCAAAAATGTATGTCTCTTCCCTAATGTTGTTTAAAGTCTCTCACTTCTTTTCCATATAAAAACACCTAGATTATTTGATTAAGAAATACCCAACATCTGAACTTTTGGCGAATAAAGTTGGTGACAGAATTGTTCCATTTTCATCCAAATGTGTGGTATTATGCAGATGATATAATGACCTCATCTTCCCAATGACAGGCATAATCAAAACAATTTCCATACATTTCAGTCACTCAGCATTCATTCTTAAGTATATTCTACTCACTCACATGAGCTCTTTTCTCTCCTAACAATGCTCAATTCTTTGAGTGATTCTTTTTTCTTTTTTACAGTAAATGATGTGGAAAATGCAGAAGTAGAAAAGTAGAGGAGAAAAGATTTAAAAATATATAAAAAACAAAGGAAAACAACTTAGAAAGTTATAAGTGTGGGTAGGATTGAAAATTGGTATAGCCACTATTGAAAACAGTCAGAAGGTCCTCAAAAAACTAAAAGTTGAACTACAGAAGAAAAAGCTATAAGCATGCCAAAGTTTAGAAACAAATGAAACACATCAAATTTCAAAGAAAGGGTAATTGCCTTCAACTGAAGGCTTAATTAATAAGATCATAGCATCTGCTCCCATCACTTCATGGCAAATAGATGGAGAAACAGTGGAAACAGTAACAGACTTTATTTGGGGGTGCTCCAAAATCACTGCAGATGGTGGCTGCAGCTATGAAATTAAAAGACACTTGCCCCTTGGAAGAAAAGTTATGACCTACCTAGACAACATATTAAAAAGCAGAGACATTACTTTGCCACCAAAGGTCCATCTAGTCAAAGCTATGGTTTTTCCAGTAGTTATGTATGGATGTGAAAGTTGAACCATAAAGAAAGTTGAGAGCCAAAGAATTGATGCTTCTGAACTGTGGTATTGGAGAAGACTCTTGAGAGTCCCTTGGACAGCAAGGAGATCCAACCAGTCCATCCTAAAGAAGATCAGTCCTGAATATTCATTGGAAGGACTGTTGCTGAAGTTGAAACTCCAATACTTTGGTCACCCAATGAGAAGAACTAACTCATTTGAAAAGACCCTGATGCTGGGAAAGATTGAAGGCAGGAGGAGAAGGGGACAACAGAGGATGAGATGGTTGGATGGCATCACCAACTCAATGGACATGAATTTGAGTAAACTCTGGGAGTTGGCGATAGACAGGGAGGCCTGGCGTGCTACAGTCATTGGGGTCGCAAAGAGTCGGACACGACTGAGCGACTGAACTGACTGACTAATTAATAATATAAACTGTGTTCTTATTCTTGGAGAAGACTTGAAAGTTGAATATCTGCATCAAGGAAGAAAGAATGGACATTCCAAGGAAAAGAACAGAACAAACTATTTGGAGGTAGAACATATAAGGCACAGTCAGGATATCTTGAAGCCACAGCATGAAAGGAAGGAGAAGAGCTAAGTCTGAAGAGTAACTTGATTGAGATATCAGAGGATCTTTGACATTGGGCTAGAGATCCATTGACATTTTTGAACAGTGCAATAGCACAGAGAAGCAGAATCCACTTAGAATGGTTGTTTCCGCAGTAGCAATTAAACACAATTAGAAGAGAAAGACAGTGTTGGAGCTGGAGAAAGAGTTGGAGTTATAGATATTGTCACTGATAGAAAGAAAAGTCAGGAAACATTGTGGTGACCAGATCCGTTGTTGTTGAGTCGCTAAGTCGTGTCTAACTCTTTTGCGACCCCATGGATGTAGCCCACCAGGCTCCTCTGTCCACGGGATTTTCCAGGCAAGAATACTGAAGTAGGTTGCCACATCCTTCTCCAGGGGATCTTTCTGACTCAGGGGTCAAACCCGTGTCTCCTGCATTGGCAGGCAGAGTCTTTACACCTGAGCCACCTGGGAAGCCCAACTAGATCAGTAGTTATCTCTTCAGTTATCCATTCAGGACGTGGCAATTAACTGGATGTGAGCGTCAACAGAGAGCCACACGTGCCAAGTTGCAGGCCTGAGTGTATAAAATGATGGTGCCATTCAGGAAAGCAGAAAAGGCAGTTCATGAACTAGAAATTATGCTGATCAGTTCAGTTTCATACTTTGCACTTTAATATGTGTTGGGCATCCAGGTGAAATCCAGCAGGTACTGGGAAATATGGAACCAGATTTCAGGAGTGACATTGACACTGGTGGGAATCTGAGGCTGAGAGGTGACACTGTGGGGAGCCTGAGATCCCCAAGGGAGAAGGCAGTAGGGAGAAAAATTGCTGTTCTAGGAGAAGCAGCAGGCATAAAGTTGGCATATGGTTTTGCGGAGAGATGAGGTGGAAGTTGAGGAGATAGAAGTACCTTGAAGCAAAATCATGCAGGCTCTTGAATGCCTCTCTGTAGACCGAATTTTAACTTCTTGAGATGAAGATTGATATTATCCCATCTACTAAGGTGGTTATAGAGAGGACAAAGATCAGTGTCCAGCCCAAACCATGAGAATTAGCAGGTAGGTGTGTATTTTAATGTTTGATGAAACTGGGTTTATGTGGTTTGCTTTTTTCTAATACTTTTCAAACTTCCATTTTCATAGCATTTTGTTCTGAGGAGTGAAAATGTACCATTTACATGGAAGCCACAAATCTGCTGTAGTCCTGGGATGTTTGTTTTTCCATTGTAATGTGAAACTCTCCTAATACTGAAAGAGAGGTGATTTATATGGAGTGTTGTTCACACTCTGAGGTTTCTTCCACCCCCCTTACTCATGATCTGTCTCATTTCTTTTCATATATTTTCATCTCTGTCACCTACTGGGTATCAGAACAATTCTCATTGTACTATGTTGCCATTTTTATCCCGTTTTCCCACAGCTCATTTAATTCACCTCAGGCAAATTTCCTGGTGCTTCCACATTAATGCTCTTAAACACCTGCCTCCTTCCATTCTCTAACTCTTCTTTAGTTATCTTGGGATAACCTCCCCATGTCTCCTCTATAATTGTACGCCTGAAAACTTTGAGAATAACAACTCCCAGACTTCCCTAGAAGCATTTTATTAAGAAATATGTTCCTAGGAAATGATGTCCTCAGCTCTTAGAGGCCGTCTAAGCAATCTCAGTCTAAAAAACCAATTCCTAAGAGTTCCATCTACCGTTTCCTTAAAACTACTTTTCTGTTACATAAAATATTTTAAAGTATAGAAATAGCATTTTCTTATTTTTGTGTAAATAGTATCTATTTCTAGTCCCCAAAATTGGCTATGGTGTTTTTTTTTAATGTATCAGTCTTGGATTCTAAACAATAACTTATAAAATATTCCTATGGGAAATGTGTTTGGATGAAAATCTGTTGACTTAAAAAGTAAGATTTATGATCTATATTTATACTCAATCCATCAGTAAATTGAGTCCTGGCTGCACAAGCGTCTGTAACCATGGTATTAGATAACTTACAATGACTGAAATAGCCCATTTTTCTCCTTGGTCATAACTGTTTAGCATGCTGGCTATACATTTAACACCGTTAATAAACTGTTAAGCATTAAGAGTGTGAACATTTTATCACCATTTCAGAGCTGAGATTCACTGGCTTCAACCAACCACTTTGAATCAGAAGTAAAATTAAATGCAAAGTGCTGCACAGGACAGGCCAATTTATGATTCACTACGAGTCGCAGCGGCCAAGGCAGGTCGGAATGCTTTTTTTTTTTTCCTGACAGGGGGTCATAGGGAAGAAATAATCTTGTTGCTGGCTGCTCCTACAGATAACCCCAAGGGAGAGGGACTGGCCTGCTGTGCAAATGAAATTCAAGAGAATAGTTCTATCCTCCCTTAGCGAAACTAGTTTTGCCAGAATAATTTGCTTTACACTAAAAGTAATATATGTGGCTTCTCACTCTCTCCCACCAACTCTTTTGGGAAGCAAGCTCCATGCTTCAAAGCAGGTGGGCTCTTGAAGCATGAGACCATGAAAGCAAGAATTTATGAGTAATACATTTAATAGAACTTATATAGGTATTTCTCCATCATAAAACTAGCACCATCCATTATAGGCAGTGCAGAAAATAGTGTAGACAGATGGAAGCAAGTGCTCATTGCCTCATCATCAAAAGTCATTTCCTCTTAGCCTTTTGAGATGATTGACAGGTGAAAAAAATGCAGTATTATTTTTATCCAGTGAGGTCTTCATCTGGATCTATGGTCAAAGGAATAGACCTGGGCATTCTTAGAACATTCTAGCCATTGACATTCAGTCTGCTGAGGTATAAGAGATGAGAAGATCACTTCATAAATCATAAGGTACACTGGAAAATAAAGCCCTGCCTCCTCTCATAGAGTTGAATTAACATAGTTGAAAGGATACGTGAGCAGTCAAAATGAACTATTTGCTGATTTTAATGTACTTTCTAGTTCTTCTTTTCCAGCTTCTCTTATAAAATGCCCCCTTTAGCCCTGTGTCTCTAACATATATTTAAAAAGTCGCCTCCTTAGAGGGATTAGGAGACTCGTGTCATTTTTTTTGTACAGACAAATGATGGTCCTGCTTTAGAAACTAAACAGTCCTGGTGAACATTCAAGTAAATATTAAAAATTAAAAAGTCCTGCCTGTGAAGACAAAAGCAAACTTTAATCAGAAATATTAAAGTAAAGTACACTCACATAGCCTTAGTAGGAAATGATAAGCATCTCCCAAGATGATAAAAACCACCTTCACTGATCTTCATATAACACCATGTGGCTGCCCAGTAAAACATAAGAATTCATATAATAAAAGCTGGCCTTGAAGAAGGGGGCAGTGCCAGAACTCTAGGGCAAACAAGACGTTGAAAGTGGAGTTTGATGTGAGAGGAAAGAAAACTGAACTACACCAAACCATTTATTTGTTTTTCCTTTAATTCATCCCATAACAGCAACTTTTGTTCTAGGTACCATGCTAGGTGGCTAGGAATTTAGTAGTCAGCAAAACAGACAGTGTCCTTGCAGCATGGGGTTTAGTAGGGAAGATAGATATTAATCAAGGGAACACATAAATCAGGTAATGATTTAAACTGTGACTGGGTGCTGTGAAAGCAAATACAACAGAATCTGAGAGCCTGGCAGGAGACCTGATCTGAGTGGAGAATCCGAGAAACCCCTCCCTCGCCTCACCCTCAGGAGGGGAATTCTGGCTGCGATCTGAAGGATGAGACCTGAAGGAGGCAACTGAGCAAAAGAGAAGTTGGGTGAGGTGACAGCATCTCGGGGTGCCATGCGGCATGAGCAGAAGCCCCAAGACTGGAGGGAGAGGGTGCAGTCCTGATGCTCGATCATGAGCTACAAGATCGGAAAGCCAGGAAAGGGGGAACAAGAAGAGGACAAGTCATAAACTAGAGAGGTTTTGTTACCAGACATTCCAGAGAGAGAATTTCTTAAAAGAAGAAAAATCTAAGTAATGCTGTAGTTTCAGTGGAGTGGCTCTTCCCCTGGGCTCCATGTACTTTTAGATAGAAAACATAAGAGGAGAAACATCCCAGTCATTTTGGCAACAAAAATTCACGATAGATCAGGGAAGTGTCCTCTATAAGAAGTGCGTTAAAAGAAAACAATTTTTAATGTACTAAATGTAAAAGATTACTTGGATGAAAAATTGAATGTGCTAATGTTGCACATATCTTATGAATATACTCAACCTAATGAATCATAAATGAGTGGATTGTATGGCATGTGAATTATATCTTAATAAAGCTATTTTAGTAAATCCCAAGCAAGCAAACAAACTGCCATATTACCAAACTGGAAGGCTAATTATTTAAAGATGTCAGAATTGTCCTTGATTAGTTTACACATGTAAAGCAATTCCAGTGAAACTCCAAAAGGATTTTTTTATTGGTTTGTTTGGCTGTTGCTGAATCTTCTAAAAAAAATTTATTTATATATATTATTTAAAAAATATTCAAGTGACTTGTTCTAAATATTAAAATACTTAATATTAGTAATAATAACAGAAAAAGCTAATACTCATTAACTACTCCCATATGCCAAGCACTGTTGTAAATGGCAGAAATAAGGTAACTGCCCCCCACTGAGTAGTCACGGAAATTAAAATAATCCAAGTAAAGCAACTAGCATAGTGTATGACAACAAGGGGTCACACACAAAAAAATAGAACTTATTAGACTGTCAGATTTTAATATCATCATTAATTATGTCTTGAACAATTAGTGTCCTCTCTCACACACGCACTGTCACTGTGAATTGGATAAATGGCAAGATTTTCTTTTTGAGCTCAGTTCTAGAGAGCTTGGAGGCAGAATTCTTTTGCACTAATAGCAGATTTATTGTCTTGTGGTATGCATTTTAAGCATCATTTCTGGCTTGATGTAGTTTTTCTACTTTCAAACCATTTTAATTTATGCTATCTTGTATTTTATGTGACCTTTAAGCTGCCTTAAGTCTTTTCAGGAAGAGAGCAAGGTATACATGAAATAATGTTAAAATCAAATAATAGATAAAGGATATTAACAGCAATTCAGAAAAGAAAGAAAATTGACCAATAATTTTTTAAATGTTAACTCTTACTTGTAATCAAAGAAAGTCTAATTGAAACAGTAATGAAATGATATACTTACCTTACAAAATAGGACTATTTTATTGATAGTTCTCAATCTTGATGGAAGCACTTTAAGAGTAACACCAGCATACCCTGCTATTTTAAGTTGTTACAATATGTTCATAAATTAAATTGGCCATTTATATCAAGAGCTTTAAAAGGGTTCATGCTCTTTCATCCTTGACTTCACTCCTAGGAATCTATCCAAAGAAAATAACTTAATATATAAACATCAATTTATTGCAAAGATCCAATGCAGCCTTTCTCAAAACATCAAAAACCTGGAAATCACATAAATGTCCAGCAACAGCACAATTAATGCATTACAATGTTACTATGTACTATAAAAATGCATCCAGTAGAGATAATTTTAAAGAGCTTTTAAAGTGTCAAAAAATCAAAACATAATGCTTAGTAAGAAGTTGGGAAACAAAGCAATATATTTCCAATTTTATAATATGCATTTGTACAGGCTATAAAGAGAAGTGACTAGAAGAAAACATAACACATTGTTAACAGCACTGGTATCTGAGCAGTGTAATTACAGAAAATATTTGTTTTATTATTTCTACTTCATATTTTCTACAGTTCAGTTCAATTCAGTTGCTCAGTGGTGTCCAACTCTTTGTGACCCCATGGACTGCTGCACACCAGGCTTCCCTGTCTATCCCCAACTCCCAGAGTTTACTCAAATTCATGTCCATTGAGTCGGTGATGCCATCCAACCATCTCATCCTCTGTTGTCCCCTTTTCCTCCCGCCTTCAATCTTTCCCAGCATCAGGGTCTTTTCCAATGAGCCAGTTCTTCGCATCAGGTGGCTAAAGTATTGGAGTTTCAGCTTCAGCATCAGTCCTTCCAATGAATATTCAGGGTTGATCTCCTTTAGGATTGACTGGTTTGATCTTGCAGTCCAAGGGACTCTCAAGAGTCTTCTCCAACACCACCATTCAAAAGCATCAATTCTTCAGTACTCAGTTTTCTTTATGGTCCAACTATCACATCCATACATGACTACTGGAAAAACCATAGCTTTGACAAGATGAACCTTTGTCAGCAAAGTAATGTCTCTGCTTTTTAATATGTTGTCCAGGCTGGTCATAGCTTTTCTTCATATTTTCTACAATGTTCATATATTATTTATGTTACTATAAAGCATGTAATAAGCCAAGTAAAAATGAGAATAATTCAGACACAAGACAATAGTCACAGTAGCACTATTTGCTACACATGCACTCCTTCTGTCTGCAGCCTTTCAAGTCCAAATAGAGTGAGTTCCTCATTGAGTAGCACTTCCATAGACAAATCTTTACATCTTTAAGATGCTGTGCTTTCCAAAGAGACTTTTAGAAGCATATTTTCATCCCCATCCTGTTTATTCCCTTCATAGGACTTAATGCAATCTGAAATTATCATGTTATCTATTTTAGCTAATTGTCCCACTGTGTCTTGTTCATCACTGAATCCTCAGAGTGTTGGAGGAACAATAAATAGTTTACAAATGTTATTCAATTAATGAGTGAATGAAAAATGGCAGCGTCATTGGAATAGGGCTATAGCATTATGCAGGGATTATTTGAAATTGATCAATCAATCAAATGCTTTAGATAAGACCATACAAACATTCTCATACTAGATTCTGTAAAATGAATTGAAGAAAAACCTCCCAGTAAGGGACAATGGACTGTGAAACAAAGAGCAAAGTCCTCATGTTGGACAGATCTAAAGTTTGACGTATGTTTGTGTGGAGTTTGACATGCTACTTGCCATGACCTCTGTGCCCTCATTTGAGAGGATTACAGGAGATAATGGATATAAAATATCTATCCAAAGTTCTGATTCCATCCACCACTAGATTATAAACTCCATGAGAGGAGAGTTTATAAATTAGATCTATCTTATGCATCTGTATTCCTAGAGCCTAAGCATATGTCAACCATTCATTCAGATAAGTATTGAGTAAATAATGCACTTGGCCATGAGGCCAAGCAGAAGTGACCAGTATGTGTCCAGTAGGAAAGAGGCAGAGGGCAGAAGCACCTGTGACTTGCAACTGAAGAGTACATCCAAGCAAATTTCAAATTATATCCAAGAGTGACCCATAGCATTTGAGTCATGAGTTGATATAAGTAGATGATCAAAGCAAGGAAAATCTAAGACCGTGATGCCCATAGTGGAGGCAAGGGTAAGAGATATATGATCCTTGAATGGGAACGTGAGATAGATAATGCTACCACAGCCTAGGTGGTTTTAGGTCCTCAGCAGCAGATGATGGAGGGAGGTCAGAAACATTTAGAAATCTAGTAAGGAGAGTCGGGCATTTGGTCCCATCACGTCACAGAAAATAGATGAGGAAACAGTGGAAACAGTGACAGACTTTATTTATTTACTTTGGCTCCAAAATCACTGCAGATGGTGACTGCAGCCATGAACTTAAAAGACGCTTGCTCTTTGGAAGAAAAGTTAGGACCAACCTAGACAGCATATTAAAAAGCAGAAACATTACTTTGCCAACAAAGGTCCAGCTAATCAAAGCTATGGTTTTAGTAGTAGTCGTGTATGGATGTGAGAGTTGTACCATAAAAAAAGCTGAGCACCGAAGAATTGATGCTTTTGAACTGTGGTGCTGGAGAAGACTCTTGAGAGTCCCTTGGACTGCAAGGAGATCCAAGCAGTCCATCCTAACAGGGAGTCAACTCTGAATATCCATTGGAAGGACTGATGCTGAAGCTGAAGCTCCAATACTTTGGATACCTGATGCGAAGAGCCAACTCACTGGAATAGACCCTTATGCTGGGAAAGATGGAAGGCAAAAGGAGAAGAGGGTGGCAGAGGATAAAATGGTTAGATAGCATCACAACTCAATGGACATGAATTTGAGCAAACTTTGGGACATAGTGAAGGACAGAGAAGCCTGGCATGCAGCAGTCCATGGGGTCACAGAGTCAGACATGACTTGGCGACTGAACAACAATAAGGATCAGGTACACATGACACTTAGTAGAAGTTTTAAAAAAATGGGTATTTCCCTTCCTTTCCTGAATGTACTTTAATTCAAGGAACTTAAAAAAAAAACAAAAAGACTTGCTGTTTCAGGCTGATAAATGGAAAACTGAACAAATGAGCATGCAACCTGTTTATTTTGTCACCTACTTCCAAAATAATTTTGAGGAGACATCTTTATAGAATTTTTTAAATAACTGAAGCGTGATTACTTTCAAATAGATATAGTAATTCATACTAACTGCAGCAAAATGTTTTCAATTAGACATCCTGCTGGGTTTCCTTTAATGACTATCTAAGATCACTTCTTTCATTTGAATACAGACAGAAAATGTGCCAAATTTTTGCAAACACTTCCCTTAAATTAGGGGAAAATTGGCCTATAGTATTGTTTACATTATTAATCTCCTTACAAAGCACATTCTTTATACATAGCTACTTTCATTTCAAAGAGTATGTCATAGGACATCTGTAAATATTCACATATATGTTGTTTTAGTCACTAAGTCATGTCTGACTCTTTTGTGACCCCATGGACTGTAGCCCACCAGGCTCCTCTGTCCATGGGATTTTCCAGGAAAGAATACTGGAATGGGTTGCCATTTCCTTCTCCAGGGGATTTTCCTGATCCAGAGATTGAACATTCACATATGTATTATGTAGTTATAAACAATTATCCATATACATTTCTATGGACTGTATGTCCACACACACATACTTATATTATGTAAAAATTAAAACAGGTTAAATGGACACACACATTGTAATTAGGAAGAACTATTACTCCAGGTCACTCCTGGACATAATACGGAAATCACCTGGCTACAACTTGCAACTGCAGGTAAGAGATGCTCCCAACCCTCTGTCTGTCCTACTGGACTCAACTTGGCCATACCTCACTGCTTGGTCTCATAATCATTCAAAGTATTCAGATCATTCCATACTCAATGTTATGGGATGGATAGGTGGAGAGCCCTGGTAGGCAGTGAGGTACTGTGATACAGAAGGCAAAGTCCTGATAATAGATATATAGATGTTTGAAGCTGACTTTGACAGTTTGCCCTGGGAAGAGTCTCATTTTCACGCTCAGTAAATATCTATATGTGTCTGATGACTTCATAAGCAATCCCCAAAAAGTTTTATGTCTAAAATATATTTGTTAGCTCCATTAACAGTGTGAGTTAAGGTGAGTGTTGGATTTTTATAATTTAGTGTCAACTTGACATTTTGGCCCTTAATCAGAGCAGAAGCTATGTGATCTAACCACTAGTGTATCCAGTGGCAAGTCTGGAGGCTTAGCTGTGAGTTCTCTTCCATTATGAACTCAGTCTGGAAAATTCACCCAGTTGGGGCTCAGTTTTCCAAATTGCAACTGCATACAAGCTTGCTCCAGCCAATTCACCTGCACTGTGCATGCATGCATGCTAAGTCGCTTCAGTTATGTCTGACTCTTTGCGACCCTATGGACCATAGCCCACCAGGCTCCTCTGTCCATGGGACTCTCCAGGCAAGAATACCGGAGTGGATTGCTATGCCCTCCTCCAGGGGATCTTACCAACCCAGGGATCCAAACCACATCTCTTATATCTCCTGCATTGGCAGGCAGGTTCTTTACCACTTACACCACCTGGGAAACCCCTAAGCTGCACTATATATACATATATATTCAACTGCATTATATATATTATATATATAGATGATATTGTGCATAACTGAAGTTTAGAAAAGATGCTTTGTCAGAATTTATTAATACTTTTCAAACCTGAACATGCCCTTACCATAGCATTTTATCAGAAAACTGTTGCCTAAAAAATGCCAAATAACAATACATTTTTAACCCCAACCCAAACACCCTGTCAACCTTTATTGAAGTTATATTTGATCTAGACTTTTTCTCATGCATGACCTGAAGACATAGAATTAATGGAAGTGAATCTTACTGCAAATAAGTATGTAAACAAAGGTAGATATATAAGTATGTACATTTCGTGTGGTTTACATGTTCAGTGTGATGATCAGTGAGCATCCTGAGGGTCATACATGAACTAACTTGCATACTTAGCTCTGTAATAAGACCATGGATGTAACTTCAGGAATAGGTACTGACTCTATCATCAACAAATAATTAATAATGTTTATCAGACACCTGTTTTGTTCTGGGGACTATGCTAATTGCTTCACATGGGTTTTTCTCATTTAAACTTTACTGCATGCATAAAGGTGAGGAAACAAGGCTGAAAGAAATTAGGTGAGTTATTCAAGGCTGAAAGTGAAAATGTTAGCTGCTCAATCATGTCCGACCCTTTGCAACCCCATAGACTGTAGTAGCCTGCCAGGCTCCTCGTCCATGGACTTCTCCAGGCAAGGGTACTGGAGTGGATTTCCATTCCCTTCTCCAGGGTATCTTCCTGACCCAGGGATCAAACCCAGGTCTCCTGCATTGCAGGCAAATTCTTTACTGTCTGAGGCACCAGGGAAGCCCCAAGTGACTATATTCAAGGCTCCATAGCTTATAAATAGTAGAGGCAGGATTCATTTCCAACAAATCTGACCGTGAATCATTCCCATCCAGTGTCATTTATACATGCAGTAAGAATGTCCTCCCTGACCTGATTTATTCCATACAGCCTTATCCCCACCCCTGGACTTAGTCTGGGAAAGCTGTTCACATGCAAAGATGATTCAAGGGCACAGACAGCTCCAGAGACTGTGACATTTGAGTCTGTCCCCACACAGTATAGTATATGTTTCAGTATGTGATGACTAAGTAAGAGAGACACAGATGCAAGAAGGATTAATTCCATCCCACCCTCACCATCAGCATCATCACTACGCTACCCAGGGAAGTGTTGCAGCAAGACTGTACACTCCTGGGTACCTCATACACTAAGGAGGAGTTATGTATATGCAGAGTGTCTTCCATCCACCACCACAGTGGCACACAGTCACTGTCTCAGATGCTGCCCTGCGCCACCGCTTCTGCTCCCTGTGAAATACTTGCTTAACTTCTCCTCTTAGCCTGAGGTTGGAAAGCCTGAGGTTGAATCTGTAGTGTCTGCGTATGAATTCTGGTGCTAATTAATCTTCCCCCATTAAGTCCCTCAAACTGGTACTCCACTCGGCTTTCAGCACTGCTCAGCTCACATAAATTTTGTTCAAAGAGGACCAAGACTAAGTCAGTGTCCGTTCATCAGGTTATTGTTTATGCCATTGAAAGGCTAGAAATAATCCATAGTCATTAAGGGGAGGTTGATTAAAGTAATGCACATCCCTTCACTGGTACACAGTGTTTCTGTTAAGGAAAAAATGAGCTACATATTGTCAAAAAAGTAAATTACATGAAGTATGTTTATAAAATAACACTTTACCTCCATCTTATAAGTGGTATCATGCCCTATTAACAACCTTAATCCAGCCATCCTGCTTGGCTCTGGTCATCTCCCAGCACTGGGCAGTGCTTTGACTCAGAGCCCCAGACTCCCAACCTTAGTTTTATCCCAGCTGGCAGACATCTTGGATAATGGACCTATGACAGTTTTGTTTTTCACGGTCCATCCAGGATCCTCCCTTCCCCACTATCAAACTGACCTATGCCACTTCTGCAGCTTTTGGCTAAACCAGCAGCACACCAGTCCATCTTATAAAGAGTTTCAGAAAAGAACTCCTAGTCTTTGTCAGTGGTCAACCCTCACTGCAAAGAAATTCTTCATTGTGTTGCTTTGTGAGCCTTTTTACTCTCATCCTTTCCTCTGTGGAGAAAACAACCATCTTCTCAGCTTCTTCTTTGAACCATTATTAACCCATTTCTCACCCTGCTCCTCACATCTTGTAAATCACTTGACAAATCATTGTTTCCAGCTAGTCTGGAAGAATGTAAGGTAATGTCCCTGCACTCACCATAATGTCGCCATCGTTACTATCCTGTCTATAATTCTTGTTCTTGTCTATAACTGAGTGCTGAAAGAAGAGAAAGTGTTACATATAGGAAATACAAGCTTTTAGCCTAATCCATCAATTTTCTCTTCATTTTTACATGCTTTTAGAAGATGACTATTTTGCTTCACTACTATGACAAATAATAATGGCACAAATTATTTATAAAGCTCTTCATTGCTTCCCAAATACTTTCTCCCCAGCACCTCGGTTTATCCCTTGTCTTTGTGAGGCAGAAAAGACATTTAATAGCAAAGAAGACTTGGACTCAGAGACTTAAGTGATTTTTCAAAAGTTCAAGCTGTTATTTGAACTCATTTCCTCATTTCAAATCCACCACAATTTTCAACAAAATGTGCTCCCTCATATTAAACTATGTTCAAAAATGTTTTAAGCATACAAGGGTAGGAATGCTCACAGCTCCCAAAGCTCAGCATTTCAGAAATGTAATTTGAGAAAAATAATTATCAGAACAAATAAGAAATTCATAATATGTTCACAATTACTACTTAAGGTCCATCTAGTACTTATGAATTACCTTAGATTTTTAGATGGATTATGCTTTCAGGGAGCTGAATATTTTGCAGATCAAATAGAAAAATCAAGCAGCTTATATACTAAGAGCCAAACTAAAGTCCAAGAATGCAGAATATATTTTGCTTTATGTCATGTACCAAATGACTAATAGGCAGCAAGGGCTTTCAGGGTTATAATTTTAGCCCAAGGTTCTGGTAACTACATGAAATCCTTGAGTGGTTTATGATATCATAAGGTGGAATTATAGCTCCCCATGGGCAAAAGTTGTTGAAATGCTTTCAGCAATTGAGTACCATAACTAGCCTGTGCTCTATAGTAATTATAGGAAAAATTATATTAAATACGTAGTCACGTTGACTAATGACTTCAAATATAGAAATTATTTTTTAAAATGAGAAAGGCAGGCTGGTAATTCATTCATCCATCCATTCCATAAATATGTATAAGTCCACCCTAGGTCTGCCACTAAGATAAGGGCTGGGGTTACAACAACAGACAAGTCAAATCCCAAAGTCTCCACCTGGAGAACTTTCATTCTAGCATGGGAATCAGACATTAAAGGACTATGATTATACAGTAAGTATTCTGATGATGGACAAAGTGCTATGCCAGTATATTAACAAGAAGCTCACTAACTTGGGGGCGATGGGGGGACAGGGTGAGACACAATCAAAGAAGGCCTCTTTGAGGAAGTAAACATAGACTGAATGAAATCTGAATGATTTCAGAACTAGGAAGGATAAGAGGAGAGGAGAGCTCATTCTTAAGCAGATAATAAAAGTGAGAGAGAAAAAAGAGACCTTGAATGGAGAACGCAGAAATTTAACCTCTCTCCAGATGATGAAAACAGCTGTATGGATATGTTTCAGGAAAAAGGGGGAAAGAGCCAGAAAATAATGTAGCCTAGATATTAGCAAGAAATATGCATGTATATTATATACATAATATGGCATGTATCATAAATGTGTATACATATTTCTTATATATGTATATTTCATATGTTAATATATGGTATGTATATAATTGTTATAAAATACATTTATAAAATGTATTATATCTTATATGTATATATGTCATAATACAGTGAATATAATATTTGCATGTAATATACCTGTGTATATAATGAGAAACATAATAGCTATATAGTACAGTCTATAATATATGTATATTTTATATACGTGTGTGTTTGGATGTATATATGTGCATGTGTATGTACCAGAACAGAATTTGCCTTGGGAGAACTAGCCATTTTCTATAAAATGCCCGATCTCCAATCACAAAAGAGATAAGATATTAAAGACTATGGAGATAATATTCAAAGGGTAACTAATTAGAATGATAAGCTCATAAAATATTGTGTTGAATAGAATGAAGGGTACAGGATTCTAAAAGAGACCAAGAGTTTATTCAATGTGAAACATTTACCTAATGAAGATGTCATTCATCTTGGAGAATATAAAGATCGCCACCAAGTGGAAAAGCCAAGAAAGAGTTACTGACCACACAAGTCATTTCTCAATAGTATTTCAGTATCATTTCAATTAATTATATTATTATTTTAAATGATAATACAATTTTCATTTGTATCAAACTTTACAATATACATAACATTTTCTCAACTTAGTGACTAGGTACATTGACAATATTCTAGCATAATTTAAGTATAAACAGATTATCTAAAGTCATACACATAGAATAATACATAGCCACAAAAAAGATTATGATTCAGAATATCAAACTATATCAGTAATAGGCAGAAGGGAAAAACAAATTAAAGACACAAACCAATAGAACAAAACACTTTCTACATATGTGCCCCAAGTTCTAAATAAAGAACCTCAGATATGGGAAAAACTGGTTTTGCTTTTATGATAATTATTAGTAATTCTATCCCTGAAACTTGGTTTCATTTTTTCTCAATTATGTGTAATTTATGAGACACACTTGAAACAGACCTGTAAAGAATTAAAACCACAACTAATATAGTTCAAAAAGTATAAACATTATTTTTAATGTATCTCATCACTTTAGAGTTTATAAATTTGTAAGTAATAAAAGTAACCTAAATATTTATTTCCACTGTGAAAAGCTATGTACTAACCAAGCATTACAATGAAACTCTGAAAAAAATGAAATATTTTAACTATTTTTGCACTAAATGCTGCAATATAGTTATATAGAGAATCTAGCCTTTGGGAACTATAATTCTTTTACAGTCTTATTCAGATGTCATTCCTGAAGCAAGTGGCATGTGATGACTGAGGTTTTAATAGCCATTTATATTTGGAATATTTTATGCATTAATACTTCGAGTAAAAATGAGCAGCATTTTCCAAATACAATAACTCAAAAAATAAATGGAGACATTTGTGCAAATGTTTCATTTTTGAAAATCACCTTGGGCTGAGTCAAACCATGGAAAGTTTTAGCTCAAAGGAAATTCTACCTCCCCTTCATCCCCCTAAAAAATCATAAGGATGTGAAAACAGGATTATAATGGAAGCTGTCTTGCAACATTAACTGCAATGTTCATTTCCCTAAAAGCCATAATTCATAGCTGTTCTACAGCCTTTTTCTTTCAGCAATTATGCATATTAGAGGAAAGTGTGAATACATAAAAACTAAATGCTGATAGAAAACTAAGTCTCATAAAAGAAAAGTGTACTCGACCAGTTTGCTTTGAAGAAAAATATGAAAGCCAGCTTGTCCCAGGTGTCCCTAGTCCAAGAAGGTTATGAAAAGCATGTAAACCACAGTTGCAGGGCATAGCACAGGGCTTATTGCCTGGGACCCCTGATCAACCCACGGCGGTCAATTCCATCCCTAGGGGACAGCGTCTTCAGTGGAAACAGAATATTGGGGACTACTGGCTCTCTAGGGAATTCAGTGCAAAAGTTGCCCTTCTAGTAGTTGACAAACTACTACAAAGTTTTCTCAAACACACTCTTTCCTTTTCTTCTTCTCTTATTCAAAGGCTTATTCAGTTCAGTTCAGTTCATTTCAGTCGCTCAGTCATGTCCAGCTCTTTGCGACCCCATGGACTGCAGCACACCAGGCCTCCCTGTCCATCACCAACTCCTGGAGTCTACCCAAACTCAGGTCCATTGAGTCGGTGATGCCATCCAACCATCTCATCCTCTGTCGTCCCCTTCTCCTCCTGCCCTCAATCTTTCCCAGCATCAGGGTCTTTTCCAGTAAGTCAGTTCTTCCCATCAGCTGGCCAAAGTATTGGAGTTTCAGCTTCAACATCAGTCCTTCCAATGAACACCCAGGACTGATCTCCTTTAGGATGGACTGGTTGGATCTCCTTGCAGTCCAAGGGACTCTCAAGAGTCTTGAGACTTGGTTCAAGACTTGCTTCAAGACTCTCAAGAGTCTTGAACCACAGTTCAAAAGCATCAATTCTTCGGCACTCAGCTTTCTTTGTAGTCCAACTCTCACATCCATACATGACTACTAGAAAAACCATAGCCTTGACTAGATGGACCTTTGTTGGCAAAGTAATGTCAAAGGTTTATAGGGTAACATGAAAGCATCTCATGAAAATTGCCCCATACCATTTTGAAAATGTCTATATTTCCAGAACCCAGTACAGAGCCTCATACTTGATAAACATTTGCTGTCAAAAAAGGAAAGATCTATAAATCCTGTTTCAGGACAGAAAACTTGTATTTAAATCTTGTCTCTGGGACATAATTGGGCTTTGTGATCCTGGGCAAGTTACTTAAACTCCAAGCTTCAGATTTTATCCCTAAGAAATAGACTTGAAAATAATACTTACTCAAAGCATTGTCTTTATACAATTATGAGATAATGTGTATAAGCTATCTGAACACAGTGGCCAGCCAGTGTCAATGCTCTGTAATTACTTGTTAAATCTGAATTCTCCAGAATTGTAGATAGCCACAATCCCAGATAACTAGATGAATGAAGAAGAGCAGATTATATGTAATTATATATATAAGGACTGAAGATCCACTCTAGTTATTTTTCTAATACTTCTAACATTAGGCCAAGAACAACTGCATCCTTGACTTCCCCAGGAAGAATTACAATCAACAGTCACTGGCTTTCAGGATTTATGCTTTGACATACATCTTCAAAATAAAGCCTATGACCATTTCCAAATGGGAAATCTCAGAAGCAGCCCAGAAGTATTACCAAAGAATATGAATTTTATTTGTAGAATTTACAGGCTTATAATAACCCTCCAAACAAGTAGCATAAATTTCAAAATCTGAAGGGAAGCCACCACGCGCGCGCACACACACACACACACACAATGAATTTAGTAAAATCAACTAGCAAGCTATTCTCTGTCCCTAGAGTCTATGTAAGATGTAAAGAACAATACATCTAATCTTTTGTTCTCAGAAAATATATAACAAGATTAAACCCTGTAGTACAACTAGGAAAGGAAGTACATTCACCAATAAGTACCCAGTGAGAAGTCAATATCCTTGACCACCTCACCTGAATTTCTATCTCATCATGCCATTTTTTTTTCTTTCTCTCTTTAATGTATCACTATCTAGTTTGCCTTTTATTCATCATTCTTCTCCATTGGAGTAGAGACCTTTTCTATGTTATTTATGGTGATGGTGCACAGTGTATAGTACATTTGTGCTGCAATAATACAAAAATATTTCCCCAGATGGTAAAGAGTCTGCCTGCAATGCAGCAGACCTGGGTTCCATCCCTGGATTGGGACGATACCTTGGAGAAGGCAATGGCAACCCATTTCAGTATTTTCACCTGGAGAATCCCATGGACAGAGTAGCCTGGCAGGCTATGGACCACTGGGTCACATAGAGTCAGACACAACTGAGCAACTAATACACACATATACAATGCATTAATGGATTCTTTATTCTTAAACTTTCACCTAACCTAGGGATCCTAACTTAGATGGCAGGCAAAACCACATCAAAAATATTATTGAAATCATTCAGCAGGAAATTATTCCCTTGTTCTTTCATGGTTTTCTTTCCATCAATTAATATAATTTCAAATATATTAAGAAGTACTGTGATGATTTCTAGAAGAGTTCAAAGAAACTCAAATTCCCTTCAGAAACACATTCAGGTAAACAAATAATTGCACTACAGAGTGATTAATAAAGTCTTCCCCAGAGGCTCAGTGGTAAAGAATCTGCCTGCAATGCAGATGCAGGTTCAGTTCCTGGGTAGGGAAGATCCCCTGGAGAAGGGCATGGCAACCCACTCCAGTATTCTTGCCTGGAGAATCCCATGGACAGAGAAGCCTGGCAGGCTGCAGTCCATAGTGTTACAAGGAGTCAGACATGACTGAAGCAACTAAGATGGCAAGGACATGATTAATGAAATAATAAAAATATTCAAAAGGGAAAGTTGGCACCCACAAGGATAGTTAACTCTTTCTTGGGAAGATCAAAGAAGACTTCTTAAAGGAGGTGCTACCTAATATGGATTTGAAAGGATGAATAAGAGGAATGGAAATAAGAATTCCAGGTTAAGTACAGTGGCATATGCGAATGTGAAAAGGCAATACTGAGCCAAATGACATGAAAAGTGAAAGTGTTAGTCACTTAGTCATGTCTGACTCATTGCGATCCCATGGACTGTAGCCTGCCAGGCATTGCAGACAGGTTCTTTATCATCTAAGCCAGTTCTGCTTTATGCCTCTAAATGACATGAAAGTGAAAGTCACTCAGTTGTGTCCGACTCTTTGCGACCCCATGGACTATACAGCCCATGGAATTCTCCAGGCCAGAATACTGAAGTGGGTAGCCTTTCCCTTCTCCAGGGGATCTTCCCAACCCAGGGATCGAATCCAGGTTTCCTGCATTGCAGGCATATTCTTTACCAGCTTAGACACTGACGTGGGTCTTAGTTAAATTTCTGAATCCTCATTTATAGTTATTATCACTGTATCAGTTACCTGTTACTACAGTAATACCACATAACAAATAGCCACAAAACATCAGTGGCATAACAACAGCAAAAAATTTATATAGCTCACAAGGTTGCCAGGTTTAGCTGACCTGGTATGGGCTCACTTATGTATTTAGGAAGCAGCTGGCTGTTGGCTGATCTGGATGGCTTTAATATTTGCTAGGGTGACCTGGTTCTACCCCACATGCCTCATTGTCCAGCAGGCATGCCCTTCTCCTGCAGAGCATGAGCAAAACTGTACAAGCACCTTTCCAAGACTGTTCTAACATCATGTCTGCTAACATTCTAATGACCAAAGTAAGTCACCTGCCTGAATCAGAGTCAAAGAGAGAGGCTCGCTCAGGGTCACATGGCAAAGGAAGTGAATCCTAGAAGGGAGAAGAATTGGAGTCATTAATATAATCAATAGACTGCATCCACTTAATCTCTCCAGAATTTGGCTTCCTAGTCTGTAAATGGAGAACACAACAGTTCCTTTGTCCTGACACCCCGGGTTGATAGGAGGAAATGTATGAAAGGCTTTTTTAAGTTCTTTAGCTGGAAATGAATAGACAAAAAAAAAAAAAAAAAAACAGAAAACTTACTATGGAAATCTAAGGAATTAGTGTCACTTTGTGGTTTGCACACCAGCTAATTACATATTTAAGCTTAAACTCCTAGTTCATGTTCATTAAAACAGTAGTCTCAAACAAGGTTAGAGCATCTTCCAGGTTATAATCAAAAAAGGACATCTGAATACCAAATTCAGCCCCCTGGAGGAGAGAGGTAAGCTCAAGAATACTCATGATGACAACTAAAATATCAGCAATGGCTACTTCTGGAGGAGACAGTAAAATCAGGAAGGGAAAAGAGCTACTTTAATGTTTTATACCATAAAACTTTTGTTTGTATTTTACAGTGAAAATGGATTCATGTACTATTCTGGCATTAAGTAAATGAATTTTTTTTTTTTTTTCATAAAATGAAACTAGTTAAGTTTTTCTGTAATTTCAATTTCAATAGCTTAAAAATTGATCTGGCTATTCAAGGTTGTTTCTACCCAGTTTTCATCCTTAAATATTACCTATATAGTCATGCTTTCCCAGGTGATGCAGTGGTAAAGAATTCACCTGTCAGTGCAGGAGACACAAGGGACGCAGGTTCAATCCCTGGGATGGGACGATCCCCTGAAGTAGGAAATGACAACATACTCCAGTATTCATGCCTGGAAAATTCCATGGGCAGAGGAGCCTGGTGGGCTACAGGCCGTAGGGTCACAAAGGGTTGGCCACGACTGAGCACACGCACACATTGCAATCACACTTTATTTTATTTGTATGACTCATGTAATCTCAAAAGTCCAAGAAACTAGCTTTTGGTCCCAACTTTGTCATAATTAAGTCTTAGGTCTTGGGCAAGTCATTTAACGCTGGTCTTCATCTGCAAATTAAGGATTATGAATTAAACAGTTCACTAGTGGTAAAGAACCCACCTGCCAATGCAAGAGACTAAGAGACGCGAGTTCGATTCCTGGGTCGGGAAAATCCCCTGGAGGAGGACATGGAAGCCCATTCCAGTATCCTTGCCTGGAGAATCCCAAGGACAGAGGAGCCTGGAGAGCTAAAGTTCATAGGGTGGCAAAGAGTCTGACACCACTGAAACAACTTAGCACATAAGCTCAGCATAGTTCTAATATTCTATAGTTCTCAGAAGAAACTGTCTATTTGCAGATGAGCCCACTTATCTGAAAATTGTCCTTCAGAATATGAACTCAAAAGAGGAACGGTTAACTCAGAGTTTATAAGTGACCAAAATTTTTAATCAATATTTTTGTTAAAAATATTTTACTACTTTTTAATGTATACCAATGTAAATGATGATCTTAAAACAATCAAGTAGCTTCCACTTATTAATACTTTTCTAAACTGGTGAGATACATTTAACTTATCTTCTTAAACTCAGTATAGATTAATTAACACCATGAGTTTTTAGGTTCTGAGCAAACTTTTGTTTTTTATTTACATTCTGGGTATATTCAGTCATCACACACTTTCAAAGCATTTACCGCTACTATCTAGACACTAGAGAAAGTTCCTAGACTTGTTTTCCAGTTTTCATAAAGCTGATTTCTGAATATAAATTGCAAATTCCTCAATTCATGCTCCTAGTTTGTTTGTGAGAATTACTTGAGATAACAGAATTAGAACTACATTCAGGTTAAATCCCAGTGGCAGCACACAAGTTCAATCTGTTGAATGTGTATTTGACATAGTTCCACTTAGCTGTCTAATCTTGGTCACATTGCTTAATCTTGCTGATCCTCATTTTTCTCAACTGCAAACTTTGTGAATCATTGCATGTCTTTTTATCGTGCATGAAAAATTTCTGAAATTTTCAAAAAAAGGAGAGAGGGACTGCCTCTTTAACTCAGCTGACTGCTACTTTCTGATGCTTGGCTCACAAAGCAAAAATGCTACGTTAGTTGTGCTGCTCTTGTGATTCACTTAACAAGAGCAAATGTGCTGAACAGAAGAGAAAGATAAGCAAACACCAGCTCAGTCATAAACTGGAAGATGGTCTCAAATGGAAAAGCTGGCAGCAAGGTACCGGCAGGCTGCCCTGGCGGAGGCGGGGAGAGGAGGCATCTTCTTCTCTCAGATGCATTTATTCAGACTAGATGCTTGAATCTTTGAGGGCCCCTCCAGTATAATGACTCAACCACTGATTCCCTGAGTCCTCTAGAGCAAAGACAGATTGACTATCCAACCATGGCAAACAAAATTACTAGAAGCAGCTCAAGTATCAAGGGCTAGCCTAAGGGAAAAGTAAAGCAAGAGGAAAGTATCTCTCTTTCTGTTATTCTGTAGTTTGTCTGTCTTTTTGCTTGTGATGCTTTACTTTAGCGGATCTCTAAGAGGTGGGTTTCCTGGGGTCAGTGCTGTGGAATTACTGACCTTTAGGCTAAACCTCCTACTGTACTTTTGCATCCAGCCTACCCTGAATGAAGGCAAAATTGGGCTTACTTTAATATTTAATTCTACTGTTATATAATTAAATAAAAATTGGCATTAAAACAAATCTCTGTGCCTTAAGGATTTGGGTAGAGCTGTGCCAAAAAGCTTACATCACTAGGCTGCAGGTAAATTTATAGCTGTTTTCATTCATTTGCATTTAATCAACCCAGAATTGCTGAGTCTAGGCTCAGCAAAGACCTTATTGCCTGTTCAGTCTGCAGGGTCCAGGACTGCTGGTGATGTGCAGTGACTCAAGTGAGAAGTTTGAGTTCCACAATCTGCAGGTCGTTTTTCACTTTGAAGTTTGGCTGGATAGCAAGTCAATTATATAAACAAAAAGACAATGTTGTTCTGATGTCATGAGGTAAAAGGAGTCCTCCCATTGCCATAAAAGGTGTTGGTTCTGGCCTCAGCTGACCTGGTTCAAACTTCGGTTCTGTCACTTACAGTGAAATTACATCTTTAGAGGAATTATGGTTGTAAAGTCACTGTATTGCGATCACAGTTATCTTTGAAAATCCCATTAAGACAATATTTTACCTGCAGTTGGGTTCTAGAGTCAACTGATGTGGGTGTAGCAACAGCATGGGCTGAAGAGCCTGGAGGAAGTTATCTCAAGTCTCTGAGCTCCATTTCCCCCAGGCATGAACTAGAGCTATTAACAGAACCTACCTCATAAGGATATGGGAAGGCTAAAATGAGATGAGTGTGGAGGGCCATGCATGTAATCAACACAATAGATAGCCACTAGTATTAAGAAATTGTTAGGGACTAGTTAAGCTCTCCCAGTTAGCTGTTGGGCTACATGTACAATGGCTGAACTTTCAGTTAGAAGTTTTGCATATAAGGGAACTGAGTCTCACAGCAGTTAAGGGAATAGCTGATAAAGCCCAAAACTTTTGTATTATGTATAATGATAGTCAAGAGCATAAATAATGGAGCTACACAGGCTGCCCAATTCTGTCATTTATTGGCTCTGTAAGCTCAAACAAGTTAGTTACTCTGTGCCTCAGATTGCTTACCTGTAAAATTGATATGATGATAGAATCAACCTCGTAGGATTGTCGTAATGATTATAAAAGTTACTCTGTCCAAAGCACTGAAACAGTGGCACATAGTGAGTTACATCATCATCACCACTACCATGATTGTTATTATTCCATGCCTCTGTGCTTGGAAATACCAGTAGTATTATAGTATTGAACATCTAAGGGAGAAATGGCCCTAACTCCACAAGATCACCCAACTTAAAATGGGATTCAAAGGAGATTTTGAATAAGACAATTGGAATGGTTTCAGTGAACTGAAAAGGACAGCCTGCTCCAGATGAACAGAATAAAGCATTAGACAAGGGTCAGAGAAGAAGCAAAATAAAATGACTTGCATCAAAGAAAGGGAACAGTGAACAGAGAAGATAGAACATTTGTAGCAGAATAGTAATAATCCCCCTCTAGAAATCCTATAGCATCTAGCCTTTAGACTACAAAGACCCATCATAATAGCCCCTACCTTTGTTTGAATATACATGAGACAGAGGGACCCCAAGGACTTCTAGAGGCCTAGTCAATGAGTACCATAGTGCCATTTCATGGATGTTGCTGAGCAAGTTAAATTCAGGAAGTTAATTTTTAGAGAAGAACGTAAAGACTATCAACTCATGGTTTCATAAATAGGAGATGGGAAAGTGTTGTTGAGCATAGCTTACTATAAAGTAGAAATAAAGAACAATTATATTTTTGTCAGCCAATCGTTTGGGGAGGGAATTTTACATTCAACAGGATTGTATTTGAGCCTGAGTTTGGGGTTTTTAAGCTCACTTTTGCTTTATTTTTTGTGACCTGCAGCAAGACTTTTCTTCAGCTATTTCATTAGAGCATAACTCTCCTTATCATATAGATCAGAATGTTTACACACAAAGTCTCTGTAGTCTGACTAAGTTCAGAGCCTTCCTATATTGGCTGATTCACCTCAGGCAAGTTATTTAAACATAAACCTTATTTCTTGTGTGAAAGTTGGAGATGAAAATAAATGCCTTGTAGGATTGCTATGAGGCTTAAAATATACAATACACTTAAGGTTCTAGCAGGTGCTTGGCACATGGCGAGTTCTTAATAAATGCAAGCTACATATATACATACATATGAATGGACCAAATGATCTCTGGCGTCTCCTCCAGATGCTCTTTCCTGTAGCCTGGACTCATTTTTAAAATATTTATTTATTCATTTGGCTGCATCAGGTCTTCATTATGACACTTGGGATCTTTCGTTGCAGTGCACAGGCTTACTTGCCCCCAATATGTGGGCAACTAAGTTCCCTGAACAAGGACTGAACCCACATCCCCTGCACTGGAAGACAAATTTTTAACCACTGGATCATCAGGGAAGTCCTCTTGGACTCATTTTTGTAGCCTCCCTGACTTTGACATGTCTCTTCAGTGTCAGTCCCTCGTCCCCACTTGTAACCTAAGTAGAGTGGAGAAAAGAAGCAAATCGCTGGCGAGTGTGACAGCAAAGATGTGTATGAAGTTGTAGTGATGCTGGCCCGGGAGAACCAAGCAGGGGGGGCTCAGTTCTCCTACAGCCGAGACTGCTAGGATTGAAACATGTGGGTTTGACCCCCAGGGGTTCAAGGATGAATGTGCTTGTTTCAGGGACTCTGTTATCCATCTAGCTTCTTCTAACCTTTTGTGAATAGAACACAGAAACCATCAGACTGCTTGTGCCTTGTGAATGGAATAATGTGCATGAATGAGTTTTTTAAATAGCACAGTTCAAATGTTGCTGTTTTTGCTGCTTTGCTACAACTGTGATAAACACATTGTTTAAAAACCCAGAGGGAATGGGCTTTTTGTCTTCTTTTTTAAACCAGCACTAGCTGTTTGGATTAAATTGACCATTAGGCATGAGAAATGTCTATGTTAGCTATAGTTTACAGAAGAAGAATCTTTCCTGAAGGCAGGATAAACAAAAGATTAATAGTACAGGTTCTCAGGTTTCTGGATCCACCTCCTTGATTTGCCACTTTTTGGTTATGCAGCCTTGGGCAAGTTGCATAACCACTTCCAGACTCAATCCCTACCCCTCACCCCATCTTTGAAATGGGGATAATGATTATATGTACCACAAAAGGATGCTATGAGAATTAATTTAAGATCTTGGCACAGTGCCTGGAATAAAGGAGACATCCAGTAAGGGTTAGCTATTATCATTATTAAAACAATGGAAGAAATAATATAGAAATAATGATTAACTTCAGCTTTGATAAGATGGCAGATATACAAATCTGCATCAAAAAGATGAGAAGTGGAAGAAATGGCAAATAAGAGGATGAAATGAAGAAATAACTTAGCTAAAGTGAATATGTGTGTCACTGGCCAGTTGTCATAACTTTGGGTGTGTGGAGGCTGCTCCAAAAGCAACTGCCACTAGGATTTAAGATTAAATTCAAAATTAGTCCAACATCATACAAATGCTTCTATTTGAAATTGTGTGACCAGAGCCTTCCTGCCACTGGTCCTAGAAAGAAACAAAGGGCTTTAGTAGTCTGGACCTCCTGCTGGGTGTTGATATTCCATGCAGCTAGAAATGAGATGTATCATCATTGCTAAAGCCTAAATTTAGGCAGCGCCAGGAAGCAGTAATCCAAGTCTATGCCCTGACCAGTAATGCTGAAGAAGCTGAAGTTGAATGGTTCTATGAAGACCTACAAGATAGTTTAGAACTAACACCCCAAAAAGATGTCCTTTTCATTATAGGGGACTGGAATGCAAAAGTAGGAAGTCAAGGAACACCTGGAGTAACAGGCAAATTTGGCCTTGGAGTACAGAATGAAGAAGGGCAAAGGCTAATAGAGTTTTGCAAGAGAATGCACTGATCATAGCAAACACCCTTTTCCAGCAACACAAGAGAAGACTCTACACATGGACATCACCAGATAACCAACACAGAAATCAAATTGATTATATTCTTTACAGCCAAAGATGGAGAAGCTCTATACAGTCAGCAAAAACAAGACTGGGAGCCGACTGTGGATCAGATCATGAACTCCTTATTGCCAAGTTCAGACTTAAATTGAAGAAAGTAGGGAAAACCACTAGACCATTCAGATATGACCTAAATCATATGCCTTAAGGTTATACAGTAGAAGTGAGAAATAGATTTAAGGTACTAGATCTGATAGACAGAGTACCTGATGAACTAGGGATGGAGGTTCATGACACTGTACAGGAGACAGGGATAAAGACCACCCCCATGAAAAAGAAATGCAGAGAAGCAAAATGGCTGTCTGAGGAGGCCTTACAAATAGCTGTGAAAAAAAGAGAAGCGAAAAGCAAAGGAGAAAAGGAAAGATATACCCATTTGAATGCAGAGTGGCAAAGAATAGCAAGGAGAGATAAGAAAGCCTTCCTCAGTGATCAGTGCAAAGAAACAGAGGAAAACAATTGAATGGGAAAGACTAGAGATCTCTTCAAGAAAATTAGAGATACCAAGGGAACATTTCATGCAAAGATGGACTCAATAAAGGACAGAAATGGTATGGACCTAACAGAAGCAGAAGATATTAAGAAGAGGTGGCAAGAATGCACAGAAGAACTTAACAAAAAAGATCTTCATGACCCAGATAATCATGATGGTGTGATCACTCACCTAGAGCCAGATATCCTGGGATGTGAAGTCAAGCGGGCCTTAAGAAGCATCACTACGAACAAAGCTAGTGGAGGTGACAGAATTCTAGTTGAACTATTTCAAATGCTAAAAGATGATGCTGTGAAAGTGCTACACTCAATATGCCAGCAAATTTGGAAAACTCAGCAGTGGCCACAGGACTGGAAAAGGTCAGTTTTCATTTCAATTCCTAAGGAAGGCAGTGCCAAAGAATGCATAAACTACTGCACAATTGAACTCATCTCACATACTAGTAAAGTAATGCTCAAAATTCTCCAAGCCAGGCTTCAGCAATACATGAACTGTGAACTTCCAGATGTTCAAGCAGTTTTAGAAAAGGCAGAGGGACCAGAGATCAAATTGCCAACATCTGCTGGATCATTGAAAAAGCAAGAGAGTTCCAGAAAAACATCTATTTCTGCTTTAATGCCTACCAAAGCCTTTGACTGTGTGGATCACCACAAACTGTAGGAAATTCTGAAAGAGATGGGAGTACCAGACCATCTGACCTGCCTCTTGAGAAATCTGTATGCACGTCAGGAAGCAACAGTTAGAACTGGACATGGAACAACAGACAGTTTCCAAATAGGAAAAGGAGTACGTCAAGGCTATGTATTGTCACCCTGCTTATTTAACTTATATGCAGAGTACATCATGAGAAACTCTGGGCTGGAGGAAGCACAAGCTGGAATCAAGATTGTCGGGAGAAATATCAATAACCTCAGATATGCAGATGACACCACCCTTATGGCAAAAAGTGAAGAAGAACTAGAGAGCCTCTTTATGAAAGTGAAAGAGGAGAGTGAAAAAATTGGCTTAAAACTCAACATTCAGAAAACTAAAACCATGGCATCTGGTCCCATCACTTCATGGCAAATAGATGGAGAAACAATGGAAACAGTGGCTCACTTTATTTTGGGGGGCTCCAAAGTCGCTGCAGATGGTCACAGCAGCCATGAAATTAAAAGACGCTTACTCTTTGGAAGGAAAGTTATGACCAACCTAGACAGCATATTAAAAAGCAGAGACATTACTTTGCCAACAAAGGTCCATCTAGTCAAGGCTGTGGTTTTTCCAGTAGTCATGTATGGATGTGAGAGTTGGACTATAAAGAAAGCTGAGCACTGAAGAACTGATGCTTCTGAACTGTGGTGTTGGAGAAGACTCTTGAGAGTCCCTTGGACAGCAAGGAGATGCAACCAGTCCATCCTAAAGGAAATCAGTCCTGAATATTCATAGGAAGGACTGATTTTGAAGCTGAAACTCCAATACTCTGGCCACCTGATGTGAAGAGCTGACTCATTTGAAAAGACCCTGATGCTGGGAAAGATTGAAGGTGGGAGAAGGGGACAACAGAGTTTGAGATGGTTGGATGGCATCACTGACTCAATGGACATGAGTTTGTGTAAACTCGAGGAGTTGGTGATGGACAGGGAGGCCTGGTGTGCTGCAGTCCATGGGGTCACAAAGAATTGGACATGACTGAGCAACTGGACTGAACTGAACTGAAGAAATCTACTGAGATTTACCAAATCTAGCTGTCTATTTGGGGTTCCCAGATAGTACTCGTGGTAAAGAAAAGAATCCACCTGCCAATGTAGGAGACAAGAGATACAGGTTTGATCCCTGGGTTGGGAAGATCCTCTAGAGGAGGTCACAGCAACCTACTCCAGTATTCTTAAGTAAAGAATCCCATGTTCAGAGGAACCTGGTGGGCTCTAGTCAATGGGGTCACAATGAGTTGGGCATGACTGAAACAACTGAACATGCATGTACCTCTGTTTATTCACCTCCAAAGGTGGCACCTCTTAAGCAACTGTTTGGATTTTAAAATAGAGGAGTCAAAGTGATAGTCAGATCAATTATTGTCCATACCAGGGACCAGCAAGCATTTTCTATTTGAGCCAAATAGTAAATATTTTAGGCTTTGTGAAACCATATAGTCCCAGCTCTTACCTTTGTAGTTCAAAAGCAGTAGACAATACAAATGATGGGGCCTGGCTGGGTTTCAATAAAACTTGATTTACAAAGCAAGTGGCAGGCTGGCTTTGGCCCACGGGGCATAGTTTGCTAACCCCTAGTCTGTACAAGGGATTTGATGCAATGACTCAGGTTGTCAGACGAACCTGGGCTACAGCTCACATAAATGAAACATGATGTCAAAGAATGTTGTTGACTAGAGATTACAGACTGAAAAGAAAAAAGGCAGTAAAAATTGTGAATCACTATATTTTATGCATATAATTTACATAATATTATACATCAACTATACTTCAATAAAGAAATTTAAATGCAAAAAAAGGAGAACCTTGCTTCTGTAATATTCTGTAATATTACTCAGCCATAAAAAGGAATGCATTTGAGTCAGTTCTAATGATGTGGATGAACCTAGAACCTATCATATGGAGTGAAGTGAGTCAGAAAGGGAAAGATAAATACCATATTCTAATGCATATATACAGAATCTAGAAAAATGGTACTGAAGAATTTATTTACAGGGCAACAATGGAGAAACAGACATAGAGAATAGACTTATGGACACGGGGAGAGGGAAGGAGAGGGTAAGATGTATGGAAAGAGTAACATGGACACTTACATTACCATGTGTAAAATAGATCACCAATGGGAATTTGCTGTGTGGCTCAGGAAACTCAAACAGGGGCTCTGTACCAACCTAGAGGGGTGGGGTGGGGAGGGAGATGGGAGGGAGGTTCAGAAGGGAGGGGATGTATGTATACCTATGGCTGATTCATGTTGAGGTTTGACAGGAAACAGCAAAATTCTGTAAAGCAATTATCCTTCAATGTAAAAATAAATAAATTTTTAAAAAATTTGAAAAAGAAAATGGGAATAATATGGAAAAAATGCTGTGATATAAAATTTACTCAGTAATTCACATTACAGAAACACTGGGTAACATTATTTTCAGCCTCATTTTTCTGTTTCCTAATGTTCATGCAGTCCATGGGGTAGCAAAGAGTCAGACACGACTGAGCGACTGAACAAAAACAACAATGTTCAGAAAGTGAGTAATAACTCAGTGAACACACATCCCTGTTTGTTGGGGATAATTCCAGTGTGTCTGCTGTCTCTGTAATAATCAATAGTGTCCCCTTTTAAAGAAATGTCCTAGTTTGCAATATGAATCATACAGGCACATCTATAACAACCAAAATAATTTTGAATTTGTAGCACAGACAGGTTTGTTTTACTTAAAGACATCACCAAAACTTGGACAATAACACGTCTATAAAGGCAGAATGTAGTGCTAGAAAAGGCTAAGGGCTTCAAGTCAGACAGTGTCAGATTCAGATCTTAATTTATCTCTTTCTGCTGGCCTAAGACAATGTGCTAAAATCTCCCTGAATCTCAATTCTCATATGTAGTAAAAAATAATAAAAGCAGCAATATCACTAGATTTAACTGTGTTAGCATATGGTAAATATTTGTAAATATTAGCTGTTATTTTATTATTATTACATATTCAAATAGATTTGTTGGGTGGGACACAAAGACATCCTCCTTATACAGAAGTTATGCTTCAAGAAAAGTGATTTCCTTGTCACTGGAGACATCCAAGCAGAAACTTAACAGAAATATAGTAGTGATGTTATAAATGGTTTTGCTACTTCAAGTTTGATCCATGAACCAAGGTATCAACGTCAATAGGAAGCCTGTTAAACTGCAGATTCACAGACTCTAACCTAGACCTAACGAGTCAGTGTCTACATTTGAAGAAACTCCAAGTCATAGATTTAGCTTTGCCATCAAGGACTCAGCCATCAGTGGATAGAGCAGATGACTTTTAAAGCTCCTCTGAACTCTGAGACCACCCCATTTATAGAGTCCACAAGTTTTAAATGGGTAATACACTGGCATGAGGAGGAACTAAAGTCCCAATACCTAGTATATCCCATTCCATTGGTAAAGTTAAAAATGGCCTTTTCCACCCACCTCCACAGGACATTTTACCAGGCCTAGTGACTACATTCCCCTCATTTAAGTAAAATCTCAGATAAGTACAAATATAGACCCCAAGTGGAAATCCCAAACATTAAGATTGCTTTTTAATCTAAATCATCACATCTACAGGGCTTCCCTGGTGGCTCAGATGGTAAATAATCTGACCCAAGTTCAATCCTTGGGTCATGAAGATCCTCTGGAGAAGGGATTGGCTACCCACTGCAGTATTCTTGCCTGGAGAATTCCATGGACAGAGGAGCCTGGTGGGCTACAGTCCATGGGGTCGCAAAGAGTCGGACATGGCTAAGTGCCTAACACTTTCACATTCATTACATCTACCACAGACAGAGAAGCTTGTCTCTTGAGTTTGCTTCCATTTTGTTTTGAGCCACTTTGCTTTCTTCAAAATATCTGATTATTCTCCGCACAGGTGCCCTGGGTAGAGTTCAGTATTCCATTAATGCTGAACAATCCACATACAAATGGGTAGGTTAACCTTAGATATTTTCCCAAGGCCTGAAGAGGCTGACACAAATATAAACAGAATTGGAAGAGCTGGTAAAATATTTAGCTGAAACTTTAAAGAAATTTTTCTCTCTCTGGGGCTTCCTGGTGATGGTTGTAATGCAGCTCAACTACTTTAGCTCTTTGTATGCTTTTATCCTCCCTCCTGGATGCAGGCTTTCTGATATCCCTGGATGTTTGAATTACACACCACATGGACACAAAGGGCGGGCTATGCTAGTCTATCCAGTTGCATCAATAGCTTCTTAGATCCCTTTTCTGATTCTATTATTCTGTGACTGCCGAGTAGCTCATCCTTTTTTTTTTTTTTTTTCATTAGAATCTCACACATAGAGATAAAAAAGAACATACTGTTTCAAAAGAATTAAGATAAGAATTAAAGGAAAACATTTAATGTTTAAAAGGAAGACAACATGAAGTGTGACACAAGTGTCTATTTTTAATGTCTCTAACCTAAGAGAATTTTGCTTTAATAATGATGACTTATTACACCAATACTTATCAGGGATCTGCTCTGTATACCAAGCACTGTATTTGCTTCATGATGATAATGATGATGAGAATAATAGCAGCTAACATTTGTTGAGGACTTATGACTTCACAAATAAGACAGGCATAGGCCCAAGACTCACGGAAATGTAAACGCTGGCAGGAAAAGTAGACATTGAACAAATAATCCCAGGTGTCATTAATGTGATATGAAATTGCAGGGTACAATTGGAGGATGTTGCAGGTGGCCTAATCTAGTCTAGGGGTCAGCAAAGGCTTCTCTGAGGATGTGACATTTTAGAATTAGCTACACAGAGGGAAGCATCCCAGGTAGAGTGATGGCTATGGGCAAGAGACCTGATCAAGCAAAAGGTATATGTTGGAAGAACTGAGAAAACTGGCTAAAGTTTCAGGGCCCAGGGGAGAGTGGGAAGATGTGAGTGGAAAGAAGGTGGTGGGAGTTGGATCATGCTGAGGCCAGAGTTTCAGCTTCATCCCAGAGCAATGAGGAGCCACTGATAGATGTGAAACAAGTGGGTGACATGACCAGTTTGGGGCTCTAGGAAGATTACTTTGACTGGATTGGAGGGGAAGAGAGGGAATGTGCAGAGGGCAGGAATGATGGTGGCTTAGACTGGAGAAACGGCAGTGTTTGTAATACCTCTCCAGGTTAGAGTGGGGTCCCGGTCAGGCTAACAGAATGCTTCCTCCCATAGAACCTGGTTATTTATGGTAATGTTGAAGGAACTTTCCATTCTCAAAACTGCTCCCTTCACAGGCATGAGAGCCATGCTACGAAGAGACATGAATGAAAGGCAGCAGGAAAACATGGAAAGGAGACAACACAAGGGCTTACTCATCCTCCTCTGAAATCCCAAGCCTGGATCTGCTGGTTCCCAACTCCCTTTGGTGTCTTGGGAAGCAGTGCTGTATTGATGCACTCAACAAAGAAAAGAAGTGCAGAGTTTGCCTAGAAATAGTTCATAGGCCATAAAAATATTGCACAGTATAATGTGAGAAAATGGACTTCTAAAAAGGATTATTTTAAGATTATTATTTAAATTATTTCTAAAAAGGACTATATAAGACAAAGGTATTCTAATTACTGACCTGAGATCCTTTTACCTTAAAAGGAGGGTTCACTTCAAAAGCCTGAGGTGTAAGCTCTATTGTTAGCCCAATCTGTGCTAAGTGGGATGGCAAAGTTCTCATCTCCCTCCGGGTTCAAAGAATCCATCAGTCATTCATCAAGCATATTATTGAGCAACTACATGATGAAAGGCATTGGACTACAACAATTAATTAAATGTTTTACATAGAGCTTCCAGTCCAGTGAGAAGATGAAAGGCTAGACATTAAACTATTACACAGTTAAATTTTAAAAGTGCAATTGTGATAAGTTCTACAAAAGAAAAGTATGTGTACTATGAGAGCTTAGGAAAGTAGCCTCTGACCTAGTCAGCTACTTAAGGAAGTGATGGCTGAGAGTAGAAGGATGAATACAAGTTAAATGGGTGAAGAAAGAAGAATAGTGGTAAAATTAATTGATTTGACACACATGTACAGAGCCCTCTTCAGGTACAAGTGTCATAATAGGTAACTGGTCCTCAAATGAATGAAACCTGGTCTGCATGTTAGGGAAAAGAATGAGGGCTGATCTTACTAATGACTAGCTATGAGAATTTGATTATTAGTGTACCCAAACCTCAGCATCTTAATCTGTAAAATATGAAAATGACATCTATTTTCCAGAATTTGAAATGTTCAAAGCCCTTAGCTCACTACCTGGCTAAGTAGCAAGTTTTGTAATGACCAGGTCCAAAGTCAGCATGACATAGTGTCAGAAGATCTGTTCATAGTGTTCAGAGCTCACTATTGTCCATCAAACTCAGTTCAATTCAGTTCAGTCACTCAGCCGTGTCCAACTCTTTGTGACGCTATGGACTGCAGCACCCTAGGCCTCCCTGTCCATCACCAACTACAGGAGTTTATTCAAATTCATGTCCATTGAGTTGGTGATGCCATCCAACCATCTCATCCTCTATCATCCCCTTCTCCTCCCACCTTCAACATTTCCCAGCATCAGGGTCTTTTCCAATGAGTCAGGTCCTCCCATCAGGTGGCCAGAGCATCAGAGTTTCAGCTTCAGCATCAGTCCTTCCAATGAATATTCAGGACTGATTTCCTTTAGGATGGACTGGTTGCATCTCCTTGCTGTTCAAGGGACTCTCAAGAGTCTTCTCCAACACCACAGTTCAAAAGTCTCAATTATTTGGTGCTCAGCTTTCTTTATAGTCCAACTCTCACATCCATACATGACTACTGGAAAAACCACAGCCTTGACTAGATGGAGGTTTGTTGGCAAAGTAATATCTCTGCTTTTTAATATGCTGTCTAGGTTGGTCATAGCATTCCTTCCAGGAGCAAGTGTCTTTTAATTTCATGGCTGCAGTCACATCAGCAGTGATTTTGGAGCCGCAAAAAATAACCTCTGCCGCTGTTTCCACTGTTTCTCCATCTATTTAACATGAAGTGATGGGACCAGATGCTGTGATCTTAGTTTTCTGAATGTTGAGTTTTAAGCCAATTTTTTCACTCTCCTCTTTCACTTTCATAAAGAGGCTCTTTAGTTTTTCTTCACTGTCTGCCATAAGGCTGGTGTTATCTGCATATCTGAGGTTATTGATATTTCTCCCAGCAATCTTGATTCCAGCTTGTGCTTCCTCCAGCCCAGTGTTTCTCATGATATACTCTGCATATAAGTTAAATAAGCAGGGTGACAATATACAGCCTTGACGTACTCCTTTTCCTATTTGGAAGAAGTCTGTTGTTCCACGTCCAGTTCTAACTGTTGCTTCCTGACGTGCATACAGATTTCTCAAGAGGCAGGTCAGATGGTCTGGTACTCCAATCTCTTTCAGAATTTCCCACAGTTTGTGGTGATCCACAAAGTCAAAGGCTTTGGTAGGCATTAAAGCAAAAATAGATGTTTTTCTGGAACTCTCTTGCTTTTTTGATGATCCAGCAGATGTTGGCAATTTGAACTCTGATTCCTCTGCCTTTTCTAAAACTGCTTGAACATCTGGAAGTTCATGGCTCACATATTGCTGAAACCTGGCTTGGAGAATTTTAAGCATTACTTTGCTAGTGTGTGAGATGAGTGCAATTACGCAGTAGTTTGTGCCTTCTTTGGCACTATCTTTCTTAGGGATTGGAATGAAAACTGACCTTTTCCAGTCCTGTGGCCATTGCTGAGTTTTCCAAATTTGCTGGCATATTGAGTGCAGTACTTTCACAGCATCATCTTTTAGCATTTGAAATAGTTCAACTAGAATTCTGTCACCTCCACTAGCTTTGTTCGTAGTGATGCTTTCTAAGGCCTACTTGACTTCACATTCCAGGATGTCTGGCTGTAAGTGAATGATAACACCATCATGATTATCTGGGTCGTGAAGATCCTTTTTGTACAGTTCTTCTGTGCATTCTTGCCACCTCTTCTTAATATCTTCTGCTTCTGTTAGGTCCATACCATTTCTGTCCTTTATTGAGTCCATCTTTGCATGAAATGTTCCCTTGGTATCTCTAATTTTCTTGAAGCCATCTCTAGTCTTTCCCATTCAATTGTTTTCCTCTGTTTCTTTGCACTGATCACTGAGGAAGGCTTTCTTATCTCTCCTTGCTATTCTTTGCAACTCTGCATTCAAATGGGTATATCTTTCCTTTTCTCCTTTGCTTTTCACTTCTCTTCTTTTCACAGTTATTTTTAAGGCCTCCTCAGACAGCCATTTTGCTTTTTTGCACTTATTTTTCTTGGGGATGGTCTTGATCCCTGTCTCCTGTACAATGTCATGAACCTCTGTCCATAGTTCATCAGGCACTCTGTCTATCAGATCTAATCCCTTGAATCTATTTCTCACTTCTACTGTATAACCTTAAGGGATTTGATTTAGATCATATCTGAATGGTCTAGTGGTTTTCCCTACTTTCTTCAATTTAAGTCTGAACTTGGCAATAAGGAGTTTATGATCTGATTCACAGTCAGCTCCCGGTCTTGTTTTTGCTGACTGTATAGAGCTTCTCCAACTTTGGCTGCAAAGAATATAATCCATCTGATTTCAGTATTGACCATCAGGTAATATCCATGTGTAGAGTCTTCTCTTGTGTTGCTGGAAGAGGGTGTTTGCTATGACCAGTGTGTTCTTATGGCAAAACTCTATTAGCCATTGCCCTGCTTCATTCTGTACTCCAAGGCTAAATTTTCCTGTTACTCCAGGTATCTCTTGACTTCCTACTTTTGCATTCCAGTCCCCCAGGATGAAAAGGACATGGTTTTTTTTGGTGTTAGTTCTAGAAGGTCTTGTAGGTCTTCATAGAACTGTTCAACTTCAGGTTCTTCAGCATTACAGGTTGGGGCATAGAGTTGGATTACTGTGATATTGAAAGAGGTGATACCCCACGCCCAAGGTCAGGAGCTGTGACTGCAGTTTGCTGGAGCAGCTGTGAGGAGATACCCCACACCCAAGGTCAGAGAAACCCCAGCAAGACAGTAGGCCCTGGATGGGCTGTGAAGAGATACCCCACGCCCAAGGGCAACACAGAAGTCCCAGCAACATGGTAGGAGAGGCGAATTCACATTTAGAATCAAACCCCATTCCCACCAGAGATGCTCAGAAGGCTCAAACAAACCTTTTGCACACCATAATCCAGGGACCCCACAGAGACTGAGACAGAACTGTGTTTGAGCATCTCCTGTGGAGGTACGGGTCAGCAGTGGACTTCCACAGGAACAGGACTCTGGGTGCAGCAGACTTGGGTATGGCATAAGCCCTCTTGGAGGAGGTCGCCATTAATCCCACCATAGAGCTGCCAGAACTTACACAGGACTTGGAAATAGACTCTTTGAGGGCACGAACAGAACTTTGTGCACACCAGGATCCAGGAGAAATGAGCAGTGACCCCACAGGAGACTGACCCAGACTTGCCCATTGAGTGTCCAGGAGTCTCCAGCGGACACGTGGGTCGGTGGTGACCTGCTGCAGGGTTGAGGGCAGTGAGTGTAGCAGTACATGTGTGGGATCTTTTGAAGAAGGTTGCCATTATCTTCATTACCTCCACCATAGTTTGGCCCCAGTAAATAGCAGGGAGGGAACACAGCTCCACCCATCAACAGAAAATTGAATTAAAGATTTATTGAGCACCGCCCTGCCCATCAGAACAAGACCCAGTTTCCCCCTCAGTAAGTCTCTCCCATCAGGAAGCTTCCATAGCCTCTTATCCTTCTTCATCAGAGGGCAGACAGACTGAAAACCACAATCACAGAAAACTAACCAATGTGATCACATGGACCACAGCCTTGTCTAACTCAATGAAACTATGAGCCATGCCATCTAGAGCCATCCAAGACAGACGGGTCATGGGGGAGAGTTCAGACAAAATGTGGTCCACTGGAGAAGGGAATGGCAAACCACTTCGGTATTCTTGCCTTGAGAACCCCATGAACAGTATGAAAAGGCAAAAGATAGGACTCTGAAAGATGAACTCCGCAGGTCAATAGGTGCCCAATATGCTACTGGAGATCAATGGAGGAATAACTCCAGAAAGAATGAAGAAATGCAGCCAAAGCAAAAACAACACCCAGTTGTGGATGTGACTGGTGATGGAAGTAAAGTCCAATGCTGAAAAGAGCAATACTGCATAGGAACCTGGAATGTTAGGTCCATAAATCAAGGCAAATTAGAAGCGGTCAAACAGGAGATGGCAAGAGTGACCATCGACATTTTAGGAATGAGTGAACTAAAATAGACTAGAATGGGTGAATTGAACTCAGACGACCATTACATCTACTACTGTTGGCAAGAATCCCTTAGAAGAAATGGAGTAGCCATCATAATCATAATCAACAGAAGAGTCTAAAATGCAGTACTTGGATGCAATCTCAAAAACGACAGAACGATCTCTGTTCGTTTCCATCAGACTATCTGGGTTCATATTCCACATTCAACGTTTACTAGCTCTGTGGTCTTGGGCAAATAACAAACTTTCTAATCTTCAGTTCCTGTATTTATAAAAGGATGATAATAGAAATACCTCATAAGTTTATTGGGAGAGTCAAAGGAGAAATGTATGAAAAGTGTGAAAAATGGCTAAGTAAGTACCTAGCCTACATGTTATGTATGTACAAGGTGCTGTCTCAGCACAGATAAAGAGGCAGTAAATTATTTTTATTTTTGTTCTTCCTGGATAGGAGGGTGAAATTCGATAAGGCCAAAGACTTCAGATAGAGTCTTGATCTAGGCTTTAAAAAATGAATAGCTGTTGGATAAACAGAATGTTGATAAGTTTGCCTTGATCAAGCCACAGGGTTGCAATCTGCTACTGTAAAGAACAGCCTAGGCCTAAGCCTTAAGGAGAATATTTTAAAAGACTAGTGAGTTTGTTCTAATAAACATCTTCTCTCCATTTGCTGCCATGACCTGAAAGGCAGGGTGATGTGGTCGGTAATAGTGCAGACTTTGAAGTCAAACAGACATAGGTTCTAATCCAATCCCTACTACTTCTAGCTGTGTGATCTTACTACTTTTATTACTTACTATTACTTGCTACATTTCGCTGAGCTTCTAGTTGATTAATCCTTAAAAAATAAGTATTACTAGAGTCCTTTTTATGAGGTTTTTATAAGGATTAATCAGGTTTTTATGAGGATTAATCAAGATAATGCAGATAAACATCAGTTAGCACATAAAAATCAATAAATGTTAGCCATTATTATTATTGATGCCTCATTAAGGTTATGCTGGCATAAAACATTAGAATTTATCCAGTGTGTGAACAATTGAACACAGGTTTATGCCATACAGTCTGTTCAACAGTGAGATAGCCAAAGAAATATCACAAAGCAGGTGGTAAGTCACTTTGTGGCAATGATTGTAGGTACTTACCTTTGTGGGCCCAGTAACTCTTAAAATTATGCAAAGCTGCCCCCCCAAAAAATATTGACATAAGTTAATGACTTACTTCACTGAATGTAGTTTTTTAACTTACAAACACGAGGCATGTTTCTGTAGCCAATCTATAAATAAATATGTGGAACAACCATTGTTAATATCTTGATATATTTTCTTCCCAGGGGTGTGTGTGTGTGTGTACATGTGTATATATGATATATATGAGGGAGCCACAGTATTTAAAATAACTATGAATGCATGCATGCTCAGTTGTGTCCAACTCTTTGCAACCCCATGGACTGTAACCCACCAGTTACAGTGGGTTAGCTCTGTATCTGGGATACATTCCCTATTCCATGGGATAGCTCCTCTATCCATGGAATTCTCCAGGCAAGAATACTGGAGTGGGTTGCCATTTCCTCCTCCAGGGGATCTTCCTGACCCAGGAATCAAACCCACATCTCCTGCATTGGCAGGCAGATTCTTTACCACTACACCACCTGGGAAGCCCTTAAAATAACTATATACATATTTAACTTTGATCAGACCATACAAGAGCCTTTTCTTCATTTGTCATATGAGCATTTGCTTTGTTTTATTAAATATGCTTTACAAACATGATTTATACATTAGATAACATTCTATAAGGACGTGGCAAATAATTTAACTATTGCCATATTGTTAGACCCTTTACTGTGTGTCAAAACTAATTAATCTTCAAATATAAATTGTTTATTACCAAATTCAGTGATTTCTTAATCTGTAGGCATGTAAACAACTTTAAAAAAAAGAAAAAAACCCGAGTTGATTCTTTTATTTGAAATAACTCTAGATCCTGTATTAATACTTCTGTGCAACTTCCATGAATTATACTGTCTCATGTACTATATCTTAATACCTCTCCTCACTGTGAGGCCTTGCATCCTGGAGAACCATGACATTACTGGATCTACTCCTGCTAGCCGCCTCCTCTGTTGCTCCTAATTGTCTTACATACCATTCCATTTGAGAAAATATGCAATATGACTCAGCACTGTGTAACAGAGTTATCTAAGGGAAATAGATCACTTCATGATTACACCAAAAATAAATTCAATGAACTTAAAATATACTATAGCATAAAGACTAATAAACATAAAAGAGGTGAATTCATGGTTTGGGGTCATGTATATTTTGATCTCAGGTTGCAGGATTTTAACTTGGCCTTTGTGTAGTTCTAACCAAGGAAGGGCACAATCTTTAACTTATTATTTTAACTTTATGCTTTCCCTAATAAGCAATTTATAATATGATTACCAAGGTTGATTTCATATGTCACTTTATAATTTCTAAAGAATTCTGACAGGCTCTCAATATAAAGAAGAAAGCTGTTTTATATTTTCTACTTGTTGTTTTCATCTGTTTGCTTCTGAAGAGAGACTAGTTACTTATGTGAAGATAGAACATTTATTTATGTGAAAGCTGGTATGAAAGAGCATGTACCTATGTTGGCACAAGGAAATTTATGTTTATGACTGTGTGTTTGAAAAATAAAAGGTCATTATCAGACTCGAAAGAATGATAGAAAAAGAAAAATTTGAAAACAACTCTAGGAATAATTTATATTCAAGACATTTCTTTTTCTGCCTCATAGCTACATCATCCCTCTCAAGGCTTCCGTTTTGGAACTGTCCGGGAGAGCAGTGCTGAAGACTATGTGAGGCAAAGCTTCCCAGAGATGCATGAGTATATGAGAAGGTACAATGTACCAGCCACCCTGGATGGAGTGGCGTATCTAAAGTGAGTGTCAACCTCCTCAGTCCAAAAAGTTCTCAATGAAAAAGAAGCCTTGTTACTGATGTAATGTTCATTGGGTTTTTTTTTTTTTATGTTATCTAAATATACCCATTTTGTGTTCCATGATACCTCACACCATGTGAGATACAGGAGACAGTATGGAATAAATGTGCATTTAATTATGTGACCTAGTTTTCTAGTTACCTCCACAGTCCCAAGCTGGCAGTAGCTTTGATCAAAATGCCAGTAGGGTCAGTAGTGTAGCAGATGGTAGAGGAAGTAAACGTTGGCTTCACATCACTTGGGAAAATAATGGTGCTGAAACGATCAAACACTCAGGGAATGTGGCCAGAGGATAAAGTGTCCCAAAGCAACCCTTTCCTCACAGTGAATCTCTAAACCTGTGAACTGTCTCCTCTTGCCACAAGGAAGCGGGATTTATCTTAGAGATTTCCTGTAGAAAAGAAATAAGATAAAAGGCAATGATTCCCATGCCTGCATCCTTCTCATCAGAATTTATGAGAAGCAATCAAGAGCAATCACATTGCCATGGCAGATTATCAGAGCTATAATTCAGGGAAGCTGAATGCAAAGGAGGATGGTGCATCTCTGGGTCTGCTCAACTGGTCTGCCTGGGAGAAGGGGATGAATGGCTCCTGATAAGCGCCACAGCATGTGAGCAAGCAGTCCTCCCCCTCCTGCCTGATGGTCTCAGGACAATAACGTACACTCAAACTCCAATCCCTACAATCGCGCAGTACCAGAAAACTGGTTTCTCTATCATCAAACACAATTATCTCCCCAATGACAGCAGGACTTGGCACCTCAAATTCTTTTTTAAGAAAGAAGGGAAGTAAATAATTTTATGGGACATAAGGGCTCTGTATTTCTCAAAAACTCTAGTAATCAGCCCTGAAAACAATTTTATGGACTAAACTAGAGTCTAGAAAGAAAACTTTGTGTTCTCAGATTTTCACAGGTATATATGGTGTGAAACACTATGAAATGGCACTTTCAATTTTGTAAGAACTTTAAAACATTAGAGTCCCTCTCTGACACAGAGTTTAGTGCTCCTTTGCCCCCCAACACCTCCTCTTTATCCTCTCCATCAGGGAAATCCATGGCTGGGAAAAAGAATAAGATGTCAGGAAGATAGTGATGGCTCCCCACTAAATAGTAATGGGTGACAAATTGGGCCCTTCTGGCAGTGTGAAAGCTGAGAAAAGCCCCTGCTGCCATGGAGCAGTTTCACTCCACTCTGGGTATTCATTTATTCCGGAGGATTCACCTCCAAGGCCCGAGAGCTGAGTTAGCCGCACTCTAGCTGGAGAGAAGAAATTGTTAGGAAAACAGGCACAGGTGAAGGAGTTGAGGCCCGAAAGAATCAACTTGTCCATGGAAATACAGCTAGCAAGTGGCAGTCAGGACCAAAACCATGTCTTTGGACTGCAGCACTGCTGCAGGCTAGCCTGAGAACTGTAACTGGAAAGCAGGTCCTTGATGTTCAAGGTACAGTCCACATTCCAGCAACATTCATGTAGCAGGTAGCACCTGGGAGCGTGTGAGAAATGAAGACTCTCAGGTCCCATCACAGAATCTGCATTTTAACAAGCTCCCCAGGTGAATTACAGATTGAGGTAACTTTGGAACAAAGGTTATCATTAATGCTCTCTGCCTTCTTCCCTCTAAGCTTCTCTCTCCACTTTTGGCCCAGATACAGCCTATGCTCCTATTCACTTCTCCAAAAAACCAAGGTCCCCAAGCTACTCCCTGACATATCAGTGCCATACCTACAGGGTATGGTATGACTCCATACCCCGGAGTCATCTATAAAGAGAAGTTCCTGTGTTAACGCTGTCCCTCCCCTCTCCCGTCAGATTCCCTGAGCTTCATCCTAACTCACTTAGGACCCTGCTTTTTGAAGTAACAGTATTCCAATAAATGAATCCCTATTATAGTAATAATTACTTTATTTTTATATGTTTATATATAACTAGTTTTGTGGTATATGTGTTATGAAATGAATGTTCAAAAAGACAGCATGATTTTATAATGGGAGAAACAACTGTAGGCCCTGCCAACTGTAAGGATGATTCAGCCAGTCTAGAAGCTCATTACACCTGGATCAAACCTTGCCACTTCCTCACCAGTGACTCAGGGCCCCATGGGAGTCTGTTAGCTAATTGCTTCTTGCCTTCCTATGCAACAGAGACCTGCCATAGATAACTTCACTTTGCAATTCAAAATCATGAGGAGTTATTTAGGGATACCCCTCAGATGGACCACAGGAAGTACTGGTTAGAAAAGCTGAGCCCTAACTTTTTGTACTCCTATTGCTGCCACAAATATTTACAGAGCATTAGTAAATGGTAACTCGGTCCTGTGTAGCTCCCAAGGTACATTTTGGTACTGTGAGAATAAAGCTTTCATTAGAGAAATACCTTTCAGCTTGATTTTTATTTTACTGCCAGGATTCCATTAAGGTTTCTGATCCTCAGCTTCCAGGATACGGTTCATATACTAAGCCCTTTCTGAAGCTTCCCACAGCTCTGGAGCTGAAAGATGTTTTTCATTTTGGTTGAGGTTAAACATAGTAAAAAAGATTTATAAGCATGGCCCTGCCCATCAGAACAAGACCCCTTAAGTCAGTCTCTCCCATCAGGAAGCTTCTATAAGCCTCTTATCCTACTCCATCAGAGGGCAGACGGACTGAAAATCACAATCACAGAAAACTAACCAATCTGATCACATGGACCACGGCCTTGTCTAACTCAATGAAACTATGAGTCATGCCATCTAGGGCCATCCAAGACAGATGTTCATGGGGAAGAATTCTGACAAAATGTGGTCCACTGGAGAAGGGAATGGCAAACCACTTCGGTATTCTTGCCTTGAGAACCCCATGAACAGTATGAAAAGGCAAAAGATAGGACTCTGAAAGATGAACTCCGCAGGTCAATACGTGCCCAATATGCTACTGGAGATCAGTGGAGAAATAACTCCAGAAAGAATGAAGAAATGCAGCCAAAGCAAAAACAACACCCAGTTGTGGATGTGACTGGTGATGGAAGTAAAGTCCAATGCTGAAAAGAGGAATATTAAATAGGAAACAGGAATGTTAGGTCCATAAATCAAGGCAAATTGGAAGTGATCAAACAGGAGATGGCAAGAGTGACCATCGACATTTTAGGAATGAGTGAACTAAAATGGACTAGAATGGGTGAATTGAACTGAGATGACCATTATATCTACTACTGTTGGCAAGAATCCCTTAGAAGAAATGGAGTAGCCACCATAGTCAACAAAAGAGTCTGAAATGCAGTACTGGGATGCAATCTCAAAATGACAGAATGATCTCTGTTCATTTCCAAGGCAAACATTCAATATCGCAGTAATCCAAATCTAATCCCTGACCAGTAATGCTGAAGAAGCTAAAGTTGAACAGTTCTATGAAGACCTACAAGACCTTCTAGAACTAACACCAAAAAAAAAAAAAATGTTCTTTTTGTTATGGGGACTGGAATGCAAAAGTAGAAAGTCAAAAGATACCTGGAGTAACAGGAAAATTTGGCCTTGGAATACAGAATAAAGCACGGCAAAGGCTAATAGAGTTTTGTCATAAGAACACACTGGTCATAGCAAACACCCTCTTCCAGCAACACAAGGGAAGACTCTACACATGGTTATCACCAGATGGTCAATACTGAAATCAGATGGATTACATTCTTTGTAGCCAAAGATGGAGAAGCTCTATAGGGTTAGCAAAAATAAGACTGGGAGCTAACTGTGGATCAGATCATGAACTCGTTATTGCCAAATTCAGACTTAAATTGAAAAAAGTAGGGAAAACCACTAGACCATTCAGGTATGATCTAAATCAAATCCCTTAAGATTATATAGTGGAAGTGAGAAATAGATTCAAGGGATTAGATCTGACAGACAGAGTGCCTGAAGAACTATGGATGAAGGTTCGTGACATTGTACAGGAAGCAGTGATCAAGACCATCCCCAAGAAAAAGAAATGCAAAAAGGCAAAATGGTTATCTGAGGAGACCTTACAAATAGCTGTGAGAAAAAGAGAAGTGAAAAGCAAAGGAGAAAAGGAAAGATATACCCATTTGAATGCAGAGTTCCAAAGAAATAGCAAGGAGAGAAAAGAAAGCCTTCCTCGGTGATCAACGCAAAGAAACAGAGGAAAACAGTAGAATGGGAGAGACTAGAGATCTCTTCAAGAAAATTAGAGATACCAAGGGAACATTTCATGCAAAGATGGGCACAATAAAGGACAGAAATGGTATGGACCTAACAGAAGCAGAAGATATTAAGAAGAGGTGGCAAGAATGCACAGAAGAACTATACAAAAAAGATCTTCATGACCCAGATAATCATGATGGTGTGATCACTCACCTAAAGCCAGACATCCTGGAATGTGAAGTCAAGTAGGCCTTAAGAAGCATCACTATGAACAAAGCTAGTGGAGGTGATGGAATTCCAGTCGAGTTATTTCAAATGCTAAAAGATGATGCTGTGAAAGTGCTGCACTCAATATACCAGCAAATTTGGAAAACTCAGCAATGGCCACAGGACTGGAAAAGGTCAGTTTTCATTCCAATCTCAAAGAAAGGCAATGCCAAAGAATGCTCAAACTGCTGCACAGTTGCCCTCATCTCACACGCGAGTAAAGTAATGCTCAAAATTCTCCAAGCCAGGCTTCAACAGTACATAAACCATGAACTTCCAGATGTTCAAGCTGGATTTAGAAAAGGCAGAGGAACCAGATATCAAATTGCCAACATCCACTGAATTATTGGAAAAGCAAGAGAGTTCCAGGAAAATATCTATTTCTGCTTTATTGCCTAGGCCAAAGCCTTTGACTGTGTGGATCACAACAAGCTGTGGAAAATTCTTCAAGAAATGGGAGTACCAGACCATCTGACCTGCCTCTTGAGAAATCTGTATGCAGGTCAGGAAGCAACAGTTAGAACTGGACGTGGAACAACAGACTTCTTCCAAATAGGAGTACGTCAAGGCTGTATATTCTCACCTTGCTTATTTAACTTATATGCAGAGTACATCATGAGAAATGCTGGACTGCATGAAGCATAAGCTGGAATCAAGATTGCCGGGAGAAATATCAATAACCTCAGATATGCAGATGACACCACCCTTATGGCAAAAAGTGAAGAACTAAAAAGCCTCTTGATGAAAGTGAAAAAGGAGAGTGAAAATTTGGCTTAAAACTCAACATTCAGAAAACTAAGATCATGGCATCTGGTCCCATCACTTCATGGCCAGTAGATGGGGAAACAATGGAAACAGTGACAGACTATTTTGGGGGGCTCCAAAGTTGCTGCAGATGGTCACTGCAGCCATGAAATTAAAAGACGCTTACTCCTTGGAAGAAAAGTTATGACCAATCTAGATAGCATATTAAAAAGCAGAGACTTGACTTTACCAACAAAGATCCATCTAGTCAAAGCTATGGTTTTTCCAGTAGTCATGTGTGAATGTGAGAGTTGGACTATAAAGAAAGCTGAGTGCCAAAGAATCGATGCTTTTGAACTGTGGTGTTGGACAAGACTCTTGAGAGTCCCTTGGACAGAAGGAGATCCAACCAGTCCATCCTAAAGGAAATCAGTCCTGAATATTCATTGGAAGGACTGATGCTGAAGCTGAAACCCCAAATCTTTGGCCACCTGATACAAAGAACCAACTCATTGGAAAAGACCCTGATGCTGGGAAAAATTGAAGGCAGGAGGAGAAGGGGCCAACAGAGGATGAGATGGTTGGATGGCATCACCGACTCAGTGGACATGAGTTTGAGTAAACTTATGGACAGGGAAGCCTGGCTTGCTGCAGTCCATGGGGTCGCAAAGAGTCAGACACGACTGAACTGAAACATAGGCTTCATTGTAACTCAAATCCAATGCCCCTGGAAAGATTTTATTTTTTTTTAGATTTTTTTCTTTAGATTATTCATTTTGAAGTGGCTATTTCGCTTTCTGAAAGAGTATAAAGAGGAAGTGATGGTCATTGGCACCAAGAAGGGAAGCTGACCTACTCAATATATGTCAGTGTGTGTCAGACAAACCCATGATGAATCTTAGAGGTGTTTAGTGGTGTCCTTCTCTTTTAGATTTTTGATGGCCCAATATTCTCCTCTGAGTTTAGAATCTACCCCTCTGTACTGAATTCCAATAGCCTCATTTTTGGTTCTAAGAGAGGAAGGACTGGACCCAGATGGAACAGAGAAGAGTTGTTCTCTTTACCAAGCTCATTGGACAACCCTGAGGGTCAAAAAGGCTTTATTAAATGTTTTATTACCTTTCCAAAAATGTTTGAGATAGCTGAAAACAAAGAGCCATTTGCATATACCTTAAATAGTTACCTGTGAAACTCATTCTCCCTTGCCTCCTTTGTAAGTGGAGCTCAACTGGTGCTGACCACCTTCCTGGGGACCATTTCTGCACCTATGTTAAAAAATGGGGGAGAATACAAAAAGGATGCACAAAGTGTCTGTTGCTATCTTGAGCCCAGCCCACAGCCAGTTCGCTGCTACAGTCCAGAATACTTGCCTTTAAATGATTTTTGCCTGAACTGTCTCCTGGGATGGGAGTGAAACATGAATCTCTGGAATTATATTAATAAATCAGACCACAAAGACCTGATTTACATATGCTTCCTCTTCCATTTATTAAACACCAGCTATGGACTTTAAAGAGCTTGAACTCTTTTTTCCCCAAGAGTGCTGGATCTCTTACTTGCACTTCTTTATTATGTACTCCCAAGTGTGAGATAATGCCTGACCTCTGGAGAATATGACAGTGATCATGACAGAAAGAATGAAGAATTTTCACATATTGATTAATGAGATCACCTAGCTCCAACACTGACTGGCTTGTGAACTGGATCAACTTATTTCAACTCTCTGAACCTCAATTCCTTCATTTGTTAAAATAGGATACTACCACCCCCTTCAAGTGAAAATGAAAGTGATAGTCGTTCAGTCATGTCCGACTCTTTGCAACCCCATGAACACGGGATTTCCCAGGCAAGAATACTGGAGTGGGTTGTCATTTCCTTCTCCAGGGGACCTTCCCAACTCAGGGATTGAACCTGGGTCTCATGCATTACAGGCAGATTCTTTACCATCTGAGCTACCAGGGAAGCCCACCTCCCTCTTCAGGGTCATTATAAAGGGTTTGGAGAACAATAAATATAATGCCTACACTAAGAAGTCACTTGGAGGACTTCATTTGGTGGTTCAGTGGTTAAGACTCTGCACTTCTGCACTTCTGGTTGGGGAACTGAGATCCTACATGTAGCACGACAAAAAAAAAAAAAAAAGATCATTCAGTTAATGTACGAGAAATGAACCTTGACTGTTTACCTTTGCACTCAATTCAGGGTTGCTCTGGTTTTGTTGTTCAATTTAGAACCCCTGGAAAGATGTCATGCTCTCTGTTAAGAGCGTCTGTTTCCCCTGGTCTGTTCTCTGCAGGTCAGTGAGATGTCACCAAGGCAGAGCCAGCAGCTGCCCAGCTTGGACTGCCCTTACTGTCCAGATTTCTGCTCCCTAATCAAAAGCTAGCTGTCAGACCTGGTGTTTCCTGTCTATTAATGAATCATTTTCCACTTTTCTTCTTTTGGTTTTAAACATAGGAATGATCCAGAGAAACTAGATGCCTTCATCATGGACAAAGCCCTTCTGGATTACGAAGTGTCAGTAGATGCTGACTGCAGACTTCTAACTGTGGGGAAGCCGTTTGCCATAGAAGGTATTAGTCAATCATTCTTGATGCACTTTTACTCTAGATCTGTTCAGTTTGCCAACCTAGCAAGTCACAAATGCCAGTGTCTGAGGCAAAGAGCTATTTATCTTCCTTTGTTTTCATTTTCAGCTCTTAAGCACTCAGCTATTAAGTTGCTAAAGTTAGGTATTTATTTTCTACCCACTCCACCAACATATTTTTATCCAATTGTTAGAAAAACAACAACCAAAATATCATTGTTATCCAAATGGTGGTGCTTCAGAGAGCTGGGAGTGTTGACACAGTGTAGTAAACAGGGAGTCTGGTTTTAATTTAATCTGTATTTTCTAATGGCCAAATCCTATAATGAATCTGATACTAAAACTAGAATGATTGTGTTACAACTAGAAGGACTCCAGTGTTGATTTAATCCAAGCTGCTCAGTTTTATCCACAAGAAAGTTCAGAGACAATATATTACTTTCTCATAATCACATAATTAGATGGTAATGCTGAAATTAGAATATAAATCTCATAGTCCTTAAATAAATGTTTCTACTAGTTGAAAAATAAGTAGAAAAAAAATCAACCTCTGTAATTGAGTAACCTCTAAGTGTCCTAAACAAAACTGTTTGGGACCTCAGGTTTGTCGTCCTCCCCACTGGCAGCAAATTTTTGCTTTCAACTTGGTCAGCCAATCAATCAAACTTCAGGACCAAAGAAAGATTGCGTTGTCAGTAGCTCCTTTCATTCTGGACAACAGCTAATATATGGAGCCAATAGTTTGAACCAGCAAATTTCGCATCTCCAATTCCCAGCTTCCCTCCTATGACAGTACACACTGGCTCCCAGAACAGCCATACTCACTTGTCAGAAAGCATTTTGACTAGAAATAATCCCATGGGGATGCTCAAGTCTTATTTCCAGAAAACTATACTTTCCTGTATGTTAACTAGTATATCAAGGCTTTCAGATTCCAGTTCCCCAACCACAGTTGGTCTCTGTCTTTCCTAAACACATCAGCAGTTTTTTTTTTCCTATCTTCATTTTTGTGATGAATGAGAATGTTAACAGCTGATGCTGTTTCTTTGAGCCTTCTCCTAAGAGAAATCAATCCCCTCTCCAGGCAAAGTGATCTCCGCCTTAGCCTGGAATAGAATGCAGGAAGAGAGACATTTAGTGGTAGGGGTCTTCTGTTGAGACAACAGTGACAAAGACACAATTGTGTTGCAGGGCGCAAAAAGAGAAACCAAAGAAAAACTAGAAAACCAAAAGAATGTTGATTATATAACCACATTTCGATGTAAGAGTGGAAAATTTCCCATTTGTGTGGCATCTGGGTAAATGGAAAGGATGTTATTTCCTTTTTCTCTCCTAGATACACAGGGTAATTGAAGTCCCTTTTGCCATTAGCAGCTGTTAACAATGAATCATTTGTAGTGGGTAAAAGAATGAGGGACTCTTGTTTTCCACCTTTGTTTTCAGGGGGCAACTCTATCTTGTCAAAAGGCAGTGGTGAAATGGCTTGTTTGCCTCTGCTAGACCCCAGTGCCAGATGCCACACAATTAATTCCCCACTGGTTTCCTGTTCACATTTCCATCTGTGCTCATGAGACTTGGTGTCTCACAGTCTCCATCATCTCCAGACACCACATTGTTTTCCAAGGGAATAAATACAAAATGGCGCAGGGAAACACTCTCTCTGCAAGACAGCAGAAAGACTATAGACTTGAATACAGAGAATATTCTCATCATTGTTGGTCTATTCTTAAAAAGCCACTGCTGGTTTATTCTGGGTGATGTGCAAATCAGAAATTTTAATTCAATACAGCCTCTGTGAACAAGTTTACAACCTAAAGGCAGAACTTGGTAAAACACAAAGTAAGCATACTTATAAGTTACAAAAAACAATGTGATAGAGATACTAATAAAACTCTTGACTATAGCTTTAAAGAAAAAATTAATAGATTTTAATGGAATATTTCTCTCTTCATGAAATTTTTAAAAAATATTATATGCTTTTCATTAACAACATTTAGGTTTTTTTAATTTATGAAAATGTGTACTTTATTATTAATTAATTAGACTTTATAGGCATAAAATATCACAAAAGCAGTTTATGAACAATTTTTACCTATTTAGCTTACAGGAATGTTCCGTATGTCTGTATTCTCTCACAGGATCTAGTACAATGCAAGGCATTTAACAGTTATGTAATAAATGATTTATTACCCTATTATATAACTCATTAGGTTGTATTTGACTAAATACCTAATCACTTCCTTATGTAGGTAATCAAAAGTACCCTGAAAAGTCTGCATATACTTTCCAAAGTGTTTAAAAGATTTTGGGAACTTAGGAGGGAAAATGGAATCCATTGATTCCCTCATGCTGAAGGTACATTCACTCTCTGTTCAGTTCAGTCACTCAGTCGTGTCTGACTCTGCGACCCCATGGACTGCAGCACGCCAGGCCTCCCTGTCCATCACCAACCCCCGGAGTTTACTCAAACTCATGTCCATTGAGTCGGTGATGCCATCACTCTCTGTAGTAATGACATTATATCAACTCAGTGTGACTACTAAACACCCTTCCCAACTTCACCATTCTGCTTTTATTTAACACCTAAAGGTCAATGGGGGACAAATGAGAGACAACAGTCCACACTGACTTTGAAACCATTCCGTGAGTCTTCAGTGCAGCAAACCAAAATTATTAAAAATTCAAGAACATGTAGAAAGTCTCTGGTCTTATTAAAAACTATATACCAGGGACACAAAGATATATTGTCTGCTCTGAAAAAAGAAAGTGTTGAGATAATTGAATACATGTCCCAAATTTATGCATTGGAGTAAAATGACAGTAAAGGTCAAATGAGAAGAAAAAGTAATGGAACTGCACAGTAATGATTTGTGAACTTTCTGCCAAAGACCTTTGCCTGCTTTTGAGTTTGTTCTTTTACTTGCTTTCCACTAATTATTTAGTACAGTGCTTGAAGCACTAGCTCTGGAGTCTTGAGTGCTTAGGTTACAATAGAGTTGCTGTTCCCAAATAACTGTGTTAGTTGGGCAGGTCACAATCTGTTCTTCAGCTTCCTCATCTGCATAATGGGTTTGTGAATAGTACATCTAGGACAGAGTTGCTGTGATGATTAAGTAAAATAATACATGTAAAGCATGTTCAAGCACATAGTAAAAGTGACAGTGAGAGTGTTAATGGCTCAGTAGTTTCCAACTCCTTGTGACCCCTTGGACTGTAGCCCACCGGGCTTCTCGTCCATGGAATTTTCAAGGCAAGAATACTAGAGTGGGTTGCAATTTCCTTCTCCAAAGGATTTTCCTGACCCAGGGATCAAACCCAGTTCTCCTATATTGCAGGTATATTCTTTTCCACCTGAGTCACCAGGCTATTATTCAATATATTCTATATAATATTATTCAATATATTAAAGGATTGAGACCAATTTACTATAAAATTATCCCGAGATAGATCACCTTCGTATATCTCAGCTTCTTCCACACACTCTGTCTCCACTTTAATGTGCTGAAGATAAAGGAAACCCATTTTTAAAGTCTCCTTTAAGGTTAGAACTATTCCGAAATATGCTCAACCATTGCTCTGGAATAGCTGACTGACTGTAAAACTGAATTGATCTTTCTTCTGGAGGTGTTTTTAACACATAAGATCTTATTTTCAAAATATCTATTTTCCAACCACATTTCAGGAAGATTTTTGTAGTCTATGAATTTTTAACTATACACTTGCTAGCCAAAATACATTTCTACCACTCTTAGCTTAGTAAAGCTGATTTATCCATGGGGAAAATATTAGAATTCTATTCTGAAAATTGTTCTCTTGGGCTATTAAGCTGTATCCAATTTCCAGGGTGCCTGAAGTCTTCATCTCTAGGGTTCAAGGATTCCATTTCACTTCATCCATCAACCACAAAATAGTCAGCCTCATCTTTATTGCAAAGCCAAATTTCTAATGATAATGAAAGCAACTCAGGCTGCTAAGTTGAGTCAGCAATTTAAAGATAAGAAGTCTTTGACCAATGAACACAATCAAATTTGAAAAGCAGCTGACAAAGAAGACAGAAATGAAATCTTCAAGGCTTTACTATTTTATTTTATGTTTCTGAATTGATTTTTATGTCTTTTAACACATACCTCTTCTAATTACCACATAACTATTTTGCCTGTCTTTCCCTATGTTCCATATGCATAGTTGTTTTAATTAGCTAATAATAATTTTATTAATGCCAATAATTATTAAAATATTAACACTTAATATATGTGTTAAAATTGAAAATTTTAAAGAATGGTCATCTATTTTTAGTAGTCAATTACATATTAACCTTAACATGATGAAGTAGAGTGATTTCATATTAATTATTTCCTACATAGCAATTTTCTAAATGTCTCTGCAATTTCAACACAACTTTTTCCCTTAGAGTAATTTTTATACTTCTGTTGTAATGCCAAAATTCTATTCTTAAAATATGTAAATGTATATCATAACTATTAATCTTAGATTTTTAAACTTTCATAAAGATTCTTCTTAAAGATTTCTTAAAGTTAAAAATTTTTTAAACTTTCTTTGCATCCATGGGGTTGCAAAGAGTTGGACACAGCTGAGCGACCAACACTGCAAACTCTATGGCACTTGGCTGAGTGTCTGAGACAGAACAGCTTTCAACCTTTATTTGTGAAAGTGATGCATAGCTGTCCAATAAATAGTTGTCAAGTGAAAAACAAAAACAATCCTGCAATGATTACATTAACTTGGACTAGAATTACTGACTTTAGGAGGATTTTTAGGAGAAGCAATACAGTCAGGAAGGATCCTTGCTAGTTAATTTCCTCATTTATGTTCAATCATACCAGTTGGGGCTGGACATATGCTGTATTTACACAATTTACTGAAAAGTTTATGACAGAATCTGCCCATGAATAATATATATATTTGTATCTGCTGAATTCAAGCCACCAATTCACACTGAAGAAATCAAAGAGGAAATTAAAAAAAATGAAAACAAAGCAAAAGCAGAATGGTTCAAAACCTATGGGATACAGAAAAAGGAGTTCTAAGACAAAAGTTTATAGCAATACACTCTTACCTCAAGAAAAATCTCAAGTAAACAATCTAACCTTATGTCTAAAACAACTAGAGGAAGAAGAATAAACAAACCACCAGTTTAGATGATTGTAGGTTTTTACTGTATTGCCTGGCTTGGGGATATTATGTCAATATGATTGTAGTGACAGGGGCTGTTTGAAGGGGAGGAATATGTCAAATATTCCTTTGCCTTGGTCTCATGCTATAATGGATACATTGGAAGAAGCACTGGTTTTTAGACTCAAGCAGACCCAATTTCAAATGCTAGCTTTGCCAACTGTGATCTGTGTGACATTAGGCCATTTATTTGCTCAGTCTTTAAGTCTCTACTCCTTGGAAGAGAAGCTATGACCAACCTAGATAGCATATTAAAAAGCAGAGACATTACTTTGCCAACAAAGGTCCATCTAGTCAAAGCTATGGTTTTCCAGTAGTCATGTATGGATGAGTGAGTTGGACTATAAAGAAAGCTGAGCACCAAAGAATTGATGCTTTGAACTGTGGTGTTGCAGAAGACTCTTAAGAGTCCCTTGGACTCTTAAGGGGATCCAACCAGTCAATCTTAAAGGAAAATCAGCCCTGAATATTCATTGGAAGGACTGATGCTGAAGCTGAAACTCCAATACTTTGGCCACCTGATGTGAAGAACTGACTCATTGGAAAAGACCCTGATGCTGGGAAAGATTGAAGGCAGGAGGAGAAGGGGATGACAGAGGATAACGTGGTTGGATGGCATCACCGACTCAATGGACATGAGTTTGAGCAATCTCAAGAAGTTGGTGATGGACAAGGAAGTCTGGATTGCTGCAAGCCATGGGGTTGCAGAGTCAGATGTGACTGAGCGACTGCCTAAACTAAGTAATACATATCCTGCATGGGTGGTATCTGGCACACCATAGGGCTCAGTATGTTCAGGTTCTCATTATTAGAACCCCAGAGAGATTTAACTGACCTGTATGCCACAATCTAATATGCAATCTTAGACTAGTGCATGATCTATAAACTGGAGTAAGGCATATAAAAAGTCCATTACTGAACAGTACTTGGCAAATAGTAAGCCCTCTATAGTATTAGAAATTGTTGTTGTTGTTGTTGAAAGTTATTGCCTCAGGAGGAAAAAATACAAATTATTCAGCAAACCTGGCCTAATTCTGACCACACTCACCAGATAGTTCCAAGTCCTTACTTGTCTGTATAAGTCTCTGTCCTCCTCCCACAAGCTGGTACAACCTTAGATGTCTCAGTTGTAATGAAATAATCATTATGCAGTACATTGTTTAGTATCTGCCTCCCTAAGAGGATACATGCCATGACAGCAGGGACTATATTTACCTTACTTACTGCTAAATCCCAACCACTTAACACAGTGCCTATTCACTCAGTAAATATGCATTGAATGGATGAATGAGTGAATGAATAAATGTGTGAATTAGTCAGTGAATATTATTATACACATGACTAGTATTGTGCCTGACATGTAAATAGGTACTGAATGAATGTCTGTGCAGCTGAATTGTCAATAGCATTCATTATAATAAACATTTCTAAAGAAACTTTGTTACTTCCTTATAGTTACCCATTACTTTTTTAAAAAATGTTATTTAATGATAACATCAGCTGAAGAACAGACTGCCCGGGTAAAGTCTTTTACTGTCAGCCTTGCCTTTCAAACCAAAACTACTAGGCACAAAATAGGCACTCAAAATAGCTCTTTGAATGGAAAATTCTAATCATGCTCTTGACATTGTCATCATTTCCTTGACTCTCCTTTGTTAAGGAACAAACAAAATTACCAAGGGGAAAAAACATACAGCTCTTTAAAATGCAAAATTTTTTCTGTATTATTTATTTCTTCTCTTTTATTAGTTATACACAAATCTCAAGCCTCATATACTTTTTAAAAAGAACTTGTGTAATCAGAGGAGGAGACAGACTAGTGAACACATGGCCTTGACTTTCCTGCAGTGAATTACATGACCAGAGCCCAGAAAGAGAAGCTCAGTTCACCTACTCCTGGACTCTCCTGTGCTAAGATCACAAAACCTGAGCCATGACCAGAAAAGCTGCACCAAAGGTTTCCCGAATGAAGTGACACAACGTGCCCAGAGGCTTGAGTCACTGCCCTGTCCTGGGCTGGAGGTGGACTCCTAGCCCCAGGAAGACCAGCCCTGTTTGACGGCTGCCTTCCTAGGTGGTCCCTGAAAAGCTTACCGGGAGCAACAGAGATCAAGCCCTGAGCCTTTGGAGTGGGAGCACTGATTCCAAGACCCTAGACTACCAGAGAACTAAGCCTAGGGAGTATCAAATAGTGAGAGCTCACACAAAGGAAACCATTTGAATACAAAATCCAACATCACCCAACCAGCAGTAACACCCTGTGCAGGACTCCTCATCTAAACAACAAAGAAAACAAAAATACAAAGCCAATCATCATCAGACAGGATTATCACCTCACTCAGCTTGCCCATCAGAGGAAAAACAAACAAACAAAAACCCAGCACAAATCTCACCCTAGATGAAGCTTACATAAAACACTGGACCAACCTTATGAGGGCAGAAACCAAAAGGAAGAAAGAATTCAATCTTCTTCATGGAAAGAATTCAACTTTTCTTGAATCTGGGAAAAGGAGACCTCAGACACAATAAGTTAAAAAAAAAAAATAATGAAAAGGCAGAGAAATACTACACAAATGAAGAAACAAACTAGAAACACAGAAGTTCAAATAAATGCAGAGGAAATAGGCAAACCACCTGAAAAAGAGTTCAGAAAAATGACAGTAAAGATTATCAAAAACCTTGAAAAAAAATGGAGAAAATATAAGAATCAATTAACAAAGACTTAGAAGAATTAAAGAATAAACATACGGAGACAAACAACACAATTACTGAAATTAAAAATACTCTAGAAGGAATCAATAGCAAAATATCTGAAGCAGAACGAATCAGTGAGCTGGAAGATAAAATGGTGGAAATAACTTCTGAAGAGCAGAATAAAGTAAAAGAATGAAAAGAACTGAGGACAGTCCCAGAGACCTCTGGGACAATATCAAAAGCATCAACATTTGAATTATAGAGGTCCCAGAAAAAGAAGAGAAAAGGAAAGGGTATGAGAAAATTTTTGAAGAGATTATAGTTGAAAATTTCCCCAATATGGAAAAGGAAATAGTCAATCAACTCCAAGAGGCACAAAGAGTCCCATACAGGATAAACCCAAGGAGAAACAGGCCAAGACACATACTAATCAAACTCACAAAGACTAAACACAAAGAAAGAATACTAAAGGCAGCAAGGGAGAAGCAGCAAGTAACATACAAGGGGAACCCCATATGCTTAACAGCTGATCTTTCAGCAGAAACTCTGCAGGCCAGAAGGGATTGGCAGGATATATTTAAAATACTGAAAGGGAAAAGTCTACAACCAAGATTACTGTAACCAGCAAGGATCTCACTCAAAACTGATGGAGAAAGAAAAAGCTTTTCAGAAAAGCAAAAGTTAAGAGAATTCAGTACTATCAAACCAACTTTACAGAAAATGTTAAAGGGACTTATAATATAGTCAAGAAATATAAGAGAAGAAAAAAAGATCTACAAAATCAACCCCAAACAATTAGGAAAATGGCAATAGGAACATATATATCAATAATTACTTTAAATGTAAATGGATTAAATGCTCCAATGAAAAGACACAGACTGGCTGAATGGATACAAAAACAAGACCCATATATATGCTGTCTACAAGAAACCCACTTCAGACCTCAAGACACACGGGAACTGAAAGTGAGAGGATGGAAAAATATATTCCATGCAAATGGGAAGCAAAAGAAAGCTGGAGTAGCAATCCTCATATCAGACAAAATAGACCTTAAAATTAGGAAAATTACAAGAAATAAGGAAGGACACTACATAATGATCAAGGGATCAATCCAAGAGGAAGACATAACAACTGGAAATATCTATGCACCCAACATAGGAGCACTTCAACACATAAGACAAACACTAACAGACATAAAAGGAGAAATTGACAGTAACACAATAATAGTTGGAGACTTAAACACCTCACTCACACCAATGGACAGATCATCAAAACAGAAAATTAATAAGGAAATCAAGTCTTAAATGATACATTAGATGAGTTGGATCTCATTGATATCTTCAGGACATTCCATCCAAAAGCAGAGGAATATACCTTCTTCTCAAGTGCACATGGAACATTCTCCAGGATAGATCACATCTTGGATCACAAATGAAACCTCAATAAATTTAAGAAAATTGAAATCGTATCAAGCATCATCTTCTCCAACCACAATTCTATGAGACTAGATATCAATTACAAGAAAAAAAACTATAAGAAACACAAACACATGGAGATTAAGCAATCCATTTCTAAATAACCAATAGGTTACTGAAGAAATCAAAAGGGAAATAAAAAAATTTCTAGAAACAAATGACAATGAAAGCACCACAACTCAAAACCTATGGGAAGCAGCAAAACCAGTTCTAAGAGGGAAGTTTATAGCAATACAATTCTACCTCAAGATACAAGAAAAACATTGAATAGACAACCTAACTTTACACCTAAAACAATTGGAAAAATAACAACAACAACAAAAAAAAAATTAGTAGAAGGAAAGAAATCATAAAGATCCAAGCAGAAATAAATGAAAAAGAAAGAAACAATAGTAAAGATTAATAAAACTAGAAGCTGGTTCTTTGAGAAGATTAACAAAACTGACAAACCTTTAGCCAGACTCATTAAGAAGAAAAGAGAGAAAAATCAAATCAACAAAATGAGAAATGAAAAAGGAGAGGTTCCAACAGACAATGCACAAATACAAAGGATTGTAAGAGACTATTATGAACAACTATATGGAAAGAAAATAGATAACCTGAAAGAAATGGACAGATTCTTAGAAAAGTTCAATCTTCCAAGACTGAACCAGGAAGAAATAGAAATTATGAACAACCCAATTACAAGCACTGAAATGGAAGATTTCAGTGATCAAAAATACCCCAAAAACCAAAAGCCCAGGACCAGATGGCTTCACAGGAGAAGTCTATCAAATGTTTAGAGAAGAGCTAATGCCTATCCTTCTAAAACTCTTTCAAAAACTTGCTATCAGGAAGCACTGGGCAATACAGTATTTGAGTTGGAAAATGGAGAGGTAGAGGCATACACTGGTCTTTCACCAACAGTTCCCTCTTTCAACTGTGAATTAAGAGATGAGTTTGAAGAGGTAGATTCAGCACCTTTAGTGAAAAGTTCTACTGATAATACTGAGTTTGTCAATGAGAACAATCAGGAGTTTCAGAGGTCCTCTTCTGAAGATGAAGTGGTTAGAAAGAAACAACAAAATAATACTAGCCAGGAGAGACAAAGAGAAAATTCAACTGAAGATTCAGCCTGTGCTCCCAGGCATATTTTCAGTGAACAAAACACCAATGTTAGGGGCAAAAACCAGGGAAGTTCTCTTGAGCAGGTGGTGAGGCCCAAAGTTAGGAAAGTGATAAGTTCAAGCCAGGTGGACCAAGAAACAGGTTTTAATAGGCATGAGGCCAAACAAAGAAGTGTTCAGAGGTGGAGAGAGGCTTTGGAAGTTGAAGAAAATGTCTCAGATGACCTCTTAATAAAATGTGATGAGTATGATGGAGAACATGATTGTATGTTCTTGGATCTGCCTTTCACAAGAGTTACACAGAGGGAAACAGAAGATAACCAACTAACAACAGAAAGTGGAGCCACAGTAAGGCCAGAGGTTGTGGATAACACATTTTGGAATGGCTGTGGAGACTATTACCAACTGTATGATAAAGATGAAGATAGTTCAGAATGCAGTGATGGAGAATGGTCTGCTTCTTTGCCGCATCAATTTTCTGGTACAGAGAAAGATCAGTCCTCGAGCGACGAGAGTTGGGAGACTCTGCCCGGAAAAGAGGAGAACGAGCCTGAGCTCCGCAGTGACAGCAGCGGCCCGGAAGAGGAGAACCCGGAGCTGTCTCTTCAGGAAGGGGAACAAACATCCTTGGAAGAGGGAGAAATTCCTTGGTTACAGTACAATGAAGTCAATGAAAGCAGCAGTGATGAAGGGAATGAGCCCGCTAACGAATTTGCACAGCCAGAAGCTTTCATGTTGGATGGTAACAATAACCTTGAGGATGACTCCAGTGTGAGTGAAGACTTGGATGTGGACTGGAGCTTGTTTGATGGCTTTGCAGATGGACTCGGAGTTGCTGAAGCTATTTCTTACATGGATCCTCAGTTCCTCACTTACATGGCGCTGGAAGAGTGCCTAGCCCAGGCTATGGAGACTGCCCTGGCACACTTAGAGTCTCTTGCAGTGGATGTTGAAGTGGCCAATCCACCAGCCAGTAAGGAGAGCATTGATGGTCTTCCAGAGACGCTTGTTCTTGAAGATCACACTGCTATTGGTCAGGAGCAGTGCTGTCCAATCTGTTGCAGTGAGTATATTAAGGATGATATAGCAACAGAGTTACCCTGTCACCATTTCTTTCACAAACCTTGTGTCTCAATTTGGCTACAAAAGTCCGGGACCTGCCCTGTGTGCCGCCAGCACTTCCCGCCTGCTGTGATGGAAACGCCGGCAGCCGCTTCCTCTGAGCCTGATCGTGACGCCCCCCCTGCAAATGACAGTGCTGCAGAAGCCCCCTAAACCTTTCCACTTGAATGAGATCGGTCTATCTCATCTGCAGATTCCTTCTAAATCTGATGTGCAAATAATTATATATAAATATATTAAAAATGCTATATATAGTCTATGCCATAGTTTAGAAAGAGAATATTAACCTTTCTAAACTTAAGTTAGATTTGCAGAAAGTACTAAATGTTTTCAAGCTGAATGTTGAAGTAGTGCATCCATTTTCTTTAGTTTAACATGTTACTAATTGTAAAGTCAAGCTTATCAGTTCTCTCCAGAAGAATCATCTATGTGGCACACATTATTGGTTTTGTCTGGAGTACTGCCACTAAGTGATTATAATTAAGCTTTCCTATTTGCATCAAATGTGAAGATTGTGATCACAACAGTAGTAAAATTTGGTTTCGTTGGAAATAAAAAGGAATTCTAAAGCAAAAAAAAAAAAAAACTTGCAGAGGAAAAAAAAAAAAACTTGCAGAGGAAGGAACACTTCAAAATTCATTCTATGAGGCCACAGTCACCCTGATACCAAAACCAGACAAAAACAGCTGGAAATATCTATGCACCCAACATAAAAAAGGGAACTACAGGCCAATAGATGCCAAAATACTCAAAAAAATTTTAGCAAACAGAATTCAGCAACACATCAAAAAGCTCATACACCATGATCAAGTTTGGTTTATTCCAGGAATGCAAGGATTCTTCAATATACACAAATCAATCAATGTGATTCACCATATTAACAAATTGAAAGATAAAAACCATTTGATCATCTCAAGAGATGCAGAAAAAGTCTTTGACAAAATTCAATACCCATTTATTATTAAAACTCTTCAAAAACTGGGCCTAGAAGGAACCTAACTCAACATAGTAAAGGCCATATATGATAACCTACAGCAAACTTTATTCTCAATGGTGACAAACTGAAAGCATTCCCCCTAAGATCAGGAACAAGACAAGGCTATCCCCTTTCGCCACTATCATTCAACATCGTTCTGGAAGTCAGCTTCAGCAATCAGAGAAGAAAAAGAAATAAAAGGAATCCAGATCAGAAAAGAAGGAGAGCTCTCACTGTTTGCAGATGACATGCAAATGTACATGCAGATGTACATCAGTTCAGTTCAGTTGCCAGTCGTGTCCGACTCTTTGTGACCCCATGAACCACAGCATGCCAAGCCTCCCTGTCCATCACGAACTGCTGGAGTCTACCCAAACCCATGTCCATTGAGTCAGTGATTCCATCCAATCATCTCATCCTCTGTCGTCCCCTTCTCCTCCTGCCCTCAGTCTTTCCCAGCATCAGGGCCTTTTCAAATGAGTCAGCTCTTCGCATCAGGTGGCCAAAGTATTGGAGTTTCAGCTTCAACATCAGTCCTTCCAATGAACACCCAGGACTGATCTCCTTTAGGATGGACTGGTTGGATCTCCTTGCAGTCCAAGGACTCTCAAGAGTCTTCTCCAACACCACAGTTCAAAAGCATCAATTCTTCAGTGCTCAGCTTTCTTTATGGTCCAACTCTCACATCCATACATGACTACTGGAAAAACCATAGCTTTGACTAGATGGACCTTTGTTGGCAAAGTAATGTCTCTGCTTTTTAATATGCTGTCTAGGTTGGTCATAACTTTCCTTCCAAGGAGTAGGCATCTTTCAATTTCATGGCTGCGATCACCATCTGCAGTGATTTTGAAGCCCCCAAAAATAAAGTCAGCCACTGTTTCCACTGTTTCCCCATCTATTTGCCATGAAGTGATGGGACCGGATGCCATGATCTTAGTTTTCTGAATGTTAAGTTTTAAGCCAACTTTTTCACTCTCCTCTTTCACTTTCACCAAGAGGATTTTTAGTTCTTCTTCACTTTCTGCCATAAGGGTGGTGTCATCTGCATATCTGAGGTTATTGATATTTCTCCCAGCAATCTTGATTCCAGCTTGTGCTTCCTTCAGCCCAGTGTTTCTCATGATGTACTCTGCATATAAGTTAAATAAGCAGGGTGACAATATACAGCCTTGACATACTCCTTTTCCTATTTGGAACCAGTTTGTTGTTCCATGTCCAGTTCTAGCTGTTGCTTCCTGACCTGCATACAGGTTTCTCAAGAGACAGGTCAGGTGGTCTGGTATTCATAGAAAACCCCAAAGATACTGTCAGAAAATTACTAGAGCTAATCAGTGAATTTGGCAAAGTTGCAGGATACAAAATCAATACACAGAAATCACTTGCATTTCTATATACTAACAATGAAAAATCAGAAAGAGAAATTAAGGAATCAATCCCATTCACCGTTGAAACAAAAAGAATTAAATATCTAGGATTTATTCCTAAGGAGACAAAAGAACTGTACACAGAAAATTATAAGACACTGATGAAAGAAATCAAAGACAACATAAACAGATGAAGAGATGTTCCATGTTCCTGGGTAGGAAGACTCAATATTGTGAAAATCACTGTAGTACCAAAAGCAATCTACAGATTCAACGTGATCCCTATCAGATTACCAAGGCATTTTTCACAGAACTAAAACAAAAAATTTCACAATTCATATGGAAACACAAAAGACCCCAAATAGCCAAAACAGCCTTGAGAAAGAAGAATGGAGCTGGAGGAATCAACCTTCCTGACTTCAGATTATACTACAAAGCTACAGTCATTAAGACAGTATGGTACTGGCACAAAAACAGAAATATAGACCAATGGAACAAGATCAAAAGCCTGGAAATAAACCTATGCACCTATGGGTACCTTAATTTTGACAAAGGAGGCAAGAATATACAATGGGGCAAAGACAGCCTCTTCCATAAATGGTGGTGGGAAAACTGGACAGATACATGTAAAACAATGAAATTAGAACACTTCCTAACACAATACTCAAAGATAAACTCAAAATGGATTAAAGACCTAAATGTAAGACCAAAACCTATCAAACTCTTAGAGGAAAACATAGGCAGAACACTCGATGACACAAATCAAAGCAAGATCCTCTATGATTCTCCTCCTAGGATAATGGAAATAAAAACAAAAGTAAACAAGTGGGATCTGATTAAACTTAAAACTTTTTTCACAGCAAAGGAAACTATAAGCAAGGTGAAAAGACAACCCTCAGAATGGGGGGAAATAATAGCAAGTGAAACAACTGACAAAGGATTAATTTCCAAAATATACAAGCAGCTCATACAACTCAATACCAGAAAAACAAACCACCCAATCAAAAAGTGGGAAAAAGACCTAAACAGACATTGCTCCAAACAAGACTTACAGTTGGCTAACAAACACATGAAAAGATGTTCAACATCGCTCATTATTAGAGAAATGCAAATCAAAACTACAATGAGATATCACCTCACACCAGTTGGAATGGCCCTCATCAAAAAGTCTACAAACAATAAATGCTGGAGAAGGTGTGGAGAAAAGGGAACACTCTTTCACTGTTGGTGGGAATGTAAACTGATACAGCCACTATGGAAGATGGTATGAAAATTCCTCAAAAAACGAAGACGGTGAGGAGATTCCTCAAAACCACCACATGACCCAGCAATCCCACTCCTAAGCATATACCCTGAGGACATCAAAATTGAAAGAGACACAAGTATCTCATTGTTCATTGCAGCACTATTTACAATAGCTAGAACATGGAAGCAATCTAAATGTCCACGGACAGATGAATGGATAAAGAAGTAGTGGTACATATACACAGTGGAATATTACTTGGCCATAAAAAAGAATGCATTTGAGTCAGTTCTGATGAGATGGATGAACCTAGAACCTATTATAGAGAGTTAAGTAAGTCAGAAAGAGAAAGATAAACATTGTATTCAAATGCATATATACAGAATCTAGAAAAATGGTACTGAAGAATTTATTTACAGGGCAATGATGGAGAAACAGACATAGAGAATAGACTTATGGACATGGGGAGAGGGGAGGAGAGGGTGAGATGTATGGAAAGAGTAACATGGAAGTTTACATTACCATATCTAAAATAGATAGCCAACAGGAATTTTTCGTATGGCTCAGGAAACTCAAACAGGGGCTCTGTATCAGCATAGAGGGGTGGGATGGGAGGGAGTTTCAAAAGGAAGAGGATGTATGTATACCTATGGCTGGTTCATGTTGAGTTTTGACAGAAAACAAAATTCTGTAAAGCAATTATGCTTCAATGAAAAATAAATCAATTTTTTAAAAAGGGCTTGTGTATCTATAATTTCAAAAAAGAACAAAAGCTAATGTCTTTGGAAATAAATTGTAAGATGGAAATATGATAGCAAGCATTTGTTTCCATGAAGTGTCTTTGGATGTTTTTAACATTTAAAAAATTTTCTTTTATATTATAGTTGATTTACAATGTTGTATTAATTTCAAGTATATAGCAAAGCAATTTAGTTATATGGATAATTATATCTATTATTTTTCAGATTCTTTTCCCATGTAGGTTATTACAGAGTATTGAGTAGAGTTCCCCATGCTAAACAGTAGGTCCTTGCTGACTATCTATTTATATAAAATTATGTGCATATGTTTTTTGTTTCTTGGTTTCTTTGCCTTCATTTTTAAATTATTTTATTAATTTTTATTGGAGCATCACTGCTTTACAATGTGTTAGTTTCTGCTCTACATCTCTATATTCTTTTTTTTTTTGTTTTTATTTATTTAACTTATTTAGCTGCACAGGGTCTTAGTTGCGGCACATGAAATCTTTTAGCTGTGGCATGTGGGATCTAGTTCCCCGACCAGGGAACGAACCTGGGCCCCCTGCATTGAGAGCTCATAGTCTTAGCCACTGGACCAGCAGGGAAGTCCCAACATCTCTATATTCTTGACAGCCTTTTGTCTTTGCATGTGAAAAAAAGAGCTAGCTATATTTTCAGTTTTCCTTCCTCAATCATCTTGACAGCAATACATCGTTTTTTGACTATACAATCCAATAGTTAAAGACAAAATGTAGGTAATTAGCTCTTCCACATGGCTTGTCAAAGAGATTAACAGTGAAGTAACAGTTTGGAAACCAAGTAAAGCCCCAGACCAAGTGAAGATACAGAGTCAAAGCTAATTAATTAAAACTCTGACAACAAATCACATCTTCTTCAAGCTCCTCCTTCATCCTTTCCCCTGCCTCTCTTGCCTTGAATAACTGTTGTCCCAGATATTTGGTTTATCATTTTCTTGATTTTTTTCTAAATATACTTCTATCACATATATATGAATTCCTAAAAATATACTGGTTTGTTTTTAATGTTTTTGCATTTACACAAGGGATTCATGCTGCAGTCTTCTGAGACTGATCTTTTTACTTAGTGTTGCTAAGAGTCATCCATATTATTCCATATCATTCATATGTTTCACACTATAAAACATTCCATTGTGTAAATATTTCACATTTATTTACCTATTTTCTTTCTTTTTTTTTTTTTTTTTTATTTACCCATTTTCTTGTTAACATTTCGGTTGTTTCCAATTTTTGCTGTTATAAAAAATGCCTCTAAGAACATTCTTAAACATATCTCCTGGTCTAGTTGTGGAGGAGTTCTTTAGGAATGTACTTAAAGTTGTTTGTCTCAGAGCATATAAATGTTCAGCTATATAAAGTAATAGCAAACAGTTTTCCAAAGTGGGTACATCAATTTGCATTCCCACAAGCAATGAATAAGTGATCCTACTCATCTACATTTGCTTCAACACTTGGTTTTACTAGACTCCTTTTTTTTTTTGACAAGTTTTTGTTGATGTTTTAGTATTTACACTATACTGTACATTCACAAGGCCTCATTCTATTATTAAAAATAAAAGTAAAAGAGGGTTATGCATGACCAATGATGAGAGTATTTCATAGACCAGGGATTGTAATTTAAGAAATTTTGTGTTTTCAAGGTCCAGATGAGGGTTTCTGGGAGAAGTAGATAGGGAATCCTAGCCCTAGTAAAGACCTGAAAGATGGCTTCTGAAAAATACCTTGAAGGGAAGGACAGAAAGCCTTGGAATACAATGTGTTCCTACTACACAGTACACAAATCATTTCTCTCCTTTCTGGACTCATCTCTTACTCAGAGAAGTAGCAGATCCATAGTAATCATACCTAGGACATTTCTGAGTCCTTTGAGGGAAAGATGGTGAAAACTTACTATGTCCTTGTTACCAGGTCTGACAGCAGTATCAGGTGTGGTGGCAACATCTCAGGAAACTCTTAAATGAAACACTCATCTGAGACTGTATTTTCTTCTAGGGTACGGCATTGGTCTCCCTCCCAACTCTCCTTTTACCTCCAATATATCTGAACTAATCAGTCAATACAAGTCACACGGGTTTATGGATGTGCTACATGACAAGTGGTATAAGGTGGTTCCCTGTGGCAAGAGAAGTTTTGCTGTCACTGAGGTAAGGGGAAAACTGCTGATAATGTTGATGCTTTGTATAGCTTTACCTTGAAGAATATTAGGAAATGCTGTCATATGTGTCAGTGGCCAGTAATCCAAGCTATTACATCTCCTAGGATTCACCATGATATTTGCAGCTGTTGTTTAGTTGCTAAGTCGTGTACAACTCTTTGCGACTCCATGGACCATAGCCTACCAGGCTCCTGTGTCCATGGGATTTCCCAGGCAAGAATACTAGGTGGGTTGTCATTTTCTTCTCCAGGGACCATGATATTTAGATTACTCCTAATTCCACTTGAAGGATGACTATCCAATAGGAATTTTCAGTAAAACAAGTTTGTCTTGGATTTAACTGTGATGCTACTTTGATGAGTAAATGTCTGAATTTCTGTCTTTTCCCTACATGTGATATCCACAAATGCAGGAGAAATGCTATTCTGAATTACAATAATAGTATCTGAGACTGACATTAACAGTGGTTGGCTTAACTGTTAATTGCTGGTCATGATGTGGATTACAAAATATCCTCAAGATCTAATTTCCCAGGGGTCCAGTGATGGATCCTGCTTAGAGAAACAGTCATAACCAGGTAATTCTTAGATAATCTTAGATATTTTTTAACTGAAAACAATCAACTCACTTCTTTTATGTATAGGAAGCTAATATCCAGAGATCCTAAGTGATTTGCCCAAGGCACACAAATAACCAGAAAATACATCTTTCTATCATAACACTCTGCCTTTATGATATAATTAGAAAGAAAACTGCAAAGTGAGTCAGAGATTGGATAATTAAGATAGGAGACTAAAAGGTATAATAAGAGCCAGACTCCAGTATTTAAAAGAGAAGGCAAATAGAACAGTACAAGGTCAGCCTGACATTTAAAAAAATTCTACAGCTGATAATAATGACTCCCAAGAGCCTCTCTTCACCAACTGTCAAATTTGTATTTCAACAACGACTCTTCTTCTGAGCTCTAGAACCATGTATCTACCTTCCTGTTTGATACCTCCACTTGAATACCTTACACGCATCTCACATTTAATTTGTCAAAACAGAACCCTGACCTTCTGTCCTAAGTCCACTTCTCTTCCTGTGCTTCACATCTTGGGTAATGGGCATCTCTGTCCATCGAGTTTCTCATTCCAAAAACTGGCAGGGATCCTTAATGCCTCCCACATCTTACGTTCTGCATCCATCAACAAGCCGTATCTTTTACTTCTATAAAATATGTCTCAAATATGCCCATTTATTGCCATCTCCACTGTTATCACTCAAGTCCAAGCCATCATTCCTCACCTGGACCACTGCAAAAGTCTCCTCACTAGTCTCTCTGTTTTCATGCCTGCTTTCTCCAATTTGTTTTCCACAAGGCAGATCCCGTTCCTCCTTAAGCCTGCAGTGGCTTCCATGTTAATTAAGGAACAATCTGAAATGCTGAACATGCCCTGCAATGCCCTGAGGGACTTGACACTGCCTATTTCCTCAGCCTCATTCCTGCCACTTTCCTCCTGGCTCATTACAGCCCCACCAAGATGGTCATTTCAGATGGAGATACATCAGTGGCTTTCCTGCCTTAAGGTCTTGGCACATGTTGTTGCAACCTTCTTCCTAATTACTCTTCCTCCCCTCACCCTCTCAACATCAACCCAGCTAATGCCTTCTCATTATAAACTATCAGCTGAAACCCCCCTTCATCAGAGCCTTCCCACAATCCCTGATGCAATCCGAATCATTGTTGTTGTTCGGCCGCTAAGTTGTATCCGACTCTTTGTAACTCCATGGACTGCAGCACACTAGGCTTTTCTGTCCTTTATTATCTCCCAGAGTTTGCTCAAATTCATGTCCATTGAAACGGTGATGCTATCTATCTCATCCTCTACTGCCCTCTTCTATCTCTCTTTATAATCTCATAGCTTATTGAGAAGACAATCATTGAGTAAAGATTTAAAGGAAGAAAGCAGGAAACTAAGGAATTAGAAAACTAGCATGCTCTGTTTCTTATCATGTAACAAAAACTGTATTTGGGACATTAACTCATTGGTTCTCACTACAACCCTGTAAGGCAAGAATTTTTATATTTATTTGGAGATATTTTCATTTTAGAAAAAGCTAAAAGAAATAAAACTTGGCTTGGTCAGCTGAATTAATTCAACCAAGAAAATAAACAAGCTAATCACTTAAATTGTACAAAGCAACAATCATTTGACATTTCCTACCACTTGTTGTGACCACGGTTAATTCAAGCCAAAATCTCCAAGTGATCAAAGCTAACACCAAGACATTAGATAAGATAAAGGGAGCCTCCCTGTCATGTCCCCAAAGCCAGCAATATGGAATGATTTGCACCTCTCTGATCACAAACACATCTCTAGGCTGTGCCATTTCAGAGGACCATGAGACCAAGACATCAGCTGGATGGACCATCTGGCTCTCAAGACAAGCCTCTCAGGGTACAGGGCTCTTCAGAAGCAGAACCTAACTCTACCCGGACACATAGAGGAAAACATACATAGACATATAAGCACTAACATAAATCTAATTCCAGTGTGAAATACCTAACACAAAACATAACAGATTTGAAGCCATACACTTCAGGACTTGCCTACTGGCTCTACCAATTAATAACTGAGTGACTTAACTATTCCTAGGTCTGAATTTCTTCATTCATGAATGGATATAATAAAACATAACTTGTCATTTTGTTCTGAGAATAAGAGAACATTTATGGAAAGACCTAGTAAAAAAAAAAAAAACATGGCATAGTAAATAGAAGTATTAATACTTCCTCTCCTTCCATCAGGAGAATTTCCTGGGGTTCATAGATATCTTTAGATATCTTCCTACAGCTCTTTCTAGAAGTGGGGAAACATTCCCAGAAACTCTCCAGTAGATTTCCTCATATTCATTGGCCAAAAATTGTGTCATCTGTCCATGTTTAAGCTAATCAATGGTGAGGAGAAAGAGATTACCATGATAGCTTAGCCAGCCATGACTCATCCCCTAGGACTAATAAGGGGGCAGCTTCACTGGCAACACATGATCCCATAGAGAAGACCTAAATGAAAGCAGGGTTCCCTTAAGAAGAATGATTCAGGAGAATGGATGCTAAGTAGACAATCAACCACCTGTTTTACACCTTCTCCCATCCTACCTGCTTCTAGTCATCAGTACAATGAGGTATTTGGATATAATCATCTGTAAGCACCCTCCCAGCTTTGATATAGTGATCATGGTCTTTCTTTATGTCATCCTGAGATGAGAATGCTTAATATATTTACTATAAAACATAATGGTTGAAAGCATGGGCTTCGGAGACAGTTCTAGGTTTGAACACTACCATCTAAGTGATATTAACCATGTTACTTGTCCATTCCGAGCCTCAGCTTTTGCAAATTGGGGTGAAAATGTCTACTTCATAGGACTGTGGTGAAAATTAAGGCAGACAATGCATGTAAAATAGTGAGGCTATACCCAAATGTGATAACCACAAAGTAACTTACATCCTTAAGGATGATGAGATTTCATCATAACTCTTCCAGGGCTATATGGATTTATCAGAAATTTCAAACAAAACCAAATTAAGTGTGGACAAAAAAGAAGACAGGTTTTGAAAAACAAATCAGAAAAGCCATGAACCGTTCAGATGATGCATGCAAAATATACCACATCATTTTTCAACCATGGTTTTTTAATGGAACAAATTCAGGGGAGAGGCATTTGGGAAACTCTGGATGTAGTGAGCTGGAAGCAACTGGATAAGAGGCTGATGTCAGGATCAAGTTATGGTTATTAAGACAACCCTGGGCTGGCTTTCCAGGTCAGCTGAATTTGAAGGGGGTGAGGGGTAGGAATGAGGAGAATGGAAGAGAAATGTACTCTTAATTGGAACTTCGGAGACAGAAATAAAGGAAGATTCTGATAACATCCATGTGGGTGTAGAGTTAGGGGGGCCACCTCCAGCCTCGGGGAATGTTAAGGACACACAGCGAGCACTTCTTTCTCATGATGGTGGTCTGAAGTAAGGCCTATTCTGGTCTGTTCAGTAACAAGCTGCTTTGCAGGGATGCTCACCTGTGTGCATTTAAACAGCAGAGCATATCCTTGGGCACTGACTGGCGTGTTTGTTTTGAAGAATCTAGGACAGAATTTCAGGATGTCACCCTCACAGAACCTAAAGGTACAATGTAATTCAATGAAATCCATGTTCAGCTCATTGGCTGAGCTTGGTCTCCTCTGTGAAGGCCCTCTGCCTGCTGTATTTTCTTTCACTCCATCCTTGGGTCTCCACCTGCTGTTTTGAAGGGGGAGGAGGTTAGCTTTCTCTAAGAAAAGGTCAGAAGAAGGAAGCATACTTGTTAGCACTTTCCTTGCCATCCCTTTTGCCTCAAACATCATACACTCTGGACTATTAGTGTGAAGAAAGTAGGACTCGATTTGAAATCAGACAAACCATATTTGAAGCCGCCTGTACCATCTACCTGCCTTGGAAAAATCATGAACCCACCTCAGTATCAGCTTCTTAATCTCTTCAGTAACTTTTTGTAAGGATTTAGTAAAGTAGTAGTTTAATGCAGTGCTTCCCAACCTTTTTGGCACCGGGGACCAATTTCATGGGAGATAATTTTTCCATGGACCCGGGTAGGGGGATGGTTTGGGGATGATTCAGGAGCATTAGATTTATTGTGCACTTTATTCCTATTATTATTACATCAGTTCCACCTCAGATCGTCAGGCACTAAATCCCGGATGTTGGGGGCTCCTGGTTTAATGGACACATCCCTCTTCCTTCACGCCCCCGAGGGAGGGGTGCAGAGTTCAGCACAGCAGAAGCAAGAATGTTCTGGAGGTACCTCTCCCAACAGGTGCTCTTGAGAAAGACATTCCTCTGACCTCCCATTTTCCAGGTACAGTCCTAGTCCACGTCTGTTACCACAAAGTCATTAAACAATTTCACTCTGAAAAAAAAATCCTCACTTGGCAGATGAATAATAGCAATATATTGTCACCTAGCATGCTTTCTTCCACCTATTTCTCACAGTTGGACATTAATACTTGATTCCCTGTGAGAACCTTGATCTATTCACCCTTCATCTCTTGGCAACCCTAGAGCTGTCTAGCTGCAATCTCTCTGGAGAATAAACTCTTTTTTTTTTTAATTCTAGGGCTTTATCTGCTCCCCAGAGTCACCTAGAAAATTGCAGGTCGAATTCTGCAGACCAGACTCCAGCAATTTTCGGAGAGGAATTTTAAATTGACCTCAGATGTTTCTTCATGATCCTTCTAGCACAGCTGTGCCTCTGCCCACAGTAGACTCATTGTCAATCAATTCCACAGGAAAAAACTATGGCAGACTTGAAATTTCCTTCATTTTATTCTGACTCATCCCCCCAAAAAATGTAATTCTTTTTGAGTCACTGAATTTAAGAGTCCCAGGTTTTATGAAATCTGTTATTTACAAACGAGGAAAAGGAAGGTAGCAGGTCACAGCTTAGCAAACTCCTAAAACTTTTCAAGGAATTATTAAGATTTATGATGATAACCTCTTTTTACAAGTCTCCTTTAAATATTGGGTGGAATAATATGCCTTTTAACCAACTGGAAATAGTTAGGAAGGAAGAGGAAACAGTTTGAGCAGAGAATGGATAGCACACTCAAACAGCCTGAGGAGAATTTTTAAGAAACTCTTTACAGAGGTGTGATCTAAGGAAACAACAGAAATACTGCAATATCTCAGGGCAGGTAAAGTGAAGGAGACATTACCTAAGCTAAGGAAGCACACCTTAGCTCAGAGGGAAACATGGAGTGAGCCACTCCCAGAACCCAGGGAGGCACAGAAAAAGGCATTCAAATAGCAGCTGGAGCCTTTGGTTAGGGATGTAAATGTGCCGCAGTGACCTGGTTGAGAGAGGGCAAGGAAGTAAACACCTGACCCGAGTCTCCTCCTGCCCTGGCATCTTCCACCACTGCCTTTGTTGTTCAGTCACCCAGTTATATCTGACTCTTTGCAACCCCATGGACTGTAGCAGGCTAGGTTTCCCTGTCCTTCACCATCTCCAGGAGTTTGCTCAAACTCATGTCCATTGAGTCAGTGATGCCATCCAACTATCTCATCCTCTGTCCTCCCCTTCTCCTCCAGTCTTCAATCTTTCCCAGCAACAGGGTCTTCTCCAGTGAGTCAGTTCTTTGCATCAGGTGGCCAAAGTATTTGTGCTTCAGCTTCAGCATCAGTCCTTCCAATGAATATTCAGGACTGGTCTCCTTTAGGATGGGCTGGTTTGATCTCCTTGCAGTCCAAGGGACTCTCAAGAGTCTTCTCCAATAGCACAGTTCAAAAGCACAAGTTCTTCAGTGCTCAATCTTCTTTACATCCATACATGGCTATTGGACAAACCATAGCTTTGACTCTATGGACCTTTGTCAGAAAAGTAATGTCTCTGCTTTTTAATATGATGTCTAGGTTTGTCATAGCTTCTCTTCCAAAGAGTAAGCATCTTTTAATTTCATGCCTATAGTCACTGTCCACAGTGATTTTGGAGCTCAAGAAAAAAAGTCTATCACTGTTTCCATTGTTTCCCTATCTATTTGCCATGAAGTGATGGGACTGGATGCCATGATCTTCATTTTTTGGGTGTTGAGTTTTAAGCCAGCTTTTTAACTCTCCTCTTTCACCCTCATCAAGAGGATCTTTACTTCCTCTTTGATTTCTGCCATAAGGGTGGTGTCAGCTGCATAGCCGAGGTTATTGATATTTCTCCTGACAATCTTGATTCCAGCTTGTGATTCATCCAGCCCAGCATTTCACATGATGTACTCTTCATATAAGGTAAGTAATCAGGGTGAAAATATATAGCTTTGACATATTCCTTTCCCAATTTGGAACCAGTCTGTTGTTCCATGTCTGGTTCTAACTGTTGCTTTTTGACCTGCATACAGGTTTCTCAGAAGGCAGGTAAGATGGTCTGGTATTCCCATCTCTTTAAAAATTTTCCACAGTTTGTTGTGATCTACACAAAGTCTTTAGCATAGTCAATGAAGCAGAAGTAGATGTTTTTCTGGAAATCTCTTGCTTTTTCAATGATCCAGTAGATGTTGGCAATTTGATCTTTGGTTCCTCTGCCTTTTCTACATCTAGCTTGTACATCTGGAAGTTCTTAGCTCATGTACTGCTCAAGCCTAGTTTGAAGGATTTTGAGCATGACCTTGTTAGCACGTGAAATGAGTGCAACTGTGCGGTAGTTTGAACATTCTTTGGCATTGCCTTTCTTTGGGACTGGAATGAAAACTGACCTTTTCCAGTCCTGTGGCCACTGCTGAGTTTTCCAGATTTGCTGGCATGTTGAGTGCAGCACTTTCACAGCATCGTCTTTTAGGATTTGAAATAGTTGTTAGAATTCCATCACCTCCACCAGCTTTGTTTTTAGTGATGCTTCCTAAGGTCTACTTGACTTCACACTCCAGACTTCCAGGATGTCTGCCTCTAGGTGAGTGATCACACCATCATGGATATCCGGGTCACTAAGATCTTTTTTGTACAGTTCTTCTGTGTATTCTTGCCACCTCTTCTTAATATCTTCTGCTTCTGTTAGGTCCATACCATTTCTCTCCTTTATTGTGCCCATCTTTGTATGAAATGTTCCTCTGGTATCTCTGATTTTCTTGAAGAGATCTCTAGTCTTTCCCATTCTATTGTTTTCAACTAAATTTTTGCATTATTCACTTAGGAAGGCTTTCTTATCTCTCCTTTTTATTCTTTGGAATTCTGCATTCAGATGTGTATATTTTCCCCTTTTTCCTTTGCCTTTCACTTCAGGAGAGTATATTAAAATAGGAGCTGGAGCCTTTGGTTAGGGGCATAGACATGGCACAGTGACCTGGCTGAGAGAGGGCCAGGAAGTAAATACCTGACCTTAGTCTCCTCCCCGCTCCCCCCACCCCAGCCTCTTCTATGACTGCCTTAAGCCAAGGAAACCAGTCATTGTGGTCCATAAGCCTCCCCATGGCACAAATTGGGATGGGGAGAGGTGGAGAGTGGGTCTGGGAGGTAAAAACCGTCTAGAACAGCCCCTCATGGCAAGTGAAGGTGGGGAAGGGGCCAGCTAAAAGAAAGCTCCCGCAGCCTGACCACCAGAATGTGCAGCTTCTACACCTACAGACCAAGGTCTAGCCTGCAGGAAAGGAGATTGTTCCTTGCATGGATTACAGAGGAGTAGGTAGGACAACCAGGACTGGAATGACCTTGATCTTGGGAGGCAGACCACCCTTGCTCTATCATTACTCTAATGAGACAATTTCACATCCTTGGGGAAGTTACTGAATCTGTGAGCCTCAGTTGAAGGCATAGCTTGCTGGGTTTTTACAAGGTTCTCTGCCTCTGAATCTATGGGTATCCTTTTGTTATTGTTGGATGTTTAGGGAAACAAATAACATACTAAGCATGAGGTGGAACATTGCAGTGAAGGGAGCTCTACTTCAAAATCCAGAAACCTCAATTATGGAAAGTAGGGAAAAGGAAAAATAAATTTTGAGACAGTCTAAAAGTAAATCATTACACGTTTCAGTGTTTTTTTTTTTAATTAATATTAAAGAAAGTGCACATTAGGAAACTTTGCCCAATTCCATCCTTGACCTCACCTTCAATTTGACCCTCACCCCATCCCTGAATTTACTCAATCCTTGACCTCACCCCATTCCTGGCCCCTAACTCCAACCCAACCTTTAATTCATTCTTGATCTTACCCATCCTTGGCAACCACCAGTCCTGAACCTCATCCAGTAAGGATGAGCAGGGGTGGAGTGAGGATGTTTGTGAAGCTCATTATTAGGTATTTTAGGCTGAAGTGTAAATGGTTTAAGAGCACTGTAGAGGTGCAAATATAAAAACAACCTCTGTGTCAAAATATCCCCACGTAAGATGTACATCAAGACCTCATGAATACCAATTACTTAACCTCTCTGAGTTTCTGCCTCTGCTAACTGGAGAGAAGAATATTTGATGATTTGGCTTGGTGTAAGGAACAGAGATAATGTTCATAAAATTGTCTGACATGTGGTACGTACTGAATGGATGGTAGTTATCATATTTGTCCTGACTCTCCCATGAACCAACTGAGTGACTTTCAGCAAATCACTTAATTTCTCTGAAGCCTGTTTATTGCCCTTAAGACTGAGCCATGCAGCACGTCCTGCTTCGAGAATGCTGTGGTTCTCAGGCAGGCACATTTAGAGGAATCCCGACCTAACTAGCTGAAGATCTGGCTCCTGGGACCCTGAGGAGGACAATGAACTGACTGGCCTCCAGTGTGGGCTCTCCATCCCTGCCCACCAAAACGAGCATCTAGTGTGAAACCTAGTAATATCTGTTCACTGAGAAAGTGGAGCTTTCTCATAGCAGGCACACTCTTCCCTCTTAATTTTTTGGGGGGATGAGGAATGGGTTAGTCATCTATACGTTGAAAGCCATAGAGATCACACAAGTCACATCAAGGAGCTTCAGTGCCTGTCAATTTTCTTTGCAGTTTATCTTTAAAGACCCAAACGGAATAGTACAGGAGCGGGGGAGGGGTGAGTTTTAACTCAGTCTCTTTTGCTGTTAACAACTAGGTCACATCGCAACTGCCTCCTGCACCTCTCTCATCCCTGCTCCTTCCTTTTTCAATTTAGAATGTCACTGTCTGCTTTTCAACCTGATGAAAGTTATGGTGAGGCAGGGAGAGTTAATGACTGTAGATTGCTTTAAATTGAAAACCTGTGTAAGTCAAGAACCACCTTGACAGCTGAGTGCTTCCCTTGAAACAGCCTAAGTAATTAAGCTTAATATTTAAGCCAAGCATAAGGTCAGATGGAACCTATCCAGGTGGCACTTTCTGAAAACCTAAAGAAACACAAAGCTGTACGTGTGTCCTTTTATAATGTGGTGGAATTGTGCATGAAGAAAGGAAGGCCAGCTTCAGAAAGGCCTCACCTTCTCTTACCAGAACAAATTCACCTAGCTGAACAAATGTTTCCTCTTCCTTGCCTGAGTACAGACTATGCATATAGAAGAAAAAATACTTGATAAATAAAAAGTATAAGCTTATTTTTTGGACCCATCTCCAAAAAAGCAGAAGCATCTTATAATTCCAACATAAATGTTCTTTTATATAATACTTACATGTTATAGAACTGAAGACTTTGGGGGGAAAACTTGAGAAATATAAGATTCTTGAATTTTCTGACATGCAGTGTGCCTTATTAACCAGCACCTACAATTTTATGTTATTCCTTTTGTCCAACTCAGCTTCTAGATTTCAATGAGAAAACATGAAGATGGCTTACACAAACCATTAGCCTGAACTTAAAACAGATCTTTAAAGAAACAACAATAACTATTTTCTTTAAACAGCATTCCAAGTCGAGCTGCTAGGTGCACAGGCTGGAGATCTACAATTCTCTAATCTTTTCCTCCCCTCTCCATATCATCTCAAAGCTAAAGCTGCCTCTCTATGGCTCTCTGGTTAATATAAACGACAGAAGCGTGAATTCTGATACAGTGAAAACATTCCAGCAAGTTCCCACCCCCCACCCGACCCTTGCTAGTGAACAAGTAACCAGATAACACAGAATAAGAGTCTCCTTTTTGATATACCAGAGATGCTTGGGCATCAGTTATATGACCGTCTGCTGTTAATAGTCCTTGTTTTCCCCCTGGTTGAATGCAACAAGTCTATGAATATTTATAAATGTTATTTACTATGCGACTAAAAGGTATGAACAGTGCTCAATCTGATTAGGACTATTGTGAGACAGTCTTCCTTCCACTTTTTTAGATTTCCATACACTTAAATCTGTGAGGGAATCACGTGAAACAGGACTCCTCCCTAAACATTCCAAGGGCTAAACAGTTACCTCTGTTTCCTGCTTCTGGGGGAAAAAAAGAAAAAAACGTGAAAATGTGTGAAGATTGCCATCTAGTGGTTATAGTGTGAAGTGTTACAAAATATCACAAAACCAGGCTTTTTATCTCTCAGACAGTACTAGACTTGGAAAGTCTAATAAGGTGAAAACTTGCCCCGACGTTTCCTCTGAAAACACTTCCTCCCATAGCTGTGGGAGCTGGATGAGAAGCCAGCACCGTCAGGGGCGCGGGGCAAGGAGCCCTGGAGCCCTTACAGGGTTCCCGTCTCATCACACAGTAAAGGTAGCTTCCTGCAACACCCAAGCACAGGGCAGGTCAGCCAGGGAAGCCAGCGCAGTCACATTTGGAGCTTTATCTTCGCCTGCTCCCTCTGTCTTTCTATCCAGTAAGACTTCAAGCTTAGTTTTATGAGTTGCATTGTGCACCCCCCACCCCCTAGCAAAGATAGGTTGAAGTCCTCCCCCTGATACCTCAGAAGAGGGCCTGGTTTGGAAATATGGTCATTGAAGAGGAGATTAAACATACTGTAGTAGAGAGAGTCCCTAATCCAACATGATTGCCATCCCCTGTATGGAGACAGCTAGCTTGCAGAGACTGAGACACGGGGAGACCACGGGAAGAAGGCAGAGGGTGGATTTATGGCGGCTTGAGGCCAGAGCACGCCAGAGTTGGCCAGAAAACTATCAGAAGCTAGGAATAAACAAGGAAGGATCTTACAGGCTTGAAGGAATGTGGCCCTGCTGACACCCTAATTTCAAATGTCTGGTTTTCAGAACCGGGAGACAATAAATTTCTGTTGAAAGCACCACCCAGTTTGTGGCACTTGTCACGGAAGCCCAGCAAATGAATACACTTCACCTTTCTCCTCCTGTGCCTCTTTCATCCTTGCTCAGCTCTCATACTGCAGACAAACAGGCATAGTTGTCATTGTTTGCTGGCTGCTCTCCCAAGTGTCAGGCTCTCCCCCTGTTCAGCTCACCCTTCACAATGCCAGGTTGATCTTTTTAGACTATGATTCTGATTAGGTCACTCATCTGGCTTTCCCTGTCATATAAAAACCACGTCTTCAGCCAAACATTCAAAACTCCTCTTGATCTGGTTCCTTCCAGCTCACCTTCCATTATTTTGCTCAAGTATTTCAGCCACATTAAACTAATCACTGGTATCTGTGACTGCTCCTTTTCCCACTTCTGTGATCGTGGATTTTGTCCCCCTTGTTTTCATCAGAATCAAACAGTACTTCTTGGGGCAGGTGGGGGTATCTTCATTTGTTTCCAGCAAGAATTCTAGGGAGGTCTCAACAATTTCTCAGTTCTTTGAATTCTTACAGCTCTTTGCCCTTACTTCTCAGATGATATCTTTTTCCATCTTGTGCTGTAAGTAATCACAGTCTTTAATGCTTCAATTCACTCAGTAATCAGTAAATTTTCTGAGTAGGGACCATCTCTACATGCTCCCAATGTTGTATATGTCAAAAGATAACTGGATAAATGATGCCCTGTAAAGGAATGATTGAATAAATGTTGCCCTTTCTTCAACGTCTAGGGCATGGTCAGACCATCTGTTCACTTCATCTAATATCATGCTCTGCCTTGACCTCCCTGTTCTGGCCACAGTGGCCTTTAAGTTTGTCTTGCCTGATGTGCTCCTCTGCCCCAGTCTGCACCCAGAGGTCTTTCTTCCTGGAACACATATCCCTGCTCAAATATCCAGCTAACTTCTCCCTGAGATTTCAGCTCAATCATCACTTCTACAACAGGGGTTTTGTTCATCTTTCTGACTAAATCAAGTTCCTATTGTGTGACCTCTCATCTCTGATGCTCACCACGGGTTCACCTGTGCATTTATGGGCATGATAATTTGGTTAATACGCATCTTCCCTATAAACAGTAATCTCTGTAAGGACAGAGATAGGTGGGAAAGCATTTGCCTTAGGTCACTACTGTATGCCTTGCATATTGGAGAAGCTCAATAAATATTTGTGTAGAAAACAAAGGAGTAGTTGAATGTATCTGCATGTGTATATATGCAAATAGTCTATTAGAATTAGAATTTTCTAAGTTAGTATCCAGTAGGCAATAATTATAATATCTACCATATTTGTATCTACTATATGCTAAGCACAGAGTCTAATACTTTATGCATTCTATCTCATTTAATCCTGAAAATGATGCTATAAGTTAGCAACTGTATCCTTGTTTTACAGATGAGCAAACAGTGGTTCAGACAACTCCACCCAAGATCACACAGTTGTTAAATAGCAAAATTATGATTAAAAAGTCTTATATTCCAAAGCTCATTTTAAACACCATCCCAGAATTACAGAAGAAAATCAACATAGTATTCTTGATCCTTTTGACTATGCATGATGAACATAAAAGACTGAGCAAATAGTGCTATATCCTCAAAGCCAAAACACTTACTTAAAGAGTAGATTTCTCAGGGGATTGTTTCTTGTTCACAGAAAACTCCATCTCCTGGCACATAGTAGGTGCTCAGCATATATGTATTAAATGGATTTTTTTATTTTTGAAGTAGAGTTGGTAACTCAGCTGGTAAAGAATCCGCCTGCAATGCAGGAGACCCTGTTCGATTCCTGGGTTGGGAAGATCTCCTGGAGAAGGGACAGGCTACCCACTCCAGTATTCTTGGGCTTCCCTGGTGGCTCAGATGGTAAAGAATCTGCCTTCAGTGTGGGAGACCTGAATTTGATCCCAGGTTGGGAAGATCCCCTGGAGGAGGGCATGGCAACCCACTCCAGTATTCTTTCCTGGAGAATCCCCACGGATGGAGTAGCCTGGTGGGCTGCAGTCCACGGGGTCGCAAAGAGTCAGACACAACTGAATGACTAAGCAAGCACAGAGTTGACTTATGATATTAGTTTCAGATTTACAACATAGGGATTCACTATGTTTATAGTTTATACTCTGTATAAAGATATTATAAAATCTTGGTCATATTTTTCCTGTGTTGTACATCCTTATATCTTACTAATTTTATACCCAGTACTTCATACCTCTTAATTTCCCTCCCCCTCTCTTGTGCCTCCCCCTACCATTTTCCTCAATCAGAACCACTAGTTTGTTCTCTGTGAGTTGGTGTCTGTATTATAATATTCGTTTATCTTATTTGTTAGATTCCACATATACGTGAAACATACAGTATTTGTCTTTCTCTGACTTATTTCACTTAGCAAAACACACCCTCCAGGTCCATCCATGTTACTGCAACATTTGTTAAATGGATTTAAACTTCAAACAAGGTTTGTCACATCAAAGAATGATAAAACTGATAAATCCAGAGTCAAAATTCTTCTGAGAAAGCCAACAAAGGAGTAGGAAAGGGAAGAGCAAGGAGACAGGGTACAAAATTAGGGGCTCAGGGTCCTTTTGAGTCCCTAATGTGTGCTGACTGCTATTTTGGGTGCTTTAAAAAAAAGTAGAAGTTATCCCACTTAGACCTATAATAACACTATGACATCATTATATTATTTCTAAGTCACAGGTGAGAACTCTGATGCACATGAAAGGTTTTAACATTTTTTAAAAGGTTTCTATTTTTTTAATGGGGACCATTTTTAAAGTCTTTGTTGAATTTGTTACAACATTATTTTTGTTGTCTATAATCTGTTTTTGTTTTGTTTTTTGGTCATGAGGAATCTAGTTCCCCAACCAGGGATTGAACCCACACTCCCTGCATTGGAAGACAAAGTCTCAACCGCTTAACCACCATGGAAGTCCTTCATGAAAGGTTTTAAACTTAGAGCTATATTGTTCCACATTCTACATGGTGGCCACCTCAATACAAACAGATGTTAAAGATTTTGACAAGTGAAATCACAGAAACAGGAGGGCTTCCACCTGTAAAGTTTGCAGAGTAACTACATGAATTACTCAGAAACCTGTTCTCCTGGCTAACTTGGAAGATGAAATTTTACCTGATTCTCAATTCTCATTACTTCTGTTTCTATTTTCCAATGTCAATTATATTTGCACATAACCCTTCACAGTCCTTTTTTCTTTTTTTGATATCTCTTGAGGAAAAGAAAATGGCTTATTGAAAATGGAAATGGTGTCAGGATCCTAATTTCTTCCAGAACAACCAGTCAGTCCTTTTAACATGCTTACTGTAGTGAATGTCCAGCAATCCACATCCCTTCTTAGTGATAAAGAGAGTGACAAATAGCATTTTTCATGGAAATGACTAAGAATAATGGCTGGAGAATATTGAAACAATAACACTAAGTCCCATAATAATGCTGAACTACAAAGTTTATGAAATGTAGAACAATGGGAAACACAACTTTACATTGACTAAAATTTCAGATCCAGCATTACATTACCTCCTCTACAAGGCAGTAAAGCAGTTCCAACTGCTCACTGAATTATTTCAAGGAAGTGGTACCATCTTCCTGGTATTGTCTGTTTGACCATTAAATTAGTTAACTCTTGGGACAATATTTCCCCTTCTACATAACATTTCTATATGCAGTCCCTCTTCTCACTCTTAGAATAGATAAGTGACTGTGAATGTGAAAGTTGTTCAGTCATGTCCGACTCTTTGTGACCCCACGAACTACACAGTCCATGGAATTCTCCAGCCCAGAATACTGAAGTGAGTAGCCTTTCCCTTCTCCAGGGGATCTTCCCAACCCAGGGATTGAACCCAGGTCTCCAGCATTGCGAGCAGATTCTTTACCACCTGAGCCACAAGGAAATAGATAAAGCAGATGATGATTATCACCACTTTACAGATGAGGACACTGAGGCTAGGACAGTAACAGCTCCTCTAATAGCTCACAGCTAATGGGGCAGAGCAGGGACTGGAACCTGGTCTACTTAATTCCTATACTCTCACCACTGCACCTCGCTACCTCCTAATAACACACCACATCGAGGAAGATACTTACTTAAGAGTTTCCACACTAATGACTCCTTCCTAAAGAATGACCTTCAGAACATTACTCAGGACAAAGTCGTGAGGACTCCATAGGAGTACGAGTGAGGTTCATCACTGCTTGCCTGCAATGGAAAAGTCTGCCATCAGCCACCAAAGAACACTACCTGGGAGGAGCTGAAGTTAATGCTGGCAAAGTACTGAGAGTAGCAAGTGGCATAGTGTACACGGTATACAAGGAGTGTTCATCAAATGGACATACATACACTTAAGTGCTCAGCCTTCCAAGTATTCTTTCTTTAAGCCTTCATCTCCACCAGAAGGGTAAACAATAACAAAATTAGTAATAATAATGATAATGATTGTTTATCTTACTGGCTAGTAACAGCTTTAATACTTATACAACTGTATGAAATACATTATTAGCCTCATTTTACGATCGGGAAAACTGACATTAAGCAACTCATCCAAGCTACTTACAGCTATTAGGTGGACAGTTAAGATTCAATTGTCCTATTTTACCAAACACAAATCTGTGTGCCTCATGCAGAGTGAGGCCAAACAATACCAAAAGGTCAGAGTTTGGAGCAGAGAAAGGTTAACTGCAAGGCCAAGCAAGAAGACGGGTGACTCATGCCTTAAAAACTCCGAAACTCCCGGAAAGTTTTCAGCAAAGCCCTCTCATAGGAAAAGTGAAGGAGGGACGTGATTAGTTGTTGCAAACTTCTTGGGGTCAGATCCTTTGTTCTTCAGGTCAAGCTGTTCCTGTAAACTTCTACCAAAGCACATGTTACTCTCTGTTCTGACTAGATAGGGAAGGGGAGGCATTTAATTCTGTCTGCTTGCCTGCTTGTGGCTTTGAACACTTAAATGCTGCAGGCAAAGCAACACTGTTGCCCCTCATTTTACTTGTTCAAGGTCCCAAGGCTTGACTTTCATCCTTCAGGGTCCAGCCCTGGCTAAGTCCATTTTCAGGCCAGTACCCTGCCCAGCCTGGAGTGCTGCAGTCCATGGGGTCACAAAGAGCGGAGCACAATTTGGTGACTTAACAAGAAGAGCCCTGCCCAGGAGCATTCGATCCACGCAGTCCGGGTCCTCCCTGCAGTGCTGAGGCCCCGCTGATGAGGCAGGTCTCAGCTGGTGGTGCTCTCAGGGCCAGGGCCCCACACCCTGCCCAGCTGTCATCACTGAGGGAGCCAGGCGCTCAGGACCCAGCCAGACCTCAGGCTCCTCAGTCTCCCCAAACGAGGACACGTCCCAAGCACTGTGACCCAGGATGACTGCTTGCCGCCATTAGGTCGCAGAGGATGGGGCAGAGGTTCCCCACCACTTCAAGGCCTGGACCCACCCAGTGGGCGGCCATAGCGAGAGCTCTGCAGGACAGCGCTCAGCCTGTCCCCGGGCCCCCAACTCACCTGGCGGCCTGAGACCAGAAGGCCTGGAGTGCCCTTGGGAGAAGGCCGCAATCCGCCTCTCACCACACTCACAGACACAAGGACCTTGGTCCAGCTGACTGTTGGCCAGGCTGGATCTCTCACCACCACCAATGAGGCGCTAATGGTCTCTGGCTAACACCCGGCTGTGCGCCTGCCTGCCCCGCCCCTAACACACTGCTCTAAATTCTTTCCACTCAACCATGCTTCTTTCAGATCTAGTTAATTCAGTCCAGATAATAATTCAGTCATCAAACATTTTAGCCTCTAAACCTTTACTTTTCTTTTTTATTACTATTATTTTATTTATCTGGCTGCACTGGGTCTTAGTTGTGGCAGGCAGGATCTTCAGTCTTCCTTGCATCATGCAGGATCTTTAGTTGCAGCAGGTAGGATCTAGCTCCCTCAGTGAGGACAGCTGGGCAGGGTCTGGGGCCCTGGCCCTGTGCGCACCGCCAGCTGAGACCTGCCTCTTCAGCCAGGCCTGGGCACTGCAGGGAGGACCCAGACTGAGAGCTAGATGAACGCTCGTGGGCAGAGTTGTTATTGTTGTTCAGTCACTAAGTCATGTCTGATTGTTTGCATTCATTGACTGCAGCAAGCCAGGTTGGGATCCAACCTTGGCCCCCTGCTTTGGGAGCGTGGAGTCTTAGCCACTGGACCACCAGAGAAGTCTCTCCTTTTCTTTTAAACTGCGTAGGCCTAATAGTAAGGTATTCAATGGCTTTGTTGTGCCGGTTTCAGCATGACTACCTTCAGGCTGATATTTTGGCTGAACTAAAGCACAGAAAAGGCTAATTACTTTACAATATTGTAGTGGTTTTTGCCTCCAACTAATAAAAATTAAAAAAAAAAAAAAAACAGAAAGAAATGGGCAAAAATAAATAAATAAAGCACAGAAAAGGTGCCAACTTTTTTAAAATGAGGGAGTGTTTGCCTCTTCCAGTTTGATTTAGGGTCCTAGGAGTCCCCCAAGCCCCTTTAAAATGAATATTCTTGAACCAAATGTGTTAATACTTTGTATGCTCTTGGAGGAACTGATGTATTCCTAAAGGAAGAAGGAATCTGGGGAATGGCGGTCAGATTCATCATCAATAGGAACAAACCCAGCCAAAGCAAGGTGGGAGAGAGTGAGACAGCCTAACGGCCATTTATAATCTCAAAACACAGCAAAAGCTTCTCAGGGCACATTACGGCCATTCCCCAAAGTGATCTGCAGGACAGTCATCAGGCACTAGCCCAACAAAAATAAGGAATGGGTTTGAGATGATGTATTTGAAATAATAAGCTGACAGAGGTTCTTGGGACCCAAGGTCTTGGGACCTGTATCTTCCCCAAAAGTGCCCTGAATTCAGCATTGTGTATATTCCTCAGGAATATGTTACTGCCTGTAGATGATCCACATGAGAAATTTTGTGCGATATCTGGACAGTCTCTTACAAAGACCCTGAACCCAATGTTCTAAAAAAGGTCAGTGGCCACTGCATCAGAAGGATGTCAATCCTGGCTTTCCCTCCCAGAGAATTAAAAAAAAAACACTTGACCCTAGAACAGTGCCAGGGGGTTTAGGGGTGCCAACCATCTGCTCAATGGAAAAATCCTCAACTTTATAGTCAGCCCTGGGTATCCTTTCTTAGTATCCATGGTTCTGCATCAGAGGATTCAACCAATGCCAACCCTGCAGTACTGTAGTATTTACTATCAAAAAATATCTGCATATAAGTGGACCCACACGGTTGAAACCCATGTTGTTCAAGGATCAACTGTTGGTGTATATATGACACCAACACTTTGATGTATTATCTCGTTTAGTCCTTAGAGGAGGTCTGCAAATAAGCATTAGGAGCCCCTGCTTGCAGTTCACGCAGTCATTCAACATATGTTAAACACGTACTGCATTTCAGGCTCTGTGCTGGGGATACTGAAGTGATTAATACAGAGGCAGCCCCACACCCTTGGAGTTCACTTTCCAAGAGAAGAAGGAAAAGTGAGGACGTGAGAAGATTTTGAAAATAGCAGGAGAGATAAGGGTTAAGGTGCAGAGAGAAGGATTCAGAAAGGGGACTTCTCCCCCAGCTCCCCTCTCTCCTACTTATCTTCCTGTCTTACCCCTGCAAGCTTCCCCCTCCCACCCCTTCTCCCCTGCTCCCCCCCTCACCCACTCATCCACCTGGCTCCCAGCACCTCCTATTTTCTCGTCTGGTTGCCCGAAGCGGAGGGAGGGGGAGGGGGTGAGGGCGGGCGGGGGTCGGGGGAGGAGATGTCCCCGCGAGCCTGCCCCAGCTGGCCCTCCACCTGCGGGCACAACGGTCTCTCTTTAGCCCCGTGGGCGCCCACCGCCCCTGCTCCCGCCCTCGACCTTAGGAGCAACAGACGATCCAGAATGGGAAACGAGGCCAGTTACCCGGCGGAGATATGCTCGCACTTTGACGAAGACGAAATTAAAAGGTTGGGCAAGCGGTTTAAGAAGCTGGACTTGGACAGTTCCGGCGCTCTGAGCGTCAAAGAGTTCACGTCCATGCCGGAGCTGCGGGAGAACCCGCTGGTGCAGCGGGTGATCGACGTCTTCGACACCGACGGCGATGGACAGGTGGACTTCCGGGAATTCATCCTGGGGACCTCCCAGTTCAGCGTCCGGGGAGATGAGCAGCAGAAGCTGAGGTTTGCTTTCAGCATCTACGACCTGGACAAAGACGGCTACATTTCCAACGGGGAGCTCTTCCAGGTGCTGAAGATGATGGTCGGGGACAGCCTGAAAGACTGGCAGTTACAGCAGCTGGTGGACAAAACCATCATCCTCCTGGACAAGGATGGGGACGGGAAAATCTCCTTCCAGGAATTCAGTGCTGTGGTCAGAAGCCTGGAGGTCCACAAGCACTTGGTGACAGTTGTGTGAGTTTTAGAAGGTCGCCACTCAACAACAACTTTTTCTTTCTTCTCTCTCTCTTTAAAGATCTGCCCAAGAGGCCCGTAACTGCCATCTCTGACCTACTGGAAAGTGTCTCTCTTACTGAAGCAAGATCTTTCAGTCTCTTGACCACCTACCTCAGTGTTACTAACTCTTCTGCTCTCAGTGATTCAGGATAATGCCCTGAGTTGGGGAGAACATGATGAAGGAGCATGGAGGGAAAAGAAAAGGAAACAGCTTTTATGAATGTATTTTTTTTCTTTGTTTTGATTCAGAAACCAAACTCCAAAGAGTGAAGAGAACTTTTAAAGTCCAAAAATAAGAAAATATACATCTTTTCCTTTACTTCTCATGGTTTTCTATATGGGGAAAAAAATTCCCAAAAGGTGAACTGTTTTCATTTACTTGCAGTGTTCAAGCATCTTTTAACAGATAATTAATTACTTATTGTAGCAATAGGGATGAATCTATTTCTCTTGGCTGAGCATCTTTTAATCACCTCTCTCTGGGCAACAAAAGCCCATCTTTCCCTTTTGAAAGCCACAGACCACTCCCCACAGTACATCCAGAAATCCTGGAGCAAGTCCTATGGGCTAGGAATTCAGCTGGGTTCCACCTGTCTCATTGCTCCAGCTCTTTACAATTTCTGTTCAGGCAGAAACTCAGAGGCCTTGTAAGGAAAGCTAAGACAAAATCCCCAGTTTATCAGTGTCAGTGGAGGTGGCTTTTCAGTCTTGACTGTCCACCCCAGTATTAAGTTCAGTTAATGGAGCTTCCACACAAACAGGACAGAGGAAGCTCACTCATGCATGCCTGCTCAGTTGCTTCAGTCATGTCCGTCTCTTTGACACTCTGTAGACTGTAGCCCACCAGGCTCCTTCATCCATGGGATTCTCCAGGCAAGAATACTGGAGTGGGTTGCCATGTCCTCCTCCAGGGGATCTTCCTCAGGGAAGAACCCACATCTCCTGGGTCTCTTGCATTGCAGGCAGATTCTTTATCTGCTGAGCCACCAGGGAAACCCTTTCTGGGAAGCTCTCTCACCTCTAATACCCAGTGGGAAAGAATGGGCCACACTCAGAGTCCTTCTTCCCACAGGCAGAAGTATTGATGATTCCAGCTGCAGTGGACTCTCCCCAGGGTGTGGAAGTAGTATTGCTCCTGGCATTCAAAAGATGCAGAGATGAACACATATACCTCTGCAGCAGGAGTGGATGCTGTCCACACTAACAAAACTTTTTTTTTTTTTTAAGTTTGACCTGGACCTGGCAGGGAAGTTGAGAGCTCTCTCACTGGGGGAAGCCTTGACTCTAATGTAACAGTCAGCCCAGAGTCCCCCACACCCTAATAAACCTGCAGCCAAGGGGTGTGCTGGAGCTGTTCTTACTGGGTGAGAGCGAAAGTGTGCACTTCCCTCCCCAGTTCCATGTTCAGTGATGTCATGTCAATAGCTTCAGATCAGCCATGGTGGGAGTGCTAAGAACTCATGGAAGAGCAGAAAGTTGTAGTTGTTTTTATTCTGCTTATTTTGGAGAACCAGTGTACCAGTAAGTACACTCTTCCTTGTACCCTAGATTTTACCAGCTCTCTGTGTCCCACTTAATACTATCAGTTCGCAGGACAATGAGACATACTCTCCCTACATGTTCTTAGCCACGGTAAAAACCCCAGGTGATTTTTTTTTTCCAGGACAAGGAAGATCTTCTTCTAGATTTATTATCCTTATATTTTGAAAAGGCTTGTAGCTAGTCTTGCTCCCCCCAAAAGTAGGACAATTAAACCCCCAAATTTCATTACTGTCAGAGCATCCAACCAAGGCACTATGCCATTCTTTTTATTTTATAAATTATTTATGAGCCACAAAGAATAGATGTGCCTGCCCCTTAATTTCCTCTGCAGTCCTAAAAATAAATGAATGTATTAATAATCAGTAAATGTTCCCAATCCTGTAGTTATATGAGTCTTACCCCCATTTCAGGGTGACATAGTGCAAAGACTCAGACACACCTGAGTTTGGATTCAGTTACAACTGGGTTTTTATCACAGTCACTTGTTAGCTGTGTGCGCCCAAGCACTTACTTAACCTCTGTCTGTCATTTCTCCTGGTTAAAATGAGGTTCCATCCCCAGGTTATTCTGAGAATTCCAAAAGATAAAACATGTTAACTGCTAGTGCATGGCACGTTCACTCTCCATGTCCTTTCGTCCTCTTTTACTCAATCAGAATATAAGGGAAAAGGAGGCCTCTGGGTTCCTTTTGAACCCTTACTTGGTACTTAGCCACACCTACTCTCAGATTAGCAGGACATTTGTGTATTCCTAATCCAGAAAGGAAACAATGTCAAGGTCCTCTCTACCCTACAGGCTGCGTCATCTTCTTCTTCTTTAATTTTTATTTATTTAGTTGCCTGCATCAGGTCTTAGTTGGGGCACAACAGCTTAGATGCTCCGTGGTATGTGGGATCTTAGTTCCCTGACCAGGGATCAAACCTGTGTCCCTTACACTGCAAGGCAGATTCTTAACCACTGGACCACGAGGGAAGTCCCCAGCAACAGACTTCTTGACTGAGAATTTAAGAGAGAGAGAGGGACTCATTCTAGCCCAACCTATTTTACTTTGTGGAAGAAACCTTTCATGAGAAAAGTGAGCCTGTGTAATGCCAGCCAAGAGGACTTCTAAAAGAGACATTATTTGGATGTTCTGCAATGTGCACACTGAAGTTCGGTTTAAAATTAGGACCTAGGGTTTGAAACATGCTGGATTACATGTTCAAATTTAACCAGAAGAGGAAAAAAACTTCAGCTTCTGGAGTGGCTGGAATTCACAAGCTAATTGCTCAATCAGTCTACCTAATGTATTGGGTTGGCCAAAATGTTTGTTTGGGTTTTTCCCACTAATGTCTTAGGAAAAACCCAAAGGAACTTTTTGGACAACCCAATAGTTACCCAAGGCTTTGTGGCAGTGAACTTAAACTGTGCGCCTGTTTTAGCCTCAGCAACTGGAAAGATCTGATTGTATGAATATTTGGGAAGAAAGATCACATTTACTTCCATATTAGAATGCTTTGATTCTTCTCTGTTAATTGCCAAGTTGCCAACAAATCTCATTCTGTACAGTTCCTTGGAGTGATAATAATAGTTGATGCTTATTGAACAAGCTGTTCTATGCCCTGTTACATTTGTTATACCATTTAATCATTGTAACAACACTGTGGGGTGGGTGCCTTTATCTCAGTTTTACAGATGATGCTATAGAGCGATCTAGAAGCTACCCCAAGGTATCCAGCTGGTAAGTGGCAAAGCAAGGACTTGAACCATGCTCTCTGACCACAAATGGTGAGCTCCCTGCACTCTCTCCTATTTTTATGGTTTCTATATTTGCCTGCCTCAAATTATTCCTAATAGCCTTACTAAGGTAATCAAACCAAGCTTCAATTTTTACAAAAAGATAATTGTCAAGGAGAAAGAAGCTCCTACCTCCTTGGTTCTATGCAATGCAAAAAATTAAAAATATTAGGCAAGGCAATCTTAGATCATCTTCCACCTTCATCTCATCTTGAGAAATAAGTGACAGCATTTAGATTAAACTAGTAACAGCAACCAATATGCTTTGATGCTGCAGACATCAGTAACAATATGTTGTTGTGAATCCTATATTAATGGATTGTGTCTGCTCTCTACCATATGTTGCAATCCCCAAATCAACTAGACAATTTTTTTTGAAATGTAGGGGGGAAAATATGGCCTAAACATAGTTGATTTATTCTCTATATTGCTGTAAAGGAATCTTCAAGGAAAAATCTTCAGGAATTTTTTTTGTTACAAATCCCATTCTTCACTTATGCTATTGATTTTCTCTGTTAGGATTTAAAGTGTGTCGTGAATCTGGCTATTGTGTTTTTCTATTTCCCATGCTTTGAAAAGGGAGAGGCTTGGGTGTTTGTAAGCCAAGGTGGCATGGTGAAAAAGGAGTCAGGTTGGGACTTTCCTGGCAGTCCAGTGGTTAAGACTCCACACTTCCAGTGCAGGGAGCGTTTCTAGCCCTGGTCGGTGAACTAAGATCCTGCATGCCACAGCACAGCCAAAAAATTGTTTTAAAAAGAGGTTGCTAGACTTAGAATCAAAACTGGATGCCTCTCCTTTTGTATTGGCTGCTGTAGCTGTCCCACTGGCTAGTGATTGTGTGAAGAGCAACAAACCATGTATCAGCTTTCAAGCATCAGCTGATTCATAGTGAAAACCCGTAGCATTGAAAGGACACCAGAGTAATAAAAGCTGTGTAGATTAAAGATACAGCCTGACAGTTCCTAGACTAAAGCTGACCCACAAGTAAATTTTGTTATTTTACATGGTGTTTGTTCTCATGTTTTGTGTATATGTGTGTGCACGTGTATGTTACCAATATTTTTTTTTAATAGGATTTTAAGTAGAAATCAAAATCAGCAAAAAGGAATGCAGCCCACCCCAGGATGACTGTGGCCTTTTACTGGCTAAGGTACTTCTGCAGCATGGAGCTGAAATTGTCTCAGTAAAGAGAAAGTCCACTCTTAGTTAAAAAAGAACGAACAAACAAGATGGATGAAGTGTTCATTATTTTTCAAAAACAAAGCAAATGGGGACTTGCCTGGTGGTTCAGTGGTTAAGAATCCACCTGCCAATGTAGGAAACACAGGTTTGATTTCTGGTCCAGGGAGGTTCCACATGCTGTGGGGTGACTGAGCCAATGCACCTCAACTACTGAGCCTGTGCCCTAGAGTCGGAGAGCTGCAACTACTGAAGCCCGCACTCCTAGAGCCTATGCTCCGTAACAAGAAATCACTTCAGTGAGAATCTGGAGCACCACAACGGAGAATAGCCCCCGCTCACTGCAACTAGAGAAAGCCCTCACCCAGCAACGGAGACCTAGCACAACCAAAAAGAAATAATTTTTTAAAAATAAAGCAATTGGTCATAAAACATCCCAATGACTATTTTCTAACAATTTTTTCTAACTGAACAATAGAGTTTCCAATAATCAAAACAAATGGCGTCATATAGAGTTCAAACATCTGTATAATAAAATCTAACAAAACAAAGCTAACAGGAAAATTTTAAATGAAGAAACATATATAATGTATTAGGAAAGGGCTAATTAGTTTTCTTCAGTAAAAATCCTCACTTTTTCTGAAATGCGTAAGTGGGCAAATGATATAAATATATAATGTATACACAGGGAGATAGGAAAAACAAACTTCAAAAAATAACCTCAAAAATTGAATACATACAAATCAGAATAACCAAAATAGAAAAAAAATGATCAGTTGTAAAACAGAGTTGGCAAGGATGTTATCCTGTGCACCGGGGCATCTTGGGAATCACTGGGAATGGTTCTCACACTCTTCAGAACCATTTCACACAACACAAGGCATCAGAACAGTTACATCATCTAACCTGGTAATCCCATCCATTTCAATATATATCTCAAAGAAAGAATCAAAAATGATTTTTAAAGTGCTCTATGCAAAAGATGTTTTTATTGCAGCAATATTTGTTATATATATGTATACATACTAAGCAATATTAAATATTTGACAGTTTGGGAATAAAGTGAATTATGATAAAATAATAGTTGCTAATATAAAGCCATTAAAGTTAATAAATAACTATAAATCAATACATTTTCAGATTAAGCTTTTTAAAAAGCATAATTATTAACATATAACAGTTTAGAGCTCTAGAATATATATTTGCATATAGTCATAGTTTAGAAGAGACAATGAAGAACTGAAGATAATTGTTTATATAGGAAAATGATAATGTTGATTGCCTCAAATCCAATTTCTGGAAATATTTTTCTGAGTTGTTTTATTAATACATTAAGACTTTTCAAAAGACTGCACAGTGGGGCTAATTTAGCACACTGGGCACCAGGTCCAAGGGTAAAAGACGGTTGCCCAAACCTAAAAGGGGCCAGAGCCGTGGGGGTACCAGGGACAGCAAGGGGACGTGTCCTCAGCAACCTGGGCAGTGCCAAGTTGAGGAGTCATTAAGCAGATTCCAGGTCAGAGGAGATAAGAGGTGCCACATGCCCCAGGACGAGGGATGAGAAGTTCCTGCAGACCCTGATTTCACTGTCCGTCTATATTATTTTCTCATCCATATGTATGAGCACTGCTAATAACTTCACTCATGCAGTGTCTCCCTGGATTTTGCAAATCATCTCCTGTTTTGTTTCGTGTTAAATGATCTTTCAGTCTGTCTTCACTGATGAGAAAGTTGCAGGTTCTATGAGTGAATACCTTCTTTCTACCTTTTTGTGATTGTTGTTACAAGTTTTTTAGAAATCCCCAATTATTACATCGCAGGGTCTTGCCCCATTGTCTTCACCCAGGGAAACTCTCTCCTCTGGTGGCTTTCCTTGGTGCCACTGGAGCCCTCACCTCATGCAGATGCAGGCCTCTGTCTTCTGTCCCCCTCCTTCTGCCCGGATAAAGGGCTATATGTAGAGACACAATTAGTCTGCCAAATTTTATTGAGCTACTGCTCTTCTGGGCAAAATATTTGGGTGGCAAAAAAAAAAAAAAAAAACTAAAAGGAAATCAGGTCTTCAAAATTAGAAACAGCATTTGCTTCCTCCCCATCCTGCTTCCAAGTATCTAGGAGTTAGCCATATTTCATAGGCTCCACAACCTGCCTTTTTTTTCCTTTGTTGTTGTTATTCAGTCGTTAAGTCGTGTCCAGCTCTTTGCAACCCCATGGACTGCAGCACGCCAGGCTTCCCTGTCCCTCACCATCTTCTGGAGATTGCTCAAACTCATGTCCATTGAGTCAGGGATGCCATCCAACCATTTCAACCTCTGTCGCCCCCTTCTTTTGCTCCCAATCTTTCCCAGCATCAGGGTCTTTTCCAATGAGTCAGCTCTTTGCATGAGGTAGCCAAAGTAGTGGAGCTTTACCTCTCACTAAAACTGTTGTTCTTTCCCTATTTCAGCTCTCTAATTAAAGAAAAAAAAATATTTTCAAACCAGGATTTGACTTTACAGACTGAGGGAGTAAATTTGTATATACAAAGTTTAACACACCAGATCACTGAAAAAGAAAATGATTTCTCCTGGTTCTTTTAGCCCTAGTGTTCTGGGGGAAAGTACTTAATAGGTACTGGAATCCTTGGGAGTAACTGTAACTAAGTTATTTTTCAGTATGTACTTCCTTTAATAAACATTTATTAGCACTTACTGTATACCGAGCCTCTAGAGACATGCAAAGAAAGGTAGAGCTGTACCCTGTCAGAGAAATTTTCCTAGAATGGGCTCACCCATTCATTTCAGTGTTCTGCAAGAGAAATAAAGTCTCTCTCAAAAGAGGTTATATTGACACCGCAGAGCTAGAGGAGCTTTATGATTTAAGCAGTCTATAAAGTCAGATTCTTTGATTACAAGCAACAGAATAATATAAGCAAGAAAAGGGGGATTATCAAAAGAGTGGGTAAGCTCAATGTTTTGAAGTAAGAAGGAGAGTAACTGATACCTCGGGAACCACAGGATTCTGTGATGTGATGGCAGGAAGCAGGGGATTGTGACTGTGAGGCAAGGATACTGAAAACCCTGGAAATGATGGCTTCAACTACTTTCCAAGCCGAGTGCCTCTGCTTCAGATGTAAACTGGCTTGCCCTGGGTCCTGTGCTTGGCCTCCTGTGACCAAGGAGTGGGGAGTCTGTGATTGGTAGACACACCAAAACCATGTGAAGTAGGGGAGGGCCATTCCCCAAGGAAAGGACCCTAAGCAAATAAAGCCAACACATTTCCAGCAGAAGCCAGTTGAAATTTTACTGTGTAAAAAATCTCCAGTTTTTTACTTTATTAATTGTTAATATGCTTTTCCTCCCAATTCCCACATTAGGTCCCCAGACTGATGAACACTGGCATTAGAAAGTCAGGATGGCAAGTGTTCCAAGTTTGCTGAGCCTCTTTCTCATCTATCAATTGAGAATATCAATCTCTTTCTCCATCACAGAATTATTCTAAAAATCCCTTGAGATATATAAGAGTTTTGGGGGTGGAAATATATATATCAATTTATATTATACAAAGTTCTAGTTTTCATATGCTTTCATCCACTCATTCCAAAAAATTCTTTTTGAGAACCTAATAAGTGTTAGGCAGTGTTCTAGGCAATCAGGATATGCACTGGACAAATGAGCAAAATGCCTGGTTTCTTGGAGCTTACATTCTCCTTGAGGAGGGAAATAGATAGTAAATATGTGTTATGTCAGGGGAAAAATAAAACAAGGTAAGGGGAAGAGATTGAGTCCAGGAGAAGAGGCTTCCCTGATAGCTCATCCGGTAAAGAATCCACCTGTAATGCAGGAGACCCCAGTTCGATTCCTGGGTTGGGAAGATCTGCTGGAGAGGTATAGTCTACCCACCCCAGTATTCTGCCCTGGAGAATTCCAGAGAAGGCAATGGCAACCCACTCCAGTACTCTTGTCTGGAAAATCCCATGGACGGAGGAGCCTGGTAGCCTGCAGTCCATGGGGTCGCTGGGAGTCGGACACTACTGAGCGACTTCACTTTCACTTTTCACTTTAATGCATTGGAGAAGGAAATGGCAGCCCACTCCAGTGTTCTTGCCTGGAGAATCCCAGGGACAGAGAGCCTGGTGAGCTGCCGTCTATGGGGTCGCACAGAGTCAGACACCACTGAAGCGACTTAGCAGCAACAGCGGCATTCAGTCCATGGGGCCACAAAGCATCAGACACAAATGAACGACTTTCACAGGAGAAGAGGGGGAGGGTAGGATTTGCCTTTTTTTTAACTTTTTAATTGTTTAAATCATAGTAAAAACAATTTGCCATTTTAACCAATTTTTTTTTCCATTTTAACCATTTTTAAGTGTACAGTTCAATGGTATTAATTAAATTTATGGTGTTGTGCAATCATCACCACTACATGTTTCCAAAATTTCTTTCATCATCCCAAAGAGAAACTCTGTAACTACGGAGCATAACTCCCCAGTTTCCTCTAGCCCCAGACCCTGGTCAACTCTGATCTACTGATTATAAGCGGGTGAATGGATAAGCTAAATGTGGTATGTACATACAATGGAATGTTTTTCAGCCATAGAAAGATTTGCCTTTTTAACCACAGTAGTTAAAGTAGATTTCACTGATAAGTAATGTTTGAGTAGAGACCCGCAGAGAGTAAGTGAAGGAGTGTTGCCGATTCCTGGTGGAAGAATTTACAAGGCAGAGAAAATAGAAAATGAAGAGCCTCAAGCAGGAACAGCTGGATGGATTTAAGGGAAGTGAGGAAGCCCAAGCTGCTGAGCAGAGTGAACAAGTGTGAGAAGAAGAATATGAAGCTAGAGGTTTGGGACTCAGTCATGTAAGGTCCTGTGGGCCTTTGTAAGGGCTCTGATAGTTACTCTGGTTGAGGCCAAACATCATCACTGGGCACTGAGCCCGGGAGTAACATATTTTGAGTTATCCTGGCTGCCTTGCTGAAGACAGACTGAAGGGGTCAGGGAACAATTCGGAGGCTATTTCTCTAGTCTAGGTGAGAGACGATGGTGACTTGGACCAGGGTGGTTGGTGGAGGTGGTAAGAAGTCATCAGATTCTGGACATACTTTGCAGACAGCATCCACCATATTTGCAGACATGCTAAGTACAGGATGCTAGAGAAAGGGAGGAATCTAAGCTATTTGGCCTGAGAAATTGCAAGGATGGAGATTTATTAAGATGGGAAAGACTGTGTGAAGAGCAGGTTTCAGAAGGAAAATTAGGAGTTTATTTTGATGTGTCATTTTGAGATTCTATTAGATATCCAAGTAGACAGGCTGAGTCAGGAGTTGGGAATGATATAAATTTGGAAGTCACTGGTAAATAGATGGTATTTAAAGACATGGTCTGGATAAGAAAGTGAATGTAACTAAAGAACTGAAACTATGCTAATGTTTAATATCAGAAGGATGGGGAGGAACCAGCAGACAAGACTGATATAGAACAAGGAGAGAGGATTCCCCAAAACAGTGAAGAAAATATATCAAAGAGGATGAAATAAGTTTCCAAGCTGATACATCAGTAAGTTGAAAACTGACTCTTGGATGTGATGGCCTTTGTTGGTTTTGACAGGATCCTAAGCCAGCGATTGAAAACTTGATTGGAGTGGGTCCAGAAGAGAATGGGAGGAGAGGAATTGAAAACAATGAGTACCGACTCTTTAAAGGACCAGAGAAATTGGGTAGCTGCTGTATGCTGGAAGACGTGGACTGGGGGCTAGGGAGGCTTAGGTTATAGTATTTAACCGGTAACATCTGAGGCAAATGATGACTCAAATAGTTTAGCTGCATTTCTTGCTGGAGTTTTCAGAACGTAGTCAGTCATCTAACCATCTGTCAGATGTTTCAAGGACCCGCAACCGAGCAAGAGGCAGAAGAGGGCTTAGCAGCAACAGAATTGGTGGTCTTGGCCTCTTTATGTCACCGGAAGCACTAATGATCTAAACAAAGACCACTCAGAATCTTCGATAGTATAGGCATCACCCTTTATCTGAATCTAGTCTGTACCTAGAAATATGTTGGCTGGTAGATTTCCAGATGGTGAGAGTCTTTTCCATTATCTTGTATGAGACAAGATAAATAAATAAAACATTCCCACTTTATCCGAAAAGCCCAACTAGTTTCCCTAAATTTCATTAAAACATACTTAGAAATTTTTTAGTGTTTAATATCTAATGTACAATGCATGGATTGCTATATATGACAATCCACCAATGATTTCTACTTAATATGAACCATTTAAAGCACCAGTTCTTTAATGCTTAATCAGTGAGTATTCATGCGTGCATAATACAGAGTATGCTTGCCCTCCACAATGCAATGAATATGTTCATGTAAATGAACAATAAAATAAAATGTTAAAAAAATATAATGAGTATAAATAACATTTAGCAAAATAAAATAAGCAAGCAAGGCAATTTTTTGAGTGGTTACTTATTGATTAAAGAGGTAACTCAGAGAGACTGGATGGGCTAGAATGAGCCTGTGAAGGACTGAGCGAAGCCATAAATGCCTGATATTTGCCCATGGCTAAATCCTGAGACAGTCTTCTCTCCTTGGCTCTTGAGACTCCAGAAGTGTGTGGCTGTGAGCTATCAAATGAAGCTGCAGATGAAGCAATGGGATAAAGAAAAAAAAAATTCCACTCACATTTCATTGCTTTCACTTATACAGCTCTCAACAACGTGAGACCAGGCTGTGATTGCATTCCTGAATATGATGCTTCTATCCATGTCACTTGCAACAGTAATCATTATTTTGTCTGCATCACTTAAATTTATTTTAAAGATTTGACATTGAATATTCATTGCTACTCTTCTTCTTCCTCTGACCGATGATAAATGTCAAGTTGAGCAAGTTCCACTCTATCAGACAAAAAGATTTCACTTGATAATGTGGGACAAATGCATATATTTAATGCATAGCACATTGAAGCAGTGTGGTCCTAGGAGAAGAACAGCTGAATTACAACTGCAGCAGTACATCTTATCAGTCAGACTCAGACACAGTATAAGCGTTTTTCACTGGTGCCCAAAGGCAGATTATAGGGGATTTGCAATCCAGAGGGTGAGTTTTGAATAAAATTTTTTGCAAGTTGTAACAGGGAATAGACAGTACGAGTTCAGACCGCAAGAGATGCCTCTGAAGGGTATTTGCTTCAAGGTAGCTCAGGCTTTAGCATCAGACAATCCTGGATCTATAGCCTGGCCTCCTATTTTTTAACTTGTATGACATTGGGTATAGTAGTTAATGGACCTCAGTTTCCTTGAATGTGAAATGGGGATAATGATACTTAACTTACAATACTATTATCAGATCCTAATATGCATGTATGGTGTCTGGCACACAGATGTCTAATTTAAAAAAAAAACAAAAAAACAGCAACTGCTTCTATTAGTCTATTAGTATGTGGGTGTAAACAATGGAAATTTAAAGAAAGAAGTGTGTCAAATAAACTGAATATAGCCTGTTTGTTATTGGGATAATAAGAGGAAAATGAGACTAATTATTGTTATGCACAAGATAACAGAGGGGAACACCAGGGTTTAAAAGCAGGATGATTCACTGTATGTCACGTTTTTCTTCTTTATCTTGGCAGCACTTTATAAGAAGCAGCGCCAGTCTGTTTAGTCTTTTGCTGAGTGTTCGATGCTGTTAAAGTCCCAAATGAATTTGCCCAGCGTGTTCTTCATCCACAGCAGTAGTAACTCATTGTTTCCTTCTGTAATAGCTGTATCCTCTACACATTACTACAGGTCCAGGCCGAGGGCTATTTTCAGACATATTTGTATATACATTCTGGAGGTCAGGTTGGTCATCACATGTACAGAGATGTCCCCGGAAAAGCCCTAGTAACTGAGCACCCCTCAGGGCCTGATAAATTGCTCACCTTTCCTACACCAGCATCCTTGTTCCTGAAGGCTGGGCTTCTTTCACTCTCAGATGCCCCAGTCTCATGGGCCTGGGGCATGGTCTCTGCCCCTGCTCACCCCTAGTCTTTCCTTCTCCAGGGATCCTAACACACATGTTTGGTCCAGAGCCATTGCCAAAAGTAGTCTCATGGAGGAGAAGAGATTCCATGGCCCAGCCTCCCCCAAAGCTTGAAATCTCCAAGTGCTGCCTCTGAGCCTGGTCCCCCACATAGACTTCCTGGCATATCGGGAGGTCTAGCCATGCCTGAGCCATCCTGACTGCCTGCTTCTCCAGGACTGGGGGCAGAGGAGAGGAGAATGAAAGAAAGGAAAACTCCTTCAAAAGGATGGGTGGATCACTCATGTCAGTGAAATGATGTGGTTAAGAGTGTAGGCTCTGGAGTCAGCCTGCCTGCCTGGGTGTGAACCCCCCTGACCTTTACCAGCTATGTGACTTTGGATGAGTCATTTAACTCTTGTTCCTAAGATTCCTCACCTGTAAAATGGAGATAGTACCTCCCTCATAGGTGGTTGGGAAAAGTAAGCAAGTTGCTACATTGATAAAGTGCTCAGAACTGCACCTTCCACATGTTAAATGCTAAATAATTATCAATGATGATAATGACCAAAAGCCTCCAGCAAAGGGATGACACTTGGGGTCCTTAGCATTGGCTTGTATGATCTTGGGTAAGGTGCTTAATCTAGCCTTGCCTAGGGCTGGTCTGTTCCTCCCTCAGGATGCAGGGCCTCTGCACCCCACCCCTGAGCGCAGCCATCTGTTTCACCAGCCCGCAGATCAGTGTGCTGGAAGTTCGTGTCTTTGTCACATTCTTTGTTTCTGCTGCCCTCAGCTTAGAGTGCTACTTTCCCACCCAGCCTCCACATTCTACCTATCTCACTTTAAGTCTTATCTCATGAGCCAGCTTCTCTGCAAAACCTGGGAAGCATGAATCAGTGTATCATGGGATATAAATGTTTGTTTTCTCCCTAGACTTGAGCTGATTGAAGGCAGGGACATAACCCTCCTATCTCCACCCCTGGTACTTGGGCGACTACCTGTGCCCACATAGTAGGCACTCAATGAATCAAATGTCTTTCTTCTGGATTGATTGGTCATCGATGTCAGTGACTGAATACGTATTTTGTAGAGACTACCTGTAAATCCTTTAGCTTGTCACAGGTGTTAAAGTGATTTTTAAAAAAATTTTTTTATTGTTTTTATAGTTGCTATTTCTCTCTTGTTGTAGAGTAGAAAGAACCTGAACTTTGGAGCTAAACAAACATTGACTTATAGGCCAGCTTTGTCACTTAAAAGCTGCAAGGACTTCAGTTTCCTCAACTGTAAACTGTAGTTATAATACCTATCTATGCACAAAAAAAATAGTAAGCAATCAACAAGTAGGTCCCTTCTTTTTCTCCTCTGTGGCTGTCTAATTTTGTGACCTGGCTCAACTTCCTTCACTTTTCTGGTCCCAAGTTCCTCATCTTTAAAATGAGGACATTGAACTAGATGATATCCTATCCATGTTCCCTGTCAGATCTAAATGAAAATTTTTATTGCGCTCATCATCTTTTCCCTTTAAATCTAACTCACTCTCTGTCCCTGGGAGAGATTCTTTCCTTGATAACTTTTCGATGTTTTAATATACTAGATGGTTTCAATTTTCAGTCTCTACGTCTATCTCTCAGTGTCTCTTTTGACACTATAGCATGGTCTAGACCCAGAGCCTCTTCACGACTCCAGGAACCATTCAAACAATAGCAGTGTATGTGAGTAACACCCCCAGGAATTGTGCCCTGCAGCAGCCCTCAGTCCTGGCTGGATCCCCTTCACAGTGTAGTATAGTGACATCCGCGGAACCGTCTCCAGCTTTCCTTGGGTCCAGCAAAAAAGGATGTGCAGCTAAGAGTGAACAAGCATGGGCCCAGGTGGAGCCTCCCATTCATGACCTTTCCTTTCTGTTCTGCCCCCAGACTTTGCAGATGGGCATCAAACACTTCTCTGGACTCTTCATGCTGCTGTGCATTGGATTTGGTCTGTCCATCTTGACCACCATTGGTGAGCACATAGTATACAGGCTGCTGCTGCCACGCATCAAGAACAAATCTAGGCTGCAATACTGGCTCCACACCAGTCAGGTGAGTGCCCCCAGGCATCTCCCTTCAATATTCTTAAGCGTCAGAATTCCCAATAATGGGAGAATCCAGGGCCTCAAGTCAGAGTGACAAATGACACATTATTAAGAGAACCAGGTGGTGTGGACACTCTTAATATACAAGACGGAATTCCCTCTATCCCATTAATGCCCCTTAAATTAAGGGGCATTGCCCTTAATTTGCTTGCCCCTTAAATTAAGCTGTTCCATAATGCCCTTTCCTTCCACATAACCCACTATTGTTGCTCAGAGTGGAAGCAATAGCCTTGTTGTTGTTGTTTAAATGTTTTGTTGTAAGTAGTTAGTTGCAAGAAGTATAATTTCCAGCATTTTGGAAATATTGACTTTTTAAAATAAAACTGATTTTTAAATCCGTTTTCAAATTGTGTCCAGTAGGCTCTAATAGAGTAGGCTAAATAGACTGTAATTGCCTTCGGAACAATATCCATTATTTCTCTTAGCTTATCACAGGGAAACATAGGAAGTGTTTAGATGCACGTGGTTTTGAGATTGCAATGGCACTGTTTTTAACGTGATTTCACTTAGTGACAGTCTGAAGAGATGATGTGAAAGATTTGTTTCCTTTAGAGTCTTTCTTGCCAAAATTGAAACCCAAAGAACTAAACAGACATTTCTCCAAAGAAGACATACAGATGGCTAACAAACACATGAAAAGATGCTCAACATCACTCATTATTAGAGAAATGCAAATCAAAACCACAATGAGGTACCATTACACGCCAGTCAGGATGGCTGCTATCCAAAAGTCTACAAGCAATAAATGCTGGAGAGGGTGTGGAGAAAAGGGAACCCTCTTACACTGTTGGTGGGAATGCAAACTAGTACAGCCGCTATGGAAAACAGTGTGGAGATTTCTTAAAAAACTGGAAATAGAACTGCCATATGACCCAGCAATCCCACTTCTGGGCATACACACTGAGGAAACCAGATCTGAAAGAGACACGTGCACCCCAATGTTCATCGCAGCACTGTTTATAATAGCCAGGACATGGAAGCAACCTAGATGCCCATCAGCAGATGAATGGATAAGGAAGCTGTGGTACATATACACCATGGAATATTACTCAGCCATTAAAAAGAATTCATTTGAACCAGTCCTAATGAGATGGATGAAGCTGGAGCCCCTTATACAGAGTGAAGTAAGCCAGAAAGATAAAGAGCATTACAGCATACTAACACATATATATGAAATTTAGAAAGATGGTAACAATAACCCTATATGCAAAACAGTAAAAGAGACACAGAAATACAGAACAGACTTTTGAACTCTCTGGGAGAAGGTGAGGGTGGGATGTTTCGAGAGGAATCGGGTGGAGAGGGAGGTGGGAGCGGGGATTGGGATGGGGAAGACGTGTAAATCCATGGCTGATTCATGTCAATGTATGACAAAACCCACTGAAATGTTGTGAAGTAATTAGCCTCCAACTAATAAAAAAATTTTTAAAAAAATAAATTAATTAATTAATTAAAAATAAAAATAAAAAAAAATAAAAGCAATTTCATAACCATCAAAAAAAAAATTGAAACCCATTAAGTGATCTTGAAGTCCCTGTTTCCCTTCAGATGAGCTCTTGGGTCCCTGCTGTTGCTGCATTTCAATGGTCCAGAGCTTAGAAGTCCACTGATGTCATGGCCAAGCTCTAGATCAAAGTTCCTTCGTGTTGTCCAGACATCTATGCACTCACCGACAGGGAGAACTAAAACTGTCAGGCAGACAGTCATTCAAGCTCACTCCTTTGTACATCTCGCCTGATGGAAACAGGCATTGAGAGCTGAAATATACTCAGAAGGCTTCTTACTGATGAAGTGAAAGCGAAAGTCACTCAGTCGTGTCCAACTCTTTGTGACCCCATAGACTATACAGTCCATGGAATTCTACAGGCCAGAATACTGGAATGGGTAGCCTTTGCCTTCTCTAGGGGATCTTCCCAACCCAGGGATCGAACCCAGGTCTCCGAATTGCAGGTGAATTTCTTACCAGCTGAGCCACCAGGGAAGCCCAAGAATACTAGAGTGGGCAGCCTATCCCTTCTCCAGGGGATCTTCCTGACCCAGGAATCAAACCAGGGTCTCCTGTATTGCAGGCGGATTCTTTACCAGCTGAGCTACCCGGCAAGTACTGATGAAGGGGCTCTAGCAAAGACAGCAGTTTCCCCCTGAGTGCAGGGAGGGGCAAGGCCGGAGGAGCTAACCTGACCTCCCGGACAGGCTCCCCACTGCCTCCCAGCACACCATCACTGCTTCTCAGCAGTGAGGCTGCCAGTTCTGCCACCTCTGCCCCCTGCATCTGTTATGCTGCTCTCTTCTTTAACACAGTGCTTTTTTTCTATAGAGGTCACTGTCATTGGATTGGTTACATGTGAGCCCTGTTCTTCCTACTTTCATCCTAGGATGTGTTTGGTCTCCTAAGGAAGACTCTGCAGACAATTGATCCTCTCCATTATAAATCAGCGTGATTAGTTTAATTCTAAGGAGTTCTTACCTTCTTTGTTTTGACTCACCTTTAGCAATTGTACTAATCCTGTGCCACATGTTAGTTATGATAGTGTGTTAGTCACTTAGTCATGTCCAACTCTTTGCAATCCCACCAGGCTCCTCTGTCCTTGGGACTCTCCAGGCAAGAATACAGGAGTGGGTAGCCATTCCCTTCTACAGACCCAGGGATTGAACCTAGGTCTCCCTCATTGCAGGCAGATTCTTTACCGTCTGAGTCACCAGGGAAGCCCAGTTATGATAACTCTTATTTATTTATTTGGCTGCGCTGAATCTTAAGTGGCAGTGTGTGATCTCTTAGTTGCAGCATGTGGGATCTAGTTCCCTGACCAGGAATCGAACTCAGATCCCCTGCATTGGAAACGAGGAGTCATAGGCACTGAAACACCAGGGAAGTCCCAACTCTTTTTTATATCACAGACCTTTTTACAACTCAGAGTATTTCTAAGTTTCCCATCAAATTATTTTCTTCCAGGTAGAATACTATCTTAGAATTTGTTTTCTCTTGAGATTTGGTACTGAATATTGATCTTTTTTTTCTGCCATTACTGGTAATTTGTTTAAAGAGGCCAAAGTTTGTAGCAAAGAGATTAAATCTCAGGGGGTGCTTTCTGCCCTGGTTCTGTGTTTCTAACCATCTCTATGTGTGAATCTGTTCTTTCCATCAGAGATTACACAGAGCACTGAACACATCATTTGTAGAGGAAAAGCAACAGCGTTTCAAGACTAAACGTGTGGAAAAGAGGTAAGAAGAGGCCAGTTCCAGGTGTCCTGTATGCTTGTGAAAAGCTTAAACATGCAACTAAGACCCCATGCTCAAGAGGGAAATTATGCACAATAATTCAAATCAAATCAGGACTAAGTTGTTGAGAAACAATTTATATGTTGTTTCTAAAAAATTGTTGTTTCAAGTAAAAAATATGTTGTTTCAAATAGAAATCAGTTCAGTTCAGGCACTCAGTCCTGTCCAACTCTGTGCAACCCCATGGACTGCAGCACGCCAGGCCTCCCTGTCCATCACCAACTCCCAGAGTTTACTCAGACTCATGTCCATTAAGTCGGTGATGCCATCCAACCACCTCATACTCTGTCGTCCCCTTCTCCTGCCTTCAACCTTTCTCAGCATCAGGGTCTTTTCCAATGAGTCAGTTCTTCCCATGAAATGACCAAAGATTGGAGTTTCAGCTTCAAAATCAGTCCTTCCAATGAATATTTGGGACTGATTTCCTTTAGGATTGACTGGTTGCATCTCCTTGCTGTCCAAGGGACTCTCAAGCTTCTTCTCCAACACTACAGTTCAAAAGCACCAATTCTTCAGCGTTCAGTTTTCTTTATAGTCCAACTCTCACATCCATACATGACTACTGAAAAAGCCATAGCTTTGACTAGATGGACCTTTGTTGGCAAAGTAATGTCTCTACTTTTTAATATGCTGTCTAGGTTGGTTATAACTTTTCTTCCAAGGAGCAAACATCTTTTAATTTCATGGCTGCAGTCACCATTGGCAGCAATTTTGGAGCCAAAAAAAATAGTCTGTCACTCTTTCCATTGTTTCCCCATCTATTTTTCATGAAGTGATGGGACCAGATGCCATATATTCATGTTTTCTGAATGTTGAGTTTTAAGCCACCTTTTCACTCTCCTCTTTCACTTTCATCAAGAGGCTCTTTAATTCTTCTTAGCTTTCTGCCATAAGGGTGGTGTCATCTGCATATCTGAGGTTATTGATATTTCTGCTGGCAATCTTGATTCCAGCTTGTGCTTCATCCAGCCCAGCATTTCTCATGATGTACTCTGCATATAAGTTAAATAAGCAGGGTGACAGTGTACAGCCTTGACCTACTCCTTTCCCGATTTGGAACCAGTTTGTTGTTCCATATCCAGTTCTAACTGTTGTTTCTTGACCTGCATACAGATATCTCAAGAGGCAGGTCAGATGGTCTGGTATTCCCATCTCTTTCAGAATTTTCCACAGTTTGTTGTGATCCACACAGTGAAAGGCTTTGGCCTAGCCAATAAAGCAGAAGTAGATGTTTTTCTGGAACTCTCTTGCTTTTTCAATGATCCAGTGGATGTTGGCAATTTGATCTCTGGTTCCTCTGCCTTTTCTAAATCCAGCTTGAACATCTGGAAGTTCACGGTTCATGTACTGTTGAAGCCTGGCTTGGAGAATTTTGAGCATTACTTTGCTAGCATGTGAGATGAGCGCAATTGTGTGGTAGCTTGAGCATTCTTTGGCATTGCCTTTCTTTGGGATTGGAATGAAAACTAACCTTTTCCAGTCCTGTGGCCACTGCTGAGTTTTCCAAATTTGCTGGCATATTGAGTTCAGTACTTTCACAGCATCATCTTTTAGGATTTGAAATAGCTTAACTGGAATTCCATCACCTCCACTAGCTTTGTTCATAGTGATGCTTCTTAAGGCCCACTTGACTTCACATTCCAGGATGTCTGGCTCTAGGTGAGTGAGCACACTATTGTGATTATCTAGGTCATAAAGATCTTTTTTGTACAGTTCTTCTGTGCATTCTTGCCACCTCTTCTCAATATCTTCTGCTTCTGTTCTGTCCATACCATTTCTGTCATTTATTGAGCCCATTTTTGCATTAAATGTTCCCTTGGTATCTCTAATTTTCTTGAAGAGATCTCTAGTCTTTCACATTCTATTATTTTCCTCTAGAAATAGAACAGACAAAAAAAAAAAAAAGTCTGTACATAGACAGACACCAAAATGCAGTAGAGGCAATAGATGTTGTGAGAAAAGTGCCCGTGTAATCCCTAGGCCCAAGTGTGCATGCATGCTAAGTCTCCCAGTCATGTCTGACTCCGTGTGACCCTAGAACTCTAGGCTACCAGGTTTCTCTGTCCATAGCATTCTCCAGGCAAAAATACTGGAGTGGGTTGCCATGCCCTCCTCCAGGGGACCTTCCCAATCCAGGGATTGAACCTGAGTCTCTTGGTCTCCTGCATTGGCAGGTGAGTTCTTTACCACTAGTGCCACCTGGGAAGCCCCCTAGGGTCAAGTATCTGGCTCCAAATCCTGACTCCTACACTTAAAATATGTGTGGTCCTAGGCAAATCATTTATTTAACCTCTCTGTACCCCAATTTCCTCATTTGTGAAAATGAGATGGAGTACCTACTTTCTAGAGACTCTAAGAATTAAATAATACATCTAAAGCCCCCCAAACAACGCTATTTTAGCTATTTTATTATGTACCAAATACACAGAAGACTAAATTCATAAATACCACAGGCAATTAATTTCATGCAATATTGCCCTTTTGGCATGTTTCCATTCGCGACTCCTTTCCAGCACTCCCAGGAATACTTGAAATATGCAACAGACGTGTTCTGCTTAATCCATTTCCTGGCACTGTTACTGCAAGCTCCCCAGAAAAGAACATCTCATTAATAGGAAGTAACAGGCATTAAATGCATAATTGACATGTGGAAATTGAAACTCTGCACCTTCCCCACATCTAGCCTGTGGAAAACTGTTGCCTCATTCATGGTGGCTAGAGATGTCAGAAGCATTTGGGTCTGGTACCTGGCTGGCCTGTTTCTTGCTGCCTAAGGCAGCCTCTTGGTCTTTTCTTATGTCCACAGGCTCTGTTCATAGCATTACCTCCAAGCAACTCTGTCATCTACAGCAGATCCTTAGCTCCAAGCTTAGCTTTCTGGGTAATTTTGAAATCTGACACTCACACCTCTCATTTGCAATGGAGGACAAGAAAAAGGGAGTGGAAAACATGATTCTTTTTCATTATCTGTATCTCCTCAGGGACCGCTGGAGTCTCCTTCTCTGCAATTTGCATCCAGCTTGTCAGAATCATTTCAGCTATCTCTCACAGCCCCTCTCTCCAGGCAGTGAGCACACCCTCCCCCCAACATGGTCTATGATCTTCCTGTGTCACATTGTGGCCCTGTCAGCAACAAGCTGAAGGCTAATCGGGTCATAGCTGTTCTGTGTTGTGTTATGTATTTTTTTTTTTTCTACATGTTGCGTATATTTTTTTCTATAATTATTTTTAACATAAATGTTTAACCAGAGAGGAGCACAAGAAGGCATAGCAGCAAAGACAGCATCTCACAATAACAAAGCATTTGTTCTCTGGCCGTAATAGAAACAGGAAGCTGCCAGTGATCCCATTTCCAACTGTGATATGCCTCCTATTCACATCTGTCTTGCCTAAATTCACAACCAAATGTGTCTTTCACTCGACATATCCTTTTTTTTTTTTTTTTTGGGCAGATTCCCTTCTGAAATCCCTTATTTTGAGAAGGAGCTAAGACAACATGTCCTCATGGCTTATTGGGCCCATATTTCCTATGCCACCTCCCTACAACCCAAAACCCACTTGTAACCTTTCAAATGCAGTGAGTGTTGGGGGCCCACTGATGTCACTTCTCTTCTGAATGGTCTAGTGGAGTACTGAACCTCAAAGGTATAAAATTGCCCTGTGAAAACTTTTTAGTGTTAAATTCACTCAACTCACTAGTCACTTTACACTCTAACGCTCAGGAAAGCTTACAAACTACAACTGAAACGCTGTAGAGGCTAACAATATAACACATTCATTTCTTCTAGTTAGACACCCCATCTGACATTCAGTGTCTACCACCTTGCATTCATAAATGGCTCAGAGCCACATCAGTAATCAGAGCACTAATGATACTTCCACCTATTACCTATCATGGAGTCCAATTTCTGCTTATTATTCTATATTATGTTCCCAGATATATACACAAAGCTCTGGAGAAAGCTAGATTGGCTATTTCTATTTGTTTGATTTCTGAGGTTGCCTGACATTCTAGGAAAATGTGTTGATGCGTAACTCCCAGGTTTTCCCCACTATGAATCATCCCATGATCTTAGAGTTAGGTCTCTTGGCTCTAAAACTTTCTCTCCCTCTTTTTTTTCTGCAAGAGTATCTGTGCAAATATCTTTATCTGGTACAACTTTACATTCCTCCTCTATGTTCCATATTGATTGAGTAAATACAATAATAGATAAATGAATGAATTACTAACACATGGGTTTGAGGAAAGGCCTGGAGAAAGTTGGGGGCCATGGCATGAATAGATATTGCTCCTTTTTTACTTAAAGCAGAAGAAAAAAGTAGATATTGCAAAAGACTATATATATATATATATATATATATATATATATATATATATATATACAAACACAGTCCTTAGTTTATTCAGCACGTGATTTCGTGTAAATTTTGGTCTGTCCTTCACTCCACTGGATTTCCAATATACCTCCTCTTTTCTCTTTTCCTCTCATCTCAAGTTATACAAAGAGTAAACCATATATACAATAACACATACCAATAACAAGATTGTTTTGAAATTATTCAAATTCAATAGGAAAAAAATTGAAGAAAGAAAGGAAAACGTAAGGCTAGGAGGAAAATTATAACCATACCTCTGACCTGGTATAAAGTCAATGGAGCTGTAAGTGGGCTCAATATAAAAATTGTACCCAGCCCAGGACACAGGAAACCTGTGTTACAGTGCCCCCTGTTCATTTATATGAGACTTAAAACATAAGGAATGTCAAAGAACTGCAGATTGGCTTAGAAGGTGTTGTGTGTTTTAATGGCTGGGGGCATGTATTGCCAATTTTTGCTGTGAGAGAAATTGTCTCAACTCATAATGTTTTAAACAACAGTGAGTTGCTTATGAATCTATGGGTCAGCTGTGCAGTCTGTGTCAAACTTGGCTGATCATGGCCACATTTGCTCCTTTGCCTACAGCCAGCTTAGGAGGAAGGAGGGAGAAACAGAGAGCTGGCTGGTCTAGGATGGCCTCAGCTGGTCAACCAGGGAGTCTGGGGACTCTCTCTGATGGTCTGTTATCACCCAGCAGGCCAGTCTGGACTGGTTCCACTGGAGTAGCAGGGTTCTGAGAGAGGCAGTGGAAGGCTTTTGCGAGGCTTAGAACTGCCACCTGCCACTTCTGCCACTTTCTATTGGCCAGGACAAGTCATGAGACCAGGCCAAATTCAAGGGGAAGAGAAAACAGACTTTCCCCTTGAACCCTCCTTGATAAGGATGAGCTGTGAAGTCACATCACAGAGGGATATGGATGAAAGGAAGAACAAAGGATTATGACTACTTTCGCAATCTTCCACAGGGCAAAATGAAACAGGCTCACCCTATTAAGTCCTTGTGTTTTTGTTCTTGTCCACATAACTGAATCAACATTTATCTCTCCCTTTTCCCCTTCCACTGCAGGTCCTCCCCTTCTCCTTCTTGTTAGTAAGAGTCCAGGAATAAAGCCTTGATTCAGTTACATGGATGAGAACAAGGACACAAGGACTTAATACAATGTTTCTGTTTTATTTTGCCCTGTGGCAGACTGCAAAAGTGATCATAATCCTCCTCCTTCGCCTCCTTCAACAAGGCTGGAAGAAATCAGCAGTCATGTGCTTAAGGCTTTAATCTTCTTGTAACAAGAAACTCTTCTCACTGCATCTGGCTGTCAGTGTATTTCAAAAACCAGACCGCTTCCTCCTGAACCTAGCCATCAGTAGCTCTTTTGCTGTCTACAGCCATCTCAGGGATGGTGGTAGCAGGTTTAAGAGGAGCCTGAAAGAGGACTGCAAATGTATTTCTCTTTGACTTTCATTATCCCAGCAAGAATTTGAGGCTTTCTTGGGTATTTTTTTTAATTAAGCTTCAAAGCTCAGCTGTCATTCTCAACTCACAAAGTCATCTCTATAATGGGACACTTTTTGCTGAAACCTGCAGCTCGTATGCTTTTATTCTCCTCAAACTCAACTAGTAAACATCAGGGTTGTCCTAGGGGACTAAGGATGAGTCATATTAGAGTGTCTGCCAGCAGGACCATGCTTAGAGTCCAACAGCTGAATAAACAGAATTTCACATCTACCAAAGCCTCATCTTTATAGCCATAGACTGTTTCAATGCAATGTGGCTTTCTGAGCCTCACTGGCAGGAAGAGAATAGAAAAGCATCTAAGGTGCTTCGTAAAAGAACATGCCATACCCTGGTTCGTCAGCCCCCCAGGTGATAAACCCATTCCAGCGTCAGGGCAACATGAGACTAATTGAGAAGCTGAACTTCAGTTGAAAAGAACTCCTTTTGTCCCCCTGATGCCCCAGCAGGTAGTCTATCCATGGCTTTGTGACTCCAGCTCTATCTGCATATCCAGCTCTGTATTATTCACAAGGAAGTGGCTGAAAGATGGGTAGAACTGAACTGAACCTAAAGAAGTCCAATCTAAAGTGTCTCTTGGTTTCCTAGGTCCAGTGTGGGGCCCCGTCACCTCACCGTGTGGAATACTTCCAATCTGAGTCATGACAATCGAGGAAAGTACATCTTTAATGAGGAGGGAGGACCACACCAGCTGGGCATCCGGACCCACCAGGACATTCCTCTCCCGCCAAGGAGAAGAGAGCTCCCTGCCTCGCTGAGCACCAATGGGAAAGCAGACTCCCACAGCGGGGCTCGGAACTCAGTGATGCAAGAGCTGTCGGAGCTGGAGAGGCAGATTCAGGTGATCCGCCAGGAGCTGCAGCTGGCCGTGAGCCGGAAAACGGAGCTGGAAGAGTATCAAAGGACAAATCGAACTTGTGAGCCCTGAGTGGCCACGCTGCTCCGCGCGCTCACTTCCTGGCCTTCCTCTGAGCCCCTGAGACACTTTGTAATGCTCTTTTGTAACTACTGACCAAGGTGGGGGGAAGCTGAGGTTTGGGTCTTCTTAAGAGGTCAAGTGTGCTCTCCCTCACCTGCAAAGCAGTGGCCAGTCTTCTCAAGCTCATTCCTAGGTCTCCTGGGTAGGTGTTTTTTTCAGAGCAGGAATCTTAGTCAGGAGTAAACGCCATGTGAGGGATCTGTGAAAAACCAGACAACCCCAGCTCCTGTTAACCTTTTCACCAGGTGCCACATTACTAATTCTGGTTTTTAGCCCATTCTGTGCACTATCAACTATAAGAGATAAAAGTGTTAACCATATCTGTGTCTTCTTGGGTTGTTGGTTTTAATCTTAGTATATGAAAGTGAAAGCCGTTCAGTCATGTCCGACTCTTTGCGACCCGGTGGACTATACAGTCCATGGAATTCTCTAGGCCAGAATACTGGAGTGGGTAGATTTTCCCTTTCCAAATCTTAATATAGAGCAGGGTTATTCGGGGCTGTGACTTTTGCTACAGCTCCCCAGTCTAGATGTGTCCCCACAGTCTGCGTGGGGAGCCAGGGAAGAGCTAGAGACACTTGGGATGGGGAGGTGGGTACTTAGAAAAGTCGGCTGAACTCATTCATATTACAGGCTGATGACTGATTGGATCAGGCAAGAGCCCTGGTTTTAAAAGGGTCCTGGATCTCTGACACCATCCTAACATTGGGTAGGAACATGTTTACGTGTTCCACTATGAAAGGGGACAGAGATGCAGTGAGCAGGAAGAGGACGAGCAGATGAGGCATTAAAATGTACACCATGCTTTTTGAACAAAATAAAAGTTTGCTAAGGAATGAATAGGGCTCTACTTCTAGTTAAGCATCTACACTATAGTGTGTGCCTTTTATAAAGCAAAAGAGAGAGAGAAACAAGGCAAGGCTGTGACCTTAAGATGAGACTGGGATATTCCTGCTAACTGCCTGCATAGGACATGTGAGCTGGTACTGTGGGTTAATGGAGATGTTCTGCAAGCCATGTTACTAGGCTGTTCTCAGATCAGCAGTCACCTATGTCTTAGCTGTAGGACTCCCAGAGATGAACCTCAAGCCTGTGTACATCACAAGCTTAAGCTTTCAGGAATGTGCCCTGTACTTTTCATATCTGTATGGATCCCTACCAAGTCAGTCTTGCAGCCTCATACCCCCTCATCTGTAAGAAACTGTGAACAGGTATTGGTCCCTCTGATTCTCCCCCAAACCCTATCTAATGGTTGATAGGAGTAAGCAGTTTCCCCTTTCCCAGTGTACAAAGGCTTGGACATGCAGAATGGGAAAGGAGTATGGACACTATAGAACAATTCTCAATCCCCGAGGGTTTGAGCACCCAATCTCATTAGGGTGCTGACTGCCAGGGCCCATCCCCAAAGGATGGGGTGGGAAAGGGGGTGGATGTGGGCTCAGAAACCTCCTGTTACTGACACCACCACGTGACTGACATGTGGTCTAAAAATGACTCTTTGAGAAACACTGTTCTAGAAGTTTGGCTGTTCCAAGGTATGGGGAGAATTGAGAAGAAAGTTTTATGATCTTTTCTCAGAAATCTTCAGCACACACCTGCTGATTCACTGTCCATACAGCCATCCTCACCCCAGGGCACCGTGTCAGACTAGACTTCCTTGTCTATCAATTACTTGCTTTATTTTCTCAGCTGCTTATCGTCTTTGCTCCATCCCAATCAATTTGAAACCTACAATGACTGAGCACTGTGCCAAGCACTATGTTCTGTAAGTTGCAGATCATTGCAAAAGCTCCTTAAATGCAAAATTTCTTCCCCTACTTTTGGACGCAATCCCTGAATTCCCACCAAGAGCTGCCCAGTGCCCCCAGGGAAAGATAACACTTCAAGCTGCAAGTAAGATAACACTTGAGCAATTAGTTAGTTGTCTGAGAAACCCCTGGGGGTGGATATAGGCTTAGAGATTCTGATGAGGTAGGGTTCTTCTAATGTTAGACTTCATCAACGTCACAGATGAAACCATTCAGCAATGAGGGGACAGTGAGCCCTGGAAACAGAAAGGACAACTCTGTTTTGAAATGCCCATCCTCCCACGTTCTCACCCCAGACCCAGAAGCAGGTTTGCAGCCGCCTTTGGAAGATTATGCCCCTTAGCGATCCAATCCCACCTGCAACAGCTAAGGATGCTCTCGAGACTCTGCCACCACGCTCTGCACTGCTAACCTCTGCACAGCCTGGAAGGCTGACGTACAGGTGTACCTCAACTCACGTAACAGCCATGCTCCTAATGATATACGTGGACACTTTTATAACTCAGCTCAGATTCTGACTACTTGAGAAGCTGGCTACTTAAAGGAACCCAGAGGTGAATTCTTTTGTAAAGAATCCTTTTGTAATGCAATTAATTATCCCTTAATGTATCTGTTTTGTAAGTTTGGATTTTTGTATATCAGGTTTACCTTAAGCTTCTCTCCTGAGGCATTCTGAGCAGTGGTGATAACATGCCAGACCACCCTGCCCATCCACAAAGTAGATGACCAGGGCATGGCTTCTCAAATATCTCCTGATGAACTATGTGGCCGAAACTGCAGCCAGGATGCAGCCAGAAGCTGCAGGGGCTGAAAGCAGGCTTATTGTTGTCAGCATTGCTTGAATTGCCTCCATGTTCTGGACAAAGAAAAACAAAGAATAGTTGCTTGTGGTGAAATGAAGCAATCTTCATGTTAAGTAGCAATGATTATTTTTATCAGTAGTAATTGACCAGTGTTTTGCAATTTGTGAAAGTGTGTTGTATTTTGTAAAAAGATTTCATGAAATGGTGGGTCCTCTGAAAACCTTCCTTCCTTGTTCTGCTCCACCTCTCTTCTCTCAGCTCCCCACAGGCTCAAGAAACACAAAGATCAAAAGTTTTCAGGTGCAGGGTAGTTTTCTGGTGAAAAGGAAAGAGACAGGGGATTCTAACTTGCCTCCTACTGTGGATCCTATTTCATGAGGTCAGATCTATTTTTCCCAAGGTCTGATGTTGGGAAACCAGGAACACGACAGGCCCACTGTCACATACCCGACCCTGTTTACAAGGGGGAATTCCTGGCCCGGGAAGCATATAATGAATAGGACTGGGTGAGTTGGGACAGATGGGGCTACTGGTTCATGTAAATAATGAAAATAAGGGCTCTAGAGTTTCGATGCCCAAGGTGGAGGAGCAGGGGGATGCCTCCAACAATTGAAGACATGTTGGAAGAAATGTCTGGGCCAGACAAGTGAGGCAGCCACAGGGACCCAATCGGGTGAAGTCTTTTTAACATGCCTGGGGGCGACTCTCCATTATCCACGGATCTTGTTGCACAAACCTTATTCGGGAGTCGCTGCTTCCATGCCCACCAGATAAGTGGTAAGTGGAGCAGCTGCCAAGCAGGACAGAGCTATGCCATCTGGGCAACAGACTTCTCAGGGCTGATGCTGGGTCTGGTAGAGCCTCGGGGCTAGTGAACCCTTCCTTGGTGTGGATAAAGACGGAAGGAAAAAAAACACAGAGCCTCTCTTCCTCCCCACTCATATTTTTGATAGGCAAACCAGAAAATTCATCCAGTCCTCAGAAGGGACTGATTTCTAGTCATCAAAACCACTTCACTCTGCCACATTTAGTTATTCTTCACCCACCCATGTCCATCTAATCCTATTCTTTTAGTTCCTGTTTTCTGAAAATAACGTACCTATAAGTATTTTCTTAAGGTTTGTAAAGAGTGTTTGCATCGTGTCTTTCACTTTAATGTGTTTGCAATCGCTCCGCTCCAGGAAGGACTGAACTGCTGTCTTGTGAGCATGAAGTGAACAGGCTGTTTTGCTCCAGCCACTTTTCTTGTACAATCACGTGGATGGACTAGATGTCCTCAGGTCTTTTCCATCTTCAGTTTCTATGACTGTGGAATAAATGTTCAGATAGAAACATCACTTCCAGATGTACTGCTGGCATTGTCTTTGGGGACTCAAATGTTGACGTGGCCCCAGCCCCTTTCCCAGCAGGAGACCCAGTGATGCTGTGACTCCTGCTTGTCTCTGGTGTAGTTCCAAGTGGCACAAAACATGCTGTGCAAACTCAGAGCCCTGGTACCATGAAGTTAAACTGAAACAGCTTTGTCGGAGAGTCACATCCTAGAGAAAGCCACCATACTAAGAGAGCTCTGAAAAACTGACCACTCTCATTTACTAATTCAACAAACATTTGCTAAACAATGTGTATTTATGTGCCAGGTGCTAGAGACACAATTGTGAGTAAGATGGGCATGGTCTCTAATCTCAGAGACCTTCTCATTTGCTCTTTTCACAACCTGTAAATTGACATTATAATAGCTGACATTTATTGAGCACCTATTTTAGAAACTGTGATCTCATTTAATCTTCATTAAAACCTCAAGAGATTGGTACTCTAGAGTAGGTATACTAGACTTCTAGTCTATAAATAGAAAGACGAAGAGGGAATTATATGAGTTGCCACAGCTAATAAAATTAGGGCGAGATTCATATGCAGGCAGTGCAATTCTAGGGCAACCATACTATAGTGTCAGATATTGACTATCACCTGCAACTTCCTTGTCTTCTAACACCTCTCTCCAGTCTTTCCTCCATACAGCCACCTGCCCATGCATCAGCCTGGCTCCCAGCTCCACAGAAAGCTACTGTGGTAACTGCACCTGCCATGGTCCAATGAACTCAACACAATAGCCCTTGAATCTCAGAGAAATACTGTTTCAGGGGTTTCTTTTTGTTTTTCTAGTCCAACCAAGAACTGGTGCAAATACAGTTCCAGATCACTCAGCAATCCTGCAGTTTCAGATATTTTGCAATTTGCTGCTGGCAAACTTGCCATCATGTGTCTGCTAACTAGGTAGATGCATTCTTCACACACTATCTTTTGTGTTTTAATCACTAAGTCGTGTCCAACTCTTTGCAACCCCACCAACTATAGCCTGCCAGGTTCCTGTCCGTGAGGTTTCTCAGACAAGAATACTGGAGTGGGTTGCCATTTCCTTCTCCAGGGGATCCTCCCAACCCAGGGATCGAACCTGGGTCTCCGCATTGCAGGTGAATTTTTTTTTTTTTTACCAACTGAGCTACCTAAATCAAATCTTAGAAAAAATATAGACCTACAACCTAGTTCAACCACCAACTTACCCAAGTCTGTTTTATATCATTTAGTCGTTCATATTTTGGGTGCTTGTTCTGAGCCAGGCATTGGGCTGGCTGTTGGAGACAGAAAGATAGAAAGCAGATTCAGATGCCAAGGAGCTCAGTCTGGTGGGGAGACACAAAGTGGGAAAACAACGTGGTGTGTACTGATAAATGCATATTGGGGGACTTCCCTGGTGGTCCAGTGATTAGGGCTCTGTGCTCTCTCTGCTGATGGCCCAGGTTCGATCTCTGGTCGGGGAACTAAGATCCCACAAGTCAAGCAGCATGGCCAAAAAAATGAAATGCACATCAGGTACTATGGGAACAAAGAAAACACCTTTCCATGTGTGTCTACATGTCATGTGTGCAGTGGAAAAATTGAGTGGAGAGTAATAGTCATCCCAGGTTAAAAAATAAAAACAGCATGTGCAGTTGTGGAGCTGGGAAACTATGACAATCAGGGTATTTAAGAACATCAAATAGTTGAATATGACAGAAACATAAAGCACAATGTAAGTGGCAAGCTACAGGCCCAGAAAGAGAAAAGCAGAGGTAAGATCACTGTGCTAAGTTGAATTTGTATCCCAAAGACCATAGGAACCATTAAAGGATTTTAAGCTGAAAGGGATCTGGGGCTAGATCAGGCTCCTCACCTCTAGGTGGAACTGGCTGTCATTCACATGCATTTAATCTGTCTGTACGGCAGTGAGCAGATGAAGTTAACTTTCTGATGTTCCAGAGTGACTGGGCCATGACCATCAGTTAACCTCAACAAGTAGACTTCGAGACAGACACAGATAAATACACATGGCCTAGATTCCAAAGAAAATGTCACTTTTGTTTTTCCTAGAAATAAAACATGTAGAAGAAAGAAAAATTGACCTCTCAATTACTTTATCTGCAAAATGCTGTTTTGAGGACTTACCAGGTGCCAGGTGCTGTGCTAAATGTTTTGTATGTATCATCTCATTTTATCCTCAAAAACAATCCTTTAAAGTAATTATTGTTTTATAGATGAAGAATCTGAAGCAGAGAGACCTAAAGTAACTTGCTAAGCAGCAGGTTCGTACTCACCCAAGTCATATTAGGTATAGTGCCTGGAATCACAATAAGCACTTCACAAATACATAAATGGGTTAGGTGAGCAAGGAGAAATCTAAGATCCTCTGGTTCAATTCTACTCCAGAACAAATTGCTATGGGAACTCACTGAACCAGGGAATAGGGTGTGGCAAAGAGACCCTATTCAAATTAGAACTATCAAGGATAAATACACTGGCTTTATATGTCTTCAGAAAGACTTCCAAAAAGACACAGAAAGTATTTTCACTTATTATCTCCTTGATCACAAACACTCTAGTAGTACAGGTTTCCACTTAGGGTGAAAGCAAAGCAGTGGATGGAAGTCTGATTGTCACATTTTGATTAGTAGCAGAATGGGACCTGTTTCATCTCTAAACTAAGAACATGGTTTGAAGTCCCCTTTCAGCTCCCACACCCGAGCTTTCAGATCATTACACGGCATAGATTTCAGCATTCTAGAACCCTCAGAGCAAATCACTGTTACATGAATATGAATATGCTATGGTTCCAATTTTGTCTAAAACGTCCCTCAAAAAGGGCTAATCTACAGTTAGAGAAGCCCTTGCTATCATGGGTTGCCTCCAACAGAGGTATCAGTTTCAGAATTCACTATAATTCCTTTTGTTATTACCACAAATGAAATTTAAAATGCAGTCATGTGTTTTAGGGTAATTCAGATTTGAAGTATTGCTTAAATATATGAGGAAAGGTTGTTTCCATTAAGCAGATGGAAAAAAAGGAATGTTTGAATTCACTCATTAGGCCAATAGAACAGACTTCTGGAGATTTGTTATCAGAAACATGGAGCTGAATTAACTTAATCATGCAAATCTCTGCTGAGTGTTATGTGCCAGGTCCTCTGCTGGATATTGGGAAGGATTATTGAAACACTGTCCTTTCCGTATCCTAACTTAACTGTGAAATATGTTATACTTAAGACATTAACACCTAATGTTACAAGGAGACCAAACTTGGGCAGAAATCCCCAGGAAGTAAAGCTTAATGCTTTCTTGTGGTGGAACAACTAGATAGAGATCTAGGAAAATTGAAGTGATTTCCATACCAGGGGTTTCCTACCATGTAAACCCAGTCCAACATATACGCAACCTACCAGTTTTCTACATACTCTCAGTGTAGCTCTCTTATGTCAGTCAGATTGCCTTTGTGATAAGAACTAGTCAAAACTTTTCGACAGAGCCATCCATACTTGGGTTATCAATTAACAGTCCTCAGGGAAAATCTTAAGGGTAAAGGTTTAGACATTCCACACCACCAATGACTATAGAAATAGACAAGAGCAGCAGATAGCTTCCTTCCATCATCACCATCCCAGTAGGTCTAAAAGAAGACAGTGGTCACTTGTGGACTGTCTGGATTCTTCCCATGAATCCCTGTGGTTAACAAATCAGACTCACCACTCGAGTGGCATCCAAAGATGCCTGTGGACCTGGCCAGAAAATACAAACAAACCAAGGAATCTCAGTGGAAATTCATGTAAGAATGCAATCACTAGCAGAAACAGCCAAACACCTTTGAAAAAGACCCTTAGAGGAGGTAAGAAGGTAGGACCCTCCCAAGACTTGCAGTCATATGCCTTAGAGCACAACAACCCTGATTTTGGTCCAAATTGCCAAGGCAATTTCCAAGGTTGAAAACCTAAAAGAAAAAAGAACAAAAGACCATCTCCAGAAGACTTGAAAGGTGGGTTGGTTTGTTTTTTTTTTTTAAAAAGAGGGTCTCTAAAACATATGCTACAATCTTTGATATTGACATTTATAGTCATGACATAAAAAGCTCTATGGATGTAGAACAGTGATTCTTAGCCTTCTGGGGATTTAAGTTTCAAAATTCCCTTAAGAAATTAAGATCCTTTAAGGATCTGAAAAAAGCTGTGAAAAATGCAGACACAACACAAACAGAATTTGGTATAAAATTTGTGGGTGTTCCTGAAGCCCACTCAATGACCTCTTTCCCAATGAGAAGCTAGAATGCCCCAAATCACCAGTTTTGGATCATTATCTGAAAATGACATTAAGAGCTCCTCCTGTGTTGCCTGGACATCAAGCTAGTTGGGACTAGGAGCTCCCTGCTCTTTCCAGCTAGAGGAACTTCCCCTAAATCCAGCTTCCCATGAGACTAGCAGTTTCTTTCACAACATTCCACAGGCTCCGTGGTCCCCTGATGCTGGGCAGCTGGCTTTCCTAGTTAAGCGTTATAAACAGTTAATATCCAAACCCAAACTGCTACCTGCCCAAGTAAGCTGTCTTGCTCTCCTTCCAACAAACTTATGCTCCCACTTGCTCTATTAAGAGAACAGCAAGGGGAAAGTGCCCTATTAATGAATGCAAATGCACCACATATCCGGGAGCAGGGCCGGACCTCCTTCTGGCTGTGTGTGTGTGTTGGGGAGGGGGGTGGGGAGATTGAGGGGCCCATGACCTCTTTGATGACACTGTAAAATTCCTCAGACTCAGTTTCTTAACCCATTCCACATGAGTCTGGAACTAATCGCAAGTCCTGCTGATTAGATAGTGACCACAAAAGGACATGGAATTTGCCCTTACCCATCTTCTAGGACATGTGGTGATCGAGAAGGATTTTACACAACCCCTTACCAGAGACATAAAAAAACCTCTGGTTTGCTGGTTACCATAAAATTTATCATTCAAGAACTCACAAACTAAAGTGTCAGGTAGCCTGATACCTTCTGGAAAACAAATCACAATGTCTTACTCCCATAATAAACTATGGAAGAGAACTAAATAGTCAAATGAACCATCTTTTAGGCATAACCCCTCCCCAGAACAATCTCAATAAAACAACCAGGAGAAAAGTGCTTCAATTAATCACAGAACAAAATAGTTTAAACACAGCTAGCCTTTTAATCTCAGTTGATTATTTCTGTTCAAGAGAATTTAATTCTAAAACAGCAGGTAGAAAATCAACTAATAATGACAAATATAAAAATTTCAAAGGAAAACATGAACACAAAAGCAAACTGAATCCTGCTTTAATTGAAGCTTGTGGAGTATAGAGTCCTATGGAAACATTACATAGAATTTTCTGAAAACAGGAGTCATAACCACCCCTGTGGAGAGGCAGATGAGAGGAATTCATAGCTCACCAAGGCCTCTCTGCATCAAGTTCCCAGAATACCCAGTGGATCTCTTCACCGTCTCAGTCCTGTGCCCCAGCCTTTCCCATCTTGATTTCATTATAAGATGAAAGGGGGCTATAGTATTTGAAATCATTCTGGCCTCAAGAAATTTAAAGACATTGATGAGCAGAACATCCAAAACTTAAATAACTGTAACAAGGAAGTCAGTTGACCTTAACAAATTACTCAGCTAGTGAACAGGAGGTGGGCTGACTCATCCTGGACATAAATTTCATTAAGGCTTCAAACAGGAATAAGGAGCATGAAGATATCATTTTATAATCCAAGTTTACAAGAAGTTTACTGTCCAGATCGAGTACCACTCAGACCTGCAGATAGCTTATTTCTAAAAGATCACTGCCCACTGCAAGAAGCCACATGTCTCCATTCTTCCTTGTCTCCTTCTCAGTGTCAAAAATACCAATTTGACTTCTTCAGGAGGAATGGACAATCCAAGGTTACCCAGGGAGCCTGAAGAAGAGGTTGCAAAGTCTAAAAATAGGAGATAAAGTGGGTGGGGAAGCCAAAAGTTGTTTGTTTCTAATTCATTCTAAAACCCAAGACTGGCATTATCAATCCTTTCCCCCAGCCGAAGTCATCAAAGTATTAGCAAGGAGAACCTGGACACAGTCTGGGAAGGAAAGGGAGTTGACAGAAACACTGCCCTGTGGATGACAGTCAAGGAGAGGGGAGGCAGCAGTTCGGCGGTTAATGACTAAGTGCCTACGGAGCCTGCCCCTCTTCTCCTGGCTTGGATCAACCTATGTAGATGCGATGGAAATCGTTGGCACCAAAGGCAGCGTTACACTTGGGACATTTGCGCTGGCGGGTGTCATAGCGGGTCTTCACACACTCGAAGCAGAAAACATGAAAGCACTTGGTAAGTACAGCATCCTTTTTACGCATGTTGCAACACGGACAGGTCAGGCGTGCCTAGGAAAAAAAAGGAATCAGAGTCAGAGCAACCATAAAGGTTTATGACCCAAATGGCTCATGTAGAAGCAAACAATAAGAAAATCCACTGAGCACTAAGATAATAACAGCACCACCCCCCACCCCACTACCAGAATAAACCATTCTCTGGTTACTTTCACATAAAGAAGTTCAGTATTTATTCCTCTAATCTGTTAGTAGGCCTTAACAAACACATACACACACACAGACACAGACAAATCACTAACCTTGTAGTCCTTGATCTCTTCCATCAGAATCTCATCACATTTGGGTACATTGTCTGGTTTCTTCGTGGTCTCCAGCTTCCTTCGAAGTCTAGAGATGTCCTCCTGTGATGGGAGAGCGTAACTGTTACTCCCCCCAGACCTGCCATTTGTGAGAAAAATTACCGGCTCCAACTTGAACTTTCTGCTGTAGAAAGAAAGGACTTTCTGTCCTTTCATGTCTAATTATCGCCTAAGAATGTAGAGAATTACAAATGACAAGCAAGCAACCATAATCACATCACCAAACTTCAGTTGTATCTAAGTGCAGTCAATTCAGTTCTGTGAAAATCCAGTCGAAGAGTTTAGAGGGATTAAATTTTTTAAAAAAGGAAGATGATGAAAACTTGATAGGCCACTTTATTTGAAGGCAATTATTTTAAGCTGAAGATAGACTGGATTAAAATTTTCAGATTTACAACTGTAAACGATAGAAAGGCATCCTAAGAAACAGTAGGTGATGCAAAAAACAAAGATTGTAGAACTTTAAAATTCTCTAAATTTTTTTTACTGATAATTCTTTATGATTTCACTAACTCATTCATTTAAATAAATAAGTACTGATTCCACAGCCATTACATGGTAGGCACCATGATAGGCTTTAGGGATAATTTTCAGTGACGAAAATAAACTCTTGTCACTCAAGGAGTTAAGTAGGAAGTTGCATACAACAGATCACTGACTCTTAAAACATGTCACTTCAGAGCCCAGAAAACCCCTAAAAGGCGAAAAGGGAAGAAAAAACAACTGACCTGGGCCCGTTTGAAATTGAACATATCTTTTTCTTTGGTGACACTGTTCTCTACAATCTCATCCTGAAAATCATGGAGCTTCTTCTGAGCCATCTCCAACTGTGCTTTGAGGTCATCTGCAAGCTGGGCTGCCTCCATTGCCTACGAGGGATGTATAAGTAACACCTCATCACCACTTGTTTGCAGTGAGAAAAAAATATGAACCCAAGCCCAAGGAATAAAGCAAACCTGCAATTTCACCAGTGTCACACTTATTTGTTTGTCTGAAGACTAACCATCACGTTAGACCACGGAGTAACGTCCACCATACCTTGCGTTTATTCATCTCTAAGGCCTGGGTCCTAAGACCCAGCTCCTTCTCCCCTGTGCCGATGTTGCTCTGTAGTAGGTGCTCCTTCTCCTCCAGTTTCCTCACTACCTGTAACTGGGCATCAACCTCAGAAAAAGAAAGTCACATTTTAACACAAACAGCAAAGAGAGGGGAAAAAAAAAAACTGACTAAGCTCTGTTAATCCACAGGTCCATAATAGAAACTCTTTAGAAATCTCGAGCTAATACTAATTCTATCCATAAACCTTTTGAATTACATGCAAGACTACGGCAATTTCTCATCCTGACATTCAGAGGTAATCACATAGCCACTCTTACTATTTTCATGCAGCCGTCCAGAAGTTTTTAAGATACACGGAACATACACAAAAGACATACACATTTTTAACACAAGATACATAAACAAATGAATCCCTTAGTGATATATTTTAGACAATTTTCTATATTGGCAGATTCACATTTGTTTAAACAGCTTATTGTACTCCTCTGTATGGATGTATAATTTATTTACCAATACACTAATCATGTACATTAGTTTTTAGGGTTTTTTCCCTACTATATAAAAAGTGCCACAATAATTATCCTTTTATATGTATTTTCACGTAGAAAATGCCCTATTTCAACAGGATTCTGGAAAGCTTTATTCATTCTAGTTACCTGAGTCTTCAGAGTCAAAACTTGGTCTGCCAGTTCCTCCTTCTCTTCTTTCAGCAGCTTATGGATCTGATTGGACTTGATACGCTCTGACATGAGCTTGAAGTTTGCATCATCCTTCTCCCTCAGTTGCTGCATCAAACGGATATTTTGCTCCTGCATATCTTCAAAGGCCTGACCTGTGACATCCATCTCAGAGAGGAGAGCTTCTTCTTCCTAAAATAAGAAAGAAGAACCTTCATTTTAATAAAATCTTCTAACTCCAAAGAAGTGCACACAGGAAATTAAACATATCGACTATTAATCTGGAAATAACCAAGTGACAGGGAGAGACAGTTTTTAAGAAGTTTAGTTCTTAGTCACTAGGAATACAGACCAACCTAGACAGCATGTTAAAAAGCAGAGACATTACTTTGTCAACAAAGGTCCGTCTAGTCAAGGCTATGGTTTTTCCAGTAGTCATGTATGGATGGTGAGAGCTGGACTATAAAGAAAGCTGAGCGCGAAAGAATTGATGCTTTTGAACTGTGGTGTTGGAGAAGACTCTTGAGAGTCCCTTGGACTGCAAGGAGATCCAACCAGTCCATCCTAAAGGAGATCAGTTCTGGGTGTGCATTGGAAGGACTGATGCTAAAGCTGAAACTCCAATACTTTGGCCACCTGATGCGAAAAGCTGACTCATTTGAAAAGACCCTGATGCTGGGAAAGATTGAGGGCAGGAGGAGAAGGAGACGACAGAGGATGAGATGGTTGAATGGCATCACCGACTCAAAGGACATGAGTTTGGGAAGACTCCGGGAGTTGGTGATGGACAGGGAGGCCTGGCATGCTGCGGTTCATGGGGTCGCAAAGAGTTGGACACAACTGAGCAACTGAACTGAACTGAGGAATACAGAAGAAGCCTTGTTGTCTGAAACCACTGGCACTGATTATTAGCCTGATACTCACTAGTTGATCTGTATTTGAAGTGAGCTGAGGCAGACAAAAATTATACAAATCGTTATCTAGCAAACTGATCAAGTAGGAGTTGGGTAAGAAAATTCCCACCATGCAATCTCATATTTTCTCATACTTTTCCACAATTATAATACTAACTGTACTCTATAGACTTTCCAACATACTGAAAACATCTAAGTTTCATAACAACCTGATAGGTGCAGAACACTATATAAAAATAGTTTTAGTCTACATTTATCTAATTATAAATTACGAGCATCTTTTTATACGTTTATGAGCCATTTGTTTTTCTGTGAATTATTCATATCTTTGTTGTTGTTGTTGTTTAGTTGCTAAGTTGTGTCCGACTATAGCCCATCAGGCTCCTCTGTCCACAAGATTTCCCAGGCAAGAATACTGGAGTAGGTGGCCATTTCCTTCTCCAGGGAATCTTCCCAACCCAGGGATCAACCCCACATCTCCTGCATTACCAGGCAGGTTCTTTACTGCTGAGCCACCAGAGAAGCCCCGTTCATATCCTGTGCCTATTCTATTGGGTTTTTGAGTTTTCTTCCCTATCATTTTTGGGGAAATTTTTTGTATATTAAAAAGATAAGCCTTTTTATGAAGAGTTAGAAACATATTTTTCCTGTTTGTCATTTATCCTTTGGCTTTGCTGCCACGCAGAAGTTTTCTGTGATTTTTTTCCATAAGTCAAAATTATCACCCTTTCATTTTTTTAAGCTATTATTACTAGTTAAAAAGGTCTTCTCCACTTCAAATGAAAAAAAAAACTTATCTGTTTTCTTCTGGCTCTTTTATGGATTTCTTTAGCACTATATATAACATATATATATGTTTATATATTTACATTTATATAACATACATATATGTTCCATTTGGGAGTTATCCTAGAATATGTAGAGTGTTCAAATATATGTCCACCTTCTTTCCAATATTATTATGTTTTTGCCCTACCACGTTTAATTATCTTCCTTTATTCTGTTGAATTAAAACTCTTTTTTTCACACATATTAAATACCCATGTGTACTTCAGTCTATTTATGCAGATATATCTAGGGCTTCCCTGGTAGCTCAGACGGTAAAGCGTCTGCCTACAATGCGGGAGACCCGGGTTCGATCCCTGGGTCGGGAAGATCCCCTGGAGAAGGAAATGGCAACCCACTTCAGTATTCAGGCCCGGAAAATCCCTTGGACCGAGGAGCCTGGGGGGCTACAGCCCATGGGGTCGCAAAGAGTCGGACACAACTGAGCGACTTCAGCTCTTATGATTGTTCTAACCATTTTTGGTATGTTAGTAAATTCATTGGGACTTAAAAATAAAGAAATATATGTTCCTTTGAGAAGGGGACAAGTCTCTACAGTGCTGTGACTCAGGAACTACCACAGTTAATAACACATGAGTTATTTATCTGTAAACTATTTGGGGAACATATATTTCTTAGTTTCACATAAAATTTCACATAAAATTTCACATAAAATTTTATATATTCATTACATCCCCTGATTCCAGATCAGCAGAAAAAAGACAGATTCCTCAATAAACTGTTTCTGAACAACTGGCTATCTATCTGAAAATAAGAGTAAATTTCCTTTCTCTCAAATACACCAAACAAAGTAACTGAATGATGAGAGACTTCAATGCAAAAACAAACAAACAAATACATAAGAGAAAAAAAAAAATAACCAAAAAAAAACCCACAAAAAACTGGAATGACAGGGCAAATTTCACTGTCAATTACTTACTTAAAAAGCAAAACTTCCTTTAAAAATCTCCTTAAATAAAGAAAGTACGCCCACCTGCTTGGCCATGGCCAGCTTCTTCTGGAGGTATTCTATCTGCTCCTCTACTGCCCGGATCTTCCTTAAGGCATCTTCATCAGCCATCTTCTTATTCTCTTTTTTCTCCTTATCCTCCAGATCCTTGAGTCTTTGTCTTAAATCTTCCAACTATAGGAGGAAAGGAATCACACAAAAAGAGAAACAAAAAAGCAGTCACACAATTTCAAAAATCAATTAAATCTGTGCACAGATAGAGGACCCATAAACACCAAAAGAACCTTTACAGAAGGGTGAAAGGAGACAAATGATACACTAGTGTGCTACATCACAGCCCTGCTTTAATACCACTCTATTCCAAAATCACATGCTTCTATAAGCAGCATTCTGGAGAACCACAGATGTACTTTCCTTTAAAATAGTAATTTCACCCTTTTTTTTTTCTAGGCTCCCAAATTTTAAAAGCATAAGGCATTCTTTCAAAAAGTAATCAGAAGAAGAAAGTCAGTATTACCATGATTTATACGGCAAATAGGGGAGCAAAAAGTTTAAAAACTATTCCCCATAATTTTCTGATGGAAAATCTGGAAATCTCTATTTTAGATGGTCTTCAAAAGGGAAGAAAATGCTGCAAAGTTTTAAACACTAACTTTAAAGGTAAAGAAACCACAACCTTCAGAAGTGTAAACGAAAATCCCACAAATGATTTCGATCAGAATGACAGTTAACGGCAGACCAGGTTACCTCTGCCTTAGACTTCTTCTCTGCTGCCATCAGCTGAACCTTGTCTCTCTGCTCCTTTGGGGCAGAGCGGTACATATCCAGCAACAGTTTCATCTCCTTCTGGCTCTCCTGTGCTTTCCTAGGATGAGGGTGGTGGAGGGGAAGGGTATAATGAGAAAACAAAGGGCATCAGATCAAGGGAATTTTGAATTGAGCGAAATATCTTAAACAGTTCTATTTTACACTTTATACAACACATCTAAAAGACATAACTTTTGCAAAGACTATTAAGAGACTTCTGGACACACTCAAAGTATAGACAAGTAAGCTGTATAAAGGAGTCATTTCTCCCTTCAGACCGAATTCACCACCATAAAGTTATAAGATAAGCACTTGTGGCACTTCTTAAACAGGCAAAGTTCTGGGGCCCCACTCTTAGAAACTGAGATTCTGCAGGTCTGGGATGGATGATTCTGATACCACACTTGAGAAAAACAACAAAAACAACAACTCTGCCTCAAAGACAGCAAGAGGAAGAGAGGAAAAAAAGGAGAAAATTCAGTTTACAATATACCACTAATCCTAGATTTGACAGTTGAGTGATTAATCATCACTTAAAGACTAAAACTTTATCTTACTAAACTTTCAAACCTCTTAACAATCCTTTTCAAACGTTTTGAGGACAGTAGCCCCTCTAATCCAAACATCAATAAAGACTCAACTATGACCAATGCAGAGCAAGAAGGAACCAGTTCTACCAGCAAAGTTCCTGGTTGCGCAGGAGGAAGAGGGGGCGATATGTCAGGTTATGGCAGTGTTTCTTGACTCAAAGGTCTGTCTTACTATTGCAGTGCCTACAGGAGTAAACTTCCTAGAAATCTCTTAAAATGACCTGATATATACACAAATTACTTAACCATCAGGCAAAGAGATCAATATTGTTCAAGTTACAGCCATACATATTCCACCTATTATAAATTATAATGAATGCCAACAATTTGCCCAAATTCAGTAAACAGCAGTAGTTAATTTCCAACAGTTCTCATGAGTGTTACCTCCATCATGATATCCTTTCCCTTAATTTGGATTCATGAGGAATAAGGGTGCAACAACAGGGTTTACTGAGACCTGATCACTGAACCAGACTATACAGCAGTCATGCAAGGCCACTGAAGTTGTACACTTGATCAAGAACTGAGACCACATTAACTGTACACTTGGTTACAATGAGAATATTACAGTTATTGAATAAGCCATGCCATCATTCAAGTACAAGGTCCTAACCTTCACTTTAGAGTCAGAAACAGTTACTCTAAAGACATTGCTCTTACTTGAGTTCAATCTTCAACTGTTTGATAATTTCCGCTTCCTTTTTCCTTCCATCATCATGTTTCCCCTTCTCTTTCTCCTTAGCAGACTCTCTCTCTTTTTCTGACTCTTTCAGTTTCTGCTTCTCTCGTTCTCGCTCCTTCTCCTTCTCCCGCTCTCTTTCTCGCTCCCTCTCTTTCTCCCTCCTTTCTCGTTCTCGCTCTTCCTCGTCGCGTTTGGACTTAATTTCGTTGACCTCCTCCTGAGACGCCTTCGATGCAGCAGACTGGGCGGCCACTTCCTCAGGATCCTGTTTTAGCTCTGCAGGCTCGTCCTTGGGGTCCTCGGTGCTGGACTGAGACTGCAGGAGGGCGCTGCCACTGCGCAGCCGAGTCTGGGAGGGCAGAGAAAGGAAAGCGGCACACACGCTCATGGTGACCACGCCGTTCTCCTCACCCCAGGACAGCTCTGCAGACTTAGCTGTAAACAATGCTTATCCTGCTCCTCCTGATTATTACCTTGTTCAGGTCCGACTGGGCTTCCCTCAGTTTCCGCTTATACCTTAGGACCTCCCCTTTTAGCTGGTGGTTGTGATTCTGGAGGCTACTGATGAGATGGCGCATCTCCCGGTTTATGGGGCCTTAAATACAGCGACAGCAAAGTTAGGAAGAACTGTGACAAGGGCAAAGGCACGAGGAAATGCAGAACACATGAGGGACTTCCAAGAAACAGGAAGAACTGTCAAAAGGTAGATTCCTTCTCGGAAGACGGAAACGAAACTGACCAACTTGAGTTAAAAACACAAGCACCCAGTCCGAACACCAAAATGCAGGACAGAATTCAAGTTCTTTAGGACTCCTGAGCTCCAGTTAGTGCTAAAAATCCTGGTGACCGTGCTGTCTTTCAAGGAAGGCATGTGCAGCAAAGCCACAGGGTGGAGCCAGAGTAACAGTACCTGCTTGTTCATTGGCAGCAAGGGTCTGCTCGAATTCTATCCTCAGCATCTCATACTCCTTGCGGACCTGGGCCAGTGTATCTTCCAGCTGGATCACTTCCGTCCTCAGCTTCTTATGAAGACTAACCTCATCTCGCTACACACAGAAAAAGGAACCAAACATTCTTATCAAAATGAGGTAATGTCACCATGTTCTAGGACTATGTTTCCTAAATTTGCCCTGTAAGGGTCTAAGAAGAAAAAAAGAAAATATCAAGAAAAGAAGGATTAGTTCCAATTCAATCAATACATTCAATCAACACTTACTGAGTACCAGAGAACTGCATAATACTGATTTGAGAACTGGCAGGAGACTCAAGAAATATAGGAAATGGCTCCTAACTCTGAGAGTATTACAATTTAGTTGGAGAACTAAAGAATTAAACAGTATATCAGTAGTCAAATAAGATATATTAAATTCACTTGGCAGACACATAGTAAATGACCAACTACCAGAAACATAAACTTAAAGGCTAAGGGAAATGCAGAAGTGAACACATAAATGAAAGTTTCTGCCTTAAAAAAAAATACGTACATAGCCATGCAGCTTCTATACACTGTTCTCCCCCATGCACATAAGACTTCAGCCACACTAAACCATTTTTTTTTTAACTTTTTCCTTTTTCTATCTACCAGTAAACTTGTATTTACCCTTAAGATTCACACTCCGCTTTGGCAAGTGGAATCAGGGCAGGTCCACAGTCAAATCAGATGCTGTCTCCTTTATCACTGCATGTTTTGGACATGCTCTATTGCACCACACTGCGTTCTACTGGACACTACTCTCCCCACTTGACTGTATAATCCTTGATGGCAGGATACCCACCATCTACCAGAGTAAAGACCTATAGTCACTCTATAAATGTTTGCTGAATGAATAAAAAATTAACTGAGCAAGAGAGAGTAAAATTATAAAATGTATGAGGGAGAAAACTTATACACAGAAGGAAAAGCTAGGCTGTTACCTCGATGAGCTCCACTTGACGCTGGTGGGTTCCCCTGGTGCCATGAAGCAGGGTCCGAGCCTCATCCAGGTGTGCTTTCAACTGTAGACTCTCATTGTATAGCACGGAGAACTGTGACTGCATACAGCGATATTCTGGAGTCTCCTTGACCACTTCCTCCACTGCACTCCGTAATTCCACCTTAGGAGTGCCCAAAGAAAAGAAAAGTCAGAAGCAGAATCTAGGATGCTAGCCAGGAAATAAAAATCTTAAACTCTCTGATGCCCTGTGCATCTGAGGCAAATTTTGCGAAATATATCTACCTATTCCTCTGGTTACATAAAATCTACCACAAATTAATTTAGATCCTCCAAGAGGTGGTACCTGGTGCCTGCATTCTTCCACCTGAGAACTGTTTTAATTGCTACATGGTGTACACTATGTGCCCAAGGACACGAGAAGAGATCTGTGAAATCAGTCAGATCTAGGGACAGAGAAGAGCGCTATGAAATTTATCAGGATATTTAAGAAGATAGTTGAGGACATTGGTCACTAATTTGTTCTCTTTGTAGATAGTCACAGAGAAAAATACTTTTGATATTGTATCAAAAATGCTTCTTCTAAGCAACTGTTAAATTCTTCTAACACTTCAACAGATTCAAATTGGACTGTTTGTGTTCTGTTTTTTATTTTTTCAGTTCCAACATCTTTATGCATATATCTACTTAGAAACATATCAAACTATAAAAGACAAGTGATTGCGACTGAAAGTGGTGGGAAGACTTTAGGAATCCGTTTTCTTCCACCCAAGAACCATGGGAGAAAATTCTAATGGGCAGGTGTGAAAATCAACTGACCATCTGATCCTGTGGTCAGGATCACTGACCAGAATTCCCTCTCTGTTTTGGCAGTTAGAAACTGCAGGGCTGAATCCTGTGGTACAAACTGGCAGACACTGACATGGGAGTGGCCTACCTACTGTACATACAAGCTTCTTGCATATGTTTTGTATACAAGCCCCATTTTAAAAATTCATTTTGGATCGTCACCCTAGTTTACCCTACTCCTCATTTTTCTCAACAGGCCCTACATTAGAGCACTTTGATTTAGTCAATGTACCTTTGAAGGCTGCTTTAAATCCTCTTCAGAACAAGGCAGGGTATAAATATTAAGTAAACATATAACTGAATAGATAGATACAGCAACGAAACTTATATTTTCCTCTTCCCTCATAAATTATGATGCTTTATGTTACACTTCATACATGTGAGTTGATCAGCAAGAAGTTTTATCTTACTGCCCCTCAGAACTGTGTCTCCTACCTTTAGTTTTTCATTTTGTGAAGTGACCTCCTCAAAGTCTTGCCGAAGTTTCTCCAGCTCACAGTGACGGTTCTGAGCCAACTCTTTGTTCTCCTCAAGCTCTGCATTCATTTCCTCAAACTGGAGAAAAGGAGGAAATAGCAAAATGAGACTAAAGAAAGGAATTGCTAAATCATTCCCATTCCTAAGCTTCCATCTCCACTGATCCACTCTTCTAGCAAAAACCCACAGTTACCTGTGAACACAATCCTAAGCACCTAACCAACACAACACCTGCTGCTGCTGCTGTTGAGATGCTAAGTAGTGTCTGACTCTTTTTCCACCTCTTGGACTATAGCTTGCTAGGTTCCTCTGTCCAAGGGATTTCCCAAGCAAGAATACTGGAGTGGGTTGCCACTTCCTTCTCCAGGGAAGCTTCCCTACCCGGGGATCAAACCCACATCTCCTGCATTGGCAGGCAGATTCTTTTCACCACTGAGACAGCAGGAAAGGCTAAGGCAATACCTCACACCAGGTCAAAAAACCATTCTGAGGGCATCGCTGATTTTACCTTCCGGGCGTTGATGGTGATTGTGCCACCATAGAGACTGCTGCCTGCACCATACACTTTATAACCTTTTGAATTTACCTATGGAGAAGACAAAGATTCTTTAGTGAGAGACACTAGAATTTTAGTCTGATAACCAAAGTACTTTCAAAGGAGCCTGTTTGTCCCATCCCTTCTGAGTAGATTCCTTAAAATGACTCCAGTCTTCAAACTATAAATAAAACAGCACTTGCCCGTTCTAAAACTTCTGCTAAGTGTCGGTTAAGTCGCTGTTCCCGCTTTCGAATTTTGTCAATATCCCACTGCAAGTCATCGATCATGGACTCCAGGACGGACACTCGTGACTCAGCTGTCTCCACTTTACTCTGCAACTTGGAAAACTACATCCCAAAGACAGGTGTTCAGTAAAATATACCAAAAATAAGACCAAGTTAGAAAAGGAATGCCTTATATTCCAAATCCCACAGAATTAACCGTATACTGTATCATTATAGAAAAGATTTAAGTAAGAGATACTTCACTTTCTTTCCAACATATGAGCATAAAACTGAAATCACAGGTTCTTTCAACAGTTCTGGATCAGTCACAATCAGGAAAACTGTAGAAGTCTCTAAGAACTCTCACAAGGAAAAGACTACCTAAGATTTAGTGATTTTTCTACCTCTGAGAAGCACCATTTCCCTATACAGACCACAAACCCATCAGAAAATATGTGTTTTTTAAGAGATAAAAGATAACATCCTTGATTTTACCAGACAAATATTTTAGGAGATAAAAATTCAAAGATTTTTTTAGAAAAGACAGTTATCTTTACCCTCAACCTTTTCTCCCACATTCCCACAAATGATAATCCAAAGAGAATGAAAGGAAAACTTCCATTCTCTTTTTCAAGCTGACCCCAGGGCAATCTAGAATTAGATGCTATAAAGATACAAAAATCTATGTTGTTCTCTGGTTATTTAGGAGCTATATATAGCTAATGCTGTTTAATACTCTCATCACAAACTCACACATGTGCACATCAATTTATACATATCCTTTGTGTTAGTTTTAAAATATGGCCCCAAAATTCTTTGACAGTCCTCCCAACAGCAGGTGAGGTCAATGTCCCCACCTGTTGAATCTGGGTCAACTTTGGTGACCCAGTGGAAATGATGCTACATAACTTCAAGATGTCTGAAAGGCCATGCAGATTCGGCCTGGTACTCTTGAAACACTAATTCTCTTCCTCTCAGGAGAAGCCAGTTGCCACATAAGAAGTCCAACTACCCTGAAACAGCCATGATGGGGAGGCGACACTCCAGTGGACAACTGGAGTCTTAGCTGAGGAGAGTTCTTAGCTGACAGGCAGAATCAACAGCCAGCCATGATAGCCATCATGGACATCAGGTCAGCTGAGGTAAGCACTATACCTCTCCAGCTTAGAAATGCTAAGATTTGGGAAAGGGCTGGTAAAGGAAGACCTTCTCATCTTGGCAGCACCTAGTTTATACCTTAAAACATAAAAGTTATACTATTTTTTTTACTACAGTCCAATTTCTTTATAAGGACCACTATACTATAACCCCTTTGAAGGCTGATAAGAAGTATTATTAAACTTCCCAGATGATTCCCATGCAACCAGCCCAGCGTGCGCCTTGGCACTGGAGTTTCCGAAACAGGGTATAATGAAGAACATGGGCTTTAAAGTTAAACAGACCGACACCTGAATCACACATTTCAACCACTTTCTGGCTGTATGCCCTCAGACCAGTCCCCAGTTTCTCTGAAAGTGTTTCCTTAGCAGTAAGATGAGTTATTTGACCATGGAGATAACACTCATAAAGTACTTAAATGCCAGGCACTACCTACATGGTAACTATTAACTTATAAGCACAAGAGCTAGGTGGCCCAACTAAGGCAGGTCAAATTTCAGCACACTGCTTATCACCACTTCGTCTCAGTCATTTTATATAAATAAACACCCAAATCTTGACACAGTTTGCTTACGGCACTATGTGTGTCCAAGTTCGGACTAAAAATCCACATTCCTCACGTTCGTAGGTCGTCATAAATGCAGTATTTCCTACTGTTCCTTCCTCAGATAAATTTCAACCAACCCATTCCTCAGTAACATTGTACATGGTCGCTTGGACTAATTTAATATTTAGGGGTTTGGTGTGTTGTTTTGAAAACTTCATGATGGCAATTCTTCCTAAAAACTAAAATCCTATGATGTCTATTTAAACAAAGTCAAGGAGAAACATTCGATTCCTTCCTTCTCTTAAGCCTTTCCTCGGGTTTTGATTTCTCAGAGCTGGTTGCTTTAACCTGCCCTTCAAAACATCAAAGCAGGCTTTCCAGAGGAAGACGACCTTTAAAGCACTCAGTGCTCTGAGTCAACGCCTGGCAGAGCCCACTGGAAACTGCCTCCTTTCTGGTCAGGTACCTCCTGAGACATGGTGCAATGCTTCTCCTGAAGGAGGTCGGTCAGTTCTTGGAGCCTCGTGTTCTCTTGTGCAAGGAAGGAATTCAGCTCCTGCACTGCTTCCTCCACCATCAGATTGTCTGAGGGAGAAGAACTGTACTTTAGTTTAGCAGCTATGGTGTCACATTTTGCAACGGTCTATCCCGCCAAAGCATTCATGTGCGAGCTCACTTCACTTTCCTGAAAACTTCAAGAAGTAGTTGGCTTTTAAAATCTTCCCATGACAGAGAAGGCTTGCTTAGAGGGCTTAGTCCTTATGAAAGCCCTCGCTTAAGAAAATCAGTCAACCTTGTGCTTCTGCAGAGGGAGACAGAGGCAAGGTCACCTAACGCCCGTCCCTTTCTATGAAACCAAAATGCCCTGCGAAAAAAAATGGAGGGGGGTCCTGTAACTCTATTCAGATAAGGAACGGTCACCCCCAAAAACTGCATTTTAGACTTGTAGACAAGACAGAGCATCTCTAATCAGTCTCAGACTTAATAGTAATAAAATTCTGTTTTCTATCACAAATTCCTAGTATTCACTAACAGCGACATGAAGCCCCTCTATTGGCAGAGAAGGGAAAGGCAGAGCAGAGAGCAGCAATTTCACTATTCAAATGGGCATCTATAAAATCATGAAGAACAAAGACAAGAGCATAGGATTACTTATCATATTCTGGAATACTATGCTAGATGTACTCCGGAGGCTCAAGAATTGAAATGTATACTGTTATTTACAAAGAAGGTAGTACACCTATAGAACTTAACATACCAAATTAGTATGTTTAAAATTAGAGTCATAGATACTATAGCTGGAATCCTCTCAGGTGACACTGACCTGATACTCTCAGGTGATATGCTGACCCTAGAGACAGTTATCAGGAAGTGAAACTGGCATCCCTCTTAGAAATGTAACACAGGTCAGTAATGTAGTGGTTTTCATGGTTTTCAACCAAGATTACCCATCAGCATCACCTGGAGAACCTTTAAAATTAGATACTTACCTAGGACTCATCCTATACCTACTAAATAAGAATACACATGGGCAGGGCCAAAAAACGGTATGCTCCAAAAACTCTCAAGAGTGATTCTGATTCAAAACCTAAGGTAAGAACTTGGGGCTGAATTTTAGTCCTCTTAATATCCTAAGATATTGAGAACAGGGCCCAGAATATAATAAGAGCTCAATAAATATTCAGTGAATTAATAAACAAGCTGATAAATGCAATTCTTTTGAATCAAGGGCCAAATAAATATGAGGGGAAAATGAACCGCCAAAAGTTAGAGTTGATGCTACAATTCACACTTCACACATCTTTATCTCTTAGAACATTCAGCTAATCGATGGCAACCATCTTTTATGTTATAAATAATAGCAGCTTAGCAGTTTGTAACTTGTAATGAATGTTTTTACTTTTTAACTTGACCTCTACCTTAAAATGCATGCCATCAAAAGGAATAATTTTAAAGTACCATTTAATGCACTACTCTTTTTAGTTCCTTTTTTTTAAACACAGTAATTCCTTTCTTGATATTCATTTATAAAATCAAGTTTATCAATGACACAGTCTCTGCATATGGCATTCTGTCTGATATAATATGCACATGGATATACTATAATACATAGAATACACATGGTATAGCCATGTGCATATTGTTTAATAATACCTTCTAACTATTCAAGTAGAGCTAAGGGAGAAAGAAGCAACAGACAGCTCAGCTTACATTAGATGACAGGGAAGATTTATAGCCATTCATTCACCATTATACAAGCTCCAACCGGACACCAGAAACAGGGCAAGAAAATGGAGAAACAAAGAGTAAGGCAAGACAGTGCACCAGGAGACATAGCTGGGAACACACAAAGTAGATATAATATATGAACACAAAAGTCTGGGAGGACACAAATAATACTATTTACAATGGCTATCTCTGGGAAAGTAAGATGGGAGGGCTTTTGTGATTTCTGATTTGTATATCTTAAAACAAGTATCAATTATAAATAATAAAATATAGAAACATACAAACACACTATTAGAAAAACAAAAGAAACTTTTGACCACAGAATTTTACCAAGTCCTTAATATGCCTCTCCTTCTAATTTTATTAACTTGGCCTAAATATCTTTAAAAACAAAAGTACAGAGTAAGAAAATTCTTATTTTTCCCAGCCAGTGATTCAACCTACATTATATTTGAAATATCTCTCAGAAATGAAAGGTTAAACATCTTAAAGACAATCAGAGAAATTAAAATATTACAACTAGACCATGATTATTATTTAAAGCATGCTGCTGCTGCTGCTAAGTCGCTTCAGTCGTGTCCAACTCTGTGCGACCCCATAGACGGCAGCCCATCAGGCTCCCCCGTCCCTGGGATTCTCCAGGAGTGGGTTGCCATTTCCTTCTCCAATGCGTGAAAGTGAAAAGTGAAAGTGAAGTCACTCAGTCGTGCCTGACTCTTAGCAACCCCATGGATTTAAAGAATGAAGTCAGGACATTTAATAAGATGCGACCTAGCTACACAAGTACTTAACTACACTATACAAATATAAGTTTCTGCATTAACTCTGAATAGTAACATAAAATAGAAGCTTTATTTCAAACAGACACTTTTCCATTCATATATTTTGTTTTACCTTTTTAAACATTGAGATCTAACAATTCTAAAACCTGAGCCAACTCTGTTTGAAAATAACAAGAGATAACAGAAAAACAAAAAACAAGAACAGATTAAAACTGACTTCAAGATATTTAATTAAAAATAAAGATATAAGTTTGAAAATAATAATAATGTGTAAGTTTGAAAACTACAAACTCACACACAAAGGTGAGTGACTATTCCTCTCCCTCTGCTCCCCGTCTCCCAGGTTTTTGCCTCACCTCCACTGTTCAGCTTCCGTGATAAAAGCTCCACCTTTTCTTGCAGTTTATCATAGACGGTCACAATCTGGGACACCGCTCGGCGGGAGGACTCCACGCGTTCCTGCAGCTGAGATTCCATCTCTTCACTGGAACTGCTGGCCAAAGTAGCAAGGAAAGAGAAAGCTGGCTCTTGCCCTTCCCCTGAGGACACAGGGGGAAAAAAGAAGCCCCTAAAATTATAAAACTGCAAATATCAAAATCTACTTTTTCCCCTCAGATGGAGAGCCTCAAAGCGAAGCCCTACTTCAAGCACCCAGAAAGCATGCCGCGGTAAACTTGTCACGAACACTCACCTCTCTCTCGGTCATCTTTCCGTTCTTGATTGCTATCAGAGTCTGGTTCTGGCTCGGGCACAACAAGGGCTTTTCTCTCTGTGAGTAGGTCTCCCAAACCTTGCTCCAGGTCATACCGCTTAAGGATGATACGGATGTTTTCATCAAACTAGAGCAGAGGAGGTACAGTTATGAAGATACAAAAGGAAGCAACTTTGGAAATAAAGAGAAGGCTAAGGAGAACTACAATGCTCAAACCAAAACCTGAGTAAATTAACAAGCTACTACCTGACTCCAGTACCGATTGACAATCAATAGTGAGGCATCATCAGTGGCCTGTCTTCGTTCCAGTTTTTCAATATGTTCACGGAGTTCATCTTCGATGGCCTGCCGTTGATCCAGCATTTCTGCCAGTTTGCGATTTTTGGTTTGCAGTGTTCGAATGTCTAACTCCTCCTGCCCCAGGAAACCAATCTTATTAATCTCCATAAAGAAATTAAACATATCAGCTGTTAAACTCAACAAGGGCTAATAAGTGGATAAGAAGTAACAGCAGGAAAAAAAAAAAAAAAAGAAGTAACAGCAGAAGAACTAAATACATGTCTGTTATGATTGGAGGAAAAAATGACATACGCAAATACACTAGAATCTTGACCTCAGTTCACTGTTCTAGTCACATGTACACAAACAAAATACTGCTACTGGGAGGCTCCACCATCCAGCCAGATCACCCTCTACCCCAGTCAGTCATCTATCTCCTAAGGACTGCCCTTCATTCGTTCAAGACTGTCAACCAAGTTCTTCTGTATCCCAGTCCCTGTCAACACATCTAGTGACTTCAATACACATTTGGACATGTACGCAAGTGCATGAGCCATCTAATCCTCTAGCATCTATACCGTTAGCATTTTGAATTCCTTAACTTCAATGATTACCTCCGTCACTGTGCCAGACATTTCAAAAGCCATAGCCTAGATTTCTGTCATATCTGGAACTGTGCCACATTTGAAATCTTAAATTCCAACTTCCCATTCCCTGAATCTTCCATTCCCTGATATCTTTCCAGATATCTCATGCCGTTATCCTAATATATTAGTCTTTATCTGGATCTCCAAAATATTGAGTTTTCTCCTTTCTCCTCTGTCTCTACTATCTTCCATACCTTGATTATACCCTATTGTATATTCCTTCATACTTCAGCTTACTGGGCTCCTCAAGTACTCGACCTTTAGTCTTTTTATTCTATTTCTGCACACAAACCCCAGTCTGAATCAATCCACATATTGGACTCCTCCATTCCTACACCCAGTATGATGAGACTTCTAGATAAGGTCATTAAACTAGGGAGACTGGCACCTTTACAAAGTGAGTTCTAACCTGAACAGATTTCATCATTTGTCCAAAAATGTTTCTTTCTTTAACATGTGAGCTAGCTCCTATTCTACATCAAAGCAGAGTCAAACTACGAAACCCTATCTGCTCTCAAATCACACTAAGCAGGTGACTTTGCTTCCTATTTTAAAGAGAAAATAGAAGCCATCAGATGGAAAGTTCTTCAATTCCCCATCTCCTAGATCCATTCACACAGTTTACCAACCTATGCCCACACTCTAAAACCTCAACTTGTGCTCAGGATCATGTTCTCTTTTGTCTCTGCAAAAATGTCACTCCATCAATAACAGTGTACCCCTCTCAGTACCTCTAACCTCTCTCTGAGGAGAAGCTGGTGGGGGGGTTGGGGGTAGCGAGTAGGGAGGGAGAACCTAAGCAAAGAAATAGCATGTTGAAAGGATTACGCTTTAACTTTATCTAGAAATGAATGACTATTTTAAAGTAAGAATCATTTATTAGAGCACCAATTTCTTGTTTCCCTTTAATTTTCTCTCTTCTATCTGATTAAACATTCTTGATACACCAAAATAGTCAACAGTTTCCCAACTGTACCAGCTTATGCATACTATTAATAAATGACATCTTTAACTTTTCTTTTCTGAGCATTACCTTCCCCGTCTTACTCCACCTGAAACCTGGATGAGAACACTGTTTCCCTACAGGCTTCTCCAGTGGGGGCTGTTTCTCTCCCACACCCTTTGAAGCCCTGGGCCTGGAGACAGGCAGGTGTCCTCCTTATTCTCCACAGCCACTTCTAAGCCACTATCTATTTGCTCCCTAAAACCTCCTAGCTTTGCAGATCATGCCACTGGTCTGGATCACCCACCACTCTGCCGTGCCGCACTCATCTACAAATGCCCACGTCACTTCTCCACATTTCCTGAAGATTTAGCACCTGGCATGTCATCACTCTCTCCAATACTACTCATGTTGTACTTCTTATTACCAATTTCAATTCCCATATAGATGATCTTTCTTGCATCTCAGATCCTGTACCTTGACCTCCTCTCCTCCAAGGATCTTGTCCTTTAGCTCCCTCAGCCACCAAACTCCCAGTTAGTCTTAGTCTTAGACTTAGCTATACTTGGATGTTCTCTATAAACTCAATTTCCAACACCTCATTCTCCACAATTTTGCAGCTCACCCTCTCTAGGTTTCCAATTCCATCCATTCTTCAGCCACTCCAGGATCTATACTCCAATGATCCTATGCCTTCATCCTAAACCTACATCCTTCACTCCTCTTACTTCCTTGCTTCCTTCTTAATCAAACTTAAATGCCGTGACTGGTCACACTGTTTTATAACCTTCTCCTCCCTTATTCTATATGTGCCTGCTAAAAACCCCAACCTTGGTAACATCCAATTCTCCTCCTATATCCATGAAGCTGAATGTGACTAAAATAATAAAAACATAAAGCACCATGCTGACTGGCCTCAGTTTAAACTCAAGTCATAGACTCAAGTGGGTTCTTGGTGCTGCCCAGCAACGCTATCCCATCTCTCTAGTCCATTCTCTCTTCAAGATGACTATTTCGTACCTTCTCCTGTCTCTTCACACCTCCAAAACTTTCTCCCCCATCCTCACTCAGATGAGTCTTGCTTCTGATTTCACTGAAAAAAAACAGAAGCAATCAGAAAAGCATGTCCACATCTATCACCCACACCCCAACTACTGACCTACTCATATCTGAGCCCGCATCCCTTGTGTTCCTCTCCTAGTTAAGGCCCTATCCCCCGCTTATGCATTATATCACATTCTCTCTTCTGTTCAAGAGACAGAACAGAACCAGTAACTGCTCTCTCTTTCCCCTACATCATCAAGTTTATGCTTAGTCGCTCAGTTGTGTCCGACTCTTTGAGCCCGCCAGGCTCCTCTGTCCATGGGGATTCTCCAGGCAGGAATACTGGAGTGGGCAGCCATGCTCCTCCAGGATCAAATTTAACCTATCAAATCATTTCATCAATCAATAAAAAAGCCGTATCTCCTACTTTAAAAACACAAAAAACAAAAACTTCCCTCAACCTCCGATTTCCCTCGGGCTGAGGCCCCATTTTCTTGGTTCTACTTTACATCAACACTCCTCCAAAGCAACATCTCTACCTCTTTCCCCTAATGCTCCTCACACTCTCTCTTAAGCTCACTGTAATCACGCTGCCATGGCCACCACTCCACCAAGGCAGTTCTTGTCAAGTCTCCAGTGCAATTTCTATTACTAAATCTAATCTCAGTCCTCCCCTTTCTCAACCCATCAAGAGCCCCTGATCAACTCCTTCTTGAAACCCTCTCTTCCTTTGGCCTCTGGGACCCCACCCTCTCTCATTCTCCTGCCTCAGTGGCCCCTCTTTGGTTGGCCTCTTCTCACCTCCTTGACATGAAGTGTTGCTGCTCCAGGGCCCTGTTCTCAGACTTCTTTTTCTATGCTCGTTCCTTACAGAAGAGCCTATAGTCTCATGGATTTAAATTCCATCTACAATGCTTCAGAAATGTTCAACGTTAGCCCAGACCTCTCCACAGACTGCAGATCACCTCATCCAATTATCTGTCCACTCATAAGTCTAATAAATACCTCAGACTTATAGTCCAATATCAGACTTATGATTCCTCCCCCATAGCTCCCAAAAATCTGCTCCTTTCATATACGTCCCTAGCTCATGTGAAAACTCCATACTTCTAAAATCCTGGGCTCATCTTGCCTCCTTTCTTTCATACCCTTCATCCAATCCACAAACAAATCTTGTTGACACTATCCTCACAATAGCCTGAGCCACCATGATCCTTCATCAAGATTATTGCAACAGTCTTCTACATATAGCAGACGCTTTTTCATCCTATGCCAGACTTCAGCACAGCTCTGGTGGACAGCTCCAGTCACACCAGCAGTGTTCCCACTTGAAGTATACCATGCAGTCTCAAAGTTTTTGTTCCACAATCTCAGCTGGTTTACAACAGAAACCCTGAAGTGCAGAAGAAAAGTTATTGCCTTCAAGGGCAACTGTCAACCAGCTGGGTCAGGATTCAGTGGATACGTGCCCCAGCTCCCCACCCTTAGAGAGGAAGAATAGGAGGGAGAAGAGGGGCAAGGAATGAGGCAACAATTCTGTTAACTGAACTCCTGCTTATAAACTTAGCTCCTTTATGGTCTTTTCTCAAAACCTAAGTCAGAGCATGTTACTTCCCTGCTTAAAACCTTCCAGTGGCTCCTTACTGCCTTCTGGATAAAGTCTAAACTGGCATGCCTGTTTTGTGCATCCCTTAGCATTATGCAGTTATCTCCGGAAAGAGCACATTTCCCACTCTATCATACAGTCTGTTCTTTTCTCAGTGCCAACCTACAAACTCAAGTCCAGGAGCTGTCCTCAGTGTAAAGCACAGTGTCTGGCAAATAACAGATGCTCAACAAATATTTATGTTTATTGAATGAAAAAATGTCCCTGGGAGGCATGATGTGAGACAGTGCCAAGACAAAATCACCTGCTGGCAACAAGAGGCTGATGAATCCCAGACAGCAAACCCAGAAATAATACTTCATCAACAATTTACTCTGAATGCTCCTATTACTCTCTGATCCTCAATTTCAAAAAGTAGATATGGTTTTGTAGGCTATACAAATGTAAAGCATTCTTACACCATATCCCTATGGTTAAGTTCCAAAATACAGACTCCCTACCTATTACAGTGAGTTTATGGGGTCTAAAGGACATATAACATTACTATGAGTTTTTGGTGTATAATTGTCTAAAAAAATTGACAACTCCATAACAATAAGGATGATATCTATTTTACTCACCATTATAGACACAATATCTAGCCCAATAAAAACTATTAATAGATCACATATACTGAGTACTTAGCATGTTAAAAAGTAATGTTCCTTAACAGGAACCCTTTCATTTCTTCCTCTCAAAACCCCAATGAAGTAGATACTATGATTACATTTTACAGACAAGGAAATAAGAAGGCACTCTCTCAATGACTGATTTTTGCTACACTGCCTCTTAGTACCTGGCCCCTTAGTTTCCAATGAATGAAAAATCAGTTTATAGCTTCCCACGGCTAAATAACTACAATCAATGCTGAATCTGGCACCAGACTCTTCAAACAATATGAATACACCTTTAAAAATAAAGATCAAATGTCATATTTCTTTTTCAGAAATGAGCAACACATCATTTCATCTACTTTTGGCTGTTTTATCTCCCTCTTCTTTTCAAATCGACTTCCCTTACTCCAAAAGGCTTCCATAATCATTACTTCTAGGTTGCAACTGACAGAAGAAAAGCACACTCTTACAGCATTATTTCCACGTACCGTTGAAGAGACACCCCCAAGTTTAATTGTTTCCACTGTGGTCCCTGAATCTTCAACAGCTGTCTTCTTCTCTGGAGGCACAGATGTGCCAGGCTCTCCAGCCGCTCTTTTATTTCCAATTCCTGACATATTGGCACAAGATGATAGCTGTTTTCCTGGAGAGAAAAAAAAAAGTCTTAGGTAAGATAGGCAAGGAGAGCAACTAGAGTCCATCTATGATGTAAAAGCTAGCAACTTTTCCTGTCAATCCTTTAACCCGGGTCCATTAATTCCACACTCAGCCACACGATCCTCAAGTTTCTCTTGGAAAGAGAAAAGTAAATTGTGAAGTAAGAGTCACAACTGAATTTACAGAACTACAAAGTTCTAAATAGGATGCTATTAAAATACAAGACAATGGGCAAAGGATGAAGAGACTTAGAAAATTTTCAGGCATCTCATTTCCTGAAATGCCAACATCTGAAAATATAGTTTGATTTAGAAATATAGAAAATCAGTCAATTCTATAGTTGTTGGGAGAATCAGAGAGCTGGAAGAGACCTGGGAGATGTCTACTTAATTATTAACACTGAACAAGCCATATATCATCTCTGAGCCTCAATTTCCTAAAGCAGAAATAACAACAGTATATGCTTCCTATGCTCCTCATAATGAATGAATAAGTACAGAAAGACTAGCATAAGGCCGAACACAAAGCATGCTCTCAGAAATGCTAACTCTCCTTTTTATATTTTAAGTTTCTTTATTTCTAAACGCTCTCCTCACGAATTTGTGTCACCCTAGAGAAGCTAGATCTGGGTGTGAATTCCAGTACTAACTCGTAGAGAGCCACGCTGCCTCGGAAGGGAATTCTTCATATGTACAATGCAAATGACCAAATACTCTCTCTGCTCTACTCGCCTCCCAACGTTTCGGAGCTCAAAAGAAGCGGAATGGATGCTAAAGCACTTTGCTACTGAAGGTATCAGCCCTGTCATCACCGAGACGACACACAACTCTGCTTCCAACTGAAGCTCCAGGAGAAGGGTATGGGGGGCAGCAACCAGACTGGGACCTCGCCTGGAGAGAGAGGAGGAGGACAATGGCCTCAGTCCGACTCCAGAGGGGCCAAGGGCCCCAGCCTTCAGAGAGGCCAATTACAGGCCCGGGAGAAGGAGGCCTTGGAGCGGAAGAGGGTGGAGATTCTCGTTGCCCGCTGAGTCCCGTCCCGCCCTTGGCCGAGATCTGACCTGAGTTCTTCCAACTTGCGCCGCCCGGTAGTGGAACTCGGGGCAGTTATTCACCAAGGTCCGCGTAGCCCTCCCACCTCTCACCCCTAACCCACAAGAGAAGACCCAGCGAAACTTCCGGGAGGCGGGGCCAAGGGGAGGAAGAAGGGAAAGAAAAGAGGAAGTCGCTTCAATCTGGCAGCGTGAAGGCCAAGACTCAAACCGGGCGGAAGTGATGCGCATCGAGGGCGCCCCACTTCCGGAAGTAAGCCCCGTTTATCAGCTCTTGGGCACCCGGAGGCCGCGGAGTCCAGGCCTCCCTGACGTGAGAGGAAATGTCCCAGATTTTTTTCCCGTTTGTTAACCATTGCTCCTGCGACCTGGTTTTTTTTTTTTACTGTGAAAAGTGAAAATCGCTCAGCCGTGTCAGACCCTTTGCGACCCCATGAACTATACAATCTATGGAATTCTCCAGGCCAAAATACTGGAGTGGGTAGCCGTTCCCTTCTCCAGGGGATCGTCCCAACCCAGGGACCGAACCCAAGTCTCCCTCATTGCAGGCGGATTCTTTACCAGCTGAGTCCCAGGGAAGCCCTTAAACCTTTTATTTTATTTTATTTTTTTACTGAGTACCTTTTATTTACAGTGCCTATGGTTCTGTTACCTATTATTGGTGCTCCTCAGACTGGCGATTGGCTGATGGCCCCGTCAATCCCCAGGGGAAAGGACTAACTTTCAGACACCTCGGAAAAATATTACTGTGAGCCCCTTCTTGTTGAAATGTAAGATTCTGGAGAAAACCCAAGAGATTCGGTAAGTTTAGAAGGTTGTAACTATTACAGGGAAATGTATGACAGCTCTGTCTACACATTAAATCACTTGGGGAGTTTTGGTCCCTCTTGTGTAGGGCCTGAACATCCACATTTTGTAAAAAAAAGCATTTCTCCAGCCCTCCTCCAACCCCCACTAGATTCTAATGTGCAAATGGGATTGACAGTTACTACCTTTGTGTATCTTTTCAACAAGAAATTGACCAGGGAATAGATAAACATAAATCAATAGGTTGTTTCTGATCTGAACACTCGTCTATTTTAAGCTAATTAAGCATTGATTTTAGTTAATAACAAACTGCTATTTTCCACTCAATTAAACTGAATGTGTTTTAATGATAGGAAGGTAATCAAACTAATTTATTGGTGAAAAGCTGTATGCCTCACAGAGTTATGAAAAACTACCCAGTAAAGTCAGAATGTAAACAGTGGGAAACAAGCGTTCATGTTTCCTGATACTAGAGGTCAAGAGGCAACTAGCTCCATATGAACTCATTGGGTGAAGCAGAAGCCTGAGAACCATGTTTGGGGACCTGTCAGGGAAAGCATTGTATGAAATGACTCTCTCTGACCTCCCTCCTTTGACTGCTTTGCTCTTGGCAAAGCTTGCATGCACAGAACCACTGAATGGCATGCAATAATTCTAGCCCAAAGTTTGTAAACTTGAAGTTCACAGGCTGTATTTGGCCGACAAGTATGCTTTGTTTATTTCGGACACTATTGACTGCCTTTTAAGATATTTTAGGACTTCCCTGGCAGTCCAGTGGTTAAGACTCCATGCTTCCAATGCAGGCTATATGGGGTTCAGTCCCTAATCAGGGGACTAAGATCTCATATGTCACATGGCACGGCCAAAAAATATATAGATAGATTACCAACTTCTCTTGAAAATGTTGAAGGTCTGGTAACACTAGGTTTATATTTTTGCATGGCCTCATTGCCTAGAGCTGAGTGGTTATTTTATTTCTGTTTGCTAAAATCCCCACTATTGGTTATTGATTCCCTGACAGTAGTTGAATTTCATTTGAGTGTTATCTATGTGTATTGTATTGTGCTAAATCAATCCCTGGTCTAAGAGAATGTCGTTGGTTGCCTACTCAGCATCCACTTCCCCTCTCTCACCTTAGTAGAAAACAACCAGGATTTTATTCATATGATTATTTACATTCACTGAGACCCCTTCATTCCACATGTCTTGAAGGAAGCTGACTTCACTTCCCTCTTCAAGGATTGTCTTAATTCAAATAGTAAGTCCCAGTCCCAAACCCAAAGTTCTGCTCTTAACAGTGGATAGTTTATTGGGCTGAATTGCTTGGAATAATAGGACTGAAGCAGTTTACTTATCTTCTGAATTTCTTGTGAGGCCTGAAACTGTTGGAGCCTTCTTGTTACCCGGCTTGATAATGAAGTCAACACAGAAATGGGAAAACTAAAAGAATCTCAGGGATGTTGCTCCAACTGAGTAAATGTTAAAAGACCTAATTGCTTTATTGAATAATTCATGAACTGGGCAGCATCCTGTTTAGCAAGTAGAGGGGAGCTCCAAAAGGCTATAGAAAGGGAGAGGTTTTTAAAGGTAAGATCATGAAGTCAAAAACAAAGATTATTTCAAACTTAGGTAGCCTATCCATAGTGGGTGAGGGGATCTCTGTGCCCGATTACTTTATCTTCCTTTCAGGGATGGAAAGGTTTACCTCATTGGTGCTGACCAGAAAATTTCACACTGACCAGTTAGGATTACCTTCTTGGAAAGGATTGTGACTGCCGTAAGGTCAGGTATTAAGTCTTCCTTTTAGCACAAGTGACTCCACTTTGGGCCTCTCATTCTTTTAACAGGGAAATGGTGCCAGGGCAACTCAGGACACCCCTATTCCACCCACACTTCAGAGTGCTGGAGAGGGTATTGAGAAGACAGCAGACCTTATAGAAACTTTTAATTCTCACCATGTAGATAACCAGATTCTCCAGCTACTGGTGAGATCTATCTTTCCCAAGAGTTCCAGTCATCTGACACCTTCCCAATAGCCTGTCCTGATTCAAACAGGTAGCTTCACCCTAGAGAAAATGGAATAGATGAAAGGGAGGGTGGCCAAGACCTTTTTCATTGACCACGTTTCCAGTTTCTGATTAGCTGCCACATATTCACAAGCTACCAGCCCACAATCGTAATCAAGAGAAGAAAAGAATAACCCTGGAAAAATAAGTTTGGTCCTCACTACTAAATGGCAGAACGTTTGCTGAGCTATAAGAATATTTTTTTGGGGGGAAGCTTCCTTGGTGGCTCACGTGGTAAAGAATCTGCCTGCAATGCAGGAGACTAGGGTTCGATCCCTGGGTCGGGAAGGTCCCTTGGAGAAGAGAATGGCTACCCACTCCATTATTCTTGCCTGGAGAATCCCATGGACAGAGGAGCCTGGCAGGCTACAGTCCATAGGGTCGCAAAGAATCAGACACGACTAAAGCCAACTTAGCGTGCACAAGGACATTTACTATTTTATACCTTTGAAAGTTCTTGTATTTGATTGCTTGTATTAACATGATAATTTATGTAATAATCCTTTTTAAAAAGGAGCAGAGTCATAAAGATTTCAAGTGATTTTTTCCAAGTTGCTTAATGGCTATTTCTCCAAGGACCCGTCTTCAGACTTGTTGCCAGTCTTGGTTAAATATATGGTCCTGCCACCAGGTGGCAGCAGGCAACGTGCTTTTCACCTCCAGTTCTTCAAAAGCTTTGCTTGAAGAGTACATTAACTCTTTGGCCATGTCTTAACTCTTAAAAATCTGAACAACTAAATAGCAGAGGCTTAATGCTTTCATAGAGGATAAAATTAAGACATTTTAGATTTTTGTTTACCACCTTGTCTGTGCTTGCTGCAGATGTTCTGCTGTAAGATTTTTGTGGTATCTCCATGCATTCCAGTATTCCGTGTACTCTGGATTGGGTTATTTGTGTGCTAAACACGATTCTAGAAGTCCCTTATTTATCCTATTTTTAGACCAGTTGTATTCTATCCAGCATGACATCACTTGTTAAACAGAAGCACAGATTCCTTGACATCTGCTTTATACTTGGTGAAATCTTAGAATCTTTGGGGAAAAGCTCTCTAAAAATGCAAGTTCTTACTTTTTAGATTGTGCCCCACCTCTGAGCATGTTTGAGGACCACTGCTTCAAGTGATAATATCCAGTTCTGCCTGAGAGAGTTCTTCAGAAGCCAGCCCTCTCTTGTCCTCTCCCTCCCTTACCTTAATCGTCATTCACCATAGCCACAGCCATCTCCTTCTCCACACCCTGCCTCCTCCTCTCCAGATCACCTGGCCCACTGTGCCACACCAGGCCTAGCCCTCTTTGTGAATTCTGGGGACCATGATCGTGGCTCAGTCCAGGGAGGCAGAGTCAGGCCTCTCATCCTCAGAGAGTGAGGATAGGGAGTCCTACCTAGCAGGGTCTATGGAAGCATAAGAGCTGATATGTGATCACAGGTTGTCAGAAAAGCTCCACTTCTTCTAAAAAGTTATGTTCTACGTTACAGTCAGAAAAATTGTCTTTTTATACCATGTGGCATTGTGTGGTTAGATTATGAATAGTTTTATCATTTTGATTTCATTATACATTGGTCCTTGCTCTGACTCCCTCATTAGAGGCTGAGAATTTGGAAAGTAGGTAGTGCTTCACTTCTCACTAGGTAGGTCCACTATTTCCTACTACTAGGTACCTAGCAATCCACCTGACCTTCAGGGAGGAAGAACAGCAAGACTGAAATGCTTGCATTAGGCATCGGGGTGAGGGTGTGGAACATAATTACAAAGGTAAGATTTGGAATTTTCATTTCCAGTGGCACGGTGTTAGTCAAACTGGTGAATATGAATGCAGATTTTCATGGCCTTGAAGAGCAAGGGGGATAGGAGACAAAGCCCGGGAACTATTAAGGTTGGGTGCCTATTAGAGACCCCTCCCCATAAAAGTAAACTAGATACAATTCTTCTAACATCCAAGGGACTGAAAGTAAATTGTCTGTCTCTGCCTTTGTATAAAGATTTTTTTGCTGATTGATCTGGAATTCCAGAAGATACTTAGAGTTTCAAAGAATGCAGAGAGGTAAAGGAAGGATATACAAAGGGCACAGGCAAAGCCAACCGGGAATGAGAGTGCTCCTTATTGAAGTCCTCAGGAAAAAGAATCTGAGATGGAGACTTGTGTGCAAGAGGTTTAGTACCTAAGGGAAGTGAAGGAAGCAGGATGAGGGAGACGAAGAAGTTGGACCATGTTGCTGTCACTCCAGAGTCCTCCACTAATATGATGGGTAGCTCTAGAACTGGGAAAGCCTTTCAGAGTTGCCCTGAATTGAGTCAAGGAGGCCAGGCTTTTCTGCCCCTGCATCAGTCATTGGATATGGATACTGGGGAAGAGGGCAGGAGCTTGAACCAGGTTTGGCTTCCTTCAGCTAAGTGCAGTCTCTGGAGGGGAACTCAACTCACTGCTGTCGAGGTCCAGCACTGCCAGCAGCTGGGGAAAATGAGTTCTTTGGTTCTAATAGGGGAAGGGGGAAACGTTGGTGGCACACCGCAGTATCCACTGATTGAGCCAGGGGTAAGGGTAATCAGTGCTGGAGGACCCAGAGCTGTGAGAGTTGAAAAAATGTCATTTTAGAGTCTCACTAAGGACATAGCAACCACTCCAGAAGTCTTGCCTGGAGAATCCCATGGACAGAGGAACCTCGTGGGCTATAGTCCATAGGGTCGCAAAGAGTCAGACACAACTGAAGCAGCTTAGCAAGAGACACAGGTCTGGGGCTCCCACTTGACTTCTGCAAAAGAAAGGGAGGAGTCTTGCCGAAAAGTGGTCCTGCTCCTAGCAGGTAGACACTTCCTTAACCCCTTTGATGAAGGTTTGTAAGGAAATTATTTTACGCTGAAATTATGGCTCTTTTTATTCCTGCAGAGAGAAAAATGGAAGAGCCCATTTCCCAACACTTTAATAACCCTGTGTTACGGACTGAATTCTGCTCCCCCTCTCAAACTCACATGTGTCCCCCAGTGTGACAGTATTTGGAAATGGGATCTATAGCAGGAGCAGAGAATCAGAGCCATCTGTAAATTTAACAGACAAAATCCAATTGAGAGTTCGATATAGTACATTATATTTATAGACTAATTTAGAAAGAAATGACTACTTTCTAGTATTTAGTCTTCTCAACCAGGTACATATCTCTTCGCTTTTCTCAAGCCTAATTTTATGTTTCAGTAAAATTTCATGTTTTTCTTCTTGTTACTTTTCTTTCTTGTTACTAAGTTTATATCTAGATAGTCCATAGGTTTTGTTGGTATTAAGAATAAGACTTTAAATTATATTTTCCAACTGTTTATAAGTGCTATGTAGGACAAGCTGTATGTATATAAATATATATCGCCTTTGATTTAGTATTATAAAACTCTCTTGTTCTCTTGGATTCCTTTTTTTGGGTGGAGAAAAATCATATAATCTGCAAATAAGAGCTGTCTTGGGGCGTACCTTAGTGGCCTAGTGGTTAGGATTCCAGGCTTTCATTACTGTGGCCTGGGTTCGATCCCTGGTCAGGGAACTGAGATCCCACATGCCACACAGCCAAAAAATAACACTAGTTGTCTTTTTTCCTTTTCAGTATGTGTACCCCTTTTATCCCTTTTCTTATCTCATTATGTTTTGAAGAGAGTGATGGCACTGAAGATTCCCTCTCTCATGTATTTTTTTCCCACCACAGGTATTATCCCACTATGTGTATTTTCAGTCCATGCCATCAATGTTATATACTGTCTTTCAGAAGGTGACAGCTGAACTTGCTTGTGTTATATGGCCCTCACTTATTAATCACCATCTGGGTCACCTGTCTAAATTGTATCTGTCTATTAAGGCCCAATTCAAATCTCTGTTCCTTAGATTAAGACTTTCCATTTCTTGTCCCAGGCTCTTGCTGCTGAAACCCACCAACTCTGACAATGAAGGTAGTGTTAAAACTTGAAATGGAATGCAAGGAGACAGCTGCTAAGAACACTAGTTGCTTAACATAAAGCTCTCTCCCCAGGTGGTGTGCAGGTGAAGTCACCTTACTTCCTATTCTGGGGTAAACACAAAGCTGATTAGAGTTTTAGGATCCCTACAGGTGATCAGGACTAAAGAAAGTACTCATTTCCAGACTTCTGTGTAATAGTCTAGCCAGAATGATCTTTTGTTAATTATTTCAATAAGATGATAATTTTCATTCTCTGCTTATTAATTTCTCTTCTTGTAGCTGGTGTGTGCATTCATAGACAACCAGAAAGCTACTTTGTGAACCTGGAATGAAAAAAAGCAGGATTGGGTGTATTATTTCATGGTACTTAATCAAGAATGGCTGGCTAAATAATGGTACAGCTTCACAGTGGAAAATGTATCTAAATTTATAGTGCTAACATGAAGCACCATGAGAGTATGACTAGTATACTCTCATTTTCATGAAAAAAAATTGAGCCATATTTATAACTGAAATGTGCTAAAAGAGTAGAGCTTAAATGTTCTCCCCCTCCCACATTTTTTTTTTTTTAATAATGCAATAATCATTATCCCAGCCCAGGGTATTGTGCTTGTTTATTCAGTTCAACCCCTCAGAGCATATATTTGGGACAGTTAGGTTTCCAAGCACCCCCCGCACCTCCACCTTTGGAATTTATAGGAGTCTCAGGAGAATCCATTTGGACGGAAGTCAGGCATCTTCTCCATTGAGCAGTCAAGAGTTAAGAGATCATTGAAGTCCAAAGAATCTATATCATGCAATATTTACATTGCAGGTAGGGTCTTCATTTCAGCAAAACAGCATCAAATGTCACATCAGATATTGTTCAGGTGAAGCTTATTTGAATTTATATTGAGTTTGTAAATATGTTTTGGTTTTATAGCTGTATAAGCATAAGGCATTTATACCAAGGCTATGTTGATATATTTTTATCAAACATTACAATAAAAGTGATTTGTATAAGGACTAGGTGGTCCATGAGAAGTTTATTTTCCTTTAGACAAGTGTCTGTACATTACTTCAGTTTGAAAAATTTTATTTTTATTTAATTGTATATGTATTGTCTTGTTCATGATTATTACTTATTTCTAGTCTTTTTTATTCTCTGTCTTTTAAATTCTGAGATCAATAAAGGAGAATTGATATCAATATAACTGGCATAGGATATCAATTTAAATATTCATTGACTAACAAGCTACATATATTAATTACATTAGTTACATTCATTTGGATACGTTCAGTTACGAATTTCTAGAGCTTAAAGATTGTGGCCAAACTTAGTTAAAAGAAGTTGTCATTGTAGTAGTGTATGGCCAGGAACTTGTGAATGTTTGGAACCTTGCCTCTTCTCCACCTCAGGAAGAATAAGGCTGACAATACTGACCACTCAGTTACAGTTACTACACACTTGTGAAGTCAGCTGAGACTGCCTCCAGCGTCCCAGCTCTTACAGAGTCTCTAAAGCTGGATTCCTGCTCCTGTTACCTCCGTAATATTTGTGCACTCAGCCAACTCTCTTCTCTCTCCTCCTCCTCAGAACCTCAGGAAACACTCTGACCTTACACATGCACATATGGGCTATTGTGAACTTAAGCTGATGTGTTACCTCTTACAAGCAACTCATTCACATTTGCAGTTTGCTTGATTTTTACTGCAGGATAATGGTATTATTTCCTGTTGAAGATGTTCACAAAGCAAGAGGCACATGATCTTACTTGGAGAAGGTGAAGAGAGTTCAGATGACATCCCTTCCCTGTTCTTCCTCCCAAGCATAATTCTGGTAGGTAACACTTACCTTTCAGTAATGGATTAAGTTGTTATGCCTTACTTACTGAACTAAAACCTCTGTGAACAACAACGAAAAAAAGGACCAAGGGTGTCACTCATGATCCAGTTATACCAAGGGTTAAGTCACAGTCCACTGTCATTGCCCAACAACAGTGCACACTGAGAGGAATCAAGATGCAAAGACAGGATGGAGCATTCTCTTATTTTGGAATGGGTCCCTAGATAGTTAAGATGCATATCTCAGAAAAAATCTCAAAGATCTCAGGTTCTTGCATCTTCCCATACATAAAAAAAGCACTAAATTCATTAACTTCAGATATCTGTTCTTTGTGATTAACAGTAATCTGTTATGAAGATATGTGCTTGACGTCATGTATTTCCTAGCCCCAAAATTCATATATTTACTGGCTCCTCCCCTATCTCCTTGGAGCAGTTCCTCAGCGCTGTCTGAGGCTGCTTCCCAGGCTATGGTCCTCAGTAAGTTCCCTGAGTAAAATGGAAATTCACAACTTTTATGTTGTATATTTTTCTTTCAGTGGACAGTTTTGGTGACCATGAAGGGACTCAGAGCTGATTTCTCTCTTTCTGCTGAGTTCTATGAGGATCCAAAGCCTTGGTACCAGCAAGGACCTCTTGTGCCCATCCACCTCCACCAGGAGTTCAGACAACCGGGTATGTCTCTCCTGGGTCTCAGACATCTCATCTTAGTTAATAAATTATTTGCTGTAAGGAGTGGCGTTTCCTTGAACTTTAGGCAGTTCAGGAAAGAGGTACCTTGACTTCTTAGTTGAAAGATACTGGGAAGACTTGAATTGTCCATTGAAAGACACAGAGTAAATTGACCAATTGAAAGACCCTGGGAAGGTTTGGACTGGGTGATCAGCTAAGGGGATGGCATAGCATTTTCCCTTAAATTGGCTACTTTAACAGAGTTTGTAGAATTGAAAGTGAAGATACCACATAAGAGCTTCAAGTTCTGAAAAGAAGTCATAAAAAGCTCCTCCAAATTGGTTGCAGCTTTCTGAGGGAACTGAGAAACTTGTAGGAATGGTATAGTCTTCATACTATGCAGCAGTGCATAGGGAAGCCTACTCACTAATTAAAAACTCACTTATCCAGGGACACACACACATGCATATAAGGATTGGCCATCAAGAGCTCGAAGTGCCCGCAGCAGTTTTAGACTGCCAGAGGGAAAAACTGAGAAGTACAAGAGCTGAAATGACCCTAGGCTCATACCTAGAGAAGCTTAAAGCTGTCCAACCACACGGTTTTCAATAGTAGTTTTGTCCTACCAAACCAACTGGAAAGGCTCCCTCCCTCCCACAAAATCTAATTCATAAAGAGCTTTTTTTAATTGGCTTAAAAATAAGTGCTTTTAAATTAAATATTTCTGAATGCGATAGAAACTAAGGCAAATTTTTTTAAGAACATGTGCTCTAGGATTAATCTTTAGTGAATAAAAATGAGTTTGTTGATTTAATGAAATAGGCCTGGGACTTCCTTGGCAGTCCAGTGGTTAAGACTCTTGAGCTCCCAGTGCAAGGGGTGTGGGTTCGATGCCTGGTTGGAGAACTAAGATCCTGCATGCTGCACAGTGCAGCAAAAGATTAAAAAAAAAAAGGAAGAAGTAAAGAATTTTTTTGAAATGAAATAAGTCTCTCTTTAGAGTTGACAGCCTTAAATGTAAAACTCCTATTGTACCTACGTTTACTAAAAGTCAGATTTATGTTTTCTCTGTTACAAAAGTTTTCAGCAACAAAAGTAACTTGGTATAATGATATTTTCATAAGTAAATTAAATGCAAGTCAGGTAAGAGTTTTGGGGGGGCTTTCCTTGTGGCTCAGCAGTATAGATTTTGCCTGCCAAGCAGTAGACACAGGTTGGATCCCTGAGTCAGGAAGATCCCCTGGAGAAGGAAATGGCAACCCACTCCAGTATTCTTGTATGAGTGCATGCTTTAAGAAATTATGCCCATCAACAGATGATTGGCTTAAGAAGATGTGGTATATATGTACAATGGAATTTTACTTAACCATAAAAAAATGAAATATTCCCATTTACAGCAACGTGGATGGGCCTAGAGAATATTAAATTTAGTGAAGTAAGACAAAGGCAAATATATGATATCACTTATATGTAGAATCTAAAAAATAATACAAATGAATATATATAAAATAGAAACAGTCTCATAGGCAGCAAATTCCATTACCAAAGAGGAAGGAGGGGTGGAATAATTATTAATAGGAGTACAGGATTAATGGATACTACACACAAAATAGATAAGCAGCAAGAATTTGCATAGCATAGAGAATTATATTAAATATCTTGTAATAACCTAAATGGAAAATAATTATATATTTATAATATGTAACCTATAATGGAAAATAATGATATACATATATACAGATAAATTGAATCACTTTGCCATATACCTAAAACTAACATGAGACTGAATCAGCTCTACTTCAATTTAAAAAGAGAATAGAACTATGATATGATCCAACTCTTCCACTTTTGAGTGTTTATCTAGAGAATAAAAAACACTAATTGAAAAAAATATACACATCCCATGTTCATCACAGTATTATATACAATAGCCTAGATATGGAAACAACTTACATGTCCATTAAATGAATGAATAAAGAAGATGTGGTGTATCAGTGAGATGTCAAGTTTGCAGCAAAGCAAGGAGATGGGAGAACAGATCTCAAAATCTGCTCCAAGAAGGCAAGGAGCTCAGGTGTTTATGGGATAAAGAAAAAAGAATCAGGGCTGTCTGAGGCTTGGAGAGTGGGGAAAGGTAATTGGAAAAGATGTGATAAACATCGATCTACTCAGGTGTAACTAAGCCACAGGCCTCTGCAAGTTCAAAAGGTCACAAGTGCAGATGCCCATGTGTGCCCAGTTCAAGGGTGATAGTCCTATCTAGTCCTAACCAGTGTAGCACAAACTAGACACACCTGACTCTTGGCTCAGCTTAACCTAGATGCCACTGACTCCAAGTTCCTGGAAAGCAACTCAGGCAAATATCTTTTTTTTTTTAAATATTATTTATTTATTTCTATCTCTGATCTTTGTTGAGGTATGCGGGATCTTTTAGTTGCAGCATGTGAGATTTAGTTCCCTAACTAGGGATAGAACCCAGGCCCCCAGCATTGGGAGCATGAAGGCTTAAACACCAGACCACCAGTCAAGTCCCTTGAGCTTCTTGTTTAGGTTACATGCTGCTTAGAGGACGTGGAAGTCTTAAAACCTTGATGAGAGAAGGCCGGTGAAATGTATTTTACCCACAGTTTCAGAGGAAGCCTGATGTAGAGTAATGACTCCGTTTCTATGAAATATCTAGACTAGGCACATCCATAGAGAGTTCACCAGCAGTTGCCAGGGACCACGTGAGAAACGGGCAGTGACTGCTAGCGGACACACAGCTTCTCCTTTGGTTGATAGAACTAGCGGTGGTGATGGTAACAACTTTGTTAAAATACTCCAAACCGCTGAAATGCACTGGGGCTTCCCAGGTGGCACTGGTGGTAAAGAATCCGTCTGCCAATACAGGAGACGCAAGAGATGTGGGCTCAGTTCCTAGGGTGGTAAGATCCCCTGAAGAAGGAAATGGCAACCCACTCCAGTATTCTTGCCTGGAAAATCCCATGGACAGAGGAACCTGGTGGGTACAGGCCGTTTTGTTGCAGAGAGTCAAACATGACTATGCACACACGCACTGAAATGTACCCTTTAAAAGACTGGATTTTATGACATTAATTCTATCTCAAAAACTCAGCATTCATGAGGGAAAAAAAGATGTGGTATGTATATATACAATGGAATGCTTCTCAGCTATAAAAAAAAAGATGAGATCCTGCTATTTACTACAACATGGATGGACTTTGAGGAGATTATGCTAAGTGAAATAAGCCAGAGAAAGACACATACTGTATGATTTCACTCATATGTGGAATATAAAAGTAAAATGAAACCAAAGCAAACACATAGCTAATGAGACCAAAGTACTGATCACCAGAGGGGAGGGGTATTGGGAAAGGGTGAAATGGGTAAAAGGGACCAAACAACTGTATGATGATAAATGAAAACTTTTTGTGGTAGATACCACTGTAGTATATACAAAAGATAAAACATAATATCGTACACATAAAACTTCTACAATGTTATAAACCAGTGTTTCTTCAAGTTTTAAAAATCTTTCTGAGGTCTTTTAAAAAAATTTATTTTACATTATGTCTATATAAATAGTTTCTCCAAATCTTTTTAGTAATTTAAAACTAGAGTTTTTCTAAAGTAAGCTAAATGATGGAAGTTTATTGAATATCTCGATCATTTCCAAATAAGATAAAGTAATGAAACATTAATTGTTGAACATGTCTAAATTTATCTGCTTTCATCCTCTTTTAAGATTAAAAAAAACAAAGATGTTTGGGTTTATTGAACATGTATACCACATATAGGAGAGAAATAATGCTATGAGAAAATCTGTGTTTCTGGAGGTTGTAGAATATGTTCATAAGTTTGCAAATCTGTAGATGCTAGCATGACAGTTCACAATTGCTTGCTTCTTGGTTTTCTCTAGAGGTTAGAGGTTGTAAGGTTGAGAATTCTGATTAATACATATAACTGGAACTACTAATATTGATAAGGAAAGCATCGTCATATGCAAGGGGAAAAAAAAGTAAAAGGATTGTAATGTATTTTGTTAAGGGAAAAGAAAGTAGTTTTGTCCTAAAGAGGTTTAAAAAAAAATAGAGAAAATGGGAAATTGGAGCAAAAATCTGAAGGTAGAAACAGGAAGTTATAGATTTGTTGAAAAGAATCTATAAGAAGAGTTTTGTATGTGATTAGACCTGGAGAACATTGTAATAAATTTAATCGAGTGAATGTTTTAATATTAAAAGTAAGCTGGTACAAATCTAGAATTTGGTTTTCTCTCTGTTAAGTGAACAAAGTTTTCTTGGAAAACTAATCTGGTTTTGAAAATAGATTGTAAAGTTTCTCTACCTTTTAAGTGCCCTGTTATAATTTTCTGTAGTTTACTTTTGAAATCTTTTATTATCATTTTGGTTGAATTGATTAACTATCATTTCACAGTGGCTGTGATCCTGTTTGACCAAGTGTTTTAAAACCTTATGTTATCTTTGACAAACCTCCCCAAATCAAATTCTAAGTGAAATCCTTTTGATCTCTAGCTAACTTTGGGGTGTTTCAGAGGGCCCCTGAAACATCTCAAAGAGAGATATTAAGTTAATGAGGCTTCAGGACCAGATGGCTTCACAGCTGAATTCTACCAAAAATTTAGAGAAGAGCTAACACCTACCTTACTCAAACTCTTCCAGAAAATTGCAGAAGAAGGTAAACTTCCAAACTCGTTCTATGAGGCCACCATCACCCTAATTCCAAAACCAGACAAAGATGCCACAAAAAAAGAAAACTACAGGCCAATATCACTGATGAACATAGATGCAAAAATCCTTAACAAAATTCTAGCAAACAGAATCCAACAACATATTAAAAAAATCATATACCACGACCAAGTGGGCTTTATCCCAGGAATGCAAGGATTCTTCAATATCCGCAAATCAATCAATGTAATACACCACATTAACAAATTGAAAGATAAAAACCATATGATTATCTCAATAGATGCAGAGAAAGCCTTTGACAAAATTCAACACGCATTTATGATTAAAACTCTCCAAAAAGCAGGAATAGAAGGAACATACCTCAACATAATAAAAGCTATATATGACAAACCCACAGCAAGCATCACCCTCAATGGTGAAAAATTGAAAGCATTTCCCCTGAAATCAGGAACAAGACAAGGATGCCCACTCTCACCACTACTATTCAACATAGTGTTGGAAGTTTTGGCCACAGCAATCAGAGCAGAAAAAGAAGTAAAAGGAATCCAGATAGGAAAAGAAGAAGTGAAACTCTCACTGTTTGCAGATGACATGATCCTCTACATAGAAAACCCTAAAGACTCTAACAGAAAATTACTAGAGCTAATCAATGAATATAGTAAAGTTGCAGGATATAAAATTAACACACAGAAATCCCTTGCATTCCTATATACTAACAATGAAAAAACAGAAAGAGAAATTAAGGAAACAATACCATTCACCATTGCAACAAAAAGAATAAAATACTTAGGAGTATATCTACCTAAAGAAACAAAAGACCTATACATAGAAAACTATAAAACACTGATGAAAGAAATCAAAGAGGACACAAACAGATGGAGAAACATACCGTGTTCATGGATTGGAAGAATCAATATTGTCAAAATGGCTATTCTACCCAAAGCAGTCTATAGATTCAATGCAATCCCTATCAAGCTACCAATGGTATTTTTCACAGAACTAGACCAAATAATTTCACAATTTGTATGGAAATACAAAAAACCTCGAATAGCCAAAGAAATCTTGAGAAAGAAGAATGGAACTGGAGGAATCAACCTGCCTGACTTCAGACTCTACTACAAAGCCACAGTCATCAAGACAGTATGGTACTGGCACAAAGACAGAAATATAGATCAATGGAACAGAATAGAAAGCCCAGAGATAAATCCACGAACCTATGGACACCTTATCTTCGACAAAGGAGGCAAGGATATACAATGGAAAAAAGACAACCTCTTTAACAAGTGGTGCTGGGAAAACTGGACAACCACTTGTAAAAGAATGAAACTAGAACACTTTCTAACACCATACACAAAAATAAACTCAAAATGGATTAAAGATCTAAATGTAAGACCAGAAACTATAAAACTCCTAGAGGAGAACATAGGCAAAACACTCTCCGACATAAATCACAGCAAGATCCTCTATGACCCACCTCCCAGAATATTGGAAATAAAAGCAAAAATAAACAAATGGGACCTAATGAAACTTAAAAGCTTTTGCACTACAAAGGAAACTATAAGTAAGGTGAAAAGACAGCCCTCAGATTGGGAGAAAATAATAGCAAATGAAGAAACAGACAAAGGATTAATCTCAAAAATATACAAGCAACTCCTGAAGCTCAATTCCAGAAAAATAAATGACCCAATCAAAAAATGGGCCAAAGAACTAAACAGACATTTCTCCAAAGAAGACATACAGATGGCTAACAAACACATGAAAAGATGCTCAACATCACTCATTATTAGAGAAATGCAAATCAAAACCACAATGAGGTACCATTACACGCCAGTCAGGATGGCTGCTATCCAAAAGTCTACAAGCAATAAATGCTGGAGAGGGTGTGGAGAAAAGGGAACCCTCTTACACTGTTGGTGGGAATGCAAACTAGTACAGCCGCTATGGAAAACAGTGTGGAGATTTCTTAAAAAACTGGAAATAGAACTGCCATATGACCCAGCAATCCCACTTCTGGGCATACACACTGAGGAAACCAGATCTGAAAGAGACACGTGCACCCCAATGTTCATCGCAGCACTGTTTATAATAGCCAGGACATGGAAGCAACCTAGATGCCCATCAGCAGATGAATGGATAAGGAAGCTGTGGTACATATACACCATGGAATATTACTCAGCCATTAAAAAGAATTCATTTGAACCAGTCCTAATGAGATGGATGAAGCTGGAGCCCCTTATACAGAGTGAAGTAAGCCAGAAAGATAAAGAACATTACAGCATACTAACACATATATATGGAATTTAGAAAGATGGTAACGATAACCCTATATGCAAAACAGAAAAAGAGATACAGAACAGACTTTTGAACTCTCTGGGAGAAGGCGAGGGTGGGATGTTTCGAGAGGAATCGGGTGGAGAGGGAGGTGGGAGTGGGGATTGGGATGGGGAAGACGTGTAAATCCATGGCTGATTCATATCAATGTATGACAAGACCCACTGAAATGTTGTGAAGTAATTAGCCTCCAACTAATAAAAAAATTTAAAAAAAAGAAAAAAAAAAAGTTAATGAGGCTTATTTGATATGTTAAATAATGTGGAACACATTGTCAAATAAGTAATGATAAGCTTTCCTAGGTTATACTGTATGGACAAATAATATAAACATTCTAGAAGCTAAATGAAATTCCTAAAATTCAGATAGGTCCTGGTATGTTGTCAGTCATAATTCTGGTTATTATCTTAAAATTTTGTATGTCACAGAAAAATAAAATTTTCCCCTTCAATTGCATTGTAGTCATATCTTTAACCATGCCACTTAGTCTTTTGTCATTTATAGACAGTTGTTCTTTTACTCTGATGCCTTTACAAAAATGAAGCTCTTCAAGAAGGTTAATGGAAGACCTTTTGACAAGTGCAGATTTCTGATAACTTTCAGATAATACCACTGAACCAGGTAAGATATTCCAAAACTCTGAAGGAAAAACTTTATGACTTCATAAACTGTTAACAGAAATTATGATCAACAAGAATTAGTTACACAGGGCTGAACAATCATTTTTATGACTTTCTGTCTGAAATGTTACTGTCTTTTAATCTTCCTTTTCCATATATAAAGAAAATTTCCCCCTTAAGCAGGTTGGTAAATTATACCTTTGTAAGCAGAATTGAAACACTTATCTTTTTCTTTCTACCTTATCCCTCCAGAATTTGAAATTCTTAGTATTCTTATTTTTATGGCAGTATAGTTATTTGCATAAGTTCAAGAAAAATCTGTTTTCCTTATAACAGGACACAAGTGGAAGCACTGGTTATATCACCAAGGCTTTGACTGAAATGTCAGGTTTGAGAATTACATAAAATCAGATATAACCAGACAACTTTGGAGAACTAAAATGGACTTTATGGAGCCATTTCCTTAGAAAAACAGACTAATACGTTGCTCACAGAGTTCCCAGCAACCTCACCAGGTGACTAAGAAAGGTCACTTCCTGGCAGGTGTAAGAACCTCAAGATATTTTGGGGAAATTCAGAAGAGAGAAATTCACCCAACTCTATGATTGTTACAGTTAGATCTCATGGCAAGTCTTTGGAATGATATTCCTGGCCTCAGTAGGCTTTCAACAGTCAATCTGAGATTCCTTATAGAAGCATTGTCAAAGCACATTGACCAGAGTGTAAATGATCAACCGCCAGTCTTGTTAAACTAATGTAAACAATCAGGTCCAATTTATTGAAACTAGACTTACATTGCAAATAAATTAGTCTTAATTTGGCTATATTTGGTAGAAATTTGAGTAACATTAGAGAAGAAATTGTTTTAGTGGATATCAAGTTCTAGTGCTGCTAATTTTATTTCAAGTTAGGTAATTACTATCTAAATTCACTTCCTAGATGGCTCCTTATAGCTCTGTTATGTTACAGAAAAAGTTCATTGTTCATTCATTAAAATGAATGAAAAAGTTCATTCATTAAAAGGACATTGTAAGTTTATTTATGCTATTCAATGATAGAAATATATCTTTGGATGAAGATATCTTAAAGGAGATCAACCCTGAATATTTATTGGAAGGACTGATGCTGAAGCTCCAATACTTTGGCCACCTGATGCACAGAGCCAACTCATTTGAAAAGACCCTGATGCTGGAAAAGATTGAAGACAGGAGAAGGGGACGACAGAGGATGAGATGGTTGGCTGGCATCACCAACTCAATGGACGTGAGTTTGAGCAAATGCCAGGAGATGATGAAGAACAGGGAAGCCTGACATGCTGCAGTCCATGAGTCTCAAAGAGTTGGACACTTAGCAACTGAACAACAACAACCTAGATAGCTCCTTATTGCTGTATTATAGCAAAAGTTCAATTGAATTATTAAAAGCTCAATTATTAAAATGGTAAGTTTTTTCTGCTATTCAAAGATAGAAACATCTCTGGACAAAGATTAGATACCCAATAGCCTACAAGCAGGAGATTATATATACCCTGGAAAAAACATCATTTAAAGGACTCTATCCTGATAGGTGGGAAAGCCCTTATCAGGAACTTTTAACTAGCTTACTCACAACAAAACTGAAGGGAATTGACTCTTGGATTCATATTTCTTACTTAAGAAGTGCCCCTAGCACTGGCCTGACCTACAGAGAGGAATGCTGGTCTGAAAGTCACTGTAAAACAATGCTCAAACAGAAATGATGCCCACCCCAGGATGAGAAGTTGACATCAGAAGTAGATGGCTATCCCAAGATGAGGAACCTGACCTATAGAGTTGAGTGTTTTCTTGATTTGTTGAACTTTTGTATAAATCATTTTTCTGTCGAGCATGATCCTATGCAGACTTAAAAACCAATCCAGTTGTTGGGTTTGTGATCAACTGTCTATGTCCAGTACTTCTGGTTTACCTTGGTGGGTTTTTCCTCTTCAAGGTTCTAATGGAATGGCTGTTAGAAAATTTATTTCAGGAGAGTGAAATTGTAGTTCTGTTTGGTCCACTATATTGATATTACTAGATGGGATCTGTTGACTTAGCTAAAACCTAACGGCAGTTAGGTTTTCAATAGGGTCTAATACATAGGGTCTAATACAGCACACAAACAGCCTATCAGTGAAATCCTTGCCTTACCTTGAGCGTTCCTAACACCATGGACAAAGTGAGCATGAACCTCGGTCAGATGTATTACCAGAGTGGGGACGCTATGTACTAAAAGGAATGATGGGTGTCTCTCATCAGCCAGCTATAGAAAGGGTTAAATTGCAAGCCACTGGAATTTCCTAGCAACATTGCACCCTGCAGAGAGTGCTGGATGGAAAAACAGAATGAGGCATTCTGTGCTTTGAATAAAGGGACCCCTAGATAGTTAAAGTGCATATCTCAGGAAAAATTTTGATGATCCCAGATTCTGGCATCTTCCCATACACAGAAGAGTACTAAAAACCATTAACTTGAGATAATTAACTTGAGATATCTATTCTGTGTGATTAGCAGTAACCTTTTACCAAGATGTATGCTTGACTACATGTATTTCCTAGCCAAAAATTCACCTACATATACAAGCTCCTCCCCTGCCTCTGTAGAGCAGTTCCTCAGAGCTGAGAGTCTGCTTCCCAGTCTATAGTCCTCAGTAAGTTCCCTGAATAAAACTGAAATTCACAACTCTTATGTTGTGCGTTATTCTGCGGTTTCCAGTTAGCCACATGATCACAAGGGTAAACAGCCAATATATTTATAACCATTATGTACCCATACAAACATTCTGTTTCTCACTTTTAGTACAATATTCAATAAATTACATGAAATACTCAACACTTTGTTTTAAAATAGGCTTTGTGTTCATTTTTCCCAGCTGTAGGCTAATATAAGTGTTCTGAGAATGTTTAAGGTAGGCTAGGCTAAGCCTTGATAATAGGTTACATGTTGTAATACATTTTCAACTTATGATATTTTTCAACTTCCGATGAATTTGTGAAGATTTAACCCCACTGTCAGCTGAGGAAGATCTGTATTCTAAAGAAAAAAAATCAAATAATTGTTTAAATCTGATTGTACAAAAGTATTTATCATAGGGTTATTTATAAATATGGTATATCCATAGTATAGAATTCAGTATAGGCATTAAAATTGTGATATGAAATTGTATTTCTTAACATGAAGTAAACTTACTTCATTGTATTGTTGAATGGGGTAAGCAGTTTATAGGAATATGTATGGCATTCATTTTTATAAGTAGGATTTAATGTTAGTTGTCTCCACTTTCAGTCTCTACTTCATCTGCCATGCACTTCACTTTCTAAATCAAATATTTTATATATACATATATAAACATATCAGTTTTATACATTATATACATATAAGTAAATATGAAAAAGATTTAACATATAGACTGAGTAGCAAGCACAAATCTAGCTATTTTAAGAGGGGGCATTATTGCTATTGTTAAAAGGCATTCCCTCCCCTTAAAAGAGAAACTGAATAAGAGTCTGGTTTATGCTAAAAAAAAAAGAAATTGAGGCCTATTATTAAAAAGTTTGAATTTATTTGAGCAAATATCCACTGAAATTGGTCAGTGCCTAACAAAAACATTAGGAGCACTATGCAGAAAGGGGCACTTGAAGAAACTTTTGTAGACAAAAGATGGAGGCAAAGTAAGAAAATTATTTTTTTGTTTTTTTATGGAAATTATTGGTTAGGCTATAGCTTAAAACCTAGTTGACTGTGATTGGTTGTCCTTAGTGTTTTGATTTTGTAACCTTGAGGCATTTACAGGCTTAGATTTTGATTTGCCAAGGTAGGCACCATGGCATAAGAGCTGCCTCAGTCTAATGCCCTCCCTGATATTTCATTTAAAAGCTTCAGAACTCTAAGGTGAGTCCTGAGAAACACTGTTCACATGGCAGTCACTGGGCTGGATACCAGACTTGCCCAAACAAAGCTAGGACCTCAACAATAACTTACACTAACCATATAATGTCCCCCATTATACTAATTGCTTCTGTCAAAAGAAAATTCAGACTATTTAATTTTGTATGAATATTGTATTGAGCAAGAAACAAACTGTTCCAGACCAAGGCATGTGTGCTCAGTTGTGTCCAGCCGTTTGAAACACCATATACTACAGCCCGCTGGGCTCCTCTGTCCATGGGATTCTCCAAGCAAGAATACTGGAGTGGGTTGCCATTTCCTCCTTCAGGGTATCCTCCCAATCCAGGGATCGAACCTGCATCTCCTGTGTCTCCTGCATTAGCAGGTGGCTTGTTTCCTACTAGTGCCACCTGGGAAGCCTGTTCCAGAACAAGGAGACTTCCAAACTGAAGGTAAAAAGAAGCTCAGCTCTCAATAGCTGTAGTTCAGCTTATAAAGCATGAAAAAGTATATTGTTTTCTATTGTGTTGGTTATTGGAAAATTACAGTATTCTTTTTCTTTTTTTTTAATTAATTTTTTTCATTTATTTTTATTAATTGGAGGCTAATTACTTTACAGTATTGTAGTGGGTTTTGTCATACATTGACATGAATCAGTCATGGAGTTACATGTATTCCCCATCCTGATCCCCCCTCCCACCTTCCTCTCCACCCAATTCCTCTGGGTCTTCCCAATACACCAGGCCTGAGCACTTGTCTCATGCATCCCACCTGGGCTGGTGATCTGTTTCACTATAGATAATATACATGCTGTTCTCTTGAAACATCCCACCCTCGCCTTCTCCCACAGAGTCCAAAAGTCTGTTCTGTACATCTGTGTCTCTTTTTCTGTTTTGCAGAACAAAACAGGGTTATCACTACCATTTTCTAAATTCCATATATATGTGTTAGTATGCTGTAATGTTCTTTATGTTTCTGGCTTACTTCACTCTGTATAATGGGCTCCAGTTTCATCCATCTCATTAGAACTGATTCAAATGAATTCTTTTTAACGGCTGAGTAATATTCCATGGTGTATGTGTACCACAGCTTCCTTATCCATTCGTTTGCTGATGGGCATCTAGGTTGCTTCCATGTCCTGGCTATTATAAACAGTGCTGCGATGAACATTGGGGTGCACGTGTCTCTTTCAGATCTGGTTTCCTCAGTGTGTATGCCCAGAAGTGGGATTGCTGGGTCATATGGCAGTTCTATTTCCAGTTTTTTAAGAAATCTCCACACTGTTCTCCATAGTGGCTGTACTAGTTTGCATTCCCACCAACAGTGTAAGAGGGTTCCCTTTTCTCCACACCCTCTCCAGCATTTATTGCTTGTAGACTTTTGGATAGCAGCCATCCTGACTGGCGTGTAATGGTACCTCATTGTGGTTTTGATTTGCATTTCTCTGATAATGAGTGATGTTGAGCATCTTTTCATGTGTTTGTTAGCCATCTGTATGTCTTCTTTGGAGAAATGTCTGTTTAGTTCTTTGGCCCATTTTTTTGATTGGGTCATTTATTTTTCTGGAATTGAGCTGCAGGAGTTGCTTGTATATTTTTGAGATTAATCCTTTGTCTGTTGCTTCTTTTGCTATTATTTTCTCCCAACCTGAGGGTTGTCTTTTCACCTTGTTTATAGTTTCCTTTGTTGTGCAAAAGCTTTTAAGTTTCATTAGGTCCCATTTGTTTATTTTTGCTTTTATTTCCAATATTCTGGGAGGTGGGTCATAGAGGATCCTGCTGTGATTCATGTCAGAGAGTGTTTTGCCTATGTTCTCCTCTAGGAGTTTTATAGTTTCTGGTCTTACATTTAGATCTTTAATCCATTTTGAGTTTATTTTTGTGTATGGTGTTAGAAAGTGTTCTAGTTTCATTCTTTTACAAGTGGTTGTCCAGTTTTCCCAGCACCACTTGTTAAAGAGGTTGTCTTTTTTCCATTGTACATCCTTGCCTCATTTGTCGAAGATAAGGTGTCCATAGGTTCGTGGCTTTACCTCTGGGCTTTCTATTCTGTTCCATTGATCTATATTTCTGTCTTTGTGCCAGTACCATACTGTCTTGATGACTGTGGCTTTGTAGTAGAGTCTGAAGTCAGGCAGGTTGATTCCTCCAGCTCCATTCTTCTTTCTCAAGATTACTTTGGCTATTCGAGGTTTTTTGTATTTCCATACAAATTGTGAAATTATTTGTTCTAGTTCTGTGAAAAATACCATTGGTAGCTTAATAGGGATTGCATTGAATCTATAGATTGCTTTGGGTAGAATAGCCATTTTGACAATATTGATTCTTCCAGTCCATGAACACGGTATGTTTCTCCATCTGTTTGTGTCCTCTTTGATTTCTTTTATCAGTGTTTTATAGTTTTCTATGTATAGGTCTTTTGTTTCTTTAGGTAGATATACTCCTAAGTATTTTATTCTTTTTGTTGCAATGGTGAATGGCATTGTTTCCTTAATTTCTCTTTCTGTTTTTTCATTGTTAGTGTATAGGAATGCAAGGGATTTCTGTGTGTTAATTTTATATCCTGCAACTTTCCTATATTTGTTGATTAGCTCTAGTAATTTTCTGGTAGAGTCTTTCGGGTTTTCTATGTAGAGGATCATGTCATCTGCAAACAGTGAGCGTTTCACTTCTTCTTTTCCTATCTGAATTCCTTTTACTTCTTTTTCTGCTCTGATTGCTGTGGCCAAAACTTCCAACACTATGTTGAATAGTAGTGGTGAGAGTGGGCACCCTTGTCTTGTTCCTGATTTTAGGGGAAATGCTTTCAATTTTTCACCATTGAGGGTAATGCTTGCTGTGAGTTTGTCATATATAGCTTTTATTATGTTGAGATATGTTCCTTCTATTCCTGCTTTTTGGAGAGTTTTAATCATAAATGCGTGTTGAATTTTGTCAAAGGCTTTCTCTGCATCTATTGAGATAATCATATGGTTTTTATCTTTCAATTTGTTAATGTGGTGTATTACATTGATTGATTTGCAGATATTAAAGAATCCTTCCATTCCTGGGATAAAGCCCACTTGGTCATGATGTATGATCTTTTTAATGTGTTGTTGGATTCTGTTTGCTAGAATTTTGTTAAGGATTTTTGCATCTATGGTCATCAGTGATATTGGCCTGTAGTTTTCTTTTTTTGTGGCATCTTTGTCTGGTTTTGGAATTAGGGTGATGGTGGCCTCATAGAATGAGTTTGGAAGTTTACCTTCTTCTGCAATTTTCTGGAAGAGTTTGAGTAAGATAGGTGTTAGCTCTTCTCTAAATTTTTGGTAGAATTCAGCTGTGAAGCCATCTGATTCTGGGCTTTTGTTTGCTGGAAGATTTCTGATTATAGTTTCGATTTCCTTGCTTGTGATGGGTCTGTTAAGATCTTCTATTTCTTCCTGGTTCAGTTTTGGAAAGTTATACTTTTCTAAGAACTTGTCCATTTCTTCCAAGTTGTCCATTTTATTGGCATAGAGCTGCTGGTAGTAGTCTCTTATGATCCTTTGTATTTCAGTGTTGTCTGTTGTGATCTCTCCATTCTCATTTCTAATTTTGTTAATTTGGTTCTTCTCTCTTTGTTTCTTAATGAGTCTTGCTAATGGTTTGTCAATTTCATTTATTTTTTCAAAAAACCAGCTTTTAGCTTTGTTGATTTTTGCTATGGTCTCTTTAGTTTCTATTGCATTTATTTCTGCCCTGATTTTTAAGATTTCTTTCCTTCTACTCACCCTGGGGTTCTTCATTTCTTCCTTCTCTAGTTGCTTTAGGTGTAGTTAGGTTATTTCTTTGACTTTTTTCTTGTTTCTTGAGGTAAGTCTGTAATGCTATGAACCTTTCCCTTAGCACTGCTTTTACAGTGTCCCATAGGTTTTGGGTTGTTGTGTTTTCGTTTTCATTCATTTCTATGCATATTTTGATTTCTTTTTTGATTTCTTCTATGGTTTGTTGGTTATTCAGAAGCGTATTATTTAGCCTCCATATGTTTGAAGTTTTAACAATTTTTTTCCTGTAATTGAGATCTAATCTTACTGCACTGTGGTCAGAAAAGATGACTGGAATGATTTTAATTTTTTTGAATTTTCCAAGACTAGATTTATGGCCCAGGATGTGATCTATTCTGGAGAAGGTTCCTTGTGCACTTGAGGAAAAGGTGAAGTTGATTGTTTTGGGGTAAAATGTCCTATAGATATCAATTAGGTCTAGCTAGTCCATTGTGTCATTTAAAGTTTGTGTTTCCTTGTTTAGTTGATCTATCCATAGTTGTGAGTAGGGTATTAAAGTCTCCCACTATTATTGTGTTACTATTAATTTCCTCTTTCATACTCGTTAGCATTTGCCTTACATATAGTGGTGCTCCTATGTTGGGTGCATATATATTTATAATGTTCATATATTCTTCTTGGATTGATCGTTTGATCATTATGTAGTGTCCTTCTTTGTCTCTTTTCACATCCTTTATTTGAAAGTCTATTTTATCTGATATGAGTATTGCGACTCCTGCTTTCTTTTGGTCTCCGTTTGCGTGAAATATTTTTTTCCGCCCTTCACTTTTAGTCTGTATGTGTCTCTTGTTTTGAGGTGGGTCTCTTGTAGACAGCATATATAGGGGTCTTGTTTTTGTATCCATTCAGCCAGTCTTTGTCTTTTGGTTGGGGCATTCAATCCATTTACATTTAAGGTAATTATTGATAGGTGTGGTCCCGTTGCCATTTACTTTGTTGTTTTGAGTTCACGTTTATACAACCTTTCTGTGTTTCCTGTCTAGAGAAGATCCTTTAGCATTTGTTGAAGAGCTGGTTTGGTGATGCTGAATTCTCTCAGCTTTTGCTTGTCTGTAAAGATTTTTAATTCTCCTTCATACCTGAAAGAGATCCTTGCTGGATACAGTAATCTAGGTTGTAGGTTATTCTCTTTCATTACTTTAAGTATGTCCTGCCATGCCCTTCTGGCCTCGAGGGTTTCTATTGATAGATCAGCTGTTATCCTTATGGGAATCCCTTTGTGTGTTATTTGTTGTTTCTCCCTTGCTGCTTTTAATATTTATTCTTTGTGTTTGATCTTTGTTAATTTGATTAATATGTGTCTTGGGGTGTTTCGCCTTGGGTTTATCCTGTTTGGGACTCTCTGGGTTTCTTGGACTTGGGTGGCTATTTCCTTCCCCATTTTAGGGAAGTTTTCAGCTATTATCTCCTCGAGTATTTTCTCATGGCCTTTCTTTTTGTCTTCTTCTTTTGGGACTCCTATGATTCGAATGTTGGGGTGTTTCACATTGTCCCAGAGGTCCCTGAGGTTGTCCTCATTTCTTTTGATTCTTTTTTCTTTTTTCCTCTCTGCTTCATTTATTTCCACCATTTTATCTTCTACCTCACTTATCCTATCTTCTGCCTCCGTTATTCTACTCTTGGTTCCCTCCAAAGTGTTTTTGATCTCATTTATTGCATTATTCATTTTTAATTGACTGTTTTTTATTTCTTCTAGGTCTTTATTAAACATTTCTTGCATCTCCTCAATCTTTGTCTCCAGGCTATTTATCTGTAACTCCATTTTGTTTTCAAGATTTTGGATCATTTTTATTATCATTATTCTAAATTGTTTTTCAGGTAGATTCCCTATCTCCTCCTCTTTTGTTTGACTTGGTGGGCATTTTTCATGTTCCTTTACCTGTTGGGTATTTCTCTGCCTTTTCATCTTGTTTAGATTGCTGTGTCTGGAGTGGGCTTTCTGTATTCTGGAGGTCTGTGGTTCCTTTTTATTGTGGAGGTTTTACCCAGTGGGTGGGGTTGGACGATTGGCTTGTCAAGGTTTCCTGGTTAGGGAAGCTTGCGTCAGTGTTCTGGTGCGTGGAACTGGATTTCTTCTCTCTGGAGTGCAATGGAGTGCCCAGTAATGAGTTTTGAGATGGGGCTATGTGTTGGGTGTGACTTTGGGCAGCCTGTATGTTGACGTTCAGGGCTATGTTCCTGCGTTGCTGGAGAATTTGCGTGGTATGTCTTGCTCTGAAACTTACTGGCTCTTGGGTGGTGGTTGGTTTCAGTGTAGGTATGGAGGCTTTTGGACAGTCTCTTATTACTTAATGTTCCATGTAGTCAGGAGTTTTCTGGTGTTCTCAGGTTTTGGGCTTAAGTCTCCTGCCTCTGGATTTCAGTTTTATTCTTCCAGAAGTCTCAAGACTTCTCCAACTATACAGCACTGATAATAAAACTTCTAGGTTAATGGTCAAAAGATTCTCCCCCGTTAGGGACACCCAGAGAGGTTCACAGAGTTACATGAAAAAGAAGAGAGGGAGGAGGGAGATAGAGATGAGCAGGAGGAGAGAAGGGGGGACTCAAGAGGAGAGAGACAGATCTACGCAGTTGTCTGTTCCCAGAGTGTTCTCCATAGCCCAGACACCCACCAAGATTCACAGAATTGGATTGGGAAGAGAAGGAGAAAGGAGGTAATAGAGGTGTTCTGAGGTAGAAAACAGAGAGTCCAGATTGGGAGAGAATAATCAACACACTCCTGAATAAAAATGGGAACTGAATATTGGATTCTTAAATGTCCAAAATTTATATCACATACTGAAAAACAAAGATTAAAAATCTAGAGTAGAGGTTAGACTCTTAAGAATACAATATTAAAAACAAAAACACAAAAAATTTTAGGAATATATATGAAGTTCGGTTTAAAAATAGGGCTTCTCTTTTTTTTTTTTTTGCAAGGTTATAGTGAAATGAAAATGAAAATTTAAGGAGTAGTAGAGGAGTAATAGAGGACTTTAAAAGGAAATAAGAAAAAGGAAAAAAAAATTTTTTTCCTAATTAAAAAAATCGTAAAAATCTATGAAAATGAAAGTTAAGGCGTAATGGGGGAGTAGTAGGGAATTTTAAAAGAAAAGAGAAAAAAGAAAAAAAATTTTTTTAATTAAAAAAAAAAGTAAAAATATATCTATGAATTTCTTTGGACTGTTGCGGTCAGTGTGGGTTCGGTTCAGTTTCAGATAGCTCCTCATTCCAGCTTACACTTCTCGATATCTACAGGCCCCTTCCCATGTAGTCGGTGTTATCTACAGGGATTTTAATCTGTTGCACCTGTCCCTTCTGAAGCGTTTCCGTTTGTTTATTTGGCTTCTGTTTGCCGGTCTCTTTAGTGTCTAATTTCCGCCCTGACACAGGCGGGCGGAGGTGGTCTCTTGTTCAGTTTGCTAGTTCCGTCGCACTGCGGGGAAGGACTGGCGCTGCTTTCCCCGTCTACGCTGCTCAGGCTCCCGGCTGCTCTATATGGAGCGGGCCCTGCGTTGCGTGCGGTTCCAGTTTTCAGGTACTCCACAAAAGTGCGGAGTGGGCTGCGCCTGCGTTTTGTGCCTTCCCCGCCCGAACAGCTCAGGCAGCCAGGAGCTTGACGGGCACACTCTCCCTGGGTGCGGTGCGCCTTCTCCCCTCCATGGCCCCAGCCTCAGTCCCCGCCCGCGCCAGTCGGGTGCGGGTGTGTGCGCCCTGTGTCGAGCCGCGACCCTCCCAGTGGATGTCCACCATCCAGAATCTCAGGAAGTCTTTGGATAGAAACTGGAGGCCTGCTTGCAGTATGGTAGGGGATGCCGTCTTTGGGGCCTAGCCTGCCCCTTTCCCCTCCCCCCTGCCTCCTACTTCTGGTGGGGCTGGGCCGGCCCGCAGCCAGCTAGCTCCTCTGGATTTGCTCGGTCCCTTTGTTCTGCGAATGGCCGGCAGTGTGGTTGGGCTGGTTAATTTTCTCTCTCTCTTTTGCTCTCCCACAGTTCAAGTTGGCAACTCACAAAAGCTCCCACCGATTGTCCTCAGGGCACTCAGGCCCGGTCCTTACCTTAAGCAATGCCGCCCGCTCCTCTCCGTTCCGTCCCCACTTTCTGGTGGCAGATGCGGGCACCTGGGGTACTTTTCTGCTGGGAGTTGCTTTTAGGCACGTAATCTGTGGGTTTTATTTATTTTTCCCCTCCCATTTAAGTTGCCCTCTGAGATTCAAAAACTTCCCCTGGACCCGCCAGTGCGAGGGTTTCCTGGTGTTTGGAAACTTCCTCTATTAAGACTCCCTTCCCGGGATGGATCTCCGTCCCTAGCTCTTTTGTCTCTCTTTATATCTTTTATATTTTGTCCTACCTCCTTTCGAAGAGAATGGGCTGCTTTTCTTTTGTTTGTTTGTTTTTTGTTGTTGTTGTTGTTGTTTGTTGTTTTTTTTGGGCTGCTTTTCTGGGCGCCTGATGACCTCAGCTAGCAATCAGAAGTTGTTTTGTGAAGTTTGCTCTGCATTCACTTGTTCTTCCAATGAATTTGTAGGGGAGAAAGTGGTCTCCCCATCCTATTCCTCCGCCATCTTGGCTCCTCCCCTCTACAGTATTCTTTTTCATTGCATAAGTTTACATATCTGTAACTGATTTGCTGGAAAGCTATAAGGTCATGCTGTGAGGCCATGAAGAATCTTCAGTTTAGTTTAAAATCAGAGTATTTTGGGGAAATCAGGACACACAGACTGCTATGATCACCAAATACTATATGATGATGAAACAAGCCTTTTACAAATTCAACATCACCAAGAATTTGTGCATAGAGAAGACTCTCAAAATGGCCAAAAAAGAGTTAAACACAGATTAACTCTTTTACTGAGGCAATCTATACATCAAAATTTATATGGAAAAAGAAGGCAAGCACTATTCGGAATACTCTCAGTGCTTTTTAAAAAAGAAATATACTTAATTCTCAATGTTTCTAAGATTTAAATTATAATGTACTAAATAAATATTAGCTTGACTATTTTTCATTTCCTCATATATTTATAACCAATAGTAAGAGAGTTTTTAAAGTGTTGGCCAAAAATTTTAATGCCACAAAATAATCATAAGTTTTCAAATTATGTAAAAGGCTTTGTATGGTTTCAGTTTGCATAGTCATTTTTAGTCCACTACTATTCAAAGTGAGGACTACCTGTACTTGAGAACATTTTTGTCTTGCCCCCACATTGAATAACAGTTGACTGGATATAAAATTCTGTGTTCTCAATTTTCTTCCTTTAATAAAGCTCTATTTCGTTGTCTTACTGCATCCATGATTACTGTTGAAAATCTATCGATAATCTGATATTTGTTCCTTTGTATCTGATCTGTTCCTCTCTGTAAGCTTTTAACACTTTTCTTCACCTTTCATATTTTAAATATTACTAAAATGTGTCTTAATTGTGGGTTTTCAACCTCTGCTATATAACATGCTTTTCATCTTTTTATAATATCAAAATTTTATCTTTTTTTAAAAAATATTTTCTCCTCTACTGTTTTTTCCCCTCTTTCTGGGACACCTGCTTGTATCTGCTGTGTCTCACAGATATTCTTTTATATTGTCCTTTCCCACTTCTTTCTGGGAAAATTTCTCAATCTGGTCCTTTTCATTACTATTTTTTTTCCCCTCAGCTTTATTTTGCTGTTTCACCTACTATTCATACCCAATATTTCTCCTTAATTCTTGTTTTGCATTTTCCTGTTCTTGTTTCATTTTATTAATATCTCTTTTAGACTTTTCTGGTGGCTCAGACGGTAGAACATTCTGTCTACAATGCAGGAGACCTGGGTTCAATCCCTGGGTTGGGAAGATCTCCTGGAGAAGGACATGGCAACCCACTCCAGTATGCTTGCCTGGAAAATCCCATGGACAGAGGAATCTGGTAGGCTATAGTACATAGGGTCGCAAAGAGTCGGACACGACTGAGCGACTTCACTTTCACAATGTATATAAACCATCCAGTCTATGACATTTTGTTATAGCAGCCCAAATGGACTAAAACACAATGATTTTCCTGGATTATCCAGGTAAACCCTAAACGTAATCACAAGGTCCTTAATAAAGGGCAGGAAGAAAAGTTTATAGATGAAAAAGATGATAGGATGATGGAGATAAGGGAAGAAAAGTTGATGTGGGACTTTGGGCCAAGAAAGTGGGCAGCCTCTAGAGTCTGTCTGGAAAATGTAAATGGATTCTTCCCTAAAACCTCCAGGAGGCAGCTCCACTGATACGTTGATTTTAGTTCATAAGACTTAGTTCAAACTTCTGGGCTTCATAATTTTAAGATGATATGTTTGCTTTAAGTAAATGGTAATGTGTTACAATAGCAATAGGAAATTGGTACAGCACTCAAAGCCTTGGTTGGAGAATGGAATAAATTTATAGTAGTGTGACATTTATATACGTGTGTGTGTCTAACTGTATATTATACCCCTGAGCCAGCGCTCCCTAAAACAGAACCTTAGGTGCAGTTGAGATGTCCCCTGTTTATTTTGGGAAGTAAGTTCCCAACAAGAGATGTTATATATGCCCACATTATTGCAAAGTGTTGATGAGGGAGATGGTGCAGATCTGACCTAACTATAGTTTGTTCCATTTCTGACTGATTAATCAGAGTGTCCTAAAACCAGCTCAGTGGGTAGAATGAGACACACATCATCCTATTCCCTTTAGTTCTCCTTCCTCTCGTTCCATCCTGCCCCCAGACCAAACTGAGCTCTAGTCTCCTTTAGTTGCAAAGTAAAAGCCCCAGCATTTCAATGGATGCAAGCACACATTGGTGGGAAATTGCAGTGATGTGATTGCCAGTTTCAAAGAGCCAAAAGTGTCCTGTTTTACATCCATACACGCATGCACACAAACACAGAATGAGAGAGGCAGAAGGGAACACATAAAAATACTAGTTGTTTAGTGTGACTTAGATTTTTACTTTCACTTTTAGGAAATTTTTTTTTTACTTGGTTATATTTGTAATTTTTCACAATGAGCAAGAGTTCTTTGTAAAATAAACTTTAAGATAGAAAATATAGCAATCAAATATAACATTTTTAGTTGTTGGCAAGAGCTCAACAAAAATGTGAGAGGAAAAGACAAAAATATGAGAGGATTATAAATTCCAGTCACTGCAGCAGCAGCTTAATACAGTCAGGGTGATGGAAGTTAGTTACGAAGATAAATCAGGCAACCATAATTGTTGTTAAGAGGCATGGACATAAGAGTCCCCAATAAAATGAGTGGCATTGTGACTGAAACGTGTCTGAGTCCTCAGACTGTGATATGCTGCTCATTCCTAAATTTTTCTAAATTTTTGACCCAGCACCTTCAGCTTCCCTGAGAGGGCAGAACAGCTCTCCTTATTTAGATAAGCAATTTTTCAGCTCTGGGAAGATTGATAATTAAGTACAGAGAAAATAAGCAGATAGTGTTAATACTTTAATTCAGGAAAATCCAAGTATGTTTATAGTAAGAAAATTCTGGCAGTTAGTCTTACAATTTTAAATTGAAAGATATAGAAGAATTTGACTCAATGTAGAAACTGCATCAAGTGTTACAAGATTTTGAAAGGTATTCTATACGGGAAAGTATTCGATGTTCAAAAGTTGTTTAAATGCTCAGTAAGGTTTTGCTTATGAAAGTGTCAAGTTTACTGTCAGGAATTCAAAAAGTGTAAAAAAGTCAAATATATTGAAATGTACAAGTGTAATTTGAAAGTAATTAATTTTTAAAACCTGCTTATTTGCATATATAACTTAGATTTATAAATTGAAAAACACTGATAAATTATAGGTTAAAAATAGGTTTGAAAGTTTTCAACATTAATAAAACTAGCACTGCATTGTAAATTAAGTATACTTCAAGAAAAAAATTCTTCCTTTAAAAAAACAACAAATAAAAATCATCATATATTGATTTCATGTATTAATTTTCAATGCCTGTAACTGTAGGTAATTATTTCTAAGTAGAAAAGCCATCCCCTCCAAAATTAAAAAGTAAATGACTCATTATCAATAACTACTTACATCAACAGCAGAGGATAACAATCTCAGGTTTTAAAAAGGTGATGACATGTATGTCAGGCTTAAACACAATGTAAGAAATATATATATATGCCAATCAAAGCCTTAATTTGACATTCCCCTAAAAATTTGAAAAAATTACCACTTGTGAACTCTGAAAGTGTTAGTCACTCAATCGTGTCTGACTCTTTGCAACCCATGGACTGTAACCCACCAGGGTCCTCTGTACATGGAATTCTCCAGGTAAGAATACTGGAGTGGGTTGCCATTCTGTACTCCAGGGGATCTTCCTGACCCAACAATCTAACTTGGGTCTCCAGCATTGCAGGAAAATTACTTACCATCTGAACCGTTAGAGTGAACCTACAAGAACATCAGACAGTAAAAATAAGCACAATTTAAAATCAGACTTGCAGCAAAAATACCATGTTGTATTTCTTTAAGCAACTATTGCTTACAGATATAAAAAATCAACTATAGTCCCCACCTGATCAAGTCTACCTGAAAGGGCAATATACAAAGGTAGTGTCCAGACCTACTTACTTATAAAGGATTCTTTCATTTGCTTATTCATTCACTCATTTCAGAAACATCCATTATAAGTAACTGGTGTGAGAGAGAGCACTCCATGCTCACAAGGAACTCATTTTCCAGAGAAATAATCCTACCTGTGCAGGAATTATTGGCAGAGGCCAGGTTATGAGTGACTTAAATGTCATGCAAATGACATTTTGGCCTGGTGGAGTGTTTTAAGCTAGAGAAATCCCTAATTTGGTTTATATTTTTTAGAAAACTCACTGGGACAGCTCTTTGGAGGTTTGTTTAGAGGTCTAAGACTAAGGAGACTAAGACTGAATAGGAAACTATTACTAAATTAGTTACATCTATGAGTAACTAGCTATGCTCTGCTGTCCAAAAGTCAGGTGAGCATATTAAGTGGTCTGACTATTCATAGATTCACAGTGTTAGTTCTGGCTAATAAAGTTCAGTTCAGTTCAGTTCAGTTGCTCAGTCATGTCTGACTCTGCGACGACATGGACTGCAACTTGCCAGGCCTCCCTGTCCATCACCAACTCCTGGAGTTTACTCAAACTCATATCCATTGAGTCAGTGATGCCATCCAACCATCTCATCCTCTGTCATCCCCTTCTCCTTGTGCCTTCAATCTTTGCCAGCATCAGAGTCTTTTCAGATGAGTCAGTTCTTCGCATCAGGTGGCCAAAGTATTAGAGTTTCAGCTGCAGCATCAGTCCTTCCAATGACTATTCAGGACTGATTTCCTTTAGGATGGACTGGTTGTATCTCCTTGAAGTCCAGGGGCTCTCAAGAGTCTTCTCCAACACCACAGTTCAAAAACATCAGTTCTTCAGTTCTCAGCTTTCTTTATAGTCCAACTCTCACATCCATACATGACTACTGGAAAAACCATAGCTTTTTTTTTTTTTTAATTAGTTGGAGGATAATTACTTCACAACATTTCAGTGGGTTTTGTCATACATTGATATGAATCAGCCATAGATTTACACGTATTCCCCACTAGACAATAAGTACCAATAGGTTGGCAAAGTAATGTGTCTGCTTTTTAATAAGCTGTCTAGGTTGGTCATAACTTTTGTTCCAAGGAGCAAGCATCTTTTAATTTCATGGCTGCAATCACCATCTGCAGTGATTTTGGAGGCCCCCCCTCACCAAAAAACATAAATTCTGCCACTGTTTCCACTGTTTCCCCATCTATTTGCCATGAAGTGATGGGACTGGATGCCATGATCTTTGTTTTCTCAGTGTTGAGCTTTAAGCCAATTTCTTCACTCTCCTCCTTCACTTTCCTCAAGAGGCTCTTTAGTTCTTCTTCACTTTCTGCCATAAGGGTGGTGTCATCTGCATATCTGAGGTGATTGATATTTCTCCCAGCAATCTTGATTCCAGCTTGTGCTTCATCCAGTCCAGCATTTCTCACGATGCACTCTGCATATAAGTTAAATAAGCAGAGTGACAATATACAGCCTTGACATGCTCCTTTCCTGATTTGGAACCAGTCTCTTCTTCCATGTCCAGTTCTAACTGTTGCTCCTTGACCTGCATACAGATTTCTCAAGAGGCAGGTCAGGTGGTCTGGTATTTCTATCTCTTTCAGAATTTTCCACAGTTCATTGTGATCCACACAATCAAAGGCATTGGCATAGTTAATAAAGTGGAAATAAGATGTTTTTTCTGGAATTCTCTTGCTTTTTTGATGATCCAGCAGAGGTTGGCAATTTGATCTCTGGTTCCTCTGCCTTTTCTAAATCCAGCTTGAACATCTGGAAGTTTATGGTTCACATACTGTTGAAGCCTGGCTTGGAGAATTTTGAGCATTACTTTACTAGCGTGTGAGATGAGTGCAATTGGGTAGTAGTTTGAGCATTCTTTGGCATTGCCTTTCTTTGGGATTGGAATGAAAACTGACCTTTTCCAGTCCTGTGGCCACTGCTGAGTTTTCCAAATTTGCTGGCATATTGAGTGTAGCACTTTCACAGCATCATCTTTCAGGATTTGAAAGAGCTCAACTGGAATTCCATCACCTCCACTAGTTTTGTTCGTAGTGATGCTTCCTAAGACCCACTTGACTTCGCATTCTATGATGTCTGGCTCTAGGTGAGTCATGGTTATCTGGGTCATGAAGATCTTCTTTGTATAGTTCTTCTGTGTATTCTTGCCAGCTCTTCTTAATATCTTCTGCTTCTGTTAGGTCCATATCATTTCTGTCCTTTATTGATCCCAACTTTGCATGAAATGTTCCCTTGGTATCTCTAATTTTCTTGAAGAGATTTGTCAATAAGTCGTGTCCAACTCTTGCAAACCCACGGACTGTAGGCTGCTAGGCTCCTCTGTCTATGGGATTCTCTAGGCAAAAATACTGGAGTGGGTTGCCATTTCCTTCTCCAGAAAAGATCTCTAGTGTTTCCCTTCTGTTCTTTTCCTCTATTTCTTTGCACTGGTCACTGAGGAAGGCTTTCTTATCTCTCCTTGCTATTTTTGGAGCTCTGCATTCAAATGAGCATATCTTTCCTTTTCTCCTTTGCCTTTCACTTCTCTTCTTTTCATAGCTGTTTGTAAGGCCTCCTCAGACAATCATTTTGGCTCTTTGCCTTTCTTTTTCTTGGGGACAGTCTTCAGCACTGCCTCCTGTACAATTTCATGAACCTTCATCTTCAGGCACTCTGTCTATCAGATCTAATCCTTTGAATCTATTTGTCACTTCCACTGTAAAATCATAAGGGATTTTTTTAGGTCATACCTGAATGGTCTCGTGGTTTTCCCTACTTTCTTCAATTTAAGTCTGAATTTAGCAATAAGGAGTTCATGATCTGAGCCACAGTCAGCTTCCAATCTTGTTTTTGCTGACTGTATAGAGCTTCTCCATCTTTGGCTGCAAAGAGTATAATCAATCTGATTTTGGTATTGACCATCTGTGATGTCCATGTGTAGAGTCTTCTCTTGTGTTGTTGGAAGAGGGTGTTTGCTATGACCCGTTTTACTTTAACATAAATAGATTAGAATGTCTACTTTTGGACTTAAGCCAGGAAAGTCCCTGCTTTTTGAGATTTTTCTCTTTTGTGAAATGGGAAGAATATCAAGATTAAGTGATAGGGTTTACCACGACACCATTTCCATGATGAGGGTGGTGGGCAACTGGGATGCTTCTGGATGTGGGCAAAGAAGGAAACCAAGTGTGTTCAGGTAAGTTGTAGGTACTTCTTGGGACACAGCCTGAGTTGTGTCTTTGATGAAATGTTTATAGTGTTTTGCCAGAGCAACAGTCTTAATAGCTTACAGGTTAAAATTTCCTATACTTACGAAAATAAAATGTTTCCATGTCTTATGACAAATGTCACAACAGGACTTCCTTGTACAATGAGACTGCCAATACTACTTCCTCAGAGTACTAAAAAAATTTAAATGGTAGGGGTTTCTAACCATGTTGTGGAAGTATGCAAGTCTATCCTTTGACATAGTCCTCTTGTCAATGCCCAGTGCATGCGTGCTCAGTCATGTCTGACTCTTTGCCACCCCATGGACTGTAGCCTACCAGGCTCCTGTGTCCATGGGATTTTTCGAGGCATTTCCTCCTCCACAGCATTTTCCCAACCCAGGGATCAAACCCAAGTATCCAGTTGTCTTCTGCACTGGTAGGCAGATTCTTTACTACTAAGCCACCTGAGAAACCCGCCCTTTTGTAAGGGTTGCTTCAATTTCTCCTTGTACCTTCTGTCCCAGTATATTTAATAGGGAGAGATCTTTTAGAAAAATCCAAGGCCAATATCTCCTTTTTCCCTAAAGGCCAGGTTAATCTTGAGATACTGAAGGTTTTTGATACTTCATCTACACAACATCTAGAATTTAGAATTGTTATTTAGTTGCTCAGTCACATCTGACTCTTTTGAGACCCCATGAAATGTAGCTCTCTAGGCTTCTCTGTACTGCATTTTGGCCTCTTTTGTTGACTGTGATGGCTACTTCATTTCTTCTGAGGGATTCTTGCCCACAGTAGTAGATATAATGGTCATCTGAGTTAAATTCACCCATTGCAGTCCATTTTAGTTCGCTGGTTCCTAAAATGTCATTGTTCACTCTTGCCATCTCCTGTTTCATCACTTCCAATTTGCCTTGATTCATGGACCTAACACTCCAGGTTCCTATGCAATATTGCTCTTTACAGCATCAGACCTTGCTTCCATCACCAGTCACATCCACAACTGGGTGTTGTTTTTGCTTTGGCTCCATCTCTTCATTCTTTCTGGAGTTATTTCTCCACTGACCTCTAGTAGCATATTGGGCACCTATTGACCTGGGGAGTTCATCTTTCAGTGTCCTCCTATCAAATAGCTATGAAAAGAAGAGAAATGAAAAGCAAAGCAGAAAAGAGAAGATATACCCATTTGAATGCAGAGTTCAAAAGAATAGCAAGGAGAAGTAAGAAAGCCTTCCTCAGTGATCAGTGCAAAGAAATAGAGGAAAACAATAGAATTGGAATCACTAGAGATCTCTTCAAGAAAATTAGAGATATCAAGGCAACATTTCATGCACAGATGGGCTCAATAAAGGACAGAAATAGTATGGACCTAACAGAAGCAGAAGATATTAAGACGAGCTGGCAAGAATACAGAGAACTATACAAAGAAGATCTTCATGACCCAGATAACCATGATGGTGTGATCACGCACCTAGAGCCAGACATCCTGGAATGTGAAGTCAAGTGGGTCTTAGGAAGCATCACTACGAACAAAACTAGTGGAGGTGATGGAATTCCAGTTGAGCTCTTTCAAATCCTGAAAGATGATGCTGTGAAAGTGCTACACTCAATATGCCAGCAAATTTGGAAAACTCAGCAGTGGCCACAGGACTGGAAAAGGTCAGTTTTCATTCCAATCCCAAAGAAAGGCAATGCCAAAGAATGCTCAAACTACTACCCAATTGCACTCATCTCACACGCTAGTAAAGTAATGCTCAAAATTCTCCAAGCCAGGCTTCAACAGTATGTGAACCATAAACTTCCAGATGTTCAAGCTGGATTTAGAAAAGGCAGAGGAACCAGAGATCAAATTGCCAACCTCTGCTGGATCATCAAAAAAGCAAGAGAATTCCAGAAAAAACATCTTATTTCCACTTTATTAACTATGCCAATGCCTTTGATTGTGTGGATCACAATGAACTGTGGAAAATTCTGAAAGAGATAGAAATACCAGACCACCTGACCTGCCTCTTGAGAAATCTGTATGCAGGTCAAGGAGCAACAGTTAGAACTGGACATGGAAGAAGAGACTGGTTCCAAATCAGGAAAGGAGCATGTCAAGGCTGTATATTGTCACTCTGCTTATTTAACTTATATGCAGAGTGCATCGTGAGAAATGCTGGACTGGATGAAGCACAAGCTGGAATCAAGATTGCTGGGAGAAATATCAATCACCTCAGATATGCAGATGACACCACCCTTATGGCAGAAAGTGAAGAAGAACTAAAGAGCCTCTTGAGGAAAGTGAAGGAGGAGAGTGAAGAAATTGGCTTAAAGCTCAACACTGAGAAAACAAAGATCATGGCATCCAGTCCCATCACTTCATGGCAAATAGATGGGGAAACAGTGGTAACAGTGGCTGACTTTATTGTTGGGGGCTCCAAAATCACTGCAGATGGTGATTGCAGCCATGAAATTAAAAGATGCTTACTCCTTGGAAGGAAAGTTATGACCAGTGTAGACAGCACATGAAAAAGCAGAGATATTACTTTGTCAACAAACGTCCTTCTAGTCAAGGCTATGGTTTTTCCAGTAGTCATGTATGGATGTGAGAGTTGGACTCTAAAGAAAGCTGAGTGCCAAAGAATTGATGCTTTTGAACTGTGGTGTTGGAGAAGACTCTTGAGAGTCCTTTGGACTGCAAGGAGATCCAACCAGTCCATCCTAAAGAAGATCAGTCTTAAATGTTCATAGGAAGGACTGATGTTGAACCTGAAACTCCAGTACTTCGCCACCTGATGCGAAGAGCTGACTCATTGGAAAAAAACCCTGATGCTGGGAAAGATTGAGGCCAGGAGGAGAAGGGGACGAAAGAGGATGAGATGGTTGGATGGCATTACCGACTCAATGGATATGAGTTTGATTGAAGTCCAGGAGTTGGTGATGGACAGAGAGGCCTGGCATGCTGCAGTTCATGGGGTCGCAATGAGTCAGACATGACTAAGTGACTGAACAGAACTCAGACATACTTTTAAGCAATCACATGCCAAACATCTTTCTACTAGTAGACTCAGGTCTCAGGAAATTTTGTTACTGACCCTTTTCAGGTCAGGCCCCAACAAGTGTCCTCTGGTCAGTGTTCAAAAGAGACTGAGATCCGTTCAGAAGCAAAGGAAAACTTTTTTTTTTTCCTTTAAACTTAAATCTTTGATCAAAGAGTGGAGGGGTCTGAGCTGTGCTCTATACTGCTTACTCTTCCCCTAACCCCCCAGGTTGTGGGTGGGGCTGCTTTATGGGGTTCCCAACAGAGAGAAGGGAGCAGACTCCTCGACTGTCCAGTGAAACCACTCGACTCAGCTCCAGAACTCAGAGCCGGGCTCAGCGTCTCTGCACATGGCCTGCCACCGCCATCTTGAATTGAGGGTTGTGCGCAAGGTGTCTGCTCACAGCCAGAGCTGAGGTGCCATCCCTCACTAGGAACTCTAGTTTTAAGTGCTGAGTATGAGACCTCTACATGCGGTCCGTGAAACTAAACTAAGCACAAAGGAAAAGGAAAAAAAAAAAAAATTAGACTTTATTTAATTACCCAGACTCTATTTTTCCTTCTTGGGAATTGTTAATAGTTTTGCTGGTGACATATCCTCCCTCCATCTCAACTCTTGAGGGGCCCTGAGGGGACAAAGTCCTTCATCTGTAACTGCTAGCTGCTAGGTGTGGAACAGCAACCCCCTTTCGTCTAAACTTTTAGAGACAAAGAAAAGCAGACAATTTAAGATACATGGCCCAAATATTAGCAAAAGAATAAAGGTCACATGTCAAATGTTCCTAAAGACAAGACTATCTAGCTCTTTTGCCTATTGGCAAAACTGTGCCCTGATGTGCTGCAGGCTCACTGCCCAAGTCTCTCTAGTCACACTTTTGTTTTTTGAAAGAGAAGCTTGAGGTCAGAGAGAGAGATTCACAGTCAAAGGAGTCTGTCGCCCCAGGCTGTTTCTCTGGAGTTTGAGGCTCAGGGACCCTCTTCACTTGAGTGTCATGTCCCCATGGAGTCATCCCTTGCTACTTCAGGGCAGAATGGGGTCACCAAGTGAGGTCTCATTCCCCTTAGGAATGAGCTGATCTTTGGGGCTGCTGGTTTCCCAGGTTTTTTTATGTACCCTGTCTCCTGGCTGCAGGGGGTGAAGGGCCAGGTTGGTGGCCCTTCAGGGTGTGGGCAGCACCTGGTTACCATATTTCATGAGAGTTTTCACAATTTCTTCTACCTGGAGGGCATGCTTGAGTTGTTGCATTTCAAGAGGTTTAAGGTGTCCCTTCGCTCAGTCTTGGGTCTGGAATACACCAGTTTTAATGAACTTAACTTTAACTTATCCCTTGGGGATAAATGCAAGGGCAGGGCAATCAGAAGCAACTTAATCCAATTTTCTTGAGTTTCCTAATAGAGCTTCACTAAAGCCTATTTCAAGATCTGATTGGATCTCTCTACTTTCCCTGATGATTGGATTGGGGTCTCCAGACTGACTGCATTTTATGCTCAGGGCACTTGTTATCCCCTTTGTCACTTGAGACCCAAAGACTGAAACATTATCACTCTGTGAGGATCCTGGGAGCCTAAACCTGGGGATTATTTCTTTTAGTAATGCCTTAGCCACCTGAGCTGTGGTTTCAGTTCTAGCAGGGAATGCCTCTTTCTGCTTAGAAAATGTATCTACTAGCACCAAAAGATATCTGAAATTGCCCAGTACTCTTCGTGTGACAGTGAACTAGATCTGCCAATGTTCTCCAGGATATTTCCCTCTTGTCTGAATGCACCTTTTCTAGGGGTCTCTAGGGTGTCTGGTTTTGAGGATGTTCATTGTGCAGGTGGTGTGTATCTCAACAGTCTAATTGTATTTTTCATGCCAGGAGTTACCATGACCCCAACTAATCATATAGGTCTTCCCTCCCATAGTGCATTTCTTGATGGGTCTCTCTGATGGCTTGACAAGCTGCGTTAGGGGAAAGGAGTACTGCCCATGTTCATAACTAGCCACCCATAGCCTCCTAAATTTCTATTGAAGCCCCATTTTGGAGCTTTGTCTACTTCTTCCTTTGAATAGACTGGGGAGTAATTGGATGGATCTGGGCTCTTAGATATGAGGAGTAATTGCCAAGTTAGTAGTTCTAGGGTCACCTTTTGGCAGTTATATCTGCCTGTTGTTTCCTTTTATTACCTCTGTATCCCCTTTTGGCAGTGAATCACTGACACTTTTTTTTGGAAGCTGCACTGCTTCCAGGAGTCTCTAGATGTTTATGCCATGTTTCACCTGCTTATTCTCCACATAAGCATAATTCTTTCCTTCCAAATAGACCCGTGTGTGTGTAGGGTGGTATATGCATACCAAGAGTCTGTGTAAACATTTCAAGTCTCTGTCCTGAGCTCTGAGGCTTGGGTGAGGGCTATGAGCTCTGTCTTTTGGACAAAAGTCCCCATGGGTAGGCTTCTTCCTTCTGTGACTTAGGTGTGAGAGGTCCCTGCATATCCTGCCAGCCCTTTTTCCTTCCTTATAAAACTGCTCCTGTCTGTGAAACATTACTCTTTGTTCTTTGGGAGAGGCTCACTTCCTAAGTTGGAAAGTGAAAGTCACTCAGTCGTATCTGACTCTTTGCAACCCCATGGACTATACAGTCCACAGAATTCTCCAGGCCAGAATACTGGAGTCGGTAGCCTTTCCCTTCTTCAGGGGATCTTCCCAACCCATGGCTTGAACCCAGGTCTCCTGCGTTGCAGGCAGATTCTTTACCAGCTGAGCCACCAGGGAAGCCCAAGGATACTGGAGTGGGTAGCCTATCCCTTCTCTAGTCGATCTTCCCGACCCAGAAATCTAACTGGGGTCTCCTGCATTGCAGGCAGATTCTTTACCAGCTGAGCTACTGGAGTGACTGGAATAGGTCGTGTCTATGTTTTCTACACAGTCTTGCTCCAGGATGGCATGGAGGCAGGATTTAGCATGTGACAGATTTTTATGTTAGCCACTGGGTTGTCTAAAAGCATAGCTTGAACTTGAATTGAGCTTCTGGGAGAGAGCAATTCTGTTTCCAAGCGTATGTAGGTGTGTGCTCAGTTACTCAGTCATGTCATACTCTTTGAGATCCCATGGATCGTAGCCCACCAGGCTCTTCCGTAGAATTCTCCAGGCAGGAATACTGGAGTGGATTGCCATTTCCTACTCCAGGGGATCTTCCCAACCCAGGGATCATACCTCTGTCTCTTGGGATTATAGTAGCTGCTCCTGCCTTTAGGTAAGGAGGCCATCCTTTAGCATTTTGATGTAATTGTTTACAGAAACAAGTGACCACCCAAGTAAAGTTTCCCAGCCTTTGAGCTAATATTCCTAAAGCTAATTCCCTTCTCTTATTAATGTAGAGGTCAAAGGGTTTAGCTAAATCTGAAAGGACCAGGAAAGGGCCTAAAGTAATAGCTTTTTCAGTTCTTGAGAGACTCCTTCGCATTCTGAATTCCATTCAAAAAGATCATCATTCATTCTTTTCAGCTTTTCATATAGTGTTATTCACTCAGTCAGTGGTGTTTGACTCTTTGCAATCTCATGGACTGTCGCCCACCAGGCTTCTCTGTTGATGCAATTTCCCAGGCAAGAATCCTGGAGTAGGTTGCCATTCCCTTCTCCAGAGGATCTTCCCGACCTTGGGATTGAACCTGGGTCTCCTGCATTGTAGACAGACTCTTTAATGTCTGAGCCACGAGGGAAGCCTGTTTTCATATAGAGACCTAGCTATTAAGACTATAGTTATGAGAGGGTAATAGGAAGGAAGGCTAGGGGTCTCCAAATGGAGGGAATAGGCTGCAAATGTTAGACATTTTTTATCTCTTAAGTGGCAGGAGGAAACAAACTACAAGTGCCAGGTTTTTTCCCTTCTGTATACAAAATTAAAAGGAAGTGTCTCTTAAAATTCTATGTTGCCATGATGACACCTGGTTCCACCTGAACTTAACTTTTCTCAAGCCTTGAGCTAACCAATTTGTTTTTCTTATGGAAATATTTTTCTTAAGCTATGTTAATGAACTATGTATTTACCCTAGACTCTTTCTTCAAGTTAGTTCCGCTTAAGACTCAGAATGATAAAGACTTAACAAACCAGTATGTTTTACTCATACATTATTCTCCTAATCTATGTTAATGAAACTATATATTTACTTGGAAACCTGCCTTTCTTCAAGATTCATGTCAGTGTTTCTTCATGTTTTATGGCCTGGGATGACTCACCTTATGCCAGTGTTATCTCAGAATGCATGTTGTGGGTGAGGGGCCTGACGCCAGTCTCTGAGTTTTGAGACATTTCCTTCCTCTAATTAACAGCTTGCTGATAGGTATATAACTTACTCCTAAAGACTAGCAAAGGGGCATTCTTTCTTCCCTCTTCTGATGTCTATGTCAGAAGCTTTCTATATCTCTTTTATACTTTAATAAAACTTTTTTATACAAAAGCTCTGAGCGATCAAGACTCATCACTGGCCCTGGATTGAATTCCTCTCTTCCAGAGGCCAAGAATCCTGGTGTCTTCCACAGCTCGGCAACAACCTTTCAGTTAGGGATCCAGATGCAGCAAAACCAGGCCATCCCAGGGAAAAACCCTTAAGCTGTCTTCTGGTTTTAGGAGGAGTCAGGCTGCAAATGGCTTCTTTCTTTCCCTGGGATAGGCTTTTCTGACCTTCTGTGAGAATGAAGCCTAGGTAGGTCACCTTAGTTTGTATTATTTGAGCCTTTTGTGGGGGGGGGGGGGGCACCTTACATCCATTATTGGCTAGGTGGTTGGGAGTGGTTACAGTATTTTTCTCAGAGGCCCCCTTAGTAGGGATGGCATTGAGAATGTTTTCTACATAGTGGAGGAAGGTAGGGAAGAGACCAAGAAGGTCCTAAGGAGGAGGGTCAGGAACTGGTATTACCTCAGTAGAGGAGAGCCCACGTCCCCTTTGAAGGACTTTGTTCTGATATAAGGGTATTAAAAAATTGTACATAAGGAATTTTATCCTACTTCTTTTGTCTCTGTCATAACAAGTACAACTGTAAAACGGCATTGTAATTTAGCAACCCATTGACAGGCCAACTTTCCTCATCTCCCAGTCAGTATTGGGGCCAGGCTGTATAACACAGGAAGGTTAAATATTTGGGGTCATGGGGTGATACCCAATAAAACTTCCAGATCTGCAGGATGCACCCTAACGGGCTATCCTTTGGCATGGTGGGTGTTTTGTTCCTTAGATATTCCATTTTGGATTTGTTTCCAACTACTGAGGGAGTAGTTTGAGAGACTTATTGGCAGGCAAATGCCAGAATATTTGACCCAAGATTTATAGTTCAGGAAACTTGGAGCCAGGACCAAACTGTTAATGGATCCCTCACAAGACCAAAATAGGAGGTGTCCAAATGTCATGGACTCTGATATAACTGAGAGTCCTACTTGAATTTATAATGACCCATGTTTGAGATAGTAAGTCCTTCCTCAGTCAGAATACCCCACAGGGGGTAAGAATGTCTCCAGGCCAGGGCAGCTTAGCCACCTTAGTTCCTGACCACGTTGACCTGTTAGGGAGTGACATAGCTGTCTGGCGGGGCGGGGGCGGTCTTTTTCCTCCTTTCAGCTGAAAAGGAGTTTTTGGACTTCTGAGTGAGTGCTAAAAGCAGAAGGGAGTCCCACAGGGGATGTACCAGATCTCTGGGGCAGCTGGCATTCGGCACTGATGCCAGGAGAAGAGCCCTGAAAGCTTGGGCAATAAGGAATCACTGAAGGTTCACCTCCCAAGCTATTGTAGGAGGAGAGCTTGGGCAGTGGGTGTTTCCTGATCTTGCCAGCAATTGAAAGGGTGTTCCAATAGTGGGGCTTCTGGGTTTATAAGCAGCTTATAGGACACCCCAGGCTACCTCAGAAAAACCACTGACCGGGAGAGGTTAAGTCACTGGTCAAGCATACCTACCTTAGGACCCTTTCCCATTCAGGCATCCCTGAGTGTCCTTTCCTAAATTTGGATTGAGCATCCTCTTTCTGTTTTGTCAGGTGGTTGTCATTCTTGGCCTTTTCCTGGTCTCGTCTCTTGGCTCTTGGGCCTGGCCACTTCCCTTTACTAAACCAAAAGTGACTATAGAGAATGCTACTGTTGACCCCAGGAGGTCAGCGAGGAGGGCAGAAAGCCCTGGTGCAGCCAACACTGCCTAGCACAGGGGTCAAGGGGAGAGCACCACTGGCAAGACTGCAGTGGCCTCCTCTCATCCACAGGCCCCCACCGTCCCTGTGTTACCAAACCAAACTTGGGTCTGCTCACCACACGCAGTAAAGCCAATCTAGTGACACCGGGTTGTGGTGAAGGAAAATGCAGCATTTATTGTAGATACCATACAAGGAGTCCAGGGCAGCTAATAACTCAAATAAATCTGAACTCTCCAATGGGTTTCAGGAAGCATTTTTAAAGGCAAGGTGATGGAGGGGAGTCACCGGGTATTTGATCAGCTGATGTACAGTTCTCTGATTGGTTGATGGTGAAATAGCAGGTCAGTGTCTCAGGGGTTAACATTATCAGTCCTCAGGCTTCAGTAGGTCTGGGGGCTATGTGCTCATGGTCATCTAGTAGCTAACTTCTGTTTGGTGGAAGTTTTAGCATCTGTAAAACAACTCAGGAAGTGTGCATCAGATACTGTTATCTAGGTACTTCAGGGATGAACTGAAGACTGCCAAACATAAAATTAGAAACTTACTATAGGATTTTAACAAAATGAGTATGAAACAACTTCAGATAATTGTGTAATCCTCTTTATTACCCACTCCAGTATTCTTGCCTGGAGAGTCCCAGGGACAGAGGAACCTGGTGGGGCGCCGTCTATGAGGTCACATAGAGTCAGACACGACTGAAGTGACTTAGGTGCTGCTGCTGCTTTATTACCTATATTGGATTAAGTTTAATGATACATAATTTTAAAACTCAAAAATAGCAGCAACTTTAAAATTTTTGTTTAACCTTTTTCATATGAAAGAGGTCTGGAAGGTGGAGGTCTGGACTTGGTTCAGGAGACAAGAATAACTTCCCAAGTTGTCTTCTTGTGCCAGATTCAGCTCTCAGCCTATGCGTTCTTATATAGACATCCTGACATTCCTAATGACAGACTCTTTGAGAGCAGGATGCACATCTAATTCTCATCTTCTTCTCATCTATACAGTTGGCACCATGTCAGAACAATTCTTCAATAAATATGGGTTTTAAGAACAGAGGATGTATGGATGCTCAGGTGGATGGATGGAACTCCATATATGGAACTCAATATCTAGTTTCAACTATCCTAACAAACAGAAGAAAAAACTTACCTTGGAATGTGGCGGTGGGCCCGACAGTGCCAACAACATGGGTGATAAGAGAATTTACTGAGCCAGAAGTGAGGGTAGAAAGCAAGATATATTGAGTACACTGCAAGGGAGCTGTAGGCAAGACCAAGAGGGGGTCTGCACCTGGGGAGAGAAACTGGGCTTCTTTCATGGTCCCCTCTGGTCACCCTTGGATTAATATTCTACCCAAGGGTGCTTAGGGATTCCTGGAACTTCAGCTGCTTGTAACTGCTGGTAATTTTCCTTTGGGGGAAGGTGAGATGGTCTTCTCTTGAAATGCCCTCCCTAGCCTAAGACTGTTTTATTGTTAAGCTCTACAGAAATCATGTGACCACACATTGGCTTTACTGCTTTCCTTGTAACCAGATGGACAGATCTTGTAGAAAGTTGTTGGCAAACCAGATAACAGATTTTTTTTACACTAGGTGGGTCACAAGATCTCTGTCTCTATTTACCTCTTCTGTTGTTATATGATAATAACCATAGAAACTATCTAAATGAATGATCATGTGTCAATAGCACTGGCATTTGAATTTCATGTGATTTTCACATGTCTTGAAATGGTCTCCTTTTAATTTGTAACCATTTAATATTGTAAAAACCATTCTTACCTTGTGGGCAGCACAAAAAACAGGCAGTGAGTGGTAGTTTGCTAATCCCTGGCCTAGCAAGGCAAAAGATAAAAATTAGGAGCTGAAAAAGTCAGTAAAACATTGTGGTAGAAGCCCTAAGAAGAAGGTCAGTGTGGAATATAGCTGGCTTTCACTTTTTTAACTCCATATTTTTCCTTTCCAGAGTCATTTCACATTTCTTTGCTGTGCTCCACTTCTTCTGGGATGGCTTTCAACCAGCACGCACATTTTTTCATGTGTCTTCAGAGTTCTCTCTTGCAGGACCATTTGTGTTTAAAAATGTTTCTAGGAGACTGAAAAACATTCAAGCCCCAAAGTAATTGCTTTCTAATGAAGGGCTTTAGTTCATTGGTTCATTGAGAGACAGCATTTCATTAATACACATAAATCTCTGTGTGCCTCCCAAATGAAATATAATGCTGGATTCTATTCCTTTCACAAAAGCCACATGCTTCCGTTTGCGTTACTTGGGGGCAACCCAGAAGGGTTAGGGTAGTGAAGGCAATCTGAGTGGGGCAAAGGGAAGGACATCCTGCAGTACTGTTTTGGAGATTGAGTGGGTTTGAGACCTCATTGCTCTTTTTAAGAAGTGCCTAGATTTATGATCATTTCATTCTTGATACATGAATGAAACAAAAGTTACAAATGATGACAGATCACATCTTCAGTACCATTTAAATTAGCATTTATGATATACCCTATGAACACTCACAGTAAACACTAAGTTGTATTCAGCTATCACCTAGTTATGTATTCGATCTTTTATTAAACTTTTGTAGCCTATGGAGTAAATGATTTTCAAGAGGTGAAGCTCAGCAATGACCTCAATGCATGAAAGAAAGCCTTGAGGCTTTCATGGATAGGTAACTTGATTAGAGCAAACCTTTCTCGGTTTTTGTTGTTGTTAATGAAAAAATATTCTGGCTTTTGGAGTATTGCATTTCGTAAATACCTTCTCAAATTTTCTTTCCTCATTTGCAAATTAATGGTCTCTTAAAGTACAGGAGTAAAGTGAAAGAGTTTTCATACAGCGTCTTTGGCATAACGGGGGTACGGTGGGGATTAGGGGTGGAAGCGGTGTCCACTATTATTTTTATTATTGGCGAAAACAAATCTCCCGCAGAGAACACGTTTAATGGCCAGCTGGGACTGTGAACCGTGCAGATACTTAATCCTTCCAGCATTTCAACCTCCTTTGCGCGGAGCCTGCTTTTCCCTTTCTGCCCATCAGTTGGCGCCTTTTGCCGTCCTTTTTTCCCCAAGCTGGCTTTTGGGGGCTGCGGTCGCTCCCCTGCTCGCAGGTCACATGGCCTGCCAGAGCGAGGGGACCGCGCCAGAGCTGCACCGTGGGAGGTGAGGCTTCCGCGCGGGTCCAAGTCCTGCGGCGCCCGCTCCTCCGAGGCCTCAAGGTTCGGCGATGGCTCCTCCGTGGTCATGAGCCAGACAGCCTAGGAGACTTCGGCAGTGGCCATCAACGTGCTCAGAGAACCGAGCAAACCGCTCTCACCCGGTAGGTTCCCGCTGCGAACGATCTGCTCTGCCCTTTGGCATCATGACCAGAGCGGCCACCCGGGAGATGTCTCTAGAGCGAGGGAAAATGGATTAGGGTTGCTGCAGCCGGCGCGCGGAAAGCAGTTGCAGGGGCTGGCGAGCCTGGGAGGGCCTGTGCCCCCGGCGGTGCGCTTTGGCGGGCTGGCTTCACTGCGGCCCCGCTCGTGGGGTCGGCTGCTTCCTGCGGGAGGAATGTGGAGACCCCAGAAGGGCGTCCCCTGCACGGCCTGGGCCGGCATCCGCGCACGGATGACTAAGTGTCGCAGCAAGAACGCCTCCCTATCCCTCGCCTGTTTCCTCGGCGCCGCTAGGCCGACGGAAAGGCGCGAGCCGGGCATGGACGAGTCCAGGTAAGACTCCGCTGCTTGCCTAGCCTGGCTGGGCCCAGCACCCTAAGGGTGGATCGCCTAATGGCCGCCCGCTCGCGGCTATATCTGCCCGGCGCCTCGGGCCAGCCCAGAGCACGGACACACGCTCTGCTGCGGCGGTGGGTTTCTGCAGGCGACCTCGCAGCCGCGAGACCGAGGAAGGTCAACGGGGCAGAGGAAGGCGTCCTTCCCAGCTCCGGGAAAGACAGGACGCCCGGGAGGCAACGCCGCGACTTAGTTTCCTCCTACGGGTAGGGAAACAGACCGGAGCGCCGCGGGGACTGCCCAAGGTCGGTGGCAGACGCTAAATCCGAGACTCTGGTCCTCCGCTGCCATTCTCTTTCCTTGAGGGGTCGTTAGGACCACCACGGCTCGCCTCGCCCTTTTCCTCGTCTCTGTGTGCGGGCGTTGCCAGTTGCCGCACTGCGCCGGCAGTATCCGGGGCGAGAACTGGAGCGTGGGTGTGACCCCGCCAGCCCCTGCTCGTCTGCCGTTCTCCCTGGAGGTGAAGGGACACAAGGGCGGATCCAGTGATGATCTCACTATGCGGACCATTAGCAAAAACCTGCAGGTGTGTGTGTGCGCGCGCACGCGTGCGCGCATTTCCCCTAGAGAACTAAACCTTCTAACGGGAAATTGGCTTTTAGGAATGCATTTCTAGAGTCCCCAGCACCAGCTATTTTAGGTGAGAAGATAAAACCATGTTTGTTTAACGTTATTAAAATTAGAATTTTTTAAAAGGATAAGCTTATTACAAAACATTCAAGAAATAGAAAAATGTAAAGAAGAAAATAAAAACTTCATCTCCTAGATTGTTGTTTTCCAAGGTATCTTAAATATTTCTCTGCATGCACACATTTAAACCAGTAACGTGGGCAAAAAAAACTTATTTCAATTTGTTTGTCTGATTACCCAGAGGTAATCAGCTTTTTCCTCTCTGTATTGGCGTTTTGCATTTGTGTGAGTGAATTGGCTATTTTATTACCTCTTTCAGTCAGAGTATCTTTCTGCTCATGATTTTTTAAGTGCTTGTTATATATTACACATTTAAGTGCTGATAGTAATTCTGTCATCTGTGTTGCAGTCTTTTGCCTAATTTTTTAAGATTTATTTTTAATTAAAAGATAATTACAATATTGTGTTGGCTTCTGCTGTACATCAACATATTTTTTGTTCTTTTTTTTTTTTTTTTTTGGTCAGCTTTTCATCTTTGGCCGTTCAGTTCTATTCTTTTCTTTATGGTTTCTGCTTGAGAGTCTTGCTGAGAAAGGCCTTTCCTAACTCGAGTTTGTATAAATATTCACCTATATTTTCTTCAGGTACTTTTAAGCTTTTGTTGAAAAAATTTAATGTGTCATTTATTCTAATTTAAGATGTAAAGTGGAGAGCCAATTACTTTTTGTAAATGTAGCCAGTTGCTGCAAAGCTAAGTTCATTTTTTATGCCTGATTTAGACTGCTACAATTATGGTATATTAAATTATTATATATTTATGTCTGCAGATTTTTGCATGTGTCTATCAGTATATTTCAGTGCCAGGGCCTTGTTATTTTAATTACTGAAGTTTTATAACAAATTTAATATCTTTTTTATTATCCAGTATCATCCACCTGGCTTTTTAAAAAATCAGTTTTATTAAGATATAGTTTGTATGCATGCTCCATTGCTCAGTTGTGTCCAGCTCTTTTCAACTCTATGGACTGTAGCCCACCAGTCTCCTTTGTTCATGGAATTTCCCAAGCAAGAATACTGGAGTGGGTTGCCATTTCCTCCTCCAGGGCATCTTCCCAACCCAGGCGTCAAATTCAAGTCTCCTGCATCTCCTGCATTGTCAGAATTCTTTACCACCGAGCCACAAGGGAAGCCCCACACTTTGGTCAAATTATCCATCCTGTCCCTGCTCCACCAAAAGAAACAAATAATCTTTGGATTCCTATTGGATCTTTGATAATTGGGGTCCAGAGGGTAGGTCCCCTGAGTGGCACATTCACTACCCCAGTGCCTGGTACAAGACTCAGTATTGGTTGAATTAAACTTTAAACTATGATCATAAAAGTAATGCATGTGCTTTCAGAAGGGTAGAAAGCAAGAGAGGAATCCTCCATCCCTCATACCTTCATCTCGTCTTCACTAAATTATACTCCACATTAAAAGTAAAATGATCATACCATGTACCCTTTTCTACAATTTGCACTGATATAGTTTACATTTTTCAATTAGATACTTTCAAACTGCTTGGTTCTATACAATGAATTACCATAAACTGGGTGGCTTAAGCAGAAGAACATTCATGTCCCACAGTTCTGGAGTCTGAAGTCTGAGTTAGGGTGCCAGCATAGCTGGGTTCTGATAAGTGGCCCTCTTCCTGGTTTATGGATGGCTGCCTTCCTGATTTGTACTCACTGGCAGAGGAGAGAGAGAGAGCAAGCTGTCTTCTGTCTCTTCTAATAAGGGCACTAGTCCCAGCCAAAATGTCCCATGGGCATGACCTTAACATCTCCTAAAGACCCCATCTCCAAACATCATCACATCGGGTATTCAGATTTTGATTATGAATTTGGGGATGGGGGACACAAACATTCAGTCCACAGCAGAGATTTAGGTAAGGCTTTTTAAATGTCAGTAGATTTAAACCCTTCTTTTTCTTTTTAATGTGTCCGTATCATCCCCATGCGTAATTGTCTAACCATTGTTCCCTGTTGTTGGCCATTTCCTTTCCCTGTAGTTTGTCTAGCCATCCCTATAGTTTGTCTAGCCATCTTGATGCCCTGCCCTCCATCTATTCCTCTCCCCCCTTTCTCCCTCTCTTACTTTCAAGCAAAATTGCTGTGAACATTCCTTGTCTATGTTTGGTAGCATGTGTTGGCATTTCTGCAGAGTAGATTGCTAGAAGTAGAATTTCTATGTCAAAAGACATGCAAATATAAAACTTTTGTAGATACCATCCAAACTTTCTCTCGAAAGGTCGCACCAATTTATATAAAAGTGCCCGTTTACTGTAATGGCTCACTCTCTTGAAGAAAATTGAATTGATGTTATCTTAAATGTAGAGATTGATTTGGAGCAAGAGACCGCCATCTCCTCTTTTATTAGTGAGGGTTCTCAGCAGGGAAGATGTTATTTTTATCCATTTATTAGACTTTTAAAGTATCCTTCAGTGGGATTTTATAGAAGTGTATATTCTACATATTTTTAAAGTTTATTCTAGATATTTTTGGTTTCTTTTTTTTCCATTTTGAAAGATGTTTTATCCTATTGATTAGTAATTGCCTGATTATATGAAAGCAATCATATATATATATATCATATATCATATATATGTATGCTTCCCTGGTGGCTTAGATGGTAAAGACTCTGCCTACAATGCTGGAGACCTGGGTTCGATCCCTGAGTTGGGAAGATCCCCTGAAGCAAGAAATGGCAACTCACTCTAGTATTCTTGCCTGGAAAATTCCATGGACAGAAAAGCCTGGTGGGCTACAGTCCGTGGGGTCACAGAGTCAGACATGACTGAGTGAGCACACACACAGATCATAGCATATATTATTTTTGCATACTAATTCTGCTACCAAACACATTCTGAAAGTCTGTACCATTTCTAATCATCTCCCAGTTGATTTTCTTGGTTTTCCAATCTATGCAGAGACAATATTACATAATGTTTGAGAACATGAGTTCTGGAAACAGTCTGCTTGCTTTTCAAGTTTTGCCACCTATTTAAAGCTTTGCTAACCTTGGGTACAAGTTAATTGTGCCTTAATTTCTTTCAGATATAAAATGGATTTAATAATAGTACTTCTCATAGGCTTCTTATGAGGATAGAGATGCTTAAAACAGTGCCCATAAGAAGTGCTTAGCAAGCATTTCCAAGTAAGTTGATCTCTACACATTATATGACCAGACTCTTTGCTACTCCCAATTTTATATATTAGGAATTAAGGCCTATAGAAGTCACTTATTTGCTTAACAAACAATAAACCTTTTCTGTGCAAAGAATCCTGTTCTGGGTCTGTGAAGGATATCAAAGATAAATCATACTGAGTCTACTAATAGGGGTTTATAAGTCCCACTAGGTTGTAAATCACAGGCCATGAATCAAGCCATGCAAGACAGCATGCATCATATAAAAAACATAAGCTTTGAAATTTTTCCTGTGTTTGAATTCCCTGCTTTCACCGTGGTAGCATGTTTTTTCCATTTAAATGAGATTAGTTCCATTAATGTTTGAGAGTTGCTGTTTGGTCAGAAGAAATATACATAAGTCTAGTCCAGAACTTGGATACATAGTAGGAGCTTAACTGTTGTTGTTTAGTCACTGAGTCGTGTCCGACTCTTTGTGACCCCGTGGACTGTAGCCCACCAGGCTCCTCTGTCTATGAGATTTCCCAGGTCTTTTGTGGGTTGCCATTTCCTTTACCAGGGGATCTTCCCAACCCAGGAATTGAACCCTCGTCTCCTGCCTTAGGAGGTGGATTCCTTATCGCTAAGCCACCAGGGGAGCCCAGGAGCTTAATAAGTGGCAGCTGTAAATAGATGCAGTTTAAGGTAGAAAGTGACAAATGAATATTCTGGAATGAAAGTTCATGTAAAGAACCCTAGAACTTGAAGAAAAAAAGAAATTATTTCTGTTTGGGCGTGACCTGAAACAAATAGATTGCCATTTATTTCTCCAGCAAAGATGGGTTTATTTATGATCAGCAGAGAACTGCAATTCAGGATCTACAATCATGGTGAGTCATGTGCAAGTTTCTGCACATCAAGAAAAAGCAAGTGTTTTTATGGAGGGGGAAAAGAATGTTGGAAGGCAATAGTAAACTAAGAGCCCATGACTTTTTGTTGGCTGAGTCCTTGCCAGGAAAGAAGAGAAGTTTTTCTTCTTCCTGGTGACTCTCTGCTGTCATTCTAGGACCTGAGAGCTCCCCTTTCTGGTCCTCAAGCTCTATTTAATTGAGTTTTCTATTTATTAAGTTTTTTTTTTTTAACATCGCCCCCTTTTGATGAAGATCTGTTTCCAAAAGCATTGCTGATCAAGTGTCAGATTTTCTACTTTCAGAGGCATTTTGTTCTTCAATGTAAGGAAAGACCTTTTCCAGGTATTATGTCTCATGTTGGAGGAAATAGATTAGGAGTCTAATTATTAAGGTCACATGTGAGTAACAACGAGGGGTAGGAGGGAGAACGCTCAGGCACTTTTCATTTAAAGTTCATGTGTTATCAATATCATAGACATTAGGGATTCCCCTGGTGGTCCAGCAGTTAAGAACCACCTTCCAATGCAGGAGGTGTGGGTGTGATCCCTGGTCAGGGAACTAAGATCCCACATGCCATGGGGCAACTAAGCCCACACATCACAACTAGAGAGAAGCCCTCCCACTGCAACAAAAAAATCCCTCAAGCCAACAACTGAGGCTGGATGCAGCCAAAAATAAATAAATGAAACTAACAATATATATATTTTTAAAAAGGATCATTGACATTAGAGATCATTTGAAGTGTTGTGTCATTATCAATGATTTGGTGACAAACATCCAACAGGACTGGTCCAGATATCTTAAGAAAGGTGTCTCATCAGATGTCATCTGCTTCAATTCTGAGAAATCTTTACTTTCAGGTCAATAGATGATGTACAGATACGGTTAGGGTTTTATGCTCTCTTTAGGTGTGTCACATGTATCCAAGAGTCTATTCCTTGGAGTCTGGCAGCACAAGGACCTGATAGGGACATTTTCAGTGAGACTGAGGAGTATTTCTGGAGGTGACTTTTTCACTAGATGAAACCTCCAGATTGTAAGATGTGATGCTTAAGGTTTTCATCTCCCAAGAGTGTGCCGTGAAAACGTTGCTCTACCACACATAGATATTTTTAATAGAAGCAATTAGGCCTCTGCAATTTTGGAGTATCTCTCCTTTTATCAGTTGTGGGTTGAAAGAAGCGAGAGCCGAGTTCATTGGGTGCTCTGTGACTGTCTCAGTGTAAGAGCTTTTGAGTTCTTAGAGAAGTGGATCTGAGACTTAGAAAGACTGACAACAATGCTTTTGGCCATTTGTTGGAGGGCCTCACCAGATTTTCTAATTGAGCCATACAGATATTAGTTTGAGTAAACCAGAGGATTGAATGTGGTAAGCACAGTTAAAGTGTGAAACTGGCCAAACGTTGCAGACTTGTCAAACTACCTGACCAGTGAAATAGGTTTCTCAGTCACTGAGGTTCAGGACGAGTTCCCTAGGGAGGAATAATCTTTTCCAAAAGGATGTTAGTCACAGAAGAGGCAGCCGCCTGTCTTCAAGGGAAGGCTTCCGTTCAGTTCAAAAAATATACAACCATATCTGAAACATATTTATATACATGAAATAGAGCAAGTTGTATGAAATCATTGGACAGACCTTCGGTCATCCATTAAGCAGTTTAAAGTGTCCTGGAACATTACGAACAAACTTCCCCAGGTTGTACTTCAGCAAGTGGAACAGTGAGGAGTAGGCACTTTTTGTAGCTTAGTTAATGTTTCCGCACCAATAACTGATCCGTGAATGTTACCATTTTGTCAGTAGACCTATGGTTTAATGCATGTACAGTAATGAGGATTAGAAATTTTAGTGACTCTGGTAGGATTGGTTTATTCTTTGGTCTGAACCAGAGGGATAACAGTGCTGTTTATTACTTAGAGGTCCTGGATAAACCTCCATCCTAGACCTAATTGCTTCTAACAGGTCAGATAGAAACATTAGAAGAACTAGTACAAGGGATAATGAGGACTTGAGACTCGTAATCTTCTATTATGGGCTTCTTTACTTAAGTATTGATTAATGCTAGGAAGAGGTTTTTGAGGGATCTATCTGAATTGTGATGGGAGGTGTGCTATAAATTTTGCCAGTGTCAGCTGGAGATTTTGTCCATAGGAGGATGGTAGCTGATTCAACAGGACAAATGATCCCTGTTTTCAGAATATGTTTTAGGATTGTCAGAGCTGAGACAATTAAAAGACGTCAAAGGTCATTTAATTTAGATGATTGGTTACTTTGATGACTACTGTCAAATTCTAGAATTATTTTCCCTTTTTGGGATAAAGAAATTCTGGTATGATACTTCTCTAAGAAGTCTCAATCTAATAAATGGATAAGGGCAGAGGGACAAAGGAGAACAGAATGTGTACCTCTCAAAGGGCCTAAACCAAAGGGAATAGGTTCAGAGATGAAAAGTTCTTGTTGTTTGTTAGAGATTCCACTATTTGAAGTTTCAGTACTCCAAGGCAGGCACTGCTTTATATTAGTGGGCTAATATTAGCCCTTTATATACATATATATTTACAATAAATACATAATAAGTATATTATATATATATATATTAGCACTTCATATTGAGCACTAAGAGTGTGGCCCCAGTGTCCATTAGAATTGGAAGAGATTCACCCCCAACTGGAGAAATGTTTCTTCAAATCATTTAAAAGGGAGAACTGGGGAAAACCTTTAGTCTCTCAGAACCCCATTACTGAGAATTCAGAGGACCCTAGAAAGACTGGTAAACTGGTGGAAGGTGCCGAGAGTGCTTAAAAATCTGTTGTTATTGTGATTCAGTCACTAAGTTGTGTCCGACTCTTTGCTACCTGATGGACTATAGTCTCCTGGAATTTGCTCAAATTCATGTCCACTGATTGAGTCAGTGATGCTATCTAACCATCTCATCCTCTGCTGCCCCCTTCTCCTTTTGCCTTCAGTCTTTCCCAGAACCAGGGTCTTTTCCAGTTAGTCAGCTCTTTGCGTCAGGTGTCCAAAGTATTGGAGCTTCAGCTTCAGCAATAGTCCTTCCAATGTGTATTCAGGGTTGATTTCCTTTAGGATTGACTCGTTTAATCTCCTTGCAATCCAAGGGACTCTCAAGAGTCTTCTCCAGCACCACAGTTTGAAAGCATCAATTCTTTGATGCTCTTCACATCTGTACATGACTACTGGAAAAACCATAGCTTTGACTATATGGACCTTTGTCTGCAAAGTGAAATCTCTGCTTTTTAATCCACTGTCTAGGTTGGTCATAGCTTCCCTTCCAAGGAGTAAGTGTCTTCTAATTTCATGGCTCCCCAGTGATTTTGGAGTCCAAGGAAAATCTGTCACTGCTTCCACTTTTTCCCCATCTATTTACTATGAAGTGATGGGACCAAATGCCATGATCTTAGTTTTTTGAATGTTGAATTTCAAGCCAACTTCTTCATTCTCCTCTCTCAACTCTCATCAAGAGGCTCTTTAGTTCCTCTTCACTTTCTGGCATTAGAATGGTATCATCTGCATATCTGAGGTTGTTGATATTTCTCCTGGCAATCTTGATTCCAGCTTGTGATTCATCCAGCCTGGCATTTTGCATGATTGTACTCTACATAGAAGTTAAATAAGTAGGATGACAATATACAGCCTTGATGTACTCCTTTCCCCATTTTGAACCAGTCAGTAGTTCCATGTCCGGTTCTAACTGTTGCTTCTTGACCCACATACAGGTTTGTCAGGAGATAGGTAAGGTGGCCTGGCACTCCCATCTCTTTAAGAATTTTCCATTGTTTGTTTGTGAGCTACACAGTCAAAGGCTTTACTGTAGTCAATGAAGCAGAAGTAGGCATTGTTCTGGAACTCTTTTGCCTTCTCCATGATCCAGTGCATATTGACAGTTTGATCTCTGGTTCCTCTGTCTCTTCGCAAACCAGCTTGTACATCTAGAAGTTCTTGGTTCATTTACTGCTGAATCCTAGCTTGAAGGATTTTGAATATAACCTTGCTAGCATGTGAAATGAGTACAGTTGTATGGTAGTTTCAACATCTTTGACATTGCCCTTTTTTGGCATTGCCCTTCTTTGAGATTGGAACAAAAACTGACCTTTTCCAGTCCTGTGGCCACTGCTGAGTTTTCCAAATTTGCTGACATATTGAGTGTAACACTTTAACAGAATCATCTTTTAGGACTTGAAATAGCTTAGCTGGAATTCCATCACTTACACTGGGTTTTGTTTTGTGGTTTTTTTGTTGTGTTTTTTTTTTTTTTTTTGTAGTAATGCTCCCAAAGGCCCACTTGACTTCACACTTCAGGATGTCCAGCCCTAGGTGAGTGACCACACCATCTTGGTTATCCAGGTCATGAAGACCTTTCTTGTATAGTTCTTTGTATTCTTGCCACCTCTTCTTAATCTCTTCTGCTTCTGTTAAATCCTTACCATCTCTGTCCTTTATTGTGCCTATCCTTGCATGAAATGTTCCCTTGATATCTCCAGTTTTCTTGAAGAGATCTCTAGTCTTTCCTATTCTATTGTTTTCCTCTATTTCTTTGCATTGTTCCTTTCAGAAGACCATCTTATCTCTCCTTACTGTTCTCTGGAACTCTGCATTCAGTTGGCTATATCTTTCCGTTTCTCCCTTGCCTTCCTGTTCTCCTCTTTCCTCAGCTATTTATAAAGCTTTCTCAGACAACCACTTTGCCTTCTTGCATTTCTTTTTCTTTAGGATGGTTTTGGTCACTGCCTCCTGTGCAATGTTGTGAGCCTCTGTCAATAGTTCTTCAGGCACTCTGTCAGATCTAATCCCTTGAATCTATTTGAAATGTCTACTGCATAATCATAAGAAATTTTGTTTAGGTCATACCTGAATGGCTTAGTGGTTTTCCCTACTTTCTTCAGTTTAAGTGTGAACTCTGCAATAAGGAACTCATGATCTGAGCCACAGTCAGCTCCAGGTTTTGTTTTTACTGCATAGAGTTTCTCCATATTTGGCTGCAAAAAGCATCAGTAATCTGATTTCTTTTGGTATTGACCATCTGGTGATGTTCATGTGTAGAGTCATCTCTTGTGTTGTTGGAAAAGTGTTTACTATGACCAGCATGTTCTCTTGACAGAACTGTTAGCTTTTGCCCTGCTTCATTTTGTACTACGAAGTCAAACTTGCCTGTTACTCCAGGTATCTCTTGACTTCCTACTTTTGCATTCCAATCTCCTGTGATTGAAAGGACATCTTTTTTTCGTATTAGGTCTAGGTCTTGTGTGGAGAAGGAAATGGCAACCCACTCCAGTATTCTTGCCTAGAGAATCCTGTGGACCGAGGAGCCTGGTGGGCTGCTGTCCATAGGGTTGCATAGAGTTAGACACGACTGAAGCGACTTAGCATGCATGTATGCACTGGAGAAGGAAATGGCAACCCACTCCAGTATTCTTGCCTGGAGAATCCCAGGGACGGAGGAGCCTGGTGGGCTGCCATCTATGGGGTCACACAGAGTCGGACACAACTGAAGCAACTTAGCAACAGCAGCTAGGTCTTAGAGGCCTTCATAGAACTTTTCAACTTCAGCTGCTTCAGCATCAGTGGTTGGGGCATAGACTTGGATTACTGTGATATTGAATGGTTTTGCCTTGGAAACGAATCAAGATTATTCTGTTGTTTTTGAGATTGCACCCAAATACTGCATTTTGGACTCTCTCGATGGCTATGAAGGCTACTCTAATTCTTTTAAGGATTCTTGCCCACAGGAGTAGATACAATGGTCATCTGAATTAATTTTGCCCATTCCCATCCATTTTTGTTCCCTGATTCCTAAGATGTCGATGTTCATTCTTGCCATCTCCTGTTTGTCCACTTCCAGTTTACCTTGATTCATGGACCTAACATTCCAGGTTCCTATGCAATATTATTCTTTACAGCATCAGACTTTACTTTCTCCACCAGACACATCCACAACTGAGCATCGTTTCCACTTTGGCCCAGTCACTTCATTCTTACTGGAGCTTTTAGTAACTGCCCTCCACTCTTCCCCAGTAGCATATGGGACTCCTTCCCACCTGGGGGGATTATCTTCTAGTGTCATATCTGTTTACCTTTTCATACAGTCCGTGGGGTTCTCCAGGTAAGAATACTGGAAAGTGAAAGTCACTCAGTTGTGTCGAACTCTTTGCAACCCCGTGGACTGTAGCCCACTAGGCACTTCCTCTCCAGGCAAGAATTCTCCAGGCAAGAATATTGGAGTGGGCTGTCATTTCCTCTCCAGGGGATCTTCCTGATTCAGGGATCAAACCCAGGTCTCCAGCATTGCAGGCAGATTCTTTACCATCTCAGCCATCAGAGAAGCCCCAAGAATACTGAAGTGGGCTGTTATTTCCTCCTCCTGTGGACCGTGTTTTGTCAGAACTCTTCACTATGACCTGTCTGTCTTGGGCGGCCCTACACGGCATGGCTTATAGCTTCATTGAGTTATGCAAGCCCCTTCGCCCTGACAAGGCTGTGATCCATGAAGGAAACTTAAATTTGTAACAGTCTTTTTTCTGATGTCCTGGCTCTGCAACACGCCACACACTCAGGGAGTAGCTTGTAAAGTGTTCAGTCAAACCCTTACCCAGGAAAGACTGGGAGTTGAGCATTTTTTTTGCCTTTTCTCTCAGCACTGAGACCTGGTGGTTCAGCGATGGAGAGTACTCACATACCCATTAAGAACTGCTTCTTTCTTTGCTGTTCCTGTTGGTCTAATGGATGTGTGCCCCATTGGTCTTCTGAGCTAGTTGTTTTGGGGCCTATCCATCAGGTGGGGAGCCTTGAAAGTTGGAGCTCTGTGTATGTGGTCCAAATCTTTCACTCAGGGACCAGCTGGTGGTTGTGGGTGTGTTAGTCCCAACTGACTGGCACTGTGCCAGGTTGGGATTTATGGTAAGAGCTTGTTTTGACGTGGGTATTTTCTTATTTGCCTGATGTGTAGAAGTCACTCAGCCAGGTTCTGGATTTCTCTTAGAAGGAATTTCTCCTTGTGCAGCTGTACACTCAATATGTCCATGGGAAGAGGAAAGATCAGGAGCATTAAATGTTGTCATCTTTGTCTCTCCCTGAGTTTGCTTCTTTTAATGGGTAGCTGTATCCCATTCTTTGGAGGTACCATAGTTTGACTCACTCAATTGATGGGTGCTTGGCAATATTCTACTCTTCTAAATGGTGCTACAAGTCATTCCTCACACTTGAGAATATATATCGAGGAAAGAATGCTAGAAATTGAATTGCTGAGCTTTAGGGTGTCTTGTTGCGTGTGTGCATGCAAAGTTGCTTTAGTCATGTCTGACTCTTTGCAGCCTATGGACCATAGTCTGCCAGGTTTCTCTGTCCATGGGATTCTCCAGGCAAGAATACTGGAGTGGGTTGCCATGCCCTCCTCCAGGGCATCTTCCCGACCCAGGGATCGAACCATATCCCTTATGTCTCCTGCATTGGCAAGCAGGTTCTTTAGCACTAGTGCCACCTAGGAGGCCCCAGTGTGTCTTATTAGATAGTTCTAAATTAATTCTACAGAGGTTGTGCCAATTTACAACTCCCATTTTGCTAACGCAAACCACATGAGTACCTATATAGTAGGTCCTATAAATATAGGACCTACTCCTCTAAACAGCTCATCTAGGAGACTGTGTTACAGAATGAGAAAATGCTATCTATATGAAGAGGCAGGGAAAGGTGTGGGGATTAGAATGTACTAGGGTAAGGGAGTTGAGTGAGCAAAGGCCAGGAGATGGGTAAGAGCTTAGCACAGTTGATGTTCTGAAAGATCAGCATATCTAGAGCTGCCTTGTTCACTGGCTGTATGTGGCTATTAAGCACTTAAATGTGGCTCATGTTGAATTGAGATATGCTGTGAATATAAAATACACACTGAATTTCAAAGACTTAGTATGGAAAAAAGAATATAGAATACCTCATTTGTAATTTTTTATATTGGTCTCATGTTGAAATCATAATTTTGATGTGTTAAAATACATTATTAAAATGAATTTCATCTGTTTATTTTTGCTTTTTAATTGTGGCTGCTAGAAAAATTTTAACTACATATATGGCTTACAGTATATTTCCACTGGACAGTCATAGCCTAGAGCATAGGATTGGTAAACTGTGAGTTGCAGGCCAGATTTGGTCTACAGCCTGTTTTGATGTGATTGGAGTGCTAAAAATAGTTTTTAAATTTTTTTCAAAAAAAAGAAATAATGTAAGGGGAATACACGACCGTGTGTGATCCACAAAGTCTAAAATACTTACTCTCTAGCCTTTATTAGTCTAGAACATACAAAGAGGGCAGTAGAACAAGATATCAAGGGAGGGCAGGGTCCAGATCATAAAGGGCCTTTTGAATCACAATAAGATGTTTAGATCTTTTTAAAAGAGCAGTAGAGATATAAGAATGGTTTTAAGCAGGAGCATGACATGATCAGATTCATATTCTTAAATGATAATTGTCTCTGTGTGTGTGCACATGTACTCCTTGTATATTCTACCCTGGTACTTATTTGGACTAAAGAGTGTCACTTTCTTATTTTACCAAAAACTTACTGGAAGAGGGTGTTGAAGGAGGTTGGATGGCAGTTTTACACCAAACCCTGAGCTCTGCATTGTCATCATAATTGCACTGTCATCTTAGCACTTAATATGTGCCTGGCATTTTCTGACATGCATGTCTTATCTTGTTGACTGCATTTTGTTCCTTCTTTAAGTGGTTACAGCTCCCTTAGCAAGGTAGAACAGTATGAACAGGAAACTACCTCAATGACTCCATTCCCAAGACCAACTAAGGCTTTGGTCCTTGGTTTCTGCTGGTAATGATTTGGAACTGGTTGAGGCCATGGGGATGTGCAACCATGTGACTGAACAGATCACAGGGAGATGCTACCAATCTGCAGTACTTTGGAAGTCCACATCCCAGCAAGGACTGCACACTACTCACACCTCTCCCTGCATATTTCCCTCTTTAATAGGGATCTGGAGATCCCTGTCCAGGTCTCTTACTAGTACTGGGATAGTCTGTCTCACCTCTGAGGCCCCACAATATAATCTGCGTCTGTTGCTGAAATGAGACTTGTCTCTCTACTTCCTTGAATTACTATGTCATCATACCATAGAGAGAGGTTTGGTATTTTACACAACTCTAATGGGCAGGGTGGGCTTCCCAGGTGGTTCAGAGGTAAAGAATCCACCTGCCAATGCAGGAGATGCAGGTTCGTGATCCCTGCGTTGGGAAGATCCCCTGGACGGGAAATGGCAACCCATTCCAATATTCTTGCCTGGAGAATTCCATGAACAGAGGAGCCTGGTGGGCTACAGTCCATAGGCTCGCAGAGTCGGTCATGACTGCGTGAATGAGTGTGTGTGTGTGCATGCGTGTGTGCACACACACACACACATACACACAATGGGCAGGGTAGGCTAACCACTGTAGTAAGTCAAAAAATCATTAGTGGCTAGATACAACAGTTTGTGTATGACTGACAACACATCTCACTCAAGGTTGGATGGGTGCTGGGAGGTGAGCAGTAGGAGAGACCTCAGTTCTATGCAGTCATTCAAGGACCCAGGCTCAGGCCAGCTAGTGGCTCCTCCTTCCTCTAGATCCACAAGGCTGTCCAGCTAGCAGGTGGAGAAAGAGAAAGTCAAGACGGCACAATTGCTCTCAGTTACCGTGGCCTGGAAGTCATACCTGTCACGTTGCTCACATTTTACTGGCAAGCCTGAGTCACATGACTCCACCTGAAGATGGTGGGCTAGGAAATGTGATCTCTCTGTGTGCCCAAGGAGGGGGAAATGTATGAGAGTCCTAGAGACTGCACCACAGCAACCTCATATGGTACCTGGGCAGTTCTTCTTTAAGATAACTCACAAGCTAGGCCATTTTCTTCCCAATATGTGCAAACTTTATTATACTTCTCAGGTAAGAGATTTGCCTTTATTCTATTAGACACCATTTAATTTTACACTGACCTTACTGGTGTCATACTGGCTTTGTCCTTTTAGTTCTGTTTTTGGGTGCAAGTCTATTTTCCCTTGGATTTTAGACCTTCTTACTCCTATTACTAAGTTTGTATGTACAGTCTGTGCATGTGTGTGTGTGTGTGTGGGTATATACACACACACACACACACACACACACATACATATATATATATATAGGCTTTCTGAGTGGCTCAGCAGTGATGAAGCCATCTGCAATGTAGGAGTTGCAGGTTCCATTCCTGAGTTGGGAAGATCCCCTGGAGGAGGGCACAGCAGCTGACTCCAGAATTCTTGCTTGGTGAACCCCATGGACAGAGGAACCTGACAAACTGCAGTCCATGGGGTCACAAAGAGTCAGATACAACTGAAGTGACTGAGCACACACATGTGTATATACATACATGTACACAGGCTGTGCTGGACAGCATGTAGGATCTTAGTTCAACCATAGACTGAACCTGTTCCCCTTGCAGTGGAAGCACAGAGTCTTAACCTCTGGACCACCAGAGAAATCCCCATATGGATATATTTTAATGGCATTTTTACTCTGTATTATTTTGCTCTGTAACACACTTAATCTTCACAGTAACCCTATGAGATGGGTATTATTATTACCTCCACTTTAGAGGTGGAGAGATGTGGAGAGTTGAAGTGACCTTTTACCAAGCAAAGTGACTGAGCTCTTTTCACTCCAGCGCATGCCTGACCTCAGGCCTGAACTCTGAGAGAAGACTTCCTGCTACATTCCTTTCTGGACCAGGCTGGACCAACTTTTTCATCTTCCTCTCTGCCTCCCCTTTCCCTACCTCACAAAAAGCTGCCCATACATCTTCCTTCAGATATTTCCTCCCGTTTCAAAGTCTGGGGCTCTAGAGTTCACTTGCATATGTAGGGAGATCCTGTCTCTGACTGGTTCCCATGGTAGTTTTATAAAATATAAAATGGAAGACCAATCAGGATTAAGTTAATATGAAATTTTGAGTTTAGTTACATAAAGTTAGAGAAAAAAGGAATGGAAAACGTCGATAAAGACATTTCAGGGAATCCTAAATAGTCCCTTTCTTGTTTGGGACATACAAAAGAAGACAGAGTTTTTAGAAATTACTATGTACAGTCAGTCAACAAGTACTTGCAGTGTATTTACCTTGGAACTTACTCTAAATGTGTTTTTCCTTTGGGTCAAGCCTTGCTATTTTTGTGTCGGTTGGAAGAACCTGTGTCTGTGTAGCTGTTGAATTGAAATAACGATTTTACTAGCCTCTCTGGTGATTTTTCTGGCACACTATTTTTCTGACACTTAACTAAGTGTCTGTAGGTGTGGGGACTTGGTTGAATGCACCAAGGTTTCATTACTCATAGAAATGATCAAAGAACCCCAGAGATCACTAACAGATACAACCTCAGAAGAGAGTATGGGAGAAAACCCTTGGGTCTCTAGCAGCAACAGACTAGAATAAGAATTTCTGGTTTGATATGTGCTGAGTTCCATCCCTGGATTTTTTTTCAAGCCCTGTACCCTTCTTTGCTTCTTCCCTCTTTAGGTTTGACTTGCAGTGATTTTGGCCTGCGGTCCAGGATGGTTTGTTCTTGGGACCAGACCTGACCAGAAGTCGACCTCATGAGCACGTCAACCTCTCCAGCGGCCATGCTCCTCCGGAGGCTGAGGCGGCTCTCTTGGGGCAGCACTGCTGTCCAGCTCTTCATCTTAACAGTGGTGACCTTCGGTCTGCTGGCCCCGCTGGCCTGTCACCGGCTTCTGCACTCTTACTTCTACCTACGCCACTGGCATCTGAACCAAATGAGCCAAGAGTTCCTACAGCAAAGCTTGAAAGAAGGTGAAGCCGCCCTGCACTACTTTGAGGAGCTGCCCTCTGCCAACGGCTCGGTGCCCATCGTCTGGCAGGCCACGCCGCGGCCCTGGCTGGTCATCACCATCATCACTGTGGACAGGCAGCCTGGCTTCCACTACGTCCTGCAGGTGGTATCCCAGTTCCACCGGCTCCTTCAGCAGTGTGGCCCCCAATGCGAGGGGCACCAGCTCTTCCTGTGCAACGTGGAGCGGAGCGTGAGCCACTACGATGCCAAGCTGCTGTCCAAGTACGTCCCCGTGGCCAACCGCTATGAGGGCACCGAGGACGACTATGGCGACGACCCTTCCACCAACTCGTTTGAGAAAGAGAAGCAGGACTACGTCTATTGTCTGGAATCCTCCCTGCAGACCTACAACCCAGACTACGTCCTGATGGTGGAAGATGATGCCGTCCCAGAGGAGCAGATCTTCCCAGTCCTGGAGCACCTTCTGCGGGCTCGCTTCTCCGAGCCGCACCTCCGAGATGCCCTCTATCTGAAGCTCTATCACCCCGAGAGGCTCCAGCACTACATCAACCCGGAGCCCATGCGGATCCTGGAGTGGGTCGGTGTCGGCATGCTGCTGGGGCCGTTACTGACCTGGATGTACACGCGGTTTGCCAGCCGCCCGGGCTTCAGCTGGCCCGTCATGCTGTTCTTCTCCGTGTACAGCATGGGGCTGGTGGAGCTGGTGGGCCGGCACTACTTCCTGGAGCTGCGGCGGCTGAGCCCTTCACTGTACAGCGTGGTCCCCGCCTCGCAGTGCTGCACGCCCGCGATGCTCTTCCCTGCCCCCGCGGCCCGCCGGACCCTCACCTACCTGTCCCAGGTTTACTGCCACAAGGGCTTCGGCAAGGACATGGCACTGTACTCACTGCTGAGGGCCAAGGGGGAACGGGCCTACGTGGTGGAGCCCAATCTCGTGAAACACATCGGACTCTTCTCCAGCCTTCGGTACAACTTTCACCCCAGTCTGCTCTAGCCTGCCAAGAAATGCCTTTCTGTAACTGGCCACTTCTTGGAGATTCAACTGTTGAGCTCTTTATTTGGACCTGGTTGCTTGCAGATATTTCATTGTTTTCAGGTTGCCAGGGATATAGGCACTGGGATGGCCGAGATTAAATACAAGTCAAGAACGTCGGCTTGGGTAACCCTCAGGCAGAGGCAAGCTGTTCACTGTGGGCCCAGACCTCTCGCCCTCCACACAGCCACGTTGCCTCATGCAGTCTGACCCACTCAATGATGGACATTTAAATACCACTTATATTCTCCTGTTTTTCATTCTGCTTCGTGACAGAGTTTGTGACTGCCAAAATTATTGTGCACAGTGGTTCAACTGGTTTAGGATTTTAAAGGTAGAATATGAATGATGAAAGGTGAGATTCTCTTATAGTGACTTCTTTCTCACTGGGCATAAGAATGGATATATAGTTAGGATATATATCCCAAGAGGCAGGACCATGTTGATAGATTCTATTTGTTTCCTTGCTATGACATAATAAAAGCTGCATAGTGCCTGGCATCTTGGAGGCAGATGAGCTGGCTACTGTTACCTGGCATTTTCTTTTCCACACATCTGTATCGCACTGATAATCAATTTTGATTGTGAGAACTTTAAGGCACAGCAAGATCTGAAAGCACCTTCTGGATCATCAAGTCAGATTGCTTATGTTTAGTTTTCAATTTAATGTTGAAGATTTCTATCGTATTCTGATTCTTTGAAAGTTGGACATTGCAGAATGATGTAGAATGGGTGAGCTCTTTACTAATAGCATATCCTTTTTCCCAACTTTGCTGGCTAATCATTCACCCTCATTCTTTTTCTTCTATAGCATGATGTTACAGCGGAAAAAGTAGGGACTGAAGTCAGAAGACCTGAATTTTTGTATCAAATCTCTGTCATGTCCTAGTGGTGTGAACTTAGGCAAGTTATAAACACTCTGAGCCTCAGGTTTCTCACCTGTAAAATGGGGACAGTGATATCTACCCTTTTAAGTTGCCTTGGGGATTAAATGACAGAATATGTGTAAAACACTCGCAAGTGCTTATCTCATAAAGGGCATTTGGTGACTATTAGCTCTTTTCTCTCCTATAATAAGCATATAAAACTCAAGTGTATTTTGGATAAAGGTATTAGTGATATTTAAAGTGTGAGATGGGGTATAGGGCTGACACCTATGGAGCAGCTGTTCCTGACCAAACACTACTAGAATAAAGGTTGACTTTTCCTTGTGACTTTAGAAGGATATACAGCTCAGTTTCATCTAACCCAAGCCCAAAATAAGAATTGTTCATTCAAACTGAAAATGATCTAAGACTCCAGTTGAGCCTATTCCAAGACTAGCATCTGAAAATTACTTTTCTCAAAAGTTACAAATAAATGTCGTTTGACAATACTTAGCAAGCCAGTGGCCAGAGTCCTTATGGTGGTGGGTGATTACATTAGAGTTCAAGCAGCTCTCTGCTGTGTTTTAGTGCCACGTCTTCTGTTTGCTTTAAGTTTTCACAATGAGCTACTGTCTTGGAATCTGCTTGAGAACATCAAGGGAGTAACAGGGCTTCATCACCACACTTTACAGATGAACAAAGAGGCCCAGAGATGTTAAAGGACTTCAGTTTCACACAGCTGAACAGCAGCAGAGAGGACTGGAATGTAGTAGCTTTTCTGACTTCAAGCCCCTGTACTTTTTTCTCAACCACATTCATTTTATAAATATCTATGTAGTCAAATTCTCTTTTGTGAAATCTGTAACCTGGATGAAATAATGTCTCTGTAAGCTAAGATGGTAAAAACTCACTGTGGTGTTGGTCTTGGGGAACAAACAGGTGTCTGTGTGTGTTGTGTTGTTATAGTGAGCTGTTATGTATCCTCCGGGAATGTCCAAAGTGACCAGAGCTGCTAGGTGACTTACTGAGATGCTCAGATTCCACCCTTTCATCCCTCCAACCCCACCCCAGTAACAGGTTCAGCCTCATGTCTGAGAACAGAACCACCCCCAACCTAGAACTAATTTGAGTTTATTGCATTAATGATTAGATCTCCTTGTGGAAAGTTTGTGTCAAATGATAGAATATTTAAGCTAGCTAATCCCTAGATCAGAATCTTTGCTGGTTTTCATTTCTATTCTTTCTAATTCCATTGTCTACTGCACACAGACATCCCTTCCTGTGACTCCTTCCTTCTTGATGGCTGAGGTCATCTTTGTCTTGTCTTATTTTCCTACCTACACACTAAGACATCTTCCTACATTGATCTTAACTAGAATCTGCCATCCTTGGACATTTTCTGCAGAAGTAACAATCCTACCCACTTTTATCCCTACCTGCTTTCTAGATCACCCTTCCTTTTGTCTCTCATTCCTAGAGTCCAAATTGTGTACATTGTCTTGGATTAGGACTGCTGACAGCTTTACACCAAAGCTGAGGTCTCTCATTTAATCCTAAGCAGGGGGCTAGGGAGAAACTAAAGTCCCCTTCCAGTATCAATGGACATAATTAACCAGAAGGGTGAAGGTATCTAATAGTCCTGCATACTTTTCAGAATTTAAATTATTGTCAGATCTAAGAAGCTCCCTATTGTGACTGAGCGTATTTGCATAGACTTATCAGTTCAAATAAATGAACCATTTCACTGAGGCATCCTAAGAAGCCTTGGTTTTCTCTCATTTCTATAGCTGGATTTTTCTGATATGGTGAATAGTATCAAAACCACCCACACACTCACACTGTTGTGGTGTCCTAAGGTAGCCATTCAAAAGTATGGGCTGGAGAAAAAAAAAGTATGGGCTGTTTGCCTAACAATTCATAACTGATTTTCTTATATTTCTTAAATGGAAACATTTGAATTGTGTGTGTGTGTTTTTCTACTGTCATAATTTTTAAAAAGTGAGAATATTACAGTGCAACTAGAGAATACAAGTAGGATGAATATAATGATAGGATTAATTTAATTTACCTTGGATACAGTCCTCATTTGAGGGAATTTATTTAACTGGTAACTTAATTTGTGTAAAGAGACATTCTAACTGGATTTGATTATTGTGGGATTTTTATATATACGATGATGCATTTTGAATTACGGTGACATGATACAAAATTGGGTAATTTTAAAGTCACACGAACCATTTGGATATTTTTATCCCGACCACATGAATTTGCTGAGAAATGTTCATTAACTGACACTGTCTTTTTTAGGTTGGATTTTGTTTGAAATACCTTTGGGACTATGTGAAAGATGATTGGAGATGTAATTTTAAAGTACTTAATATAACTGCAATGGAGATGTGCTATGGCTTCCAGTAGTTGGATTACAGCATTGTTGTGAGTCATCGATCTGCAATGAATGTGGAATTCTGCTTTAAAATTTAACAGATTTTCTTTTTTTTTTCCCCTAAAAAACCTGTTGATTCTGTATTAGGGTGTAGCTGATTAAAAATGTTGTGATAGTTTCAGATGAATAGGGAAGGTATTCAGGCATACATATGCATGTATCCATTCTCTCCCAAACTCCCCTCCCATCCAGGCTAGCCCATAACATTGAGCAGAATTCCCTGTGCTATACAGTAGGTCCTTGTTGGTTATCCATTCTAAATATAGCAGTGTGTACATGATCATCCCAAACTCCCTAATTATTCCTTCCCCCTATCCTTCCCCCCATGGCAACCATAAAAAAAATTAACAAATTTTCATGATCTTTTCCCTAATGATCTATGCAGAAACATAGATGAGTGATTTTTTTTAAGTATTATGTTAACAAATAGGGGGTAAAACCAGATGAAAATCCAAAGGCATATGATTAATTTATCAAAAAGAAGGACAGATGGCATACTTATGTAGGAACAGGGTAGCTCAGAGAGATGGGTGAAGTAGACAGGAGGTCGAGTGAAGCAGAGGCTCTCACATCTGTCACCTGCTGTGTGTTCCAGACTCCTTTATGTAATAAGTCCTCTATGTCTGCCCCACTGTCATGAAATGTTTATAGGGCTAGCCTATGGAGAATACAAAGGGACAAAACAATGGATAGTGTTCTGGATAAATAATTCATCCCTTTGCTAGGACCCGGCTTCCTATCACACTTAGAATAAAATACAAACCCCTACATTACCTTCCAGGTCAGATGTGACCTGTCCCTGCAAAACTTCCATCCTCTTTCTCCAAGCTATAGTCACACCTGCTCTCTTTCACTTCCTTGGACTTGTTACATTGGTTCTTACCACAAAGGGAATTTGCACTGCCATTCTGTCTATCTGGAATGCTTTTCTCTTAGCCGAATCTTTCCTGTATACAGATCTCAATTAAAATTTAAACCCTCCTCCCCCAACAGACTTTTCATCCCATCTAAAGCATTCTTATCCCTTCCCAATTCCCAGGTCATCTATCGCTTTATGCAGTTTGATTCCCTTCAAAGCTCTTGTTGTTTCCTGAAATTTATTATTTTGCCTTTTCCCCCACTCCATTCTCCCCACCCCGCTACAGAATATAAGTGCCACAATATCAGGAGTCTTCTAGGTTTCATTCATTGCTCTATCCCTTGAACCTAGAACAATACCTGACACATAGTCGGAAGTGAATGAGAGAGAGAAATTGGGGTAGTGGGGGAAGGAAGAAAGGAAGGAAGGGAAGAAAAGATGAAAAGGATCCACAGTGGAGATGCATACAGAAAAGAAGAATACTGAAAGGAAGAGAAATGGGACTAGGGAAGAAAATTAGGGAGGAGCAAAGAGGATCCAGGTAGTGAGGATTGTTGTGATGTACAGTTTTGACTCCTGAAAAAATTTTCTACTTGCATTCCAGGCAAAGAGAATGGCGAATGCAAGAAGGAACTTTCTATACCACCACATAGCTACTTTTCCCTTTGTTGTTATTAGAGTTTTGGCTTCAGTGTGTGTGTTGGGGGTTGTGTGTGTTTGTGGGGGGGTCCTCCCTACGTGTTATTCTTAGGGGGGGGATGGGTTTTCTCTTTCAGGTGTCAACTGCTGCATCTTCCTGGTATTACCGATGGGAATCATCTAGACATGCACACCACCCATGGTGACTCTCCAACATATTCTAGGACTTATAGGCAAGAGGCTGGAAAGAGAATGAAGGAAAGATCACCACCTGGTGCCAATGAACTCTTCTCAAGTTCTTTCAGTAAGTGGCGAGATGGTTTAAGTCTTACCACGTAGTTCTGCATGATACGGGTGGGCTTTGGCAAAGCATTATATGACTTAACACAAACCAAGAATAGAGAGATAAACTTTCCCTAGAGGCTGGATAGGAGGAGCAGGAAACTTTAAGGATCATTTTTTTCTGGTACACAACGTGGGTGTTTTTTATGTTCTGTTGGTGTAGCTTTGTTTAAATGTGAACAAGTTGAGTCCTCTGCAAAATTCGTGCACTGGCAACATGTTAGACAAAGAATTTTGTCTAACTCCTATTTGCTTTTATCCACAAAAAAATGTAAACCCTGGCATTGTTGTGACTGGGAGACCTGAAACAGAAGTCAACAAGTGTGTGTAGATTTCTCTCTAGCAACATGTTTGGACAGTTACTCTTGTCCTTTACCAAACCCCTGTCCAGCCGCAATACATACACAACCAGAAGACATAACCAACAAAACCAGCTTGGCTTCTGTCTAGCTCCCCCTCCAGAGAGGTTTGTGATAAAGGAGCGGTAGGATTACATCTTCTTCCTGTAACATACACATGGAATGCTTTCCCTCTTTTGAACAAGAAAAGGAAATAGCAACCATATTTTAAAAGATACTAAACAATGGTATGTATCTTCACATTCAAAATTGTATTTCATGTATTATTATATAAGGAGCTACGCCAAACATATTAATCATAAGTTAATCTAAATTTAGCTGTTTATCCCCAACTTAATAAATGCTTAAATCATATTAGCAGTATTCAGTTGACTCAAGCTTTTTTTCTTTTTCAGTCTAGCTGAACTATTAGCATAAATGCCCCAATCTGCAGAAACACAGTCGTGAATCTGAAAGAGAAAAAGCTTTGAAGAGGTTAGAATCATGTTTTTTTTTTTTCAGATGCCTGTTCAGTTCAATTCAGTCACTCAATTGTGTCCAACTCTTTGCAATCCCATGGACTGCAGCACACCAGGCTTCCCTGTCCATCACCAACTCCCGGAGCCTACTCAAACTCATGTCCATCAAGTTGGTGGTGCAATCCAACCATCTCATCCACTGTCGTCCCCTTCTCTCTCCTTCAATCATTCCCAGCATCAGTGTCTTTTCCAGTGAGTTGGTTCTTTGCATCAAATGGTCAAAGTATTGGAGTTTCAGCTTCAGCATCAGTCCTTCCAATGAATATTCAAGACTGATTTCCTTTAAAATGGACTGGTTGGATCTCCTTGCAGTCCAAGCGACTCTCAAGCTTCTTCTCCAACACCACTGTTCAAAAGCATCAATTCTTCAGCATTCAGCTTTCTTTACAGTCCAACTCTCACATCCACACTTGACTACTGGAAAAACCATAGCTTTAACTAGACAGACCTTTGTTGGTAAATTAATGTCTCTGCTTTTTTTTTTTTCCGATTTATTTTTTTATTAGTTGGAGGCTAATTACTTTACAATATTGTAGTGGTTTTTGTCATACATTGACATGAATCAGCCATGGATTTACATGTATTCCCCATCCCGATCCCCCCTCCCACCTCCCTCTCCACCCGATCCCTCTGGGTCTTCCCAGTACACCAGGCCCGAGCACTTATCTCATGCATCCAACCTGGGCTGGTGATCTGTTTCACCCTAGATAAGATAATATACATGTTTCAATGCTGTTCTCTCGAAACATCCCACCCCTCGCCTTCTCCCACAGAGTCCAAAAGTCTGTTCTGTACATCTGCGTCTCTTTTTCTGTTTTGCATAGAGGGTTATCGTTACCATCTTTCTAAATTCCATATATATGTGTTAGTATACTGTATTGGTCTTTATCTTTCTGGCTAATTTCACTCTGTATAATGGGCTCCAGTTTCATCCATCTCATTAGAACTGATTCAGATTAATTCTTTTTAATGACTGAGTAATATTCCATGGTGTATATGTACCACAGCTTCCTTATCCATTTGTCTGCTGATGGGCATCTAGGTTGCTTCCATGTCCTGGCTATTATAAATAGTGCTGCAATGAACATTGGGGTGCACATGTCTCTTTCAGAGCTGGTTTCCTCAGTGTGTATGCCCAGAAGTGGGATTGCTGGGTCATATGGCAGTTCTATTTCCAGTTTCTTAAGAAATCTCCACACTGTTTTCCATAGTGGCTGTACTAGTTTGCATTCCCACCAACAGTGTAAGAGGGTTCCCTTTTCTCCACACCCTCTCCAGCATTTATTGCTTGTAGACTTTTGGATAGCAGCCATCCTGACTGGCGTGTAATGGTACCTCATTGTGGTTTTGATTTGCATTTCTCTGATAATGAGTGATGTTGAGCATCTTTTCATGTGTTTCTTAGCCATCTGTATGTCTTCTTTGGAGAAATGTCTGTTTAGTTCTTTGGCCCATTTTTTTGATTGGGTCATTTATTTTTCTGAAATTGAGCTACAGAAGTTGCTTGTATATTTTTGAGATTAATCCTTTGTCTGTTGCTTCTTTTGCTATTATTTTCTCCCAATCTGAGGGCTGTCTTTTCACCTTGCTTATAGTTTCTTTTGTAGTGCAAAAGCTTTTAAGTTTCATTAGGTCCCGTTTGTTTATTTTTGCTTTTATTTCCAATATTCTGGGAGGTGGGTCATAGAGGATCCTGCTGTGATTTCTGTCGGAGAGTGTTTTGCCTATGTTCTCCTCTAGGAGTTTTATAGTTTCTGGTCTTACATTTAGATCTTTAATCCATTTTGAGTTTATTTTTGTGTATGGTGTTAGAAAGTGTTCTAGTTTCATTCTTTTACAAGTGGTTGACCAGTTTTCCCAGCACCACTTGTTAAAGAGGTTGTCTTTTTTCCATTGTATATCCTTGCCTCCTTTGTCAAAGATAAGGTGTCCATAGGTTCATGGATTTATCTCTGGGCTTTCTATTCTGTTCCATTGATCTATATTTCTGTCTTTGTGCCAATACCATACTGTCTTGATGACTGTGGCTTTGTAGTGTAGTCTGAAGTCAGGCAGGTTGATTCCTCCAGCTCCATTCTTCTTTCTCAAGATTTCTTTGGCTATTCAAGGTTTTTTATATTTCCATACAAATTGTGAAATTATTTGTTCTAGTTCTGTAAAAAATACCATTGGTAGCTTGATGGGGAGTGCATTGAATCTATAGATTGCTTTGGGTAGAATAGCCATTTTGACAATATTGATTCTTCCAATCCATGAACATGGTATATTTCTCCATCTATTTGTGTCCTCTTTGATTTCTTTCATCAGTGTTTTATAGTTTTCTATGTATAGGTCTTTTGTTTCTTTAGGTAGATATACTCTTAAGTATTTTATTCTTTTTGTTGCAATGGTGAATGGTATTATTTCCTTAATTTCTCTTTCTGTTTTCTCATTGTTAGTGTATAGGAATACAAGGGATTTCTGTGTGTTAATTTTATATCCTGCAACTTTACTATATTTGTTGATTAGCTCTAGTGATTTTCTGGTAGAGTCTTTAGGGTTTTCTATGTAGAGGATCATGTCATCTGCAAACAGCGAGAGTTTCACTTCTTCTTTTCCTATCTGGATTCCTTTTACTTCTTTTTCTGCTCTGATTGCTGTGGCCAAAACTTCCAAAACTATGTTGAATAGTAGTGGTGAGAGTGGGCACCCTTGTCTTGTTCCTGATTTTAGGGGAAATGCTTTCAATTTTTCACCATTGAGGGTAATGTTTGCTGTGAGTTTGTCATATATAGCTTTTATTATGTTGAGATATGTTCCTTCTATTCCTGCTTTCTGGAGAGTTTTAATCATAAATGAGTGTTGAATTTTGTCAAAGGCTTTTTCTGCATCTATTGAGATAATCATATGGTTTTTATCTTTCAATTTGTTAATGTGGTGTATTGCATTGATTGATTTGTGAATATTAAAGAATCCTTGCATTCCTGGGGTAAAGCCCACTTGGTCATGATGTATGATTTTTTTAATATGTTGTTGGATTCTGTTTGCTAGAATTTTGTTAAGGATTTTTGCATCTATGTTCATCAGAGATATTGGCCTGTAGTTTTCTTTTTTTGTGTGTGGCATCTTTGTCTGGTTTTGGAATTAGGGTGATGGTGGCCTCATAGAATGAGTTTGGAAGTTTACCTTCTTCTGCAATTTTCTGGAAGAGTTTGAGTAAGGTAGGTGTTAGCTCTTCTCTAAATTTTTGGTAGAATTCAGCTGTGAAGCCATCTGGTCCTGGGCTTTTGTTTCCTGGAAGATTTCTGATTACAGTTTCGATTTCCTTGCTTGTGATGGGTCTGTTAAGATCTTCTCTCTCTTTCTGGTTCAGTTTTGGAAACTTATACTTTTCTAAGAATTTGTCCATTTCATCCAAGTTGTCCATTTTATTGGCATATAGCTACTGGTAGTAGTCTCTTATGATCCTTTGTATTTCAGTGTTGTCTGTTGTGATCTCTCCATTCTTATTTCTAATTTTGTTAATTTGGTTCTTCTCCCTTTGTTTCTTAATGAGTCTTGCTAACAGTTTGTCAATTTCGTTTATTTTTTCAAAAAACCAGCTTTTAGCTTTGTTGATTTTTGTTATGGTCTCTTTAGTTTCTTTTGCATTTATTTCTGCCCTGATTTTTAAGATTTCTTTCCTTCTACTAGCCCTGGGGTTCTTCATTTCTTCCTTCTCTAGTTGCTTTAGGTGTAGAGTTAGGTTATTTCTTTGACTTTTTTCTTGTTTCTTGAGGTAAGCCTGTAATGCTATGAACCTTCCCCTTAGCACTAGAAATGAATTAAAATGAAAACACAACAACCCAAAACCTATGTCTCTGCTTTTTAATATGCTGTCTAGGTTGGTCATAGCTTTTTTTCCAAAGAACAAACATCTTTTAATTTCATGGCTGCAGGGATTTTGGAACCCAAAAAAAATAGTCTCTCACCATTTCCATTGTTTCCCCATCTATTTGTCATGAAGTGATGGAACCAGATTCCATGATCTTACTTTTGTGAATGTCGAGTTTTAAGCCAACTTTTTCACTCTTCTTTTTCACTTTCATCCAGAGGCTCTTTAGGTCTTCTTCACTTTCTTCCATAAGGGTGGTGTCATCTGCATGTCTGAGGTTATTGATATTTCTCCAGGCAATCTTGATTCCAGATACCAGTTAACACCAGCCGATAGAAGAAAGGAACTGTTTCAGCCAAATTAGCCCCTTATTGTCACACTTAAACATTAGTCCTCACACTAAGGTAGACACATTAAATTCTGAATGGCATCTCAGGAGCCCTTTAAGACAAGTAATTTTTGTTTTTAAAAAGACACCAAGTGTCATGTTTCACATATTAATTTGCACTTATTGAGTGCCTACAGGGTGACAGGGACTATGCCTAGTGCTAGAGACACAACGATGAGTGAGTAAGAGAGCTTTCTTCTTTTCAGGACCTTGGCATCCACGGGAGCAGCTAGTATAGTAAGGTGAGTCTAGGATGGTGGGGTTATAGGATACTGTCTATAAATCACCCCAAAATGCCAGGGGTCTAAGTTACTCCAACTTCCTTGGCTCTTCTGCAACCACTTTTGCTGAGCACAACGTGTCCACCAAAGAAGTCTCCAACTAACAAAGGAAATGTTTTACATAAACATTTATTTACAGAAAAAAATGAGAGGTGTGGGTGAAGGGAATTGGCTTGTCCCAGCTAAGAGGAGTTTAAGGAGGGTGAGTTGACTCTTGGAGAAGGTGCTGTGGGGAAAAGATATATATCTTTTAATGTAAGAGGAAGATTCAGAAAATTATCCTTGAAGGATTATTTCTTTTTCTTGCATTTCCAGGAAAACAAGTCTCTTGATATCCTATTTTTTAATCCAAATTCATGTGAGGTCTTTTTTCTGAAACTGAATAAAATTGACTTCCAAAGAAAGAACTTTGCTTGCCCAGAGGTGGCACACCTTGTTGGCAGCAACTTGCCCTCAACTCAAAAAAGAATCAAGGAAACCTCTCACTCCAGGGACCTCCCCAGCTGTACAGTGGCTAAGACTCTGCACTTTCACTGCAGTGGGCATGAGTTCCATCACTGGTCAGGAACTAAGATTCACATGTCATGCAGCCAAAAAAAGAGAAAGAAAACCTCACACCCTAACCCCAAATGTTTTACTATCCCATCTTGGTGGCAAAAGCTTGTTGATCCTCACATAAGAGGACTATGAGGGTCACAATTGTCCTCAGTCTCTCAAGGTGAAAACCAACAGGCCATTGCCTTGCCAAAGCTTGTAGCCTTTGGGCCTCTTTTGCAAAGTCTGTTCTTTCCAATGCGTGTTTTCTCCACAGCTAACTGCATGTTGGATCCAGTCTCCTAGAGCTTTCTGCCCTCATAGGTGGGTGACTTCCTCACCCACCACAAGAGAGTAAGCACCCTTCTTTAAATTATGAAGAATATTTAACTGAGGGCCAAAAATTTCTTCTGCTTGTCCTCATCAGTTTCATGTGGATCTGAAGCCTGAAACACTCATTCCTTTTAAAATTAATTTCTGTTGATTCACATTGAAACAATATTGGCCAAAGTTGTCAATCTGGCTCTAAGTCTAGCTGATCAAAGTGCTCTTTCACAAACAATAAAATATTTGTTAACTCACAGTCATGGTTCATAACTCTTCAACAACTCTAATCGTTACCTCCAAGGATTCCCCCATATGAATAAATAAAGCAGGATAACAAAACAATAAGAGAAAGACCTGAGTTTTCAGCACATGTAATTCCTAGTTAGAAAGCATTCACTAGTAATTTCTAGTCACTTGACAATAAGTTTGGTTTGCAAATGAAAATTCTGATTTTATTTGCCAAAGATCAGACAGCTCAAATGAACTGGAAAAATGCTATTATCACTCTACTTCTCTAGATGTTTGGGGTGATTTTTGGGAGACCCAGGTTCTATCCCTGGGTCAGGAAGATCCCATGGAGAAGGGAATGGCAACCCACTCCAGTATTCTTGTCTGGAAAATCCCATGGGCAGAGGAGTCTGGCAGGCTACAGTCCATGGGGGTCACAAAGTCAGACAAGGTTGAGCCACTTCACTTTCACTTTCTTTAACTTACATCTGGAAATTGTGTTGTGAATTTTGCAGGTTGGTTTCAGCTTGCGATGGTTGTAGCATTAAGATGCATTTAGCAGCAAATAACAGAATCGAGTCTCCCAGGGCCTTCCTTAAGCAATAGTGATGTTAAATTTTCTCACCTAAGAAGTCAGTCAGCAGTGCAATGATGTCATTAAGGACCCAGACTCTCCTCTGTCTTGTTCTGCCACCTTTTGCCACTTCATGGTTATTGCAGCTGCTAATATCAAATCCACATTCAAAGCAAAAAGGAAAGGCTGAGGTAAATTGCTTTCTTCATGTGAATTTCTGTGGGGGGTTTTTCCCAGGAAGAACAATTACAGGAAGTCTCCCAACTGACCTCTCCTTTTGTTTCATCTGCCAGATATGGGCCGTAGGCCCTTTCCTAGACCAATCAGAGGCAAAGGGAAATAAATGGGAAAAGCCCAACCACAATGTATTCCCTTGTGGCTTGTGTGAGGCCCTGTCTTTCTTGACCTGAAGGGCTCTACTCACCATCCAAACAAGAAAAGATCTTTGACAGCAAGGAAGTAGATCTCTATGGATAGCTCATAGGCAAAATGTGAACAGTGACCCTGGGGGGAAGTGATCAAAGTGTTTAGTGTTCTTCCTGATCGTGCCACTTTATATGGTATTTAGAAATCAAAGCAACATGTAGATTTATTTAGATTAGATTTATTTAACTATATAATCATATGGTTAGGTCATAGGAACCTTTCAAAAATATAGTGCTGCAGGATTAATTATAGGATTAATTAGTTAAAGGCATTATAGGGCTTGGAGAAACTTCTCCGTTTCCTAGAGGCCCATAAGATTGCATTTTCTTCCTGAGCAACTGTATATGAAACATCATGGGAACAAGAAGATTGTTGTTGCTACTTTCAAAGAAGTACAGATTATTTAAACTCAAATTGGATAAGGGGATTAGCCATTGACTACTGAAAACTATGCTTTCAATCTGTTGTTGAACTGTCCTGAAATTATTGATTTCGGGCACATGAAGAGCTTTGAATTTTTTTCAAGATTCACAATTTTGTAAAGTGGTCACATGCATTTTAATGCACAATATGGACTGTGTTATAAATTTCCAAAACTTTCTTTGGCATGCAAACCTTAATACATCTGCATTAGAAATATTTTCCTGTTTGTACTCAGTTTCAAGAGAAAACAATGAAATTGAAATCAAATTATGTTTACCAAGAAAACTCATTATCCTTGGAAGTTAGGAGTTAAGTCCAATATGAATCCCAGGGAGATCCCAGAATTTCTAGTGATGTGAACAAAGTTTGGGAGTTTACTCTGCAAGAAAGAAGTGAGGACAAAGAACACAGTCAGCTCTGCCAGCTAGAACTGGAATTGCAAACCCTCTCCAACACAAGATATCCCACAACTCAGTCAATTAATACCTAGAGACACCAGGTCTCACCTGGTGACACTAATATAGTCATTTAATATCAAATAATGCATAGTTTCCTTTGTTGACACACTCTTCTCCACCCCTCAAAAATCTCACTCAAATATTTCTGAGAATCTCCAAGGAGAAAGCTTACAACTATGTGTTCTCAAAGCAGTTTGCTAACCACAATCATCACAGCATCTGTCTGGTATTTTCTCTCTTATTCTGACTCCACCAAGTAACTCTGAAGGGCATCTCTCTTGTCCCTGCTCATGATAACCATTTTGAGAACATCAATACCTGTGCTAAGGTTACTATTTCTTAGTGTTCAGCAAACTCTCAGTTTTCCAGGCGAGGCTAAACTGGCATAGCAAGGACAAAAGCCAATGTCTCCGTCAGTGGCTTGCAATGACAAGGGTTTTATTTCTCAATACCACAAAATCTAATAAAGATCTGGGCACGCTTTAGAGGAGCTATTTCACTTATAGAAACCTAGCGATTTAGACTGAGGGCTTCACAGTCCTGTAGTTGCTCCATTAGGAGCAGGAAACCTCTCTGATCAACCAAGCAGGCTTACAGGGATACTCCCCAGATAAAGGGTTGACTGGCTACTCACAGGTCTTCTCTGCTGTAGACTGCATATGGCCTGAGCCACTCAACTGCAAGAGGCCCAGAAAGTGCAGAGAGGTCTTCTATATCAATATAGAAAAGGGAAGAGAAGAGATTTTGGTGAATGCTAGGAATATCTGCTTTACAGGTCAGTGCTGGATTCTTGGAAAACATGGAAACAATGACCCTTCTCCTGTTCTATGTTGTTCTGTCACCTGATCCTCAAATCAGTACTTCCTACTCCCAGAGTCTCCAAAATGAGCTCATGAGTTTAAGCTCCACTGTTTAGTTATAATTTCTCTTTCTACAGGAGCTTCAGCAAGTCCAAGATTGTGGGGGCAATGCTGTGAGATCTCTCATTCTGACTTTTTTTTTCTTTTATGACAAATTCACATACATTCTCTCACCTTTTCCCCTAATTCTCCCTCAGACAGTGTTCAACTTGTTTGCTGATATATCGTAATGTCCCAGCTTGGTGCCTAGAACTCAGAAATGTGTTGATGAGTGGATGGATGGGTGGGTAGGTAGGTGGATGGCTGAGTGATAATCTCTTCTCTACCCACAGATGAAGCTCAAAGGAGCCTGTTTCCATTTTCTTTTTTTTTCCCCCCTCTACTGTTAAATTACTTTTTATTTTATTTTGTGTTGGAGTATAGTTGATTAACAATGTTCTGTTAGTTTCAGGTACACAGCAAAATAATTCGGTTATATATAAACATGTCTCTTTCCACTTTATTTACCCTGTCACCTTGACCCTCGTTGTGGTCCTTTTGTCTCAGGTACTATTTTGCTTTTTTGGGGCCCCACTTGGGTGGGGACTTTCTTGAGGATTAATTATGGAAATATCAGTTACAGTTTAGGGGCTGAAATCCTACCACTCAAACCTCTTCAGGAATTCCTAATTGAGGAATATGCCCATGAGAACAATAACCAAATGGAAAATAAAATAACACTTTTTTGGCCATGCTGCATGGCATGTGGGAACTTAGTTCCCTGACCAGGGATTGAGCCTGCACTCCGCTGCAGTGGAGTCCTTAACCACAGTGGTCCTTAACACTGGTCCACCAGGAAAGTCCCTAAATAACCTTTATGACCTGATAGGCACCCAGTTGTCTCCCAGTACAGAGATCCCAATCAGATTATGCTGTTTAGGCCTAGAATCCTAAAGAAGCTTCCATCATTTCCATCACTCAGGGGTGGTGGAAAGGTTTGGAACAGACCAGAGGCAATTGATGCAGAGCCCATGTGTAGAAGAGAGAATGGACAGACCCTGAAATAGACACTGAAATAGGGGACTGTAATTGCAGACGAGGGAACACCAGCTTAGAGACTCCATCCTCTCATTAAATATGGGTTGGTAATTGCCCTGTGCTTTGCGCATTTGTGGAATTCTTCCTCCCTCAGAAAGAAGCTAGTCAGAAGGATAGACAGAGGGTATGGGAGCAGCAGAAGTGCCCTCTCTCCTATAGGCCAAGGTGGAAACAGGAGAGTTGGCTGAAAGTTGTCTATCTCCTCTTCCTGTCTTACATGACTAGCCCTTCTCTCCTGTTCACCGTGATTGTTATCTTCACTTCCACCTCTGCCTGGCTCCTTCAGTCCTTTACCCCTAGTCACACCCGTTACACTCCATTACAAACTATCTTCAGAACTATAGTCTAGGTCAGTGTCCTCACCCTACCTGCTTGCTAGAGAGACAAGTTCAAACTCTAGGCTTATCACTGTGCTTTTGTATGAAATCATTTTTTTTAAATACAAAACTTGCTATATGTTAACACTGGCATATGGATAAACTTTCTTTTGCTTACACATGGGTTTCTGATCAAGTGGCCCACTGTTGAAAATTCTTGGCAGCCTTACCACAAAGGATAGCCTGTAGCTAGTTACCTCTGCTGAACTAGGGTTCCCATCTCCTTAACATATTTGCTGTAAAGGAACAAAGGTTCATCCATAATAATGAAAAAGAAAAAACCAAAAAACAATTGGGAGGCGGGGGGAAGGACTGCAAAAAGTTGACCATGATATAAATAGTTTGGGGCACATTTGGGAGTAGAGACTTTGGATAGAGCAAAATCAGTCTTGCCCTGCCTAGCCTATTCCTCTCAGCCTTTCCCACTCTCTCCCAGTTCTATGCCATCATTTCCCCCACTCACTTTCACTTCTGCCAGCTTGAATAAGTGTGAATCATCTCTGTGGATGCCATAAATATCAGCCCATTTGGATAGTTCTCTGTTAACACAGATCTTCTTTGTTTCTAACTAATAGTGCTGTTTAATAGTTTTATCAACAAAATTTTAGAATAGACAGAGTGTAAACTGCCTCAAAGCATTCTCATTATGGCAGAAACTTTATAAAGAGTGTAAGTTTACAAGAAAAAAAAAAAAAAAACTGAGACAGTTGAAAGACTTATAAGTGGTGGTACAGGTACTCCCACCACAGAAGATGGCAAACACAACAAAGATGCTCAACATTATTAGTCATTGGATAAATACAAATTAAAACTACAATGAGATACTGTCATACACCCAATAGAATAGCTAAAAATTTTTTTAAATAACTACACCAAGTGTTGGTGAGGACACAGAACAACTAGCCTCTCATACACTTATGTTGGGAATATAAAATGCTACAGTCATTTCAAAAAACAAGTGGGAAGTTTCTTGAAAAGTTATATATACATACTATTTGATCAGATCTAGCCATTCCACTCCTAGGTATTTATTCCAAGGAAAATGAAAAACATACATTTACTTTAAGACCTATACATGAATATTTATAGAGCTTTATTTTGCAGTAGTTAAAAATCGGAAGCCACTCAGATGTCCATCCGCAGCACATGGAATACTATTCAGCAATGAAAAGGATGAATATGGATGAACTTCAAAATAATTATGCTGAATGAAAGAAGCTAGACCAAAAAAAAAAATTGGTACATATTGAATGATGCCATTTATGTAAAACTTTAGAAAATGCAAATTAATCTCAATAGTGACAGGAAGCAAGTAAGTTTTGCCTGGAGATGGGGTGGGGCTTATAAAATTAAAAAAATTAACTTTCAGGGGTAATGTAAATATACATTCAATATCTTGATTGCAGTGATGTTTTCATATGTGTGAAAACATATGGGTGTAATCATATGTCAAGACATCAGCTGTTATACTTTACAAATGTGAAGTTTATTATAAGTCAATTATATCTCAATAAAGTCGTTATTTTTAGAAGATTTGCTTAGTGCTTTGTACCAGCAAAAGATGAAAGAATTGGCTTGGTGTCTTTTCATTATGTTTCAGACTGCTCTCTAAAGGTTCCTTTTACTGTAGGTCAGCAGAGAGGAGGGGTGGATGTTCTGGGTTGCCTATCATCCCACTGCACTTTTATCTGTCTATATATAGTTTCAATGGACATGGATTTGAACAAACTCCAGGAGAGAATGAAGGACAGGGGAGCCTGGTGTGATGCAATCCATGGGGTTGCAAAGGGTCAGACACAACTTAGCGACTAAACAACAACTATATATAGTCTCTCTAAAGACTTCTTTCAAAAAATGACCAGTTTAAGGGAAAAAACTGTCTTTAGAATCTTCTGGATCATCTGATCTTTAATGCTAAAATATTTTATGAATCTAAAGTTCTATTAATGAGTTACATGCATATATTCTCTCTTTGATTTGAAGATGTCCTCAATTATAAAACACTTAATCTCTAGCTTTTAATGATGTTTTTATGGGGGAAAAGTAAAATAAATATATTAAAAGTATACTTATTATAAGATTCATTCCAGTTTCAAAAATATTAAAAGCATGACTTAGAGTACTGATTATAGCACATAGTCCCCAGATTGTAGGAGGGGATATTTTTGAGAACTAAAAGTGTTTGCAGGAGTCAGGGTACAAAGTGTAACAAAGAGATCCCAAAATGCAACAGCTTAAACTGGGTAGAAGTGCACTTCAGTCTCAACATCCAGCAGGTGGGCAGTCAGGTCTGGCTTAATGACTCTTTGATCTGTGCAGTTCCACAGAGCCCCATGCTCAGAAGGGCCCAGAGCTTGGTTTCATGGGCTGCTGTTACCATCTTGAAAGTCTTCCTAATTTCATCTTTGAACTTGTGTTTTAAAAGTAAAGTCCAGGGGAACAGTGGGACATGCAAGTGAGCAGAGGAATGCACAGTCCGTGTCTGCCACTCCCGCACTCTATTTGCATGTCCTGTTGGCAGTGCTCCATGAACCCAGAATTCCAGTGGGCCCACAGTGCATGGGAGTTCAGAGAAACTCAAAGTGAGTACAAGTATGTGATGCTGATGACTAAGAAAGGAGGTGAGAAAGGGGACTGACAGCCCTGGGAGTCCTGGGAGGACATGCTTTCCATGTAAGCTAGAACTTACTACTAATCCAGAAAGAAGACAATGATACTCTAAGAAACACAAACAAGGAACCTCATCACATCTTTCCTTAGTTGCATTACTTCCCTGTATTAACAAGTCACTTACCTTGAAAATGATAGCTTAGAAAGAAATGGAAAGTTTTTTTCCTTTCAGTCTTTCCTTACTCATCAATAACCTGAAGTTAGAGTGTTGATAGAATATGTATGAAGAAGTGAAACAAAAACATTTAAATTAGTTTTGTGCAGCATTTATACTCTTCTGATAAGAATGAGATATATATGCTTGCATGAATTACAAAATGCAAATCATGTAACTTTGGTGATTCTGCACATGAGTTAAACGTTCTTATATTTGCATTTATAAATGGACATTGCACATATAATGAATGGTAAAATTCATGTTAATGATCTAAGTTTTAAGTTTACTTAGCAGAAAACTAAATAGCAAAAAAAAAAAAAAATGCCGGAAGAGAGAGCATGGAAAGACGAGCATGGAAAAACTATAAATTTTACTACATTTAATGGCAATCCCCCCGCCTTTTTGTTTGAACAAGAAGGCTTGAAGTTTCATTTTGCATTGGGCCCCACAAATTGTAGGCAGCCCTGCTGCTGTCTTCAACACATGACTTCCACTTGTGGGTTCAATTTGGCTGCTTCAGTGTCTTTCATCTTCTAGCACGTGAAGAGCTGGAGAAAGACCAGGAAAGTGAAGCACAAATCTTTCTTTCTTTCTTAACATTTATCCATTTATTTGGCTGGACTAGATCTTAATTGAGGCATGCAGGATCTTTAGTTGCAGCATGGGAAATCTTAATTGCAGTATGTGGGATCTAGTTCCCTAACCAGGTATCAGACGAGCCCTCTGCATTGGGCATGTGGAATCTTAGCCTCTGGACCACCAGGAAAGTCCTGGAAGCACAATTCTTTTATGGGCCTTCATCACTAAACTCAAATCCCATCAGCCAGAACTTAGTCATACAGCCCCATCTAGCTATGAGGCTGACTGGGAAATATCTTTAGCCCAGCAGTCTTTTACTCAACTAATACTCTATTATTTTAGAAGAAGGGGGAAAATGGGTATTGGAAACAATGTGAAGTTGACCACAGTATTCATTCAGTTTGATTCTAATATTTCCAGTCCTAGGAATTCATCTTAAGGAAATAACAGAAATGTATAAAAAAAACTTTTAAGTAAAGGGATATTCACTGCATCTCTTTTTATAATTATGGCAAATAAATTAGAAACAACCCAGATTTCCAAAGCAGAAAAATTGGTTAAATAAATAAAGACATATCTATATTCTGGAAAATTAAACACCCATTAAAATTGTGTTCTCAAAGAATATTCAATGTTATAGGAAAATGCTCAAGATGCAATGGTACATGAGAAAAGCAAAATGCACAACTCTACAGACAACACTATTTAGAAGCACTTTTTCAGCTAGATGGGTATGTCTGGGTTTATCACAGGGTTTAAGGGAACAAGACCACAGACCTCACAGAGTAAATTTCTCCCAGCGTATGTTTGAACCACAACCCCTCAGGATCAGAAACTGGATTTTGTTTACAGACTCAGGACAGATTTGTCTCTCAGAATGAGACATTTTAACTAGAATCATAAGATAAATACGTACATCAAGAAGGCAAGTTTATTCGCTTATGAGGACATATAATAATAACATGACATATATATGTAACGCCCTCCCCCAGTCTCATACTAAGTGTGAGTGTCCTTCCTAAGGGCAATATATTACATCATTATATTTAATGATTCTACAGCATAACCAAGAAAATTTCAGTCCAGTAATAAAGTTGAACATTTATTCTTAAAGAACTCTCCATGAGGATTTTTCGAGAAAACCAGCCAGACTGTGAAAACAACCACATTTTTCAGAGCACTCTATTCTGTAAAGAATTACTGAGAAACAGGCAAAAAGCCCCTATGTTCTCCAGCCATTTTCTAGAGTCCTGTAGCTGATGATCAAGAACAGAAGTTTTGACTTCCGTTTCCTTTGGGGAAGAAATGTGGAGGGGCACAAGGAATATTCCATGGACAGAAGAGCTTGGCAAGTTACAGTCCATGGAGTTGCAAGCTGAGCACACACAGCCAAGGTAAGGGGGTCAGAGAAGTTTCTGTCTCGAGAGGTGTGTGGGAGAGCTTTGGAGGAGAGTGAAGATGGAGAGTTTGTGACTGTGACTTGAAAGCTCATGGGTATAAGGTAAAAACGAAAGGACATTTAAAGAAGTGTTGCTGTAGTTATAAGCCTGATCTTCATTAATGTCCCTTGAGAAACATGAATAAATCTGAATTATTTTTAATAGCTTTTGGTTTTGGGACCTTGATAGGACCCTGGAGCAATCCAGGGATACACCAGATACAAAAGTAATTAATGATTTTAAAATCTACACTATACCAACAGTAATAAATCATTTTTATAAAAGCATCAGACTTGGGTAATAATTCAATATTTGCTTTTATGTTGTGAAAGATAAGTCTATATATATATGTGTGTGTGTGTGTGTGTGTATGTATATATATATCCATTGAAGAAAAATTCATAGTTACTCTTAAGATAGTTGTCTTCAAATTGTGCCTGTGTGTTTCCACAAATAATTTTCAGGAACTATGTACACTCTTGCACTTTACATTAACATACAATTTAAAGAGTTCCAAAGGATATAATATCCAATGCTTTAGCATTGGTCACTGTTTTAAATACATAGAAAGGGATCTAAAATACTATAATGATTAAATATTCACCATCATTCTTTAAAGCTTTCCAGGTGGCTCAGCGGTAAAGAATCTGCCTGCCAACGCAGGTGACACAAGAGACAGGGGTTCGATCTGTGAATGTGGAAGATCCCCTGGAGGAGGAAATGGCAAAACCCTCCAGATAATTCTTGCCTAGATAATTCTGTGAACAGAGGTGCCTGGCAAGATACAGTCCTTAGGGGTTGCAAAGAGTTGGACATGACAAACACTCATGCACGCACACATCATTCTTCAAAGAAAAATACATGTAATTGTTCAGAACATGTTTATTGTCCTTTTTCCTCACAGAATTCTAACTAAATATAATTATATATAATATATTTTTTAGGCTTGAAAGTCATATTGAGCACTACTTCATACTTCTCTCTGCAACAAACTACTAAAACTTGCTAAACTTGCTTAGTTTTTTATAACTGTAAGGCCCAATATTGTAGCTAGTCACATGTGGCTGCTAAGCACTTAAAATGAGATTAGAGTAGCTAGGAAATAAAATTTTGAATTATATTTAAGTTTTAACATTTTAATTTATAAAGTTTTCTAACTTTCCCATAGAGATCTTACCTATTTGTTAGGTTTATTTCTATTTTATATTGTTTGATGCTTTTCAAAATTAAGATATATTTTCTGTTTGTGATGTATTTGAAAAGATAGTCGATCTTTGTAAACTGATTTTGTACCTAAGGGCTTCCCAGGTGGCACTAGTGGTAAAGAATCTGTTTGCCAATCCAGGAGATGCAAGAGACACAGGTATGATCCCTGGGTTAGGAAGATCCCCTGGAGGAGGGCATAGCAACCCACCCCAGTATTCTTGCTGGAGAATTCCATGGGCAGAAGAGCCTGGCGTGTTACAGTCCATGGGGCCATGAAGATTCCGGCACTACTGTGTGACTGAGGACACACACACAACTTTTCTAAACTATGATTAATTCTAATAATTATTCCATCAGGTAGATAATCTTATCACCTACAAATAATGAAAATTTTGTTTCTTCATTTCTAAACTTTATACTTTTTATTCTCTTCCTTGTCTTGAACCATTTATTTCATTGGCTAGGGCAATGTTGAACAGACATGGTAATATTGGATACCCTTGACTTATTCCTTATTCTAAGCAAAATGCTTCTAATATTTCACCATTAACTAGGATACAGGTTTTCCATGGATACTTTTATCAGGTTAAAGACAGTTCCTTTTCTTGATTAAAAATCACAGTTTTTTCTAACACCTTTTCACTATGAGATGATTACTTCCCCCTATAATCTGATAATGTAATTACTTATATCATTGTATCTTCTTATGATAAAGTGCATTTGCACCCCTGTGATAAATCCATGTCATAGTCACTATTATAAGTTACTGTATTCAACTGACTAAGATATTCTGTAGAATTTTTCCATCTATGTTTTCACTAAGGGCTTCCCAGGTGGTCCTAGTGGTAAAGAACATGCCTGCCAAGGCAGGAGACTTAAGAGACATTGGTTTAATCCCCGGGTGGGGAAGATTCCCTGGGGTAGGAAATGGTAACCCACTCCAGTATTCTTGCTTGGGAAATTCTATGGAAAGAGGAGCCTAGTGGACGACAGTCCATGGGGTTGCAAAAAGTTGAACACAACTGAGCATGCACCCACACCACACCACCATATGCCCACTAACTGTAATTTTTCTTTCATACTATCTTTTTAGGTTTTACTTTCAGGCTCTTGTGAGTCTCATAAATAAGTTGGAAGTGTCCACTTTTTCTGCAGTTTGGAATAGTATTGAGTAAAACCAGAAGCGTTTGTTCCATGGTTAAAACAAATCAATAAAACTGTGGCCCTTGAATTTTTTTCCATGTGCTAAGAGCAACTTCAGTTTCTACTTCTTTAATGGTCTTTCTATTTCTTCTTTTTTTAATTTCAAATTTATTTGTTTTTAATTGAAGAATAATTGCTTTACAGAATTGTGTTGGTCTATTTCTTCTTGAGTCAATTTTGTTATCATTCCAGTAATTGTCCACTTTAGTTAGGTTTTCAAATATGTGGGCCAGAAGTTTCTTGGTATCCTTGTTGTCTTTTTCCTACCCTTTTGAAAATTCTTAACCTTGATGAAGACAAGGAGAAGGCAAAATAAATCATCTCGGCAGAAGGTCTGTCATTTGTCTTTTCAAAGAATAAGCTTATCTTGTTTCATTTGTTTCTGTGTTAGTCACTCAGTTGTGTCCAACTCTTTGGGATGCCATGGACTGTAGCCCACCAGGCTCCTCAGTCCATGGACTTCTCGAGGCAAGAATACTGGAGTGGGTTGCCATTCCCCTCTCCAGGGGATCTTCCTGACCCAGGGATTGAACCTGGGTCTCCTGCATTGCAGGTAGATTCTTTACTGTCTGAGCTATCAGGAAAGTCATTTGTTTTATTTGTTTCTACTCATAGCCTTTCTTGAGATTTATTCTGGTTCCTTCTTTTTTTTTTTAACTTTAGCTCAGTCTTTCTGCTATTCTAGTATAAGTACCTCAGGTAAAAAAAATGTGCTACTTCAGTTGCCTCTGAAAATCTTTAATATAAATTATTTCCATTATTTAGTTAAAATATTTTCAGTTCACTTGTCTGCTTATCTTTTAAGGTGTGTTAGATATTGTATTTGAAACACTACGTGTGGAAAAAACTTGGAGCCTAAAATGAAGTTATCTTATTTCAGGAAAGGATTTTTAATTTCCTTCTATCAGATGGGGGTGGGGGTGGTGCAGAGGCACTTCAATATCTTACTTGTACAAAGGGGTTTTCCATTTATTTTGTTAATGTCTTGTTAGATAATTGACTATATCCACACCTCCCTACTCTTCTGTTACTCAAAAGTGCCTGCATATCTTCAGTTTATTTTGGAAGTATGAGATGGTACATATCTATATTTTAATCTATGTATATTTTATATCTATATCCAAGGATCTCTCCCAGCATTTGTCTTTACCTGTAATATTCTGCTATGGTCACACATTTTATTGCACTTCTAAGGTTAATTCAGCTGACTGTGCTGGTGCCTAGAATTATGGTTACCCCAGTGGGACACGACTGAGCGACTAACACTCACTTTCATGAACTATACTTTTTAGGAAGCTGCCTGGAGACACGTGGATTATATGGTTACTCATCCTCTTTTCTTGCACATCCATCTGAGATTTGATTAAGAAAATATTTTCTGCCCTTGAGAAGGCCACATGCGTTCGATTCCAAGGCCAAATAGTCAAGTGGCTCCATTTGCTGATGTCCTGCAAGAGGTGGCGCTTGCCGCCTCTGAAATCCAACACCCCATCCTGGGCCGGCGCCTGGCCCCCCGCATCCTCATGCGCCGCCTAGTGGCCGCTCGGCCAGCTTTGCGCGGGCTCCAGGACGCGCTCAGGGTCAGCGTGCTCCTTGTGGAATGACGGATCTCTGCACGCTTTGCCCCTCTTTATTGCCCCTTCGCCCCGATTCCGCCAGGCTCACCGACAGCCTCTACCACCACAAACTCAAGACCCGGACCTGCACTCCGTGCCCACTCAGGCAAAGTTGCCTGTGACAACTTTGTCACTAATCCATCCCAGGCAGCACCTCCTGCAGATGCCCTGTGGCCAGAGGCTGCTGAAAGCATCTGCTTCAGTGTTCTTTATCATTTTTTAAATTTGGAGGATACTTGCTTTACCATGTTGTGTTAGTTTCTGCCCTACAACAAGGTGAATCAGTCACAACTATATGTATTTATCTCCCTCTTGAGTCTTCCCTCCATCCCACTCCACCCCTTTCGGTCCTCACAGAGCAGCCAGGTTGGGGTCCCTGTTGTACACCAGCTTCCCACTATCCATCTCTTTTATACATAGTAGTGTACAGTATGTCAGTGCTAGTCTCTGAATTCGCCCCATCCTCTCCTCCCATTATGTCCCTAAGTCCATTCTCTATCTCTGCGTCTCCATCCCCGCCCTGCAAATAGGTTCATCCATACCATTTTTCTAGATTCCATATATGTCTGTTAATTTACAATATTTGTTTTTCTCTCTTTATCATTTTAATGCATATTAAGTATATAATTTTCTAAAGAATGAATATCTCATATCTCAAACTAAAAAAGCAACATTACACTTAATGAAACACTGATAACTTTACCATGAAAAATAATAAGACTATTACCACAAAATTTTAGCCTTTTTCTGTAAGTTGTAACCAATGTAAAAGTAAAAAGCTGAAAATGAATATAACAACTGTTAATTATTTCTGTACAATATAATTTCTCTTATTTTAGATTTTTTTCAAGGAAAGACAATCAACTGAAAAACAATTAGAACTAGTTATGGATGTCAAAAAGGAGGTGAGTTACTAAAGAAAACTTTTCTATAATATATAGATTTTCTAACACCATTAATAAGTTAAAATATAATGGAAAATGTTCCACTGATAGAAACAACAAAAACTCCTAGGATAAACTGAACAGGAAACGCAAAGGTCCAATTATCAAAAGAACTTCAAATTTAAGTGAATTACAAAAATTAAGGTGTAAATGGACTGGCATATTGCTTTTCTTTATGGTAAACTTTAACAACCACCAATTACTTCCCTATTTGTTTATAATGTTAGTATAATTGCAATCAGGATGCCAAATTGAGGATTTCATGAAACCAGTCTAAAGTTTGTTTGGAAAATTAAAAGGTAAGAAGAGGCAAGAAGTCTTTGAAGATTGTAGGGACATATTCATTTAGATATTTAAACGTATCATAAGCTATAATAATTAAAACAGTGTTGAGTAGTACAAGATAAAAATGCATCAATGGAAACATAGAAAGCATAATACATTTGTGTGTATGTTAATGCTGCGGATGCATCTACAATTTATATATTAATCAATGTTTTATGGGCAGTATTTCAAAAGAATGCTGAATTGTTTTAGAGACAGTATTCAGATAACTGATTAATGTAGTGGAACTCTGCATTATGGCTGCCCGATATCTTTTGAATACCCTTCTGACATTCTAATCATGTCTCACAACGTAAGCAAGTCCTGCTTTTCCGAGAGAATCCATAAATCAGGCATATGACTTCAATTCTATTACTCCTCCCAGCACTGACATCTGAGGTAGAAAGGAACTATGATGTAGAAGGGGCATGTTCAGGGAGACCCATCTGGCAAGTGTGGTGACAAAAATGTTTGCTTTTTCAGAGCAGCATGTCAGAGTTGCAAGTGTCCCACTGAATCTTTTTTTTTTTTTTTTTAAGGTTTTCATTTGCTTGTTTTTTGGTTTGGTTTTGTTTTTTGCCGGAACTATCCTGTGGTGAGGTCACGTATTTCTTCTTGATGTATTGACCAGGCTTGTCTTGTTCTAGACTGTGTGGCCTACAAAGTCTAGTTCTCTGGCTCTCTCAGAGGTCTGTGAATTACCCAAAATCCAAACGTTGAAATCCTAACCTTCAATGTAACAGTCTTAGGAGGTGGGGACCCTGGGAGGTGATTAGGTCTCAAGGGTAGAGCCTTCAGTGAATAGGATCAATGCCTTTATAAAAAGACAGGAGAGAGCTTGTTTCACCTCTCTGCTGTCTGCCATGTCAGAATGCAATGAGAAGATACTCATCTGCAAGCCGGGAAGTGGGTCCTCTGCAGACCTTGGATCTGCCTGGCTCTACCTTTATCTTGGACTTCTCAGCCTCCAGAACTGTGAGAAAAATGTTTGTTGCTATTTAAGCTATTCAACCTATTGCTATTGTTATTGCAACTCAAGTTAAGACAAATAGAATCTGTTATTTGCAACTTAAGAACATGCACAGCTCACAATTTACTATTTGGGGTAAATAGTAAATTTACCTGCCTCATGCCATTCACAAAAATAAAATACACCTGGATTAAGAACTAAAATATTAAAAACCAAAATTAAAAAAAAAAAAACTAATACCAAAAACAAAAGCCCAGAGATAAAAATGAAAAGAAGTAGTAAACAAATTAGATTTAACTAACCACAATGGTCTACCACTTTGTATGGGTAGATCAAAAATGTGTCTGTGAATGAACTACCAGACAATGAGAAATGGAAACCTGGCTAGTTAAACAACTTCAGAACATTATAAGATAAAATTAAACTCATTACTCAGGAGAAGAACTAAATATTCTTAGGGTCTCAGATCAGGCAAGAATTTCTGTCTGAACTTCATAATGAACACAGTTTGTGATGAGATTTTATTGGACGAAAACCAGAGAGTGAGTTACACAGAACTATTTTTGATGATGGCCCTCAGGCAAGTCACATGGCATTACATGGAAAGCAGACTAATGCTGTTTACCCAGAACAACTCCAGAAGCAAAGGTATAGGACTGGGTGTGAAATGTACCTCTGATATCATCAAACTAGATAGACTACATATTTGTCAAAGAATCTCTTCCTAATATTTCTTTCAGGTGATCTTTTGATAAACAATTAGGGGAATTGAGTCCAAGTTTATACTCCTTTATTGTGTATATAAACAATCAAGGTAGGTGTAGGATATTGTCTCTCAGTGGCCCAGGCTATTTCCATAATTTTAAGGTTCCAGTACATAAACTGAAAATGTAGAAATGACAAAGCTAGAGTTACCAAATCTGTGGTGTAATTTGAACACATACATTCAGCAAATTAATGTTTTGGACACATATACAAAGAAATAACTGTTATGTAACTCATGTGGAGATAACATGTAAAGGAAATTTGAGGTCCTTCTTGAATGTGAAGCACAGCCCCTGCTGGCCTCTGGCACTGGTCCTGGTGAAAGCTGAGGAATCTGTGGGCCTAAATAGCCCAATCTTTACTCAGCCTAGAACCACAGGTATGGAAGCATATACAAAAATGGTTTTGTTCATTTTAAATGGATGCTAACTCGCTTTATCCTGTTGAACTCTTTGCAACCCCACGCACTGTAGCCCCCCAGAGTGGGTTATTATACCCTCCTCCAGGGGATCTTCCTTACCCAGGGATAGAACTCTTACCTCTTTTGCATTGACAGGCAGATTCTTTACCACTAGCACCACCTGGGAAGCCCCTTAAATAGGTGCCTGGAGTGCAGTCTGTATGTTAATAGATATGTAGTTCTAATTTGGCTAGACTCCCTACTTGGCCAAGAGAAAAATTCCATTGATACATACCTAACTTAAAATATTGCTCTTCCTGGGTTTAACAGGCAAATGTGGAGGAAGGTCAACCATGTGTGGACAAATTTTCACACCCAGTTTAAAGGAGGTGAAAGTCTATTTAAAAAAAAAAAAAAAACTAACCTAAGGTTCAGAATCATCCATATCTTCCCTTGCTTTTCTTCCTGGCATGATTAGCTCACAGAACCACCATCTGTCCTGGTCACGTCTGGCTCAAGAAAAATGAATTTACATCATCTGGAGCCAAAGGAACGCTTGTCCTTTGTTAATTCTTACCTGGTGTTTTCTGATTCTGTTTCACTGCCAGTCACAGGGAAAAAGGGCGGCGGCGGAGGAGGGGAGAACGGGACCCCGCAAAGATTGCTTCTCATCTCATCCCGGCGCCCACGTTGTTCCCACATCCGCGCCACGCACCGGAAGTTCGGTGTCAGAGCTGGAGACAGCACAGACCCAACTCTGATCTGCACGCGCTGTTTCGGTTCTTCTCTCAGAGAGAGAACATTCCTTGGAACTCGCCAGCAAGGGCTTGCCGGTCTCGTGCCCCACACCACACGCCCTTGGAATAGCCTTAAGTGAGAACTCAAAATTGTGTGAAGGAAGGTGTTTTAAGGAAGGTTCCTTAAGGAAGGTGCACCATATGAGGAAGTCCCGGGGCTCCTGAGCGCGCCTCACGAGCGGAGTAGATGGCGCGTCGATAGCGCAAGTGGATTTGTTTGGAGATACAATGTTTCAAGGTGAGCTGAGGGGGCGCTGCTTCAGTTGGTAGAGTAGAAACAATCCACACTTCCAAGGGCAGTCTGTGAGGAAAGAAGTGGGGAGGAGCATGGGAGGTGGGTGAATGGACACTGTAGCATCTCACATCTGGTGGGTGTTTCAGAAGGCTCTTAGAACGAGGGATGTCTAACGCTCAATTTTAAATTGTTCTGTGGCCGCCATGTAATTCCCCTTTCCACAAGCCTTCAGTGATGTCTGCTGTTAAATGAATTCAACAAGGAGGCCGTGAGACAACTTATTTGGCTTCCACCTGTTCTCTGTAAAAGTGGTTACCCAGCTTCCTTCTACGGAGCGCTTCTAGTCAGTTGGCATTGCTCAAGTAAATTCCCGCATTTTTAATATTCCTCAGTTTACCTTTTAACATTACCAAAGAACTTTGTGCTAGTGAACGCTGTGTCTTTTTTTGCTTTTTTATGGGAGTCTAATGAAGGAGTGGAATTTCCCTTCTGGGTTGCCAAGGCTTGAACAGAACTGGTATCCAGGGGCTGGAAGAATGACTTCTGTGCTTGGCTGAACTATCAGTGAAAGGAGAAGCTCTGAACCAGAGTGACCTTAATAATTTCCAAGAGATCCCGTGGGAAATTTCCTCAAATTGGAGGAAGGCATTGGGCTTTTTGGAGGTTATAGAATGGAGGTTTGAACCAAGCATATGTGGATCTAAAAAGGCAAGGAGAAGGACTTCCCTGGCAACCAATGGTTAAAACTCTGTGTTTCCAGTCTAGGGGGCAAGAGTTCAATCCCTGGTTGGGGAACTAGTCCTGCATGCTGGGCAGTACAAACCCCACCCCCACCCCCATCACCACCACCACCACCAAAAAAAAAGTGCACAGAGCTGAGATCTGAGTTATGTATATCTATTTGTGGTCTTGCTTTCTCTTTCCTACTAGATCCTAAAGGGACCTTCTCTTTTGCAGAACCACTATAGGCAACTAACCTCTTAGGTCTGAGATGGATATGGGAGAAGTTATAAGGGAAAAAAGACCCTAGAGACAAGTGCCTTAGTGGTTGGGGAGAGGAAAGGACATGGGAAAAATGGTAACTTTACCTCCACACATGTGAACAAGAGCACTAGCAGGAGGTAATTTGTGTTTTCTCTAACCATGGCATTCTAGAATATAATTATTTGTAATAAGTGACTGCCTTTTTTCTTCCTAGTTTTTTAAGTGACAGCTTTAACAGTCATCCCTGGGATCAAAGATCTCTGTTCTCACTTGGCAAATGACCAAAGGAGAGGCAATAAAATGAGAGACAGAAGAGGGTAGGCCCAGGGCAGGAAACAGATTTTAAAAAGAGTGAATACTCCCCTTATTCCCCCCTACAAGGAAACCAGGGCATCCACTGCCTGGTCATGATCATTCCGCACACAGCCTCCTCTGCTGGGGTTCCAGTCATTGGATGAGAACCTCCCTGGGCTCCCTGCCATGGAGACAACATGTTCCAGTCTATTATTTACACCTTCAGTTGGCAGCCCAGTGAGTCCTAGCATGTTTAAGAGTCAGCTGTGCTGCAGAGGACAGGCATGCAGTGGCCGCGAGGCAGGCCAGTCATGTATGGTGAATGGTGCAGCACAGGAGTGCTAATGAAGTCAGCTTCTCTGCCTGCCTGGCAGGGTGGACCCTTCCTGCCACCCAGTCTCTTCTAAGTCTGGAAGCCTGGGTGCATAGCCTTCTCTTTTTGTCTTGTCTCCTTCATTCCCCATTATACTTTCCACACATAATATTGCCATTTTCTTCAGGTTCCTCTCCCTTGTTTCAACCTCTCTTCATCTTTTCCAATGGATAAGTCATTCTTCTTTCCATTGCATAATGGGTGAAAAAAGTTATTCCTCATCTGCAGCTCTCTACCACTTTCTGAGAGGGTACCTCTTCATGGGTGTAGGTATGCAACTTTTGAGATGGACTCAGCATCCAGCTTAATTTTTCTGCATAGTAAATGCAGAAAATTTGTGAGAGTGCGAGTGAGAAGGAAGAATTCAGGATGAAAGGCACAGGAGATGATGACATTGAGTGCTGTGGGAGCAAAAATTTTGGAACAACTCCTCTTTGGTGACAGAAAGAGAGAAGGGAATTTAGAGAATGTGGGGAGGAGAAAGAATGATTATGTTGACAGCAATATCTGCTATTTATCCAGTACTTAATTTTTGTTAGGCATTATACTTAGCTCCTTTTGTTCATTATTCAATCCAATCCTCCAACAATGTTGTAGGCTAAGTTTTATTATCCATTTGCTGCTGAGGAAACCAAGGCTCAGCAAAGTTAGAGAACTTGCCCAAAGTAACACAGCCAGGAAGCTGTGAAATTCAGTGCAAGTTCTAGCTGACTTCAGAGCTCAAATTCATAATGACTAAATTATATTGACTCGCCAAGAAAATGTATGACTGGACCTTCAGAAAGGCAGAATGTTGAGCTTCTAAGTGACTAGATTTATTACCTGGGAGGCTCAGTGACCCTCTTCTTTTTTGTGAGAGGGTAGGTGGCACTGAGGTGGCCACTAAGCCACTGACTGGCCTGCCGTCTGCATATGCTGGTTGGCTGCCTGCTCCTCAGTGTCGGGGCCTTTTGTTCAGCTTTTACGCAAAATGTGATACTGGATCTGGTCAGCCTGGCACTTTTCATTCTGAAAGACTGCTGAGGTGGGATAAAACAAACCCAAAGAGCAGGGGAATAAGAGACAAAGGGTTAGAACCAACCAGTTTCTTTCATACACAGCAGTATTTTGAGAAACTCTAGTCAATAAACAACCCATTTCAACAATACTTCCCCAAAGAAAACATTCTATGGTCTTATTCAAGTTTCTCATATTGCTGTTTAAAACCATTTCCTTTGTTTTAGGACAACTGTATGTGTAAGACACATGCAATTTCAGGGGACAAGACCTCAGAATATTAGAGCTAGAAGCAACCCCCTCCTTCACCGTGCAGATCATGAGCTCAAGGTCCCAGGATGACTTTAGAGTCACAGATCTATATCTCAGTCCTTTCCCTGATGCTTTACTAATGGTGTAATAACTCTTTAGCCAGAGACAGGATCAACTCCCTCCTCTAAAACACTGCCTACCCTGGTGATGGATGTAGTGGGGAGTAAATGAAGTGCTCTACCTGAAGTGCCTAGAAAAGGTCCTGTAAGAAGTAAATGCTCAACAAATGCCTGTGCCCTTTCTTGGGCCATGTTATTCATCTATTCAGGGTAGAGCTAAGGCCAGAACCTTGTTTTCTGATTCTCCTGTGTGTGTGTGTGTATACATGCTGCAGAACAGTGTAATGTCTGCTTCCATGAAGTGACATGATTTACTGCCCTTTGTAATTCTATTAGGCTTTATGATATTCCAAGCACTTATTTAGATGATATTGTTCAATCAGTGCAACAGAATGGTAAAGTTGGTAGACAGGGATAGTATCACTAGACCCACTTTACACATCAGGGAAGGGGGACTGGGAGAACGTGATTTCCTTCAGCCCCACGGCTAGTCAGGGGAGCAGTTAGACCACCAGGTATTACTAAAGAGATAAGCAAGAGTGAAAGAAATACTAAGTTGGAGGTCATAGATGACATAAGTAACTGATAATTCTGGTTAGATAGTGAGAGAAAAAATGGACTTTGAGATGATTGAGCAAAAGACCAAGAGAAAACACTGACAAAGCAGTAAACAACCCACCATGAGGGACTGGGTAAAAGTAACACTGGTGGTCACTGCTGACCACAGAGGAACATTCCTGTCAGATAAGTACTGGTTATTCAGCAGTCCTGAAATTCTCCAGCCCATTCTTTCCAACTCACTCTGCCTCTACAGCATCCTAACTGCACAAACACTCTTCTTCAGACAAGACAACTGAAAACTTTTTTAAAAAATCATATTTCAGTTTCAGTTTTACTCTCTAATCTCCAGGTAATGGTATTCTAAACCCTAGAATTTGGATTGCTTTAAATTTATTCATCTGGGATATATGAACATACACAGGTACTCCAGTCTTCCTAAAATACACAGAGTTCAAGCATGATAATGATACAGAGAAAATTCCACATGAGAAAATGAAAGATGCTCCCTGACTCTTCCATCCCCACATCTGCTGCACCCAATGGCTTTTAATCCTGGGCTTCATTCTGGTGCTCTAAGTTTATACCCTCAGATTCTGATCTTTTTGAGAACCTACCACATGCCTCTCATAAGCTGACCTGTAATACTCTGTGAATATACCAAATATCATTGGATTGTACACTTTAAACAGGTGAATTGTATGGCATGTGAATTCTCTTTCAATCAAGTTGTTACATTAATAAAGTTACCATAAAAGAATTGAAAGCACAATCTTAGATATGTGCACACCCATTTTTATAGCAGCATTATTCAAAATAGCCAAAAGGTGAAAGCAGCCCAAGTGTCCAGAGACCAATGAATAGAATAGCAAAATGTGATATCTATACTTATCTATGTCTATATTTATAATCTGTATCTATAAATGTGTTCTATGATATGTATACACACACTGGAATATTACGCAGCCTTTAAAAATTAAAAAAACAATTTTTTTGGCTGTGTTGGGTCTTTGTTACTGTGTGCAGGCTTTCTCTAATTGCAGAGAGCAGGGGCTACTCTATAATTGCAGTTTCTGGGCTTCTCTTTGCAGTGGCTTCTCTTGTCACAGAGCATGGACTCTAGATCATCAGGTCTTCAGTAGTTGTGGCGCGTGGTTTCAGTAATTGTGGAACATGGAGTTAGTTGCCTTTTGGTATGTGGAATCTTACTGGAACAGGGATTAAACCCATATCCTCTGCATTGGCAGACAGACTATCAACCACTGAACCACCAGGGAAGTCCTATGCAGCCTTTAAAAAGAAGGAAAATCTGACGTGTGCTACAACATGGATGAAACTTGAGGGTATTATGCTAAGTGAATAAGCCAGTCAAAAAAATACAAAACTAAATCATTCCACTTGTCTAAGATACCTGGAGTAGTCAAATTCAGAGCCAGGAGGTAGAAAGATAGTTTCCAGGGGCTGAAGAGGCAAAAGTGGAGAATGGTTGTCTAAAGGATACAAAGTATTCGTTTTGTAAGATGAGAAGAGTTCTATAGGTTGGATGCACAGCAGTGTGAATGTATCGAACATTAATGAGCACTCAGTTTAGTTCAGTTCAGTTCAGTGGCTCAGTCCTGTCTGACTCTTTGCAACCCCATGAATCACAGCACGCCAGGCCTCCCTGTCCATCACCGACTCACAGAGTTTACTCAAATCCATGTCTATCAAGGCGGTGATGCCATCCAGCCATCTCATCCTCTGTCGTCCCCTTCTCCTCCTGCCCCCAATCCCTCCCAGCATCAGGGTCTTCTCCTACTGAACACTTAAAAATGGTTAAGATGCTATGTTTTATATTATGTGTTTTACCACAATTTTTTAAAAGGGGAAACAGGGCTGTGGTTCATGTGTACCATTTAAGGGGAGCTGCAGCCTGGTTGCCTGTGAAATTCCAGTAAACAATGATAGAAGAACTTTCAAAATCTAATATAGTTTTCGAAGAAAGTAATGGTCATGTTCTACCCCTTAATGATTTCAAAGTTCTCAGAGATAGTAATTAAAAGAGAGTTATTCTATACTTTTCTGACATTGATAGGAAAGGATTCATATTTACTAATTCATTTACACACAAACATTGAGTGTGTGCCTACTGTGCTTTAGGCATGGTGCCGATTGCTGGGAAGACAGTGGCAAGGTGTCACTGCCCCAACCCACATAGGTTCTACAGTCTGATGGGCTGAGTCAATTGACATGGAACATGACTTGTAAAAGTCCAGAATGTCTAGGCTTTTCATTCGTGTATTTTATAGAGTCTTTCATGAACACTGCGGTAACAGCCACCACTGCAACTATCTCTTGATACTTTCATATACATTTTCTTGCTACTTGGTTTGATTTGATTTTGACCTCAACCCACTCCTCCCACCTCTTAGATTATAAGTTTCTTGAGAACAGGCCAGTCTTATTCATTTTACATTTGCTACAAAAGTGTATCCTCTACAAAAAGCCCCTCTAGCAGACAAAGTGCTCTTCACCCAGAAGCTCCATAACAATTTTGTGAACTATGCTGAGGTAACACTAGCCCTGTCACCGTGACCAAAATAGTGACTGCTGCTTTCAGGGTCCTGAAACCATCCCAGCCACCAAAGCGGGTTGTAATACACAAGGAAATGTCTGTCCTACAAATTAGGAAAGATGTTTTAAATTATGTCGAGGGACTTCCCTGGTGGTCCAGTGACTGGGACTTCGCACTCCCAATGCAAGGGCCCAGGTTTGATCCCCGGTCAGGGAACTGGATCCCACATGCTGCACCTGAGTTTGAGTGCTGCAGCTAAAGTTCCCTCATGCTGCAACTAACACCTGGCCAGACAAATTAAAAAAAAAATCATGTTGATCCATCCCTGGTTCTTCCTTGCATTATGAAGATTTGGCCCCATTTTACAAAAGCTCTTTTTCTGTAACATTACTAATCCTACAGTGAGTATAAGCTGAGAAACATGAGATTTATTTGCATGTGCAAGTTTGTAGACCCATACCTCATACTATGCACGAACTCATTTAACTCATGTAAAATCCTATTCAGGCTAGAAGTATCCAGAGTGGGGCAAAGAGTGAAAGAAATTAGGCAGTTGTTGGAGGTCTTGAAAGTAATGATCTGGAATGATGCCATCTTATTATTGCCTATGAGAAGAGTCTGCAGTCAGAGGCCTCTAAATCAGAATTATGCATTCAGATCCAGTTATTTAGTGAAATAACAGTACTAAATTCCTAGTTGTATGCTATCTCATTCATCTTCATAATCAGTTTCTGATGGAGGCATTACCAGCTCATTTTACAGATGGTGAAAGGACTTAACAAGGTTGGGAGATTCCACAATGTTCCACAGCCTCCAAGTTCACATATCATGACATCTCAATTTTAATATTTTACTGAGTTAAGAGACTTAAAAAAACTGTAAGCAGACTGTGTGGCTCAGGAGTTGCTAGTTCTTTAAGATCCAGTAAGCGTCACTCTTGCTCTCCTGAACTTTGAGCTTCAGTTGCACATCAGACCATGGAGGTGGCCAAATGCTGATGCCATGGAACAGCAGTGGGCGGCACCACCCAGGGACAGATGAATTCTTGCACCTCCGCATGCCTGGCCAGTCTGCTGTTCACGTGAAGCGATGCTCAGCAGATCAGGGCCACCTTGGTCTGCAAACGCAAGTAATTCTTCCCTGATTAATGCAGATTTAATGTCCAAGGTTACAAACTGATGGGAGGTGGAGAGGGAGAGAGCGAATCTCTGCAGTTTGAGGTCACCAAAACGTAAGCAGCTCTGTCTGACTTGGAGTGAGACAGGTACTCCATGTACCTTTCCTGTGACTTAAGGCAAGTTACTTAACCTCTCTGAGCCAGAGTTTCTTTGTCCAGAAAGTGGGGCTAATAAACCTTTCCTCAGAGAGGTGCTAGATTAGAGATCATACATCAAAAGAATCAAGTGCATCGTAAAACTTCAAAAAAGAGCTATTATTATTGTTGTCATTATTACAGCAAAAATAATTAGTACTAGTAGCCTGTGGAAAATTATTTCTACCATAAATTTCTCAGTGGGTAAATTGTTCCAGTCACAGTTCTGACCACCCCAGCTCTGATGCCCAACAGCTATTACTAACCCCATTCTCTATTCTTTCATCACCATCCACCTCTTATTTCTTTCTCCTTTGACAAAAGTCAAATTTGATGAAACTTCATATGTCTCCAGATCAATCATCCTAGTCTGAGAAGTCAAGCACCAGGTGTTTGAATGAGCACCAGAAAGTGTGCCTTGGGGAGGCAGGTGAAGTCAGGAGAGCTGATGGGAACTTTGCCTGGTTTAACCCTCGGTTATCCTTAGGACAGGCCTTGGCCAAACTTCCCTAGACAAATGAGCCTCAAATTTGTGTTTCAAACATTTCAGTTTCCTTCAATAGTCACATTCAATGTGTAACACTTTCCACTTTTAGAAGCTGTCTGAGCCTAAACTCTAAACCCAGGGCTTTGCTTCTTTTCCCCTCACTTCTTTGATATTTCACTCACTATAGTATTGTACTGTATACCATAGAGCACTTTGGTTTTGAGGGTTTTTTCCTCCTATGTTATGAGTTATTTCAAAGAAGAATGTTTCTGAGAATTATACTTTCCTGTGATTATGGTCATTGCATTATTTTTAGATTTCCCCACAAATTTTGCCTCTTTCATTATTTGCCTTAGGAAGCATACATTGTTTTTATTTGCTTTCTCTTGAATTAGATTTGGGTTTAATGCTCAGAGAAAAAAAAACCCCTGTAGAATGAACTAGTCCTCAGACAGTGCTATAACTAGGGGAGCTGATGGCTTACATCAATCACTTTGAGTTTTATTCTAGTTTTTACCAACTTTAAAGACAAAAATATAAAGGTTGAGAGAGAATGAGACTACAGTAAAGAGACATTGTGTTCTGACATTAAAAGCAACAGGGAGCCCAGCTTGGTTTGAGGGGCTGGGAAGGATCTTTGAGTGTCTCCTGTATGCAGGCACTTTACAAACTCACTTAATGCTCTTGTGAAGTTCAGATCCCACTTTACAGAGGAGGAAATTTGGGCTCAGAGAAGTGAAAATAACCTTGACCAAGATCATGTGTGTAGTAAGTGCTGGAGCTGAGCTAACATGCTTCCCAGTTTTCCTTGGTGGACTCCAGAGCCCAGTCATCTACCGCTGCATGACTGCTCCTCATCTTTTATCCGTGTTTCCTCATTTGTAACATGGAGAATCTGGACTGAGAACTACGAGGTCTCCAGATGGCCCTTATAGGGTTAACACTGTTAAGTACAGAAGTTGTGTGAGCATGATTAGAAGGATTGGCTGTTTATGAGCCAATCAGAGTTACTGGTTAAACACCTCTCTACCAGGCCAAGGTGGGAAGGAGAGGGTAAAAGTTAGACAGAAAAAAAAAAGCAAACCAACTTGGGTGAGAAGTCTATAAAAACTGGGTGTTGCCGAAGGTTCATCCTATTTGGCAGCTGCTGCCTCATCCACAGCTTCTGATAGATCTAAGAGGACTCTCCTCTCTCAAACTGTAAGTAAAGAGCCTCCTTTGTCTACCTGAAGAATACCAGGGAGTCAGAGGTTAGTGACAGTATTAAGCACAGACAGGAACGTTTGTTGGCTTTTGTTTTCAGGAAAAGTGTGATCGTGGCTGAAAGCGTGGTGATCTGTTGAAACGATTGTTTTCCTCTCTACCCATCCTAGTAGATCCAGACCGATCGAGTTACCAGCAGTCCCTCTAAGAGGGCTCTTTTGAGTCTTTGGCTTAGGGAAAACAGCGTGAATAGTCCTATTTGGTTAGATTCTACTTAGTTTTTGAAATGCCTGCTCATTTCTGCTCCCTACATAACAACTGCTTATTCTAATGATTTATTTACATATCTATCTCCCTGTGTCATTTTCTACATTCTCTTCCCACACCTCTTAGTACTTGCACTGAAGTTTCTTTGTCATAGAAATGAACTCTTGGCTTGTTTTTCCCTTCGTCTACACCCACGGCTCAAATGAGAAAACGGAACAGGCATCACAGAGCATAGTCGTCCTTTGATTATGAATTGTCAAACATTTCCCTTAGTGGATACTTTCTATAACATTTTCTACTATAGAAAATGTATGAAAGTCCTACAGCTTAAGATATTTAAAATCAAAAGCTGCTGATGTATTTTGCCACATTTGTTCTACTATCTGAAGAATAGGCATGTTGTGAGGATATGTTGCCTTTTAAAATAAACTTCTCTTTAAATAGTTGGGGCTTTCCTGGTCACTCAGATGGTAAAGAATCTGCATGCAATGCAGGAGACCCAGGTTCCATCCCTGGGTCTAGGAGATTATCGGTACCTAGAGTTTCATTAGCTGATGTGGATCCAGCAGGGGCTCCTGATCTGCTGCCACCATCACTTGAAGCCAGGTTCACCTGCAGACAATCCAGGCCCAGGCTGGATCTGAGGTGCTGGGTTAGGGAACAGAGTGTAGTTGCTGTAAGTCTAGGGTTCCTTTGGTTTAGGTGCCAGTTTAGAGGAAAGAGCAACACTCGGGTCTCTTTGAGCTGCTCTACATGTGTTCAAAGGCACCAGGGATCAGGCTGCTTTAGCGCGTCTCACTGGACTTGTCACCAGGGAATCAAATACATAACAAAGCTGTGGGCTTGTTCCTGCATCTGTATGTGAAAGTGCTACATGCAGTGCCTGACAATCATGGGCTTCCAGTGAACAAGCCCCTCATGTCTTCTTGAAAATCCACCTGCCTTGTACATGGAGAAGCAAATGAATTCTCTACACCCTTATATTCTCCAGGAGTTAAATATTGATATTTTACACGTTATTATATTTTCAGAGAGTCTCTTTAAAGAAAGCAGAAAAAACTATACTGCAGGGTTTCATCTGTTATTCTGCTGAAGGATTGGAAAAAGAATTCTAAGTCATAAGCCAGTAGAATGTGAATTACAGTCCTAAAACATCACCACTTAGAAGGGGTATCAGACACATTCTTCCTGGGCCTGAATTTCCTCATCTCTAAAGTTAGCAAGGTTGATACAGATCCCTCGGAGTTCCCTTGTAGCTCTGTTTTCTGTAGTTACCTTCTATTCATGTATGTTTGTGCTCACAACCTTCTCCCAGATTTGCATATGTGTTACCTGATAATATGGGGCTTCCCTGGCGGCCCAGATGGTAAAGAACCTGCCTGCAATGCAGGAGACCCGGGTTTGATCCCTGGGTCAGGAAGATCCCCTAGAGAAGGGAATGGCAACCCACTATAGTATTCTTGCCTGAAGAATTCCACAGACAGAGGTTCAGCCCATGGGTTCACTAAAAGTCAGACATGACTGAGCAAGTAACACTTTCACTTATACCTGTTAATATATTATGTTTAGTAAATAATGTAATATATAAACTTATTCACTGAGAAATAAAACATTAAAAAAAAACCATAAAATGAACTATGAGAGTCACCCCACCCTATTTCATTCCCCAGGAGTAAGCTCAGTGTGGTTATTCTCTGCTTATATAGACCCATAAACAGTATGTGTGCATACCATTTTTGTTTAATTTAAAAAAGAGTGACAGTATGTATTGCATACTTTTCTGAAACTTGCTTTTATTTTTTCTTAATCATATAATGTAAACAACTTCCTATCAAACTTTTTAAAAAGTTGGCATAAAAAAAATAAAATAAAATAAAAAGTTGGCATGAGACCTCAGTAAGCAGAGAAATCATTCTCTATCATTACCCACTTCCAGCTGGCCTCCTCTCATCCAGGGGTGAACATTAGCCTGTGACCCTGTTTTATGATTAACAGAGAAGCAATATTTGTGCTGATGTGGTACAGAACTTTAATCCCTCTGTAGAAGTTTAACTTCTCATAAACAGTATTGGTTTGATTTGACCTTTTCTGTTTTTTTTTTTTTTTCAAGTTGAGTCAGCACACTCAGACGGAAGAAAATCACTTGGTAGTAAACAGAAATATGGAAGTCCCCCAGGGAATTTTTCTTTAATTAAAAAAGTGAGACATACTGATTCCAGACATTTTCATAAAGCCTTATAAAAAGCATCCTCATGTTTATTATGGATTCCACAAATACATTCTAAGCAACTACAATAAGTAGGTTGCTTACAGGTCACATGTGATCCATCTGGCAGTGAGACAACCAGAACAGACATTACAGCCATTTAACCCATAGTAAGCTAAGATGCAGAGAAGTTATCGATTTGCCCATGGTCCTAGTGAGAAGGAGGCAGAGCTGGTCCTTGAACCCAGGTCTGTCAATCTACTTCTGCGTAAACGTGTCAGATATTTATGAATTGGTAATGTGGTGTGGGGTTAGTGACACATAGCTCAAGGATTTTCGGTACTCTGGGGGGAATCACCAAGGACATTAGAGTCACCCAAAGGCCAGTTCCTTTCTTCAGTCTCACTGTTTACGTGGAAGAAGTAGTATTCCTCCTTATCCCACCATGTGCCTCATTAGCTATTTGTCCTTGGACAAATAATTAAACTATCTTACATTCTTTCCTTATCTATTATATGGCAGAGGGTGGGGAAAAGGGGGAAGCCTGGCTCCTCTTGAGATTATTGTGAGGAGTGCACTTTATAGTGTATGTAAAGCAATTAGCAGAGTGCATGGCAATAAATAGTATTTGCTATTATTGGGCTACATTTTATTTTGTTTTATTAAGGAAACATTATTTTTTGGTATTTTTCAACTCCTTTATGACAGGGGAAAACTTTAGAGGAGAAATCTAAACTGAGAGATAAAATTTGTACTTTGGCTTGAAGTTCACCAGCCTCAGGTTGGCTTAAATCTGACATGAAGATCTGGAGATCAGGTCCAAAGCTAACAGTCCCTGACTACAATTTAGGAACTAATATATAAACAGGGCTTTGGAAAATTATCTTCTCTGTGATTATTGCCCACTAACCTGTCCTGGTACCCCAGTGACAGCATCGTGGTTCTATTCTTGGGGTTAAGTGTTGAAGTGAGAGTAGCCACAGTGAGTGGCATCAGTTATACCTTGTCAGGAATTAGTTCGGTAACCACTGACTTCTCTATCAGGGGGTAGAATACTGACAGCTTGCTTTGAACAGACACAAAATATCAAGATCGATTTGCCATGGGAAGGACAACTGGGTGAGGGACTCTGCCTCATCCTAGGTGGGGCCTTGGATAAGTCAGTTAGCTTCTCCGAGTCTTAGCTTGTTCATTAATTAATGAAGATAATACTTGTCCTTGTTATCTCATTGTTGAATGGATGGAATGAGAACTGAGGGGTCCCTTAGTTTCCAGGAAGCAGAAAGCACAGGGCATCTACCCTGTGTGTGAGTATATGAGGGGACAGGAGACTGGGGAAAGGAGAAGACCACAGGGTAATCTTCACTACCATTTTTTTCTTTGATAATCCAACCTATTCTAACATCCAAGATGAGAATCCTGTGACTTTGCATTTTCAAGACTAGCCCTAAGTGGCAGCAAACAGGAGCAATGATCCCCTTCAGATGACCACGACTGAGAAGTTGCTTGAGTAGGGGATTTTTGAGCCAGAGTCTGTCCTTGCCAAAGCAGTGAAGCTGAGAATTACTGCAGCAGGAATCATCACATGAGGTTGGCATCCTTGGAGCTAATGGGAACGTCCAGCCCAGAGGTTAGGAAAAATCCTCCCCGTCTGCCCCAGATAGTCTCACAGGTGGTTGAAGATAAGAAAAAGGAGATGCACTCCACCCTCTACGTCCCAAAGCTGAAGGGAGGTTAAATTCAAGGCCAAATGGCAGTTTCTCCTCTCAAGCTTGCTGCCTAGACAATACTCTGGTGGGACTACAGGCAAACAGAGTATGAGGAATGGCCACAGAGGCAGAAAGCTTCACTATCCTGGCATCAAAGTCAGCCAGGACCCCTGATGGCACCAGGAATCCAGAGAATAGAGAGACAATCAGTTACTGCCATGACCCCTGTTTGTTAGATTTGAGCAGATGACTCATTAGTTGGTTGAGTTTTAAGATCAGTCATGCCAGTGATTTCCTGAAAGACTTTCTGTTTAGGATCACCCTGACATTTGGCATCCCACCTTCATCCATTATGGCTACTTGCAACTACTTAGGCTTCAAAACAGAACAGACCTTATTTGTTTAGCCAGTTGTAGAGAGGGGCCTATGGGGCTTTTCTGCACACCTGCTGTCTTGGGCGTGAATCCATGTGAAAGACCCACAGTTCTATTCACAACTAACTCTCCTACACTCTTTTCCAGACCTGTCACCATGGCCCACCAGTTTCCAGCCCTCACTTCAGAACAGAAGAAGGCACTCTCAGAAACTGCCCGGCGCATTGTTGCCAATGGGAAGGGGATCCTGGCTGCAGATGAGTCCGTAGGTGAGTGTAGGAAACATCACACTACAAACATACCCCTGATCCTCCACTTAGCAAAGGCACCTTGATCACATGCTCTCTCCTCTCAGAGGAAATAAAGGTTTATGTACACAGGAGGGGGAACAGAAGACTCAGTAAGCACAGACCTTTGTGTCTTCTCATTCCAGAAGGCAGATTTCTGAAAACCAAGTCAACAGGCTCAAGACCTACATCCAAGCTGTAGCAAGGCCAGGGACTCAGTAAGCAGGATGAGGCCTCTGCCGCAGATGAGAAGTCAGTGTAAAGCCAGCCAAGGATGGGCGGTGAGAGCAGCAAAGTGTCAGCATCAGGAATGGGGCAGAGCTTGTGGCTGAGAGCAGCTCAGGATGGCATAAGGGAGGGCCTCGATGGCCCCCCGATAAAATGACAGGAGTCAGAGGAGTCAAGAGCCTGCCTAACCCCTCCTTCCACTGTCTATACATCTGGTCAGATCAGGGCTGGACCAGGGGAGCTAAAGAGGCCTGAGGGCCTTGCAGCCCCATTTGTACCCAGTGGTGGCATATACCTTGGTGACACGCCCAGCACATGTGCTTCCTCACCAGCATCACGACAGTAGCTAAGTCTTTTCCTGGGGAGACAAAAAAAGAAAGAGGAGCTCTGAGTCACTCAGTCATGCCCAACTCTTTGGGACCCCATGGACTGCAGTCCACCAGGCTCCTCTGTTCATGAGATTGTCAGGAGCTCTGAAGATCTGAATAAAAAGAGCATTGCTGCCCATCCTGGTGGGGATCAGTGGTTGGTATGGAGGGGTTTGGCAGGGAAGCACCAGCCTGCTCCTTATGCTGCCTTCACCCGCCCATGTAGGCACCATGGGGAACCGCCTGCAAAGGATCAAGGTGGAGAACACGGAAGAGAACCGCCGGCAGTTCCGCGAACTCCTCTTCACTGTGGATGGCTCCGTCAGCCAGAGCATTGGGGGTGTGATCCTCTTCCATGAGACCCTCTACCAGAAGGACGGCCAGGGAAAGCTGTTCAGAGACATCCTCAAGGAAAAAGGGATCGTGGTGGGAATCAAGGTGAATACATCTCGCTCCCATCTCACCACAGCCACACTCATAACACAGAGGCTGGGACAGGACCAACATGAGCAGCACTCTCATCATCTAATTGCTCTTCTCACTCCTTTCCATCCTCACCATCCCACTGAGAAACAGATCCTCTTCTAGACCTTTCCAGTACCTTCTTCTTTCAACCATTTTCCTACAAAGAACTTAATCTCTTTGTGTCTCCACTTTCTCATTTCTAAAATGGGAATAATAGTACCTTCCTCACAAAGTTCTTATAAAAAAGTGAGCTTGTAAAACAGTGCCTGTCACACCATTATTATTTAGTTCATGATAGTTATTGCCACTAAAACACTTACTGTTCTACTGTAACTAGGTCTTCCAAAACGTCATGAACTTCTCAAGAGTGATCATTCGTATTTGTTGAGTGCTTACAACCCCAGGCGCTCATTTACTCCTCCTCACAACCTCTAGAGATAGACTCAATTATTATCCCTATTTTATAGATGAGGCAAGAAAACAGAATTACAGGGAGCAGTATAATTTGTCCACAGCAAGGCAAAATTGGAGCCAGTTCAAACCCAGACTGCTGCTTCTTGGGCTCATGCCCTTAGCCTCTGTTATGTTGACAGTGGAGGCTGCATCCCTATTCCTCTCAGCTCCTGTAATAGCATAGGGCTTGATATGTGCAGTGCTCGATAAATGTCTCTTGAGTAAATGAATGAATCATTTAAAGGAAGTGGCTCTTATACAGGCACCGCTTCATCTCAGGTGCTATCAGATTACTTCTTGCTCCTCAAACTCCAGGCCTGTGCTTCCCATACTTTCCACCCTCTTAGGGTTGATACGCTTAACCGTTCTTTCCAGATAACTTCACTTCTACTGTGGGCTGAACGGTGTCCCCTCAATGACTAATGTACCTTCCTAATTCAACTCCTTGGTTTGTGAAAGATGAGAACTACTATTTAGCACCAGGGGCTCTGCTTGTATTTTCCAGGGACACCTGACACCTGCTAATTGTTACTTATTTATATTCACAGTTAGACCAAGGAGTTGCTCCGCTTGCAGGAACAAACAAAGAAACCACCGTTCAAGGTGAGGATTTTGCCCACTGATATGAATCATGCCAGCATATACCAGAAATGAAGACAAGCGAAGTGATGGGGGGAAGCAAACTGTGAATGTCACACAAGTTTTAGAGCCACACACCTGTTCTTCAGCCCTAGCTACTCTACTTAATAACTGTATGCCCTCAGGCTAGTCACTTAAATATTCTGAGTCTCCATTAAAGTGGGATAGCAATATCTACTTTGCAGAATAGTTGTGGGGATTAAAGTAGACACTGCACATAAAATGCTTATCACAGTGCCCTGGACAGAGAAGATACTTTATACTTGGGAATATTATTTTAGAAAAATCTAGCATCAGTAAAGAGGAAAGATCCCAAGCTATGGGATCAGACACACTTGGGTCTGGATGCTGCTTCCATCACTCACTAGATAATTTTGCAAGGTTTATTACTGCCCAAGAGATAGGTATAAACCATAGCATTGGGTTAGCCAAGCAGACTAAATCTCAGCTCTGTCTCTCTTTAGCTATTCAAACTTGAAGTTACCTTACCTCTCAGAGCCTCAGTTTTTGAATCTGTAAAATGAATATACAACTATGAGTTATATGGCTATTAGGTTGTAACAGTATAACAACTATTAGAGTTGTTATGATTATTAAATGAAATAAGATGTGCAAAATAGTTCGAATCATGCTTTGGAACACAGTAAGTACTAAAATATTAGTTTCCTTTACTCGTCTTATAGAGTATATAATATGTATATCAAAATTAAATTTATTAAACACAGATCTTTTGACTTGGTACTGGAATGTTTATTTCTTTGCTGGATGTTTTGGGTCCTCAAGCTCTGTGACTGAATGCTAAGAAAAAGGGGAACTCCTTCACTTTATCAGTAGCAGTCAGGGATGCAAAGAAGCCTTTCTCTCTCATGACTTTCAGGGCTTGATGGCCTTTCTGAACGCTGTGCTCAGTATAAGAAAGATGGTGCTGACTTTGGGAAGTGGCGTGCTGTGCTGAAGATTGACAACCAGTGTCCATCCCATCTTGCTATCCAGGAAAACGCCAACACCCTCGCCCGCTATGCCAGCATCTGTCAGCAGGTGCTCGTCCTTACTCTTGGCCTCAAATATAGTAGGCGAGAGTTTTCTTCAAAGCCCAACTGTCTAATTTTACTGTAACCATACATGATCCTTCCTTTTCTCTCACCACTATATCCTGATGGCATTTTTTTTTTTTTTTTACTACTTATACTAGGTGTGGTAGAGTAAGATTTGGTTCCATAAGTCAGCTATGAATCCAAAAGGTAAACATCATCAAGTGTGGCCTTCTACCAAAGCACTGTAAGCTGAGTCTTGATGGCAGTCATCTCTTGAGGTCAGGGCATTCGCATGTCTATGCCCCACCGTGGCCAAGGACATGATCCTCTTAATCCCTAGCTCAAGGGTGACAGCCTTGATCTGGTTCCAATTCAAATAATTTGTTGGAGGATGGTAGCTTGATGCTAAAGTTTTCAACCTGTTGCGAAATGCCTCTGGGATCCAACTTAAGTCTGATTTGCTTGTGTGGGTACAATGCTGGGATTACCAGAATTGTGGGCACTTGGAGCTTCCCAATCAGAATTGAAAACATTGCTTGAATTCCTTAATTAACCCATACAAGAGCCACCTTTACTGGTGATTTAAGCTTGCCTGCCCTGAAAGGATGACATATAGGTTCTGAGGTAGTAGAGTAGTCTCTAGAATGAGATACAGAAATAGAGTTTGCATTTACTGTACCCCATTTCCAGGAAAACTTTTTTTCCCTCACTGTTCTTTTTTGGCTAAACCACAGATGCTCACTACATATCCCATTAAATTTATTTTCATTGACTTTAAGTCATTTATATGATATTTCTCCATAAGGGCTTCACCCTGTACCAGTTGGAATGTTAAATATCTTAAGGAAAAGATCCCAGTGGACAGAGCTTCATTCTGTCCCCTCCACTTTCTCTTTAGAATGGTCTGGTGCCCATTGTTGAACCGGAGGTAATTCCTGATGGCAGCCATGACATGGAACACTGCCAGTATGTTACTGAGAAGGTAAGTCTTAAACATAAAGGTTGCAATGCTGGTTACAAAATCTGTTTTTAAGTGACAGTTGTTATGTATCAGCTGTTACAGGTAAAGTATTCTACAGTTAGAATCATTATGTAGTTTTGAGAAAGTAAGGAGGTATTATCAAACCTTCCACTTCGGGGACACATGGTAAACTCCTTGTAAAGAAGCACAAGATCTGCACTATCAACACTAGGGTTTAAGCACCCATGTTGCCAGTTGTGGGACCTGGGGCAAGTCATATTATCTTTGGGGGCCTCATTTCCATTATGTTTAAGAAATTTTAAAATAAGATGAGGCTTCCATGAGAAAATGTAATTAGAAGGTGATGTTTTCACATATGACTTTCTAAATTCGCCACATTCTGCGAATGCCACCAGACAAAAAGCATGGCACACACACGAATTTCTAAATTCGTACATCTCTAAGAAAGCAAGAGAGTCCTCAGTTTCTCCACTTGCAAAATAAGGTGGACTGAAATGAGCTCTGAAAGCACTCCTGTCTCTAAAATTTATATTTTTATGATCACTCAGCTTCTATGGGGATAGAGAATGGAGGCTGATTTGGATGTCCCCAGCAAATTAAATCAAGGCAGACTCAATGGACCAAAGGGAGTAATGGGAAGGAAGGAGTGAGGGGCTTCTGGGAAGCAGAGCCATCCGGTAGCCCATGCAGTGAGCAGTTAGGGGAGGGGCAGCAGGGACAGGCTGGCTTGGCTGCGGTTGCAGGCATCACCCTGAGGGCTGGTTGGGAAGCTTCAGCCAAGCAACGTGTGGGAATTCCATCATCCTCCTTCCCTGCAGGGTAGCAGCGCCATGGTCAGGTGCCTCTGTGGCTGACTCTGGGTTTCCCCTGTGTGGATCTTTTGTCCTTCAGGTCCTGGCTGCTGTCTACAAGGCCCTGAATGACCACCATGTTTACCTGGAGGGCACCCTGCTGAAGCCCAACATGGTGACTGCTGGACACGCCTGCACCAAGAAGTATACTCCAGAGCAGGTGGCAATGGCCACGGTTACAGCTCTCCACCGTACTGTTCCTGCAGCTGTTCCCGGTAAGATTCTCTTTCTTCTCTAACTTGAGGTCTTAGTCCTCATTCTTTGAAGGAGTGCCAGAAGCATCTGCATGTGTCTGGACTCTCCTTCCAGCCGTGAAACAGATCTCTGCTATCTCACAGGTAGCCAACACTTCCCCCTCAAACTCCATGATGCCACCTATCCCGAGTCCATCAAAATACATACAATCCATTGATTTCCTCGACATTTCACTGCCCTTTTATTTACTAAACCCCTTCTCTCCTCAGCCCAGCTAGCCTCAGCAAAGGCAAGCTAATCTCTCCAACCTAGTCCCATGCAAATCAAGTGGGGAAAAGATTGAGACATGACATTTCTTTTAGGCTCCTTGCTTGCTTGCTTTCTCAAGCAGGGTACACAGCCAGGATTAGTGGAGTGGAATGGCTTCTCTCCTTCCAGGCATCTGCTTTTTGTCTGGTGGCATGAGTGAAGAGGATGCTACTCTCAACCTCAATGCTATCAACCTCTGCCCTCTACCAAAGCCCTGGAAGCTAAGTTTCTCTTACGGACGGGCCCTGCAGGCCAGTGCACTGGCTGCATGGGGTGGCAAGGCTGAAAACAAGAAGGCAACGCAGGAGGCCTTTATGAAGCGGGCCCTGGTAAGACACTTCTTCTTATGTACTTAATCAAGTGGATACTTGGGACCTGGCTCTCATTGCTTTCTTCAGGCCATGATGGACTCCAGAGAGTGTCTACCAGGCATTTGAAATTGTGGCATTAGAGGTTAGTAGGAAAGTCAAGGCTGGAGAGAGTTTTGAACTCTCCACACAGGGAGTATAATTGATGTTAGCAGATTGAAGGACAATTTCCACAGAGACCCTTTAGAGGGACAATGAGAGGGCCAAGGAATGAACATGGGATACTTTTCGTTTTGGGAAGACGAAGAGGAGAAGCCACCAAGACAAGCAGATAATATATATTAAGATGAACTAAGGATTCTAGGAACAAACAGAACGAAGTTTCAAAGGGTCAGTAACAGCACCCTACAAAGAGGTTAAAAATAAAGATGGGAAAAGACTTTGGAGATACTGGCATCGAAGGGCATATCAGTGACCCTCAACAAAATGGGTTCAATAAAGAAAAGGTACCCATTCAAGATGCTTGTCAGGAAAAGACACAGAAAGTTTACCAGGAACAATGAGGACAAAGAAGGGTCTTATTCAACTACTAACATTCCTTTTTGAGTATCTATGAACCAAGGCTTGGGGTGAACAAAGCAGACACAGCCAGTGCCTTCAGGGGATTTAGAATTTAGCCAAATAGGAAAGAGCTTGGCATGTTTAAATGTAAAGCAGAAGGATCCAGAGGAGGGATTAAAGATCAGGAAAGGACAGAGACTTAGAGGAAACAGTGCTACATGAGACAAAATGTTAAATACAGGTGGCAGAGCTGGTTTTAGAAAGGAGGGAAGAGATAGCAAAAAAGAAACAGAATGAGTTTGGAATCAAGTCTGTAGAGGTAGAGAGATGCAGTGATTGATCACTGATTACAGGTGACAGCATCTATTGAAAGTGATAAGGGAATGGAGATTTCGGTCTTCACAGTGGGGAACTTGGAATAGTTGTTGAAGTGGTTGCCAGGAAATTGACCAGAGGTTATGGCCAAGCATCAAGCAAGATGCAGTTGAAATGAATTTGTTTGGTACATTAAACTAGATCCCGAATGTTCCTGACAGCTCTCTTAAGCATGTAGGATGATTCAGGTGAGGCTAAATGTGAAAGAACAGGGTTGAAGAATCAGAGTTTAACAGGGAGATGGGACAAATTTGAGTGATAGCCTTATCCAGCTTGCTGCTGATGATGAGAGGGGAGCCTGGGCAAAGAATCAGGCGTAGCCAAAAGTTTGATGATAAGGCACTAAGGAAAGGAAGGCTACAGAGAAGCTAAAAACATCATCTCAGAGGTGGAAGAGAGGTGTGAGGTTTTAGAGGTGGTGCTTTACCTTCTACCCACTCCAGTGTTCTTGCCTGGAGAATCCCAGGGGCGGGGAGCCTGGTGGGCTGCGGTCTATGGGGTCACACAAAGTCACACACGACAGAAGCGACTTAGCAGCAGCAGCAGCAGCAGCTTTACCTTTTGATGATGATGGGTGTGGCTCTGCTGGTGTGTGGCTGATGAGGTGGGAAGATATAACAAATATGATGAAGGGATTATGCAAGTAAGGGTTATCCACACAAAAGAAGGGATGCTAAGCTTGTCATCTAGAACAGTGGTTCTCAAGCTTGAGCATGCATCCAAATCACCTGAAGGGTGTGTTAAAATGCAGGTGGCTGGACCCAGCCACTGAGTTTCTGATTCAGAAGGTCTGGGGTCAAGCTGGAGAGTTTCCATTTCTAACAAGTGCTTAATTAGGCCCATGAAACCTAACTTCAAAAACCATTGTAGATGTAGAAATAAGTCCTGGAGAGATCAGAAAGTGGCAACAGTGACTTGAAGACAGGTGCTGTTAAGTGGCATTTGAGTGTTATGACAGGTTTCATAATTCTGAAGTCAACTTTAATTGGAATTTACACAGGGCATCCAATGATATTACAATAACAACTACATAAAAATTATGTATTCTTATGGACAAATACATGTAGAAAATGTAAACCTTAATAAAACTATTTTTTTTCTTTTTGCTATAGTGAAGCTTCAGCTACACTTGCCTGATGTTTGGCAATATGTCTGGTCAGTTTCCTAGCAGACTACTCAACAATTATTCCAAGGTTCCCAAATTGAAACTGAGATTTCCATTTCCTTATCACTGTATGAGTGAGAAGTTTCTCAGCTTTAATTTCTAGGACGGTTGTTGCAGTATTGCTGGTACTACAAAGAAACCTTCTTAGTTACACAGAGTTCAGGCTTGCCTGAGAAATGCTCAGAAAACTGGGATTTTAAAAAGGAAGTAAGGTATCAGCATAAAAGAAAAGGAATGGTATCAGCAGCAATATTTAGCAAAACCACTGCATGGAAGAAAAATCTACATGAAGGTGTATCTGGTTTCAAATGAGAAGCAAGGAGGGTCAAGCTCAGCTTGCTCTAACTCGGTCTCCTCTCTCACACTTGTGTTTTAGGCTAACAGCCAGGCAGCCAAAGGACAGTATGTTCACACGGGTTCTTCTGGCTCCACTTCCACCCAGTCGCTCTTCACTGCCAGCTATACCTACTAGAACCCGAGGCTCACCAGCTTGGCTCTGGCGCTCTAGGTGTCTTGGTAGGAGGGCTGAAAGGAAACGAAAACTTTCCGACTGACCCTGGAAATCAGGTGAAATTAGGTTGGAAACTACTGGAAACACAACACATGTTAAATTCTTAGACACACGTGGAAAAAAATCAGTTATGGAAACATGTCTGAATATCAGGGATCTGATGAAATCTCACCCAGTGGTTTCCTGACAACGCTTCTAGTTCCCCACACCCCAAAGTGTCTATCTCAGAAAAGAACAGACTTTAAAGCAGAACCAGCTCTCCATCCAGATCACCAAATGAAACACCTCCCAAGCCGAGTGCAGAGAAGCACATCTTATTAAACAGTCTTAGCAGTGGTGGGTTAAGAAGGAGACAGCTGCAACCAAACAAAGAAATAAAATGTTCTACAAACCTTCCCTTTGTATCAGGTTTTACTTTGTGCTCTTGCTTCCAAAGGACTTGATACATTTCATTACCTTTGACTCTACAGACCTGACTGCCATTAGCGTCAGGATCCTCAATGTTGGTTACCTGTTGGACTAACCTGGCAAAATTAAAACACCCAGGATGCTCAGGCCACGCTCCAGCCGAGTTTGAGAACTACCAAGCTAGATTTCAAGTTTGAGGGTATTTAGAAATGAAGGCTATTCATAATGTGAAGCAAGCTACATTGTAAAATGATTGCAGACAACATATGGAGTGTAATAAAGCAGTCACTGTGACATTGATGGCTTGGAACACTGCTCATCAAGTGGCACAGGTTTGGTGACACAGGACTGCATCTTCCTCTGCACGTCCAAGCATACCACGTAGTTTTGCAGGAAGTAATATTCACATAAGTATGCTTATTGGTGTCTGATTTTCAGAATTAACCTATAAAAGCATTAAAGACAACCATAGTTACAAGAGAGAATTTAATTATAACTTTGGACAATATAAAAGTAATGATTTTGGTGAAAAAAAAGTAATGTTTTAACTGAGAGGAGCTGAGAAATTCAAGGGGGAGAAGACGTGGAGGAAAGCAAAGAAAACAGTAATTTACTTAATGGAGAGTCAGGCTACTACTTGAAATTGATGGAATAAGAAGTAGTGCTTTGAAAAAAAAAGTGCTGTAAGTCTATTAAAATATCAAGGGAAACGGATTTAATCATTAAAATATTCCTACCTATAACAAAAATATAGAAGAAGGTAGTAAACTAAATTCTTTGTCTTGAGGACAAAGTTTTCCAAATATTACTTACAGTGGATAAATTAGGAAGTAGAGGCATAAACATATGATTTAGAGAAATGACAGAATTAATTCAAAGGGACTTCTGAGGAAAAAGACTTGGGAATGGAACACAGGGACGATGTTTACTTATGTGCTTCTACAATGTTTGAGTGCTTCTTTCCATGTGGCTGTATTACTTTTCTAAAAACAACTACTAGTATGTTCATATAAACAATTCAAACCTACTTAGAGGTTATTTAATCCAAGGCTCTCATTTTACAGATGATAAAACCGAGTCTAGAGAAATTAAATTACTTGAGACAGTCATACATGTAGGGGCTTAGGGTAAAGCTGAGAGATTAGAATTTAGGTCTTTTTCTCCTGTAATAGACACACGGTCAGGGAGGAAGGTAAGGGCAGGGCAGCAGGCTGTGTTCAGTACCTCTGCCACCAGAACTATAGATCTTTTAGATTTCTTTTTGCATTCATCTACTCAATCAGCAAGTAGTTGGTATGCTAAACTGTCCTAAATGCTGGTAACACTTGATGTGACAAAGCTTCCCTGCCAGAAATTTTTTATCTAGAGCTTATTCAGCTTCTCTAGTGGCTCAGACAGTCAAGAATCTGCTTGCAATGCAGGAGACATGGTTTGATCCTGGTGTTGGAAAGATCCACTGGAGAAGGCAGTCACTACCCACTCCAGTGTTCTTGCCAGGACAGAGGAGCCTGGCAGGCTACAGTCGATGGGACTGCAAAGAGTCAAACATGACTGAGTGACTAACATTTTCATTTATTCAGCATCACTGACCCTAAGTTGTAAAGAAACCTCTCAGATTCCCATTTATGGTTAGGTATAAATTTATAATCAAGGTTGAGCTATTTATGTCTTTTGGTCAAGGCTGAATTACCTTTTACTGTGGGTGAGGATTTATATAATGAATTTCCCCTGGCTATCTGATTTATTTACAGACAATTTACAGTTGTCTTTGAAATCTCAGCCCCAGTAGTTTCCTTCACTCACAGTAATATGAAGACAAGTGTTACAAACTTCAGTTCCTATTAACTGTGTGGTCACTGAGTGAATGTATTAGTTGTGTCCTAGTTTTTGGTACACTGTCAGATTTATTCTAGGAGTTATTGAAAGTCTACTAAAAATAAAACCTGATACTAGGCACTGAAAGTAAGAGAAGTTTCAGCTTTAGAGTAGCTATGATATTTGCATACCAAGCAATTAAATTTGAGTAGCTAAGCCAGAAACACAAATGCCACTGACTGTGGGTTGGGAAGTGGGGAGGAGAGTCTATCAGTATGGCTGGGTGCAGAAAGGGAGGAGGTGACATTTAGTTTGGACATCACAGGATGGCAAAAGCAAAGGCACTCTCAGAAAAGGAACTGCCTTTGTATGAGGAAATATTTGAATAATTCACTGGGAGGAGATGAGACTTCGAAGGCATAAGTAGCAAAAGCTCAGGCCACAAAATAATTACTGAATGCTGGAAGGAATAATAAAAAGGAATTTGGTTTTGCTGTGAAAAGGAAGAGGGAAAGAAGGCAGGGAAATGAGAGAGGGGAAAGAGAAGGCAGGGAGAAGCCAGGGCAATGTGGAATTGTGGGGAGGTCTAAAAGACTTTTGAGAAGGAGAGAAATATCAACCAATCTAAACATATTTGTCTTCTTGAGAGGAAGGGGTGAGTTTCACCTATGAATAGTCCACATCATCCTTTACAAAACCAAGATGCTGAGATGATTCATAATGTGAATTGATTTAGCAGAAGCCAACTGTAACAATGAGAATATATGCCAGTGAGAATATATGCTTCTAGAAACTTGCAGAAATCTTGGAGCAGGCTTTGGGCAAATCAGGAATGGGACTTCAAGACCATATGGTCTAGCTGTGCTGGGATGAGAGTCTCCAGCTGACATTGACATTTCATTCACAGCAACAGTGGAGGAAACTGGCATCCAGTGTGCTAGGGAATTGTTCAAGGTCACATAACCTGTAGTGAGACTTAGGCTGGTGTGATTTGCAAAGTCCTCTGGGAAGGCAGTACTCACAGGGAAGCACAGGTTCTGGAGTCCGACAGTCTAGGTTCCAGCGCTGGCTCTGTGCTTCCTAGTCATGTGACCTGGGAAACCTTATACAACCTTTCTGTGGTTCAGTTTCTTCCTCTCCAAAATAACAGTATCACAAATTATTGAGAGATTAAATGAGTCAGTACATCTCAATGACACATTCAGAATCTCTTATCCACAACTGTGAAATCTAAAAAGCTTTAAAAACCAAAAATTTTCCCAGAAGTTTGCAGTAAATTATTTGGTGGCAAACCCTAACTCAAGAATGTGATCTTGATTCCACTTGATGGGAAGCAGAGATGTGTCTGATGATAGGTGCTGACTGGGACCCTGTAGAGGGGATGATGAAATATATAGCATAAACATATATTTGCTAAGATATAAAAAATCTGATTTGTGAAACATATGTGTTCTCAAAGCTCTCAGATAAAGAGTTGTGAGCCTGTTTTTTAGAACAATATCTGCCATACTTCTAGAATAACAGATGAACTTTCCATGCCCGAGGGCTCATGTAATGCTACAAATTCTCTAAGCATATTTTCTACAGAAGATAAATTAAGAGACAGGAGTAACAGCAAAGCTCAACAGTCAGTTACAGCTCTATTTTCATCACTCGAATATGGTTTTCTGGCCGTAACATACTCTGTCCTAAGGCTCCTGAAATAGTCTTAACACTCAGTACTGGGTGTCACTATATGTGGACATATATAAAATCAGTCAGCAAGTATTCATTTAGTACTACTGCATGCTTGGTGCTGGAAAAATACTATATTGTCCTTGTGTGCTTACCACTGAAATGAGGAAGGCAAGGATACAGTTAGGAAACAAAATGGTATACAATAATGTGCTAAATTACACTGGTATAGGTAAGGTGCTAAAATAAAAAGAGGTGGTATGAATTGCAGACAGTTTATTGCTAGTTGTATGATCTTTGGATCTTGAGTCTCAGTTTTCCCATCTGTAAAAACAGGTTTGCTGTTAGATTAGCAATATTTTTTGTAAAGTGCCAGATATATAAGTCGTGAATAAATATTTTATTTTTTCTCTGTCAGTTGGCTCTTAAAGAATGGTAAAGGCAGTTGAATGGAAGTGAAGATGAATTAACTGTGTCCTGATTAGAGTACAGATTGTTTATTTTGAGGAAGTTGTGGGAAATTAGATTAAAATGGTGAGAAATTAGATTAAAATGGTGAGGCCAAGGGGAGTGGCACAGTGGGATGGGAGGGCAGACTGGGCAGGGATATTAGGAAAAGTTTTGCCTTAAACTAATGAGAAATGGGGACCTGTGAGTAATCTTTGATCAGGGAACAACATAATACAAGAGTATTGCTGAAAATTAGTTTTTATACTGTATTTCCTACTCCAGGGGATCTTCCCAACCCAGGGATTGAAGCTGCGTATCTTGCATCTCCTGCATTGGCAGGCGGATTCTTTACCACTGTACCACCTAGGAGCCCAATTCCTATAATCTATCATTCTGTTGTTGTTTAGTTGCTCAGCTGTGTCTGACTCTTTGCAACCCCATGAACTGCAGCCCGCCAGGCTCCTCTCTCCATGGAATTTCCCAGGCAAAAAGACTGGAGTGGGTTGCCATTTCCTTCTCCAGGGCATCTTCCTGACCCAGGGTTTGAACCTGCATCTCCACACCTTCTGCATTGCAGCTAGATTCTTTATTGCTTAGTCACCAGGGAAGCCCCTATCTGTTCTATGGGTTTACTGGTTCTTTTACTCTGGAGAACCCCAAAACATCTAATATTTTGCTTCATCTGCTTTAACCCTAATTTTCTGACTGTTCCATGTGTTAATTCCCACAAGGAATCTGAGTAATGTCATGAAAGCCAATGCAGGAGACACAAGAGACGTGGGTTCAGTCCCTGGGTTGGGAAGAGTCCCTGGAGTAGGAAATGGCAATCTGCTCCAGTATCCTAGCCTGGAAAACTCCATGGACAGAGGAGCCTGGAGGACTAGAGTCCATGGGGCCGCAGAATTGGACAAGACTGAGTGACTGAGCACACACACTAAAAGTTCAGCCTTTTACTTCAGCTGGGCCCTAAGCAAAACTCCAAAAGCCCTCTCCAAGTTTTTGATTGGTTCTTTCCCATTGTCCCTAATGACTACTCAAAACTTTCACTATTGACAAGTTTCCCTACTCCTCATGGTAGTCACCCCTCTTCCTTCCCTCTCATGAATTTGACTATTTTTGGAAAATGGGTCATCTCAAGTGTATTCTATTTCTTTCTCTTCCCTCAAAGTGAAAGTTGCTCAGTGGTGTCCAACTCTTTGCAACCCCATGGACTATATACAGTCCATGGAATTCTCTAGGCCAGAATACTGGGGTGGGTAGCCATTCCTTTCTCCAGATCTTCCCAACCCAGGGATTGAACCCAGGTCTCCTGCATTGAAGACAGATTCTTTACCAGCTGAGCCACCAGAGAAGCCCTCTCTTCCCTCAGCCAGACACTAAATCTGTACTCTTTCCTTTGCTCCCAATTGGGAGGAAGAAAGCTGCCATAGTAAATCCATTAGTGCTAAAATTCATCTTTGTTTATCTAATAATTCAATTTTCAGACCAGTAAAATTAATAATAATCAAAAAAGGGTTGTCATTTTTTTTTAAGTAAAGACATATAGTCACAGACCAAAATCACTATTATTTCATGAAAGGACTTTTTTAAAAAGGGGCATTATTTCAGAATAAGGTTAAGGTCTTGAATCAATTTAGCTTTTTTACAAAGACATTATATTGTCCTTGTTTTACCATTGGAATGTAGAACGGTTACCTTTTCACCATGAATTTACAGCATTTGAGAATTGATGTACTCTTCAGACACTATTTAAGCCCCTGAAAACTGGCTCTTCTCTATTTCAGAAGCTGCTTTTACAGAACTCATTACCGACTTTCTAATTATCCAATCTAAAGGACACCCTTCAACCCTTCTTTGACATCTCTGCAGCACTCTTCCAGGTCACTTCCCCATACCAGTTATCACTATATACTGGGTTTCCCAGGTGGTGCTAGTGGTCAAGAACCCACCTGCCAATGCAGAAGGTATGAGACTTGGGTTTGACCCTGGGATTGGGGATTCCCTGGAGGAGGGCATAGCAACCCACCCCAGTATTCTTGCTTGGAGAACCCCATGGACAGAGGAGCCTGGCAGGCTATGGGTCATAGGGTTGCAAAGAGTTGGACACGACTGAAGTGACTGAGCATGCATACTCGGTTTTCCACGCTTCTGGCTGTTTCTCAGTCTCCTTTGACTCTTTCCCAGTCAAACAAGGCTGGACTTCACGATTCCGCTCTGGATTTCTTCTTTTCTCCTTAAATCTTAACTCATTTCTGTGTCTAAGCACTGGTGAATTTCTAAATCAAATTCTAGTCCAGATCTTCCCTATGCACCATATCCACATCTCCAATTATCTTTAGACATCTCTCACAGATAGACCGAACATTACATGCTCAAAAACTTTGGTAATTAACCTCTTCATTCCACACCAGGTGACCTTCCTCCTCCCCCACCCTCATGATTGAGTACCAACCACCCAAACCCACCTTGCATCTTTACTCTTCTTCAGCCTTTCTCAATCAACTAGCAGTCAAGTTTTACTCTACATTCTAAAGTTCATATCCTTCTTTCATCCGGTCTTCAAGACACCACAATGTCTCAACAGTACTACTCTTAGGAGACTCTTGAAATTAACATGGAAACAACAGGCCCTTAAACCCTTACTTAGTGCAATTTTCTGAGGTTAAGATCCCCAGATGTAAGAAAGGTCAAGAACCAGTCTTTTCTCTCCTATTCATTTCCACATCACCTCGAGTTAAAATGAAGGCACCACAAGATGTGTTGTGTGTATATTTGAAAAGGTACACAAGAATCTGGGGTATCCATAATATTTTTAAAGTGGAGTACCAGTTACTTAGGGGTTTACTTGTGAAAACTTACTGAGCTGTATTCTTAAAATGTCCTCACTCAACATATCATAAATAGAAGGAAAACATTACCACGGGATTTTAGGCAGAAATCAAGTGCTGTCTCTTAAGCATGATGCTTGTTTATGGGCAGTCTTACCTCTTGTCACATTTCTATCACGAGTTCACTCTGTAGCTACCAGATCCTCTCACAACTCTGTCTTCAGACAGTATTCACCTTTTCTAGTACTCGACTTTGTCTCATCTTAGGTGTCATTTCCTCCTGAAAGACTCAACTTTTTCCTTCCCGGTCTTCTATGAACTTCATATCCCTCTCTAAACTCCCCTGCCTATTTCTATCTTTTTCTTGGAAAAAAGCAGTGTATACTGCAGTGGACTTGCTTAAAAACAAAAACAAAAACCTTTCTGGCTATGCTTTTTTGTAGCCAATGAACTGAACACATAAGAACCATTTCATTGTTACTGGAATTTGGAGCTAAGATTCAAGATTCATATTCATGTTAAAAATTATGTACTTTTAGTGGGAATATTTCATACCACCATGGCCCCAAATTACAGTGAAGTTGACAGCCAGAACTTCTGCTCAGCTAGATAACCATACATGAAACAATGCAACTTCAGCAAAAATCAGAGAAAATGTTTAGTGTGCATGCAGCAAAAATACACTTTGCATTAGGTTTTCAAAACAGAGAACAGGTCGAAGAATCTCATTATTAGTTGTGAACCTGGGCTGGGGAACTACTGGTGCAGAAAAAGTAAAATGGGACGATTTAGGGTAGGAGGATAATTTTACTGAAAAATGCATTATCAATTATGTTTTCTACTTTTTACTTGTACAAACAGTTAACTATAGTCAACGGTTCAGTTAACTGTATGGTAACTATGAGTACTTGAATAAGGAAGTGCACAAAGAGGTGTATTTTTACACACACCATAACATCCACACTTACATGTGCACACACACATACACACACACACACATATTCAGAGGTGGGAAGATGAAAATTTAGAGGTGATATCAAGAATGTCTAGGTTATAGGAGAAAATGAGGTCTTTTGCTTAAAACTATTAAGAAATCTAGAATAAGAGTGTGCTAGTGATTTGGAATTAGGAATGAAAGACTTAACCTCAATTGAACTATCCCAGAAAAGGTAACTAGTCAGAAGTAGAACAAATGAAAGCAATTTAAATTCTTGATTCTAATTTTTAAATGCAGTAATGCATTTGACAGGATAGATTTTACAATGGAGTAATAAACTCTTACACAAAGCAAAAAACAAAACAGATTTAATGACTAGAACAGATGAATTAATAGGTTTATAATAACCATTAACTAAGGGAAGCCCTAGAACCAGAAATAAAGATTGCATGCAAAGTCTAGTTACCATAAAAACCAAAGCAATACCAAAATATGTTTCCTAGCATAGACTCCAGGTCTTTTTATTTCCAACTCTCTTAATCAAAATATTTACACTTTCACATGCTACTGGTAGTAGAGGAATAAGATTTAATCTGTCTAGGACTACAAATATCTTTCACAGAATGGAGGGCATAAAAAGAACAGTGTCTTCCTCCACCTTTTTGGGCCCATCTTAGGGGAAAAAAAAGGCACTCCCAAAGGTTCCTTGGTAACACCTTTGCTAGGTTTGTTACATAATCTTTACATATAAAATTAATGGTCCACTCATTTCACAGATCTGGGAACCACATGGCATTGGAATTGCCTTTAACCCACATGCCAAACTGGCTTTAACAAGGACAACAGCTTTGGATGTCAGTTCTTTAAAAAAAAAATGGGGGCTTTGTTTCCTTGAAAACATAATCGTATGCTTAACCATTGAACTTTGGCATACACAGCCAAACATATAGTGGAACTGAAAGAACCACCATAAATTGTGGTGCCAGAGGACTAAGTTTTCTAACATCAGCTGCTTCCAACTCCCCTAGGCATTATGCAACTTTGTTCTTCTCCCTTTTATTAATTATAATTAAGTGCTCTGAACTTGGCTTTAACCTCTCCACTGAGAGATCTGGGGGGAAAAAAAAAAGGCAGCTTAAATTACTGAGTCTTTCTCTGATCAAAATGAAGAGTAATGAAGTCTTCAACTGCTTGTGGGCAGCTACCCATTATTCACAGAATCTTTAGAAACCATTTGCCTGAGGCCAAAGAGCATCTGCTTTGATCACTAAGTGGGACTCACATTGAGCCATACTGAAACTGCACTTGGGTACCTGATCTAAAGTCAAACTGAACTTAAGTATTTCTCCACATTTACTGCATCCATGTAGCATGCAATTTTTGATGCTGAATAAGAGAAATGGGGCAATTGAAGGCTTCACCACAAGCATCACATTCATGGGTTTCTTGAATTTTCACCTCTGCATGGATCTTCTGATGGTTGACAAGGCTGCGCTGCTGACTAAAACTTTTGTCACACTTCTCACACTTATAAGGTTTTTCTCCTGTATGTATTCTCTGATGCTGAATCAGGCCAGAGTTCCGGCTAAAGGCCTTCCCACATTCATCACATTTATGGGGTTTATTACCTGTGTGAACGCCCTGATGTCGAATAAGATTACAAAGTTGACTAAAACTTTTGCCACACTGTCTGCACAGATAGGGTCTCTCACCAGTGTGGATTCTCTGGTGTTCAATAAGAAATGAGCTCCGACTGAAGCTTTTCCCACATACAGTACATAGGTAGGGCTTTTCACCAGTGTGGATTCTTTGATGTTGCACAAGATGAGCACTGACACTGAAAGTTTTCCCACATTCATCACATTTATAAGATTTTTCCTTAGGGTAGACTTCCTGTTGTATAACAAGACCACCATTTGGGTCAAAACTTTCCTTGGTTTCACTGTATGAATAAGTCTTCTCCCTGGTGTGGATTCTCTGGTGCTGAATAAGACCTGAGCTTCTACTAAAGGCTTTTCCACATTCCTCACATTTATGGGGTTTGTCCCCTGTGTGAATTCTCTGATGACGAGTAAGGTTGCAAAGTTGACTGAAGCTTTTCCCGCACTCTTTGCACTGATAAGGTCTTTCACCTGTATGGATCCTCTGATGTTCGATAAGGAATGAGCTCCGACTGAAGCTTTTTCCACATTCAATACAAAGAAAAGGTTTCTCACCAGTGTGGATTTTTTGGTGTTGTATAAGATATGTACTTAATCTAAAGGCTTTCCCACATTCACCACATTTATGGGGTCTTTCCCCAGTGTGAATTCTCTGATGTTCAACAAGTAACGAATTTCTACTAAAGCTTTTCTTACATTTGGTACAGTGATAGGGTTTCTCACCAGTGTGTGTTCTCTGATGTTCAATCAGGTGTGACTTCCAACTGAAGGCTTTCCCACAGTCACTACATTTATGGGGTTTCTCACCTGTGTGAATCCTTTGATGTTTAACAAGGCTTCTTCGCTGGCTGAAGCTCTGTTTACAGTGATTACACTGATAAGGTCTCTCTCCAGTGTGGATTCTCTGATGTCTAATAAGGGTTGAGCTCACACTAAAGGTTTTTCCACAGTAATTACACTCATAGGGCCTTTCCCCGGTATGAATTCTCTGATGTTCAATAACAAATGAACTGCGACTAAAACTTTTCCCACATTCATTACATTGGAAAGGTTTCTCTCCAGTATGGACCCTTTGATGTTGAATGAAATGAGCTTTGCGGACAAAACCCTTTCCACATTCTTCACATTTATGACATTTCTCTTCTGAATTTGGTCTCTTACGGATAATGTTAGTGTTTCCTCTGAACATTCTTTGTTCCTGGGTCAAAGATTCCCTTGGTATTTCCCATAAGAAGATTCCTCTTTGTTTATCTAACCTACCAACAAGTTCAAAGGTTTCTCTATGCATGGGATCCTGGTCAATTTCACTTTTGATTCTTGTAACTATTATACCCTGTGGTTCCATTTCTTCCTCAATTTCCTCAATTTCTTGTTTCACAGTTGGCTCCTCATCCTTATCTCTGTTCAAAACATCTGGAATAAACGGAAAAAAGAAATGTCAGCCTAGTTCTTTGCCAGAAAGAAGAAACTGTTGTAAGATAATTAAATTAATCTACTATGTACATAAAATGTAGTTCACTATATCATAGCACCTTTGTGACTACATTAGTTCAAATACATAAAGTATTTAAAACTACCTGGCAAACAGTACAAGCTATATAAATATTATTTACTATTAGTTTTCTGATAAAATGAAATGCTTTTCTTAAAGAAAGGGTAACAAAGAAATTAAGTAATGGTAGGATAAACTATCAGGAAAGATAGGGCAATGTGGAAAGAAAACAGTAGGTTCAGAAAAACTTAGGATGAAGTAGCATTATTGTAATGTGAATAAGCCAAATAACTGAACAGAAAAGAACACATAAAATGATGCTGAAGGAAAACAGACAAAAACCAGAGGAAACAACAATTCATTCATTAATAAGAATTTATTGAGAATAAAAGCATTCCAGGCATTGTATTAATATAATGAATTAGAATTTAGAGATAAGGCATGAAGCCTCTTACCAAGTGGAATAGGTGATAAGTACAAACAGGGAAAGAGTAGAATATGACAAAGAAGATATCAAGTAAAATAGTTCTTATATGGAGATAAATGGCTTTAAAAAACTGAGTTGAAGTGACATGGACTCTATTATATAGAAAAACAGGGGGGAAAAAAAAGAACATGTTTAGAGCTAATGGAAGAAACTAGGAAAAAAAATAATCTGTGGTAGTTCATGACTTCACCTACCACAGATACCACATTCTTCAAGGATAGATGAGTCTCATTCCTCTAAAGATATAAGACCCACGTTGGAACTATCTATTTCCAACTGGGAGTCTACATGACATCTGAGAAATGATAAACTTGCATGCATTGGAAGAAAGATAACATAATGGTCTATAATAAAACAGAGCAGCATATGGAACACTTAGGTATGTCTCTGACTTCTTTCCTGATTTTCTATCTCTTGCTGCCTGGTGGATAACTCCATGAGAAGATTCAGTCACCACTAAATTCTTATTTGACCCTAACAATTTTTCCTTTTTTATACTTCCTTTTTTCTTTCAGTTTTATAATATTCTAACTGTGGAGTCATCTTTGAATTTTCTTTTCACTTACTTCAAACCAGTCATTATTTTATTAAAAAAAAAACCCTCTTCTGTTATTTCCCTAAGAAACTTTTATTTTTACTTAAGGCTACTTACAGTGCTCTCTCAAATTCATTTTCAGTAGACAGTGTTTTCTTTCAAAGAAAAAGGATGAGAACTGCCTCACCAATTTGCCTCCTACCTAAAATTACCTGCACTGCTACATGAAGATATATCCCATTCTTATCCAAGGCTAAGTCATCTACTCTCTCGATCCCACTTGCCTCTGGGCACTTGTTCAATTACCATTTCTTCCTCTTTCTTCAATCTGTATTCTCCATAGAATTCTACATACACCTTCTTACCAACATACAAAATATATCCAACTTTATCTTGAACCTGAAATCCTTTTCTAGATGAAATCCAAGCTTTGAAAAAAAAAAATCTTAACACTGTACCTCTCCATTTTCTAACTAAGTTTTCCACACTCAATCTCTTCCCATTCAACCTACTCAATAATCTATTATAAAATCTGGTTTCTGTTTCTAGTATCAAAAGAAACTTCTCATTAAATCACCAATGACTTTCAAGTAACAAATGCAATGGACATTTTTTAGTCCTTATTTTACTTGCAGCATGTGATACTGTTGACCACTCCCATTTCTTTACACTATTTTTGGTTTTTATGCTCTTGTATTCTAGTTCTCTTCCTACTTCTTATTTGGCCTTTTCTAATACATTTCCCGCATGCATTTCTCTTCTCCTCAATTGTTTAAGGATATTATTGTCCATGTTTATATCCTCATCTTGCTCTATATACACACTCTCTGAATATTGCCACTAAGCTGTCTCAAAAAGGTCTCACAAATAACATGACCATCATCATTTGCTGTCATGTCTGTCTCCACCTTTAATCATGTTCCTTTAGGGAGCATTAACTGTCCATCACCCTACAGTCCCACAGCAGGAAATCATTCTAGATTTCTCCCTTTTTCTTACTATTAATCAATCACCAAAATCAATGATTCTACTCTTTAGCATTTGCCCTCTCTGTTTTCCATAGATTATTGCAAAAGCCATCTAATAATCTTTGGCTCTGGTCTTTAGGTTGCATCTATTTCATTGAATCCAGAGAGATTTTCATGAAATGGAATTCTAATCATGTCACCACCTACAGATCCTATTATCTCTAAAATCAAACCAAATCTCTCTATACTATGATACTCAGTACTTCTTGAGGTCTCTAAGCTTCAACTCACTCTCCTTCCCATGCTCTCACACTTTAAGTGGGTAAATTGCTTATGCTTTAGTCATTTATGATAGTTCTTTGCATATTTCATTTATGAAATATCCACTGACATTGTTTACTTGGGAATCTCTTGGTTTCTTTTTAAAATTCAATGCAATGCAATAGTTCCTCTATAAAGCCTTCGCTTAATCCACTAGATGATTTAAGTGTTCTGTTTTTGATGACCATCCCTTGTCCATAACTGCATTATAGCTATTATTACACTGTACTTCAGTTTGTATTTTCCATTGGATTACAAGTTCTTTCTGAGACTTTGTGTTAAAGTCTCTTCATAATATTTACTCAGTGGATACTGTTCCAGGGTTTTACTCAAAGGAGTAATACAATTACACTATTTGCAGATGATATGACTGCCTCCCCTTCATAGATCACACCTATGTTGTGTCAAAGGGGCTTGCATAACTAAATGCAGCCATGAGCTATGCCATGCAGGGCCACCCAAGACAGACAAGTCACAGTGGAGAATTCTGAGAAAATGGGTGGCAGAGGACGAAATGCTTAGATGACATCACCAACTCAATGGACATGAATCTGAGCAAATTCTAGGAGACAGTGAAGGACAGGGAAGCTTGGCATGCTGCAGTCCATGGGGTTGCAGAATCAGACACAATTGAGCAACTGAACAACAATGACCCCCTACCCAAAATTCCTAACAGAAATTAAATGAAATATAATAGCTATGAAAGGACTAACATATAAAACAAATACTGGTTCTTACTACCAAGAATAACTAGTTAATAAATATTATAAGAAAAGAAATATGCTCTTCATGATATTAAAAACCATAAAGCCTAGGAATATATCTAACAAGAAATGCAAGATCCATAAAAGAATCCATACAATTTTTCTGAAGGACATAAGACAGTTAACTAGAATCAACCAATTGCCAAAGACAGTCAACATTATAAGACTCTTACTTCTTCCCAAACCAACTAACAACTTAACTATCCAAACCAAAATCCCACAAACCAATTAAAAAACCCCAATGAATCTAAATTTCAACTGGAAGAATGCAGAAAACTAGTTAAGTACAACTGACCCTTGAACAACATGAAGGTTAGGGGCACTGATCCTCCACTCTGTTGAAGATGTACATATAACTTTATAGTTGGCCCTCCATATCCATGGTTTTGCACCTACGGATTCAGTCAATTGCAGATTGTGTAGTACTCTAGTATGTATTTAGTGAAAAAAATTCATGAACAAGTGGACTCACATTTCAAACCAATATCGTTCAAGGGTCAACTGTATAACTTGAAAGAGAATGTAAGAGTGACTTTATCTTACCAGACATGAAATATAATATATTGCTAAAGTAAATAAAACACAGAGGCACTAGCATGAAAACAAACAGGTCAAATGGAAAGACATGTAAAATGAGTGAGTCTAGGCTTCCAAACAGAGCAGCCTGGAAAGGACTAGCCATTAGGCCTGGGCTTGGGAGCCATAACCACCTTCTGAGGTACCTGCCATGCTTGTACTGCAGGTTCCCATCCTCTGGTCATAGCTAATTTTTCTAGAGTAAACAGGTGCCTCAAAGTGCAGTTCTCTCAGTTTTCTAGGAAAAAAAAAAACAAAACAAAACAATGAGAGAATGGGGAAGGACTTGCATTTTTAGGCCAAGCACAATGCTTTATAATTATTTACTGAATGAATGAGCAGTTGAATAAATACTTGGAAAGAGACTAAGGTCCAATCTGGCTCTAGCAGTCTGGAGAGAAGTTATCAAAACTGAAGAAGTCTAATTCAATTGAAAGAACTGAAAGGTCAAGAACTGAGAGATCAAGTTGTCATCAACGTTGTTATTGCAGTTTTTAAAGAAAAATCAGCATGGAAAGGATAGGTATGACTAAAGAGGCAAAATTACAAAGCTAGACAAGTTGTGTTAAGTAGAGTAACAGAATGAAATACCAGAAAACATAGTCTCTCATCAAGGGAGCACAAATCAAAGGAGTGGATACAGAATTTATACAGGAAGATGAAAAGATTGTGGAGGAAGAAATAATAACTCATGAAAAGCTGTATTTCAGCTACAATAAAGAAGAGAGCCTGAAAGCAGGAGATCACAGATGGGCTCACTGCCATTTTACAGCACTAGGCACAGGCAAGGCTGGGCATTCGCCTGATATTATCAACCAGGACACCATATGGGTGGAAAAAGCTGTCAGTGACTCAGAGATATCATAGCATAATGGAAAAAAAAAACCTAGCATCTGATATGGCTGGAGACTAAAGTTGTATGCTGAAAACAACAGATGAGGCTAGAAAGCTACACGGGAGCTACATAAGGTGGTTCTAGTATACAGGAAAAGAAATTAAGATTTTTTTTTTATCCTTTAAGGTGTCAGAAATCACCAGAAGTTGTAAGCAGTTAACTAACACAAAATCACTTTGGTAGCAATAGAGAGAATATATTAGAAGAAAGGGAGACTGGAGGCCAAGGGGCTCGATTACAAGCTAGTGCAATCATCTTGTCAAAAGATACTGAGTCTTAAATATACTCACTCAGTCACCCAAATATTTAAGAAGCATATAATATATGCCTGGCTCTATGCTAAGTCCTGGAGAAATCAAATGAAAGAATACAGTTACTCTCCTCTTGAAGATCAGTCCACTTAGAGAAATAACATAATGATTATGGTACACTATAATAAATTCAACAATGGAAGTGTATAAAAGACAGCACAGAGAATGGAGGACTGAATTCTGAAGAGGAGGCCCTTATATCTTAGTAGATAATTTGAGATCTGCCAGATGTGAGTTACTTATGTGATCTTCAAAGGAGATGACTGAGAAGTTGGAGTTCAACAGAGAAGATAATGACAATGATGATGAAGGTAACAATTGACATTTATACATTCTACTTAATACATGCTTGTCAGTGTCCTAAATGCTTTACATGTATTAACTGAGTTAATGCTCACAATAATGCTAAGAGGTAAGTACTATTATTATTTCCATTTTTATATAAAAAAGGAAAACAGGCACAGAAAGGTTAACTAATTCACCCATGGTCACAAGTCTTGTAAGTAGTAGAATTGGGATTTTTTTAGGCAGTTAGGCTCCATATTTTCTCTCTACTTAAGTAGAGATAAAGATTTGAGACTTATCATCACATTCTTGATGACCTGAGTGTAAATAAGATCTGCTAAGGTAGGTTTATAGACTGAGAAAAGTCTGAGAATGCAAAGAAATAGAAGGAAGCAATAAGAGTTTCAAATATCTATAAAGAAATTAAATTAAATATAGTCCCAAAAGAATCTACTGTATTTGACAACTGTTTAACATTGATAAATGTTAAACAACTGAAGGTAAGTGGCAGAGGTACAGAAAGAGGCTTAGAGATAATGGAAGTAAAGTAGTAGAGGATATACATTAACCACTCTTAAAAAAATCTGGCTGTGAAGCAAACAAGTAGTAGGTTACAGGAGCAGCAAGAAGGACTCTGGCTCAAAGGAGAGCTCTGGTGCCATGAACATACCCATCATCAGAATAAAGGTACCAGGGTAGAAAGAATAGAGACTAAAATTACACGGGGGTGGGGTGGCAGGGGGGAGACTGATAAGTTCTTGAAGAATGTGCAACCTTACATGTGCAATGAGGGGTAGAAAACTTGAGAGTTCATGTGTGGTAGTCTCTATCTTATCCATGAAACAGAAGGTGAGGTCCACCACTGAGTGATGAACCCAAGGAAAACTCAAAGTTTCTGAAATAGTCACTAAAAGAAACAGGGGTAGGAGCAAATCAATGATAAAAAAATTTGCTGAGCTATATAAACCCAGTGGTCTTTATATCCAGAAGAAGGAAACCACCTGTATATATGCAGGGCATCAATTCTTTCAGTTACAGAACTTCTCTTGCTGTGTTCAGCAAATCAGGTAAGAGAAAAAGGCAGATTTTATAACCAGTACAGGACTTCAAGATGTAGAATGGGTAGAACATGATAACAAAGTGGCAAGAGAGCATGCTGGTGATCATTTTATGTATAGGTCTATGAGTTAGCGGAGAAGGCAATGGCAACCCACTCCAGTACTCTTGCCTGGAAAATCCCATGGATGGAGGAGCCTGGTAGGCTGCAGTCCATGGGGTCGCTAGGAGTCGGACACGACTGAGCAACTTCACTTTCACTTTCATGCATTGGAGAGGGAAATGGCAACCCACTCCAGTACTCTTGCCTGGAGAATCCCAGGGACAGGGGAGCCTGGTGGACTGCCGTCTATGGGGTCGCATAGAGTCGGACACAACTGAAGCGACTTAGCAGCAGCTATGGGTTAGATGAGAAGGTGAAGCATGAGGGAACTAAGAGCCTGGGGGGGGAAGAAAGGAAGTCAAGGAACAGGAAAGATTAAGAATAAATAGGTTCAGTAGGAAAGGAGGAGAAGAGATAGACAGGAAGTTACAGTAAGCTCCACATGGAGCTTAGCAGACATAGCAGGGATCGTGTCTGTTTTGTTGACTTGTTTAGTTATAGTCAATAAACATCTACTGCCTGAGAAAGAATAAGGTATTAGTCAAAATACAAGATACCAGGGTTTAAAATTTGCCTGTTATAACAAAATTGAGGGTGTGATCATTGATGTGAGGTGCTTAATAAGAATGGAAAAGCAGGGTCCTTGAAGATACAGTGAGGCAGAAGTAATGACTGTATGATGGATGGTGTGGGTTAACAAAGAGAAGATTCCGAAATGTGACAAAATCTATGTGTGAGACACCAAAAAAAAAAAAAAAAAAATTGACAGATGATAGTGAAAAGAAATTAAGAGGGTAGAGCAAGACAGCTGAGACCTCAAAAGAGAAATTACATTTGAAAATGGAAAACTAATGCTTTGGGAACAGTACTGAAAAGTTAGGAGAACAATTATTTTTCCCTTTTAGCCCTGAGACAAAGGATGGGGAAGGAAGAGGATGTGGGAGAATAAGCCGCCTCTGCCAGAGAAGTAGTGTCCTTGGGAAATTGCCAGGTTTCAGTTAAGACCAGGAGGGGTAGGGAACACCATGTGAAGAGAAACAGGGGCTCCAGAAGGCAGAGTGAAAAGGGTGGGAGGAAAGCAGTGGGAGGATGAGCTAGGAGGGAAAGTACAGAGCAATATGGGAATCAGAGTAAGAGGATGGAAGCCAGAAAAGCTTGTATTTTGGTCACTGCAAGGACGGTAGGGATGAGAGCCATGGAAAGAATTCATGGCTGAAAGGTCTGAATTGGAGCCTTGGAACAAAGCAATTCGGTATGGTACTAGCTCATGTGTTCTGCTTTCTTACAGTTTCTTAGCTATTTTGATCCAAGAAACAGCAGATTCTTACCCAGTGAGACCAGGTTTCCATAATTCTCCATCATGACATCTTTATACAGGCTTCTCTGAGCTGGATCCAGATAATCCCACTCCTCCTGGGTAAAAAACACAGCCACATCCTCAAATGTCAGCAAGCCCTGAAATAGTATGATTTCTGTAGTCAGTTCTTGTTGTCTCAAGGACAATTCTACCACTGAAAGTAGCAGAAACAACCACTTATCAGGGCCGGCCCGGGTAGGCTAGGAGGAACATAATAACCAAGAGTTACAAATGGGGCTCAATTCCGGGAACCGACAGAATTTGGACACCTCAAATTAGAGAAAAACACAGCTGGATCTCTGTCCTCTGTAGTGAGGAGCCTAAGGATAAGGTTTACCCAGTATGCCCTAATAATTTAATTTTAGTAAGCTGCACTAAGGCCTTCCCAAGTTTTCTGCACCTCCTCGCCCCGTTCCAACTCAATTATGACTCTTTTCAACTCAATTATGTTAATTCTTCTAAGCGTCTACTTTGGGTCCAGGCATGGGGCAGGTGTAGAAGACACAAGGGAGGATGAAAAAAGCTAACTTCACCTGGAAGAACTCATAAATGAAAACGCTAGTTTGGAGCATTACTAATTTTCTTTAGATTTATCAAGTCGCTCTTGAAAAAAGCAGCCACTGGGCAGTGTGATGGCGAAAGGCTCCCCAGTACATTAGGGGGTACATCATTGCACCGCGCTGGCCCTAAAGACCCGAGAAGGGGGGTGGGGGCGGTGGCGCGGCCTAGCGAGCTAGGTAAAGGCAAGAGAACGGGGATACTCGGAGGGGCGACTTACCTTTGGCTCTGGCGGGGGACTCGGCGAGGCCATCTCTCAGACAGAAAATCAGGGCAGGAATCCCGGGTGGCCGCACGAAAAGGAGGCTGTGGCAAGGCCTACCCGGCCGCTGAATATTAGGCCTGAAGAAAGCCAGGCCTCTAGGCTGGATCTGGTCAGGTCCTGCCTCGAGCGGTCACGACCTCAGCAGCCTGTCAGACGCGCTACTTGGCCGCCCCCACCCCGCACCCCCTCCCCTGACTGGCTGTGCAGCCTTCCAGGCCTCGCTAGAGCCTCCTCTCGGTCGCCAGTTCCTGCTGCTTTCAGCCAAAGAGCGCTGTGACCGCCCGCCCCCGGACCAGAAGGCGTCACCGGGAACCTTCCCGGGACGCCCCTCAACTACAACTCCCGTCATGCTCTGAGAGAGCGCGGGGGTCCAGCCTGCCACGGCCATGGCTACCGAACTACGCTTCCCGGAGTGCAAAAGGCGAGGGAGCCTGGGTTAGTCGCAACCGGAAAAAGACACATGCCACTAAGCTTACATTTTATTGGCTGATCTTCGCGTGCCGCTGCCGCCTGGGGGTGGGGCTCTGTCACCAAGCTCTCCCCGAAGATGGCGGCGCTCTGGGTGGCCGGCGTTGCAAGAAAAAGCCTCACAGTAGCTTCAGGGGCGCCACGCAGAGAATTTTGGTCTCGATTCAGGTAAAGCGGAAGGTTAGACCGTGGGTCATGCTCACAGAAAGTAAGGAGAGGAACTGAGAATGATGAACTTAAGACGGGACCGTGGCCCTGCGCCTTACCAGGGAAAGGACGAGAAAGTGCGTGAGGGTTCTGAGTTCAGGAGCTTCATTCAGCTCCTGTTTCCGCGAGTGGTGGGGTCCAGTTATTTCGTTTGTCCTCAGTTTACTCATTTTAGAACCGAAATACCTCCCCCTTCTCCTTCCATTTCACCTGTTAATTTATTAGGTAAACCATACTTAACAGACCACGTGTTCCAGACGCGCAGTATAGTGTGGTGTCGGGAAACAAATGACTGCTTTAGGACAGGCAACTCAGGACATGAATATGAAAGTGTTCGCTGAACTAAATTCATTTGGAGTGTATTTATTCACAAGAAAGATTCAGAGTGCAGCATTCTCATTTTGTCCGCTCGTTGATTTACTCAAATAGTTATTAAACAACTGCCCAGGCCCAGCATTTCTTTATATAGGATGCAGCAGCGAAACAGAGTCCCTTCTCAGAGCGTGAGTACTCTGGCAAGAGGGAACCGAATCTGCACCGGAAGGAAATAGCAATATTTTGCTCAAAGTCAGAAAGCAAGTTAATGACAGGGCTGGATCTGGAATCCCGATCTCTTAACTCCCCCATCTGCTGCTTTTTCTGCAGGGCCAAGTGGAATTTTGTGAAAGTAAGTCTGTGACATAGTGTTAGGACATGAAGATTTGTAGGAACCTCAAGAAATAGTGTATACCCTCTTAAGTTTCCAACAAAAACTTCTTCAACCCAAAGGGATTTTTCTCATCAGCTCATGTTTTATTAGCTTTCCTTCTGTTCCATTTTGTTTTGATTCTTTTTTTAATATGTGATCTGTTTATTTAATTTTTGGTTGCACTAGGTCTTCCTTGCTGCTTTCAGACTTCTGTAGTCATTGCGAGTGGGGGCTACTCTTCGTTCCCTTGTGCGGGGTTCCCATTGCGGTGGCTTCTCTCTTGTGGAGCACAGACTAGGTGCCGGGGCTTCAGGAGTTGTAGCATATAGGCTCAGTAGTTGTAACTCCTGGGCTCTACAGTATAGGCTCAGTAATTGTGGTGCATGAGTTTAGTTGCTCCTTGGCATGTGGGATATTTCCATACCAGAGATCTAAGCTGGTATGCATTGGCAGGTGGATTCCTATCCACTGCACCGCCAGGGAATTCCTTGTTTTCCCTCTATTTTGGTTAGTATTTATTATTATTTCTCAAATCTCCTTCAAGTTTGTTTCACTGACTCATGTAACAAGTATTTCTAGAGTGTCTACTGTATACCAGATGTGAGGAATGCAGTTGTTAATAAGATAAACCAAATCTTTGTCCTCATAAAGCATGTTTTGGTGGAGGGAAAAGTGAACAAATATAATTTCAAAAAGTGGTAAATTATTAAGAAAACTAGAGCAGTACAGGCATACCTTGGAGTTACTGAAGTTTGTTTCCCGATTACTGTGATAAAGCAAGTATCTCAGCATGTTATACAGATTTTGGGGTTTCCCAGTGCATTTAAAGTTATGCTTACATCATACTGCAGTGTTTAATGTGCAATAGCATTAGTCTAAGAAAACAATAAACATATCTTAGTTAAAAAATATTTTATTGCTAAAAATTGCTAACCATCATCTGAGCCTTCAGAGAGTTATAATCTTTTTGATAGTGGAGGGTCTTGCTTTGATGTTCAGGGTGTTGGTTGCTGAAGGGTTGGGTGTCTGGTAATTACTTAATGTAAGACGAAGTTTGCAGCGTTGATTGACTCTTCCTCTCATGAGTGATTTCTCTGTAGCATGCAGTGCTATTTGATAGCATTTTACCCACAGTAGAACTTCTTTCAGTATTAAAATCAATTCTCTCAAACTCTGCCCCCTCTTTATCAACTAAGTTGGTGTAATGTTCTTGGTCCTTTGTTGTCTTTTCCACAGTCTTCACAGTATCTTTACCAGGAGTAGATTCTATCTCAAGAAACTATTTTCTTCTCTCATTCTGAAGGAACAACTCTTCAGTGATGAGGTTTTATCCTGAAACTGAAAGTGTTAGTTCCTCAATTGTGTCCGACTCTCTGCAACCCAGTGGACTATAGCCCGCCAGGCTCCTCTCCGTGGAATTCTCCATGCAGGAATGGGTAGCCATTCCCTTCTCTGGGGAATCGTCCCAACTCAGGGATGAAACCTGTGTCTCCCGCATTGCAGGCGAATTCCTTACCATCTGAGCCACCAGAGATTGCAGTAATTCAGAAACACCTGAGGGTCCACTTCTAATTCTAGTTTTCTTGCTATTTCTTCTATATTTGCAATTACTTCTTCACCTACATCTTGAACTCCTGAAAGTCGTTCATGAGGGCTAGAGTTGGTTTCTTCCAAATTTGTTTCTTTTGCTATTTTGATCTCTTCCCATGAATCATGACTGGGCTTCTCTGGTGGCTCAGCTGGTGAAGAATCTGCCTGCAGTGTGGGACACCTGGTTTCGATCCCTGGGTTGGGAAGATACCCTGGAGAAGGGAACCCACTCCGGTATTCTGGCCTGGAGAATTCCATGGACTGTATAGTCTGGGGTTGCACAGTTGGGCACAACTGAGTGACTTTAACTTTCATGAAACATGAATATTCTCAATGGCATCTAGATTGATGAATTGTTTTTAGAACATTTTCAGCTGACTTTGCCCAGATTCATCAGAGGAATCATTGTCTATGGCAGCTATAGCCTTACAAAATGTGTTTCTTAAATAATAAAACTTGAAAGTAAAGCTCATTCCTTGCTCCATGGACTGCAGAGTGGATGTTGTGTTGGCATGCATGAAAACATTAATCTTGTACATCTCCATCAGGGAGCTTAGGTGACCAGGTGTGTTGTTAAATGAGCAGTAATATTTTGAAAGGGATCTTTTTCTGAGCAGTAGGTCTCAACTGTGGGCTTCAGATATGCAGTAAAACTTGTTGTAAGCAGATGTTCTGTCTTCCAGGCTTTGTTGTTGTGTTTATAGAACACAAGCCTGGTAGATTTATCATAATTCTTAAGGGCCCTCGGATATTCAGAATGGTAAATGAGCATTGATTTTAACTTCAAGTCACCAGCTATGTTAGCCTCTTGCAGAGTAAACCTGTCCTTTGAAGCCAGGCATTGACTTTCTTCTGTCTGTCTATAGAAATTCTAGATGGCATTTTTCAATAGAAGGCTGTTTTGTCTACATGGAAAATCAGTTGTTTAGTGTAGCCACCTTCATTACCTTAGCAAAATTTTCTGGATAACTTGGTGCAACTTGTAGTTGCTGGTTCACCCTGCACTTCTATGTTATAGGGACAGCTTATTTCCTTAAACCTCGTGAACCAACCTCTGCTGTTGTTCAGTCACTAAGTCCTGTCCCACTCTTTGCTACCCCATGGACTGCAGCATGCAGACTCCCCCATCCTTCACTTCCTCCCAGAGTTTGCTCAGATTCATGTCCATTGAGTCGGTGATCCTGTCTAACCATCTCATCCTCTGCCACCCTCTTCACCTTTTGCCTTCAGTCTTTCCCAGGATCAGGGTCTTTTCCAATGAGGCAGCTCCTTGCATCAGGTGGCCAAAGTATTGAAGCTTTAGCTTCAGCAGCAGTCCTTCCAATGAATATTCAAGGTTGATTTCCTTTAGGATTAACTAGTTTCATCTCCTTGCAGTCCAGGGAACTCTCAAGAGTCTTTTCCAACACCACCATTTGAAAGCATCAGTTCTTCAGTGCTCAGCCTTCTTTATGGTCCAGCTCTCACATCCATACATGACTACTGGAAAAACTATAGCTTTGACCTTTGTCAGCAAAGTGTCTCTGCTTTTTAATATGCTGTCTAGTTTTGTCATAGCTTTCCTTTCAAGGAGCAAGTGTCTTAACTTTTGTGGCTGCAGTCACCATCCACAGTGATTTTGGAGTTCAAGAAAATGAAATCTGTCACTGCTTCCACTTAGAGCTTCCTCACCTTTTTCAGCCTTCATAGAATTGAATAGCATTGGGGCCCTGATCTGGATTAAACTTTGACTTAAGGAAATATTGTGGCTGGTTTGATCTTCTGTTCAGACCATTAAAACTTTTTCTACATCAGGAATAAAGCTGTTTTGCTTTTTTAACATTTGTGTGTTCACTGGAGTCATACTTTTAATTTCCTTCAGTAACTTTTTCTTTGCATTCACGACTTGGCTAAATATTTAGCCGGAAGTCTTAGTTTTCAGCCTAGTTTGGCTTTTGACATGCCTTCACTCAGCTTAATCATTCTAGCTTTTGATTTAAAGTAAAAGATGGGCAAGTCTTCCATTCACTTGAACACTTATAGGCTCTTGTGGGGTTAATTGATCTAATTTCAGTATTGTTGTATCTCAGGGAATAGGGTAGTCCAAGAAGAGGGAGAGAGCCCTTGGTGGCGCAGTGAGAACATGCACAATATTTGTCAGTTAAGTTTGTTGTCTGTAGGAGCATGGTTTGTGACACCTCAAAACAATTACAATAGTAAATCAAAGATCACTGGTCATCACATAGCAAATAAAATATTGAAAAAGTTTGACGTATTGTGAGAATTCTGAAGATGTGACAGACATTAAGTGAGCAAATGCTGTTGGAATAATAGTGCCCATAGACTTGATGGTTGCAGGGTTGTCACAGACCTTCAATTTGTAACAAAACACAGTTTCTGTGAAGTGCTATAAGATGAGGTATGCTTGTATAAGAGATTACTGAGATGAAGGGAATAGACTACACTTCATTGCGATGGGTTGTGAAACTGGGGTAGTTTCAATAGAAAGTGGGAGATCAGGAGGTATAGAAGTTGTGTAGGCAACTCTTGAGAAGTTTTGTTGTAAAGGCAGCTGGAGTGGAACATGGAATTTGGAGATTATTTCCTTTAAAGATGGGAAATACTATAGACACACATATTTGTATGTCTTGAGAATAGTAGATAAGGAGAAATTGATAAAGAATTGATGTAGAAAGAGGAAATTGATAAAGAATTGATGTAGAAAGAGGTGGAAGAGTCTTTGAATAGACACAGAGGAATAGCAATACAAATCATTTCCTTGACTAATGTCCATTTCTGATACTCTCCAATATCTGTATGGATGACCGATCCCAATCAGGACAGCTCCATAGGAAGCAGGAGTTAGTTTATGAACAGATATTAAGCACTGAAATAATGTGTAAAGACAGACTCCCTCACATTGGCCCATGTGTAATAGTTACACAAGCTGTTTTAAAGGACTCCTAAACACATCTCTATTCGAGTTTATAATCTGACACAGTGATTATTAACTGGGGGCAGTTTTGTCCACCAGGAACATTTGACAGTGTCTTTTGGTTATTATGACTGGAGGACAGGAGTGCTACTGGAATATAGTGGGTAGAGGCCAGGGGTGCTGCTGAGCAACCCACGGTGAACAGGACAGCCTCCTGCAATAAAAAATTATCTGGTCCAAAATGTCAGTAATGTTTGTGCTGAGAAATCCTGATTTCTCAGGAGAAGTAAGAGAAGTAGAATATAAATAAAATTAAAACTCAGGTGGAATGAGGTGTGCTCTGAGAACAATATTAAGTACTGTAATATATGTGGGATCTTAAAAAAAAAAAGAGGAACTTACTTACAAAGCAGAAACAGACTCACAGGCATAGAAAGCAAACTTATGGTTACCAAAGGGGAAAGGAGGGGAGGGATAAATTAGGAGTTTGGGACTGACGTATACACACTACAATACACACACATATATATTCAAAACTGAATCACCGCTGTACACTTGAAACTAACACAACATGTAAATCAATTATACTTCACTTTTTTAAAAAGTGCTATGAGAAATCAGAGGAGCTTACAGTTATATTTGATTGAGGAAATCAAGTAAAGCTTGAGAGAAGAGTTTTGTCCTAGGACTTAAAGGATGGATTAAGAATTCTGTAATCGGAGGTGAAAGATAGATACTTCAGGTAGGATATAACTTGAGCTAACGTGATATCAGAAGAGTGGGAAACAGAAGGTAGTTCAGTTTGAGTAGGGCATAGAATGGATATAAGATGTTAGTGCGAGATGAGGTTAGGTAGATTGGGTTTGGATCTGGGAGGACCAGAAATTCCAGAGGATTTATCATCTTCATCCATTCTTGGAAATTCTTAGGGCATGTAAAATCTGAAGTTAGTTTCTGTTTTCTCCTTGTGCCAGTTGAGTTCAACTATGAATGTATAAGTGCAGAAACCTATTTAATTCTTCTCTCAACAGTGCCCAGAGAGAGTTAAGTGTAAGTAGTAAGTGTGCAGTATATTGATTTAGATTGATGGGCAAAATTAGGTCTGGTGTTGGTCAGCATGTCAACTTCGTTAATGCAGTGAACTGAAGATTCACTTACTTGTTTTTGATCCCACCAGAAAAGAGAAACAGCCAGTGGTAGCTGAGACAGTAGAAGAGGTGAAGAAAGAACCTATCTTGGTGTGTCCACCCTTACGAAGCCAAGCATACATACCACCTGAAGATCTCCAGAGTCGTTTGAAATCTCATGTCAAAGAAGTTTTTGGTTCATCTGTTCCTACCAGTTGGCAGGAGATCTCCCTGGAAGATGTTCATATGAAGTTCAGCTTCTTAGCACGTTTAGCTGATGACTTGGGCCATGCAGTGCCTAACTCCAGGCTTCACCAGATGTGCAGGGTTAGAGATGTTCTTGATTTCTATACTGTGCCTGTTCAGGATAGATCTAAATTTGATGAACTTATTGCCAGTAATCTGCCTCCCAATTTAAAAATCACCTGGGGTTACTGAACAGTTCAAAGGAAGAACCCATTGAAATCTTTTTTTTTTTCCCCCTGAAAAGGGGGCTGTTTATCAGACTTTTTGGTACTTTACCTTGTGAAATGCTGTCAGAACTGGTCTCTACACCCACTTTTCTCTGTGGAAGGAAGTTATTAATTTTTTTTTGTCATTAATTGAAAAATAAGATTTTTCCACATTTGCAGAAAGTTTTCATGGAATTAGGTCATTCATAATTTATGAAAATATATATTACATATACAGATAAAGTAACATTTTTAAAAGATAAAAATTGTATATTATGAAAATTGTCTATTTGCTTTACTGTACAACTAGAAATAGTAGAAAATAATACTGTTCAATCTAGATAAATCTCTTGGAATTAAAGTAGATTTGAAGAATGTTTTTGTTTTATTTAAGGTGATATTTGCTTTTCTGCCTCATCATTTTCTTGTTCAGTTGCTAAGTTGTGTCCTACTCTTGTGACCCTATGGACTGTGACCCACCAGACTTCTCTATCCATGGGATTTCCCAGGCAAGAATACTGGAGTGGGTTGCCATTTCCTTCTCCAGGGGTCTTCCCGACGCTAGGATCAAACCCAGATCTCCTGCGTTGCAAGTAGATTCTTTACCACTGAGCCATCTAGGAAGCCTGTCATTTTCTTCAGTATTATAAATGGAAAAGAATATGTGCCAACTATTAAGAGCTATGGGCTTCCCTGGTAGCTTTGCTGGTAAAGAATCTGCCTGAAATGCAGGAGACCTGGGTTGGTTCGATTCCTGGTTCGGGAAAATCCACTGGACAAGGGATGGGTTACCCACTCCAGTATTCTTGGGCTTCCCTGGTGGCTCAGCTGCTGAAGAATCTGCCTGCAATGCGGAAGACCTGGGTTCAATTCATGGATTGGGAAGATCTGGAGAAGGGAAAGGCTGCCCACTCCAGTATTCTGGCCTGGAGAATTTCGTGGACTGTGCAGTCCATGCAGCTGCAAAGAGTCGGACACGACTGAGTGACTTTCACTTTTGTTAAGAGATATAATCTTTTGGTCAGATATATACCAGATTCTGTATTGGAATGGATATTCTCTTCAAAGGAGATGATGTTTATTTCAAACCTTTTTTAAAAGGTGGCCTTGAATGCTTTATGAGTATCCACTAGAGTTTATCTTTGCAGACTCATGTACTTTAATTTGTGGAAATTACTTATATAGCTAAACAGATGGTTCTAAATGATAAAAATGATAAAGTGATTAAACTAGGAATTATTATTGTTCAGACTTTAGAGGTGGCTAAAGAGTAATGACATGAGGAGAAGGAATGTCATATATTTTGTTTAATAATTCTGAAAGAAAAGTGACAACTTTTTAAACAAAGGAATTTGCATTTATTTTTTTCCTAGGGTGACTCCTTTGAAGAGGGCAAAATTTAGTTGGTTATATAAATTCTGGCATGTTTATTAGAAAAATAAGTTACAGTATAGTCATGCCCTATAAATACCATCAGTGGATAATCAGATTTTCAGTAACCTCTACACTGAAGATTCCCTGGTGGCTCAGACAGTGAAGAATCTGCCTGCAGTGCAGGAGAACTGGGCTCAATCCCCAGGTCAGGACAAAGGAGCCTGGCGGGGTACAGTCCATGGGATTGAAGAGTCAGACACAACTGAGTGACTTTCACACTACATTGAAGAGCTTCAGAAGTTTCTGCAGTGCCAAAATGTCTAGAGCCCTGGGACTTAAACATTCAAGCTGTTGTATCCCTTCTGCTTCTATGTGGAATGGGTTCAGGGTGGAAACATTTGGATTCTATGTACAGGATTTGATTATCTCATTTCCCGCACAACTTTTATGTCTGATCTGGAGGTAAAGAAAAAACGTCCAGAGGGCAAGATGGAAGCAAGGAATGGGCAGTGTGGGAAACACTTGGTTTCAGCTTTGTTGTTGCTCAGTTGCTAAGTTATATCCAACTCTTTGTGACCCCATGAACTGCCAGACTTCATGTAAATACGACTAAAGAATTACTCTTGTAGACTGGAGTAGTTTCTCAAAATTTAATGTGCTTATGAATCACTTGGCATCTTTTTAAAATACAGATTCTGATTCTCTAGGTCGATAGTGGGTCCTGAGCTTGTTTAAAAAACTCCTAGGTAATTCTTAGATTTTGAGTACCATGACCCTGTGTGTGCTGTGTTGTGCTAAGTCACTTCAGTTGTTTCTGACTGCGACCCCATGGACAGTAGCCTGCCAGCCTCCTCTGTCTATGGGATTCTCCAGACAAGAATACTGGAGTGGGTTGCCATTTCCTGTTCCAGGAAATCTTGCTGACCCAGGGATCGAACCGACGTTTTTTAGGTCTCCTGCATTGGCAGCCGAGTCTTTTTTTTTTTTTTTTTACCACTAGTGTCATCCTAGACACTGGTATTGAAGTGGGAGACAAGTTGTGTTGCAGGGAGGAAGCCAATTCTGACTCCATGTTGGAACTGTTTCTCTGACTTGCTTTTCATTGCTTTTATTATAATCATACAGAATAGTTTGCCTCAGAGAATCCTGCCCCTCTGCCTAACCGTTAAACTGAAGTGCCTTTGTTCAGAACCCTGTCTACCTATGGATGGTAGGAAGGAAGAAATGAACACATTCCCTGCCTGAGGAGATGTTTGTAAGATTAACGGCCTTTTTACTTTGCTTCCTCACTGCTCCTCATCTCTGATCTATAAAAGAACCTGGCCTCCAGACCCCATAGATGGTTATTTTGAGGCGTTAGCCTGCCATCTTCTCAGTCTGCCGGCTCCCCGATTAAAGTCTCTTTGCCTCCACACCTCATCTCTCGGATTCATTGGCCTATCTATCATGCGGCCAGCAGAGCAAGCTTGGACTTGGTAGCAGTTGTCATTGTTTAGTCGCTTAGTCCTTTCGCACTCTTGGTGACCCCATGGACCATGCAATATGCCAGGCTTCCCTGTTCTTCAGTCTCCTAAGTTTACTCAAATTCATGTCCATAGAGTCAAGTAATGCCGTCTGTCTCATCCTCTGCTGCCCTCTTCTCTGCCTTCAATCTTTCCCAGCATCAGGATCTTTTCCAATGAGTCGGCCCTTGCATCAGGTGGCCAAAGCATTGGAGCTTTTTTTTTTTTTAATAAATTTATTTATTTTAATTGGAGGCTAATTACTTTGCAATATTGAAATGGTTTTGCCATACACTGATGTGAATCCGCCCCGGGTGTACATGTGTTCCCCATCCTGAACCCCCCTCCCACCTCCCTCCCCAGCCCATCCCTCAGGGTCGTCCCAGTGCACCAGCTGCAAGCATCCTCTCTCATGCATCGAACCTGGACTGGTGATCAATTTCACATATGATAATATACATGTTTTGATGCCATTTTCCCAAGCTTAAGCATCAGTCCTTCCAGTGAAACGCTTTAAGAATATTCACAGTTTTTATTCAGTGAAGCAGAAGTAGATGTTTCTTCTAGAATTCCTTGGCTTTCTCTATGGTCCAACAAATGTTGGCAATTTGGTCTCTGGTTCCTCTGCCTTTTCTAAACCCAACTTGTACATCTGGAAATTCTTGGTTTTATACTGCTGAAGCCTAGCTTGTAGGATTTTGAGCATAACCTTACTAGCATGTGAAATGAGTGCAATTGTAGTTTGAACATTCTTTGGCACTGCCCTTCTTTGGGATTGGAATGAAAACTGACCTTTACCAGTCCTCTGGCCACTGCTGAGCTTTCCAAATTTGCTGACATATTGAGTGTAGCACTTTAACAGCATCATCTGTTAGGATTTGAAATAACTGCTGGAGTTATATCACCTCCACTAGCTTTATTTGTATTAATGTTTCATAAGGCCCACTTGACTTCAGACTCAGGATATCTGGTTCTAGGTGAGTGATAGCCACACCATCATGGTTATCCCAGTTATTAAGATCTTTTTTGTATGGTTCTTCAGTGTATTCTTGCCACTTCTTAATCTCTCTGCCTCTGTTGGGTCCTTACCATTTTTATCCTTTATCAAGCCTATCCTTGCAGGAAATGTTCCCTATCAGCTCCGGTTTTCTTGAAGAGATCTCTAGTCTTTCCCATTCTGTTGTTTTCCTCTACTTTTTTGCATTGTTCATTGAAGAAGACCTTCAATTACAAATACTGCCCTCTGAAACAGTAGTCCTGGAACGTTTAGCTAACCAGGAAAGATAAACTGCGCATTCACCAATAACTCTAGAGGGCAGCCCTGATTTATTGCCCAATATAATATACCAGAGTAATGACTTTTAAGTTTTCATGGAAAGATTAGGTTTGCTAACTTGTACACTAAAATAAAGATGTGCTATAATTATAAAAGGCTTGCATTTTTAAAAATTAAATGATGACTATATAAAAGTGTTTGCAATTTTACTTTGTTGGGCTGCTGAGCTCACTATGAATGTTTATATAAAAACTATAAAATTAAGATTCAGGATTAATAGAATGATCTTACGTAAACAGTGCCAGTGCTAAATAACAAAGATTCAATTGATTAGTGATTCTAATTGGCTTTATTAAATGATTTAGGAATCAGGCAGCATCCCATCCAGCAACAGAGAGGTGCTCTGTTGAGCTTCAGAAAAGGAAAGGTTTTTAAGGCAGAGAGGGAGCAGAAAAAAGGAAATTACTAGCAAAACAATGTATTATTTTAGGCATTCTCCTTAAGGGGAATGGATAGGGTCTATCAATGGGTTTCCTACTTCTGCCAACCAGGAAATTCAAGATTAGCTGGTTAAAGGTCACATTCCTGGGGAAGTCAGTTCAGTCACTCAGTCATGTCTGACTCTTTGCGACCCATGGATTGCAGCACGCCAGGGTTCCCTGTTCATCACCAACTCCCGGAGCTTGCTCAAACTCATGTGCATTGAGTCAGTGACGCCATCCAACCATCTCATCCTCTGTCATCCCCTCCTCCTGCCTTCAGTCTTTCCCAGCATCAAGGTCTTTTCCAAAGAGTCAGTTCTTGTCAGGTAGCCAAACTATTGGAGCTTCAGCTTCAGCATCAGTCCTTCCAGTGAATATTCAGGACTGATTTCCTTTAGGATTGACTGGTAGGATCTCCTTGCAGTCCAAAGAACTCTCAAGAGTCTTCTCCAACACCACAGTTCAAAAGTATCCATTCTTCAGCACACTTTATAGTCCAATTCTCACATCCATACATAACTACTAGAAAAACCATAGCTTTGATTAGCTGGACCTTTGTTGGCAAAGTAATGTCTCTACCTTTTAATATGCTGTTTAGGTTGGTCATAGCTTTTCTTCCAAGAAGCAAGCGTATTTTAATTTTGTGGCTGCTGTCACTATCTGCAGTGATTTTGGAGCCCCCAAAAGTAAAGTTTGTCACTGTTTCCATTGTTTTCCCATCTATTTGCTGTGAAGTGATGGGACCAGATGCCATGAACTTAGTTTTTGGAATGTTGAGTTTTAAGCCTATTTTTTCACTCTCCTCTTTCACTTTCATCAAGAGGCTCTTTAGTTCTTTGCTTTCTGTCATAAGTGGTGTCATCTGCATATCTGAGATTATTGATACTTCTCCCAGCAATCTTGATTCCAGCTCGTGCTTCATCCAGCCCAGCATTTCACATGATGTACTCTGCATGTAAGTTAAACAAGCAGGGTGAAAACATACAGCCTTGATGTACTCCTTTGCCAATTTGGAAACAGTCTGTTGTTCCACGTCTGGTTCTAACTGTTGCTTCTTGAACTACATACAGATTTCTCAGAAGGCAGGTCAGGTGGTCTGGTATTCCCATCTCTTGAAGACTTTCCCACAGTTTGTTGTGATCCATGCAGTCAAAGGCTTTGGCGTAGTCAGTAAAGCAGAAGTAGATGTTTTTTCTGGAACTCTCTTGCTTTTTCAATGATCCAGTAGATGTTGGCAATTTGATCTCTGGTTCCTCTGCCTTTTTAAAATCCAGCTGGAACATCTGGAAGTTCATGGTTCATGTACTGTGGAAGTATGGCTTGGAGAATTTTGAGCATTACTTTGCTGGCGTGTGAGACGAGTGCAATTGTGTGGTAGTTTGAACATTCTTTGGCATTGCCTTTCCTTGGGATTGGAATGAAAACTGACCTTTTACAGTCCTGTAGCCTTCCTGGGGAAGGTTGAGTCTATAAAGAGATCAGATAATGTCTTAGTTTGCTGCCCTGGGGCCTAGCACAAATGACTTCATTTTGAGCCTGTCTCCTTTTTAACAGTGGTATATATTTGAAGCAGCATTAAAAGAAACTTCTCCCTCTTCTTTTTGCTATTTTTTACTACACTGGGTCTTCATTGTGGTGCACAGTCTTAGTTGCCCCTGGGCACGTGGGAACTTAGCTCCCAGACTGGGAATCAAACTCTACTGGTTGAGTTCCTGGCATCCCCTCCATTGGAAGGCAGATTCTTAACCACTGGCCCACCAGGGAAGTCCCCCCTTAACTACTTTTGAAATGCTTTTTTCATCACCTCAAATAAATAAGGGCTCATAGTTTTATGGAAATAGTGCTTTTATTTTCTTGTCATGTAAAATCCCACTAATGCTCCATTCTGTAGGTATTTCAAGAACCCCTGTGACTTAGCTGAAAGGGGAAGGAATTGATGGGAAATTTGGTGTTGGCCAAGTTCTGAAAGTAGAAATTGTGCCCACAAAAAAGTATTTTGTTGGTTACTATGACCACATTTGTAATTCTTGGCTAGTTCAGAATGCTTTGGTAGCAGGTAGCCTTTGGCTTCTTTCTTTATAAAAGAAAGATGTCCAGTGGAAATCCCATTTGTTAATTTTAAAAAATTAGTAAAATATATGAGCAAAGATTTGAAAGCAACTCTTTCCCTATTCTTAAGAGGGATATATTTAAAGAGCATAGAGAAGGAAAAGAGAGAAATGAGGGGACTGGATTTCTTATGTTTCGAAAGTTAATAGGAAATTAGAGCAAGAAGAGGGCAGTGGTCTGCTATTTCACTAATACCGCCTTGGTTAATCTCAAAAGACATATTTGAGTTTTGACCAGGACAGCTCTAGGTTGTGTCAGTCTTCCTTGGCTGCTACGAAGAAGGGCTCAAGAAGTCAGGTACTTTGTCCTGTAATCGGAGCTGTTTCTTTAGGGCTGATTGGAGTTGGGTTAAAATTGGCTCTTGAATGAGAAGTAAATCTGATTATTGACTCCAGTGTTTGGAATTCAGTAGTTCATGAGGAGAGATAGTCATTTTACTTAGAGAGCTGTGGAATTCAAGAGTCTTCAGGTAAAGGTATATCTTTTCAGTTAGATTTTGTTCAGAAAGGGTCCCAGTGCTGCTGCTGCTGCTAAGTTGCTTCAGTCATGTCCAACTCTGTGCGACCCCACAGATGGCAGCCCACCAGGCTCCCCCGTCCCTGGGATTCTCCAGGCGAGAACACTGGAGTGGGTTGCCATTTCCTTCTCCAATGCATCAAAGTGAAAAGTGAAATTGAAGCCGCTCAGTCGTGTCCAGCTCTTCGCGACCCCATGGACTGCAGCTCACCAGCCTCCTCCATCCATGGGATTTTCCAGGCAAGAGTACTGGAGTGGGTTGCCATGGCCTTCTCCCTGTAATTATGAGGACATCAAACCAGAATTTGTATTTCTGAGGGAAAATAAAGTATATCTTTTCAGTTAGATTTTGTTCAGAAAGGGTATCAAGTAGAGGCTTGTAATTATGAGGACATCAAGCTGGAATTTGTATTTCTGAGGGAAAATGAAAGGCTATCTGAAATTATTAACTTTTCTTTATTCCCCATCCCCACTGGGATTTATACTTCTCCCTATTTTAAAGACTATTTCCTCGAAAATTACAGAAGAAACTGTCCTATTTTTATTTTGTTTGAAGGATGGTTTTCTTTTAATTAAAACTAATGTATGTTAGAATTACATTCTGTGAAAATACTTCTTGAAGGTTGACTATGTGTTATATTTATGCAATTCAGAAATGAGGGGGAAGTGATGACATTTGAAAAGAAGTGTTATTTGAACTAAAGTTAATGACTGTCATTTCTTAATGGGTACACTGGTTGATGCATGTGATACTTAAATAGATGCTTAATTGATCATGTGTGGAAGGAATAATGCACCTTTAGATTTATTTAGGGCAAAGACTGTATGTAATTTCCTAGTGAATATCACATATGGACCCTTGATAAATTCTTGATGAGCTTCTAATCGGTTATGACTCAAAGTTGGAGATACGAATTCTGTTCCTAGCTCTGCCATGTACCTCTGTGTGACCTTAAATACTCAGTTTCTTGAATATTTTTGCAAGTAAATAATTACACCTCAGGGCTATAAATTACTTGTTTTTAAGTTTCTGATGAAACAGTATGTTATTTACCATCACATTCTCATTCTCTGTGCTTTTCTCTCTCTAGGCTGATTCTCATCAGCATGTAGTCATGCCTGTTTCTACCTCATCTCATAACTACCCTTCTCTCTCTGTCTCTGTTTCTCTCTGAATACACACACACACACAATCATTAAAAACAAAATACAAAGTTAGCAGATACTTTTATTGCCTTACCCTACCTGTATTTGTGATTAGTGAGAGGTCTGACTCAGAACATTCAAAACTTGGATTTGGAGCTTTGCCTTCCCACATGTCAGGTTAGAAGTGGTAAGAAATTAATGCACACCTCCCACCAGCACTACCAGGAGCAACCCTCAACCAACAATTTATTGGATATTTCTCGTTGCTCTTCTCCACTCACGTTTCCTAGAACCTCCTCAAAATAAACTACTTTCTCCTGAGTTCTTGCCTCAGAGAAGGCTTCTGGAGGATCACAAAGTAGGACACAAAGCAGACTCTTCCTTGACCCTTTCCGCTACCACCCTGTTTCTCTCCTCATTCTTGAATAATTAAGCTGCCCTATTCAGAGCTTTTGAACTGTGGTGTTGGAGAAGACACTTGAGAGTCCCTTGGACTGCAAGGAGATCCACCCAGTCCATCCTAAAGGAGATCAGTCCTGGGTGTTCATTGGAAGGACTGATGCTGAAGCTGAAACTCCAATACTTTGACCACCTCATGTGAGGTGTTGACTCATTAGAAGGGACCCTGATGCTAGGAGGGATTGAGGGCAGCAGGAGAAGGGGACAACAGAGAATGAGATGGCTGGATGGCATCACCGACTCGATGGATATAAGTTTGAGTGAAGTCCAGGAGTTGGTGACGGACAGAGAGTCCTAAAGTTCACAGAATAGATACAGGATCAGCAGATAAACTGTGCATGGAAAATAGTTCAGCATTTGCATGGCTCTGTTTTAAATATCATAGTGTGTATGTTTCAATTCCAAACCCCCAGTTTACCCCTGCCCCCCACCAACATGTGCCCTTTGGTAACTGTAAGTGTGCTTCCTAAGTCTTCGAGTCTGTTTCTGTTTTATAAATAAGTTCATTTTTTTTAGATTCCACATATAAGCAGTTGTCATATATTTGTCTTTTTCTTTCTGACTTCACTTATTATGATAATCTCCAGGCCCATCCATGTTGCTGCAAATGCCATGACTTCATTCTTTTTACCGGCTGAGAAAATATTCCATTGTATATGTGTACCACATTTTCTTTCAGTTCAGTTCAGTTCATTTCAGTCACTCAGTCATGTCCAACTCTTTGCAACCCTGTGGAATGCAGCATGCCAGTCTTCCCCATCCATCACCAACTTCTGGAGCCTGCTCAAACTCACATCCACTGAATTGGTGATGCCATCCAACCATCTTATCCTCTGTCGTCCCCTTCTCCTCCCACCTTCAATCTTTCCCAGCATCAGGGTCTTTTCCTATGGATCAGTTCTTCTCATCAGGTAGCCAAAGTATTGGAGTTTCAGTTTCAGCATCAGTCCTTCCAGTGAATAGTCAGGACTGACTTCCTTTAGGATGGACTGGTTGGATCTCCTTGCAGTCCAAGGGACTCTCAACAGTCTTCTTCAACACCACAGTTCAAAAGCATCAATTCTTTGGCACTCAGCTTTCTTTATGGTCCAACTCTCATATCCTACATGACTACTGGAAAAGCCATAACTTTGACTAGACACGCCTTTGTTGACAAAGTAATGTATCTGCTTTTTAATATGCTGTCTAGATTTGTCGTAGCTTTTTTTTCCCAAGAAGCAAGCATCTTTTAATTTCATGGCTGCAGTCACCACTGCAGTGATTTTGGAGCCCAAGAAAAAGAAGTCTGTCACTGTTTGCATTGTTTCCCCATCTATTTGCCATGAAGTGATGGGACCGGATGCCATGATCTTAGCTTTTTGAATGTTGAGTTTTAAGCCAACTTTTTCACTCTCCTCTTTCACTTTCATCAAGAGACTCTTTAGTTCCTCTTTGCTTTCTGCCATAATGGTGGTGTCATCTGCATATCTGAAGTTATTGATATTTCGCCTGGCAGTCTTGATTCCAGCTTGTGCTTCATCTAGCCTACCAGGGTCCAGCCCCAGCAGGATCCAGGGGTACCCTCAGGATGAATGGCGTCGGCGAGAGAGAGAGAGAGAGAGAGAGAGAGAGAAAGAGAGAGAGAGAGAAAGAGAGAGAGAGAGACCAGATGGAGTGTGCAGCAGAGTCTGGCAATGCTTAATTTTTTGCCATAGCTTTTATACCCTAAGTTAGTACATTTCTAAGGGTAAGATAGTTTAACGTTACATCAGCTTGTCCTTCAAGAAACCAGGGTGTTTTCTGCATACTTCTCTGTTTATGAGGGTCTTGTACATTATCTTCTGGCCTTGGGGCCTGTTAACATTTTATGCAAGTCAGGTGAATGTAAATCTATTTTCCATTTCTGTGGTGATCTTAACAGAAAAGTTACAGTCTCATAGGGCAACAGTACAGCATGTCACAACATAGTAGAAGTATAACCTTGTTAACATAAAAGTCAATTCTTCTGCAGAAGTTGTCAGTTGAATTTATCTAAGAGGTTTACCCCACACAGACTGTGTGGCTTCAGTAAGGCAGCCTCTGCCTAGCACTCCTGGCTGACAATTAACAACCATCTCATTGTTACCACACTAGGGCTAAGCTCTTATTTTTCTAGATCTTTAACTATATTAACAATGGTTTCCATAACACAACCTTAGCACATTAAGAGCAAAAACACAGTAAGCAAATGTTAACCCAATAGCCACTTCTAGAATAATTTTTCTTGTGTTTTCTAATAGGGCTTCCTCACTCCCCGAAGGGCTCTATGTCTATTAGGGCCTTTATATGATCAGGTTCTTTATGCTGTTTTATAATTAGGGTATTATGAGCAGTCATGCATATTAGTACCAAGGGCATAGACGCATTTGCCAAACAAACTAAAATACCAGCAAAGGAGCTTAACTTAAAACACTCCTTTCACCCTGGATAATCTCATAAAATACCACCACCCGGGAAACTTATTGATTAAAGTTCTAAATTGATTCTTATTTGGAAAGAGATCGGGGAAGGCCTTCTGCCTGTGTCACAGAAATTAGGGAGTAGTCTTTTGAAGCAAGCATCAGAAAGACAGATATCATCTTTAAGGTGAGCACTGGGGGCAGCTTTTTGGAATCCCTGAAAACCTGATCCGCCTTGCCTGTCAGGTTTTCTCCTCATGACCTTGTCATGGGTGGGATCTCATGAGCTGGCTCCTGGCACTAGCCTGGCATTTTGCATGATGTACTCTGCATGTAATTTAAATAAATAAGGTTAGGAGTCATTATTTTTTAATCTTTCTCTCAGGCATTTGTTCAAGGTATAATGTCTTCAGGCATCTCTACTGAGGCCTCTTTATGCATGGAGGAAGGAATTCAGTTCTTTTTTCACTCGTAGCCCTTTCCTCTGTTCTCTTCTGACTCCAAATTGCTGAATCCTTTGGGGTTCCCTCAGCTATGAGATCACTTCCACATCTGGCTGATCCAACGACCCTCCTTGATCCCTGTCTTGTCTCAGGCACTTTCTCCCATCATGGTAAGTGATCAAAGGGGTAACTCTGGTTTTTGGCTTGTCACTTTAATCAGCCACTCTGGACTGGCAGTTCAGCTGTCTGTTTGCTTCAGCTCAGCTGACCTTCTGACAGTAACTTTAGGTTATTTTAGTTTGCTTATAAATAATCTTTTGTTACTTGAAAAATAGTAATACAATAATCTTTCAACAATATAATTCTATATTTCATTCCCATCTTTTTGTCACATTTTATTTCTATGTATTCACAGGTTCCACAATGCATTTTTATTATTTTTGTTAAACAGTCTTAATTATATTTAAATACACACATGTGTATGCATACATAGTAAAGATTTTTTTAAGGGCTTTTATAATTTTCATTTTTTTGTGTTCTCCATCCTTTCCCCACAGATCGAGTTGTCCAGCTAGTATCATTTCCCTTTAACATTTTAGCATTTCTTATAGTGCTGGTCTGCAGCAGACATATGCCTCAGGTTTATGTTTTTGTTCTTTTTTTCCTGGAAATGTCTTTATTTTGCCTTCATTTTTGAAGTGTATTTTTGTTAATTTAATTTTTTTTCCTTTAAACATTTTAGAGATTCATTTTTTTTGTCTTCTGGCTTCTGTTGTTTGTGATGGGAAGTCAAATGTTATTTGCATTGTTTGATCTCCTCTAAGTCATGTTTCCATTTTCCTCTGGTTGCTTTTTAAGACTTGCTGTTTATATTTTATTATTAACAGTTTGACTATATTGCCACAGTTGTGGTTTCTTGGGATTGTTTTCTTTGTAGTTTGTTGAGATTCTTGCAATTGTGGCATGGTGTTTTTCAATGGTTTGGGCAAAATTTCAGCCATTATCTTTTTTAAACACATCTTCTGTGCCTGTCTCCCTCCTCTCTTTCTAAGACACCAGCTACACATATATTAGAGCATTTGCCATTGTCCTACACATCTCAAGTGCACTGTTCTCTTATACCCTTTTATCTTTGGGGGGTTTAGTTTGGGTTGTTTCTCTTTTTTAAAAAAAATATTTACTTATTTGGCTTCTTGGGTCTTAGTGGTGGCACAAGGGATCTTCGTTGCATCATGTGGGATCTTTCACTGAGGTGCTCAGGCTTAGTTGCTTTGCAGTATGTGCAATCTTGGTTCCCAGACCAGGCATTAAACCTGCATTCCCTGCCCTGAAAGATGGATCACCAGGGAAGTCCAGCTTGGGTGTTTTCAATGGAAATGTCCTTAAGTTTATGGTCCTTTACTCAACTGTTTCCTGTCTTCTATTAAGTCTATCTAGTGAATTCTTCATTTCTGATATTTTATTTTTATTTCTGACTTAACTGTTTGGTTATTTTTTGTTTATAGCTTCTGCACCCAGATGAAATTCTCAGTTTCTTCATGTATTTTGTCTGCCTTCCCAGTAGATCCTTTAGCATTTTTAGCATAGTTATTTTTAAAATTAGCCTTTTTCTTTGAGACAATGGTAGATTCATATCAGTTGTAAGAAATATAGAGTGAACACATGACCCTTTACCGAGTTTCCCTGTGACAAAATCTTCTAAAATTGTGGAACAACATCACAATATGAATATTGACATTGACACAATCAAGATATAGACTGTTTGTACCACCACAGTATTCTCTCCTAGTACCCTTTATAGCCATCTCCCCCCATCCCAGTCCCTGAACCTAGGCAACCACTAACCTGTTCTCCATAATTCTGTCATCTCAAGAGTGTCGTATAAATGAAATCATACAGTATGTAACCATTTAGGATTGGCTTTTTAAAATTCATATCATTCCCTTGTAATTCATACACGTTACATATATCAATAATACAATCTTTTTTTAAAAAAATCGCTGAATAGCATTCTATTGTATCAAAGTTCCTGCCTGATATATACACTTGTTTGTTGTTGTTTAGTCATTAAGTTCCCTTGAGCCACCAGGGAACTTACACTTCTATGTGTAAATATGTAGTTGACATTTTTAAAGGACTTAGATGTATAAGCTGGAGCATTGTCTGTCTTAATTGATTTTGGCATTCCTAAATAGGAAAAACAGGCAAAAAGATGTTGAACTACATCTTTATAGGCTTCTCCCGTTCTGGCAGTAGCCACAAGGACATGGGAGAAGGTATCTACAATAACATGCATAAAGGATAGTTTTCCAAAAGAAGGAGTAAGCCATGGGGATTTACCCCAAAAGGCAAAGTGGGAACTGAAGTAGGGCAAAGTTGACATGTCCTAATGATCTCTCATGAAGATTCTCTAGGAATATGGAATTGATATCAAAGGGCAGTTGCATTTTGATGATGCATAGCATGTGAGGCTTTAGCATCTTCAAAAGCATTGGCCACTATGGTTCAGGTTAGCAAATCTGCCTCTTGGTTAAACGTATGGAGGGGTCCAGGTAAATTAGAATGAGCTCTTATATGTCCAACATAGAATTGCTTTGACCTTTTCCAAATTTGCTGTTGAAGGATAGATAACAATATAAAAATTGTGGTTTTATTTTCCGGCAAAACAGCCGTTTCAATTTGAGGAAACAACTTAAGTACATACTGCGAGTCAGAAAATAAATTAAAAGCCTGGTCTGAAAACTCTTTGAATGCTTCTATCACGGCTGTTAATTCTGCTTTCTGGGCTGACGTTTCCCCAGTATATAAGCTTGAAAAGATTTAGACGTATAAGCAGGGGCGTTGTCAGTTTTAAGACATTAAGATAGCACAAGTCTAACAGTGAGGGGTTATTTTTGGTAGAAGCAGAATGAGCTTTTATATGTACCATAATCTTAAACAACACTTATTTACTTTACTACAGTATCAAAGGATTTTAAAAACAAATATAAATCACTTAAAGGCAAAGAAATTCATAATTTGTTATTGAAAGATTTATTTTAAGAAAACTGTTTTCTTAACATAGAGAGTAGACTAAATTCCAGTCTGTTACCAATTTACCGGATAGCAAACAAACAAAATTTTTTAGTTAATCTTAGAAAAGTTTTTTTTTTTTTTTTTTTTTTTTATAAATCTTGAAGAACTAGCAGAATTTTTTTTTAAAGGCATGAGAATGAAACCATACAAGGCATGTTTAAAATCTAATTAAATTGTAATTGACAAAGTAGCCTGGTCATTGCTGTGACTTGTAACACTTTAACGTGATAACTAAAATTATAACTGACATTTTACCAGGACACATCAGATTTTCATGAATTTCACATAATTTCTAGGATATCTATATAAGTAACATTAACCATACAATATAACCTGAGAAGATTTATCACTCCTCCAACAATAATTCTCATGCAATTGAACATGTCAAATGAACTCAGGTAGTTTAATAGCTCTTTGGGATGTCTCAGGGGCCCTCTGAAGCATCCCAAAGTCAGCCAGAAGTCAAGCTATTTAGGCAGTTTTGTCAATAAATATCAAAAGGGTTAATAATACTCTGTCAGGTAGAATCATATAGATCACTGTTAAATAATATATTTACTTAGCCAAAGTAAAAAGGATTTATAGATCAACATAAAACAGATCACTTCAGAGGTAAAGAAACTTAAAATCCATTATCAAAGGCAGTTCAACGTCTCAAGAAAACTTGTATTTATGCACAAAACTCTTCCCTTGGAGTACACTTTCCATCAAACCTTCCTAACACTTTCTGTACCCATTACTTTATTCTCCCATTTTGAAACAGCCACCTGTAAGTCAGACGTACTTCCTTTTCCCTTCATAAAATGTAACTTCATTCTTCATACCTTCTTTACTGAGCACACACATCTTACTTTCTTTAAGCAACCAAGAATTTACCTTGGTTATATATTTACTATATATTAGCATTCTATAGATTGGTGAACATAAATACCAGTAATAATTTTTTAAAAAATTCTAGCGAACATCTCAGGATGGCATCAAACATTATTTAGTAATAGTCTAAAATCTTTAATTTCTCTGTAAGTTAGTATTCAGTAATGAATGTTTCAGAATCTTATTTTATTTGGAAATGACCTAGCTATTTAATAAACTTCTGTTATTAGTTTAGCACAACTTTAGAAATTTAGGTTACCAAAATCTAGAGAAACTGTTTTAGACAGACATTTTTAATCTTAATAAAATTTAAAAGCTCACATCTCATTTACCCTTCTTCTTCTTTTTTTTTTTTTTAAGTTTCTTACTTGAGGTACTTTCCGTGCTGACAAACTTGTAATGGATATTACAATGTAACAATATTTAACTTATAATAAACCTAGGCATAATGAAAATATTTTACTAGATGTTAATTACTCTAAGACATGTCTATATTAGATAGGTCAACAAACAAACATTAATATCAGGTATTTAATACTGAATATTTTCCAGTTTACCTGAACCTGGAATTTATTGTTTAATTTAGAATTATTTGATTTGTAAGCACTAACCTTTTTGTTAAGTCAGTTAAATAGAGCTCATTTACAAATTAACCTAAAAAATATCACCCAGAGACAAGGACATACCAAGACATATTTAGACAGACACAGTGCGAGATCTCGCTTCATATTTTAACTTTGGTGATGAATTAGATATTACAATATAAAATTTACTAGTTTATGAAAAAGTTGAAATAAATAAAAATTTTTAAAGGCTTTTCCCCTTTTTCTCTCAGTCTCAGGAGTTAGAGATGGTCTAAATAAGTGTTCCTGAGAGCCCTGGTCTCAAGGCACAGGGAAAGAAAATCAAGTTCTAACAAAAAGCAAAATGGCCATCAAAAATTACAACACAGAACACAGAATTAAAACACACACATATAAACCTGGCAGTCCTCATCAGACACTCCCTTAAATACAAGAATACAGTCTCTCAGAAAACCTTCTATAGAGACACAGAACTTCAGATGTCTTCAAAGATTTTAAGAGGAGGAAAGGAAAAGAAGGAGGAGGCGGCGGGAAAGGGGGGCAAAAGGGGTGGCCTTACAGATGTCTCCTGCCACCTGCAGATACCCAGGCGTTACGGGACTTTTTCCTGGGCTTCCAGAGAAGGGAGGACTGGAACTCGGCCCTACCGGAATTTGAGTTCTCTGCCAAGAGGAGGTGATCAGTCTCCAATCCTCAGCTCAAGCTGAGGCCCTTCGACCAAATTCTTGCGTCCAGGACCGGGGAATTAGAAAAACAGGAAGGACAGGAAGGGCTAAGGAGAGGACAGAGAGAGGGGAGGGGAGAGAGGTCAATAAAGTCTCTTGTTCCTTACTAGTTGGGGCACTCTGGCCAGTTGCCTGCGTCAGGAGGAGACCAGGGACAAAAGGGTCCCAGTTGCGGCCGCTGGGTCTGGTCCATTGGCAGGCAAGCTGGCCTCTGAGTACCCCGAGTGGTCAGGATGTCAGTCTCAGCAAAGAAGAGTCCCCACCAGTTGCAGGAAGGGGGACCCCTTCCAGGGCCCGTAACTGAGCTCTTATAAATGAACTGTCCGAGGAGACACATGTGCTGACAAAGCAAGAGATCTCATTGGAAAGAGCACCGGGGTGGAGGGCAGGAGGGTAAGGAAACCCAGGAGAACTGCTCCCTTCTGGAAAACAAGGACATTGCTCTCGGACAAGGTAGAAAAGGACTGAACACTGGTCTTTTTAACTTTAATTCCTCTGTAGTTAAGAAGTTGCATTATGATTCCAATAAAAAGCTGTCTTTCTTTTAACTCACTGTTACCCATTTTTGTTACTAATTAGAAGAAGAAAAAAGGAAGAGGCTTAATTTAGAGAAGAAAGAGAGAACCTGAAACGTACCCACCTTTCTTACCCTACCTTTCTTATGTAGGGGGGGCCTGTAGCACCCTAGTGGGGTTCTAAAACCTAAAGCCTACCCACTTTCTTCACCCTACCTATCTTATGCAGGGGGGCCCGCGGTTCCCTAGTGGGGTCCTAGCCGTCCCGAAGACTGAACAATGGTGGGGGGGGATTACCTTCAGGTCCCTGTTCGTGGCGCCACTTGCCGGGGTCCAGCCCCAGCAGGATCCAGGGGGTTCCCTTAGGATGAACGGCGTCGGCGAGTGATAGAAGACACGTGAGACCAGCCTTGATAGGGCCAAGTCTGTCTTTATTTTTTGACAACAGTTTTTATACCCTCACTCAGAGTGTATCCAGGATACAAGATGCTCACTCATGTCTATACAGGGTTAGTTTACATTACGTCAGTTTGTCCTTAAGGAAGAACAAGATGCTTTCTGCATTTCGTTTCTAGAATAAATCTTTACACATTATCTTTTGGCCTTAGGGCTTATTAACATTTTATGTAAGTCAGGTGAATGTAGGCCTGTTTTCTGTTTCTGTGGTGACCTTAACAGAAGAGTTACAGTCTCATAGGGCAACAGGACAGCATGTCACAACATAATAAAAATATGACCCTGTTAATACCAACATCAATTCTTCTGCAAAAGTTGTCAGTTAAATTTATCTAAAAGTTTTACCCCATACAGACTCTGTGGCTCTAATAAGACGGCCTCTGCCTAGCACTCCTGGCTAATAATTAACAACTATTTCGTTGTTAGAATACTAGGGCCAAGCTCTTATTTCTCTAGATCTATAACTATATTAACAGTGGTTACCATAGCACAGCCTTAGCACACTAAAAGCAAAAACACAGCAAGCAAACGTTAACCCAATAACCACTAGTAATTTTTCTTATATTTTTTAATAAAACTCCTTCATCCCTCAAAAATGCTCTATATCTAGTAGGGCTTTTATATAATCAGGTTCTTTATGCTATTCTATGATTAAAATATCATAAGCAATCATGCATATTAGTACCAAGGGCATAAATGCATTTGACTAACAAACTACCAGCAAAGGAGCTCAAATTAAGACACTGCTTTCACCCTAAATAATCTCATAAAATACCACCACCTAAAAAACTTGTTGATTAAAGTTCTAAATTGATTCTTATATGGGAAGAGATCGGGGAAGGCCTTCCTGCCTGTGTCAGAGAAATTAGGGAGTAGTCCATTGAGGCAGGCATCAGAAAAACAGATATCATCTTTAAGGTGAGAGCCGGGGGCAGCTTTGGGGCAGCTTTCTGGAATCCCTGAAAGCCTGATCCGCCTTGCCCGTCAGGCTTTCTCCCCATGATCTTGTCATGGGTGGGATCTCGTGAGCTAGCCTGTTTGGAATCCTTGAAAACCTGATCCGTCTTGCCCGTCAGGTTTTCTCCCTTATGGCCTTGTCATGGGTAGGGTCTCGTGTGCTGGCTCCCGGCAATGAATGTTAGCCCTTATTTATTGTTAATATTTTTTTCTTAATAAGAATTAATCTAAGTAATTAAGACTCTGTATTACATCTTTTTTCATATAAGGATCATCAAAATATGATCAGAATTGCTATTGTAAGATGAGCAACAGTTGCTGACAATCTACTGATGTGTTGACTTTGTAAATAGCTATTTTTGATGAATATAATGGAATTATCCTTGAATTATCAAATAGGCATTGTTATAATTGTGCTAGTCCTCTTGTTGGCTTAAATAAGAATTTAAGAGGTTATGCAATTCTCTTTCTCACTCTTTTAGCCTGGGTCTGCTTTTAGGTGCTGGTGACTTCTCTATCATTGTTTCTACCGATTTACATAGCTAGCTCGTTAGTGACCAAGCCAGGCCTGGAAACCAGATTTCTTTCCTAGGCTCTAAGTATTTCCATTAAACCTGCTTCACACTGTCTGTTCTGCAGAAGGCTAGACCTCAGATATTGCAATTGCTTGGAAGTCTTATTTCTCCATCTGTTGATTTGAAGTGTCTTCCAAAAGTCTGTAAATTCCCTGATCCAAAATTTGGTGGCAGAAGTTGTAGTAAGAGTTAGTGTTCTGCCAAAGGCCAGAAATAAATTAAATAAAGCCTGCATATATATCTGAGTCACCTTTTTGTTGTTGTTGCTTATCCATGATATACTGGCTTTACTTTATTTTCCATGGCCACATCCATTCTGAGTTCTCATCTCTCCTGCCACATCTGTGACTCTGTATATTTTATATTGACATAGAATTTCAGAACTTGAAAGGTTCTTTTAAACCAAATTAGGGGTGAGGGTGGAAATTCAAGCTACTTCTCTTACTATGTAGGGTAGAAAATGGAGAGTACATGTGACTCACTCAATTTGTTTCATTTTTTCCTTTGCTGTAAGAACTTCTCACATTTCTGTCAACTAGATACAAGTGGTACATTCATTCATATTTTTCTAAATAATAAGAAAAAACCCAAACATTACTTAATAAAAAAAATTTTTTTCCTAAGAATATCTAGGTAATCAATATGGCTTTAGAAGAGATGTGACTCCCTGAATCTATCCTTGCATGGGGTCAGTGCTCAAGGAGAATGAACGCTTTATTTTGCACTATTTTTTTTTTTTTTAAAGATCTTTAACTCCTTCTTCCTTTTTTTTTTTTTTTTTTTTGCTCTCCCATACAAAGTTGGTAACTAGGAGTTGTATATTCTACTCTCATGAATAGCTCACGGACATGTTTCCTTTTTATCACCACCAGTAATAAAAAAGGCACCTTCTTTCTTGCCTGTACCATTGCAGTAGGCTTGACTTTTCTGCCTCCATTTTTGCAAGTCACAGTTACAAGACTAGGTTTTTCTAGAGCACAATTATTTTACTCATTTGCTTAACAGTCTCTCAATTTACTACAGGATAAAGGTCAGGATTCCTAGCATCTTTAATAAAGTTTTTCATAATCTGATTTATGTATGTGTGTGTGTATTCTTAGTTGCTCAGTCATGTCCGACTGCAACCCCATGGACTGTAGCCCTCCAGGCTCCTCTGACCATGGGGATTTTCCAGGCAAGAATACTGGAGTGAGTTGCCATGCCCTCCTCCAGGGGATCTTCCCAACCCAGGGATTGAACCCAGGTCTCCTGCCTTGCAGGCAGATTCTTTACCACCTCAGCCACCAGGGAAGCCCAAGAATACTGGAGTGGGTAGCCTATCCCTTTTCCAGGGGATCTTCCCAACCCAGGAATCAACCCGGGGCCTCCTGAGTTGCAAGTGGATTATTTACCATGTATGCCTTATCTTACTCTTCTCTTTAAAATTTCTCCTGATTCTCCTCTGTGTAAGGAAGTGAGTCAAGGCTGCTTATTAGCATTTTCTTCCAAGTCATTCCCTGTCAAGCTGCTGTTTTCCATTCCAGCCTTATTTTACTACTTCCTGTTTTATACCTTAAACTCAAGTAATAAAGAACTATGGTGGTCCCCTGGATGCACCACTCCTGAGTTTTAGCAGGTGTTCTTCCCATGGTGAATCCACTAGGAATGCTTTGGCTATGTTTTCAGAAAAGTCACTGGGGGTGGCTTAAGCAGCATCAACATAAGGCATTTTATTTTCTCATGTAACAGACCTGGAGATAGGTGTTTTCCAGCTTTAGTTTGGAGACTCAGAGGAGTTTCTGAACAAGGAGACTAGACTGACATTTCTGTAATTTCCTGGCTTTCTCCTCAAGGTCACAAGATGGCTGTGGCATTTCAGGCATTAAATCAACATGCCAGCATTATAAGTAGGAAAAAATGGTCAGGAAACTTGGTTTTCTCCTCATGATTCTATTCTATGTCAGGGGAAAAAGCCAAGAGCGTAGGTAAAATTTACAGTCTTTCCAGGAGAGGCTTGAAAAGGATGTAGCAAAGGTGAATGGATTCATATCCACCAGAATTTATCTTTTGAGACTAGATACATTGCTATGCCCTAAAAAGACAAGGCCATGTTAGCTTTAAAACTGTGGAGATTGGCACCTGTGTAGGCAGTTAACAATGTCTACTATACTCAGCCTAGAATGCTATTTCTTCTTGTTTGCTCTAATTTTTTTTTTTAACATAAAGGCTCAACTTATAGCCCATTTCTTCTGAGAATCTTTTTTTTTCCCTTAATTTTTATTGGAGTATAGTTAATTTGCAGTGTTGTGTTAGTTTCAGAAAACACAGCAAAGTGAATCAGTTATGCATATACATATATGCACTATTTTTTTTTTTTTTTCAGATTCTTTTCCCATTTAGGCCACTATGCAGTATTGAGTAGTATTCCCTATGCTATACAATAGATTCTTATTTGTTATTTATTTTACATATAGTTATGTGTGATTCTGCCTTGTGGGTTGGCAGGCTTGCCTATGTGCATTATTTTATCATAGAATTTATGAGATACTCTAATTGTCTGCTTCTTTCCTCCTGTCTGTTCATTTGGTGATGAGTGCCTTGATAAAAAGAGATTATGCCTTTTTTTCTCTGTGTCCCCCCAGTGCTTATACAGGGTAGATGATCTAAAGTGCTTGCCAGGTTTGATGACTGACAATGAAAGAGGAAGCTAAGCCAAGCCTTTTTTCTGAAACCTTTTCCAGAGGAGAAACCTTTTGGAGAAATCAAAGCAAGTCTACAATTCTCTATGCAAGTTTCCATGTTCTATTCTACTGAACTCATCGTTTTTACTCAGTCTTTTCCTACAGAGCACCCTTTCCTCTGAACTTGTAGATAGCTCAGAATTAGTGCAACAAAGTTTATTAATCAATTTGATGCTGGCTAATATTATTTACAGTAAGTACATGTCTTTTTTTTCTATTTTTTCATGTAACACACACACTTTAATTGAAGTATAGTTGATTTACAGTGCTATGGTTTCAAGTATACTACATAATTATTTGATATTTTTATCATGTCTTTTTCTTATTGTCCCTTCTACATTTTTTTTGAGGGAATTTAAAACAGCATCTAACACAACCCATAGTATTCAGTCAGTAAGAGACTGACATATTCTTGAAGGAGTCATCTCCTTGGGCATTCCAAAGCTCTAAACTGGGCATGTAGGTGGGATTAGTACTTGCTTTGTTTCCACTAGCCACTGAAGTTCATTGATAGAGATGGTAGGGTTTTGCTAAATGATGGATGGAATCAATATCTCATTTATACTATTTTCAGGTCTGTTTACCTAAAACAAATAAACCTCCAGATATTTCTCTGCCAAGGTGGGTTTAATCAAGATCAGCAGAGAACTGCAATTTGGTGTTTCAACCATGAAGAGCCACATGCAAGTCTCCACACAGCAAGGGAAAGGGAGTGCTTTTATGGAGGGGAAAAGGAAGTTGGGGGTTGGGAGGGGAAGAGCTATAGTAAACAAGACTCTGTGGCTTTTCATTGGCTGAATCCTGGCCAAGAAAGGAGTCTTTCTTCCTCCAGCTGGCCTTTGTTGCAGGGTATGAGAGCTCCCCTTTCTGGTCTCCCAAGTCTACTTAATTGAGGTTTCTTATTTATTAATTTTTTGCATTTCCCACTTTAGATCAAGATCTTTCTCTGAAAGCATCACTGATCAAGAGTCAGGTTTTCTAATTTAAGCAGCCACTTGTTCTTTAATGCCCAGAAGGACCTTCCCTAGGTGTAGAGACTCACATTGGAGGGCAGGTGTATAGATTGGAAACCAGTTGAAGTCCCACGCAAGTAACAAGGAGGGACAACTATCTAGTATTTTCATCTAAAATCCGTATGTTATCGAGATCATCTAAAGCATTATGTCATCACCAAAAGCTGACGAAATTCCAGGGACTTCCCTCGTGATCCAGTTAAGACTCTGCCCTTCCACTCCTGTGGGCAATGAGTTTGATCTCTGGTAGGAGAACTAAGATCCCACATATAGCACAGCACAGCCAAACAAAACAAAAAAGCAAAAACATAAAAAGAGAGTCCCTTGGACTGCAAGGAGATCCAACCAGTCAATCCTAAAGGAAATCAGTCCTGAATATTTGTTGGATGGACTGATGCTGAAGCTGAAACTCCAATACTTTGGCCACCTGATGTGAAGAACTGTCTCATTGGAAAAGACCCTGATGCTGGGAAAGGTTGAAGGCAGGAGGAGAAGGGGACGACAGAGGATGAGATGGTTGGATGGCCTACTTGATGGACATGAGTTTGAGTAGGTGTTGGCTCTAGGAGTTGGTGATGGACAGGGAAGACTGGCGTGCAGCAGTCCATGGGGTCACAGAGAGTCGAACACGACTGAGTGACTGAACTGACTGAAAAAAAGTTAGCAAACTTCCAATAGGTCTAGTCTGAATATCTTGGGAAAGCTGTCTCATCAGATATCATCTGCTTCGGTTCTGGGAAATTTTTACTTTCAGGTCACTAGATGATGTGCAGGTCTAGTCAGGGTTTGATACTTTCTTTATATGTGTCACATAAATTCAAGAGTCTCTTGGAGTTTGGTGCACAAGGGCCTTCCTGTGAGGCTGAAGAGAGCTTTTTTTCTGGAAGGGTCTTTTTCAATAGATGAAATCTCCAGGTTGCAGAATGTGAATCATAAAATCCTTGTGTCCTAAGATGACACTGTGAAAAGATTACTCTACAAAAATATGATTATTATTAATAGAAGCAATTTGTGTGCGTTAGTTGCTCAGTTGCATCTGACTCTTTGTGATCCTCTGGACTCTAGCCTGCCAGGCTCCTCTGTCCATGGGATTCTTCAGGCAAGAATATTGGAGTGGGTTGACAATTCCTTCTCCAGGGGATCTTCCCAACCCAGGGATTGAGTTGGTAACAGGCAGGAAGGTGAGGGGTCTCCAAATGGAGGAAATAGGCTGCAAGTGTCAGACATTTTTTTATCTCTTTCTTAAGTGGCAGGAGGAAACAAACTACAAGTGTCAGATATTTTTCCCTTCTCTATACAAAATTAAAAGGAGGTTTCTCTTAAAATTCTCTGTTGCCATGATGACACCTGGTTCCACCTGAACTTTTATCAAACCTTGAGCTAACCAAAGTGTTTTTCTTATGGAAATGTTTTTTCTTAAGCTATGTTAATGAACTATGTATTTACCCTAGACTCTGTCTTTCTCCAAGTCAATTCTGCTTAAGATTCAGAACCAATAAGGGCTCAACAAACCAGTATGTTTTACTCATACATTGTTCTCCTAATCTATGTTAATGAAACTATATATTTACTTGGAAATCTGCCTTTCTTCAAGATTCGTGTCAATCATTTTATGGCTCAGGACAGCTCACCTTGTGCCAATGTTATCTCAGAATGCATGTTGTGGGTGAGGGCCTGGTACCAGTCTCTGAGTTTTGAGAATTCCCTTTCTATAATTAGCAGCCTGCTAGTAGCTATATAACATCTGGCTAAAGACTTGCAGGGGGGCACTCTTTCTGCCCGCTTCTGAAGTCTATGTCAGAAGCTTTCCTATCTCTTTTATGCTTTAATAAAACTTTATTACACAAAAGCTCTTCATGATCAAGCCTTGTCACTGGCCCTGGATTGAATTCCTCTCCCCTGGAGGCCAAGAATCCCAGCATCTTTCACGGTTCAGCAACAACCTTTCAGGGTTGAACTCAGGTCTCCTACATTGGAGTCAAATTCTTTACCATCTGAGCCACCAGGAAAGCCCAGAAGCAATTAGGTCTTTGCAATATTGGAATATCTCTTCTTTTATTGGCTGTGGGTCAAAAGAAGCAGAAGCCAAATTCATTAGGTGTCCTTTGACTAGAGTAAGAGTTTATGGGTTCCAAAAGGTATGTATCTGAGATTTAGAAGGACAAATGACAACATTTTTGGTCAAAGTACTTACAGGGTTTTCACCAGTTTTGCTAATTGACTCTTAATAATGCCACTAGTGTGTTCAACTAAGCCAAAGGATTGAGGGCAGAAAGTACAATAAAATCTATGAAAACAGCCAAACAGTAAAGACTTATCAAAGCACCTGGCCAGTAAAATAGGTTCCTTGATCATTATGAAGTTCAAGTGGGGATAAGGTAAGGATAATCTTTTCTGGAAGGATGTTAGCCACAGAAGGCAGTAGCTCATCTTTAAGGGAAGGCTGCAGTCCAGTGTGAAAATATACAGACAATGACTAAAACATACTTATATCCATGAGATGCAAAAAGTTATATGAAAGCCATTTGCCAGACCTCGAATGGTCCATTAGGCAGTTAATAATGTCTGGGAGCAGTATGAATAGGTTTCCATTGGTTTGTTTTGGACAGGTGAGAGAAGCAAAGTGTGCATTTTTTGTGGCTTAGTTAATATTTCCCCACCAATATTGACTCATGAATGCTATCATTTGGTCAGTAAATCAACAATTTAATGCATGTACAGTGGTGAGGAGTGAGAATTTTAGAGTCTCTGGTAGGATGGGTTGTCATTTGGTCTAAACCAGAGCTTTCTCTTTTTATCAAACCAACAATTGTTGAATTCCCAATCTTGTTTTTCCTTTTCTGAGGTCAATTGTTGGGCTTCTCTAACAAGTTTTATAAAGTTATCATTTAGGGAAATAAAACTTTGGACCATAACAAAGTTTTAGCTACTGCTGGATGCTTTAAGACTGGTTTTTGTGTGTGTATGTGTGTGTGTGTAAATATCACAAAGTGGTTTCCTTAGCTTTCAGAGAGTAAGATTTAGAATGTTCATAGAATCTTAATAATAGCTAAGGCAGCAGGCAAAAATTCCTAAAAAATGAAGCCATTTAAATTTTTGTTGTGGCTGGAAGTATGGAAGCCAGGTCTTCTACAATGTTCCCAAATCATGAGCTTCTCTGAAAGCACTTCTGCTATCAGTATAAACGCTTCCAGTTTTGCCATTGGCTAAAGTACAAGCCCACGTAATAGTGTATGATTCAGCCTGTTGGGCTAAAGTAGCTGTACGTAAAGATGCTGCCTCAACATCAAAAGGAGTGGAAGTGGCTTACCCAGAACAGCACCCTTTATATAATAACCACCAGTGACCCATGAAAGGTCAGTATTACTCAGAGGATTTGCCTGTAGATCATCAGGACCAGTCAGGAGGTGGTCTCTCAATGTTAAGCTGTCAAAAGGGACTTCTTCAGTGATGGAGAGGTGAAGAGTAGCAGGGTTAAGCTTAATACAATGTGGAAGAGTATGTGAGGAACAGTTAACAGAAAAGACTTCACAGGGGGTGAGGTGGCTGACTGAGAAATGTTGAGAGTGATGAAAATTCAGGAAAGCTTCTAATGCATAAAGTACAAAAGCAGTTTAAGGGGATTCCATGACAATTTTCTCAGTGGTCTTAACTGAAAGAGCAGGGGCCTAATGAAAGAGCAACTCCGCCCATCAACAGAAAATTGGGTTAAAGATTTACTGAGTAAGGCCCCGCCCATCAGAACAAGACCCAGTTTCCCCCTCAATCAGTCTTTCCCATCAGGAAGCTTCCATAAGCCTCTTATCCTTCTCCATCAGAGGGCAGACAGACTGAAAAACCACAATCACAGAAAACTAACCAATCTGATCACATGGAACATAGCCTTGTCTAACTCAATGAAACTATGAACCATGCCATGTAGGGCCACCTAAGATGGAAGGGTCATGGTGAAGAGTTCTGACAAAATGTAGTCCACTGGAGAAGGGAATGGCAAACCACTTCAGTAGTCTTGCCTTGAAAACCCCATAAACAAATGAAAAGGCAAAATGATAGGAGGACACTGAAAGATGAACTCTCCAGGTCAATAGGTGCCCAATATGCTAGTGGAGATAGTGGAGAAATAACTCCAGAAAGAATGAAGAGACAGAGCCAAAGCAAAAACAAGACCGAGTTGTGGATGTGACTGGTGATGGAAGTAAAGTCCAATGCTGTAAAGTGCAATATTGCATAGAAACCTGGAATGTTAAGTGCATGAATCAAAGCAAACTGGAAGTGGTCAAACAGGTGATGACAAGAGTGAACATTGACATTTTAGGAATTAGTGAACTAAAATGGACTGGAATGGGTGAATTTACTCAGATGACCATTATATCTACTACTGTGGGCAAGAATCCCTTAGAAGAAAGAGTAGCCATCATAGTCAACAAGAGTGTGAAATGCAGTACTTGATGCAATTTCAAAAACGACAGAGTGATCTCTGTTCATTTCCAAGGCAAACCATTCAGTATCACAGTAATCCACGTCTATGCCCCAACCAGTAATGTTGAAGAAGCTGAAGTTAAACAGTTCTATGAAGACTTACAAGACCTTCTAGAACTAACACCCAAAAGATGTTCTTTTCATTATAGGGGACTGGAATGCAAAAGTAGGAAGTCAAGAAATACCTGGAGTAACAGGCAAATTTGGCCTTTGAGTACAGAATGAAGCAGAGCAAAGGCTAATAGAGTTTTGCCAAGAGAACTCACTGGTCATAGCAAGCACCCTCTTTCAACAGCACAAGAGAAGACTCTACACATGGACATCACCAGATGGTCAACACTGAAATCAGATTGATTATATTTGTTGCAGCCAAAGATGGAGAAGCTCTATACAGTCAACAAAAAACAGGACCAAGAGCTGACTGTGGCACAGATCGTGAACTCCTTATTGCCAAATACAGACTTAAATTGAAGAAAGTAGGGAAAACCACTAGACCATTCAGGTATGACCTAAATCAAATCCCTTACAATTATATAGTGGAAGTGAGAAATAGATTCAAGGGATTAGATCTGATAGACAGAGTGCCTGATGAACTATGGACAGAGGTTCATAACATTGTACAGGAAGCAGTGATCAAGACCATCCCCAAGAAAAAGAAATGCAAAAAGGCAAAATGGTTGTCTGAGGAGGCCTTACAAATAGCTATGAAAAGAAGAGAAGTGATAGGCAAAGGAGAAAAGGAAAGATATACCTGTTTGAATGCAGAGTTCCAAGGAGAGATAAGAAAGCCTTCCTCAGTGATCAGTGCAATGAAATAGATGAAAATAATAGAATGGGAAACACTAGAGACCTCTTCATGAAAATTAGAGATACCAAGGGAACATTTCATGAAAAGATGGGCACAATAAAGGACAGAAATGGTTTGGACCTAACAGAAGCAGAAGATATTAAGAAGAGGTGACAAGAATACACAGAAGAACTATCCAAAAAAGATCTCAATCCAGATAATTACAACAGTATGATAACTCACTGAGAGCCAGACATTCTGGAATATGAAGTCAAGTGGGCCTTAGGAAGCATCCCTACAAACAAACCTAGTGGAGATGATGGAATTCCAGTTGAGCTATTTCAAATCCTAAAAGATGATGCTGTGAAAGTGCTGCACTCATTATGCCAGCAAATTTGGAAAACTCAGCAGTGGCCACAGGACTGGAAAAGGTCAGTTTTCATTCCAATCCCAAAGAAAGGCAATGCCAAAGAATGCTCAAACTACTGCACAATTGCACTCATCTCACATGCCAGCAAAGTAATGCTCAAAATTCTCAAGCCAGGCTTCAATAGAACATGAACCGTGAACTTCCAGATGTTCAAGCTGGATTTAGAAAAGGCAGAGGAACCAGAGATCAAATTGCCTACATCTGGATCATTACAAAAGCAAGAGAGTTCCAGAAAAACATCTGCTTCTGCTTTATTGACTATGCCAAAGCCTTTGACTGTGTGGATCACAACAAACTCTGGAAAATTATTTAAAGGATGGGAATACCAGATCACCTGACCTGCCTCCTGAGAAATCTGTATGCAGGTCAAGAAGCAACAGTTAGAAGTGGTCATGGAACAACAGACTGGTTCCAGATCAGGAAAGGAGTACATCAAGGCTGTATATTGTCACTCTGCTTATTTAACTTATATGCAGAGTATATAATGAGAAATATTGGACTGGATGAAGCACAAGTTGGAGTCAAGATTTCCAGGAGAAATTTCAATAACGCCAGCTATGCAGATAACACCACCCTTATGGCAGAAAGCGAGGAACTAAAGAGCCTCTTGATGAAAATGAAAGAGGAGAGTGAAAAACTTGGCTTAAAACTCAACATTCAGAAAACTAAGATCATGGCATCTGGTCCCATCACTTCATGGCAAATAGATGGGGAAACAATGGAAACAGTGGCAGACTTTATTTTTCAGGGCTCCAAAATCACTGCAGATGGTGACTGCAGCCATGAAATGAAAAGAACTTGCTTGCCTCTTTGGAGAAAAGTTATGACCAACCTAGGCAGCACATTAAAAAGCAGAGACATTACTTTGCCAACAAAGGTTTATCTAGTCAAAGCTATGGTTTTTCCAGTAGTCATGTATGGATGTCAGAATTGGACTGTAAAGAAGGTCAAGTGCTGAAAAATTGATGTTTTTGTATTACCATGTTAGAAAAGACTCCTGAGAGTCCCTTGAACAGTAGAGAGATCCAACCAGTCCATCCTAAAGGAAATCAGTCCTGAATATTCATTGGAAGGACTGATGCTGAGGCTGAAACTCCAATACTTTGGCCACCTATGTGAAGAACTGACTCATTTGAAAAGACCCTGATGCTGAGAAGGATTGAAAGCGGGAGGAGAAGGTGATGACAGAGAATGAGATGGTTGGATGGCATCACCGACTCAATGGGTGTGAGTTTGTGTAAACTCCAGGAGTTGGTGATGGAGAGGGAAGCCTGGAGTGCTGCAGTCCATGGGTTCGCAAAGAGTTGGATACGACTGAGTGACTGAACTGAACTGAATCACTCTAAGGCAAGGAGGGTATCCCTATGTCACAGGATCCAGCTGCTGGCTAGAATACCCTAAGGGTCAGTGGTGGTCCTTGTGTTTTGGGGTGAGTACCCCAAGGGCATCTCCTTCCTTTTCAAAAAAGGTAAAAGGGAGTCTGATCATTAGAATGCCCCAGGGCAGGTGAGTTCATCAAGCTCTCCTTTAAGGCCTTAGAAGCTATGTCTTCTGGTTTTTCCTCTTAAATTGGGCTGGGGTTGTTATTCTTGAATAAAACACAAAGAGATTTGGCCATAAGAGAGAAATTTGGAATCTAACTTCAGCATAACCAACTATTGCAAGAAAATGTCACAGTGGTGTTTAGTTTTGGGTTTGGGGAAACTCTGGACACTATAAAGTCTATCTGGATCTAGGTGTAGTCCCTGTTCTCATATCAGATGCCCTAAATATACACCTGGGTTTGGACAAACTGTACTTTTCCTTTGAAGTTTTGGTGGCTTTATGTCCCTTTGAAGCTAACACTTTAGCAAGTGTATGCTGTCTTTCTTTGAGGAGGCTTGAGAAGAAGAGCAAAGAAGCAAATCATCCACATATTCTGTCATCCAGACCAGCCTTCAGAAATTGAGAAATAAGGACTCTTAGTAAAACCTGAGGCATTAGTGTTCAGGTTAATTCTTTTTCTTTCCAAATAAAGGCAGAAGTTAATGGGTGGCTTCATCAGCTGGAGCACTAGAGAATGCACTGCATAGATCAGTTATGGTAAAGAGTTTACTTAGTGACAGTTATATTAGTAGCATATAAGAGTTAGGAACAACAGGGCATCGAGGGATGTGTTGTTACTACCTGGAGATTCTGGGTGAACATCCATTCTGGGGTCCTAGGTTTTCTCACAGGTCAAGTAGAAATATTAGAAAGACTAGTACAAGGGATAATGAGGTCTTGAGACTTGCAGTCTTCTATTAAGGGCTTCTTTACTTAAAAGGTATTGATTAATTCCAGAAAAAGGTTTTGAGGGACCTATCTGAATCATGATGGGAGGTGTGCTGTAAATTTTGCCCGTGTCAGTTACAGAATTTTGTCCATAGGAAAGTGGTAGCTAATTCAGTAGAACAAATAATCAGTGTTTTGAGAATCAGCTCTAGGACTCAGAGCTGAAGCAATGAAAAGATGTCAAAGGGTCATTTAATTTATGTGGTTGGTTACTTTGATGACTACTGTCAAATGCTAGAATAATTTTCCCTTTTTGGGATAAAGAAATTCTGGCATGATGCTTATCTAGGAAGCCTCGACCTAATAAATGGCTAAGGGTAGAGGAGCTAAGGAGAAAAGGGTGTGTGTCTCTCAAAGGGCCTAAACAAAAGGGAATAGGTTCAGAGACAGGAAGCTCTTTGGGGTTCACTAGAGATCCCATATTTGAATTGTTTTAGTACTCCGAGGCAGGGGCTACTTTATAGTAGTGGTGCTGAGCACCAAGATTGTGGTTCTGGTGTTACTTAGAACAGGGAGAGACCCATCCCCAATCTGAGGAAATGTTTCTCCCATTCTATTAAGAGGGAAGGTGGGAAAGAACCCCTGTAATCCCCCCCAAACCCTATTATTGAGAACTGGGAGAACATTGGAAAGACTGGCTAGAGGGCAGAACGTGTTTAAAACTAAGAGGGTTTTGGTTTTCACTTAGGGACTGTCATTTGCTGGAGTTTAAGAATTTCGGTAGTCTTTCATTTTGGTGACTCATTTGAGTGTGAGAGAGAGAGTTTGCTAGATTAACTAAACTCTGGAGTGGAAAATTCTAGTCTCCCATTCCATCTTGGTTCTTTTTACTAGGAAGGAAATATTCTGGTTTAGTCCATTAATAAACATAGAGTTAAAGCTATCTGGGTGGAATCAACCTCTAAAAGATCAGAATTTTCTTTTAAAATAATCTGAAGTTAATTGTAATAGTCATGAGCAGATTCATCAGGTTTTCATGTAAAAAGTCTGAATTTTGTTCCAATCAACAGGCTTTGAAAAAGGCACCTAGCAATTGCCCAAATGAGATCATATAAGTTAGTAGGTTGGTCTCTGTGTTGTAATCTTAGGTGTTGATGGAAATAATCAATAAACTACTTGTAATAGGAATAGAAACGAGTTTTGTTTGAGCCAAACTGAGGACTATAACCCAGGAGACAACCTGTCAGATTACTCTGAGAAACTGCTTGCTTGAAAAATGGTTTTTAGTATAGTTATATACTTTATCAGAACAGAGAACATACATCAAACATGACAGGGGGATATTCCTTCAAGTTTCCAAAATAGATTTAGTATACAGAGAGTGAGACAGTAGGACCTGGTGTCTGGGAGGGGAAACATCTTCCAGGGAGTGTTAATATGGATGTCGTAAGAAGGGAGTTTTTCCCCTTATCTTCAAAACAGATATTCTTTACCTTGATGGCTAAAGCAGATGTGCTGTGTGTGTGTAACAAGCTGTTCTAGTTCAAACGAAGTTCAGGCTGCTGTGTATAAGCCAAAATTACTTCCCCATGCCTCAGTGTTTGAAAATTGTCTCCATCAGAGGGAAATCTCAGGATTTTCCCATTTGGGGGCTTTTATCTAATCCTGGGCTTGACCTTTACTGACAAGCATATGAAAGTAGTAGGTGTAAGTTAGAAAAACAAGGTTGATAAGTTTGAATAACGATGTTAAATTTTTCACAAAATTTGTGAGGATCTTTGGTTATTTTGGGAAAATCTTTGACTATGGCTCACAGTTCAGCTTTAGTTCAGGAAATATAAATAAAGGTTCTGCATCTTCAGAAGGCTTAGTTTTAAAGGGACCAGCTTTGATAAAAGACTCCCTTCTTATGACGTCCATATTAACACTCTCTGGAAGATGTTTCCCTTCCCAGACACCAGGTCCTTGAACAGCAAGGAGATCAACCATGCAATCCTAAAGGAAATCAGCCCTGAATATTCGTTGGATAGACTGATGCTGAAGCTGAAACTCCAATACTTTGGCCTCCTGATGCGAAGAACTGTCTCATTTGAAAAGACCCTGATGCTGGGAAAGACTGAAGGCAGGAGAAGGGGACGACAGAGGATGAGATGGTTGGATGGCTTCACCAACTTGATGGACATGAGTTTGAGCAAGTTCCGGGAGTCGGTGATGGACAGGAAGGCCTGGCATGCTGCAGTCCATGGGGTCATAGACACAACTGAGCGACTGAACTGAACTGAGCTTTGATAAGTTTAGAGGGAAAAGGTGGGGAGGGTTTCAGGCAAAAAGAAAATTAAATGAGAGAATTAGTATAGAAAAATTGAGGGTATAGAAGCAATGTAGGTGGCATCACAGGAAAGAAAGAAGGTGGTGCCCAGGGCAGAACGTGGGAGGTGAGGGAGGAAGACAAGATGGCATCAGAGGCAGCTTCTGTGCATGCTACATCACTTTAGCCAAGTCCGACTCTTTGTTACCCTGTGGGCTGTAGCCTGCCACCCTCCTCTGTCCATGGGATTCTCCAGGCAAGAATACTGGAGAGGGTAAGATCCTCCTCCAGGGGATCTTACCGTCCCAGGGATCGAACCTGCGTGTTTACATCTCCTGCATTGGCAGGTGGGTTCTTTACCACTAGCACCACCTGGGAAGCCCCCATCAGAGTCAGAGCCTGAGACAAAGAAGCCAATGAAGAACCTGAGGTCTCAGGCATCATTTTATCTTTTTAAAATATTTCATTTGCCTTGGTTAATCTTAAAATCTTGTTTTTCAGAAAGGCAGTTTTAGACTTCTGATAATGTTGGGAAGTCTCTGTGAATGAAAAATTAATCAATAGTTAATCTTCAGTAGAAATAGAAAATTTTACTGAAGCCAACCTGAGGATTATAACCCAGGAGACAGACTTTCTGAGACTGTTCTTCTTGTTTAGAGGTCAAAGGCCCAGTTACATACATTCTTGAAACAAAAGATCATACATCAAAGTGGCACATTGATGTTTTATGTAAAATTCATCAGCGATACACAGTCCAGACAAATACTATACAAAGCCAGCAATGGGTCCCCACGATCTCTTCTAGGACTAGGAAAGGAATGTTATCTTTTAAGGAGTGACATTACTGGTATATGAGGAAGGGAAAAGGTTAATTTTTACAGTCAAGTGGGCATTCCTGCCTTGAGGCGGTCTGGTTAATGGATAATGCAGATGCAAACTGCACATAGGGAGGGCGCAGCTCTGACAGGGAGTATGTTATGCTTTAATTTTCTTGTCTGGATGCAATATCTAAAATTTATGCCATCATCCCCAAATACCATTCAAAATAGGCATTTCATTCAGTTCTGAAGATTTTTGCGCTATTGTATTCCAGTTTGGTTTTAAGAAAATTAAATTTAGGAATTTCAAAGGTTACCCATAATGGCCATTGATATTCTGAATTGCCTTTGGTTAGGTCAGTCCATTAGCATGAGGAAAAATAAAGATTTTAAACTTAAAATTGCCTGGAATCTCAGTGTGTGTGTGTGTGTGTGGGGGTGCCCTCAAGATATGTAGATAACTAGGATACCATTTCTCAGAGACTTTTTCTCTAGAATAAAAGAATAATTTCCCAACAGCTTAAACAATTTATATCTTAAACAGCTCAGTTTTAACAGCTTGCAGCTCAAACTGTCTGCAGGCCTAATACCCGCCAGTCCTGAGGGAGCAGCTTGGCCGAAGGCTTCTCAGCTAATTCCTGTGAAACCGCGCCCATTCCAAAGGTACAGGCTGATGGTTCAGTTTCGGTGAACTGACTGTTTCAGTGAAACAACCCCTGTACCTGAAGGAACTGGGCTTATAGCTTCTCAGCCAATTTCAGTTGAAGCAGTCTGATCTCAGAATAAGATTGAACTGCCAAAAGAGTACTTGCATACAGAACAAGGCTTTAACCAGAAAGAGTGAAACCTAAAAACACATCCCTAATACAACCTGAAGAGCTTCAAGTACAAACAGGGGTCAACTGAAAAAAAGAAAAGAAAAGGACAACCTGAAAGTTGAGAATTATGTTTTATTTGGTGGACAAACTGAGGACTTTTAAGCCGGGGCGGGGGGGGGGCAGCTTCTCAGATCGCTCTGAGGGACTGCTCTCTAGAGGTAAGGGAGAAGCCAGGATATGTAAGAGTTTTTCAACAAAAACCAGGTTTTTGCAAGCCAGGTTTCACTGATCAAAAGATTACTATTTATTAAAGAAAACCAGTCATCTCAAATTAATGAATTTGTACTTTTCTACATGCTGCTGCTGCTGCTGCTGCTAAGTCGCTTCAGTCGTGTCCGACTCTGTGTGACCCCACAGATGGCAGCCCACCAAGCTCCCCTGTCCCTGGGATTCTCCAGGCAAGAACACTGGAGTGGGTTGCCATTTCCTCCTCCAATGCATGAAAGTGAAAACTGAAAGTGAAGTCGCATATAGGAAGATAAAAGAATCTGGGTTCACTGAAATAATTCCTTTGATATACACATCAGCTATCTAGGATCAGCATCCTGTTTGCTTCCATCCTGAGTTCCCTCGGGGTTGTCTGTCGGAGGAGGGGCTGTAGTGGCTGATGGCTTGATGGCCACCACATCCTTTTTCTACTGATGTGGCAGACAGCATTCTTAGTCCACAGAATACAAAGGCTTGAATCAGGAGAAAGATGTGCAGGGTCAGTGAGAAAAGGAATGAGCAATAAAGGGCTCAATTGTGGATACATCACTTCTTTGCCAGAGAATGCAATGGCACCCCACTCCAGTACTCTTGCCTGGAAAATCCCATGGATGGAGGAGCCTGGTAGGCTGTAGTCCATGGGGTCGCTAAGAGTCAGACGCGACTAAGCAACTTCACTTTCACTCATTGGAGAAGGAAATGGCAACCCACTCTAGTGTTCTTGCCTGGAGAATCCCAGAGATGGGGGAGCCTGGTGGGCTGACGTGTATGGGGTCACACAGAGTCGGACACGACTGAAGTGACTTAGCAGCAGCAGCAGCACTTCTTTGCTCATTAGCCCTAAAGTCTTTGGGGGTTTCCTCTGGTCCTTGTGGTGGTGGATTAGTTGCTAAGTCATGTCCCTATGGACTGTAGCCTGCCAGGCTCCTCTATCCATGGGGTTTCCCAGATTGCCATTTCCTTCTCCAGGGGATCTTTCTGACCCAGAGATAGAACCTAGGTCTCTTGCATTGCAGGCAGATTCTTTACCACTGAGCCACAGGGAAGCTCTCTGGTCTTTGTATAGGCCACCAAATGTTGACCTAAAACAAATAGGATGTCAGATATTCTTCCAGCAAAGATGAGGTTATTCAGGATCAGCAGAAATTGCAAGTTGGGGTCTGGAACCATGGTGAACCACATGCAAGTCCCTGACAGCAAGGGAAGGATTTCCTGGAGGGGAAAAGGAAGATGGGAGGGCTTACAGTGAGCAAAGAACCCAAGACTTTTCATTGACTGAGTCCTTGCTGGAAAGAAGAGGAGCCTTTCTACCTGTTGGGTTTGCCATCGTTGCAGAAATGAGAGGTCCCCCTACTGGTCTCCAGGTTGTATTAATATTTACTTGAGGTTTCTGTATTAATTTTTTACAGGTCCTTGGGCCAGGCATTGGGGTAGTCTTCATATGAAAGGAGCAGAGATTGGCCTTTCCATGGCTATTCACCTAAAATAAGTCACAGCCACTGTGCTTATTAATGAGCCCAGCTTTGCTCTTGACACTCCACAGATATATCATGATCAGATAAATCAGCCCTTGCCAGTCTCTCCTCCTCTCCTATCCATCAGTGCCTTAGGATTAGTAAGGTTATAGCACATATTTGAGGAAACTAGAGCTGAAGCCAGTGAAACTTCTTTTCTCCTCATTGAAAAGACCCAGGGACATTTTCTCTTCATCGTGGGAGAAGAAGATAAGAATGCCAGTAGGAAAACATAGGCAGAGCAAGCACAGAACAGCTGAGGAGACGTGGGAGGAACAACTGGACTCTGCTGTCTTACTTTGGAATGGGCCACGTGATGCAGCCTCCCCCCACCCCCCTGTGCTATGCCCCCAGGATCTCTAATCTCCACTTCTCCATGCACCGAGGAGGCAATTCCTTTTCCCACACGCAGCTGGACATGAACATTCTTGGAAGGAAATCCAGAAGTTTCTCAGGAAACACCTTATTCCGGTTGTGACCAGTCATCTCTGAGAAGAGCAAATATTCCTAGAAATAGAGAAGGAATAGGATGCTTTACCAGACCTTCACTTGATTTTCATGGAACAATAGAACCAGGTGCTGGCAAATGGATTTCTTAAAACCCAAATTAATATGCTTTTTAGCACAACATTGTAAATCAACTATACTTGAATAAAATAATTTTAAAAATATGCTTAGTTTTCTCATATTTGAAGATATGCTCGTGAGACTTCCCTAGTTGTCCAGTGACTAAGACTCCATGCTCCCAAAGCAAGGTGCCTGCATTCATTCCCTGGTCAGGGAACTAGATCCCACATGCTGCAACTAGGAGTTTGCATGCTGCAAGTAGAAAGATCGTACGTGCCACAGCGAAAACTGAAGATCCCACATACTATAACTAAGTCCCAGAGCTGCCAAATAAATAAATAAGCATTTTAAAAAAGAAAGAAAAAAAATATGCTCATGGTTACTTCGTTGGTTTGGAAAACTAGACGTGAGTAAAAAATATATTAAGACAATATGGAAGCAGTTATGGAGGTAACATTGAATGAGCCTACAATCAATAATTTAACAAAAGCTAGCTAAAGAAAATATTTTTATGTGTCTAAACATGTATAGCATTTTTCAAGAGGAGCAATCTAAGATTCACAGAATTTTCAGTTTAGGAAAGTAGTTTTGATGGTTATGATGGTGTGGATTATGTGCTTCCAGATTGGGGGCCAGCAGAGAAGGGGGCAACAGAGGATGACATTATTGGATGGCATCACTGAATCAATGAACATGAGTTTAAGCAGACTCCAGAAGAGATAGTGAAGGACAGGGAAGCCTGGTGTGCTGCAGTTCGTGGGGTTGCAGAGTTGGACATGACTTAGCAACTGAACAACAATAAGACTCTTTCTAGCAAAGTACTAGGTAGTAAATATTTTTGACTCTGTAGTCCATAAGGTCTCTGTCACTATTATTCACTCCTACCGTTATAGCACAAAAGCAGCCTTAGATAGGACGTAATGAATGATTGTATCCATGTTCCAATTAAATTTTATTTGTGAACACTGAAATTCGGATTTCATATAATTTTTACATGATGGATAATCAAGGTGAAGAGGGATCAGTAGGAAAGTATTCTGAATCATTTTGTAGGTATGATGGGGAGCCAATATAGAATAATAGAAGTAACATGAGGACACTTCAGTTTTATCTGCCTAACCTCTTTATTTTCTCTGCTTTTGAGACCTTCTGTTTAGAGTAAAAACATTCCATTCAGTATGAGTGGGGCTGTTAGCCTCCTTCCTCTTTCATTCATAGAAGTTTTCACATTTCCCAGACCTGGCCAGTCAGAGTAACTCTCTAGGAACTTCCCTGGTGGTCCTGTGGTTAAGACTCTATGCTTTTACTGCAGGAGATGCAGGTTCGCTCCCTGGTGAGGAACTAAGATCTAACCCCAATTCTAACATTAAATAAGATCAAACATTTTTTTGTGGGTTCTTTTGGGGGGTCAGGTATTATGTCAATTTTGTACTTATTTCATAAAAAGAATTCAAAAGTTTTCCTTCTTTCCTGCAGTAGTTTAATTAGGACAGAAATTATCTCTTTTTAAAAGCTAGTTGCTCTATCCTGGGCATTACATTTTTCCTGGTAATTTTTTAAAATACATCCTGGATTTTTATTAATATTTAGTATATTGCATCTTATCTATATTATAGTAGATATTTTCAATCCAAACAAGTTCTTCATATATATGTATGTGTGTGTGTATATATATATAAAGGGCTTCCCTGGTGGCTCAGTTGGCAAAGAGTTCTCCTGCAATGCGGGAGACCTGGGATCGATCCCTGGGTTGGGAAGTTCCTGTGGAAAGAGAATGGCTCCCCACTCCAGTATTCTGGCCTGGAGAATTCCATAGACTATATAGTTCATGTGGTCACAAACAGTCGGACATGACTGAGTGACTTTCACTTTCACTTTCATATGTGTACACACACACATATACATATATTTGGCATTTTATGTATCAGAAGAACTAGAAACATTTAAGACTAAATTAAACTATATGATAAAATCTAAAAAATACAGTAAAACAAAAAATCCCTCCAATTCTGGCATACTAATGTTGCTAGAGTTAAAACAGAAATTAATTCCATATTAATTTTATTTAATTTTTTAAACTGTATGAATAAAACTTTATAGAAGATACTGGCTTTTTTCTTATTGTGGCAAATAGATAAAACATAAAATTTGTCATTTTAGGCATTTTTAGATGAATATATGCTGCATTATACAGTGGCTTTAAGCACTTTGACACTGTTGCGCTACCGTCAGCACTGTCCATCTCAGACCTGCAATACCTCAGTCTCTGGTCTACTGCAGGGATCGCAGCCATGTGGTGGTGAAGGGGCTTGTATAACTCATGGAAGCTATGAGTCATGCCATGTAGGGCCAACCAAGACAGACAGGTCACAGTGGAGAGTTCTGAAAAAATGTGGTCCAGTGAAGGAGGGAACGGCAAACCACTCCAGGATTCTTGCCTCAAAAACCCCATAAACAATATGAAAAGGCAAAAGGATATGATACCAGAAGATGAGCCTCCAAGGTCAGAAGGTGTCCAATAAACTACTGGGAACAGCACAGGGCAATTACTAATAGCTCCAGAAAGAATGAAGTGCTGGGCCAAAATGGAAAGAATGCTCAGTTCTGGATGTGTCTGGTGGTGAAAGGAAAGTACCATGTTGTAAAGAACAATATTGCACAGGAACCTGGAATGTTAGGTTCATGAGTCAATGTAAACTGGACATGGTCAAGCAGATGGCATGATTGAACACTGATATCTTAGGAATCAGTGAACTAAAATGGATGAATTTAATTCAGATGACCATTATATCTACTGCTGTGGGCAAGAATCCCTTAGAAGAAATGTTCAGTTCAGTTCAGTTTAGTCGCCCAGTTATGTCCTATCACCAACTCCCGGAGCTTACTCAAACTAATGTCCATCGAGTCGGTGATGCCATCCAACCATCTCATCCTCTGTCGTCCCCTTTTCCTCCTGCCTTTGATTATTCCCAGCATCAGCGTCTTTTCCAATGAATCAGTTCTTCACATCATGTGGTCAAAGTATTGGAGTTTCAGCTTCAGCATCAGTCCTTCCAATGAATATTCCTTTAGGATGGACTGGTTGGATCTCCTTGCCATCTGAGGGACTCTCGAGTCTTCTCCAACACCACAGTACAAAAGCATCAATTCTTCAGTGCTCACCTTTCTTTATAGTCCAACTCTCACATCCATACACGACTACTGGAAAAACCAAAACTTTGACTAGACAGACCTTTGTTGGGTAGTCCTTATAATCAACAAGTGTCCAAAATGCAGTACCTGGGTACAACCTCAAAAACGACAGAATGATCTCAGTTTGTTTCCAGGCAAACCATTCATCGTCACAGAAATACATGTCTACTGATGCCAACTGATGCCAAAGAAGCTGAACCTGAGTGGTTCAATGAAGACCTATAATACCTTGTAGAACTAACATTAAAAAAAAGTCATTTTCCTTGTAGGGGATTGGAATGCAAAAGTAGAAAGTCAAGGGATACCTGGAATAACAGGTAAGTTTGGCTGTGCTTATAAAATGAAGCAGGGCAAAGGATAACAGAGTTTTGTCAAGAGAATGCACTGGTCATAGCAAACACCCCCTTCCAAAAACACAAGAAATGAGTCTACATGTAGACATCACCAGATGGTCAATACTGAAATCAGATTGATTATATTCTTTGCAGCTGAAGATGGAGAAACTCTATACAGTCAGCAAAAACAAGACCTGGAGCTGACTGTGGCTCAAATTATGAGCTCCTTATTGCAAAATTCAGGCTTAAATTGAAGAAAGTAGGGAAAATCACTAGGCTATTCAGCTGTGACCTAACTCGAATCCCTTATGATTATACAGTGAAGGTGACGAATAGATTCAAGGGATTAGATCTGGTAGACAGAGTGTCTGAAGAACTATGGATGGAGGTTCATAACATTGTACAGGAGGCAGTGACCAAAACCGTCCCAAAGAAAAAGAAATGCAAGAGGGCAAAGTGGTTGTCTGAAGAGGCCTTACAAGTAGCTGAGGAAAGTAGAGAAGCGAAAGACAAGGGAAAAATATACTCAACTGAATACAGAGTTCCAGAGAATAGCAAGGAGAGATAAAAGAAGGCTTTCTTAATGAACAATGCAAAGAAATAGAGGAAAACAATAGAATTGGAAAGACTAGAGATCTCTTCAGGAAAACAGGAGATATCAAGGGAATATTTCATGCAAGTATGGGCAATATAAAGGACAGAAACAGCAAAGACCTTAACAGAAGCAGAAGATATTAAGAAGAGGTGGCAAGAATACACAGAAGAACTAAACAAAAAGGTCTTAATGATCTGGATGATAACCATGATGGTGTGGTCACTCACATACAGCCAGACATCCTGGAGTGTGAAGTCAAGTGGGCCTTAGGAAGCATCACTATGAATAAAGCTAGTGGAGGTGATAGAATTCCAGCTGAGCTATTTTAAATCCTAAAAAAATGATGTTGTTCAAGTGCTGCACTCAATATGCCAGCAAATTTGGAAAACTCAGCAGTGGTCACAGGACTTGAAAAGGTGTTTTCATTCCAATCCCAAAGCAGGACAATGCCAAATGAATGTTCAAACTAGCATACAATTACACTCATTTCACATGCTAGCAAGGTTATATTCAAAATCCTTCAAGCTAGGCTTCAGCAGTACACGAACCAAGAACTTCCAAATGTACAGTCTGGCTTAAAAAAGGCAGAAGAAGCAGAGATCAAATTGCCAACATTCATTGGAACATAGAGAAAGCAAGGAAATTCCAGAAAAACATCCACTTCTGCTTCATTGACTACGCTAAAGCCCTTGACTGTGTGGATCACAACAAACTGTGGAAAATTCTTAAAGAGATGGAAGTACCAGGCCAACTTACTTACCTCCTGAGAAACCTATATGCAGGTCAATAGAACTGAACATGAAACAGTCGACTGGTTCAAAATTTGGAAAGGAGTACGTCAAGTATGTCATCCTGCTTATTTAACTTATATGCAGAGTATATCATGCAAAATGCCAGACTAGGTGAATCACAAGCTGGAATCAAGATTGCTGGGAGAAATATAAACAACTTAGATATGCAGATGAAACCACTCTAATGGCAGGAAGTGAAGGGGAACTAAAGAGCCTCTTTATATGGGTTTGAAAGTGGCGAGTGAAAAAACTGGCTTAAAACTCAACATTCAAAAAACTAAGATCATGGCAATTGCTCCCATCACTTCATGGCAAATAGATGGGAAAAAGTGGAGGCAGTGACATATTTTATTTTCTTTGGCTACAAAATCACTGTGGATGGTGACTGCAGCCATGAAATTAGAAGATGCTTGCTCCTTGGAAGGAAAGCTATGACCAACCTAGACAGCATATTAAAAAGTAGAGGCATCACTTTGCTGACAAAGGTCCATATAGTCAGAGCTAAGATTTTTCCAGTAGTCATGTATGGATGTGAGAGTTGGACCATAAAGAAAGCTGAGAACTGAAGAATTGATGCTTTTGAACTGTTGCGTTGGAGAAGACCCTTGAGAGTCCCTTGGACTACAAAGAGATCAAAGCAGTCAATCCTAAAAGAAACCCTGAATATTCATTGGAAGGACTGGTGCCGAAGCTCCAATACTTTGGCCACCTAGTGCAAAGAGCTGACTCCTTAGAAAAGACCCTGATATTGGAAAAGATTGAAGGTCAAAGTAGTTGGGGGTGGCAGAGGATGAGATGGTTAGATGGCATTACCAACCCAATGGACATGAATCTGAGCAAACTCTGGGAGATAGTGAAGGACAGGGGAGCCTGGCATGGGGCAGTCCATGGGGTCTCAAAGAGTTGGATTCGAATTGGTGACTGAACAACAACAAGAACAACTGGAGCCCTGTTTCTTGTGCTTCTCTTATTTATTTATTTATTTTTCGCCATACTCCAAGGCATGTGGAATTGTCATTCCCTGACCAGGGATCAAACCAGCATACCCTACATTGGAGGGCTGAGCCTTAGCCACTGGACCACTGGGGAAGTCTCTGTGCTTCTCTTGGAGTCTGAGTAAAAACAGCACTCTATTTCTGTGTGTTTCTCCTCAGTCAACCCCCATCCTTGGATCTAGTCCTGGGAATTAGTCACTCAGCTGGGAGCTTTGCTATCCTACCAAGGTACCTCTCATCCAATGTAAGAGCTGTGTGCCAAAACAGCCTCCTCTTGTTCCAGATGTTCCAGTTTGCTCATGACTCCCAATATTGACCCCTTCTCCTCAAGGCTTACATTTCACTTTCAATATATTTTATCGTACCATTCACATTTCAGAAATTAGAAAGCTGAAGTCCAAGGAAAGGTCAGTAATTTGTCTGAGGTCAATCACAATGACAGATGTAAAGGAATCAGGGTTCCAATCATGGTTCTCTGATTCCAGAGGCTAGCTACACTTCGCTGGCTGCAAGAGATGCAAAAATGAGAAGATGTGGTACCCTCCCTCAGGGAACTCACAACCTGGAGACACAGTCTGCAGTTTGGTTCATTTGTACATTTTGACAATAGACATTGACTAATAGGATTAACAGTGGAACGGATATCAGGGATTCTTGTCCTGAGGAGGCATTTTTGCATGGACAGGGCTTCAGCCCCGCCTTGGGAGAGTGGTTTGCAAACTGTTTTAGAATCTGTTGTTTTAGAACCTATGTTTTAGAATCTGTTGTTAAAAGTGCAGATCCCAGAAACTTAACCAAAACCTATCAAGTCAGAATCTCCAGGTAAAGGGCCCTGAGTCTGTGTATAACTGACTCTCCAGATGAGTCTGAAAACCACACCACTCTGAAGATGAATGTTTGGGACTCATCTTCTCCAAAACCAACCAACAAAAACGTGCTGCCTAAGAGACTACTGACTTAGGGGAGGAGATAGGGAAGGAATTGAAGCAAAGGAGAAGAGAGCTAGGAGTTGAGAGAAGTTCAGCGAAGAGGCACAGAAACCAGACCTACATGATGAAATGAAAGACTCCACTATGAAACACTTGGATTGAAAGGCACGCCAGCTAAACTGAGTCTTTGCCCAGAGCTGTTGGCAGCATGTGCTGATAACCCTGCCCCTGAGAACTTAAAAAAAAAAAAAAAGTCAGCTGATTGTTTCTATGGAGATAGTTTCAACTTTGACCAGTAGGCTGAGGTATTTTGAAGGATCTAAATTAGCAAGCAACAGGCAAGGGTCTAGTGCTCTTCGCTGGCTCAGTAAGGCACCTCGCTCCGGACTGCTCCCCACAGCTGAATTCAGGGTGAGTCAAGTAGAAAAGATCTGCCTTTTGATTTCAGCCACAGGGCACCCGGGAAGGCTGTTTGCGTCTTGCTGTGTGTATTTTGTTCACTTCAGTGGGTAGCTCAGTTCTCTGAAAAACCAGCAATTATGCAGCAAATGCAGATTGATGCTAGCTACATCAAGCTATCTGGAAGACTGTTTAGGAAACTATCTTGGAGGCAAAAGGGCTTTCCTGGTGGCTCAGACGGTAAAGAATCTGCTTGCAATGCAGAAGACCCAGGTTCAATCTCTGGGTTGGAAAGATACCCTGGAGAGGGGAATGGAAACCCACTTTGCTATTCTTGCCTGGAGAATCTCTTGGACAGAGGAGCCTGGTGGGCTATAGTCCATGAGGTCACAAAGAGCTGGACACAACTGATCAACTAACACTTTCACTTTTACTTTGGAGGCAAAATGCACACTTGCCTACAAAAGTCAAGATCCAGCCTAATGTGACTACCGGAGAGATGTTTCTTGACTCAAGGAATATTTTTCAGGGATTTATTAGGAAGAAGAAGTGCTGGGGTGAAGAAAGAAAAGCCATAGGCTTCTAAAGGGAATGGAATCTTTGTTTCTTGATTAGTGATGGTAATTTTAAGTTCCATGGGAACTTTGCTCTCTTTTACTCTTTGCTTCCTGCTTCTGATGTGTTGATGTCCTGCCAGTTCTTGACTGCCGTTCCTCTAACAGGTCAAGGTCTCGAATAGTGCAGGCTTGATCCCCACCCTTCACCCTGGGACTCTGGGTGGGGTCTGAAACCTGCTTAGCAATGTGGGTTTCAGCTTTCGGACCCTATCAGGTTGCTTCCATTTTGCTGAGGGCTCCCTCTCCACCACCACATGTGAGGCAGCTGAGTTCTTGTTTCTTGCCCTCCGGTTGCTTTCTACGTTTGGTTTCTTTGACAGTTGCCAGTATACAGGGTCCTGCCTTCTGCTGCAAGAAAGTGAGAAAATCTGGAAATTTTGTGCCATTGAATTTTGAGGAATTTTGCATCTTAAGTAGCCCATAAAAATTCACCTGGTCTTCTGTTCTATCTTCACACTATCTCTGAGATATGTCACTCATATTTTGGTATTTCTATTTTACCTTGTTTTCCTTCTCCCTCCAGAGGGAGGCCAGTTGATACTTTTTGCCTCAGAAAAGGACAGTACACCAGGAAGAGAAAACAAAGATCTTTACTTGGCCTTTATGGTGCAATATCCTAATGGATGACCTGACTTCCAGAAGTCACAAATGGGTGTGTTTCATTTGGTCCACACCTTGGAGTGATTTTTGTTTGTTTGGTGGTTGTTGGGTGGTTTCGTATGCATGTATTTTTTTTTTTAATATAATACATTTGAGTGCCTATAGATGGGCTGGTAGTCTTAGGTTCACTACAGTCTTATATTTTGTTCATCTCTGGTCTTTATCTATAAACTTATATTACCTGTCTGACCCCAATAGGTATATGAATTTGGAACCCCTGGCATCCATTGTAAAATGGGTTTAGAAGACTGCATCATCAAGTAAGCTCATCATCAAGCATTCTTAGTCACTCAGTCGTGTCCAACTCTTTGCGACCCCATGGACAACAGCCTGCCAGGCTCCTCTGTCCATGGAATATTCCAGGCAAGAATATTGGAGTGGGTTTTCATTTCCTACTCCAGGGTATCTTCCTAACTCAGGGATTGAATCCACACCTCTTTGAGTCTCCTGCATTGGCAGGCAGGTTCTCTACCACTAGCACCACCCATTGGGCCTGCACTGGTTCAGACAGTAAAGAATCTGCCTGCAATGCTGGAGACCCGGGTTTGATACCTGGGTCAGGAATAGAAATTACTCTGAATCTAGAAAAATAGAAAAAATTTACATTTCCTGCATATGTGGGTTTGTGGACTATAAAGTTTAACTCTACTGTTCCATTACTAGTTCCGCCACATCACGGTATATATTAATATTTAACCAAAAGGCTTTAGAATTAAGGAACAGGAAAGATAAAGGTATAATCAAGAAAGAGGGTATACCAGGATATATATTAATATTTAACATAAGTATTCAGAGTTGGGGAAAGGAAGAGATGAAGTTAAAATCAAGAAAGTAGTAGGAAAGAAAAGCAAGAGGGAGGGGCCCGGAAAAGAATGAGCTTTCATGCGTCTATCCTCATTTGGGGAAGATAAGTAAGGTGTGTAAGTAGGGAAGGATGGCACTGGTTAAAATTCTTACTTCACCATTAACAACATAGGCAAGTTTGGGTAAGTCATTTAACTAGCTGAGCTCAATTTTCTAATTTACAATGTAAGGATAATAATGATTTTTTTTTTATTCCCATAGATTTATTTTGTGAGGGTCAAGAGAAATAATAAACATAAAAGGGTCTTGAAAAGTGAAAAGGCTTTACTATGCAGATTCCTATTACCCAGAGACAAGCCTTTAGTAAGTGCTCAGTAATTGTTTCCTATTACAGAAAAAAGGGAAATGAGGGGAGAATTGAATTCCAAAGGCCACTTAAAATAACCAGCCCCATTACTTGTCAAATAATTGTGATATTCGATTTGTCTTTTCCCCTTTCCTAGAGTCACTGCTGCATTTTTTAGTTGTTAAAGATCATGCCCAGTGAAACAGGACCACTTGTATTACCAGCAAATTTCCCTCTATATTACACCAATAGACTTTGTTCTCTTCTTTATCTCAGTCCACAGAGCAGAGTGGGGTTTGGAGGAGGTAATTCAAGGAGGAGAGGCACTCATCAACACAGTATCCTCCTCTTCACTAAACATTGAGCTCACTAGCCTTCACAAGCCCCCGCTAATTGCATCTCAAACTGAGAATGGTCTCTGGCTATGGTCCTTTCACATAGTACCCTATGGGGCTAAACAACCAGGAATGGAACTGCTTAGCCCCGTCCTTCACCTCATACTTGGAGTTCAAAAACACATGTAAATCCATGGCTGATTCATGTCAATGTATGGCAAAAACCACTACAATATTGTAAAGTAATTAGCCTCCAACTAACAAAAATAAATGGAAGAAAAAAAAACTGTTTCTCTTTTTTTCCAATTAAGAGCTCTTGTGGAAACCCTAATGACATTTTGCAGAACCTCAGAGTTCCTCAGAACCCCAGATTTGAGAATCCCAAATCTTCTTTTGTAAGTGTGTGTGTGTGTGTGTGTGTGTGTGTGTGTGTATACATGTGCATGTATTGGGTGGACCAAAATTTTCATTCTGGGTTTTCTGTAAGATATTAAGGAAAACCCAAATGAACTTTTTTGTCAACCCAATATTTAAATCTTGGATTTTTCTTGTTTCTTGAATTTATAAGAGAGTGTTATATAAAGAACAGGTGACACAGAGGTTTGATTAATCTGAGGTCCGAGAGGCTTACAATTAAGTTCTGCAAAGGAAATCTGTCAAACTTTGCCTTGGATCCCTACCAGATCTTCCCGAGATCTGCCTCATCAGCCTGTGAAAAGGCGACTTTGTTTAGCCCACGTTCCAAAGGCAGTGACTGTTGGATTGCTGATCATGTGGCTACTTCCTACTCTGTGTGTGGCCAAGAAACCAGAGACACCATTCACAAGCACACATTGTTGACTTACCGAGTGATCTCTCTCTCTCTCTCTCTATTTCATGTATTCTTGGTAGAACTCCTACTTCTTATGGGAACTATCATTATAATCTAATCCCTTGCATATACCTTGGTGTAAATGGCAAAATCTAGACCTAGAATACTAATGACCATTACAGGGAATTTCTGACAATTCAGAATCAATAGCTTTACACATTTAACAGGAGCTCCAAAAAAACTAGGAGATAAAACAGTAAGCATAGTCAGCTAAGTCCCGAGACTCCAAAACAAAATTCTAAGAAAGATTCCTTTCAAAGACTGAAATCTTCTGAAACCTATCTTCTGGCATCTCTCTTTCCTCTGACGCTTATTTCCGTAATTGCAGACCTTCTTTCTTCAGGGGCTTCTCAGGATAGGAACAAACCAATTTCTGTCTCTGTCTCTCTTTCCTCAAATGTCCATACTCTACCCCAAGGCTGGTTTTCTGTGATAATCTGGATGCAGCGTCTGCACTTTATGGATACACTCACACAGAAAGAGTCCAGGGACAGGACTAGCGTGAGGTAAGAGGGCACCTTGGGTGCAAAATTTCAGGATGTCAAAGGCGAGGCCACACAAGTCAACTCTGCTACCAAAGTTGGTACCCAACTTTGCTACCTCTGCTTCACCTTTAGTCTTTATCTTGATAAAGGGACTGGTGAGCTCTGAGTCCCCATTCTAAATTGGCAAGGGAGGAACATTCCAGGCATATCTTGAATCAGGTGACCAGTCCTGATCCAGTCAGCAACAGCCCCCAGGAAGGAGGTCACATGGTATAAACATAGCTATGGAGTGTCCATCTCTGGGCTTAGGGGGCAATTCTCAGATAAAGAGAGACCATGACTTGTAAAGAAACTCTAATATTTTACATTACAAAAGCACTATATAAGTAGAGTATCTTCATTACTTGCTTGGTGCTATTTTTTTTCTTGCTCCCATTATGAATTTCATAACTCTGAAGTATGTACAATATATAATTTACTACATGAGTATCGGTAAGATTTCCTAAAGTTTTAACACATGGTTGCTGCCCTTGAGTTTGCAATCCACCTGGGAGAATGAGACCAGATGCAGAATGCATGCAGGAGAGTAGTTATGTTAAGTAATTCAAATGAATTCTATTTGAAAATAAAATCTGTAGTGAGTCACTATTATACGGAAGTTTTGAGAAGGAAGAAGAATGTGTGGAATAAGGCTCTCAAGTACCCCTTCTTAATGATTTCTTTTTTGGGAAGAAAGAAATAGCAGATACAAAGAGTTATAGGAAGGACCAGATCAGAAAATACCAAGGGAGCCCTGAAATGTCACAGGATATGGGGTGTTCTTATTCATATTACATGTCCTGTCTCCCTAAGATGAATGAAAGACCCAGGAGGTTTGAATTGATGCAACCTCCTTCTGTGTAGAACTCTGCTGGTATTAAAGGAAAACATTCACAATCTTTCTATTTATTCCAAATTATTCTATTGATCATGAGTTTTCAAATGGTCAGTAATACTGGTTGTTGATGGGGAAACAGGTGAGAGGGAGTGTGTCCTTTGCGGAAAATTATTTTCTTTTAAAAATTGTTTTGCTTTTTAAATTTTTGTCTGTGCTGAGAAGTTTGTGGAATTTTAGTTCCCCAACCAGGGATGGAACCCAGACCTTTGGCATTGAGAGAGTGGAGTTCTAACCACTAGACCACCAGGGACTTCCCAGGAAATCACTTTTTCGTAAAAGAAGCACAAAATGCATTTTTTCCTTGACCCTCTCTTTCCTCTGAAGATCCCCTTTCAACAGTGAAAAACTGAGCATTAAGACCCCTCTCCTGCCCCTGCACTGCCAGACCCTGTTTATTTTCTCCAGAATCTTTTCTGGTCACAAATATAAAGCCTAAAGCCCTCACTTTGCATTCCTCCATAAAATAAAATCAAGGATCCCTTAGAGGATCAAACTTTCTGAGGAGACACCTATTACTACAATTTGTCTGAAGATATTGTTGGAAAATGATGCATATCTATATCAAAGTCTCATGTGAGAAATTTCTTTTAGGAAGATATTGGAAAAGCCTCACTTTTTCCTTTCCGTTGATAAACTGGTAACCCTTTCTATGAGAATAATTAGAACAAAACGACTGACAGGTTGCCTTTTTCCCTTTGATTGTCATTCATTCAGTGTTTCTGATTCTAGTTCATATTTTCCCAGATCCTATTTTTATTTTATTATGTCTCTGTTACCTATAAACAGGTTCAAATCCTTTGTGAATGAGGTATATAAGAAAGGAGAGAAAGAAAGAAGGAAGAGAGTAAGGGAGGAGAATACCCCAATTTTGCTCGTAAAAGGGCAGAGTATGAAATAGCTGACCAAATGTATATTTCATTCTCTTTGCTACAAACAACATTTGATATTTAACACTCCACTGGAAAGCCATAGAAGCAGATCATGAAATTTTATTTTCCCTGAAAAAGAACAAGTAATGGGAACTCTGAAAAGAGCTGGTGGTTGGTCTTACAATGGCAGAGAGGGATTGGAAGTTTGAAAAAGTGAAAAACAAATAATACTGTAACATATTTCTTGTTTATGTAGATATGGGAATTGAAAAGCAGCACTGGAAAAAAAAAAAAAAAAAGAAAGAAAAGAAAAGCAGCACTGATCCTTCCAGGAAATCCTTAATCATGCTTTACCCCTTGCAGCCTAACAAACACCTGTAAAACAGGTCACCTGGGAATGATCTCAGCTGAAGAACTGAAGCTCAATTTACTCAAAACCACAAAACTAAGATTTCCTTCAGTGCTGTAATGGCTAAGACAGGAGGCTGTAGTGTTAAGACCTAGCTTGAATTTCCAGTTCTACTATTAATTATTTACAACACTTGGGCATGCCACTTAACCTTCCTCATATGTAAAATGAGAATAATGAGTATGCTCTGCACACCTTATTTTTCCCTCCTCCAAATGTTCTGTGTATTTTGTACTAATCTCCAGAAGTCTTCTGGGCCATTGTAAGCCTTGTCTGAGCCTCTTCCTTGGAACCAAAGTCTCCAACTCAAAGTCTTCTCTCCCACTGCAGGAAACACCACTTGGTCCCTTTGCCTGTTGCCAATGTTCCAGCTGACAGTCACCCCGGCAAGTGCCCTGGCGGATGAGCCTGTGCACATCCAAGCAACGGGCCTGCCCCCACTGCAGATGGTGACCCTCATAGCGACCATGAAGGATGACAAGGGGAATCTCTACCGGTCCCGAGCTTTCTACAGGGCTAACGAGGCTGGGGAGCTGGACCTGAAGCGAGATCCTGCCGTGGGGGGCCACTACATGGGGGTCCATCCGATGGGCCTTATCTGGTCCCTGCAATCCGAGAGGCCTTTTGCCAGGCTAATTAAGAGGGATGTGATGAACACACCCTTCTGGATCACTCTGGATCTATATGACTCAGTTTACATACACAAGGTAGGCGATGTTCAGCCCAAGGCCAGCCAGGTGCTGCAGCGCTGGTTCTCCAGCCCTAACCTGGAGCGGGTGCCTATCCGAGAAGGCCGAGTGAGAGCAGCCCTGTTCCTGCCTCCAGGTGAGACTCATCTCGGGGGATCTAGAAAACACGGTTGGTGGGGATAAAAGCAAAAACAAAGGGCATCCAGTTGTTGAACTAGGATTTCCCACAATCTTTTAAAAGTAACAAGCCATTTTGTTGTGTATCAAAGTGAAATTCATTCTGCTCAGCTTATACTTTTGTTGTTATCTACTCAGCCCTTCTGATACTCTTTCTGATCTCATTTTCTTCTCTTTTTGCTGCTCTTAGGGGAAGGCCCATTTCCAGGACTCCTTGATTTGTTAGGGGGCATCGGGGGTCTTGTTGAATATCGGGCCAGTCTTTTGGCTGCCCGTGGATTTGCAGTGCTGGCTTTAGCATATTTTGCCTATGATGACCTGCCCAATCAGTTGGAGGAGGTGGACCTGGAATATTTTGAGGAGGCTGCCAACTTGCTACTAGCTCATCCCAAGGTACTTAAAATACTTTTCATTTTACCTGGCAATATTATAGCAAATATATATTTATATTATCACAAATGTCTGTTTTGCCTATGTTACCAGTTTGTTTAGACTGGGGCACAGCACACTTGAGTTAAACTTGGGGATAATAATATCAACCCTGTAGGATTGCTGGGTTGATTAGGATCAGCTTAATGCTTACTGGCACAGAGAAGACAATAAATATTGGGTATATTATGATCCTCTTCATTTTCTAGTTCAAAAAGGTTTATATATTAGGTATTTCTTGAAAGTGCTGCACTTGATATGTCAGCAAATTTGGAAAACTCAGCAGTGGCCACAGGACTGGAAAAGGTCAGTTTTCATTCCAATCCCAAAGAAAGGCAATGCCAAAGAATGCTCAAACTACTGCACAATTGCACTCATCTCACATGCTAGTAAAGTAATGCTCAAAATTCTCCAAGCCAGGCTTCAGCTGTACGTGAACTGTGAATTTCCAGATGTTCAAGCTGGTTTTAGAAAAGGCAGAGGAACCAGAGATCAAATTGTTAACCTCTGCTGGATCATCGAAAAAGCAAGGGAGTTCCAGAAAAACATCTACTTCTGCTTTATTGACTATGCCAAAGCCTTTGACTGTATGGATCACAATAAACTATAGAAAATTCTGAAAGAGATGGGAATACCAGACCACCTGACCTGCCTCTTGAGAAATCTGTATGCCAAGGTTAGAACTGGACATGGAACAACAGACTGGTTCAAAATAGGAAAGGGAGTACATCAAGGCTGTATATTGTCACCCTGCTCGTTTAACTTATATGCAGAGTACATCATGAGAAACGCTGGGCTGGATGAAGCACAAGCTGGAATCAAGATTGCCGGGAGAAATATCAATAACCTCAGATATGCAGATGACACCACCCTTATGGCAGAAAGTGAAGAAGAACTAAGGAGTCTCTCGATGAAAGTTAAAGAGGAGAGTGAAAAAGTTGGCTTAAAGCTCAACATTCAGAAAACTAAGATCATGGCTTCTGGTCCCATCACTTCATGGTAAACAGATGGGGAAACAGTGACTGACTTTATTTTTCTGGGCTCCAAAATCACTGCAGATGGTGACTGCAGCCATGAAATTAAATGACACTTACTCCTTGGAAGGAAAGTTATGACCAACCTAGACAGCATATTAAAAAGCAGAAACATTACTTTGTCAACAAAGGTCTGTCTAGTCGAGGCTATGGTTTTTCCAGTGGTCATGTATGGATGTGAGAGTTGAACTATTAAGAAAGCTGAGCGCAAAAAAAAAAAAAAAAAAAAAAGAAAGCTGAGCACAGAAGAATTAATGCTTTTGAACTGTGGTGTTGGAGAAGACTCTTGAGAGTCCCTTGGACTGCAAGGAGATCCAACCAGTCCATCCTAAAGGAGATCAGTCCTGGGTGCTCATTGAAAGAACTGATGTTGAAGCTGAAACTGCAATACTTTGGCCACCTGATGTGAAGAGCTGACTCATTTGAAAAGACCCTGATGCTGGGAAAGATTGAGGGCAGGAGGAGAAGGGGGCGACAGAGGATGAGATGATTGGATGGCATCACTGACTCAATGGACATGGGTTTGGGTGGACTCCGGGAGTTAGTGATGGACAGGGAGGCCTGGCGTGCTGCAGTTCATGGAGTCACAAAGAGTCGGACACAACTGAGCGACTGAACTGAACTGAACAGAACAGTTCAACCTGACGTGGTAGAACAATCATATCACCTAATGTTTATTAAGTGATTATTTGTTAGACTCTATGCTATATACTTTATATGTACCCTTTTATTTAATGCTCATAATTACCAGATGAAAGTACTTTTGACATGGTCCTCATCTTTCAGATGAGAAGGCCTACCCATCTCAGTTGAGTAAGATGCCAAAACTCCACAGCCAGTTAGCAACAGAGCCTTCGGGCAATGTCTTGGCTCCAAACCATTGTCATTCTGGCTCCCCGAATTGTATCTTTCTCCCCTGGGAGAGCCTTGACTCTTCTCAAGAAGAGACAGAATATGTTTCCTATTGGAGCATCACCAGTACTCCCATTTTGTGTTATCATCATTATAATCAAATAGATGTATGACTTTTTCTAAGCATATTTTGGCTCTTTTTAAAGGATTGCCTAGAAGGAATTAAATCCCAGATAAAATGTTTTCAACTGAATTTTTTTGTTTTTTCATTTCAAGATTTAACTATTTGTGACACTTTAGGAGGAGAAAGGGTAATTGCCAAAATTCAATTTGTGGTTAAATTCAGCAGAAGAAGTTCAATTTCCACCTCTGCCCCTTGATACTGTTGTAACCTTGAGCAAGACTTAAACTTCCTGAATCTCCATTTTCTTGGAAGGAATGAGATGACATGTGTAAAGCACTTATGGAGGGCCTCGCGTATAGTAAATGCTCAATAAATACACCTCATCACTTGTGCCCATCTGGCTTCTTCCCTCTTCCTTTTCCCATACCCTCAATCCATGCCAAAGTGTTTTAGGTTCTCTCTCAATACATTATGGCCTCTTCTCCCTCTTGGCTGATGTTCTAGTCCATTCCCTCATCACAGCTCACCTGTTATTCTGCAACAGTGCGTCAGTCAGCTACAGCCCTCCTTTCTCACTCCACATGGATTGTTCCCAGATGTGGTTGCACACTGGATTTCCTTGGCCATAGTTTATAGTATCAGATTCTTGGGGCCACTCAGACCTATTAAATTAGCTCTCAAAAAAACTGGATCTCAGAAAGTTCTGATTTTAAAGCCTTCCCCACCCCCCCACCCCCACCCCCCGCCCCAGGTGATTCTGATGATAGAAAGGTGCTGGGATACAATTGTGAGCAAAGTAAATACACAGGGTTACTATGTATTTGCCATTGTTCAACCAGATTGCCCTTCCTTTCCTCATTCTTCTCTCAGACTTCTTCCCTTCCCACTGCTCCCTCGGCCCAGCACAAAATTAAGGACTCCCTCCTGTGACCCCTGCTTTGCCTATTGGACTGGGTACTGAAATCCAGTTTATAGAATCCGAGTCTTTCATCTTTACCCTTCCAATGCTTCCAGGATTAGCATTTAGGTTAACCAATATGCAAATCCTCTGTAGCTGTAAAATGCTGTTTAAATAGGAATTACACTTACCTAATAGTTGAAAGAACCCAGGACACCTCCTTTTCTAGCTGGAGAGAAGAATTTGATTCTTCAGAATGTTTACCTGCCTCTGCTTGAATGTTGCTGGTACATTAGACCCTTTTTGCTTTATATAGAACTCCACTTTTGATGAGCAGTTTTAGTGTCTATTGTTTTACTTGATCTTCATAACAATCGTGCAAGGTAGGTAATATTATGACCCGCCCCCTCTCCCCCCATAAGACAATAAGGCTTAGGGAGTGTAAGTAGATGATGATCTCTCTTGGTCTCAGAAGCTGGTAAACCCTAGTGCCAGGACTCCCACTCCCCATTTCCTGACTCTCCCTGTCATCCCAGCTTACTGGCCTGTAGGACAGCTCCTTCTTCAGAGAATGGCCCTTAATGGGTTCCCTTCATTTTGTCCTTCAGGTCCAAAAGCCGGGAATTGGAGTGATATCTGTGAGCAAAGGTGCAGAGATCGGGCTGGCCATGGCCTGCTACCTCAAGCAGGTGGCAGCCACTGTCTGCATCAATGGGACCAATGCCATCCATGAATTTCCGCTCAGGTACAAGGATCTGGTCATAGCCCCCATCCCCTCGTACCCAGAGCGCATGCAGGTCAAAGTCGAGGGCGCTGTGCGCATCCGCCACTTCAAGGGCGACCCCCGAGATGAACGGAATCAACATAGTGTGCTTCCTGTTGAAAAGGCCCGGGGCCCAATCCTCTTCGTCGTAGGCGAGGCTGACGAATGCTTCAATAGCAAGGAATACGCTGAGCAGGCGCTGGAGCAGCTGCGGAGGCACGGGAAAAGCAGCGGAAGGATGCTGGCCTACCCTGGGGCGGGCCACCTGCTGGAGCCGCACTACGGGCCCCTGTGCTATATGTCCTGGAGCCGTGGCCTCTTCCTCCCCATGCTCTGGGGCGGCGACCCTGAGGGCCACGCCGCAGCCCAGGAGCACTCCTGGCAAGAGATCCTGAAATTCTTCAGGCAACACCTTGTTCTGAGCAGAAGCACACTCTAAGGGGGATGATGGGGTGGGGAGACCAGGGGAAAAAAAAAAAAAAAAAGAATCAGGCAGGGCTATGGGTGAGGGAAGGGGCTCTCTTGATTTCTCTAGATTCACAGTCATCTTGAGTCAACTGGAAGGAAATTGGACAAAATCAAAGAAATCAGATGCATCTGAACTATTTCTGATAAAATTGTATGTGTTTTGTAAATCTTTGTAAATTGAATCTTAGTTGATATGCACCAGGGTACGTTGCTCCTTCAAAATTTTGACGCCCTTGACCATTGAACAACCTTTTGTATCCCGACTGGGGAGACCGTGGGTCCGGGTATTGCCAATCTAGATGAATTTCCTGGAACGCTGAGGTCCCTTGTGAAGTCATATTCTGCTTAAACTGTTCTGAGTTGAACTTGACATTTGATTTGGAAAGTTCCGATACCTTATGTGCTTCTGGAGCATTTAGTGACTAAATGAGTTATATTTAAAGTGATTACAGGAGTGCCTGGCACATAGTGATTTCAGTATCAGAGTTATCTATTATCATTTCCATAATGCTTTTCTCCTTCAATCTGTTAATATGGTGAATTGTATTCATTGACACACTAATTTTTCTTATTCATCTAATTCTACTAGGTCAGTTTCTCATCTTGACTAGTTTGGGTTTTAAAATTAAAAAAATTTTTGGCGCTAACCTAGTCATTTATATTTTCTAAGAATTTCATCTCTATTTTCCGGAACACATTTCTCTCTATCTCTCTCTCTTTTTAACATATCAACTGTCGTTTTATTTGCATGCTTTTGCCTTTTACTTTGAATCCGACTTGCTAAATATTTGTCTATTTTATTGATCTTTTCCTGGAACAGCTTTTGGGTTGTTTATGGGTCAAATCTAATTTTTCCTGATTCATCAACTTCTGCTTCTTTGAAATAAGTTTATTCTTTCTGTCATATTTGTGTTTTTCTGGCTTTTTGATATACAATATTCTCATTTTGTTAATGTCTAAGTAGTTTGTGATTTACTCCCTGCCCCTCCCTTAAACCCAAGAGTCCTTTTACAGAAGTACCAAGTATCATCCTGTAGTTAACTTGTTCTTTAAAAGGGAATCTCACTTTGTATTGGAGGGGTCAGATTGTCACCCTCGGAATGCACTGATCAAACTTAGTGTCTCTAAAAATGGTCAACTTGAAATAACATGTTTCATGATGAGATGTAATGTGGAGTGCCCAGCACTTCTTAGAACTCTTCTAACAACACTAGTAAGCTTGAAGTTTTAATGTCAAGCTTTAAATCCAGTCCTTAGATCAAACTTCTTACTAATGTGGTAGCTAGTGAAAAAGATAAATGGTACTACAAGGAGACAGCCATAGATTGTTATCATTCTATGATCTGATCTCTTCATAAGTTAATTACCAACTGACCTGGTCTCTTTTCATAAGTTAATTGCATGGAAATTTTTGGAAATTTTCACTTTGTAGGATTTTGTTTTTCTTTATGCATTGGAGTGAGCTGGAGAATTATTCACAATTAAAAGGGACTTGAGAGGCATATCAACCAAATGCTGTGTGTGGGACGGGTTTGAACAAAATAACTGTAAAAAGATTTTTGAGGGGTAACTAGAGAAATATGAATATGACTGGATAGTAAACAATACCATGAAATCGTTATCTTGTTAGGTGTCAGAATGGTATTGGGGTTATGTAAAAAAGTAACTTTTTAGAGACGGATATTGACATATTTAGAGGTGAAGAGTCACAATATCTGGGAATCATTTTAAAGTACCTAAGCATATGGAAAATGTGAGAAATTATTATATCTAGATGATGCATATACTGAGGTTTGTTTTCTCTAATGTATGCTTGCAAATTTTTAATAATAAAAGTTAAAAAATAAGATACAATTGGTATATTTATTTTTCTGCCCAACGGATAAGCACTTTATTATTATTTTTTTTTTTCATTTTCTTCCACCTTCACTTTGTGGCTTTATTTATCTTTTTTTTTTTTTTTTTTTTTTGTGACTTCTGTTTTTTTTTTTTTATTAGTTGGAGGCTAATTACTTCACAACATTTCAGTGGGTTTTGTCATACATTGATATGAATCAGCCATAGATTTACACGTATTCCCCATCCCGATCCCCCCTCCCACCTCCCTCTCCACCCGATTCCTCTGAGTCTTCCCAGTGCACCAGGCCCGAGCACTTGTCTCATGCATCCCACCTGGGCTGGTGATCTGTTTCACCATAGATCATATACATGCTGTTCTTTTGAAATATCCCACCCTCACATTCTCCCACAGAGTTCGAAAGTCTGTTCTGTATTTCTGTGTCTCTTTTTCTGTTTTGCATATAGGGTTATCGTTACCATCTTTCTAAATTCCATATATATATATGTGTTAGTATGCTGTAATGTTCTTTATCTTTCTGGCTTACTTCACTCTGTATAAGAGGCTCCAGCTTCATCCATCTCATTAGGACTGGTTCAAATGAATTCTTTTTAATGGCTGAGTAATATTCCATGGTGTATATGTACCACAGCTTCCTTATCCATTCGTCTGCTGATGGGCATCTAGGTTGCTTCCGTGTCCTGGCTATTATAAACAGTGCTGCGATGAACATTGGGGTGCACGTATCTCTTTCAGATCTGGTTTCTTCAGTGTGTATGCCCAGAAGTGGGATTGCTGGGTCATACAGCAGTTCTATTTCCAGTTTTTTAAGAAATCTCCACACTGTTTTCCATAGCGGCTGTACTAGTTTGCATTCCCACCAACAGTGTAAGAGGGTTCCCTTTTCTCCACACCCTCTCCAGCATTTATTGCTTGTAGACTTTTGGATAGCAGCCATCCTGACTGGCGTGTAATGGTACCTCCTTGTGGTTTTGATTTGCATTTCTCTAATAATGAGTGATGTTGAGCATCTTTTCATGTGTTTGTTAGCCATCTGTATGTCTTCTTTGGAGAAATGTCTGTTTAGATCTTTGGCCCATTTTTTGATTGGGTCATTTATTTTTCTGGAATTGAGCTGCAGCAGTTGCTTGTATATTTTTGAGACTAATCCTTTGTCTGTTGCTTCATTTGCTATTATTTTCTCCCAATCTGAGGGCTGTCTTTTCACCTTACTTATAGTTTCCTTTGTAGTGCAAAAGCTTTTAAGTTTCATTAGGTCCCATTTGTTTATTTTTGCTTTTATTTCCAATATTCTGGGAGGTGGGTCATAGAGGATCTTGCTGTGATTTCTGTCGGAGAGTGTTTTGCCTATGTTCTCCTCTAGGAGTTTTATAGTTTCTGGTCTTACATTTAGATCTTTAATCCATTTTGAGTTTATTTTTGTGTATGGTGTCAGAAAATGTTCTAGTTTCATTCTTTTACAAGTGGTTGACCAGTTTCCCCAGCACCACTTGTTGAAGAGGTTGTCTTTTTTCCATTGTATATCCTTGCCTCCTTTGTCAAAGATAAGGTGTCCATAGGTTCGTGGATTTATCTCTGGGCTTTCTATTCTGTTCCATTGATCTATATTTCTGTCTTTGTGCCAGTACCATACTGTCTTGATGACTGTGGCTTTGTAGTAGAGTCTGAAGTCAGGCAGGTTGATTCCTCCAGTTCCATTCTTCTTTCTCAAGATTACTTTGGCTATTCGGGGTTTTTTGTATTTCCATACAAATTGTGAAATTATTTGTTCTAGTTCTGTGAAAAATACCGTTGGTAGCTTGATAGGGATTGCATTGAAACTATAGATTGCTTTGGGTAGAATAGCCATTTTGACAATATTGATTCTTCCAATCCATGAACACTGTATGTTTCTCCATCTGTTTGTGTCCTCTTTGATTTCTTTCATCAGTGTTTTATAGTTTTCTATGTATAGGTCTTTTGTTTCTTTAGGTAGATATACTCCTAAGTATTTTATTCTTTTTGTTGCAATGGTGAATGGTATTGTTTCCTTAATTTCTCTTTCTGTTTTTTCATTGTTAGTATATAGGAATGCAAGGGATTTCTGTGTGTTAATTTTATATCCTGCAACTTTACTATATTCATTGATTAGCTCTAGTAATTTTCTGGAAAAGTCTTTAGGGTTTTCTATGTAGAGGATCATGTCATCTGCAAACAGTGAGCGTTTCACTTCTTCTTTTCCTATCTGGATTCCTTTTACTTCTTTTTCTGCTCTGATTGCTGTGGCCAAAACTTCCAACACTATGTTGAATAGTAGTGGTGAGAGTGGGCACCCTTGTCTTGTTCCTGATTTCAGGGGAAATGTTTTCAATTTTTCGCCATTGAGGGTGATGCTTGCTGTGGGTTTGTCATATATAGCTTTTATTATGTTGAGGTATGTTCCTTCTATTCCTGCTTTTTGGAGAGTTTTAATCATAAATGAGTGTTGAATTTTGTCAAAGGCTTTCTCTGCATCTATTGAGATAATCATATGGTTTTTATCTTTCGATTTGTTAATGTGGTGTATTGCATTGATTGATTTGTGGATATTAAAGAATCCTTGCATTCCTGGGATAAAGCCCACTTGGTCATGGTGTATGATTTTTTTAATATGTTGTTGGATTCTGTTTGCTAGGATTTTGTTAAGGATTTTTGCATCTATGTTCATCAGTGATATTGGCCTGTAGTTTTCTTTTTTTGTGGCATCTTTGTCTGGTTTTGGAATTAGGGTGATGGTGGCCTCATAGAATGAGTTTGGAAGCTTACCTTCTTCTGCAGTTTTCTGGAAGAGTTTGAGTAAGATAGGTGTTAGCTCTTCTCTAAATTTGTGGTAGAATTCAGCTGTGAAGCCATCTGGTCCTGGGCTTTTGTTTGCTGGAAGATTTTTGATTACAGTTTCGATTTCCTTGCTTGTGATGGGTCTGTTAAGATCTTCTATTTCTTCCTGGTTCAGTTTTGGAAAGTTATACTTTTCTAGGAATTTGTCCATTTCATCCAAGTTGTCCATTTTATTGGCATAGAGCTGCTGGTAGTAGTCTCTTATGATCCTTTGTATTTCACTGTTGCTGTTGTGATCTCTCCATTTTCATTTCTAATTTTGTTAATTTGGTTCTTCTCTTTTTGTTTCTTAATGAGTCTTGCTAATGGTTTGTCAATTTTGTTTATTTTTTCAAAAAACCAGCTTTTAGCTTTGTTGATTTTTGCTATGGTCTCTTTAGTTTCTATTGCATTTATTTCTGCCCTGATTTTTAAGATTTCTTTCCTTCTGCTAACCCTGGGGTTCTTCATTTCTTCCTTCTCTAATTGCTTTAGGTGTAGAGTTAGGTTATTTCTTTGACTTTTTTCTTGTTTCTTGATGTAAGCCTGTAATGCTATGAACCTTCTCCTTAGCACTGCTTTTACAGTGTCCCATAGGTTTTGGGTTGTTGTGTTTTCATTTTCATTCATTTCTATACATATTTTGATTTCTTTTTTTATTTCTTCTATGATTTGTTGATCATTCAGAAGCGTGTTATTTAGCCTCCATATGTTTGAAGTTTTAACAATTTTTTTCCTGTAATTGAGATCTAATCTTACTGCACTGTGGTCAGAAAAGATGACTGGAATGATTTCAATTTTTTTGAATTTTCCAAGACCAGATTTATGGCCCAGGATGTGATCTATTCTGGAGAACGTTCCGTGTGCACTTGAGGAAAAGGTGAATTTGATTGTTTTGGGGTGAAATGTCCTATAGATATCAATTAGGTCTAGCTGGTCCATTGTGTCATTTAAGGTTTGTGATTCCTTGTTAATTTTCTGTTTAGTTGATCTATCCATAGTTGTGAGTGGGGTATTAAAGTCTCCCACTATTATTGTGTTACTATTAATTTCCTATTTCATACTCATTAGCGTTTGCCGTACATATTGCGGTGCTCCTATGTTGGGTGCATATATATTTATAATTGTTATATCTTCTTCTTGGATTGATCGTTTGATCATTATGTAGTGTCCTTCTTTGTCTCTTTTCACATCCTTTATTTGAAAGTCTATTTTATCTGATATGAGTATTGTGACTCCTGCTTTCTTTTGGTCTCTGTTTGCATGAAATATTTTTTTCCAGCCCTTCACTTTTAGTCTGTATGTGTCTCTTGTTTTGAGGTGGGTCTCTTATAGACAGCATATATAGGGGTCTTGTTTTTGTATCCATTCAGCCAATCTTTGTCTTTTGGTTGGGGCATTCAACCCATTTACATTTAAGGCAATTATTGATAGGTGTGGTCCCGTTGCCATTTACTTTGTTGTTTTGAGTTCACGTTTATACAACCTTTCTGCATTTCCTGTCTAGAGAAGATCCTTTAGCATTTGTTGAAGAGCTGGTTTGGTGATGCTGAATTCTCTCAGCTTTTGCTTGTCTGTAAAGCTTTTGAATTCTCCTTCATATCTGAATGAGATCCTTGCTGGGTACACTAATCTAGGTTGTAGGTTATTCTCTTTCATTACTTTGAGTACGTCCTGCCATTCCTTTCTGGCCTCGAGGGTTTCTATTGATAGATCAGCTGTTATCCTTATGGGAATCCCTTTGTGTGTTATTTGTTGTTTCTCCCTTGCTGCTTTTAATATTTGTTCTTTGTGTTTGATCTTTGTTAATTTGATTAATATGTGTCTTGGGGTGTTTCGCCTTGGGTTTATCCTGTTTGGGACTCTCTGGGTTTCTTGGACTTGGGTGGCTATTTCCTTCCCCATTTTAGGGAAGTTTTCAGCTATTATCTCCTCGAGTATTTTCTCATGGCCTTTCTTTCTGTCTTCTTCTTCTGGGACTCGTATGATTCGAATGTTGGGGTGTTTCACATTGTCCCAGAGGTCCCTGAGGTTGTCCTCATTTCTTTGGATCCTTTTTTCTTTTTTCCTCTCTGCTTCATTTATTTCCACTATTTTATCTTCTACCTCACTTATCCTATCTTCTGCCTCCGTTATTCTACTCTTGGTTCCCTCCAAAGTGTTTTTGGTCTCATTCATTGCATTATTCATTTTTAATTGACTCTTTTTTATTTCTTCTAGGTCTTTATTAAACATTTCTTGCATCTCCTCAATCTTTGTCTCCAGGCTATTTATCTGTAACTCCATTTTGTTTTCAAGATTTTGGATCATTTTTATTATCATTATTCTAAATTGTTTTTCAGGTAGATTCCCTATCTCCTCCTCTTTTGTTTGACTTGCTGGGCATTTTTCATGTTCCTTTACCTGTTGGGTATTTCTTTGCCTTTTCATCTTGTTTAGATTGCTGTGTCTGGAGTGGGCTTTCTGTATTCTGGAGGTCTGTGGTTCCTTTTTATTGTGGAGGATTTACCCAGTGGGTGGGGTTGGACGATTGGCTTGTCAAGGTTTCCTGGTTAGGGAAGCTTGCGTCAGTGTTCTGGTGCGTGGAACTTGATTTCTTCTCTTTGGAGAGCAATGGAGTGCCCAGTAATGAGTTTTGAGATGGATCTATGTGTTAGGTGTGACCTTGGGCAGCCTGTATGTTGACATTCAGGGCTATGTTCCTGTGTTGCTGGAGAATTTGCATGGTATATCTTACTCTAAAACTTATTGGCTCTTGGGTGGTGGTTGGTTTCAGTGTAGGTATGGAGGCTTTTGGACGGTCACTTATTACTTAAAGTTCCATGTAGTCAGGAGTTTTATGGTGTTCTCAGGTTTTGGGCTTAAGTCTCCTGCCTCTGGATTTCAGTTTTATTCTTCCTGTAGTCTCAGGACTTCTCCAACTATGCAGCACTGATAATAAAACTTCTAGGTTAATGGTGAAAAGATTCTCCCCCGTTAGGGACACCCAGAGAGGTTCACAGAGTTACATGAAGAAGAGGAGAGGGAGGAGGGAGATAGAGATGAGCAGGAGGAGAAAAAAGGGGACTCAAGAGGAGAGAGACAGATCTACACAGCTGTCTGTTCCCAGAGTGTTCTCCGTAGCCCAGACACCTGCAGAGATTCACAGAATTTGGATTGGGAAGAGAAGGGGAAAGGAGGAAATAGAGGTGTTCTGAGGTAGAAAACAGAGAGTCAAGATTGGGAGAGAATAATCTTCGGTTTAAAAATAGGGCATCTCTTCTTTTTTTTTTGTAAGGTTATAGTGTATTGAAAATGAAAATTAAGGAGTAGTAGAGGAGTACTAGAGGACTTTAAAAGAAATAAGAGAAAAAGAAAAATAGAAAATAGAAGAGAGAAAGGAAAGAAGAAAAAAGAAAAAAAAATTTTTTTTTTCCCTAATTAAAAAAATCGTAAAAATCTATGAAAATGGAAGTTATGGAGTAATGGGGGAGTAATAGGGAATTTTAAAGGAAAATAAAAGAGAAAAAATAAAGAAAAAATTAAAAACTTAAAAAAAATTTTTTTTTTCTTACTTTAAAAAAAAAAAAAAAAGTAAAAATATATCTAGGAGTTTCTCTGGAGCTGTTGTGGTCAGTGTGGGTTCGGCTCAGTTTCAGACAGCTCCTCGTTCCAGCTTACACTTCTCGATATCTACAGACCCCTTCCAATGTAGTCGGTGTTTTGTACAGGAATTTTAATCTGTTGCACCAGTCCCTTCTGAAGCGGTTCCCTTTGTTTATTTGGCTTCTGTTTGCCGGTCTCTTCAGAGCCTCATTTCCGCCCTGACACAGGCGGGCGGAGGTGGACTCTTATTCAGGTAGCTAATTCTGTTGCTCTGCAGGGAGGGGCTTGCGCTGCAGGGAGAGGCTGGTGCTGTGGGGACGGGCTTGCGCTGCGGGGATGGGCTGGGGCTGCCGGGAGGGGCTGGCGCTGGTTTCTCCGTCTGCGCTGCTCAGGCTCCCAGCTGTTCTATATGGAGCGCGCCCCGCGCTGCGCGCGGTTCCAGCCCTCGGGTGTTCCACAAAAGCGCGGAACGAAAAGCTGCGCCTGCTCTCTGTGCCTTCCCCGTCAGAGCGGTCCAGGCAGCCAGGGGCTTGGTGGGCGCACTCTCCCCGGGTGTGGCGCGCCCACTCCCTTCCGCGGACCCAGTCTCAGTCTCCGCTGGCGCCAGTCGGGTGCGCGCGCCTTCTGCCCTCCGCGTCCCCAGCCCCAGTCCCCGCCCGCGCCGGTCGGGTGCCTGCGCCCTGTGTCGCCGCGACCTTCCCCTCCCCACTGCCTCCTGCCTCCGGCGGGGCTGGGCCGGTCCGCAGCCTGCGAGCTCTTCTCTGGACTTTCTCGGTCTCTTTGTTCTGCGAACGGCCGGCAGTATGTTCGTCCCGGTTAATTTTCTCTCTCTCTTTTGGTATCTCACAGTTCAAGTTGGCAACTCACAGAAGCTCCCTCCGATTGTCCTCAGGGCACTCAGGCCCAGACCCTACCCCAAGCAATGCCGCCTAAGACTCCCTTCCCGGGACAGATCTCCGTCCTTAGCTCTTTTGTCTCACTTTTTATCTTTTATATTTTGTCCTACCTCCTTTTGAAGACAATGGGCTGCTTTTCTGGGTGCCTGATGACCTCACCTAGCGATCAGAAGTTGTTTTGTGAAGTTTGCTCTGCGTTCAGTTATTCTTTTGATGAATTTGTAGGAGAGAAAGTGGTCTCCCCGTCCTACTCCTCCGCCATCTTGACTCCTCCCCTGTCCAGATAAGCACTTTAGCATGCCATACATCTTTTCTCCATGATATACCTCATTAATTTCAGATTAATTTTTTGCAATCAGTAATCATTATTTTAAATTAATTTTCATTGGAGTGTAGTTGCTTTACAATGCTGTATTCGTTTCTGCTATATAGCAAAATGGATCAGTTACATGTATATACACATATATCCCTTCTTTTTTAGATTTCCTTCCCATTTAGGTCACCATAGAGCACTGAGTAGAGTTCCCTCTGCTATACAATTGGTTCTCATTAGTTATCTATTGATATTTTATACATAGTAGTGTATGAAGGTCAATCCCAATCTCCTAATTCATCCCCCTCCTCCTTCCCTGCTTGGTAACCATGAGTTGGTTCTCTATATCTGTGACTCTCTGCTTTGCAAATAAGTTCATCTGTACCATTTTTCTAGACTCCACATGTACATGATATTACACAATATTTGTTTTTCTCTTTAGTCTTTTTATTTTGGCATCCATCGTTGCCAATGAGAAATCTGATTCTTGCTACTTTGTGGGATTTTTTTCTTCTTTTTCTGAAAATTTCTTACAATTTTCTCTTTGTTCTTAGCATTCTGAAATTCCATCAGGATATGACTAGGAGTGGGCTTATTATTAGTATTTTAATTTATTTTGCTTGGTACCCCAGGGGCTGAATCTGTATCACATGTTCATGCCTAAATTGATCACAGGTGAGGGAGATGAGACCACCATACTAACTTAGACAATCAAGACTAACCCAGGGGTACAGCGATGGGCCACCATCCATTGAAAACCATGTCCATTTAGTGGACTGTGAACAAAAATAAGATCCATTATTAGGGAGGGCTATTCAGTTGCCAGTCAGCACAGTTTGCCCCGCCTGCTTTCACTATCTCCCCTAATTATTTCAATAACAAGTGAAAATTTGGTTGGGGGAGATGTGCTCTTCTCATTTCTGATGCATTTCAAGTATTTTCTGTATCTAACGGGCAAAGATTACCCCTCAATTAACCTGTCCAGACATTTTGACTCTCTTAGCTTTGTCTTCTTTGTTTGTGTCCTTTGGCTGACTGCAGAAGTATTTCTAGTTTAAACATTTGTAGAATACTTTTCATCTGTATATATGAATCCTAGTAACGTTCACCCTATCACATTCCCTTTCTAGGGTGTTTGGACAGTCTATCCCAAAGACAAAGGTTTATGTGCCCTTGAACACAAATAATTTATAATGCTGGAAACTGGCAGCCTCTTAGTCTCTGGATTTTCTTTATCTCTAAGGCTTCCCATTTCACTGTTTCTTTGTTGTATCTTAACCTTGACTAGGTATTTTCCTCTCAGCCTTTGTATGTGGTTTTCACAGATTTCTGTTGCTTCTGGTAGAAAGTTCAATCGGTTTAAAAATCTCTGCTGCTTACATGCTTGTTGCATAACCTTTCTCCTTTTTAATTGTACCCACATATGTCCCGGTGCTTCTGTGATTCTGGATTTACTCCATCCCCTACAGGTGAGTGGTGATTGGTGTAGACCAATCATGGTGGTCTTTTTTCCCTCATCCAGTGATTTGTGTAAGGCACAGAATGTGGCATAATTCTGGCCAATGAGATGTCAGAGACATCTGAAGAGAATGGAGATTGTCTGAAAGAGACATTTTTGGAATTTGGAGGGAAGTTTTCCATTTGGATGTTGTATCTTAAGGTGGATGATATCCTGAGACCATGAGGGGAGTTGGTCTGAGGACAAAGCCAACACCCAAGGTCTGAGCCATTTATTAGAGGTCTGACATTTATTAGACTTTTAAAGTTTCATAAGATTATATAATATGCATAACCTGAGAGGCATGGATTGTGTTTTATTCTTTTTTAAATTTTTTTTTTTTTTTTTGATGTGGACAAATTTTAAAGTCTCTATTGAATTTGTCACAATATTGCTTCTGCTTTATATTCTGGTTTTTTGGCCTCAAGGCATGTGGAATCTTAGCTACCCAACCAGGGATAGAACTAACCCACACCTCCTGCATTGGACGGTGAAGTCTTAACCACTGGACTGCCAGAGAAGTCCCAAGGACCATGTATTGTTGCTGGAGGAGATTGTATTACATTTTCCTTGTGATGATGCAATAGTGGGGAGAAGGGAAACCTCTGATGGTGAGTAGAGTCACCTCCATCTTCCCAATTGGAAGGGAGCTGAAAATAAGCCATCTATATAGAAAAAATACAGACCAAAATGCTTATTGAGTTTTTACTGTATACCAGAAACTTTGCTACAAGGTTTTTTTGAGTTATCTAATTGAATCTTCAGAGCAGCTTTAACAGTAGACATCCCAAGAGGCTCTGAGATGGATTAGCATTGTCATTCAGCTGGTCACAGGATAGGATCCTGGGTTTGAGTTTTAGCAATCTCAGTCCTGTGATTATAGGAGAGAAGGATCTTTTTCAGAGCACACATAGAAGCTTTCAGATCATCTGTAGGGCACACAAGTTGGGAATTTAAATTCCTGAGTTCATCTTCTTTCCCTACTTTGTCCAGTAACACTAAGAGCAACAAGCTAATCTTATATTTATCAGTTTGCCAAAAATGTTCTAAAGTATCATATACAAATTTACCCAGCCCTTTCATTCTTATAAGAGGTTGATGAGAAGTATTCAGGGGTGCCTTTTTTTTTCCCTGTCTTCATTGCCAAGTCATGCCATAGACTATCAGTGTTCTCCTTATTACTCAAAATAGAATAATTATCATATTTAAATCTAATCAGATTAAAGAGCCAGTTCGAGAAACACCAGAGCCAATTCAAAAAAACTCAATCTTAAAATTCTGTTTTTTTGTTTGTTTGTTTGTTTTTTTAGAAACACTCTCTGTACAAAAATCTCAGAGTTCTCAAGAGAAATAGAACCATATGATAAATACAGAATTTTTTTTTTAAGGCATTGGCACTTGTGGTTACAGAGGCTGAGAAGTCTCCAAGTCCACAACCTGCAGTCTGGAGACCCAGAAGAGCTGATGGTGTAATTGTAGTCCAAGTCTGAAGGCCTGAGAACCACAAGAGTTAACAATGTGAATTCCAGTCTAAAAGCTGGCAGCCTCGATATCCAAGGAGAGCTGATGTTTCAGTATGAAACTGAAGTCAGGAAAAGACAGATGGCTTAGCTCAAACAGGCAGGCAGAGTTCCCTTTTTAAAGGAAGGTCAGCCTTTTTATTCTATTCAGTTTTCCATTAATTGGATGAGGGCCACCTATGTTAGGGAGGGCAATCCATGTTTTTACTCAGTCTGTTGAATCTCATGTAATCTCATCCAAGAACACCCTCACAGATATACCCACAATAATGTTTGACCAAATATCTGGGGCTCCAGTGGCTCAGTCAAGTTGATACATAAAATTAACCACCACAGTATAGATAGTCACTAAATTATTTCCATTTTATAGATGAGTAAACCAAGCCTTAGGGAGCTTAAGTTACCTAAGCTTACACAAATATAGATGAATTTATAATAGGATTGAATTTACAGTCTTTCAGAACTCATGTAACTATCATTACCTGCCTGACAGCAGTATCTACCCAGGTTGCAGTATCTAGGGATGAAATAATCTAATCTTCTCTTATCTGTTATATTAATATTATGGCTTCCACTATAATTGAGGTTGGATGTGGTAAGGGCCTTTATAATTTTTTAGTTATATTAAAAGACAGACTAGTCCAATGACAGAGGACCTTACAATACTTTAATTGATAATATCACATATACAGAAAGAAAAATTCAGACAAGCAGAGTATGTTCTGGCCTCAGTGAGAAAGGTTTAGTGAATGTCTCTCATTGTTCTGAATGAAAAAAACTGGGTTAGAGAAGAAAATCCACCAGTAAAGGAAATATAGTTGAGATCACAACAGAGAAGTCATCTTATCCATGGGATCAGGACTGTGCAGCAGGCTTTTCCCATGGCTTATTCAGTTATGAAAGTGAAAGTGATAATTGCTTAGTCGTGTCTGACTCTTTGCAACCCCATGGACAGTAGCCCACCAGGCTCCTCTGTCCATGGAATTCTCCAGGCAAGAATGCTGGAGTGGGTTGCCATTCATTTCTGCAGGGGATCTTCCTGACCCAGGGCTTGAAACCTGGGTCTCCTGCATTGCAGGCAGATTCTTTAGTCACCAGAGAATACACTATTCACCTTTAAAAAGAAATTCACGCTAATCAAGCAACATTTTAACTAATAAAATGGGTTTCTAGACACCTTGATCACATCTTTCTAGACATCTTGATTACAAGATGAAGTATGGATTGTTGTTGAGTTGCTCAGTCATGTCTGACTCTTTTGCACCCCATGGATTGTAGCCCGCCAGAACACCTTTGTCCATGGAATTCTCCAGGCAAGAATACTTCAGTGGGTTGCCATTTCCTACTCCAGGGAATCTTCCCAACCCAGAGATCAAATTGGCATCTCCTGTGGCTGTTGCATTGGCAGGCCGGTTCTTTACCACTGAGCCACCTGGGAAGCCTGGGATGTCAAATTTTGGACACAAATGAGTGATGATGCAACCATCAATTAATAAATGTTTCTTGAGTTTACACATGGTGTGTTAAAGATAATATTTGAAAATGTTTTTACATGCTTTTGTCCTCACATTTCCTTGCTCTTTCTTTCCCCTGGTTTTATCTGAAACCAAATACAATGATTAGTCAAACTCATTTCACTTGCCTTCACTAATCAAGGTTGTGTTAAGACTTGTATGTCTTATGATTACTTGTCCTCTAAGAGGCAGGTAGCATAAACAAGATGTTTGCCTGAGTTATCTTCCAGGATGTTGGACTCTCAGCTCTGTCTAGTTCAGGCTGAGCTGGTTAGGACGGGGTAGCACCATCGACCCTCTGGCTGGGCACCTGCTGGTGTCCGCTGGGTGACCTTTTGAACATGGAGAGGCTTGGAGATTAGCTACACCTGTGCAGGACCATGAGCCTTGCACCTTTTCCCAATCACCTTTCCCCCACGCCCCCTCTCGCCTCAGCCAGCTCCCCTCTGCTTCTTCATTGGTCAGCCCCTGAATACTCCACCCCCTTGTCTTCTGGGGCTTGGATTTGAGGCTTGTTCTCTCATTTCCTCGCCTTGCAAGTAAACTGTCTTTGCTGCGAGCCTCGTTGACTCAGCGTTTTGGCTTGCTCTGCCTCCTGAAAAATGAACCTGGCTCAGTAACAAATTTGGTGGGTCAACCAGGAGGTAAGTCCAAACAGGATTTTGCCCGTTGGTTCTTTGGCCTCTCCCGGGGGCTGAGCGGCTGAGAGGCTGAGAGCCTGTGCGCTGAGTCCAAGAGGTAGCCGGGTCCCTTTGCTGCAGGAACGGTCCCTGTGGCTGACCCAGGGAGGGGCCGCCAGGCTTCCGCACTTAGTATCCTGTTGCAGTGAAACAGTGTTTTGGGGGAGATTGAGGGTTTGGAAGATGCCTTTTGGGTAACCTTGTTAAAGAAACACACCTGCCCACGTTCTGTGTGGGATCTTGACCCACGGGTCGTGGGTGGAGGCCCACCTGGCGGGATGTGGGCAGGCAATATGAAATGTTACCGTTCCTGGGTTAAAAGCTTGAGACTTCGTTTTTTGATCTTGTAAGGTACGGCAATATCTTTCAAGCCAGCGATCCCCAACCTTTTTGGCACAGGGGACCAGTTTTGTGGAAGACAGTTTTTCCTGGGTGGGGTAGGGTTGGGGAATGGTTTTGGTTTCTCCCGCCGCTCACCTCCTGCTGGGCGGCCTGGTTCCTCTCTGGCCACAGATCAGTACCAGTCGTGGCTTGGGGGGTCCAGGTCCCCTGTTTTAGGACTAGTCCCCACTAGGGGTGCGAATGCTGAAACTGGGCAGCCAGGGGGGTTGGTCCCAGTCCATTCTCCTTTTTCAACTTCAGATTTATTTAATTGGAATAAATAATGGGAATACGTACTGTTCCCTTAAGATGTCAACATAGAGAGATGACCCAAGGAGAATGGAAAAAAAATTTTTCATCAATTTTTTGCATCAGCCCAACCTGAGCTGATGTTCAAGGTTTATTACCCATACTTCTCACTTCAGAAGAGCGTAGAATGTGCTGGATAAAGCTGGGGAGGAGGCAGGTGGGCCTCATTCAGAACCCCTGGCAGCCCAATACAGGCTGCTGCAAGTGCAGCAGAACCCACAGTGGGTCCTGTTTGGGAAGTGGTGCTGGAGACGGGCCCAAACGGGGCCAAAACAAAGATACTTTAATAAAGCACAGGAAGGAAACAAACTGAGTGAAGATCCTTTGGAGTTTCTAGAAAGGATCTTTAAAGCCTATAGGCATATACAGATACAGTCTGTGAGGCCCCAGAGAATTTAAAGATGGTTAACATGACTTTTATCAGTGCCTCTAACATACAAAGGAAAGTACAAAAGGTGGAAGGGCCTTTGGGTATGCCTATGTCCCACCTTGTTGAGATTGCCTTCAAAATTCCTAATGGCAGGGCCCAGGTTTAGGAAGAAGGAACAACAGAATGAGACAACAGGCCACTCCGCTGGTGGCTGCTGTAACACATTTGGTCCACAGAGCTGACCAAATCAAGGACCCCCACGAGGGACTTGGCAAAAGGTAGGGGGCCCCAGGGCCTAAACTTCTCCTTGAATGGATAACTGATACTTGGCACCTCTCTGGGTTACTTTCAGGTCTTCGCATGGATAAAGCTCATTCTTGCCCCAGGACGTTGGAACACACTGTTCCCTTAGCCTCATGTGCTTTTTGCTACTTTTCTCTTTTGCTACTCTCTCTTTCTAGTCATCTCCTCCTCATTCGAATGAATATGTCATTTCAAAGAAGACGTAACACTTGTCTTACCTAAATCAGGTCTTCCTTCAAAACACGGAGTATTCTGTGGTGGTTCTCCTTTTCTTCCGTTTGACCCTAAATTCCATAGGGGTGAGTAGTAGGTCAATTTTGTATATTCCCAGTTCTTGGCATGATTCTTAACACATAACAGATGCTCATTAAATTCCTAGTGAATGATCGTATCACTCAGTCCTGGGATATCTGGATCAAGAACCAGGATGGAAGCAAGAGATTAGCTGTTCATTACAAGATTCCCGTGGTAGTAGAGGGGATGATTGTGAATGACAGGCTAGTTCTAGTACACACCTTGACTTCAGCAGGGCAAGAACAGTGTAACAGTCTTAATGTAACCTCCTTGAAACTAACTAGGGCAATCTGGTAATTGTGTCTGCCTCCAAGATACTTAACACCTTCAAAGTTCTGGTCATTGCATATAGTAGAAAAATCAAGGCAATTTTTTAGAAATAAAAATGCTATTCCTGGCACTCTTCTCCTCTTTAAATCATACTAGTGATGTCTACTCCTCCTCCTGTGTATGCGATTATGCCTGTTTACATTCTAATTAACTGGAGCTCCATATAGCCTTTCTGTCTATCATAGCTTAATTAGAGAGATCTCTAGAATTTACCAAGAGTCACCCACATGTTCATAACTGCTGAGTGCAGTTTCCTCACACTTAATTCTGTATCTAAATATATTTTATGTTTCATCTACCTGCAGGCTCTATGCAAATTCTCTTTATTTCCAAACTAGGCATAATCTCTTTCAGGCAAATTAAGTGGAACCCTGGCATCCATCTATTTGACAAAGTTTTCTCTGTCAGATCCTATTCTGGGTGCAGAATCAAAGAACTGAAAATGTCATAAATAAACCCTCAGGGGCTAATAGTTTCATGAGGTTGCTTATGTCCATACACTTTATCAGCTTTTCTTTAGTTTCTTTTCACTTCCCTCTCACAGTGAATCAGACTTCTCAGACTCCTCTGGGCTTCTTTAAAAAGAAGAAAAGCTCATTGCAGACTTCATCCTAAGGTGATAGTGACCACTTCTACTTAGAGGGCTTTATCCTGGGTAGACAGCCCACATGGAGGGGTCTCTAGCCTTAAGAAATGAGTCTCAGATGGCAGGCTTGAAAGGTCAATGAAGTGACTTGGCCTGTGAAGTGACGTGGGCCTAAATCAGGGGTAACACTGAGGTTGCCTTGTCATATGGAAGGAATCAGACTGACCCAGTGATCCCAGGGGATGTGAGCCCAGACATGGTCCTTGGTTCTAGGTGCCCCAGTGTTGTGTTCTGTGGAACATCATTGAGTCCTGTATCAGTAACTTCCAAAGGCCAGGAAATTGGAGTCCGTGGTTGGAGCCCTCAGAACACTTCTAATAGGTCCTTCCAGACTGAAACCAAAGTGAAGAGTGTAAGGGTAACCCTCACTTGGTCAACTTATGTTCTTGGAAATACCATTTGATATTTAGGTGGTCTCTTACTGTGATAAGAAATGGGCAATGTAGAGTCAGGAGTGTGCCAGTATTTTTCAGAATGTCTTATGAACAATGAAACTGAGCTCTCATTGCTGTTATTAAAAGAACTATAAAATATATTTGGAAGATGAATCACTCTGAAGTTGGGCAACATTATACTTGGGTAGCTTATCCCAGAATGGAAGGCTCAGAGCTTGCAAATCATTCCTTCTCATAAGTAGAATGCCTCTTTCTCAAGATGTGCTTTTGTCACCTACACCACCCTGAACCACATAAGTAGGTGATGATGTCAAAAAACCTCTGAGAAGATGCAGACTTGGTTCAGAGACATTTTAACGTAGTGGAAAGAATGGAATTTGGAGTCAGGCAAACCTGGATTCCAACATTACTGCTGATGTATATAGCACCACCTTGGAGTTGTTACAGCTTCTTTGGGTTAACTGTTTATATATGTGTTTATAGTTATTTATTTTTAATTGGAGGATAATTGCTCTACGATATTGTATTGGTTTCTCCCATACATCAACATGAATCAGCCATAGGTTTAATTGTGTCCCCTGCCTCATGAACCTCCCTCCCCCGCCACGATTGCACCCCTCTAGGTTGTCACAGAACACCAGTTTTTGTGTCATACAACAAATTCCCACTGGCTATCTGTTTTACATATGGTCATCTTTGTGTTTCCATGCTATGCTCTCAATTCGACCCATCCTCTCTTTTTCCCACTGTGCCCAAAAGTCTGTTCTCTATATCTGGGTTCACTGTTTTGAACAACCAGATTATGGTTGTGGTTTAGCATTGGGGATGAGTAGGGCTTTCAACACTTCCCTTTCTTGCCCACTTCCCCAACTTTTAGTCTGATGTCTCTCAAAAGATGGTGTGAGTGTTTATACATGTAAGTGCAAATAAGTTTAGGCCAGAATGAGATGCAGGATGAGTTTTAGCAGAGTCGAAATGACTGAATTTTTACTGATGCCTTAGAAGTATCTATGGGAAGACTGAAGACAAAGGTAGCTTGCTAGAAAACCAGAATGTGCTTCTGAGTGTCTTAAATACACAAATTATTTGGCCTAAGCACACATACTTCTTCATGAAAGGACATATCAGTCATGCCTCTATTATGACTGATCCCAATAGCCAGGGAACTGAAGAGGATAAACACTTACTGAGGTCACATCATTGTGAGTCTTCAAATACTCGGGGGATGAAGCATAAAACAAAGGACATGAGCCAAAATTCATTTTGTGAATAACTTTTTTCTTTAGAAAAAAAAAAATATGTACAAAAAAATCTCAGAAGAACCAACATGGAAGTGTTGAGAAAACATTCTGATAGATACAGACAAGGGAGCTCCTGCTCTCAAGGAAGTTACACATTAGTTATTACCATGCTAGAAAAATGAGATGCAGTTAAAGTTCTAGAATAATTAAAAGCCCCAAAGTCAAGCTGTTGCTTTGGGGCTCTAGGTTGTAGATGCTCTGATACCCTCTCTGTAAAATAATACTGTGCAAACTGTAAAATATTCATTTTCATATAAAGTCCATACAATATGATATACAAAACTGAGTTGACAGGGGATGCTGGTACTGGCTGGTTTTTTGGGAAAGAAGGCTACAGTGTTACCTGCCAACCCAAGGGCATGATTACAGAAAGATCTTGAATTTCTTAACCAGGAGAGGCCATTATCTAAGGATCATACCAACATCCTGCCATTTCTTGTGTAAGAAGAATTTCCTGCCATTGCTTGTGTAACTTAGGTGATTTTTTTCTTATTAATGTGTTACTTTAACTTGGGATGCAATCACATGTTAAGAAGTCAGAATATAAAGTCCTTTTTCAAAGTAATACTTCTTTCCACACAACTGATTTTGAGATTTACCATTAACCAACACTGTTTACCCTGCAACTCAAAAGTTTTTTTTAAAATTCAAAAATTCTGGAGGAGGCAGCAACTGTGATAATAAAAGATTAAAGTGAATTATTATATTTCATTTCAGTGTCTATAAAACTGATAAAAGAAGGTTTGTGTACAAATATCACAAAACAACATCAATCATTGAATAAATGTGGTTCTTCAATGCACACCTGAACAAGAAGAAAACTTTGTTTAAAATTCTGGCATAAATATATTAAAGCTGACCAAAAAAAAAAAAAAAATCAGGGCAAGCTACATCACTTCCTCATACAAAAAATGTACAAAACATTAGCCTCTAACTAGATAAACATAATACTTGTCTTCACAGTTTGATATCAAGTAACTGTGTCTTGAAGTATCGAATTGGAGGGTGATTAAAAAAAAAAAAAAAAAACAGCTTGTGACACGTCAGCCGTTTCAGGTAACTTCGGTCATGGAGGCAGAGTGATTCTGCAAACATAAGCAGATACAATCTTAGTTGACTCATGTACACACTCTCACTTCCCTCAATATCCCCTTGATTCCTGTCTCAAGTTCACAGTCTGTTCCTGCTCCCTGACGTGTGTTTCCAAGACCCCTCAACTTTTTACCTCTTCTATTAAACCTTCCCTGATTTTTTCAGCCAAAATAAACTCATCTGTCTTGTATTATACTTAATTATATTCTATGAAACATTTGAAGATCTCAAAGTAGTTTTAGCTGCATCCTACATTTTTTTTTTTAGTGCTGTGGTTTTAATTTTGAACATTTCTAATCTTTGAAAAATTTCCGTATGATGTATTCTGAGCCATGAATTTTCAGAGCGGCGAGTTTAATGTTTTCAAATGTATAGCAGTTTTGGTTTAAGGTATCTTTGAATTTCTGGAGAATGGCATCTGTGTGATCTATTGAATAGATTTTTTTTTACACAAATTTTTTTAAATTGTGAAAATATAACACTGAATGCTTTTAAAGTTTCTTGATTGGCTTTATAGTCTTACATGTAGTTTGTTTTAAATGTTTGTGTTTTGAGGATTATATATTGACTTAGATGAACCTTATTAACTTTTTACTATATTTTGTTTGCTTATTACTGAAAAAAGTGTTAAAATCTGTGATTGCCATTTTATCCACTTTTCCTTGTAGTTCTGTTAATTTTTGTTTATGTGCTTCGTTCATAATAACCCTTATCTCTTGTTTTATATAACATTTATAATCCCACCTTTCTTCAGGCCCAAGGCTTTCTTTTTTGTTTGAACTTAAAATTCCCAGTTTATGGTACTGATAATACCTTAAGAAACGGTGGCTTTAGAGCTAACTGATTATTATGGGATTCCAGATTCCTGTTTGTTTTTAGGACATTAGAGAATCATATTCTTGAGAGGGCAAACGTGAATTTTAGAAACTGAATATTCCATATTTCTCAAGGTACTTTTATCTACCATATTTGTGAAAACTGAGGTTTTTGCATTTCTTGCTATAATGTGAAAAACTTATGCTTTTGCTTTTATAGTATGCTTCCTTAAAAAAAAAAAACTTTCATCAATAGCTTGGTCATTTATATGTTTTTAAGATTTCATTTAAGAGTGAATGGTAAAGATAAAGTTGTTCAACAGCCTAAGATAACTAACTTGGTGACTTTGTACAGATTTCTTTAACTCTCCAAGTCTTTTTTTCTTTTCTTTCCTATCTATGATATGAAGTCTATAAGCATTAGAATTCCTGTGGGATGATTTTCTTACATGGCTTTTCACCCCAGAATGGCTGAATCAGAATCTCCTGGAATAAGGTCATAAGCATGTGGGTCCTGGGATAGAGTGGATCCTTTTGTTGTTACTGTTGTTAAAGAAAAATATAGCTCATCTCCCCCTTGCACACATCAGGAGACACAAGAGACTTCATACCACACAGTGAGTTAACACATTAGCTCCTCTCTCATTTCTTTGTTAATATAAACTGTGTTCAACGAGAACGCATTTGCTCAATATGAAGCTTGATTGCGCAGGTGGAAATGGGCCTGAGGCTGAGGGCGAGGAGAGCTCGGAGCAGGTCTCCAGGATACAACTCTGTGGGGTCGCCAAATCACACTTTGGAAACGTGACCATTTTTGTTTCATTCGGATTCTACAGTTTTTTTTTTTTTTTTTTTTTTCATTTATTTTTATTAGTTGGAGGCTAATTACTTTACAATATTGTAGTGGTTTTTGTCATACATTGACATGAATCAGCCATGGATTTAAAAGTATTCCCCACACAGGATTCTACAGTTTTTACTTTCTGGTTTCTCTTTAGTCCTGGGGAAAGATTTTAGAGAATGTACTGTCTCAATCACAGAAGGCCAAGTATTTAAATTTGAGCTGATCGTTTAGAGGGGAAGAGAGAAGCAACCTGGGGCAGCCTGCAGCCCTGGGGCTCCGTGTGGCAAAGGAGAAAGTGTGTCTCGGGGAGGACGAAAGGGAGGGTGAGGGGTTCCCTCCCCAGCGAGGCGGTCTTCTCCTTGAGGTGCTCAGAACGGCGGGATGGATTTCTCATGTGAGAATGTGTGCCCTAAAGAGAGGCTCGTGTCTTCTCTCAGAGCTCCAGAGTCCTCCTCCTGGGAAGACGGCTCTATCCCCAAAACTACAAAGGAGCAGCCGTTTCTAGTAGAAGCCATGGGCGCTGCTATCGCACAGGAAGCCTTGGCCCCCAGGGGAGAACACACGGCATGTTTGTTCTGGAAGAGCGGTGTTCAGTGTAGACTCTGCCGGGGCTGCGCACCCCAGCCCCACACACTGGCCCCTGCAGCGTGTCTCCATAGTCCATACTGCAGAGAGCTGTAGATTTCAAGATGGAGTTTTCCTAAACCTCAGGCTGTGTGGTGTAGAGAGCAAGCAGGGCCTTTAGAATTAGATGGGCCTGTGTCTTAATCTTTACTGAGTGACCTTCAGCGTATTACTTAAACTCTCTGTGCCTTACTTCATCTATAAAATAGAAGAATAAGGCCAATTGCAAGACTACGGTAAAAATTGAATGTGATAACTTGCACCACATACTCATTTCCTTTTCTTGACCCACAAATAAAGGGTATGTCCTTCTAACCACCCACGTGGAAAGCAGATGCTTGGGTATTGCACAAATGGCATGGAAGGCATTGCTTAAGAGGCAGTACTTTCCATCTGGCTTCCTGTAGCTTCACTGTGACCAGCCTGTAGAAGTCCCGTTCATCATTACTCATAAACTGTTTACTATGGAGGTTGAGATATTGACTGTAGTCCAATTTTGGGTTCTTGGTTTTGACTAAAGGGCCTAGTTCATATTTTGATTCTGGCTTGCATCTGTATTCATCTGACATTTATTTCACACCTAGTGAATGTCAGGAAATATGAAGAGTAAGAAGGACATGGTTCATAGGGTTTGTATCTTTAATCTCTTAGTTCCTGGGAGAGGCAGATATGAGGGCACTCCTGACATGAACTGTGAGGGGCAAATACACGTTGGGCCCTGAGGGTCCTTCAGCTGAAGCCTGGTATTCACAAGAGGCCTCAAACTGTGTGCAGATAAGGTGATACACATGGAAGTAAAGACATGTGGACAGATTTCGAAAGTTCAGTGACTGCCTGTAGTGAATAATGATACATATATTTAAAGATTTTTAAAAACCTGTATTGTGGATTGGTCGGTTGCGTAGTCATGCCCTACTCTTTGAACCCCATAGACTGTAGCCTCTCAGGCTCCTCTGTCCGTGGGATTCTCCAGGCAAGAATACTGGAGTGGGTTGCCATTTCCTTCTCAGAGGATCTTCCTGACCCAGGGACTGAACTCTTGTCTCTTGCTTCTTCTGCATTGGCAGGTAGATTCTTTACCACACCACCTGTGTGTGTGTGTGTGTGCTAGTTGCTTAGTTGTATCTGACTGCATCACCTGGAAGCCCCTATAATTTCGGGTTTTGAAACCCTATTTTGGCACTTCATTTTTCAGTGTAAGCAGAATCCCCCAAGACATGGCCTGGGTGTCTCTTGGCTTAGTCAGCTACTACTGGTCCTGAGGGAGAAAAGAGACGTCTGGAGAAGGCTTCAGACAGAAGGTGAAACTTGAGCAGTGCTGAGGTGGAAAGAAGGTGCTCTTAGACCAGGACATTCAGGGCAAGGTCAACAGCATTTACAAGGACAGACTACATGTTTGTGGAACTTGGCAAACATTTCAGCTTGCTTTTTAAATTCACCTTTGTCACTAGTTGCTTCATCTCAAAAAGAGAGGGAACCACTCTGACTTTGGGACCTTCCTGGTGGCTCAGATAGTAAAGCGTCTGCCTACAATGTGGGTAGACCTGGGTTCAATCCCTAGGTTGGGAGGATCCCCCTGGAGAAGGAAATGGCACCCCACTCCAGTACTCTTGCTTGGAAAATCCCATGGATGGAGGAGCCTGGTAGGCTACAGTCCATGGGGTCACAAAGAGTCTGACACGACTGAGCAATTTCACTTCACTACTCTGACTTCACTGGGTTTAAGAACATAGTTAGAAGAAAAACTAGAGTTTTTCATTATAAGGTTTCATTATTTAGCTAATTTGTGACTCAGCCTGCATTAACTGGCTGTATATAAATAAACCAGTGACAAAATTTTCAACATGTTATAGATTAGACCAAGTCAAAATTTTCACCTTAATATAGGTGAAGGGAAAGCAAAGCACTTGGTACTGGGTTTAATAGAGACTCCTAAATATTTTTTTCCCAAGGTGGAAATAGATTTTTTTCCTGGTTCATTAATAAAATTGGACTTCATTAAATGAAAACTTCATTAAAAGAAATAGGATAGTTTCTCAGATGTCTGATAGTTAATAATCTTTCGTGAAATATTTTATACTGTATTGATAGGAAGTATCTGATAAGTCCAGTGGGAGGAGATTTGCTTTCCTCTTGTACTCTATAAAGATTTAGTAAGGAGATGCCAAATACAATAAGACTTCAAGGTAAACAGACTATTACAGAAATAAACATTTTAGCAGGACTCAGCTACATGAAAATAAAATCCCTATTTTATTATTAGTTACCCCTCCTCTGTCTGCTCAAAGAACTATTCACCCCAACTCTCCCACTTGCTTGCTATGAGTCTTGGGTGAGTAATTTCATATTGCTATCTTCCTATTCCTCTCTCTCTGTGAAATGGGAATTACACTACCAATTCAGTAAAAAAAAAAAAATATACCAATTCAGTTCAAAAAAATATATATTTGTAAAGCACTTAGCAATTGTCTCAGGCAAAAGTCAGGCTTTATACCATGTATCAGGGCTCATTTTGGCTGGCACATCTCTGTCTTTCGCTGCCTTACAATAAATTTTTCTTCATTTGTGTCCACAGAACACTTTGTGCATCTGATTCAGCATGCCATATTATGATTATTCATTTATATACAGGCCTTCCCAGGTGGCAGAGTGGTAAAGAATCTACCTGCCAATGAAGGAGATGCCAGTTCTATCCCGGGGTCAGGAAGATCCCCTGGGGTAGGAAATGGCAACGCACTTCAGTATTCTTGCCTGGAGAACTCTATGGACAGAGGAGCTTGGCAGGCTACAGTCTATGGGGTCACAAAGAGTCGGGCACAACTGAGCATGCATGCATTTATATACACCTTTCCTGATTATCTGTATGTTCCTTGAGCATAAAGACTGTGTGGCTAGTTGTCGTCTTTATCTCTGGCATGAAGCAACGTCCTGAGGTAAATAAGGTCCTAATGTAAACAGTAAGTACTGTTGCACTGAATTTTTGATGGCCATCAAAAGAGATCCAAAAGGATATTTAGTTACCTTTTTTAATGTGCTTCCAGTTTATATCTATCATGGAATGTAACAAAGCATTTCTTTCCAAGTGTTGTCCTACATACTAAATTGAATTGGCCTCCCACAAGAGTTGGTCTAAGTTTCACAAGTGTGTTATTACATTGAAGGTCAAGATATCCTGAAGCAGCTGGGGTTTAAGTTAGACATTACTAAGAACCTCCTGAGGATTCATGATGCCCATGCCCTGAAAGGAATATGGGACTAATTGAGGGAAGCTGTGAAGTTTTTGAGGGCCTTTATGTCAGATTTTTATTGTGGGTTTTTTTTTTGTTTGTTTTGATGTGGACCATTTTTAGGGTCTTTATTGAATTTGTTTCAATATTATTTGTTTTATGTTTTGGTATTTTTGGCCACGAGAGGCACGTGGGATCTTAGTTCCCTGACTAGGGATTGAACCCCCACCTTCTGCATTGGAAGGCGAAGTCTTAACCACTGGATTGCCAGGGAAGCCCCCAGATTTTTATTGTTGCTGGGTGGATTCAGTTGCGTCCTGTTTCCACTAGAGGAATGGTTAGCTGACCTCCCAGATAACGAGCCTGCAGCCTCCAGGTTCTGTCGGCTGAAACCACTTTACTGTACCTGTGCGCTTAAGGTTTCCAGGGGGCTTTCTACCCTCGGGAAAGCCATGAGGGGTACTCCACGGGGGTCCTCGGGCTTGGGTTTGGAAGGCGATCCTTGTGTTCCTTTAAAGTTATGGACCACACACATTCCCTGCAGGACGAGGGGAAAAAAGATTAGGGTCAGACGGCAGCCATCAATGCCTGGCTATCGCTGTGGGTGGCAGGCCTGCCCCTGAGAATGTCATTGCACAGTGACCTTTGAGCCAATGGGTAGGGACCATGGAAAGACCTCGGGCATGGGCCAACCTGTCTACTGCTGAGCACATTTGGGGTGCTGAGGAAGCATCTGTTTGATCACCAGATGGCCAGGGATACTCAATCTACCCCCACTGAACTTGTTTCCTGACCTGTATAAATGGGAATAACATCTGCCTTGTAGATTTACATTTAAAAGACATGACGCATGTAAACCATTTGACCATTTGACTACTCAACATTCTTATAACGGAGGTGCTGTTATCCTCTCCAATTTAGATAAGGAGGTACAGAGAATTTAGATAACTTTCCCAAGGCTACATAAACTCCATAGCCTCTAAATCAGTCCACTGTAGGATTTGGCTTCTTAAGTGCCAAGTGAAGTCGCTCAGTTGTATCTGACTCTTTGCGACCCCCTGGACTGTAGCCCACCAGGCTCCTCCATCCGTGGAGTTTTCTAGGCAAGAATACTGGAGTGGGTTGCCATTTCCTTCTCCAGGGGATCTTCCTGACACAGGGATTGAACCGGGTCTCCCACGTTGCAGGTAGAGGCTTTACTGTCTAAGCCACCAGGGAAGCCCCTCAAAGGGGCTTTCATTGACATACTATTGACCCCTCTCTGAGTCATCGGTATTCTCTCCCCCTTTTAAGAAGCACCCTAGGGAAATACCCTCTGAGAGATAAGTATCTCAGGGTCACTCGGCACCACTTTTGTGGCCGCTTCACAGAGAATGTGCATTTAAGTCTCCCATCTCAAAAAGAATTTTGAATTCAAGTGGAGCTTGCCAGTTAGTGTTCTAAGTAAACGTGAGCATTTTCTGTGTGTGTCTGAGCAGGTAAAAACGTTGGGGAACTCTGAGTTAGAAGTTGGGAGAGGCATATGTGCCTTTTGTATGTTGGGGAGGACATGTATGCAGAATCCCTGTATGGAAGGGATAGGACAAGGAGAAGTTAGGTCACAGGCCTGTGAAATCCATCTACATGTGATGTTAGTCTCAATGGGTGCCTTGGACCAGAAAGGGCAGAATGGGAGGAAGTACAGCAGGCTCTGATGATTTAATGGGAGGAAGTACAGCAGGCTCTGATGATTTCTGTCTGCTAGGAGAAGCTTGCTGGATGTTGTTAGGAGACTGATTTCATCATGCACAGCATCTTTAAGCCTAGTGATTTACTGTAAACCTTCTGGGTGTATTTTAAATCCTTAAATATATATATATGCACACATATATACACACATATATATTTATATAAATTTATTTTTGGCTGTGCTTGGGCTTCGTTGCTGCTCAGGCTTTTCTCTAGTTGTGACAAGTGGGGGCTACTCTTTAGTTGCGTTGTGCTGGCTTCTTACTGTAGTGGTTTATCTTGGTGCAGAGCACAGGTTGGGAAGCCCAGTCCTGGACTATATTTTTAAAAACTGTACCTCCATGGTATGTCCGTGCAATGGAATATTACGTAGCAAGAGAAAGGAATTACTGATACAACATGGATGAATCACAAAATAATTATGCTGAATGAGGGAAGCCAGGAAAAAACACATATATATTATATAATTCCATTAACATTAAATCTTACAGTAACCTAATACAGAAGATCAGTGGTTGCTTAGGAATGAGGGGGAGGGAAAGGTGGGAGAGAAAGTGGTATCTGAAGGTCAAAATTGATCACGTTATACATTTCCTGTACCATTTATTGTATGCCTAGCTTCCTTGGTAACTCAGATGGTTAAGAATCTGCCCACAATGCAGGAGACCCAGGTTCTATCCCTGGGTCGGGAAGATCCCCTGGGGAAAGAAATGGCAAACCACTCCAGTATTCTTGTCTGGAGAATTCCATGGACAGAGGAGCGTGGTGGACCACAGTCCATGGGATTGAAAAGAGTTGGATATGACCGAGTGGCTAACACTTTCACTTTATCATACCTCAAATCTATAAAAATTAACCAAAACCCTTCTTCAGGAAGTGTTATGTGGTTGAGAAGTCACTTATAGCAGAAATAAGATGCCCAGGAGGCATGTTCAGATAATAACAGGGGTCCCCTGGGTGCGATTAGCTGAGGGTTTTCCTATTTCTGAGTGGGACTTGCAAGTCTGGGCCAGAGTGGAGTTGCTTGAAATGCTGGAGAAGGAGCTGCCTGCTTCCACCAATACTTTGTTCTCTGTTCTTCCCCCAAGCGGCACTTAGCTTATGCTGCTGGTATGTCTCTAAGCAAGTATTTAAAGAATCATGGCTTGAAGGTACACTAAATTTTTGCTAGTCTGCCCAGCCCCAGCCCCAAGGACAGGGTGGGAAGCAGTGGAGCAAGCCATCCTTCCTGGAGTGATCATACTCCTGGCCCGCAGAGGGACTATGCAGTCATATTTCTGAAAGCAAGGACGCAGGGTACTTGCTGAATAACTGCAGCTCACAAGGTTGAGGCTGGTGGAACCTGGACTGAGACCGTGGAGTCTGGGCAGCCTGACTTACCAGGATCTTGGGCAATGTTTCAGAGAGCACCAGAGCGGGAAAAAAGTAGAGGAGGCTGACCTACCAGAAACAGGGCGACCGCAGTGCCCAGGATGAAGCCCGCGATCACGTCAGAGCAGTGGTTCCGATACTCGGAGACCCGGTTGAGGCCCGTCAGGAAGGCTGTGCAGAGGGTCCCGAGGCACAGCACTGGCTTGGCCAGTCGGCTGCTTTTCGTCTTGATTGTGCTTGTGATGTACATCTAGGTGAGGACAGAGACCGGGAGTGACCGGCAGCCTCCGCACGCGGTGCACATACACACGCACACGGACACACACCAACACACACAGACGGGCCAGCACCAAAGTATGAATGATGAATGAATGTTCACTCATCTCAGTGCTTTACATTCTGGTAGTGTGGGGACAGAATTACAGTGACATGGATGACTGCATAATCAGGTCCAGAGCATGCAGTTTTTATGCTACAAACTAAAGAATCACCTGGAGTGTTAATAAACCCATATAAGAATCTCAGATGCCAGAAAATCTTCTATGAGGATTAATTTTATGGAGAAGACCAGGTAAGGGAGTAGCAATACATTTCATTTTTTGTGTCCCCCATAATCCTAGCTATTTCTTCACACTTTCAATGTATATTCATTGAATATACATTTTATATTAAAGCATTGACTTCCAAACCAGTGTGTAACATAGATAGGTTTCAGTTGTGCTGGGAAATTGATTCTCACATTGCTTGGGATGGCTGTGATCAGTTCTATTCATTCATTTACTCGAGCATGTTTTAAAATTTTCCATGTGGGCGTAAAAAAGGTTGGGAAGGCCTGATGTTAGTAAATGATGATACAATTTTTGACATGTGAGACATACTCTGTTTTTATGACATTGTGAGGAGCTGAGTAAGACTTAAATATTTTGCAGGCTCGGTTACCAAATATGTCCCTGGTGGCTTGGACTAAGCAAGATATGCCTCTTTGAAACACACACTTTGTCACACAAACTTTGGTAATGGTTGTAAGAAACCACTAGAGGGCGAAATTGATCTGTTGTCTCTGAGTCTCATTATGCCCAACTCTGCAACCCCATGGACTGTAGCCCACCAGGCTCCTCTATCCATGGGATTCTCCAGGCAAGAATACTGGAGTGGGCTGCTATTCCTTTCTCCAGGGGACGTTCCTGACCCAGGGACCAAACCCGGATCTCCGGCATTGCAGATTCTTTACCATCTGAACCACCAGGGAAACCTTAACACGTGTGCTAAATGAGTTTGTGACTCAGAAAAATAGTATGCCAATACTCAAGTTACAGTATAGTGTGCTTGTATGGCCTGAACACCTATAAGTTCAAATAGATGCATTTTAAAATATTTTAGTGGGAACTTAATTTCCTAGGATGATCCTTCAGCATTGGTGTGAATACAGGAAGATGGGATTTTCTCTACTATATGTAACACATACCCTACAAAACTGTGGTTAGATCAGAGTTATATAAATTAGAGCATATCATCACACCATTCTGAGGCTGAGTAGGAAATGTTATTTAGTACATTATTGACGAAAGATGTATTAATATGTCTTTTGGTACCGAATGTTATTGACCAGAGACATAGTTGTTAGAGCTTAAAATTGATAGTTCATTACACAACTTATAATAATAATTATAACTTATAATATTTATCATGTTATAATTATCATTATCATTCACATTTTACTCCATTCAATTTTTGTTCCAATGCTGTGTATATTATAAACGCAAGTTTATTGCTGTAAAATTTTCAAAAATGAGACATTGTGAAATTTTGAGTGAAGAAGAATTTTATGCACATACTTTATCTGATTGTCTAAGTGGCATATATACTAATGTGTCAAAAGATGATAGTTCTTCAGAATATAGTTCTGATTCAGACAGTGTGAATATTAGACCAGCAAAAAGACAAAAAAACCTTAGTGATCAAGTCTGATATGGAAGGTGATAGATAAAACTCAAGGTGCTGGAGAAGACTTTACAGGTGTGTCAAGTATAACTATTAAATGCAGTAACCCACCAAGTCTTAGTTAAATAACAATTAATTTTTGGCTGGCCAAAATAAAAATCGCTGGCCATAAGTATTGGTTTTTGCAAAAAATCCCCTAGTCAATAATGGGTTAAATTCTATATATATATTTAAATTTAGTGTTTTATGCTTCTATATTGTTTTTAAATTATAACCTTTATAAATCTTACAAGATTACAAACTATTAAAACATGGGCCTATGGTTTGTTAGTATTCTTCACAGTATTAACTAGTACTTAGGAAATCCTTGTTGAGTAATTTCTGAAAGCACACATAATAGGCACTCGGAAGATGTTTACATAATTGGAATCTTGTATCAGGGTTTATCTGATTATAGTCTGTCTGTGGGGCATGATTTGAATTGGATTATATCTGAATCCTTGAAAACACGTGCTCTACCAGCATATATTCTGAGTAAGATGACTATACTTCTTTCTTCTCAAGAGAAATTTATATTTCACTTGATGAGGCAGTAGCTTAGGATGAGTAACAGACTGGTTTTGTAACGGTGTTGTAAAAATTGATTTCATACAACAATGACTTAAGTCTGATAAAAATACAGGAACGGGTGCAAGACCACATTGTTTCATATAACTTAGGTTCTAGATAAGTTCTAGATAGTCTAGGATACCAATTGATACAATATTTTGAAAGCTGGAAATTATGCCAAATGCCTGAAAAGACCTTGTTTAAAAAATACCTGGCATCGATTTTTTTTTTTCAGTGGGTGGGAAAAAAGTGAGTCAAGAAACTTCATTGAGCTAAACTGGTCTGTTTTTAAATCAAGGCTGCTGTATTGTTTACATTTATGTTTCCTTAATGTGGGGGTAGCTGAAATCATTTTTGTCATGTATTCATTAAAGAGTAAATCTAAAAGAAATAGACTTATTTTGGAAAGTTGATCCTATAGATGTGATTCTATAAATTGGACACAAAAGAACCATTGTTCTAAAGAGACTATTCAGCAATTTCTTTTAAACTACACTAAATGGACCAGACCTGGAGTCAGTCACCTTTACTCCTCCCTGAATTTAGGACAACGTTTGGGATGATGGCATGGACACGCTTCCATCAGAAGCAGAGGCAGTGGGCAGTGTGGTTACTGTCATTGGAGGGGGACGTGCTCCCAGGGGCTGGGGTGAAGGCTCATGGGGAGTTTCCAGGAAGACTGCAGAGCTAGAAAGTGGTCTTTGCTCTGCCTTCTCCCTACCTCACCTTTCACCCAAGAATCTCTAGACTAGTAGTACCCTAAATATAAAGTAAGTTGAAGGAAAAGGGATGTTTTTAGCCAATAGTCACTCATCCGTAGGTAAATACACATGATATCCATCAGTGGAACGTTTGCATTGATCCCTCTACTTCGACACATTGGGTTCTAAAGAAGCAGAGGTCAGGCAAAGGTGAAATGAGGTCATTTCTATGCATGCTCAGTCACTTCAGTCATGTCTGGCCCTTTGTGACCCTATAGACTATAGCCTGTCAGGCTCCTCTGTCCATGGGATTCTCCAGGCAAGAATACTGGAGTGGGTTGCCATGCCCTCCTCCAGGGAAGCTTCCTAACCGAGGGATTGAACCCATGTCTCTTTTACATCTCCTTCAGTGGCAGGCGGGTTCTTTACCACTAGTGCCACCTAGGAAGCCCTAGGTTATTTCCAAAGTGGGGCGGAATTAAAGAGCAGGAAATATAGACGGACACCATTTCTTCCATTTTAAGATATTAGACACACTTTTGCGCTTTCTCTTTGATGAGGCCACAAAGTTTAGACTATTATACCCCAGTGGGGGCAGTCAAGAGATTTTGTGATCTAGAGAACAGTGAGAAGTGAACTGTTGGATTTTGGGGGTCTTGCAGGATTGCCCATCTGTTCTGCTAAAGTGTCAAAGAGTGTTAGGAGGAGCAGAGGAAAGCCCTGTCTTCATCTGGTATTGCACATTGCTTTGGGCAGGCATTTGCATGAGGCCTACATCTGCAATCTACAGACAAGCGTGAGGAATATGTGTTGTTCTGGAACCAACCAGAGCTTTGGCCCAGAGTGCTATTCTGGGCAGTGACAGAACCCTGTGCCCAATGCCAGGAGCCTGGGCCTCTGGTCTGACTGTGTGCTCTTAACAATTCTCTGGGCCTCAGTTTCTGCATCTGTAGAATGGGAGGATGTGACTAAGTGATCATCAACAGTCATTCCAGAATTAACATCCTCTGGCAGGTCTTACATGGGGGTATTGAGGGTGGGGGCATGATGGAATGGAGGAGAAGCACATTGTCACATGACTTCAAAAGTCACCAGAAGTGACTGCAATGAAAGAAGTGATGAAAAAAGGCAGTGGGGGGAGGGTGGCGGGTGAGGATGGCAGAGACACCCATCGCAGCCAAAGCTCCACTCGGGTTATACTCACCGTGGCGTACAGGGCGGAGTAGATGCTCAGAGCAGCGTGTTTGGAGGGAAAGGACCTCCGTGCCTTCTCTATCACTTCCAGGTCCCCGGTGCAGATGTTCCCGTTGTTGATGAACTGGTGGTGTGCCCGGCAGTCTGTACTGGTATAGTTGGGCTTGCACACCGTCAGGAAATACGGGGTCAGGTGCCCCGTGACCACTTGTCCGGCGTTTACAAAAATGTCAGTAGCAAAAAGCCCAAAAGCAAATACTCCTATGAGGAGATTTAAAGCAATTAGGAATGGTGACATACACCATAAATTGGTTTTTGTCCCTGAGAGTAAAACAGCAGTGTGAGCTCGTGACAACCTATCAGAAAGGTCTTCTCTGGAGTCAGACTGTCCCCTCACCTTTCTCTTTCCTGCTTCCTAAACCACTGTTACTTCCAAATTGATGCAGTCACACTGCTGGTAGCGCTTTACCATTTTGCATCAATAAAGTAGAAGCAGCATGTTCTCATAGGAGGAATTGAATTTTGGAGTCACGTAGAGCTGGGCTCTAGGCACTATTTTGGTGACTGGTTCACAGTGTAGGCTATCTTCTTTGAATCTTAGTACCCTTGTCACAGCGTGGTTGCAGGGAATGATACCTCAGAAAAGAGTTGGAAGGATAAAACATGTGCAAAATAACCCCTAGGGTGCCTGGCATTAAGTATTGGGTTGGCCAAAAAGTTTGAAAGGTGTTACGGAAAAACATGAGTGAACATTTTGGTCAACTCAATAGTTACTCAACATGGGTTATCTTGCCTTCTGCAGAGTATATCTTTTCACTGGTCCTGTTGGAGATGCGAGTACTCCTCGAAGGAGTTATTATGGCAGGTGAGAGAGAATGAGTATGTTAGGAGTCGTCCTTCAAAGAAAGAAAGAGATCGCTCTAGAAACCCTGATTGAATTGAATGTCTCATTTGATGTTGGCAACAGAAAATGAGAATGTTGTTGACTGTATCGAATAACCAACTGAGTGGTTAAACCACCACGAATGCATCCTTTTACAGTTCTGGAGGTCAGAAATCCAAAATAGGTTTCACTGGGCTAACATCAAAGTGTTGGCAGGGCTGTGTTCTTTCTGGAAGCTCCAGAGCAGAACTTTTTCCTTGCTTTTCCCAGATTCTTACCTTCATTCCCTGACTTATGCCCCTGCTTCTAGCAATTGTATCGTAAGAGCTCTATTGCCGTTGTCACGTCTCCTTCCCTGACTATCTTGCTTCTCTTATAATGTTACATTGGTTACATTGTGTCTGCCTGAGTAATGCAGGATAATCTCAAAATCCTTAGTCTGATTACACATGTACATTCCTGTTTGTCATGTAAAGTAACATGCCCACAGTTTCTAGGGATTAGGGCATAAACATTTTGGGGTGAGAAAGGCATCATTTTACCTACCATGCTGACTTGATCTGTTTGGCTAAGAATCCTGTAGGTAGGCTATACTTGTTGGATTTTATCTGTTCTCTGGTAAATTCCACAGGAATATAGGATTGCCCCTGACTAGCTTGGACAAAAATATGAATTCCTTATAGGAAGTTGTACTGTGGATTCTTTCAAAGGTTATGCATACATCTATAGAGTATCTGTTAAATGTATCAGGAGCAGCTGTGGAGAGCCAAGGTATACACAGGTTGCTTGAAGAGGTAAAGAAGACTCTGCCAGTGCATCTCAGCTGTGGGAGGAATTGGCAAGAGTGAGAGGCAGCATTAACCCTTGTAAATTTCAAGGATCTGCTATAGGTTTTGATTAAATTTCTGTCCAGTTTTGACTTCCATATTCAATGTCTTGAATCTGCAAATTGTGCTGATTTCAGCACCCAAAAGTCAATCCATTAGATCAGAAGTGAAGACAAGTTTGGCTGAAACCTTCATCCGGTTTCCATTTTGACTTGTGTTGATTCTTATAATTTTATTTTCTGTGGCTTTGCCAGGATGTGCTTTATCACAATGAGAACTGGCTCTTTTAATAGCTTCAGCTGACTGACACTCCTGGGTCTGACCTCTGAGACTAAGCATTCATTGATCATTCCTTTCACTCCCAGGTTCTGGTTAGCAATTTTTTATATCTTCAAGATTCTCAAAGACCAGGTCTCTAGCCTTTTCAAGGGGCAATAAGTCTGTCTAGACATACTTTTCCAGGAAAATGAGGATAATTCATGATTTGAAAAGAGAAAAGTGACAGCATTTTCCCCTGGCATTTTATTTGTTGGAGTGCCTCCAATTAGGGTGAATTCTTTCCGAGACATTTCTGAGGATTTCTAGGTTCCTCAGATGAGTATCTGAAATACCAGGTCTGTGGTCGCAGTGGGTCTGTGATGGGCAAATTTCTGCTTTGTTGTCGTGTGATACTGTGGCTGAAAGTTGCTTTCCCTTTTCCCCCTGGCCTCCCCTGGATTATGTCTGCTTCTCCTGATGGCTTAACAAGCATTTGCTTTCCAAACAGCTCATTCTGGTGTATTTGATGTAGCTTCAGAAGGGCAGCCCCAGGACTCCACCTGCCTGGCACATGCCATGCCAACAAAGTGCGGTGGAGCCTACCCTGGTGATTCACAGACAATGTCAGATCATGCAGGGCTTTTGTAAGGCATTCCAGGCATTCCTCTGTTAATCCTGAGCTGCTTGTGTGTATGTTACAAGCCTCAGAAGCTAAAAAGTGTTGCTTTTGTCCTTAGAGTCAGGTGGAACACTGTTTATGGCCTCCTCTACTGCAATATATGATTTGAAGGAGATGCTTTTGAAGTATCCTACCTCGGTGTCTAAAATTCTTTAAGTGTGATAATCTTTTTGAAGTTTTAACAGATACATTTTTCATTCCTATGACCCTCCCTAGCTGGTTCTGTTGATACTTAGCTTATGGCTCTGCTCCCAACAGTATTCCTTGCTTCAGGGGAGCTAACCACACTTCTTTTTTTTTCAAAAAATATTTTTATTTATTTATTTGGCTACTCCAGGCCTGAGTTGTGGCATGTGAGGTCTTTGGTTGTGGCATGTGAGGTCTAATTCCCTAAATAGGGCCCCCTGTATTAGGAGTGCTGAGTCTTAGCAACTGGACCACCAGGGAAGTCCTTGATCACATTTCTGAATGGATTTACAGCAGACACAGAAGTCTAAAAGTAAAACTCTCTTTGCTTGCCAGAGCTATATGCTTGAGACAGGTACTGTTTTGTTTGGAATTCTGAAACGAATTGGATGGGAAAACCAAGAGCCATGGTCTGCAGGACAAGACCATTGAATTTCTAAAATAAACCCTTGAGTGGGGAGATGTGGGAAGGATGTCTCCCAAGGAGGAGCTAGAAACTTACCTAGTCTGGCTGAAGGAGTGAAGGGGCTGCCCCCTTCCCTGCCCATGCTGGCTGTCAAACCCCAGGGGCAGGGCAACAGAAACCTCCCGAATGATTTTTGAAAATCAAGTTGAAGTCTGTCCTGTGCCTTCCAGGGTGTAGCTCAGGAGCCCTGCACATCTTTCAGAGAAGTTCCACACCTCCCATGGTACTGGAGCTATGGATGCCTGTGTTAGCAGTGATGGATGGGGGTCAAATTGGTTGAGCCCTAGGGTACCCCCAGGACCCATACATTCTGGTGTAGAATGGGGTGGGCACTTGTGAATCCATCAGGGGTGAGAGGCATTAGAATGCTCAGAGAACCAGGAGGTAGAAGCAGCCTGGCTTTAGGACAGAGACTGGCATTGTTGGTGAGGTCTATGGTCCCTGTTTTCTTTTTTTTCCCATTTATTTTTTTATTAGTTGGAGGCTAATTACTTTACAATATTGTAGTGGTTTTTGTCATACATTGACATGAATCAGCCATGGATTTACATGTATTCCCCATCCCGATCCCCCCTCCCACCTCCCTCTCTATCCGATCCCTCTGGGTCTTCCCAGTGCACCAGGCCCGAGCACTTGTCTCATGCATCCAACCTGGGCTGGTGATCTGTTTTACCCCAGATAATATACATGTTTTGATGCTGTTCTCTCGAAACATCCCACCCTCGCCTTCTCCCACAGAGTCCAAAAGTCTGTTCTGTACATCTGTGTCTCTTTTTCTGTTTTGCATATAGGGTTATCGTTATATGGTCCCTGTTTTGATGACATGGATTACCATGGTAACCTGAGCTTGCTGCCACTTTGTGGCCTAAAAGAATCTGACACACATCAGGCAAGTCAAAGGATGAAGAAAGAGGAAGATGAAAGTGTTAAAAATCCTTTACACTCTGAGCCACTGGGGAAGCCCCCTTTCTCCTCCCTCTCAGGGTTTTACCTGGATTCTTTGGACAAATTAGGATCTTTCACTGGTAAATGAGGACACAGAGGTGAAACTCTGTGACCCACTTCTTGTCATGGGATCAGTTCAGGGTTCCATCCTTTTATTCAGCTGAGAAGGTTGTAGGGGAAACAGTGACGTAAGTAGGAAGCACGCATGACAAAGATCTTCTCAGCCACAGGTAACTGGGGTGCTGGCGAATGCTAACAAGGGCTCCTATCAGGATGTCTTTTTGCCTCCCAAACAAAGAACTGGTCAAAATACAGAAATCAGACTGCTCACTGCTGAGAAAGACACACAGGAGGCCTTCATTAGGAAGCCTAGACCCAGACCACAGAGTAATAATTAGCAGGGGCTGATGGGGTGAGCAAAGGAAGGAATATTTCCTTTTAGCCATAAAGAACCTGTGACCCGGAGGTGGAGCTTCTGAACTGAAGGCCAATTATTCTATATTAAATTGCAAGTGTGTGATTTTCCAGTTTAAAATGGCACTTTGCTGACAGACTCTAACAGAACACTTCTCAACTAAAATATACATGATGACAGTGAAAAAAAGATGGAAATTCAGAGTGCCAACTCAAAGGGATAATCAGTGAGGATTTCTGTCTCTCTCCCTTTCTCACATGTGCACACACACACCCAAGGTTTTATCTCATGAAAAACCCTAGCTTCTCTCTGAAGATCCATCATGGGAGAAAACCTAGGGAGATTTCCTTTCTCTCTTGTCTGCCCCCTACTCAGAGATCCGGGATTTAGATTGCTCAGAAAACAGGGATGCTGTCACTCCACTGGATGAGTTCCTTTTCCCCCTTGCTCTGCTAAATGTATTTAGAGACACACGCTCCGGGACAACAGCTAGGCAGGCAGTGGCAGGGGCCCTGGTGCTGGCATCTTGCTTCCGAGTGGTTTAGACCTGCATGCGGTGGAGAGCAGCATGTGCTGGGCGCCATAGCTTTGGGTGCATTGCATTGTCATGGCACTGGGGGTAGGACGAGATGCCGGTTCAGTAGCTGAGGAGCTCCAGTAGGAAACCTGCTGATTTGGAATTGGACTCAGTGCTGTGCATGCCAACCTGCTCTCAGGTGTAAGCTCTGAAGGTTGGACCGGGAGCAAGTCATTCTGTTCTTTCTGTTGAGGAAAACAGAATGTATAGATCTTGCCCCACCTAAACCTGAAGAGTCAGAAATAATCACATATCACATGGGATCTTGGGGAAAAAGCTACTTTTATTTTTTTTTTACCTTGTATGATCAATTTATATGAAATGCCTAAAATAGGCAAATCCACAGGTAGTAGAATAGTGAATGTCAGGGTCTGGGGAGAAGGGAAAAACAGTGGGTGACTGCTAATAGGTATTGGTATTTTGGGAGGGATGAAGAAATTTTCTAGAATTAAACAGTGCTGGTAGTTGTACAATTTTGTGAATATACTAAAAACCACCAAACTGAACACTTTAAAGGGTGAATTTTGTGGTATGTAAATTGCATCTCAGTAAAAAAAAAAAAAAAAAAAAGAACTATGAAATGTTTGCATATTTGAGTTACTCAAATTCACAACTGCTATATATAAAGCATATTTTTTGGGTTTATGAAGTTTTTTTGAAGTTCAGTTTACAATGTTGTATTAATTTTAAGTGTACAGCAAAGTGATTCAGTTATATATTTTCAGGTTATTTTCCCTTACAAGTTATTACAAACTACAGAACATAGTTCCCTGTGCTATACAGTAGAACTTTGTTGGTTATCTGCTTTATGTATAGTAGTGTGTATATGTTAATCTCAAACTCCTAATTTATCTCCCCTTTTCCCACTTGGTAACCAGTGAGTTTATTTTGTAAGTATGTGAGTCTGTCCCCTGTTTTGTAAATAAGTTCATTTGTATCATTTTTTTTCTTTTTAAATTTCACATATAAGTGATGTAATATGATATTTGTTTTATCCAGCTTACTTCACTTAGCATAATATTCTCTACATCCATTCATGTTGCTGCAAATGGCATTATTTCATTCTTTTCTATGGATGAGTAGTATTCCATTGTGTACCACATCTTTCATTGGTTGATGGACATTTAGATTGCTTCCATGTCTTGGAGTAGGAAGTGGCAACCCACTTCAGTATTCTTGCTTGAAAATATCCCATGGACAAAGGAGTCTGGTGGGCTACTGTCCATGGGGTTGCAAAGATTCAGACACAGCTGAGCACGTATGTCTTGGTTATTCTGAATATTGCTACTGTGAACACTGGGGTGCATATATAATTTTGAATTGTATTTTTCTCCAGATATATGCCTAGGAGTGGGATTGTTGGATTATATGGGGACTCTATTTCAGATTTTTAAGAAAACTCCGTACTATTCTCTATAGTGGCTTCATCAACTTACATTCCCACCAACAGTGTAGGAGGGTTTCCTCTTCTCCACACCATCTCCAGCATTTACTGTTTGTAGACTTTTTGATGATGGCTGTTCTGACTGATGTGTGATGACACCTCACTGTAGTGGTGGTTTGAATTTCTATGATAATTAGTGATGTTGAGCATCTTTTCGGCCATCTGTGTGTCTTCTTTGGAGAGAGATCTACTTAGATCTTTGCCCATTTTTAAAACATTTAAATTTTTAAAACTTCATTTAGTAATTTAAAAAATTTTTTTGGCTGTGCTGGGTCTTCGCTGCTACATAAGCTTTTCTCTAAGTCGCGGGAAGTGAAGGCTCCTCTACAATTGCGGTGGTCAGGCTTCTCGTTGAGGTGGCCTCTTTTGTTGTGGAGCACAGACTCTAGGGCGTGAGAGCTTAAGCAGCTGTGGCTCCCAGGCTAGAGAACACAGGCTTAACAGTTGTGGTGCACGTTCATGGCATGTGGGATCTTCCCAGACCAGGGATCAAACCCATGTCTCCTGCATTGGCGGGTGGATTCCTTACCACTGAGCCACCAGGGAAACCCCTTTGCCCACTTATTTATTTATTTATTTTTGACAGAGCCACACGAGCTGTTTGTATATTTTGGAGATTAATACCTTGTCCGTTGCTTCATTTTCAAATATTTTCTCCCATTCTGTGGGTTGTCTTTTTATTTTGTTTATGGTTTCTTTTGCTTTGCAAAAGCTTTTAAGTTTATTAGGTACCATTTGTTCATTTCTGATTTTTGTTTTCCTCTATCCAGACAGGTATTGCTGCAGTGTATGTCAAAAATGTTCTGCCTGTGTTTTCCTATAGGAGTTTTATAGTATCTGGTGTTATATTTAGGACTTTAATCCATTTTGAGTTTATTTTTGTGTGTGGTATTGGAGAATGTTCTAATTTCATTCTGTTACATGTAGCTGTCCAGCTTTCCCAGCACTTAGAGAAGAGTGCCATTTCTCCATTGTATATTCTTGTCTCTCTGTTGTAGATTAATTGACCCTAGGTGAGTGAGTAAAAATACTATTTTAGACTAGTATTGTACCACTATTCTTTTTTGTACCTCTTATATGTGATTATTCAATAATGTCCATCTCTCCCATTAGAACTGTAGAATATGCACGCTGTAAGGAGCAGAGAACACATACATCTATTTTTTGCTCAATCCTGTATCCAAGCACCTAGCATCCAACTTGGCACACAGTAAACACTTAATAGACATTTGTGGAATTAATGAATCAACTGCAGAAGAGATTTCAGAGAAGACTGACAGGAGAAGACAGTATAAGAGCATAGAAACTTGTCCAAATGTCTCACTTCTGTTGGGTCTCACATCCCTGACTCTGTTGAACATGGGGTTGAGATCAAACCACTTAGCATGTAAGAGGTAGGGACCATTTCTCTTTTTAATAAATGCCACAAAATCCAGTAGAGTGCTAGCTGCTTAGAATTGAAAACTGGGTCTTTCTAAGTGTCTCAAGAGTCAGAAAACTTGTAAATCATATTGGAAATCAAATCACTCTCCCTTTTCAATACAGCAAGAATGAGAAAATATCCTTAATTTGGAATATGAAGACCCACATTACATATGCAGGGGAGAGATTTCTTCCTATGGATGTTGATGAAGCACAAGAAATCTGGAAGTCATGATGCACTTGGGCAGTTTTATATAGACATGAACATCTTTGAGACACATTGCCCCATTTCTGATTCTGAGAAGGTGCAATGGTTGTCAGTTTAAATATTAACATGTGCACACATGAAAGCATGACTCCTATATGTTTTTCATGTGGAGAAACTAACGCATAGAATTTTGAAAGAACAGTGGAAAAGACATAAAAACAAGTTATCTGGGTTAGAGTGGTAATACTACTCTCTGAAAAGGGGAGAGGATCTTAGTTCTTCCTCAACATATGTTCTCAAACTCTCATTAAACATTTCTAAAAGAGAATGGCTCTTCTGTCTATGCTAGCAAATCAAGGTAATGAAAGGGCTTCTCAGGTGGTGCTAGTGGTAAAGAACCTGCCTGCCAATGCAGGAGATGTAAGAGACATGGGTTCAGTCCCTGGGTTGGGAAGATCCCCTGGAGGAGGGCATGGAAACTAAGTCCAGTATCTTGCCTAGAGAATCCCCATGGACAGAGGAGCCTGGCAGGTTGCAGTCCACAGGGCCCAAAGAGTTGGACACGACTGAGATGACTTAGCACACTCAGGCACCATACTGTTTGAGATTAAGAATGCTTGAACATTTTCTCACTTTCAGAAGTTAACCAGCTTTATGAATCTTTTGTGGTAGTTTTCCCACCATGATGTTAAAAAAAAAAACAACCAACAAAACAAGAAAGCATACCCTTAAATCAATTCCTGGCCTTTATTTTAGTGGGAAAATTGATGACAGTCTTATCCTACATACAGGTACAAGCAAGAGGAATAGGGTCACCAATGCCATTTTTGACAGTGGAAAGGGGACCTCTAAGGAATTCTTATGTTCAACTTTCCTCAAAATATATTCTGATGCAATCACTGGGTCTTCTTTCTAGATTGCATCTTTCATGAAAGCACCATTGCAAATGGAATATAAGATATGAAGAAATGAACGCAGTTCCTTTTTGCTTCTCCTGTTGCCATGTGGAGATCCCTAGTAGAAAATCTCAGTGGAGAAAGTCATCCAGCTGTGAAGACCATTCCTTCAGGAAACAATGATGTCTTTAGGAAAAGGAGAGACAGTGAAATGTTTTCTTCTCCTTAACATGTTTTATTCAAACTGGAAAATTCCTAATGAAGATATTTTATCTGCAGTTACCATGTTCATCTCATTTCCTTGCAAGGTGTACTGAGCTGATGAGATAGATGTTTAAATAAGACTGCCATGGATAGTAGGTAATGATGGTAACAAGGTAGCTAATACATGGTGCTTAGAATGTGCTCAGTATTAATCTAAGTGCTTGGAAATATTAGTCCACCACAACTCTTTGAGGTAGACACCATTATCTCCATTTTACAGGTGAGGAAACTGAGGCACAGAGAGGTCAACTAATTTGACCAAGTTCACACAGCTAGTAAGTAGAAGAGCTGGGTTTGTTTTTAGTCTCTAAGTTGTGTCTGACACTTTTGCGACCCTATGGACTATAGCCCGCCAGGCTCCTCTGTCCAAGGGATTTCCCAGGCAAGAATACTGGAGTGGGTTGCCATTTCCTTCTCCAGGGGATCTTCCCAGACCAGGGATCGAACCCATGTCTCCTGCATTGGCAGGCCAATTCTTTACCGCTGAGTCACCAGGGAAGCCCATGCGATGGGAATAGAAGAGCTGGGATTAGACACTAAACGCCTATGGCTCTAGATCCAAACTCTCATTCACAACCCTCTAAGCTTATATTTTTATGTACTTAAAAATATATATACATATAGAGATAGGCATTAGGCTGTGAAAAAAAGGACTTTGGTTCTCACTCATGCACTAAGAGGTAAGGATTTAGAGCATTTCCCTGATGAAATGTTTGCCTTGTCAACTCAGAAAAAGAATTCCTCTATTTTTAGCCAACAATTTTCCAACAAGAAGATGGTAGAATACCTAAGACATGTCATCACTGAATGAGACATTTTTCTCATCACTTTAGCAATGAATCTGACTTAGTGTTCTTGTTATACTAGAAACAATCAGTGCAAATTGATTTACACACATCAAATATTGTTTTGAAAGGAAGTGTCTAACAGGACTGCATATGTCAGTTCCTTAGATAGTTAATTTCAGGGGTTTACAAAACAAAGATTCTGGGGTCTCTTTCCTATATAAGTCACAGAAACATGAAAAGCCAACAGCAGTCTACTTGTCTTGATGTCATGGTTTTAATCAAAAGAATAAATTTAATGTAAATCAAGTAATCTAAACTTCAGTTACTTTATAAGAGGTTTTATTTATTTAGATGCTTTAAATAGTCCTAAATCACTGGGTTATTACTGAAAAATCACAGAAAATAGTTGTAAAAACATTTTGTACATTGTGAAATTTATATATTAGTGACTATTTTTATAACTGAAGGATATTTCAAATAAGTTGATTATAAAGTAATTTTAAGACAGAAGGAGATAAGAAGACTGATTCTAACAAATTCAAACATATATTTGACTCTGTTATTCATTCTTTGTATTAATAAAACACCTTTAAAACATGAGGAGCTGGTGGTGTTTAAACAACACTCTGTCATTACTGTAACTACGCATCATGGCAAAGGAAGAGGAAGAGTTATCAGCCAGAAAACCTCCCAAATGTTTTTATAAATGAAGGAGCAAAGCAATAGACTTCTGCTCCGCCGAAGTATAAAGTTGTCTGATTTTTTAAAAAAGTCTACTTTTGGCCACTCCACATGTCATGTGGGATCTTAGTTACCCAACCAGGGATCAAACCTGTGCCCTCTGCACTGGAAGTGTGAGGTCTTAACCACTGCACTGTCAGGGAAGTCCCCAAAGTTGCACAATTTCTTGGGAAGATGGTTCTATCTCAACAAGAGGGACTTGACTCCTCTTCACTCAGGACAGCGCCTCAGGGCTTCCTCTCTCAGGATCTGCCTCCTCTCTCACCCGCTGTGTGCGTGCTGTGTGTGCAGTGGTCCCGGCTCTGCAACCCCATGGCCTGCAGTACGCCAGGCTCCTCTGTCCTCCACCATCTCCTGGAGTTCGCTCAGATTCATGTCCATTGAGTTGGTGATGTTACCCAATCATTTCATCCTTTGCCCACCCCTGGCTCTTCACCTCAGGCGGCCAAAGTGTTAGAACTTCAGCAACAGTCCTTCCAATGAATATTCAGGCTTGATTTCCTTTAGGATCGACTTGTTTGATCTCCTTGCAGTCTGAGGGACTCTCAAGAGTCTTCTCCAGCACAATTCAAAAGCATCAGTTCTTTGGCACTCAGTCTTCTTTGTGGTCTGACTCTCACATCCATTCATGACTACTGGAAAAACCATAGCTTTGACTATATGGACCTTTGTCAGCAAAGTGATGTCTCTACTTTTTAATATGCTACATAGACCTTTGGTGGCAAAGTAATGTCTCTGCTTTTTAGTACACTGTCTAGGTTTGTCATAGCTTTCCTTCCAAGGAGCAAGATCTTTAATTTCATGTCTGCAGTGATTTTGGAGCCCAGGAAAATAAAATCTATCACTGTTTCCTCTTTTTTCCGTCTATTTGCCGTGAAGTGATGGGAGTGAATGCCATGATCTTAGTTTTTTGAATGTTGAGTTTTAAGCCAGCTTTTTCACCTTCATCAAGAGGCTCTTTAGTTCCTCTTTACTTTCTGCCATTAGGGTGGTATCATCTGCATATCTGAGGTTGTTGATATTTCTCCTGGCAGTCTTGATTTCCAGCTTGTGATTCATCCAGTCCGGCATTTTGCATGATGTACTAGAAAGTACACCTAGATACAAACTAAAGATGGAGAGGGAAGATTTTAGATTCCTTATGTATCAAGGAACCTAAAAATAGGAAATCAAAGCCTGGAGGGCTTCCAGTCTTCAAATTCTGCTCTTTCTGATTCATATTTATAAGTTTCTAAAGCCAAAGCTGTTGATCTGAATCCACCCCTATTCCCACCACCTGACCAGCCTCAAGTTCCATCAGCAGGCAGCTGCCAGCCCTATTGGTGACCAGCCATGCTGATCTGGTAATGTTGCTCTCTGCATCAGCATTTCCCATTCACTTTTATGATGTTTTAATGTAATAATTTAAATCATTTCCAAAACATGCACTTATAACTTTTTAAAATTAAGGTGTGAGTGACATGTAGCATTGTATTAGTTTCAGGTATACAATGTGATTTGATATTTGCATTATTTTGCAAATTTTATTATTATTTTTTAATCATAGAAAACTTTGAAACTGCCCTTTATCAGTTGTTGGGAGTCATTTCTTTCTTTCTTTGGCTGTGCCGGGTCTTCTTTGCTGCGAGGACTTTTCCTCTCGTTGTGGCGAGTGGGGGCTACTCTCTAGTTGCAGTGGGCAGGGTACTTATTGAGCTGGCTTCTCTTGTGAAACACAGGCTCTAGGGCCTGCAGGCTGTAGTACTTGTGACACATGGGCTCAGTAGTTGTAGCTCCCAGGCTCTAGAGCACAGGCTCAGTAGCTGCGGCATAGGAGCTTAGTTGCTCTGCAGCATGTGGGATCTTCCCAGGTCAGGGATTGAACCTGTGTCTCCTGCGTTGGCAGGCAGACTCTTCTACCACAGCCACCAGGGAGGCCCTGGGATTCATTTCTGATATCCAGACAGTATTTCTGCAGCTCGCTCTGCTTGATTTTGTTGTGTGTAATCTTATATAACATAAACATTCATAAAACCCTTTTAAAAAGTCTTTGAAATCCTCGTTATAGCAGTGGATTTTGACTGAGGGGGATCCTGTCCCCAGGGGGCATTTTGCAATGTTTGGAGACATTTGTGATTGTCACTCATGGGGGAGGGGGCGCTACTGGTATCTGGTGGGTGGAGGCCAGGGACACTTCTGTGCTTCCTACAGTCTGCAATGTAGGATGTCCGCTCCTCCTGTACAGAAAAGAGCTAACAGGCCCAAGATGTCCACAGTGCTGAGGAAGAGAAACTCTGCTTTGAAGCAAATAAGTTCACTGAAGTGTCATGAATTTGCACAGGTTAATTGCAAAGTGCTTAAGAAAGCAGCAATCCTTAGTTCTTTTAGTTCGTTCTTAAGCATTAGTCTTTATATAGTCCTTCTAGTTAGCACTAAGCCACTCAGTCTTTTTATTTGAGTCCAGTCTCTAAACACTGGTGCTGGGAAGGGTCCTTGGAAAAGAGTCACTTGAGTCTCATGACTGAATAACTTTCCTCTTGATAATTAGAGTAACTTGTAGAGTTCTGGGTCAGGAGTCTTGTTCAGGTCTGTAGTGCTCTGGTTCAATGAAGACTGACATTCAAGGAGGACGAGACTTGTTCTCCGCACTGAACAGAGCCACCAAAAGCAGCCTCGTCACACCTTCTTGAGACCTGAGCAGTGCTTGATCCCTGGTTATGCCTCTGCGGTCAACCAAGGCTCTCAACCTCAGCATGCCTCCCTCTCCTGCATCCAGAGTCAATCCTGGTCCCTAGAGGGAAGCATCAAACATCTTTGTCTCAAAGGCTGGTGGTCTGGATGTTCACGGGGTCCAGAAACTAAGATTCCACTTATTTCCTAAGATCCATCCTGGCTTTCGCCTCCTCAGCTTATACCTGGGTTCAAATCTGGTTCTTGTTGCTGAGTTCTAGAAATATCTCCATCTACTTATAGGCCCATGCCCTACCTTGTCTTTGACATGTTTGTTTTAGGGTCTACTCTGGACTCAGAACTAAAGTTGGGTGGCTGGGCACTGATACTCTCTTTCAAACTCTCTAGCCAAGGTCAACTTCCACGGTCAACACTTGGAGCTGAGCTAGTTCACTGGGCACCTAGTTTCCCGGGATGGTCATTGTCCTGCTGTGAAGTCACTGCCAACTCTAGATAATTCTCATTGGAGGACAGCCTCTTCCTTCCCACTTAAAATTGCATGTTTGCCTTTGTAAACCCCCTATTTCCTTTTTCTACATTATTTCCCCCCATAACACAAATACTATGATATACTTAGTTTAATGCCTAGCTTCCCCCATTAGAATATAAATTCAATGAGAGGAAATAAATCTCTATTCAGTTCACTGATATGTTCTCAACACCTTAATCAGTGTTTAGCATATGGTAGACACCAACAATTGTTGAAGATTAAACATATGATCAGAACCCTGTTTATAATTATAAACACTGAATGCAAATAAAAATGGAGTGATGGAATCAAATGGAGTTTCCTTTCAGGTAAAGTACATCTAAATGAATTTCTAAATTGAGAAAATCTCAGTTGAGATTTTCTAGTTCTCAAAAAGGCTGACATTAAGCTTGTCTCAGGGTATCAATTCTTACAACCATAAAACACTGTGACCTTTGAGGCTGCATTTAAAATATTCATGCTTCATTTAGATCACACTTAATTTATGGCAATTAATTACTGTTACATGAATTAACTGTTTACCATGGTACCTTCCAGTCTGTCCATGGCTACCTAATCCTTAGACATGACCTAAGTAAATGGCCTAAGACTTATTTGGTATTTAATTAAAGTTTTATTAGAAGTAATAACGGAGCAACCGTGTGATCCCAAATGAAAAGCCCATAATGAATAGCTTCTGGGTGACAGTCTATTTTATGTGCTAATAGACAATCTAATCTTGGTATATTTGGATCAGTTTTTTTCTTTAACCCAAAAGAAAGTTATTCAAGAAGGCAAGTAAACCAGAAACCCTCATCAAATTCTAATATTTTTTATCCATATTTTCCAGTTTTAAACAAAAAAGCTATTATTTAATAATCAATATTTACAAGATATGCTTACTCAGGTATATTTGTGAATGAAAGGAATTTAAATATGACTTCCTTAGTTTGTTTTTGTTTCTGAAAAGAGAATGCAGAAGTTTATATCTTTTTAGAACTTAAGCCTGTGTATTGTTGTTCAGTTTAATGCATACCAAAAGAACTGGTATAGGAAGGGAAAGCAATGGAGAGGAAAAAATGAAAGGGAAGTCTAAATATGTGTTATCGATTTGACAACATTTGCTTTGATAAAAGGTTGGTCAAATTTGTTCGTTCAACCAATTCCTGTTCTCCCTTCCCACACCATGTAACACAGTGTGAGAAACTATATAGCAGTTTGGAAATGAGTACAGAAGTTAACTCTGAGGGTTTACAGCTAATGCCTGGGAGACTTCTTTTTGTTCGTTGAAGTAGAGTTGATGTATCATATTGCATTAGTTTTAGGTATACAGTAATGTGTTTCAGTTATATATATATTTACAGGTTCTTTTCTGTTATAGGTTATTATAAGATATTGAATATAGTTCCCTGTGCTATTCAGTAAATCCTTGTTGTTTACTTTATACATAGTGGTATATATCTGTTACTCCCAGACATTTCCTTTTTTGTAATCACAAGTTTTCTATATCTGTGAGGGTGTTTCATCTTCCTTATAATGAGGACCCTGGGAAAAAAGTTATTGTTGGATTTGGGAATCAGAGGAGTTCAATCCTTTCTGTCAATGTCAACACAATGAGCATTTGTCTATAGGATAAGATGGCTAAATTTGAATGTTTTCCCTTTGACTTGGCCATTGCCATTTTCTCACTTAAAATTTAATGATTTTAGTCCATAAAAATTGATTTATATTTCCAGTTATTTCCTTAGGCTAGATTATTTAAAATAGACTTTTGAGTTAAAAAGAATGATTATTTTAAGGCTATTGAAATATACTGTCAAACTGTTGTGCAGGAAGGGTACACCGACTTACCCTCACTAGAAATGTACTAGAATCCCAAGTTTTTTCTCATCTGTGATAGAATAAAGCATTATTTTGTTTAAAAATACTTTGCTAGTTCATTGGCCATTTTTGCAATGTGAAACTGATTGTACTTATTAGGAAACACTATTTGTAATGGGTTCTAGGATAATTATATAAACCGCAAGAGCAGAGTCATGCCATTTCAGTTTATAGGAATAGTTATCATTTTCTAATATCAATTGCATAGTATACATTTTGCAGGCTCTTGGGCTAGAGGAAAAGACTGTTAAGCAACTTACAATAATATTTCTAATACATTTTGATTAATACCTTATTATACTTTAATTTTTTCAAAGGAAACATCTCCATTATACTTTAATTTTTTCAAAGGAAACATCTCCATTTAAAGGATCTTCATTTCAAGTAGTATGCTTGAATAAGAAAATAAGAATAAGAAAAACTCTTATTAAAAAAATCCACAGATACTATGACAAAGTTACCCATCTCAAGATAAACCCCTCCCACCACGTTCACCTCTCCTATATGAAAAGTCAGAATAGACTTTTGAATTTCTCTTAGAAATTGCCTTATTTATATACCTTAATTTTCCAGAACTAAGCTAAGAGAGGTAAAAAGTTAATTAGAAAGTGAAAGTGAAGTTGCTTAGTCATGTCTGACTCTGCAACCCTGTGGACTGTAGCCTACCATGCTCCTCCGTTCATGCGATTTTCCAGGCAAGAGTACTGGAGTGGGTTGCCATTTCCTTCTCCAGAGGATCTTCCTGACCCAGGGATTGAACCTGGGTCTCCCGCATTGTAGGCAGACGCTTTACCATCTGAGCCACCCAGGATGTCCCAAAAGTTAAACAGGTGGCAAATGAATATTTAAGAATCAGTATTTATGAAAGCAATTTTAGGTAAATCTGTGATTTAACACAGTTTAGTTTTGCTCTTTACCCCTCCAGAAAAATTATGGAAAACCTACTATGTGACAGGCATTTTACAATATGCTATTGATACAAAGCAAGAAAGATATAGTCCCTCCTCTCCAAGGGATCACAAATTGCAAGAGTCCCCCTTATCCATGGGGATACATTCCAAGACCCCCAGTAGATGCCTGAAAGCATGGATCATACCAAATGTTATATCATGTTTTTCTGATACATACATACCTATAACAAAGTTTAATTTATAAATTAGGTACACTAAGATATTAACAACAACTAATAACAAAATAGAACATTTACAGTAAGAAAAGTTAGGTGAATATAGACTCTCTCAGATTATCTTACTGTACAAATGTAATGCCTTTTCTGTCTTAACTAAGTATTTACCACGTACTGTGGCTGTAACTTTTGCAGTTTGAAATGTGACAGCAGAACTAGCACATATTCCTTTTTCCTTCATAATTTCACAAACAAAAGATCTGTTCTTACTGTTCAACCTCAGCATATGATTCTTCTTATTAAGTTGAGAACCTTTACCTTTTCACTTAAAGTACTTTATGGCTTCTCTTTGGCATATCCAAATTGCCAGCATCACTACTCTTGCACTTTGAGGCCATTATTAAGTACAGTAAGGGTTACCTGAATATAGCCCTGTGATATAATGATGTCAATGTGATAACCAGAGGGCCACTAAGTGACTGACAGACAGGTGGGACCCTTTGGACAGAGGGAAGATTCATGACAGAGCAAGATGGTGCAAGATTTCAACATACTCAGAATGGAGAGTGATTTAAAACTTAGGAATTATTTCTGGAGCCTTTTGGGACCATGGCTGACTGTGAGTAACTGAACCCATGGAAAGCAAAGTCATGCAATGAAAAGTTAAAAGTAAATGATTACCATCATCTTTTAAAAACTGGTATCAAGCTCTTTATCATAGTATTTTTCATGCTCACAGTATAGGTATTATTGGCCTTACACACACACTCATAGTCCTTGGGAACAGTGACTTTATCCCACTTTATATCAGCTTCTTTGTCTGCACAGTTAGAACTATAATCTATCTTAAAGGGTGTTGGGTGGATCAAAGAAATTTTATAGAGTGTCTAGTCCAGTGCTCTGTATAATAAATATTCTCTCCTCTCCTCTTTTTTCCTTGAAGCCACTCTGGTAACAAGTGACCAAATTCTGGATGTCTTTGAAAGACACTATTGTTTGGAATGAGTAATAGTGATGACATCATATGGATCAGGGTAAACCCAGTGAGCCTATTGCAGATTCCCACAGGTCATTCTGCAAATATCAGTAAATGCCAAAGACTATTTGAATGTTAAGGGTTGCTTCTTTTAGATTTTCTTAGGCCTCCCACTCTACTACTTCCCTCACTCCCATGCCAATGTTAGAAGTTACTGCATATAGTTTTTAAATTTTATTAAGGTATAGTTGATTTATACTATTGTTTAATTTCTGCTGTATAGCAAAGTGACTCATTTATACACACACACATATATATATATATATATATATATATATTCTTTTCATAGTCTCTTCCATTATGGTTTATCACAGGATGTTGGATATATTATAGTTCCCTGTGCTATACAGTAGGACCTTGCTGTTTATCCATCCTATGTATAATAGTTTGCATCTGCTAATTCCAAACTCCAAGTCTTTGCCTCCACCCTCCCCACCTCAGCAACCACAAGTCCGTTTTCTATATCTCTAAGTCTGTTTTTGTTTCATAGGTATTTCATTTGTGCTGTATTTCAGATTCCATTTGTAAGTGATACCACATGGCATTTGTCTTTCTCTTTCTGGCTTAGTATGATAATCTCTAGGTCTATCCTTGTTGCTGGCATTATGTCATTCTTTTTAATGGCTGAGTAATATTCCATTGTATACATGTACCACACCTCCTTTACCCATTGCTCTGTTGATGGACATTTAGGTTGTTTTCATGTCTTGGCTATCGTATTAATAAATAGTGCTACAGTGAAAATAGGGGTGCATGAATTTACGGCACATTTGATTGTGCTGTGATCCTTTGCTCATGACTTGAGGAAATTCAACCGTTTCTTCCATAGGAAGAAAAGGATTAAGAATAATCAAAGGAGTTGAGAGCATGTGTCTTCTGGACTTCACCTTCTCAGCTGTCAGTTCTCTATGTTCTAAATGGTATCATGACTTGTCTTAACACCATATTGATATGTTCAGAGTTTTATCTTGGCTCCCACAAGCACCTGGCCAGTAGATAATTTGCAGGATCTCATTAGAAGACTAGTAATTATTTACTGAGTACTCACTGTGTAGGAACTCTGTGAGATCTATATTCCCACATTTACCCATATACACATTCATGCCTATATCTGTGATCATTATCCATATCCCCTCAAGATTTTTATAAAAGTCCTAGAAGGAGGGATATAGAAAGTGTCTTAATTATTCTTTGTCATAAACACTAGTAAAACTCTTTGTTTTCCAACTTTGGAAAGGCATGGTTGTCAAGAAACTGATGGATGTGATTTCCCACACTTTTAAAAGTTCCCTGCATAACAGAATTACTAGGTAGGAAACTTTTTTTTTTTCAGGAAATTTGATTATTCCTAAGTTCATTTTATTGGTGTTCCCTGATGGCCCACCCCCTTGCCTGACTCAGCTAAAGAGTATATGGCAATATCCAGTCAATATTAAAATATATGTCCTGAGGGAATCTCAGATAAATATAGTGTGGGAAAAAAAGTTGAAATCTTTTGTAAAACACTTTAGTAAGTATTGCTTCACTTTAAGGATGAAAAATTTTGAGTTGGCACCATGGTCAGGCATAATTTCTGCACTTCCTAGAAAAACTCTAAAACAACCTTTGCTTTTAAAGTTGGTGCTTCCATTGCTTAGGTTATTTTATCAAGTATGTCCAATTTTAGTAAGTTTTATCTGTAAGTGAGGTATAACATCTGTACCTCTGTAACAAATGTAACAACATCTGTAAGTACAACATCCTCTTGTACTCACCTATGAATCTTATGATCCTTCGGAGTAAGGGGTTCAGGTAACAGCATTCTCCAGTCAGAATTGTTTTCTCCTGGGCAATCAGAGATTCTCTGGTTGACTTTATGAAATACATGGATATCTCACCAATAAAAATCTGGAGAAGGAATGTTAAAGAATTATCAAGTTGGAGAGCTTTCTGATAGACCAGTGGCTTAAAAAAACTGAAAACTTCTGAGGCTTCACAATTGTATTAAAAAACTATGTTGGAGAGATGGAGAGTTAAATAGCAGTTTTCAGTCAACTCTTTAAAAGAATTAGAGAAAGCGACAACTGATAATTTCAGATAGATTTCAGGTATAATATTAAATTCTAAAGTCATATAAAACATAAGTTGAGATAATAAATTGAATAAGAGAATCAATGAAAAAGCTCACTCATGCTGGTCTTGAATATTTTAAACTGAATGTGTGTATTACAGTGATGAGGAATGACTGGGACAGCCAATGTGTCCAGCAGGGCATTATATGCACACATCGCAATAAATTGTTAACTTCATTATGTGGCAATAACAGTGGGGACAGTGACAGACTTTATTTTTTGGGGCTCCAAAATCACTGCAGATGGTGACTGCTGCCATGAAATTAAAAGACACTTACTCCATGGAAGAAAAGTTATGATCAACCTAGACAGCATATTAAAAAGCAGAGACATTACTTTGCCAACAAAGGTCCATCTAGTCAAGGCTATGGTTTTTCCAGTAGTCATGTATGGATGTGAGAGTTGGATTATAATGAAAGCTGAGTGTGATGCTTTCGAACTGTGGTGTTGGAGAAGACTCTTGAGAGTCCCTTGGACTGCAAGGAGATCCAACCATTCCATCATAAAGAAAATCCGTCCTGAATATTCATTGGAAGGATTGATGTTGAAGCTGAAACTGCAATACTTTGGCCACCTGATGTGAAGAGCTGACTCATTTAAAAAGACCCTGATGCTGGGAAAGATTGAGGGCAGGAGGAGAAGGGGACGACAGAGGACGAGATGGATGGATGGCATCACCAACTCAATGGACATGAGTTTGAGTAAACCCTGGGAGTTGGTGATGGACAGGGAGGCCTGGCATGCTGCAGTCCATGGGGTTGCAAAGAGTCGGACACAACTGAGCGACTGAACTGAACTATGTGGCAATACTACCATTATTTATGTGACAAATCCCACTTGAGCACGTTTGCCTGAGTGATATTCTCCTACTCTAGATTAGTTGACTTTCACACCTTTAGGATTGGCGCCTCTCTCGTTATCATGAACTAATACATGTGTATTACCATTTAACTCATAACACCTTTGTGTACCCTGTAAGCTCCCTGATGACAGGGACCATATCTTACATTTCTTCATTATGTTTATAGCACCCAGTACATTGTATTCCCATTTAAAATAAGGAACAGGTGTGAGGGAAGCTGTCACCAACTCTGACACTGCTGTGATTAAAGACTGAGAACCTTAAATGAATGAAAAGTTAATAATTACCATCAACTATTGCAAATTGGGTGTCAGGCACTTTATCATAGTAGTTTTCATGTTCACAAAATCCCTCGTCTCAGTAACATTGCATTTACTTTGCTTGTGAAGAATGAAAGTTCAGCAAGGTTAAGTAACTTACCCACCAGAGCATACAGGTGACCTGTGGAAGGACTAGGATTGGTATTCAATACAACTGGGTTCCAAAGTTCCCATATCCCACCACATCATATGCCATTTTTATTTTCTGAACCCTCCTTTCAACATTTCCCCAGAAGAATGTGATCTTACAATTGTTCTTTGCTATGCATGTGCTTGTGGTTTTTTATAAACTTCATCCATGTTTTAAGACTTCCTCTGCCTTATATTCCTCCTTTCATTATAGAATATCTATTTAGATGGATAAAGATGCCAACATAATGAATGGCACATGAATGGTGGAAGTTAAATGGTAGAATTGTGAAACTGGAATCATTTGCAGGTTTCCCCCTTCATCTGAGAGAGAAACTCGACAGTCTCAGGGATTTGGCCACACAGTGTCTGAAGCAACTCTAGCAGGTGGTCAATAAGTAGACACTGTTATCCTATTGTACAGATAAGATATCTGAGGCATGGAGGGGTTAAATAATTTGTCCAAGTTCATCACAAGTCTTAGTTCTGAAGCCAGGAAACCTGTCCCTGGAGTCCTTTCTCTTAAATGCGACACTTTTACTCAGCAGTGAGCCAGTAAAATACTTGTTAAATTTGTGTTTAATATACCACACAGAAAACAAAACAAATGCAATATGCTTTAAACACTGAAAACCTTAGATGATATTAAAGTACAAGATAGATTGGTGTAGTAGGAGGAGAACTATGACCAAGTCAGATTGGGATGAAAATTTGGCAGGAATAGACTGAGTTCAGGGTCAGACAGGCACATGATGGGACAGCATGAATCACCTTTGCAAGCGCTGTCTGCATATGTCTAGGAATATTTTGTGACATCCTTTGGAATTAATGCATTAGTGCTCCTTCAGATAAAAATATTTGAATAGCTTTAAGGACTCAGCTTTCCCTTTTTTTCTCGTTAGACTTATCTCTCCCAAAATGAGGAGCCACAAGGTTTTGTTTGTCCCCACTGGAATGATGGCACTGCATTACTGTTCTTCATCTCAGTGAACAGATGGGGATAAATTCATGCATGGTCGGGTAATGAAACAGCATTTCCTTGAGGGTGCGTTCTCTACTCCCAGAGCCTAGCTTAAGCATTCTTGTTATATATGAATCTCTTACTTCATGTTTCTCCCTTCTATTCCTATCACAAATGAGTACACACTATCATTGTTATTCCTTGTTATAGGATGTCCTGCCTGTCTTATTCTGGTTATATCCCTAGGGCCTAGCCCAGTGTAAGGCACATAGCAGTTATTCAGTGTTAAATGAATTAAGCATATCAGATTAATGAAGGTTTTTTGGAATACAGGTTTAATGAGGTAGATTATAAGGAAGGAAAAATAATTTTTAGTATTTATCCTTCCAGACTCAGTGAAAATGTCATGACTCTCCCCAAACCTTTGCCAGGTCCCCTCAGGAAAAGGGAGACCCTGTCTTATCATTGTTCCCACAACGTATTATACAGATCTCTATTCTGACATCTGGAGCTTCCCAGGAGGTTCAGTGGTAAAGAATCCTCCTGCCAATGCAGGAGACACAGGTTCGATCCTTGGGTTGGGAAGATCCGCTGGCAAAACCCACTCCAGTATTCCTGTTGGGAAAATTCCATGGACAGAGGAGCTGGTGGCTACAGTCCACGGGGTCACAAAGAGTCAGACACGACTGAGTGATTGAGCATACACACTCACACGAGAGACAAAATGGAAAGAAAATGTGAGTGAAAATCTACACATAACATATTCTTGTTTTAAAAAGAATATGCACATGTATGTGTACACAGGCATGCACACACACACAAATCTAAACAAAATCACTCCAAGGTGCACCAAACAAAACTTGCCATGTGAAAGGGTATGGGGCTCAAATAATCCATGAGTAAAATGTCCTAAGACTCTTGTGTCAGCAGTGATAAGCAGTATATGAATTGGTACTATTGGTCCACAATATTCAAATCAGAGTTGAGATATGAAAGAGAAAAAAATCAGAACTAGAATATATGATAACTTATATAGTTACTGATCTAATACTTTTAGTATATTAAACAATACTGTTTACATAAAGAAGGAAGAAAGAAAGAAAGGGGGTCATTTTATAAGTTAAAGGTAGGACAACCGTCCCGATTTTCAGTTCAGACTGTTATGGGCATAAAGGTTGCTGATGGAACAATCCAGCTCTCAGATCCCAGTGAATGAGCTTCATGGATGTTCATTTCACTGATCACACACAGGGTACTGTTTCTCCATCCGCTGGGTCCTATAGTTTCCTACAGGCCTGATTCTGCTTGGGAAAAGAGGCGGGCGAGATTCTGCTTCCCTGCCAGGCCACCAGCCCATGTTGGAAGCCACCTCTCACACTGGCAGATTTATGACTCTGGTTCTGGTTCCTCCATCTGTCTGTTTGCCATGCATGCTCTGTCTCCATCCACCGCTCTGTTCAGAGAGCAGCCGGGACACGTGGGACTCTCCATGTGTTTGGCCCTGGCTGCCCTGCCTATTATGGCCTTTCAGATTGTTGTCTAACAAGCATGCTATCACTCATAGCAAATGAGAATACCCTCCGGTGAGAAATGATCAAGGCCAAACTCTAGACCTGGCCATGAACAAGCAAGTGAATTCCATTGGTGCATCTCTCGTCCCCCACAGCTTATGCCGCCTACTATTGCAAGTGACCTAAAACTTTTAGATAACAATACTTATAATTTTAGTGAGTAACTCCTTTTTTAAAATTTTAATTAGAGAATAATTACTTTACAATGTTGTGATGGTTTCTTCCATACATCAACATAAATCAGCCTTAGGTATACCTATGTCCCCTCCTCCTTGATCCCCCTTCCTGCCATCCTCCCCATCCCACCCCTCTAGATTGTCACAGCACTGGCTTTGGGTTCCCTGTGTCATATAGCAAATTCCCACCGGCTATTTATTTTACACATGGTCATGTATATGTTTCAAGGCTATTCTCTCAAATCATCCCACTCTCTCCTTCCCCCCACTGTGTCCAAAATTCTGTTCTTTATGTCTATGTCTCCTCTGATACCCTGCAAATAGGATTATCAGTACTATCTTTCTAGATTCTATATATGTGTTAATATATATTTGTCTTTCTGACTGACTTCATAGTGAATAACTCTTAATAAATTTGTCTTTCAAATATGGAAGCCCAAATTGCAAATAAATAAATAACCCTGGAATATAATACATCAGTTTGGTGAAATCTTTCAGAATTCATGTCTTGACAATGTTTTAAGGAGATCTGATAAGTCACAAGTGATATAAATGCAAAATATTTAGAAGATAGTGTTTTAGGTTGCAAAATATAAAGTCTGCAGAAAGTCACTGGAAGACGTATTATCATTTCGTGTTGTAAGGGGTATCCACTGCATGTTCTGTGTGGCTGTCATCACAAAAGGCATCTAGAGATCCTGGAATATAGGTTTTGGGTTCATGCATTATGCTAGCTGTAGCTCTGATACTTGGTATATCAAAATCATTGCTGTTTCTTTTTTGTTTGTTTATGATTTTATTTTTAAAAAATTAGTTTATTTAGTTGGAAGCTAATTACTTTACAATATTGTGGTGTTTTTGCCATACATTGACATGACTCAGCCATGGGTGTACATGTGTCCACCCACCCTGAACCCCCTTCCCATCTCCCTTCCCACCCGATCCCTCTGGGTTGTCCCAGAGCAACAGCTTTGAGGGCCCTGCTTCATGCATCAAACTTGCACTGGTCTTCTATTTTACATATGGTAATATATGTTTCAATACTATTCTCTTACATCATCCCACCCTCTCCTTCTCCCACATAGTCCTGTTTCTTGAATGTAGGCTCTGGAGTTGAAAGGTCAGTTCCCTCCCTTCTTGATGGGTGACTTTGGGCAGATAACTGAATATTTCCAAGCTTTTTTTCCCCCATGATTTTAAACATGGGGGTAATAACTATATCAGAAAACTATTGATTATTAGAAATGTATAGAAAATCATCTAGAAAAGCTCAAAGAGTGTTTATTGCTTTCACTTACTGGTTGGTCTAGGTAAGAATGTGTGTTGAAATTGATTTAAAAACTGTCCTGGATTAAGGAAACATGGTGTGATTCAAGCTCTGCTCTGCCCCTAACCAGGTGGTCAGTCTTGGACCACTTGGCTGACCTCTCTGGTTCCTTCTCTGTCAATCTCTCATCTGTTAGACTACAGTGGTCCCTAAACATTTTTCTTTTACACCAAGGAGCAGTTTCACGGAAGACAATTTTTCCATGGACTGGGGAGGGGGAATGGTTTCAGGATGATTCAAATGCATTGCATTTATTGTGTGCCTTATTTCTATTATTATTACACCAGCTCCACCTCAGATCATTAGACATGAGATCCTGGAGGTTGGGGAACTCTGTAGGAGACCTTTAAGTTGCTCTTTCAGCTCCAAGATCTTTGTTTTATGATAGAAACATAGGACAAGGTAGGACTGATTAAGGGACCTGATATCACATAATTGGGCTTCAGTCTCTCTTCTGTTGGTTAAGCTCTCCAGGGCCAGCGTAGTTTCTTACAGTGCTTCTTCCTCCAGCCTTCATTCACTTTTCAACTCCCATAGGGCTTTGCCCTCACGAAATCATCTTCCCTTGGAGCAAAGTGGACACAGCCTCCTCCAGAGTCATCACAGTGCCTGATACCTGTCACCTGTGTTTCTAAAGGACAGCAGAGGCTGGCAGCCCCTCCCTGGGTGTGCACGTATCATGCTCTGAGGAAGAGAAGAGGGTTCTCTGCACACTTCTCAATACCAGTGTCTAAGCAGCTGCAGAGCTTTCAGTCCCAGTGAGTTGTAGATGCTTCCAGTATCCTCCTTGGGAGGCTTCTTTACTAGTGAGCATTTTTGAGAAAGGCATGGTTTTTGCTGTGTATGTTGTGTGTTCACACGTGTTAGTCACTCAGTTGTGTCCAACTCTTTGCGACCCCATGGACTGATAAATCACCAACTTCCTCTGTCCATGAGATTCTCCAGGCAAGAACACTGGAGTGGGTTGCCATGCCCTTCTCCAGAGGATCTTCCAGGCCCAGGGATCGAACCTGGGTCTCCTGCATTGCAGGCAGATTCTTTGCTGTCTGAGGCACCAGGGTTTTTCCTGTAGATCTTGTTTAAAAGTGATCCAGGGGATTTTAAACATACTGACCATGCTGCCCAACATCTTCATGCTCTGTTTAATCTTTCCTGATGAGTACCAGTGACAGCTCAGATCTGCAGAGAGGATTCTAGTCCTCTGGCCTGCTGAGTTATGCTTGGTTCAAGACCTCTTGACGTCTGCTTTATCCCACTTGAGTGTAAATAAAGGAATTCAGCTGTAGACATTTCTATGCTTTTCAAAGCTGAAGGCTTCGATAGAATCAAGGCCATTTGGATGATGGCTTTGGAAATTATCCAGCAGCTCAGATAATAAGTGTTTTGTGGATTGGAGAGTCTTCATTACTGCTTCCTGTGTGGCTCAGCTGGTAAAGAATCCACCTGTAATGTGGGAGACCTGGGTTTGATCTCTGCGTTGGGAAGATTCCCCTGGAGAAAGGAATGGCTACTCACTTCAGTATTCTGGCCTAGAGAATTCCATGGACTGTATAGTCCATGGGGTTGCAATAAGTCAGACATGACTGAGTGACTTTCACTGTCACTTTTCACTTACTGGTCTTAATCTAGGGGCGGCACCTACACATTCAGAAGGCTCTGAAATCGACACTTGCAATGAAGTGTAGCACCAAGGTGGCACATTACCTTTCCAAAGCAGGGTGTTCTCTTGAACTTTTTTTTTCCCCCTTTCTGAACAGTGGATATAAGAGAAATGGGAATTTAAAATGAATTAGCTAAAATACTGCTCTCAGTAAAAAGTAAAATGCATTGTGATCACCAAGTAAACTCATCATCACATAATTTTAGGCAAATGATAGTCTTTTCAAGAAACAAATTATCAAAACTCCTAACACAATCATCTACTCATCAGTCATTAAAAGAGGCATTGTAAAGGTGGTAAGGACCATCTCAAAGGTGTAAGGACATCTCGCTGTCAGATGATGTCGGGTAAAAAACAGTCCGTAAAGGAATTTGGAGCACTCATCCATCACAAGGATAGTAAATAGGGAAATGGATATTCTTCTTCAAGCTTTTGAAAAAATCCACAGCAGTTAATGAGGATATTTATAACTCTTTCCGGGGGGGGGGGGGGGGCGGGGAATGTAAATTGTAATGACTAAGTACATTTGCAATAAAGAAAATGTACTCATGGTAAAGATGAATAAATATAGGGACTTCCCTGATGGTTCAGTGGTTCAGACTCCACGTTTCCACTTCAGGGAACATGGGTTCGATCCCTGGTTGGGGAGCTAGGATCCCACATGTTGCATGGTTGGGTCAAAATAAAGTGAAAAAACAGTGCAGGCTTCTAATAAAAAATAAAAAAGGAAATCATGTGATAATGTACAAAAGGGAAAAGATGTGAATGATGAAATGTTAAAAGGGGTTTCAATAGCTGAGGTTGTTCAGAGCCAGGAAGAGGCAGATGACAAGGCACTCGGGTGCCGACACTGTCTCCTCTGCCGCCGCAGCTGCGCTCCTCATCAGCCAGGCAACAGATGTGCCTTTACCCAGGGCCCGCTCTCTGATCCACGCTGTGCTTTGCGCTTTTGTGTTCACTCCCAGAGCTTCTGGCCTAGAAACCCCCTAAATGAAGCGTCACGGTTTCCTCCAGATTGGGCCTTTCCATCAAACTATGCTTGTCTCTTCCTTTCCTAGGAAATTCTTGCAGAGTCTTGTGCATGTATGCTCACGTGTACGCGTGCATGCAGACCACGAGCTGGGTCGATTCTCCTGGGCTGGGTGTCAAACATTCTGCTGTTTCAATTCTAAGTACTCCCGTCACTTTGTTGTGAGGCCAATAAAGGTTTACTAGCTATCTTCTCATGCCCTGTGGTGCTGGGGCTGAGATACAATATGGGTAAATCAGATTGTCCACCGAGTTAAATCCTCTTATCCAAAAAGGCTCTCTGCCTTTGAGTTTATTCAGGGGCCCTGAGGCAGTTGTGAGCCAGGGTTTCCACGATGGTCAGAAGGCACCCTGCAGATTTCCCGGAAGCCCGGGCCGACACTTTTGGCTAAATGGTTCTGGACGCAATAAATACTCCAAGCTCTAACCTTTCCTAAGTCCCCGCACGGTTGCTCCCACGTGGCCTTGCCTCCACATGATGCTGATCCTTTCTGACAGCGAAGCACAAAAGGAGAAATGGGAAGTGACAGATCAAACCCACAGCAGAGTCCTTTCCCTCATGACTTTTCTTGTGCATCCCGGCAATTAGTGCCCATTCTCAGAGACACAGTGTAGGGTGTGAGGTTGTTCTCCAGCACATCAACCACAGAATACACAGAACACCAAGGATAAGTCCAGGTTGAGGTGCCTCCTTAGAGAACTGCCGTTTGTGTCACATGTCACCCCTGAGGAGTCCCGCCTTCTTTCTTTGTTGTTTAGTCTGTAAGTCATGTCCGACTCTCTTGTGATCCCATGAACTGGAGCCCCCCAGGTTCCTCTGCCCAGCATTCCCCAAGCAAGAATACTATGGAGTGGGTTGTCGTTTCCTCCTCCAGGGGATCTTCTCAACCTCGGAATTGAACCCATGTCTCCTGTACTGGCAGGAGGACTCTTTACCACGGAGTCCCCAGAGTAGCCCTCCCTTCTTTCTACTCCAGGGAAAATAGGAAATGGGCTTAAAAAAGGAGTACACACACACACACACACTGTACCACTCTGAGAAACCCTGCACACACAGAAACACACACGCTGTCCCATTCTGTGTAACCCTTGGCCAGGCACAAATTAAACTCCAGAAAGAAAGTCAAGAGAGACTAAAGAATTGGGAATCTAACATTTGGAACCTTCCAGTTATAAGGTTTTTGTTCAGCTTTTAAGGAATATTAAAACCAGACCGATCTTGGAGATCATTTAGCCCAACCCTACCTTCTACAGATGAGAAATCCACCCCACAGAGGGAACATGCCTTATCAGAGGTCACACAGTTACTGGGGTACAAAGCCATAACTGACGTCCCTCCCTCTTTTGACAGAGCAGACCTGAGACAGGGCGACTCGGAGCATGAGGATGAAGGATGCACACTCAGGGGATAGGGGTGTGCTGAGTTTGGCACTTGGGATCTGTGTTCAGGTGGCCTGATACAGACTGCGCTCGGATATGCTGTACCTCTCCAAGAGGGACAGAAGTGAATATGGCTCCCTGCTCCCAGGAAATGTCTCTGAGCATCAGGAGAAGTCCACTCTCTGTCCTGCAGCTGCTCACTTATTTTCAGGTTTCGGGGGAAGATAAAGCACCACAGCAGGGTTTTAAGGCCACTGGACTCTCTGCCATTATCCCATCAGCTGTTATCAGTGCTGGGTCCTAGCAATCCTCCTCGTTTGAGAGGAAAATAAAAGTAGAACCAAATGGGTGGGTTACTGTCCAGTCACATAGAGAACTAGCTGCAGCCTTCAGCAAATCATTTAACGTAGCTAATGACTGTCTTCCTAAATGAACTCACAGACTCAGAGTCAAAAATGAAGGAAATTGGACCACACACTTTCTCTATGCTCTTGGAGATATCTCTTTTCTATTTCTCTGGGATGCTATGAGGATAAAGTAGGCAAGGGCTGCAGAAAACAAGAAAATTTAAAGAAGTTATCCTTGCCATCTTCATTTATGGAATATTCCTCAGCACATATATTGAAGGCCCACCATCATTATTGGTCACACTTTTCTCCCCAAGAAGGAGGAATGGAATGTCCAAATCAAAGTTCCATACTTGAAAATGAGAGGAGAATTCTAGATCCTTAAAATTCAGTTCACTGTCCAGTGGCCACACTCCCTTGGCTTCCCATCACGGCATTTGACCCCATGTCAGTTCATATTATTTGGGGGAAAGGAGTATAATGATCAAAATTCATAGTTTGAGAAGAATTTCTGCTGAAATCTTAGAATGAAATAAGAGAAATTCCTCATAAAGCTCTGTTTTATTTTTGTTTTTTTGGTCATATGTGTTTTTGTTTATTAGAATTGCTGTTTAAATCTTACTAAAGATTGGCCATTTCATAATTATGCCAGAAGAATCAGAATGTTTTAAAAATATCTTTCAGTTTGAAAATACTGCATTGATGTAGAATTTAATTATATAACAGAAGAAAAAAATAACTTCCATTAGCACTCAGAGATAATAGCTGTACATTTTAGTTTATTTCTTGCCAGTTTTTTTATGTATAATTATAAATTTGGGATTATACTTGTAACACATACAGTGTCTTCTTAGGGTCTATTAAATATTCAGAGCCACCGACAACCACATGTCTCATTTGGCACTGGTCCACTTAGGAGGAACTATAGCTTGTCAACAGGGCAGCATCACTTGCTCCTCTTCAGCCTGTTTCCTTGCAGTGATCCAGGGCAGCTCAGGTGCAAGGAGACCACAGACACATCAGAGGATGCAGGAGCCACCTTGGCTTACAAGACTTATCATGTCCCATCAGACTCAATAAAAGGTGCAATAGTTCCACAGACATAGCTTCCAAGTTTCCAGAGTCACTTGGACTGGGAAATCATACCATGGCACTGTCTTGGGTAATATCAGTTCTCTGAGTCCAGGGGCAATTCATCAATCAGGGGTTAATTCTGCCTAGTAACATAGCTGATACATACCCTCTTTTTCTGGAGAAACGGAGCTAGAAAACTAAGAGAATCTCATATTCTCTTGTAGAAGGGAAAAAGCTTTTACCTCTGATACTATATACAATTGTTTAGCCCTCATAAAAATCTTCTCACTAACTCATAAGCATGCTTCATTTCTCTTAGAGGTGTTTCAGAAATATCACAGCCTCATAATGAGTTTGGACAATCCTCTAGTTCTGTGTATTTAGCTACCACCTTCTACTCTTTTTCTAAAAAATTTTTTTTCCCAATTATTTTTATTAGTTGGAGGCTAATTACTTTACAGTATTGTAGTGGTTTTTGCCATACATTGACATGAATCAGCCATGGATTTACATGTGTTCCCCATCCTGAACGCCCCTCCCACCTTCCTCCCTTAAAGCTGACTGAACATCCCTACTCAGGTTATCTCCTTAACATAAATTCAAGGAATGGAATTAATGGGTCCAAAGTTTATAAAACTCTTGTACGTCTTTGACCAGCTGCTCTTCAAAAAGAAACTGTCAGCTTACATTTTTTAATGGCCAGTTTCTTTAAAAATATTATTTGTTTATTTTTGGCTGCACTGGGTCTTCATTGCCTTGCACGGGCTTTCTCCAGCTGTGGGGAGCAGGAACTACTGTGTTGTGGCGCATGGACTTCTCATCGCAGAGGCTTCTCTTGTGTAGCCTGGTTCTAGGGTACATGGGCTCAGTAGTTGTGGCTCCTGGGCTCTAGAACACAGGCTCAATAATGGTGGCACAAGGGCCTAGCTGCTCCATGGTGTGTGATATCTTCCTGGATCAGGGATGAAACCCATGTCTCCTACATTGGCAGGTGAATTCCCCACCACTGAGCTACCAGGGAAGCCCCTCAGTTTACGTTTTGACTCAAATTGTATGAAAGTACTTATACCTTTAACAACACAGGTTATACTTCTTTAAAGCACTTGCCAATTTTACATGGGGAAAATTCTGCACTTTAAAAAATGACTTTTCTGTGATAATTCATGAGTTTAGAAATGTTTGCGTGCATACAATTTATTTTGTTAATTGTCTATTTTTGTCCTTGCCCATTTTTATTTTGGGAAGCTCATCTTTTTAAGTAGTAAGAATATTTACATGGGAATCTCATATTCTGCAAATATTTTTGCAGTCTTTATTTACCTTTTATTTTGGTAGAAATGCTTCTTTTCCAGGTAGACTTATCAGTCCTCTTCCATCTGCTTGTATTAACATTCCTAATGCTTTTGTGAATGTGTATGTAGACTTTCTAAGTGTTTGAAATCCCTATTTTTCTTGCTTTATAATGTGCATTGAAAAGCTTTCCGCTTATTTTAGGCTCCGAGACAGTTTATGTAGTTACTGACTTTCTAGGCCTTGAAATTTTGAAGGAATTTATATTATAGTTATGTGTCTCCAATGAAATGAGATAAATTTTAGACAGTTTAAAATTTTCTCTATTGTTATTCACCTATTCAGTTTTCTACTTCTATTAAAGGCATTGTTAAAAAGTTACATTTTCATAGAATATTATCGATTTTATTGAGAGGTAAGCATGTACTGGCATAGAGCTGAATATACAAAACTGTAGTACAGACTTTTAAACATTTATATATTTTTGCTTATATATTTTTTCTCTTTTTTTTTAACTTTTGTCTTTATGTTAGAACAAGGGGATTGTACATTTTATTTATCAATCTTATTGTTTTCTGATTCATTGATTTGTTCATAATTTTTATTGATCTGCTTCCTTTGCTTTCCTTGTTTTTCTCTTTTTTTTTTTTTAAAGGAAAAATGTCTCTATGATTACAAAAAGTAATTGCAGGAGAGCCCAGGCAATGTATTTCCTGGTACTAGCAAGACGATAGGTAAATGTTAGTAAGTCAATGGATCTCTCAGGGATTCTAGTCTGAGAACATGAGATAATGGTATGTTTATGGGACAGGAGAAACCAGGACCTGAGTCCAGCTAAGCCCAGTGCCTCTGGTTAGAGCCACCATTAAACCATTCCAGATAGAACCCAATGTAGCCTCTAGGCTTTACCTGGGGAGCGAATTGTGTCATCTTTTGAGATGCCTGGAAGTGGGGCTTTTATGCTTTCTCTTAGTCCCTGGGCTGGTGAGAAGGGGAAGTTAAGAGGGGCACATCCCCTATCACTCTGAACAGGAAGTGTCACCAGTGTCTCATAGAATCGATAAACAGGAGGTGGGACTAGGGTCTCCATGGAGTCTCCTCTGCAGGGAGAGGAAGTTCGTCTGTGATCCTGAAGAAGGTGAAGATCAGTTTCCAGTTTTTCTTTGTTTCCCCTACTTCTAACCAGTTAGTGCATGCTAGACACTGTGCCAAGTATTTGTATGAAGCATCTTCAGTCTGGATAACTCCGTGAACTAACCAGTCACATTATCTCCATTTTGGGGGCAGAGGGGAAGGGAACAGTACAGTGACTTGCCGGAAGTCACACAGACAGGAGGTCCTGTAGGTTGCACTGCAAAGCTTGTGTTTTTCACCACCATGAGAGATCCTGTTTTATCACAGTTGATCTTAATTCCTACTGCAGAGCTTTATCATTTAAGGGGGAGCTTGTCAAGTCTAGAAATAATGATAAAAATGAACTTAAAGTACTCATTATGTGCATATTCTCCTCTAAATCCGATTCCATTTCTCACCTTAAAGCAAGGAAAACATGTGTATGGAAAACAATACTTGAACTGAACATCTGAGTAATTAGTACATTCCTCAGCATGCCAGTGAGTATTTTTATTATTGTCCCAAAGAGATGGGAGTGGGGGATGAGGGAGAAAGAGTAGGGGAGGAGGGAAAGTTGAGGGGGAGGAATCTTTGGAAGAAAAAAGGGGTGAATGATAACTGAGATCACATCCCAAATAATCTGACCCCATAGCATGTACAAAGAAATGTTTATTTTAAAATACAAAGTCATTTTTTAAGTTAAAATTAAGATGTCTAAGTGTTAAATCACTTTACTAGACAGTACAGATATGTGAGTTATGCTTTTGAAACAGTCTCCCTAGAGAACTGCTGGGCCTTTTTTTTTTTCCCCTCATGAGAGAGAAGAGTGCAATCAATGAAGGTAAAGTTGCAACTTAATTGAATGTCAAGCAACGTGAGCAGAATCAGCTGCCCAGAATAAATCACGGCAAATCAGGTCGAGCGATTTCTCTCATCTCCGGCCTCTCTGGAAATTCAGTCAGAAGGACAGGAGATGCAGGCTGGAGGGGGGCGGGGAAGGATTCTGTCCCACTCTGTCATGAGTCTTTATAGTGAGGCCAGCATTTACATTCCAACCTCTTCTGAATACACACAAAGCAAGCCATACATTTTTTGTTTTCAAGAGCACAATTAAGTATAGCACAATGCTATATACTTAACATGGCAGCCACTCATGACTATTGACTTACATATTCAGACATACTTTAAAAATGATATATATTTCAATTCAGGCACCAAAAAGCAAAAGCCACCTGTAAAAGACAAGGCCTACTTAGATGAGATTTTATGCAGGGCTCTACTCACTCTATTTTGACCAGAAAAGGACACATCTAGTAAAGCTGCTGCTGTAAGCCCAGGAAGAGAGGAAAGAGGAGAAAAAGCAGACAGGAAATGTTGTTCAGGACCCGACAGGCAAGAAGGAAATCTCTTTCTGTACTTACAATAGCAGTTGGGGTGGCAGCCAGCACGCAGTAGAGCAGCAGAGGGGTGATGAAGCTTTCCTCCTCTGTCCCCGGGTAAGGCTTCATTAGGTCTCCATCCTGACAGAAGAATCCTTGGATATGCACCTGAAAAGTGTCAGTGCATTCGAAGTAGTAGGCAAGCAGCACTGTCCCAGCCATGATGACAAGCTGAAAATACAGCATGGCCACACAGAGACATTAGCAGGGCTTCGGAGCCACGCCCGCCCCTCCGAGCATACTCCCTCCATCACCCGGCAGCTGTCGTCGCGCTGGTACTGGCAAGGGTGTGTGTGTCTGGCTCCACATGCGCCGGGTTCAGGGAGTGTGTGCTCACTTGTCTGCCTTGTAACATCTGTTATATAAGCCTCCCAGCAAATAAGAACGGCTCCCATCTGAGAGGCAGACCACAGCATCGCTTGTAGAGAGACCCAGCTTCTCCTGCCTCCCTGCCCCGCCCAGAGGATGCGTGGGAACCAAGGCAATGCTGCCATTCAGGACAGAGGTGAAAAGTCAAAGGACAGTGGCATGTGAATTGGCCAGATGTAGCATGAGATTTGCTCATGGAAAATTTCAGAAAATATTAGAGAGAAACTTACCTTATTATAAAGTATTAGAGGCAGGTAAATGATGAATGAATGAACAAATGAATGAATGATCAGGAAAGCTAAAGCCTAGAAAAGGTTAAGGGAAATTTTCAGAACCACACCCTAAATTAATGGCATGGATAAGAATATCATACAGGTATCCTATATCAGTCATAACTCTTATCCTTTTCCAAAAAGGTATTACCTTCATTCCAAAAATAAAGGTAAGGCTTTTCTACCTTTAATAAAGGCTTTCTATCAGTCAATAAAGGACTTTGCTGATGATCACATCTTATTCTATATGTACTTCATAAGGTTTGGACACAAAGAGGGATACAATTTTATCCTTTCATTTAGCTCAGACATGTCCCAGATACTCACTGAGGTTTAGAGGAAGCCTTTAATAGGTGTGAGGAGTTGGGGGAGTTATGGAAACACCATTATTTTCCTCATTTACAATAGAAACACCAAAATGGCAAGATGAGATGGTGATAGACAGAAAAGAGATCTTTAAGATCATGACATTACAGAAAATTAAGCTGGAAAAGACCTTGGAAATCTTCCCATTTAAAACCTTTATTTCATAGATGAGCAAATAGAGGCCCAGCAAGGAGAACTAACTACTGTTGGATTATCCAATAAGTAAACCAAACATGTGCTCATGCTGACAATCAGCAAAGCAAGGAAACTGAAATGGAGAAAAAGTATTTTAAAATGTTGATTTGTTTAAAAGTATCAAAGTAATCATTTTGGGAAAAATTAGAACTTGGTAGAAGGCAATGGCAACCCACTCCAGTACTCTTGCCTGGAAAATCCCATGGGCAGAGGAGCCTGGTAGGCTGCAGTCCATGGGGTTGCGAAGAGTCAGACATGACTGAGTGACTTCACTTTCACTTTTCACTTTCATGCATTGGAGAAGGAAATGGCAGCCCACTCCAGTGCTCTTGCCTGGAGAATCCCAGGGACAGTGAAGCCTGGTGGGCTGCCGTCTATGGGGTCGTACAGAGTCAGACATGACTGAAGTGACTTAGCAGCAGCAGTGTGTCTTTTACGGCTTAAAAATTGTTTCTCTGTGGAAGTACATAGGCGGCAGGGAGGAAGAAGTGTAATCTTTGAGGGTTTAGTCTCCAGTTTTTATTCCAGCCTTGGAGTGACTAACCTAAGGTCACGTAGCTAGTTAGTGTTAGACCCAGGACAAGAAACCCACGTTTTCTGATCTCCAGGGGGCAAAACACCTGTCATGGAGTGGAAATCACCTCCTATGCAAGTTATGGGGGGAGGCAAGGCAGCTCAGTTCTCATGCAGAGAGGCACTGTTTGTCATCTTTATCCACATCCATGTCCATTTCTTTAGCCACAACTCCGGAGCAGAGCCTCGCACTCTGCCCACTCTTTCACACCAGGCACAGTCTCTGCCTCTGGGAAGTTAGCTTTGTGATTCCTCCTCCTCATTGTCTTTAGGGGTCATTTGGATTAAGAATCTTCCCCAGTCTTCCATTTTCTCTAATTCAATGCCTTCCCTCTTTGGTTCAGAAGCCTTGAATTATCTCTGGCTGCACTGACTTCAAACTCCTAACCATCCTGCTATAAAGGTCTGTAGGCTCCAAATCATACTTTCCAATCACTCTCATACCCAGCATGTTTCTGGCTCTATAAGGATTATATTCCATTATCTGACGCTTGCTACCTTCCTCCCCAGTGGACCTTCTGTCACAACTTCTGACCATCCAGTAATCTCTAGACGTTTGCATGTGTTTCTCGGTGCCTGAAGTCGTTTATTGGCATATGTAAATTACCAGTGCTCGTGCCACCATCTCTACTGTTTCAAGCATTTTCTTTCTTTCCTCTTTAACACAAACTTGGATACAGATGTTTCCTAGAAGGATGAGAAATAGGTGCTCCCAAGCTGCCCCAGTGAATGGTGCTCTTGCCAGCAGCTAGTTTATAAAGTCAAGGCCATGATGTCTCTGTTTCTCTTCTGTTGCCCTGCTCAGTTGAATTGACTGGATGGGAAGGAAGATGGCCAGCTGACCTGAATGTTTTGGAGCGAACACTAGGATTCCAACAGTGTGGGGGCTCTGCCTCTATATCTGTTTTCTGCACAGGCCTGATCTGATTTCTGTTTATCTTATCCATGTGGCAGGAAACACATTTTCTCTCTCTCAGCTTCATTAGTCCTTAGGAGAAATGTGCTTGGAGAACAGGCAGATCAATGGGGGCTTTTTGGATAAAACAAACATAAATAAATGGCATCTAGCTTCCTCTATTGAGGAGGAATGTTATATTTTATTAGGTGCATTTGTGCTACCACTTCCATTTAAAAGAGAAAAGGTAAAGGGAAGTAAATGATAGCAAAATTGTGTGTGTGTGTATATATATACACATATATATATATGTGATCTATATACAAATGACCTATATATATGTGTGTGTATATATATAATCATACATATATATACACATTATATATGTATACATTATACATATACATTATACTTATATAATGTATGTGTGTTCATGTTAGGTCACTTTAGTCGTGTCTGACTCTATGCAACCCTATGGACTGCAGCCTGCCAGGCTCCTTTGTCCATGGGATTCCCCAGGCAAGGATACTGGAGTGGGTTGCCATGCCCTCCTCCAGGGGATCTTCCCAACCCAGAGATTGAACCCAGGTCTCCCGCATTGCAGGCAGTTTCTTTACCATGAGCACAGGCTTCTTTTCTCTTGAATGTTCTCTCGTGAAAGAAAGTGAAAATGAAGAAACTCAGTCGTGTCTGACCCTTGGTGACCCCATGGACTGTAGCCTACCAGGCTCCTCCATCCATGGGATTTTCCAGGCAAGAATACTGGAGTGGGTTTCCATTTCCTTCTCCAGGGGATCTTCCTGACCTAGGGATCAAACCCGGGTCTCCCACATTGTAGGCAGATCTTTACTGTCTGAGCCACCAGGGAATCCAGCTTTCTCTAGTGACCATGTGTTAAAAACAAGAGCAGGAACAGGAGCAGCACGTTGATTCTGCTTCCATGGGCAAACTCACAGCACGGATGCACACAGTTAGCTGTCAGCATCCTCCCTTCCTCCTGCCTATCCTGGGCCACATTCATCACTGTCTAGGTTTGTGTCAGTCGTGCCAGCTGGCACCCTCGCTGTCTGCGCTGCCTTCTCCAGCCCCAGCTAGGGAGGTCTGGAGGGTGGCCATAATGTTGGCGTCACATGAGCAGATGGCGAGGCTGTGCCGGACCCACGTGCTGGTGGCAGGGTTGATGATACCAGTGTGAAAAGAGCAGTTAAGGCTGTGGGGAGATAAGGTGTCAGGAGCTCCCGTATCAGGGATTCTCCTCAGCTGTCGCTTCCTAAGAATGACAACCCGATATGTGAGGATGCATGAAGTCCTGATCATCCTATGAAGATTCAGAAGGCAGCAGCCAGCAGTGTATGAGAAGCAGCTTCTTGGAGTCGACAGTCCTGTGTTTCTACCCCAGCCCTCTGCTGATGGGAGAAAAGGTAAGGTCACAGAGGGGTAACTGGGAAGGTCACAAAGCTGAGAGGAGAGACTGAGATGATAGATACATTTTCCTTTGGTTGGTAAAGTCTGAAGAAATTGTGGACCACTAATTTATACAACTTATAAAAATTTTTTATAAAAACTTTACACAAATTTATTATAATTTATAAAGGAGATCAGTCCTGGGTGTTCATTGGACGGATTGATGCTGAAGCTGAAACTCCAATACTTTGGCCACCTCATGCGAAGAGTTGACTCATTAGAAAAGACCGTGATGCTGGGAGGGATTGGTTGTAGGAGGAGAAGGGGACGACAGAGGATAAGATGGCTGGATGGCATCACCGACCTGATGGGCATGAGTTTGAGTAAACTCCGGGAGTTGGTGATGGACAGGGAGGCCTCATGTGCTGCGGTTCATGGGGTCGCAAAGAGTCGGCCACGACTGAGCGACTGAACTGAACTGAACTGAATTTATACAACAGGATACAAGCTAGGAGAGCAGGGGACAGATAATGGTGTATGACTCATGTGAGTGAGTGCAACTGTGTGTGTGTGTGTCCAGGGATGTAGGGGCAGACTTATGATGTGGGAATGAGAGGACTGGTATCTGGTTTGGAGTGTAAAGGGGATATTTTTATTTTAAGATTTATTTTTATTTATTTATTTGGCTGTGTCAGTCTTGGTTGCAGCGTGTGGGATCTAGTTCCCTGACCAGGGATCAAACCTGGGCCTCCTGCATTGGAAGCTTGGACCCTTAGCTTCTGGACCACCAGGGAAGTCCCTAAAGAGCATATTTGAACTGAGGGATCCTAGTGCTAAGTGACCAATCATCTCAGTTTGCCCAGGACCAAGGGGTGTCCTGGGACGTGGGACCTATCAGTGCTAACATGGAGATGTTTGTGTGTCTTGAACAAATTGGGGTGCTCAGTCACTCTACCTGAGGCAATGAATGCTTCCCTCCCCCAAAAGCTTTCTTATTCTGGTCTTGCCAGAAGTGATTGAGATCAGTGCCAATTAATCAGCCAACCAACAACTGTTTCTGAAAACTGTCTCTGCATTCAGTCCTGAACTAAGTGTAGTGAAGGTGAGGAATTCTCAGATATGCTCTCTAATCTCAAGTCATTTGTGACCCAACTGAGGAGCACACGTCAACACAGGAAACAGACAGTGATCTGTAGGAGGGTGTCAGTTGATACCAAGCTGGGGTTCATATATGGTTGGTGACCTAGTAGGGCTGGGTGTTGACAGAAGGAGAGCAAGGGAAGGGGCTGCTGTGTAGAGGAGGGGAGAGGGCAAGGGGGTGGAGAAGGCAGAGTGGTGTGTGTTCAGGATATTGATTTTGACTAAGCCCCAGGGACATATGTTCAATTCCATAGAGAGAGAGAATAAAGGATACTCAGAGCAGAAGGAACGTTGCATCAGAGCTTAGATGATCAGATCTGGCATGGTTGCGATGCAGAAGCAAAGTCTTAGAATCTCAAGGGATAGTACACATTAAAGATTTGCATGTTGTTCAGTACTGGCAAAGTATGTTAGGCACCAAGGTCAGTAGCTGCACAAAACAACTGGGGTGGGAAACCCCCAAGTGGTACTGATGGACAAGATAGTAAGCTGGAGGGGAAATACCTGAGAAAACTGATTGTGAGCCCCGTGAGACCTCACTGGGAACCCTTAGATATAAAAGTGATGCTTTGAGAGGACCTGGAAGTCTTCCATAATTACAGGGGCAAGAGTCAAGGAGAAACAGAAGGAGTAGGAGATGGGGGAGATGGTGATGGTAAAGGTGATGATCTATACTATGCATGTCTTGGGAACTGTTCTAAGCATATGACATAAATCAACTCTTTTCTCTGTGCTCAACCAACCAAAATGGTACACATATTATTTCCATTTTATAGAAGAGGAAACAGAAGCCCGGAGAGATAACATGAATTATATAAGGTCACATAACTTGGCTGAATCTAGGATTACTACTGTAATTATGATGTATTTCTTCACACAAACTCTGCCAGCCTGGGGAAAATCAGGTTAGAAACATGTCAGCATAATATTAAGGGCTAAACCATGTGCTACAAACTTGAGTACTTAAAAAAATTTCATTTGACTGTGCTGGGTCTTAGTTTCGGCATGTGGGATCTAGTTCCCTGACTAGGGATCGAACCTGGGCCCCCTGCATTGTGAGTGTGAAGTCTTAGCCACTGGATCACCAGGGAAGTCCCCAGGCTTGAGTACTTTATTCAAATGTCTCCTGGAATCAATGTCTTCATCTGTATGAAGGTCAATAATAACTCATAAATATGCCCTGAGGCATGTTTATATATTCTCATTTTGTTTCAAAAAGAAGTTATACCAACTTCTACCAAATAAAGTAAGCAAGCATCAGTGAGCTGTTGGAACAGAAGAAATAAATATGGAGACAGGAATTATATCCTTGAGTATAAGTTGTCTAATAGTCAACACAATAAGGAATTACTGGTCAGTTTGACATTTCACGGTAACTATAAGATAAAAACCAACCAATGGTTAAATAAAGGTAAGTAGAATCTTTCTGATAGAGTGACTGGACAGAAATTCATCCTGGGTCCTCACAAGCGACATGATAAACAGTGACCATGCTGAGAATGACTGTGCTGTTCCTTACATAGGATTTCATATCAACTCTTAACATAGGTTGATGACATCACATTAAAGCTAAATGCACAAAAACAATACTGTGAGATAGAAGGGAGGAGGTGGGTGTCATGATTCAATGTAGGTTAAACTTGAGAGATATATAGCACAATGAAAGGTTAAGGCTGCCTAGGCTGGAAACCCACTCTGCTGCTTTCTAGGAACGTGACAAATTCCTGTGCCTCTGTTTCTTCATTAATAAAGTGAAAGGGCTGGTAATACTACAGCACTTACCTCTTCAGGTCTTTGTGCAGATTAAATGAGGACTGTGTAGTATTTAGAGCAATATCTGACTCAATAGTAAGCATGTTCTAGAAGAATGCCTAGACTATGTATTCTTCAACATTCTTTCCTATAGTTTCTCTCAGGTTAGGTATTTAAAAATTAGTGTAGCAGTAAATTAGATACTACCTTTTCATAAGTATTCTGCTAGTGAAACACAGATCCACATATTTTTTAAAAAATGGATTTCATTGTTTAATGATACTACAATGTCATGAACCTCCGTCCATAGTTCATCAGGCACTCTATCAGATCTAGTCCCTTAAATCTATTTCTCACTTCTATGGTATAATCATAAGGGATTTGATTTAGGTCATACCTGAATGGTCTAGTGGTTTTCCCCACTTTCTTCAATTTAAGTCTGAATTTGGCAATAAGGAGTTCATGATCTGAGCCACAGTCAGCTCCCGGTCTTGTTTTTGCTGACTGTATAGAGCTTCTCCATCTTTGGCTGCAAAGAATATGATCAGTCTGATTTCAGTGTTGACTATCTGGTGATGTACATGTGTAGAGTCTTCTCTTGCGTTGTTGGAAAAGGATGTTTGCTCTGGCCAGTGCATTCTCTTGGCAGAACTCTATTAGCTTTTGCCCTGCTCCATTCTGTACTCCAAGGCCAAATTTGCCTGTTACTCCAGGTGTTTCTTGACTTCCTACTGTTGCATTCCACTCCCCTATAATGAAAAGGACATCTTTTTTTGGGTGTTAGTTCTAAAAGGTCTTGTAGGTCTTCATAGAACCATTCAACTTCAGCTTCTTCAGCATTACTGGTCAGGGCATAGACTCGGATTACCGTGATATTGAATGGTCTGCCTTGGAAATGAACAGAGATCATTCTGTCATTTTTGAGATTGCATCCAAGTACTGCATTTTGGACTCTTTAGTTGACTATGATGGATACTCCATTTCTTCTAAGGGATTCTGGCCCATAGTAGTAGATAAAATGGTCATCTGAGTTAAATTCACCCATTCCAGTCCATTTTAGTTTGCTGATTCCCAGACTGTCGACATTCACTCTTGCCATCTCCTGTTTGACCAAAGAATGCTCAAACCACTGCACAATTGTTCTCATTTCACATTCTTCACATGGAGAGGGAAAAGGCAACCCACTCCAGTATTCTTGCCTGGAAAATTCCATGGTCAGACGAACCTGGTGGGCTTCAGTCCTTGGGGTCGCAAAGACTCGGCCATGACTGAGCACATCAGCACACGTTAGCAAAGTAACGCTCAAAATTCTCCAAGCCAGGCTTCAGCAGTACGTGAACCGTGAACTTCCAGATGTCCAGGCTGGTTTTAGAAAAGGCAGAGGAACCAGAGATCAAATTGCCGACATTTGCTGGATCATCGAAAAAGCAAGAGAGTTCCAGAAAAACAATCTACTTCTGCTTTATTGACTATGCCAAAGCCTTTGACTGTGTGGGTCACAATAAACTGGGGAAAATTCTGAAAGAGATGGGAATACCAGACCACCTGACCTGCCTCTTGAGAAACCTGTATGCAGTTCGGGAAGCAACAGTTAGAACTGGACATGGAACAACAGATTGGTTCCCAATAGGAAAAGGAGTACGTCAAGGCTGTATATTGTCACCCTGCTTATTTAACTTATATGCAGAGTACATCATGAGAAACGCTGGGCTGGAAGAAGCACAAGCTGGAATCAAGATTGCCAGGAGAAATATCAATAACCTCAGGTATGCGGATGACACCACCCTTATGGCAGAAAGTGAAGAGGAACTAAAGAGCCTCTTGATGAAAGTGAAAGAGAATGAAAAATTTGGCTTAAAGCTCAACATTCAGAAAACTAAGATCATGGCATCTGGTCCCATCACTCCATGGGAAATAGATGGGGAAACAGTGGCTGACTTTATTTTTCTGGGCTCCAAAATCACTGCAGATGGTGATTGCAGCCATGAAATTAAAAGATGCTTACTCCTTGGAAGGAAAGTTATGACCAACCTAGACAGCATATTAAAAACCAGCGACACTACTTTGTCAGCAAAGGTCCATCTAGTCAAGGCTATGGTGTTTCCAGTGGTCATGTACAGATGTGAGAGTCGGACTATAAAGAAAGCTGAGCGCCAAACAATTGGTGCTTTTGAACTGTGGTGTTGGAGAAGACTCTTGAGAGTCCCTTGGACTGCAAGGAGATCCAACCAGTCCATCCTAAAGGAGATCAGTCCTGGGTGTTCATTGGAAGGACTGATATTGAAGCTGAAACTCCAATACTTTGGCCACCTGATGCGAAGAGCTGACTCATTGGAAAAGACCCTGATGCTGGGAAAGATTAAGGGCAGGAGAAGAAGGGGACGACAGAGGATGAGATGGTTGGATGGCATCACTGACTCAGTGGACATGGGTTTGGGTGAACTCTGGGAGTTGGTGGTGGACAGGGAGGCCTGGCGTGCTGCGGTTCATGGGATCACAAAGAGTCGGACACGACTGAGCAACTGAACTGACTGATACCATAGTGTTCTTTTTAGAGTGGACTAGTGGAAGGAACATTTGATCAGTCTGCTCTCTGTAGGACAAATCTTTTAACCTTTTCTCATTCTGGTTTCTTCTTTGAGGAAAGACTGTGTTACTTTTCAGGGTTATAATAAGAATTGAGGATATTATACATAAATTTGATGACAGTATTTTGGCACATAGTACATGCTTAATAAATGACATCCCTCATCATTATTAGCTTCATTTAGGGATACTGTATCTTAACATGTCCTTTTTTATGCTGGGTTTCTAAACTGAAGGTATGAAACCACTAGTGTATTGTGAAACAAATGTACAGATTGGAGTTCAGCCAGAATTTTGTAGGGAAAAAGAACAGAAAAGAATGTATCAGAGAGTTTTACATATAGTAAGACAAGTCTCTTTAAAAATTTTTATTAAAGTATGCTTGACTTACAATGTTGTGTTAATTTCTTTTGTACAGCAAAGTGACTCAGTTATACACATGTATATTATTTTTCATATTTCCCCCCCTTTTGGTTTATTATAAGATATTGAATATAGTTCCCTGTGCTATTCAGTAGGACCCTGTTTTTTAGTCATCTGATATATACTAGTTTGCATCTGCTAATCCCAAACTCCCAGTCCTAAGGATGAGTGTTTTTATGTGAAACTTTTTTTAAGTACACAACATATAGGCAGAAGGAGAATGATAAATATTTCTTTCTTTCAGTTCTATTTTTAAAAATCTTTCAATAAAATGGGATTTTATTAGATACCTGTCTCATCATAAGCAAGTTCCTTATACTTCAGTGACTAAGACATGTAAGTTCAAATCCCAAATCTAGTAATTACTACTATATGTCTTTGAACCAATTGCTTAACCTGTCTATGCCTTAGTTTCCTCACCTGTGAAATGCTCATGAGAGTAGTAAGAGAACTATATGATTTAGTATGTCAAAAACCACTTACCTGTCAATACTCGTGGAAATGTATATCAAAAAGAGTAAATTTTTATCACATGTAAATTTAAAAATACATTAAAAATGCCTCCACTGAGTAGGCACTCAATAACTGTTAAACCTAAGTAGAATATACATTGTTCTCTGAATGAGCAAACAATACCACATGCATTAAAATACATGAGAATGTAAAATCATTGCATTAGCCAAGACTGAATGATCAACTAGTTTTTCCATGTACAAAAGACAGAAAAGATGCTTCTTAACAAGCATCTTATTTCTACAAATAGGAATTTTCAAAAGTCAAACTATTCTTAGTTTGCTATTTGCAAAGGATATCTTCTCTTAAGAAATGACAAGATAAAAATATTAAGCAATTAGTCTTCTTTTGTCAGTGCCTTTGATTCTTTTTTTTTTTTTTTTGCCTTTGATTCTTAATTGTCTATTTTTTATTCTGAAAGATTTTTAAAATTATTGTGGTAAGAACACTTAAAATGAGATCTACTTTCTTAACAAATATTTAAGAATACCATTATGTTATTGATGACTATAGGTCCAATGTACAGCAGATTTTTAGAGCTTATTCCCCTCTTTTTTTGAGCTGTATAATACTTTGGTAATCAATACCATAGGAAATGGATGGATGCAGCATTTCTAACATTTAAAAAATAAATACACCACTGGTCACATTGCTGTCAGCTTTCATAGGGACTGAGACAGACTGCATCTGTCTGTGCTGATCCTCTGGTATTTTTCTGGAGAAAAAAAATCACTTCTAGATAGTGCCAACAGAGCTTAAATCCCTGGGATCTGAACTCAATACCCTCAATCTTCATACCTGTTGATTAGTAACTCTCCATTTCCCCCTCAGTCCAGGATCTTTTAATTAGTAGGCAATTAAGTTATGGTTAACCATGACATCCTCATGTAAAAACTGAAAAACTTACTATATATTGACCAGGGTATATATGAGAATTCATTCCTTTTTTAAGGAGAACCAAAGGTGTACCTGTAGGCAAGGATGTAGATGAAATGAGATTGTTCAGTTATTCAACTAGTATTCATTGAGTGCCTACTACATACAGACACTGGGGGTTTTCAGTTGTTGACAAAACTGAAAAACAAATAACAAAACTTATAAAACAGACATGATTTTTGGACTCATGGGGCTGTCTGTGGGGGAGACAGATATGAAAGCAAACCCAAAGGAATGAGAATAATGACTCCCATTGACTGAGCACATAGCTAAGTATGTGCTTTGAAATGTATTGTTACATGATACTCATGCCACCCTGTGAGATGATGAGTCACGCTCATTTAAAGCAGAGTACATTTATCAAAGCTCACAGAACTAGTGAATGGTGGGGTAGGATTTGAATCCCTGGTGTCACTTAAGCATAATGAGATGATGTCTGTAAAATGCTTAGCCTAATGACTTCTCAGCACTGAGTGAGTGCTCAGTCCTTCCTTTCTCATATTCTTTGATTTCTACTCACTTGTCCTTTTCAATGGGCATGGGGTAAGAGTGGGTGTTGACTGATCACTTCCCACCCAGAGCTCTACTTTCCTAGTATTTAATTAATTTGTCTGTTTTAGGTCTTAGTCGTGGCACACAGGCTCTTTGTTGCAGCAGAGTGCTCTGCCTGTTTTCCTCTCAGGGCTTTATAGTGTCTGCCCTTACATTTAGGTCTTTGACCCATTTTGAGTTTATTTTTATGTATACTGTTAGAGAATGTTCTAATTTCATTCTTTTACATGTAGCTGTCTGGTTTTCACAATACCATTTACTGAAGAGACTGTCTTGTCTCCATTGTATATTCTTGCCTCCTTTGCCATAGATTAATTGGCCATAGGTCTGTGGGTTTATCTCTGGGCTTTCTATCCTGTTCCATATATATTTGGATCCATATTTCTTTTTTTATGCTAGGACAATACTGTCTTGATTACTGTAGCTTTGTAGTATAGTCTGAAGTCAGGGGGTATTTCTCCAGCTCTGTTTTTCTTTCCCAGGCCTGCTTTGGCTGCTTGGGACGTCTTTTGTGTTTCTATATAAATTAAAATTCTTTTGTCTTAGTTCTATGAAAAATGCCACTGGTAATTTGACAGGGATTGCACTGATTCTGTATATTGCCTTGGGTAGTATAGTCAGTTTGACAATTGGTTCTTCCAATCCAAGAACATGGTATATCTTTCCATCTGTTTGTGTCATCTTCAATTTCTTTTATCAGCATCTTTTAGTTTTCAGAGTACAGATCTTTTTATCTCCTTAGGTAGGTTTATTCCTATTTTATTCTTTTTGATGTGATGGTAAATGGGACTGTTTCCTTAATTTCTCTTTCTGATCTTTTATTGTTAGTGTATAGGGATGCAAGAGATTTCTGTGTATTAATTGTATCCTGCAACATTAACAAGTTAATTGATGAATACTCTAGTAGTTTTTTCTCTTTTTTTAGAATATTTATTTATTTGGCTGTGCTAGGTCTTAGCTGTGGCATGCAGGATCTTCAGTTGTGGCATGGGACCTCTTAGTTGTGGCATGTGGGATCTAGTTCCCCAACCAGGGATTGAACCTGGGCCCCTGCATTTGGAGCACAGAGTCTTAGCCACTGGACCAACCAAGGAACTACTAGACCTACCTTCTGGTAGTTAGGATTTTCTACTAGTTAGGATCCTCATTAGGATTTTCTTTGTTACTTGTTATAACTGGATGATGGATTGATGGAAGGAGGGAGGGATGGATGGATGGATGTCACATCAAGAAGAGAAAATGACTGAGACACGTGATGAGACAGGGGAAGGGTTATGTTGGCAATGACATCTGAGCTGGTTATATGGTACAGGAGAAGTTGATGGCCTTGGAGCTTAAAGACCCAGATACAGTACTAGATACACCATCAAGAGGCTTGGCTTCAGGTAATGTACAGAATCTCTCCAAATCTGTTTCCTTATGTTTAAAATAGATTTATTTAACACTCAACTGTGAAAAATAAAATTAAAATATGTAAAAGGTAATGTTTAGCTCATAGCTTATAGTACTTGCTGGTAAAGGGGAGTTCTTTGCCCTCCTTAGCCTCCTCATAGCAGAAAAAATAGCAGAATGTTTCTGGAAAACCTAATAAAAAAAAGTTACATAAAATCAACTGACCAGTCAGAAACACCAAAAGACTTAAGGTGCTACCCATATGCAGGGCCCCACTGCCCTGTGGGAGAAGGGTAAGCAAACATGGTCTTGTATGACTTGGCTCTCAAAGATGACTTGAGGAGTGAAGAAAGTGAGGACTGGACGAACTGTGTTCCCAGTTGAGTATCACAGGGAGGTGGCAATGGAAGCCATTTCCAAGGGCAGCTGGATGTGCCGTTGGTCAAGATGTTCCACATTTGGTCAGCACTCTCTGAGGTTACAAAGTAGGTTCCAAAGAGGGGAGAAACCCCATAATTTGGAGAGGAAGTCCTGACTTTTGGTCTCTTCCTCTCACTGATTGGCTTCTAAGGAATTTGAAATGAGATTCACACACCTTTGTGTGTCTTTGTTGACCAGCTCAGGACATGTTAAATCCAGGAGCTACAGGGCTAGGTGTGTGGCCACCTGAATCTGGAAAAGCCATGAGGGCTAATGCATGGTTTTTCAGAGGGAAAAGTAAAGGGGACATGTAAAACCAAGAGACCGTAAGGCCCAGAGAGAGAGAATAATTATGGTTCTGATGGTTTTGCAGTTTTTGCTTTTAGTTTGTGCTAAGGGTTGTCTGCTTTCTGGTTTTCTGTAAATTCACTTTTACTCTAATTTCAAAAGGTTTGGCTTCACATAATGCAGTTGGTTTTCTGTTCTATGAATCCAAAGAGCCGTGATCAAAACAACCTACCCTGTTGTTCTTAAAAGAGTTGGTCCTTTAGGGCACTTGAATGAGACCTCTGCTCTAAACCCACAAACACTCTTGGGTTCAACTTTCCCAGCGCCTGACTTCTTTGTGGGATTGAATATCACTGGATAAAAAGCTACAGGAATAACAAGTAGGTCATCTGAATGCCAGTCTTTAGACTCTAACACCAAAGGCCTCACTTCTTCTTGTGGAGGAAGGGGAGAAGGGTATAGATGTGAGAACAGGGCCTCTGGTGTGCCATCCACTCTAGTCAAAAGCACTGAAGAAAATCTTTAGAAACACGATTGCCCGAGCATCCAGAAGAGTTAGCTGTCCTCCACAAGAATGAAGACTTGTGTCATTTCTGACAGCCGAGACATAGGCAGCAGACTTATTAAGTGTATCAGTAGGTCCAAGGGGGTTTGAGTGGGCACAGGGAAGGAAAAAATCTCATTAATCTGTGAGGATGAGGCCTTCTCAATTTTTAAAGAGCCAGTTGAAGAAATTACACTTATACTATAATTTCAAAAGGAAATGCAATTTTCTTTCCATCTTTAAAATTTCTTTCATTAATAATCAAAAGAGATTTTCAGTGAAAGAGATACAGGCTTAATCAGCAGGCACAGCCCCTGTGTGAACAAAGCCGGGTTCACAAGTGAATACATGAAGCCGGATTTGAATCATCATTACTGCAATCTTTGCTTTCTAACTGAACACTGATTTGCCTTTGGGGAGACTGATTTGATTTTCTGCCTAAAGAATCATTTTGGGTCTGCCTAGTCTGAAGGAAAAAGAGGACTTTATTCTTACTTCCTTTGCTCTATCCACACTATACTAATATCCACATTGAAATCCTAATTATGATGTTCCAAGTAAAGGTACCTTACTGAAGGACTTCAACTATTTAATCCACGTAATCAAAGGAAAATATAATAGGATAAGACTTCAGACCAACAAAAGAAATTTGCTAGTCATTCTGAGCCCTTTTGTAATAGGATTAAGTTCTATGGGACTTCACCTTATCCTGTATTTTTCTTTATTTAGGGGTAAGGTCATGTAATGTGATTTTCATCGTTAGGAATACTTTGGTATGGGAAGCCTCAGTATCCAAGAGGCAGTTATTGGTGGAAAGGAAATTAGTTTTAGTCAAAAAGCCACCAATCAGGGAGAAGGCAGATTCATGTCCCCCCAAAACCAAATCTGAAGATTCTGCTCGGCCATGAAGTGTTTATTTATTTATTTATTTTTAACTGGGGAAGACAATTGCTTTACAATTTTTTTTCTTGGTTTCTGCTGTATAACAGTGTGAATTAGCCATACATATACATATATCCCCTCTCTCAAGAGCCTCCCTCCCTCCGCACCTCCCCCTCCCCCCCCTCCCAGATCATCACAGAGCACCTGGCTGAGCTCCTTGTGCCGTACGGCAGCTTCCCACTAGCTATATTTTACACATGGTAATGTATAAATGTCAATGCTGCTCTCTGTTTGTCCCACCCTCTCCTTCCTGATTGTGTCTACAAGTCTGGTTTCTATGTCTGCATCTCTGTTTGTGCCCTGCACATAGGTTCAACAGTACTATTTTTCTGCATTCCATATATTATGCATTAATATATGGTATTTGTTTTTCTCTTTCTGACTTAACTCTGTGTAACAGGCTCTACATTCATCCACCTCACTACAACTGACTCAAATTTGTTCCTTTTTATGGCTGAGTAATATTCCATTGCATATATGTACAACAACTTTATCCATTCACTTGTCGATGGACATCTAGGTTGCTTCCATGTCCTGGTTATTGTAAATAGTGCTGCAGTGAATATTGGGGTACATGTGTCTCTTTCAATTCTGGGCATATACCCTGAGAAAACCATAATTCAAAGAATATATGACCTAAAACACCATGGGATGTCTTATTGGTATATTGGTTAAAACTAAAGTTTTTAGTATAACCAGCGTGTTCTGAATAGTGTTCTCTAGTATGTAAGAGGTTAATAAGTGCTTTGCAGAGAGAGAGAGAGAAGGAATGAGATCTGTGGTCAAAAAAGTTGTAATGATTTTGCTCTTAAAAATATGATATTCTCATGGGCTTACTGTTTTGTGGCTTTAAAAGGATACTAGAGATTGAGATAGGATATATTGCTCTTTAAATATTAAAAATCAGACTGTATCTCAAAAATATTGAGAATTCCTATTTTTTATTTACAGTAAGAATCCTTTTCTCACTATGAGCTTTTAAATTATGGATCTGGGAAAAGTCACATGAGAAATTATTTTATGATTAAATTAGAATGGACACAAAACTAACATTGCATTTTCTGCACTCCACATACAACAAACATTAAAGATTTTAGCTGAAAAAAAAATTATGGAAACAAGGTAGCTTGTTTCCTATGTTTGCTTTCAAGTAATTTTGAACAGAAGTACTTAAGATACCATTTTAATTTTCCTACCAGAAAAGGAATATGATTCTTCTTTCTCCACATGGATTGCTATGTTATTTGGGAATTAAGTAAATGAGAAAAGGAAAGACATTTTTTTAAATCAACCAGTTATTTTTCTTTCTAATTAAAACAGGTTAATATCAACATTGTAAAAGATTTAGATGTTCTCATTTTCCTTTAAAAATTACCAGTTAGGATATTTGTTATTTTCCTTCAATTTACTGAGTAAGTTGCCTCTACGATAGCACTTTCCCCAGACACATTAGGAAAATCTCGCATAAAGGAACACTGAGCTGACCCTCACTCCAACTCCTGGTGGCTGTCAGATCACAGGTGTTCAGGCCTGTACCTGCTTCACTCTGGCTGCAACTAAATGAAGCCAGTTATCCTAGTGATGACAACCAGGTGAGCATTTAGGAACATCTGGCTTACCAGGTGTTTCCCAGTGTGGGACTGTTTTTAATTGATGGAAAGATTCCACATCTGTACTCTCAATACGATAGCCGCTAGCGATGTGTAGCTACCAGCCCTTAAAATGTGGCTATGTAATTTTAAATTTCACCTCAGTTTATATAAATTTAAGTAGCCACACATGGCTGGTAGTTATATTGGAACATGCATGATAACTTTGCATTAGCAGTGTGCAACTATGAGCCAAACATAAATATGAGCCTTTCAATTTTTTCCAGTTTTATTGAGAAATAATTGACATGCATCACTGTATAAATTTAAGGCATACATCATGATGATCTGATTTATATATATTGTGAAATTATTACAATAGGCTCAGCTAATGCCCATCATCTCATATAACTAAAATAAAAAGAAGAAATTAAAAAGAAAAAATTTTCTCCTTTTGATGGGAACTCTTAGCATTTACTCTCTTAACAATTTTCCTATATCAGACAGTATAGTCATCATGTGGTACATTACCTTCCTGGTACTTACTTTATTTGGAAGCTTGTACCTTTTGATCACCTTCCTCTAATTTTCATTCCCCTCTTCTTCCACCCCTGTTAGCCACAAGTCTGATCTCTGTCTCTGATTTTGTGAATCTTTTAAAAAATGAAACACTCTAATATATAATGGTATAATTTGAAAAACTTATCATTGAAATTAATATGTGGTCTGTATTTATTCTTCTAGATTTTAAAATACATAAAGTAGAATCAAACCATAAATGCTTTTCCACAGCTTGTATTTCTCTTATTTTCACCATTTTTCTGTCTTAGTACATAGAGATCTTTACAGTTGAAGTGAAAGTGTTAGCTGTTCAGTCATGTCCGACTCTTTGGGACCCCATGGACTGCAGCCTGCCAGGCTCCTCTGTCCATGGGACTCTCCAGGCAAGAATAGTGGAATGGGTTGCCATTCCTTTCTCCAGGGGATCTTTCTGATCCAGGGATTGAGCCCTGGTTTCCTGCATTGCAGGCAGATTCTTTACCCTCTGAGCCAGCTATTATTTCTTCATAACTATAAAGATCTCTATCTTAGTACATAGAGATCTTTACAGTTAGATGAGCTGATATATTCTGATTGACAGGTGTATTCAGGAACCAGAATAAAAAAGGATAAGTAGGTACAAACTCAAAAGAGGAGAGCTCTGCATGGTAGGCAGAGGAAATCAACATTTTATTGGATACTTGAAGTAACTGAAGGATTTTGAGCAGAGAAGTGGTGCCATCAAACCTGTCACTGAAGAGAAGGCGACCCTGACAGGAACCCGTATGGGGCTGGAGCAGAGACCCTTGGCAGACAAATCAGAGTTGGTACAAAGGTTAGTTTACAGGTCAGTTTCCAGGTACTCAGAGGACCAGTTATACTGTAGTGCTCTCACGAAATCCTATTTAGCATTCTTCCTCACAAAGGAATAAAAGTAAAATGCTATCTGTTGTAAATTTAGTTTTTAACTACTATTGTGAAGATATAAAGTAATTCATTCTTTAAACTTTCATAGATAAACTACTAAAGAAATAGCAGTGCACAAAACCAAGTCTCTGTCCACATGGGGAGGCAGTAAAAAGAGTAGATTTGGGGGCTGGGGAAAAATAAGTTTCATTTTGAACATATAAATTTTGAGATGCCTATTAGGCATTCAATAGAAATGTCAAGGAGGGAGTCAGCTATATAAGTTGGAGATAATATTTTGGGAGTCAAGGTATGTGATCATCTAGTTAGTGATCAGTTGCTCAGTTGTGTCTGACACATGGACTATAGCCCTCCAGGCTTCCTTGTCCATGGAATTTTCCAGGCAAGAATACTGGAATGGGTTGCCATTTCCTATTCCAGGAATCTTCCAGACTCAGGGATCAAACCTGCATCTCCTGCATTGGCAGGTGGATTCTTTACCACTGGACCACTTGGGAGCCTTAGTTAGTGAACATACATAGAGGAGAGAAGAGTCCAGAAAATGTGATGAATGAGCAAAGGCAAATGAAGAAGGTGGTGACAAGGGTAGGACTGGAGGCAAAGTAACAGTGAGCCAAGAACAAGAATATTGGAGATATGGAGGTCCAAGACTTCTAAGGGCATCAAGGAGGCAATGAGTGGTACTGACTGATAGAATGGGGCTCCACGCTGAATGACTTTTTTTTCTTGAAGTATAGTTGATTTACAATGTAGTGTAAGTTTCAGATGTACAGCAAAGTAATTCAGGTGTGTGTGTGTATGTATGTATATATATGTGTGTGTGTGTGTATGGTTATATATATAGCCCTTCCCTTCTCCAGGGATCTTCCCCACCCAGGGATCAAACCCAAGTCTCCTGCCTTGCAGGCAGATTCTTTACCATCTGAGTCACCAGGGAAGCCATATATATACAAGGAGGGGGCATGGCAAACCACTCCAGTATTCTTGCTTATAGAATCCCATGGACAAAGGAGCCTGGCGGGCTACAGTCCATGGGGTCACCAAAGAATCAGACATGACTGAAGTGACTAAGCATGCATGCATATATATACATATATGAATACATTCTTTTCATATTTTTTCCATTATGGTTTATCACAGGATGTAGAATATAGTTCTTTGTGCTATACAGTAGGTCTTATTGTTTATCCATTCTATATATACCAGTTTGCATCTGCTGATTCTAAATTCTCAATCCAACCCTCTTCCACATTCGCAATCACCAGGCTATTCTCTACATTTTATTTCTTTTTTATAAAGTTTTTATTGGAGTATAGTTGCTTTACAATATTGTGTTAGTTTCTACTGTATGGCAAAGTGAATCAGTCATACACATACATTTATCCCATCTGTTTTGGATTTCCATTTAGGTCACCACAGAGCATTGAGTACAGTTCCCTGTGTGATACAATAGATTCTCATTACTTATCTGTTTTATACAAGTATCAATACTATATATATGTCAATCCCAATCTTCCAATTTATCCCACCTCCCTTTCCCCCTTCTGTTTCATAGACGGGTTCATTTGTGTCATATTTTAGATTCTACATGTAAGTGATATCATATGACATGTCTTTCTCTTTCTGACTTACTTAGCTTAGTCTGATCATCTCTAGGTCCATCCATGTAGTTGCAAATGGCATTATTTCATTCTCTTTTATGGTTGAAGAATATTCCATTTTACGTATGTACCACAAACTTCTTTATCCATACATGTGTCGATGAACATTTAGGTTGTTTCCATGTTTTGTCTATTGTAAATAGAGATGCTGTGAACATAGAGGTGCATATATCTTTTTGAATTATAGTTTTGTTCAGATATATGTCCATGAGTGGGATTGCAGGATCATATGTGCTTCTGTGTGCTTAGTCACTCAATCATGTCTGACACTTTGTGACCTCACGGACTATAGCCGGCCAGGCTCCTCTGTCTGTGGGGATTCTCCAGGCAAGAACACTGGAGTGGGTTTCCATGCCCTCCTCCAGGGGATCTTCCCAACCCAGGGATTCAACCCAGGTCTCCTGCATTGCAGGCAGATTCTTTACTGTCTGAGCCTGCTGGATCATATAAACTATATTTTTAGTTTTTTGCGGAACCTCCATACTGTTCTCCAGACTGGCTACACCAATATGCATTCCCACCAGTAGTGTAGGAGGGTTCCCTTTTCTCCACACCCTCTCCAGCATTTGTTATTTGTAGTTTTTTAATGACGGCCATTCCTACTGGTGCAAGGGGATATCTCATTGTAGTTCTGACTTGCATCTCTCTAATTATTACAAGCTGAGTGACTTTTAAGAAGAGTCTACAAGAGACAATGGGGAGCAAGAACAACAACTGACCTATCTTTAAGTCCAGTAGCACAAGGGGTGTGGGAAATAAAACATGGCCACTTGGGAGGGCTGCAGGAAGCAATTATATTAAGAAAGTCAAGTTCACAGAAGAAGAAACTGTTCAGACAAGGGTAAGAAGATAAAGGATTGTACTGATGACAGACCTATAGGGAAGAAATGTAGGGGTTGAGGAAGGTGGGTGATGGGATCACTTAAGAGATGGAGGAGCCGTGTGGACATATGAGGGTGAGAAGTGATGTGGAGTTCTTGTCTTTTAATTGTGGTTGAGATAGGGACAACGGGCAGGACAGAATTACCCCTCAGTGTTCTTTGAGGCAGATTTGTGGGGCTGTATTGAGAAGACAGGAAGAGACAGAAAAAGGTCCTCTGCATTGTGCTGTGAGTTTGTTGTTTTTTTTTTAAGCCTTTGTGTGCTAATCCAGGAATGTGGCTGTTTTAAAAATGTTTCCTAAATTGTGGCAGTTTAGCACATCTTTAGGCATCTCTAGCGGAGAAGGCAATGGCACCCCACTCCAGTACTCTTGCCTGGAAAATCCCATGGGCAGAGGAGCCTGGTGGGCTGCAGTCCACGGGGTCGCAAAGAGTTGGACATGACTGAGCGACTTCACTTTCACTTTCACTTTCATGCATTGGAGAAGGAAATGGCAACCCACTCCAGTGTTCTTGCCTGGAGAATCCCAGGGACGGCGGAGCCTGGTGGGCTGCCGTCTATGGGGTCGCACAGAGTCGGACACGACTGAAGCGACTTAGCAGCAGCAGCAGCAGCAGGCATCTCTAGGCAAGATGAATTCTGCCCTTGTCTTATCTCAATAAATACATGTCGAATGTCCACTATGTTACCTGACATGGAAAAGGAGGGAGAGAAAGGAAACATCAGATCTCAAGTGCAGCTGTGCCTGTTGTTTAGCAGATGATGAGAAGAGACCTGGTCATTTCAAAAGCTTTTCTTGCTCTTTGGGATTCCAGGAGGTGCATCTTCCCCTTGTCTCCACAACAGAATGGGCCAGTGGTCCACTTATCCAAGTACTCCCATGTTGGAGACCGTAGTTCAGAACTGCCTGCCCCATTTTATAACAAGCACCTAATAAACTGTCAGAGAATAACACAAATACAGGACCAACATCTTCGCTTCAAAATGCAGAGGACTTAAACCCACCCGCCCGCCCCCGTCCCCAACCAGGCTTCGTTTTCCCTGTGTTTTTAAAGAAATGAGAAAATGTGAGGAAAACAGTTGTTTCAAGTCAGCAGAGCTAGAAATGATAAAATCGTGCCAAATGTGCCATAATTATGACCTATAGCACCAGTTATTCTTGGGACTCTTTCCTACTGAACCCAGTTGGGTCTTCACATCATGTTCCACACAGCACTCAGTCATTACCAGTTGACTGGAACTAGGCTACCCCTAATGTCGTCAGGGGTACCACCTATTCAGATATGTGACTTGGGTCCTGAAATAGGTTAGACTGCCATGAGGTTTTCAGTACATGCTTGAATGATGTCTGTGTGCCTTCAAAGTACTCCACATTCCTGAGACAAGGAAACTCTGGTTCCAAAGTTTCCTGTCCAGAGGAGAGGTACATGACAGGCAATCCAGCATGGGATATCACCAGACATTTGCTCATCGATCATTTCTTTGAATTCTGGAGAAAGGCAGTAATTTCAGTAAAGATGGCTACCTCTTGTCCCAGATAAGACCCCAGTTGTGTCAGCTTAGAGTGTTGACTGATGCAATCATGGTGATTCAACTAAATTTAGGGCATTGAGTGGAACAGAGATTGTTTTTTTTCTCCCCTCTAATATTAGGTTAATTTGTTCCCAAACATATTTCATTAGGAAGAGGTTATTATACCCCTCTAACAATCCTAGGACCACTTTTCAATTTGAGTCTTGGCCTAGGAGAGGCTTTACTTTACCTTGTTTTTGGGAGGAATGTCCAGTTACATGGTCAACCACATAAGCCCAGAGCTTTGAGTTTACTTAAACAATTTCATCTAGAGAAGCAGACACTGAGCAGATACAGCATTTTTGTTCTTATGTTCTCTCTAAATTGAACTAAGATAAGAACAGGCATTAAGCTGCTTAGAGATTTGAATTAGAGGAACAATTATTTTAAAACACATGATAGGAGAAAGGCTTTCAGAGCTTTTAATCTCCTGATTCTTATGAAAAACTGTCACTCTCTGGATATCCATGCCTGACTGGAGGTTCTGCGAAGCAATCTAAGCCTCCTTTTCTCACTTTTATCCTCTTGGGTTGATTTTTGTTCCTTTTGAAAACGATTGTTCCATTTAAAAACTTTCTGAACACAGCACAATGCATAATCTGTATCATTTAGCACTCTAAATACTCTGCCATTATACTAGGGGACTTATGACTGAGCATGCCTTGTCAATGGAAATTTATTCAATGAGATGTGAAATTACTTTAGAAGACACATTTAGAGCATTTGATTTGAGCCAGGCATGTTGAGCTGAAAGCGTTCAGGAAGTTAGTTATACTCTTAAGTAGTTAATAATTGTTCACCATAAGCTTTTCATTCTTGACTGATGCTTGTCTTCTGACCCCATGAAACAGCCAGTAGAAGGTAGCGAATCTAGGATATGAAAGATCATTTCAGTGGTGTCTTCACATTTTCACGACAGAAAAATGTGAAGGTCAGAATGTTATAACTATAGAGTGTGCAGTCAGGGTGCTGGTTTGGGCCCCACCAACTGACACCTTATACCTCACATCATCAGCCTCTTACTGTGTCCAAAAGTAGTTTCCATCAGTACTGCTGTATCAGCTAATCCAGGCTTAGCCCCATCCCTTCCTAGGCACAGGCTCTCTGCTTTCTACGAAGTAGGACAGGGTCTCTATTCTCTGGGGATCAGGAAAAATATTTTTAGCTGGATATATTGAAGAAGAGGTTATACTCACTCATAGAGAGAGAGAGGTATGGGAGACAGAATAGCAATAATCATGCTATTTTAATTCCTGAATATAGTCTAATGAGCACTCTGGGTCTGGGAGACCATGAAGAGTCAGTGCAGGAGGTTAAAAAGTCCGTGGGGATTGTGAACACTGGACAGCTATTGTGCTCCCAGAGCCTGGTATTTGGTACGTGCTCCATGCGTCCTTGTACAACAAATGGATGAAAGTCAGAGGAGAATGGTGAGATCCAGACTCCAGCCAATGGGTGTCAATCCACAGACCACCACACCTATAGTTCTCTCAAGTGCCTTAAGACAACCATTAGCAACAAGCAATGCCTTGGTAAGTGCCATGTAATAAATCTAAACCCCAGCAGAAATGGAAGACACTTTCTCACATAAATATCTCTTTAGATTCCTTTCCTTTACCTATGATGGCTGTAAACATCCTCCTCTCGGAGGTCCCAGTAAAGGACAGTTTGATGTATGTACCCAGTTAGGTCATATAGAAGCTTGAGAGGGGAGGAATGAGAGGGAGTTGCAGTTGCCTCTGGGTTGCTTCTTTGAGTTTTCCCTGTCTTGTTGGAGAATCTTCCCTGGAGGTCAGATTGCTGAATCCAGTTGTCTGAAGAGCCTGGCTCCAGGTGGCATATTGTTGGACCTTCCCTCCCTTCAGAGCTGCCTCAGGGAAGAGTCCTGACGCGAGCAGAGAAGCCTTGTTACTGCAGCAAAAGCTTCTTTTTCAGAACCTCTCAGCAGTTACCATGACAAATGAATGACAGTAAAGGCCCCAATTCATCTCTCTCTGTCTCCACATCGTTTCTCTTGTTCCTCTTATTGAAGAACAGTGACTTCCTTTGTCCCAGGGGATGCGTGCAAACACTACAAACAGAAGTGTGAAAAGCACTGTGTGTCCTCTTTGCTCATGCACATCTGCCAGGAGAACGTGCCTGGTCAGCCTGCTGGAGGGACCCGTGAACTGCTTGGAGGAAAGCCAAGTCACCCCAGGATGTGTGAGCCTCAGACAATAGCTGGTCAGCTCTTAGACCTATGAATGAGCCCAGCCAAGACCAGAACCACCCAGTAAGGTCTAAACAGCCATCCCACAAACTCATGAGCTTATGAGCTTATGTTATATACCATAGGATTTTGAAGTCGTTTTTAATGCATCATTAGTGTGTCAATAGACATTAGACACAACTACTTTCTTTTGCTGTTGAGGGACAGTATATATAGTTCAGTGATAAGTGGGCCAGACTCTGGAAGTCAAGAGCTTGGATTTATTTCTTAATTAATTTTTACTGGAATATAGTTGCTTTACAATGTTGTGTTAGTTTCTGCTATATGGCAAAGTGAGTCAGTTATATATATATCCACTCTTTATAGATTTCCTGCCCATTTAGGTCACCACAGAGCACTGACTAGAGTTCCCTGTGCTACAGAGTAGGTTCTCATTAGTTACCTATTTTATACATAGTAGTGTATATATGTCAATCCCATCTCCTGATTCATCCCACCCCCAATTCCCCACTTGGTAAACAAATTTTTTCTGTACATCTGTGACTATTTCTGCTTTGCTGATAAGTTCATCTGTACCATTTTTCTAGATTCCACATATAAGTGATAGAGTTGTTTTTCTCTTTCTGATTTACTTCATTTTGTATGACAATTTCCAGGTCCATCCACATCTCTGCAGATGGCACTATTTTGTTCTTCTTTATGGCTAATACTCCATTGTATATATGTACCACATCATCTTTATCCATTCTTCTGTCGATGGACATTAAGATTCTTTCCATGTCCTGGCTATTGTAAATAGTGCTGCAATGAACATTGGGGTGCATGCATTCTTTTAAATTACAGTTTTCTCCAGATATATGCCTAGGAGTGGGATAGCTACATCATATGGTAGCTCTATTTTTAGGTTGTTTTTTTTTTAAAGCTTTTTTAAGGAAGCTCCATACCATACTTCATAGTGGTTGTACCAATTCACACTCCCACCAACAGTGTAGAAGGGTTCCTTTTTTCTCCACACCTTCTCCACCTAGAGCTCAGATTTAAATCCTGCCTCAGCCACTCACTGGCCCTGGGCACAGTCACATAAACTATCTATACCTGTTTTTTCACCTTTAAAATTGAGACAGAAGTATTTACCAACAGAGTGTGATGTGAAGATTCAGTGAACTAATTATATATAGTGACATATAGTAAACACTATAAATGTGCTATTATCATTTGCATATATATTGATTTGCATTGATGAAAAGAGAACAAAGTCGTTTGATCCTGCATGTCTGAAAGCCTGCTCCTGTCCTAATTAAGGAATATCAATGGTGTTTTTCCAACGAGTTTTATTTCTTGCTTCACATGCTGCTGCTAGTTTTGCTGGATGGGCAAGAGGTTTTATAAGCTGGCCTCAGTTTCCTTTTCTCATCAGTACCACATTTGCAGTATTTGAGATTTTTGTCACTGAATGTCATTTTCCTTTAGATTTCAGTGTTTATACAAAGTTTCCCTTGTTTTTAAAATTTTGAAAGGGATATGGGAGAGGTGATTAGGAGGGTTGTAGACAAGTAGCTATTTGATCCAGGGGTAAGACGGTTATAGTTTCAAATAATCTAATACAATCTTCTTTATTTAGTCTTTCCTTGTTTGAATTTCTCATTTATTTAAAATAACTTAGCAGCTTAATATTCTTTGCCCCTTTTCTCATATTTTGAGCCTATGTCAACATGTGTAAATTGAAAACTAACTGGGGAAGATCCTTGGTTTACATACTGTTATTTCTCTGGATCATGGGATTAGAGACTGTGGGAATTGGAAGACACTTTACAGATTAGCCAGTTTCTTTACCAATGAGGGACGTGAAGCTCAGACAAGCAAAGTAACTTGTTTGAGATAACAGAATAAGTTATCCAAATACTCTGGGTCAGCACATAGCATGGTGGGTTCTTATTGTTTTTTATTGTTTGGTATCTTTGATATGTGTAAAATTAAGAGTTTGGGGACAATATACACACACTGTATATATAAAATGCACATTACTATACATAAATAGATAAGCAACAAAGACCTGCTTATTGTATAGCATAGGTAACTACTGAATATATTCAGTATCTTGTAATAACCTATAATGGATAAGAATCTGAAAAAAAAAATGAGTAACTCAATCACTTTGCAATACACCTGAAATTAACACAACATTGTAAATTCACTATATATATTTAATTGAATTATAGTTTAAACACATGATTATGTGAGCATATTATTTAAAGCCATAGACACTTCCCATATACAGTTGACCCTTGACCCTTGAACAGTCTGGTTTTGAACTGCATGGGTCCACTTAAACCCAAATTTTTTTCATTACGTGATCCATGAGGTTGAATCCTCAAAAGCAGTATATATGGAGGAAGTGCTGATATGGAATGCCTATTATAATTTACACACAGATTTTCAACTGTGCAATGAGTTGGCTCCCTAACCCTGTACTGGTTAAGGGTCAACTGTATGTGCTCTAATCTCAATCTATTGGATCCTATTGCAGCCCCAACCTGATGATCTCCCAAAGAGGCCACTGTTACCTGAATTTTATATTTTTCATTTCTCTGCACATCTGTATGAGTACCTTAAATATAGGTAGGTACGTATGTGTGTATGTTCACACACAGCCTATTTATGTGTCTTTTTGCACTGTCATTTTACTGGCTTGAAGTAGTTTTTAATAAACTCTGGACACTAATCTCTTATCAGATACACATAAAAAATATTCTCCAGTATTTCTTTTTACCTTTTAAAAAATTTATTTTTTAACTGAAGGATAATTGCTTTACAGAATTTTGTTGTTTTCTGTCAAACATCAACATGAATCAGCTATAGGTGTACAACTGTCTGCTCCCTCTTGAACCTCCCTCCCATTGATATCTTTTGATGAATACAATTTCCTGGTTTTTGTATTTCTTTAGTATGGTTTTTCAATACATCAAAGGTATATTTTATTGTATGTCAACATAGAAATGAGATTATCTCCAAATTTTAGGGATTTGATATGTACAAATGATTGTCCTAGTCAATAATATATCTAAAGTACTCTAAAGCAATTACTTTATTGGTTATAACCTCTTTATGATAGTTAATTCAAGTCACATTAGTAATTGAGAAATATGATTCTGTGTACCTATTATACCACATGGCTTTCATTTTCCACTTGCCCCACAATTCATGCACAATATTTATCAATTTTTCAGTTAATTTTGATATTCTTATAAGGCATGGGATTATTTATAGGTAACCTATCAGATCAATGTGCTGTAATCCATGAAAAATAATTTAAAAATAATTACCTGAAGTGAATGTAGGAGGAAAAATCTGCCATGTAACTTAGTTCAGTGTATCTAAGAAAGGAAAGGTTGAGTTTGGTCAGACATGAACTCATGAAAATAAATGAAAAGATTTCAAGATGAAGCAGACATGGGTCTAAGACACGAGAAGCTAAAAGAGAAATCAGTCTAGATGACTGAAGTTCTCACAAGTGAAGTTGTAATGAGAAAGAAGAGGAGAAACAACTGAAAGAAGCTCTCTGAGGAGGCCAGATTTGGCAATGGGTACAAGATGAAGGAGCGCTAACGGAGACCAATATAAGGCAGGGAATCTCTCTCTTTTGTTTTCTTTCCATTTTATTAATTTTTTAAAAATTGGAGTATAATTGCACTACAATGTTGTGTTATTTTCTGCTGTGCAACAGTGTGAATCCGTCACACGTGTGTAGATATATAGATATGTATATCTCCCCTTCCTCTTGAGCCTCCCCATCCCACTCCTCTAGGTCATTACAGAGCATCCAGCTATACAGATATATAGCAACTTCCTGCTAGCTATCAGTTTTACACATCATAGTGTATATAATATGTCAATGCCACCCTCTGCTTCCCCCCACCCACCATGTCTCTATACCTGTGTCTTTCTAGTCCTGCCCTGGAAATAGGTACAATTATTTTACATTTCATATATATGTGGTAATATATGCTATTTGTTTTTCAGGCAATCTCTTTAATAGTGTGTTCTGATATCTAAAATCCAAAGTAAATGGTGGTTAAAAAAATGCTACAATTAGATTTGATGTAACAAGACAGAATGATGATTGTGATATTGATGGATGGTACTGAGGAAGCTGAATTATTTAATATTTATTTGTTTTCTCGGTCTAGAGAAAAGATCTTTAGATTGAAAAAGTGAGAGTGGCATTGATCCCAAATGTAGTGTGGGATTGAAGAAAGAATAAAGTTGCTTTAAATGACTTTAAATATGCTTTACAAGAGAAATCATATCCAGGACACTGAGAAACTTGCAAATAAGTGTTAAGAAATCACTGAGAGTAAAAGAGAAACAGGAAGGTTAGATATGGGCAAACATTATTTCCAAATTTCAAAAAATGAAGTCAACAGACTTAAAAGTATTGCTAATGATCATGATTGAATTTTATAGTTACCTGGGGGATGACTGTAGAATGTTACAGGGCAACTTTCTTTGCTTTTAGAAGAGGAAGACCTGATCACCCTGAGCCAGATGGATTCATTAAGGATGAGTCAGGTTATCTTAGGCTGATCTTACTTCATTGGAGTTACTGGATTGGCATAGGAGGGAGGGATATGAGTTATTTATGATCTGTCTAGGCTACATCCAGGAATCTGTCAAAAGTTGACCTTAAGAAATCTGAAGGACAAGACAGAAATGTGTACTGAATGATAGGTATATAGAATATTGGATGAACTAAATGAGCTTATTAATGAGTCAGTAGTAATATTAATGGAAAAATCCAGGTGTGTGCATTTCTCGTTCTTGTGTCAATGGGCTAGAAGTCAGCCTTACCAAATCTGTAAATGATGAATCTGAACTTTGAAGGGATAGCATACACACAGAAACAAAAAAAAATCTGAATCTGTTGCAGGCAGGGGGACCCCTTCCAGGGCCCAAGAGTAGATTCTTGTCTAACACTTGGAAATGAGTTGTCTGAGGAGACACACATGCTGACAAAGCAAGAGACGTTATTGGGAAGGGGTTCCCGGGAGGAGAGCAGGAGGGTGAGGAAACCCAGGAGACCTGCTCTGCCACGTGGCTCACAGTCCAGGGTTTTATGGTAACAGGATTAGTTTCTGGGTTGTCTTTGGCCAGTCATTCTGACTCAAGGTCTTTCCTGGTGGTGCATACATTGGCCAAGATGGATCCCAGCGAGGATTCTGGGAGGTGGTGGCACACATGGCGTCTCCTTTTGACCTTTCCCAAATTCTTCCAGTTGGCAGTGGTTTGTTAGTTCCACGTTCCTTACTAGGACCTCCTGTCATAAAATAACTCGTGCAAATGGTTACCATGGTGCCTGGCCAGGGTGGGTGGTTTCAGTCAGTCTGCTTCCTCTAACAAAGCCAGAAAGTCCTCAGTGGTCTGAAATGAAAGACCGAATTTAACTCCAAGAAATTTCATAGAAACAGAAAACAGGAGCCCTAATACTTGGGTCAAAAATAATCTATTGCTCAAATATTGGGTGGTGGATATGAGAGGGGCATAAATGTAACTTAACAGAATTGCAATAAAGGAACAAGACTTAGAAAAAGAAGCCTTTCCTCTTGTGGCTGTTAGCTAATTTGTCTTTCTTGAAAACACTTCTTCATTATTTTTCCTCTTTCTGCATCCTGAACCTCTCCATCTTCACCACTTCTAAGGACATCTTAAACATTAAAAACACAGACCAAAAAAACAAAACTCCCTTCATTGTATTACTGCCTTTCGCTACCGTCCAATCTTTCTACTTTTCTACAGTGCAGGGCTACTGAGGGGTTAACTTCATCTGCTCCAGCCACTCTCCTCAAGTTGGCCTCATTTGAATCATCAATGACTTCCTAATTAAAAAACTCATTCAACACTTTTCAGTCCTAACCTTGTAGGACTGGTATAATCGTACCCCTCTGCAGCATTTGAAACTCCCAGTCAGTTTTTTATTCTTGAATTTCTTTTTTTCCTAGGTTTCCTTCCTTTTGTGGTGATTTTCCTGGTCTCAAAATTCCATTTGAAGTCTCTTTTGTCACTACTTTTCAAGCACACATCTCATTCTACCAGTGGCTCTGTACTTTCTCCTCATTGTTTCAGGCGGTAGGGTCTTATGTACTCCCAGAGTTTCAACTGCCTCTTCCATGCTGAGATCTTTTATTTCTTGCACACCCTTTTCTTGAGCTCTGGACTTTGGTATCTTCTCAACTTCTCTAATGGTTTCTTTTATCACCTATACTTTGACTATTCACAGAAACTCTAACCCAGATCTCTCTCTTGAATTCTAAACCCTTATTTCTATATCCATACTCAATACCTTTGCCTAGATGTTTCCTAGGCATCTTATACTCAGTTTTCCATATGGATCACAACTCTTCTCCCTCCACCTCCCTCCACCTCTTCTTGCAGTATTTCCTTCTCTGAAAAATCATACCACCCCTCAAAGCCAGGAAATGAAGCATTGCACCTGATTCTTCCTTCTTTTTCTTTTCTCCTCCACGTTCAGGCAGACTCCAAGTCTGGTCAGTTATATTCCCTTAATACCACACTGCCACTGCAGCACTTTTTCTCAAACTCAATTCTACTGATTTCCTTTTCTAGAGGATAATAATCCCAACTCTTTAGCATGTCACCCAAGCCCTTGATGAGCTGAAATGCTCTCCCCTACCTTTTCAATCCCATCTCATAGTTTTTCCTGTTTTCTCTACTTTTGTATGTTTGGCATGTTTCCTAATAAAAAGCCAATTGGATTCAAAAAAAAAAAAAAAAAGAAACTTTTTTTAAAAAATTGAAGTATAATTGGCATTTGACATTAGTTTTAGGTGAATAAATAACGATTCAATATTTGTATACACTGAAACGATCACATCTTCCACTACATGTAGTTAGAAAATTTTTTTCTTGTGAAAAGGACTTTTAAGATTTACTCCTTTAGCAACTTGCAAATATGCAGTACAGAATTGTTCATGGTAGTCTCCATGTTGTACATTACATCCCCAGGACTGACTTATTTTACAGCTGAAGTTTGTGCTTATTGACCCCCTCTACCCATTCCTTCTCTAACCAAACACAGCTATGGCAGATTAACCGTAACAGCAGACTCTTTGCTGCTTTTCTCGCTAAGAAATGGAGCTGAATTATCCTGCTCTTGAAGGTAGTTTCCTTGACCAACAGAATGAGAAGAAGGTGACACAGATTTATTTAATATAAGTTTAACGTGACATGAGAGCCTTCATAAGGAAATGAAGACCCAAAGAAACGGCCTTGAGTATTGTATGCTAGGGCTTGGTGAGCTGCACAACTGGAGAGGAATCTGACAGGTTAAGAAGTATGAGGTGATTGCCGGAAACTGGGGGAAACTGAGCCAGACCTGTTAAGATTCTTCTCAGCTGCCCTTGTCTTTGGAGAAGAAGGATGCTCTTTTTCTTTGGGTGTAGGAAGAGCACCTCTCACATGAGTGTTTCTTGGCCTGTTTCAGGGAAGAAGTGTGATGAAGGGGAGGTCAGTTAGGTCAGAAGAAGCCTTGCAGCGTCTACCTGGGTCTGTCTCAATGTTTCTTCCTGTAATGCTTCCACTCCCAAATCAAGAAGCCCAAGGCACATAAAAAGGCCACACAAAGGTGCTGGTGGTGCCTGCACAGAGCTGAGCTCTCTGTTGTACACAAGATAATGCATAAATGTCAATCATAATCTCCCAATCCATCCCACCCTCTCCTGCCCTGCAAGTAAGTTCAAAGTTCCTCAGTACCATTTTTCTAGATTCCATGTCTATGTGTTAATATATGATACTTTTCTTGCTTGTTTTATAATTAAATAAAAGATGGCAATACCCTTCATGATTGGCTTCCTAGACAGCAAAATTAAGGTTGCAAATAAAAGGGAGAAAGGAAGTTATACAGAGAGCACTAGCAATCTTGATTTTGCGTCTGCCCGAAGAAAAGGGCCTGAACTTAATGGGATGACAGATTTCTTACAAAGGTCCAATTGATCTTGTGAGACATTTGCTGCTTAAAAAGCCTCAGTCTAAGTTCACTAATTTCTCAACCTTGTTGGAAATTCTCATCTAATGCTGCTCGCTTAAGAATACATGGACTGAGCAGGGAGCTCTAACAATTTCCAGGCATTTGTGAAGGTAGCCTTGAGACTGGATCTTCTTGGAAACATTCAAATCACACTAACACAGAAGTTGAATTGGTCTCTTGCTTCCTGTACTAAGTTCAAAGATGACCCTTTTTTTTTTTTTTTTTGACCTAGGATTTGAGACTTTATTTTGATAGTAAGAGGATCCTTTAAAGAGCTGAAAATAAAGATGTGATCATATTAAAGTTCTGGAAAGATTTCTGTGCTGTATGGAGCCTGGAAAAAGATTGTTGACCATATCAGAGAGAGTAAAGAAGACCATTTTAAAAGTGTAATGTGGTAACCATGAGGGGTGTGTATGAGAGAGAGCGAGGAAGTAACAATTAGTACATAATTTGAAAATAGGAATTTTATACTCTTCTGGCATACATGCTTGCTCAGTTGTGTCTGATTTGAGACCCCATGGACCATAGCCCTCCAGTGTCCCACGTTCATGGAAGTTTTTAGGCTTGAATACTGGAGTGGGTTGTCATTTCCTTCCAGGGGACCTTCCCAAACCAGGGATTGAACCCACGGCGCTTGTGTCTCTTGCTCTGGCAAGAGAATCTGGCAGGCAGATTCTTAACCACTGTGCCACCTGGGCATCCTGTCCTAAATCCTTGCCCCTTTGACCTCACATTTATAGAAACATTTGCCTTTTCTCTAACATCTGACATCACTCTTCCTGAGGAAGAGAAGAATGCCAGAAGAAGGGCATAATCTTTCTGTTCAAATATTGAAGAAGAATTAGAGTTGTTACTGCAAAGGAAGGGAAGAAATTGCCCAATATTTTGAAAGCTGAAAAGTTTTTCCATGAACTTTCTGCCAGAATTGTTCAAAGATGCAACAGGTTGTTTTGACAGGTAGTGTGTTCTCCGTCACTAGGGAAAACCAAGCAATTATTTTATGGAGATGACATTAGAAGGGATTCCTGTAAATCTGGAGCATTAGGTATTAAAGTCTGTTTATGCCTGAATTCTATAAATACTGAAGACACAGGAAGACAAATAGGAAGGTATTCAGAAGGACTTTTCCCATTAAATATAAACATAATGTAACACGAATTACACTACTATAATCAAATGTTAGTTCTGGTTCACATTTTATCAGGTATAAAGCTCTGCTGATACCTTTAAAATTGTTTTTCTAATACAGCCAGTCAAGCATGAAATAACTTCTAGCTGCTTTAGTAAAGACTAATAGAGGAAATTACACTAATGAGAGGCTAATAAAGCAGACACAGGTGATCCAAGAAGCACTTGTCCTTTTCAGACAAGGCCGGTGAATAGTATGCTTGTTTTAAGTGAGGGGGTTCTGTTCTCATTGTGCATAGAAAGGTTTTGGGAAATTTATCAGTAGGGGGCATTGGTGTTCTATCAGCAGAAGTACTTGACTCAGAGACTAAGTGCTCTTGGTAATGCTGAGCATTTTAAAATGATCACAAATCAAAGCAGATAGAGAAACTATTTTTCTTAGAAAAATCCACAGAAATGTCATCTGTTTCAAATGAAACTTAATGAAATAAAAGCACAGCATGTACATATTTGGTTTTTCTAAGATAAAGATGCTGGAGGCCTTAAATTTTTTTTTTTTGGTGAGAGAGAGGGTGAAAAAACTGTCACAGCAGCTGCAGATTCAGCATTTCCAAAGTCCTGGGAATTGGGAAGACAGCTGAATTGACATCATGGTGAACTAGCATCACTAATGCTTACAGCTCTCAGTTAGCTGTAATGAGTGAAATAAAACAGTTCTTTCTGTGTTAGAAACTACTCTGATGCAACAAATACTTGTCTGTTTTGCTCTCTCCCCTTTTATTGGCACAGGCAAAGGCACGTAATTATGAAAGGAATTGGGGGGGGAAGGAAAATATTTAGATTTGAAATGCACAGTAGATGAGATAAAGAGCTGCCTTTCTTCACACTAACACATTCACAAGCCCCATGTTTGGTCATGAATAGAGAGATAATTAAACACCAATAAAAATAAATGCAATTTTTGCACATTTACCATGACATAATGCTAGGTGGCATATATAATTACTTATGAATTATTATAGTTTCTAGAAATTTCTTATATCCCATTTTTCTGGATCCTCTATCCTCAAAATACTTTTAGCTTTATATCTTAGAATTCTGGGACTTAAAATGTGAGACAAAGGAAGGATACATTAAAACATACCTGTGCATACCTATGGTTTTCTCTGATTCAGTTCTATTTGAAGCATAAGAAAGCTGCCTAATTCCCACCTGCCCTTAATGCTCATTCGTATTTTTACCTTCATTCAACCCCCTCTAGGTATATCCCAGACACAGACTAGGTACTCCTCTATAAAACTTGCCTTGGCCCCTGAGGCCATCCTCTGAATTCCTAGAACATGCTTTCTAGTTGGACATATTTTTCTCAATTTAATAAACTCTTATAGCATATCTTTCTGATGCTGCCTATAATAACTGAAAGGAAAACAGCACAACGCTAAAACAGAGTGATGTTTTTGCTTCACCAGCTTCTTTGTGTTTAGTGGTAAATAGCACCTGTTTTAGCCATCCAAGTGTTCTGAATTGATTAAGACAGCGAGAAGGTGTCAGAGATGGAGGGTCCTTTGTTACTTCTAAAGGCTGAGTTCGAGGATGTGGCTTAATTGGAGCCACTAATGCTGAGCCATAGACTTAGATGGACTTAACCTACTCAGTCACAGATAGCTAGAAAACCTCAGTCCTTCCCCACCAAGAAAGAAGAGACTAGAACACACATTTCTTGTGGTATCTGGCTCCCACAGGAAAGGAAGGAGAAAGAAGCTGAGCCATGCATGCCCAGGTCATCTTCTAAACTCAATAATGGTGAAACTTCCACCCCAGGGCAGGGGTACCCCAAGGGGGAGGAGGGGCCAAACTTTATACCCTTACAGATAGCTCTCCACACAGAAGGAAATACCAGGAGGGGGAAATGTGCTTCTGGGAGCATAAATCATCTCAGTTTATTCTTGTTGGGCAGGATGAATTGGATTTTACAATAATGAAATTTATTATAAGTAAGAGAACTCGGCATCTATACCCTTTTTCTTTAAACAGTCCACATTTCATCACCCTGATGAATACATCCTGGTTTTCTTCTGGAATGGCTTGACAAGAGACATGCTATGTCTGGATTTTTCCTTTACTGAACCTTTTAAGGCATTTAATTTCCAGAGATAACTGGATCCTTTCCAGGGGAGGGAGGGGAGAAGTACATTCGCATCTGTAATGATCTCTGACAGCGTGACACGGAGCACTGATTTTTTACAGCAGTAGCCAAAATTACAGTAATTAGAGAAAATATCCACATCTTTATAAACAGAGTGTTAACTGATTCAAAAGGAACTTAATGAGAACTTACAAGAGGAAGCGCACGTTTGCTGCTCAGTATTAAACATTAATTAGCGTCAGAAGGCAATAGTCAAGTTGCCTCTCCACTTCAGCCGCTTGGCAAGGCACAGAAATTGGAGAGGTTTTAGAATCTGCTGATTTTGCTGGCTGAGACCCTCCAACTAGTCTCTAATTTTAGTCAGGTTTGATACTGAATTTTACTTCCTGTTAAAGATGATGGTAAAGTCTTACTGCAGAAACTGAGAGATGAAAACTTTCAAGTGCATGGCATTTTAGATTTAGGCATCTTATTTTTAAAAAGTATTTTTAAATGCTCTTTATTATTAAGATAAGTAAGTGAAGCCATATATGAAAGAGAGTATGATCCCAACTATGAAATAAAATATGCATAGAAAATTCTAGGACATACATCACATTATTAGCAGTGGGTTGCTTTGAATGATTGACCAATGAATGTTTTTTTTTCCTTTTTTTTCTGTATTTTATATACTTTGCTTTTATAAATGGAAAAGAAATATTTAAATTACTTAAAATATGATTATTCTCATACAGTTAAATCAGTTCCCCAATATGGGCTATAAGATCCAATAAGCTACACAGGAGAAGTAGCTTTTTTCCCCTAAGATCCTGGGACTGGCAAATTTGATGCATTGGAAAATAACAAACACAGATAACAATTGATTCTTACACTGTACTTTTTTTTGACTGAATGACTGCAGATACACTTTGTTTTCATTTCAATACAAAATTATGCTTAAGAATCAATATGTAATTGTGGCTTTGATCCAATATCAAACCACTGACCCAATAACAAATAAGCCAAACTCTTGGAAGCAGATCTAATCATTTTTTCATTCTGAGTTAAGAACTGACTAATTTGGTCAGGCAAATCATGGAAATGACCTATTTGTTACATGAATCTCCTCAGAGGCTGCAGTTCAAAACAGTTTATATTGATTCCTAGGTAAATAATATAGTGACTTTGGAGGAGGGATCCATTGGCATATGATTTTTTCAGCTCACTTATTTAGTATTTCTCCCCTGCAAATGTCCATTAACTTCCTTCTACCTCTACCCTGAATTTACTATTTTACTCTTCTAGAGGATGACATGCCTATTTTCTGGCTAGCATTTATGATTAACTTAATTGGTTCTTCTTTTAAATAATTTCATATCCTAAATATTATCACATCACCAATAGTCCCATTGGAATTTATTAATATTGTTAAGTTCAACCCCTGTCCAGTTTCTCTTCTTTTGTGTTTAAATTCACTGACTAAATAGGCTTTATTTTTCCTTTCTACTTCCTTATTCTCTATCCTCTCCATTCAATTCTCTGTTTTATATACTTATTCTGTATATTACTTGTTTTGTGTACTTATTCTTTCTTTGGAACAGTGTTTTTTCTCATTTTTTACTTTTTGAAAACTGTTTTTTACACTGCATTTGTAAGAATATTGTCAATCAGACCTCTAACTCAAATATGACATCCACTTAGGAAAAAATTGAAGAAACTAAGATCCAAGGAAAGGATTAGAACCTAGCTCCTTACTTTCAAAATCCAGAGTTCACATGACTGCCCCTCACTGTGTGGGACTGACCTGACTGATTGGCGTATGTTAGGCCTGGATGAGGGTCCTACAGTGGGTATGAGGGAAAGAGAATTAGCAGTATGATTTTTTCATCATGTACCTTGTTTTGCCTGTACTCTTCAGTAGGCTGGGAGCTCCTTGCGGGAGCGTGTGTGTGTGCGTGTGTATGCACGAGACTTTCTCGTGGAACAGAGCAAAGTGCCCCAAACATGCTAAGTATCCCCTCAAGTCTGTTGACCTGACCTGAGCTGAGAGCAGAGGCGGCAGCAGAACTGAAAATCTAGAAACAGCCACAGCTTCTAAGTAACCCCGGGGCTCCTGTCTTCATCAGCCCAAATGAAGAACACATGGGTTTGCGGTGTTTTGTTTTTCTTTTATCTCAAAATTAAGTTATGTGTAGCTTGAGCTCAGTTCAGTTGCTCAGTCGTGTCCCACTCTTTGCGACCCCATGGACTGCAGCATGCCAGGCTTCCCTGTCCATCACCAGCTCCAAGAACCTGCTCAAACTCATGTCCATCGCATTGGTGATGCCATCCAACCAATTCATCCTCTGTCATTCCCTTCCCTTCCTGTCTTCAGTCTTGCCCAGCATCAGGATCTTTTACAATGAGTCAGCTCTTCGCATCAGGTGGCTAAAGTATTGGAGCTTCAGCATCAGTCCTTCTAATGAACACCCAGGACTGATCTCCTTTAGGATGGACTGGTTGGATCTCCTTGCAGCCCAAGGGACTCTCGAGAGTCTTCTCCAACACCACAGTTCAAAAGCATCAATTCTTCAGCGCTCAACTTTCTTTATAGTCCCACTCTCACATCCGTATATGACTAGTGGAAAAACCACAGCTTTGACTAGATGGACCTTTGCTAGCAAAGTAATCTCTCTGCTTTTTAATATCCTGTCTAGGTTTGTCATAGGTTTTCTTCCAAGGAGCAAGCATCTTTTAATTTCATGGCTGCAGTCACCATCTGCAGTGTGTTAAAATAAATCTCATCTCTCTTTTTTTTAAAAGTCTGTTAATATCTGATTTTGAGCCACCATCACCCTGGGCCACAGGAAACTTATTTGTAACTACTAGAACTATGGTGTTGGAGAAGACTCTTGAGAGTCCCTTGGACAGCAAGGAGATCCAACCAGTCCATCCTAAAGGAGATCAGTCCTGAGTGTTCATGGGAAGGGCTGAAGCTGAAACTCCAATACTTTGGCCACCTCATGCGAAGAGCTGACTCATTGGGAAAGACCCTGATGCTTCGAGGGATTGGGGGCAGGAGGAGAAGGGAACAACAGAGGATGAGATGGCTGGATGGCATCACCGACTTGATGGCCATGAATTTGAGTAAACTCCAGGAGTTGGTGATGGACAGGGAGGTCTGGCGTGCTGCGATTCATGGGGTCGCAAAGAGTCGGACACGACTGAGCGACTGAACTGAACTGAGGACTCCCCTATTGGATCTTAGTGTATCAGATAAGCCTCTGGGGTGGGTGACGGTCTATACTGGGTAGCCCTGAAGCCCACAGTATCCAGCTCATATAGTTCCTTTAGGCCCTGGGGCTCTGCTGCTTCTGTGTCACCGTTAGGGCACAGGCATCTTTGCTGGGGCTTGGAGCTCCAAGGTCCAGCCTCCTGTGTACCCACGTGGTCCTCACCTGTGAGGTCTTGCAAACTCACAGAAGTCCTGCTATGCAGCAAGACATTTGTCCCTAGCTAGTTTAAAGACCCACCCATTCTGTTTCTCTTTTCCAGTCTCGGGGAATTTTCTTCCTCGTCGTCTATCTCTGCTGGCCCTCAAAGACCTCCCTTCTTCCCAGTCCCTCCAGGTCTTCTAGCATAATCACTGTAAGGAATACAAGCTCTGATAAAAGATAAGAGCCAGTAAGTTTAAGTAGCTTCAGCTCTTTCCCCCTGGCATATGCCCCTGTGACTAACAAAGTACATGGAGTCCCTGGCTACTTGTGTGGTATTGGAACAGAATGGGGTGAGGGGGTTTGTGTGTGTACATGAGAGGAAGGAGAAAACATCTCAGTTCACTGTTCTACCACCTCAGCAACATGTTTCCAAGAAGTTTACTTTCAGAAAAAGCTACCATCTTACCTGCCCAGAGGACAAATGTATAAGTCATCAGGTCAGAGAGTAAACTTGGGAAATGAGATTGTAAGAGAGGAAAAGCCTCTCTGGTCCTGAAGGGAGAGTAGGAGCCATGGAGCTGGGTCTCACTTCTCTCACTAAACTTCTTGTGTGACTCTGGCCAACTGACTTTCTTTCTCTGGGTCTCAGTTTCCCCAGTTGCAAAAATAAGTGATCTTGAGGGGTTGATCCAAAAGGCCCTCCAGGCTCCAAGACTTGCATCTGGTGTAGTGTAACTGGAATGGATCTATCATTTTTATAAAAGCACCTTAATCCATTGTGTATAATATTTGGCACTCTTAAATTCTATTGTTTGGCTAGACCGGTACAGGGGACAGTGAGGGAGCCATGGGGTGCGGGAAGCTTCCAAAGGTGACTGCCGCATGTGAGCAGGCATGGACTGTGAGAGCTCATGTCAAAAGCATCTCACTCCCATTGACTGCTGCAAGCCCTTCTGTTACTGCCCACTTCTAGTATCTTCACCACACGCTCTCTCTCTAGTTTGAGGTGCACAGGCAAATTTTGCAATGGGGATGAGAGGTTCTGGAAACCTAGGAGTTGATGGGTGAATGCTTGTATGGTCGAGGGCTAGCTCTTGCTTTGGGGTGGGTTGTGTGGGACCAGAATGAGCCCATCAGCCCAGCACAGCCAAGTGAGGCATGGCCCTTGTGAAATCCGTCTACAAGGCCTTCTATTTTGGAAAACTACCGTGTGAGCACTGATAATATTTCACTTCACAAATGGCCCGTAAGAAACATTAAAGATGTCATGTGCTCGAAAGGAAATGACTTAATGATTCTTTTCACTTAACGAAGAATTGCTGGTAAAATTCATTCCCCAAATGACTCCAAAAGACAGATTATTGAACTGGTACAAATTCAGGCCCCACATGCTAACATAGTCTTTTACATCCACAGATCTACTCCATGGTGTCTATAAATGCGCACCCTAGGCTGTCCACAGGCCCTTGGATAGAGCCCACTGTACATCCCCCCCGCCAAGTAAAACTGCCACCACTTTACCCTCTTTATACAGAAGAAATAAAACCTTCCCCCAAAGACTCAATGACAGAGGCCTGGGGCTTCCCACATGGCTCAATGGGTAAAGAATATGCCTGCAGTGCAGGAGACAGAGGCCTAAACATTAGTAACTTTGGGTTCAGTGAGAAAGGAAAATGCTTGTCATCAAAATGGAAGCTTCTAATTAGTTTCCCTCCATCAATGATAATGAATGCTTAAAATTCAATAGCACATTGTATCTTTTTGGATATGGCCCTGGAATTCTATTTTCCTAGCAGAACATTTTTAACCCTTGTTAGTGTATAACCATCAACAATAGCAAAGACATTTTACCACCTGATTTGTACAGAAAATTTTTGCAGAATCTTTCTCCTTTGTCCAGTTTTTTACATTTGTCAATTGTCAGAGGCTAAAAGCACAATAGCAACTTTTTATCATACCTCAAAATAGCTCTCCTAAGGAGGTGAGAGGCTTTGTTATTTCATCCTTATAAGACCAGGGGAGATTTAGGCCAAGATATCAACCTGCAGGTTCCCACACATTAATAGGAACAGGAGAGGAATTCAGAGAGGGGTTTCATGTAAGTTGTTGAAAAAAATGTAAAAATACCAACTAAAAACTGACTGGCTGTTTTCTCCAATGATGAAGTACTGGTTTGGTTATATACATTTAGGTATTATATGTATATGTTTCAGACATTCATACATAATTTTCTTTAAATGGACAGAGCCAAACTGGGTGTTTCACTTTACATCCAATCAAATTTAGAATTGTCATGTCATTTCTCAGAATAGCTGAAATTACCTCAAAATATAGCAAAAGTTTCTCACTCTGTCTTAAATGCATTTTCCAATACTTGTAGGTGGGAGGTCAGGTGGAAAATAGATTTTATCTGCCACCCCACTAGTCGGGATGTGCTCAGTCATGTCTGACTCTTTGTGACCCCATGTACTGTGGCCCACCAGGCTCCTCTGTCCATGGGGAGTCTCCAGGCAAGAATACTGGAGTGGGTTGTCATGCCCTCCTTCAGGGGATCTTCCCAACCCAGGGATCGAACCCAGGTCTCCAGCATTGCAGGCGGATTCTTTACCAGCTGAGCTACCAGGGATGGACAATCCAAAGGCTTAAGGCCCTGATACTTTACTTAGAACTCACTAGAGATTCTTGTTGGGGGCAGGTGAATTAGTAAAAGGATTGAATAATTGGGGAGGGAGGTGTCTCAGAACAAGATGGACGGGCTTCCTGAAAATTCTGGAAATTCTGTTTTCTGGATGTCATGCCCAGCACTATGATATACCAAGCAACTGGTTCCCATGCAAATTCAGGGGGCACTTGCCGCCAATAGCTGGCATCCTCTAGAGCAGGGGGCACCAACCCCTGGGCCATGGACCGGTACTGGTCTGTGCCCTGTTAGGAACTGGGCTGCATAGCAGGAAGTGAGCAGTGGGCAAACCAGTAAAGCTTCATCTGCCATTCCCCATCACTCCCATTATCACCTGAATCATCCCCCCGCCCCCAATCCCTCTGTCTGTGGAAAAATTGTCTTCTATGAAACCAGCCCCTGGTGCCAAAAAAGGTTGGGGACCGTGGCTCTAGAGTGTTGACTTCCATATTGTCTTAGGAGCTGTCATTCTGAGCATAACTCAGGCATTTCAGAGGCAGAGATAGGTGTTTCCATCTAGGACTATGGCTTGTGAACCTTTTGTAGTGAAATATTCGTAGATACAATCTCACATAGAGCTCCAATAGTAGAAGCAGGTGCAGGGGAGGTTCCAGGGAGAAGAGGTGGGGGGTGCATACACAGGCATCCCCCTGGTCTCTTTTGTGGCTTTTGTGACACTCTCTCAGGCCTAGTTCTCTGCAGAACCCAATCCGAGGACTTCTGCTCTAGGCTGTCTGCACAGCAAGCCAGATCGCACACAGTTGACTGTCCTCTCGACACAGAACAGAGAAAACTAGCTATTTGCTTTTGTGTCGTCCTGCCGTATATTATGGATCGTGGGCAAAGGAATGATTTAACTCACAACCTGTCCAGAGTTTACCTGGGTTTAGGATGACAGGTGGAGACTGAGGTGCGTAGAGGGTGTGTCTCATTTTTGATGTGCCTAAAGGTGATATTCTTGCCAGAGCTGAAAGAAATCCACGTAATACCTACCCTATGAGATGAAGAATACACCCAAGTGTTATGGCTATGTTAGCTTTTCAAGATAACCCAGGAATGAGCAAATGCTCTTCCTGTTTGTTCTATTCCAGATGCAGAATTTGAATTTCAGCAAAGCCTATGTGTATTGCTGCACCATCTTTCTCTAGCAGGAATTCCTTTAGGGCCCACCAACCTGGAGGCAGAGCCGAGACCCCCTGTGATGGGACTGGCGTGCACACTGCCCGCTCACCGTCGTTGTCAAATGCTGCTTTTGATTCCCACTGTTGCCACAGGGCTGCCCCAGCCACCACTTACTTCTCTGGGGACTCGGTGTCACTGCCTAAAGAACTCTTGCCCTAACTTCTTCACCATTCCTGCAGATGCTCTCATTATTACACGTTGGTGATGATTTCTAGGTACTGTGTGGGCCACTGGGATGACTAAGGCTCTTCTCATTACACAAGGGTTTTATCTTTCCTGCTTTCTCATTTTTCCTCTTCCATTCATTCATTCCTGGGGAAAAGGGGAAATACTCTATATTTACTCATATGTAAATAACGTTGAGCATATTTCTTGACGTACAATAGATTTTAAGTAAATACATATTCATTGATTTTCCAGGGGGCTCACTTTGACGCAAAGCACAGGCTTTGGAATGAGACATGTCAGTGAATGTGTGTTCGGCCTCTTATGGAGATGTGCTTGGGGCAAGCTGCTTCACCTTCCAGAGTTTCCACTTCATGATCTTTGAAGTGGGATAATAAAACCCACCTCGTAGATGGTTGTAGGAAGACATGATATGAACATGGCATTTGCTTGGTACACAGGAGGTGCTCAAACACAGCCCCTTTCCTTTGCTTAAGGAATGAACTGCTAACCTACTTGCAGTGACAACAATCTGGCCCTAGAGTCCCCATGATTGAGAGAGGTTTTGATTGAATGATAGGGACTGGCTGGGAGCCCTCTCTAAGAAACAGTGGGCTGTCCGCACACCTGGCATTGGCCTTGGCTGAGACCTGCTTTGTGGGTGTTGGTTCACCACAGTATCTACCTAGGCACTTGTTAAGAGTTTTCAGCAATACCAGGTAAAGGAAACAGGTCTATAGTAAAAGTTCTGTGATAAAATTGGCTGGGGAGGTCTTGGGATGGCAGGGGGCAATGTGGGGTGGGGTGGGGAGATGACTTGTGAAATAATGAGAACTACTAAGTGCAGCAGACAGATTAACAGAATTGGTCTAAAAACATATTTGGTCCCCCCTAGCATCCATTCCCCCATCTTCTGGAATTATATTCCTAACTTTCCTTGAGGAATCACTGCTTCTCAATTTTAGATCTATAAGTTAAAGGGGATTGACCCCAGAACTAGTCCAGAGTAAGCCTTGAAGAGCTAAAGCAAATTATATAGCCAATCCTCTGGCTGAACTGAGGGGTTCAGGGATGGGCATATGACTCTATGAAGAGCCAAATATTTTCTAGGGCTTAAGAGAAAAATAAATCAACTCTCTCCCTCGTGGGACTGCCGCCTTCTTTTTAGATGGTGTAAAATGAAGCTGTGAAGCCTGAACCACCACCATGAAGAGGGAGCCTTAATCTGCTGGCCCAAAGTGTAAAACCTGAGAGTGGAACTTGCATTAAGAAAAGCAGCTGAAACATGAAGGGAAAATAGTGTTTGAAACCCTGGATCAAGTCTTACCTGAGGTCGGTATTATATCTGGATTTTTCCATTATGTGAATCAACCAGTTTGAAATCTATAATGTAAAACTTCAACTGAGAGACCAATATGCTCAGGGAAAGGAAAACCCTGTGAATCTAATTACCCTCAAATATAAATTATTTTCCATTTAACTAGAAGGCAGAATTGTAAGAAAATTATTTGTTCTAAAAGATATTTGGCACTTTAATAATGTAATATCAGCTAAACTAATGTAGCTCTTTTTTTTTTTTTTGTTACTATACTGCTCCATGTATTATGTGTATATTGTGATGAACCAAAGGTCTGTGTCCCTCCCAAATTCATATGTTGAAATCCTAACTCCCAATAAGATAGTATTCAGAGGTGGGGCCTTTGGGAGGTGATCAGCTCATATGAATGGGATTAGTACCCTTATAAAAGCTCTCTTGCTCCTTTTGCCATGTGAGGACACAGGGAAAATACAAGTTATCTATGAACCAGCAAGATAATACTCTGGTTTGCAATGTTAAATAGTAGAAAAAAAGGTGAGAGTTCGAGTTAGACCTATGTTCAAATCCAGATATTACCACTTATTAACTGTGTAATGTTTGGCAAAGAGAACCTCAATTCCCTCACCTGAAAAATGGGTTTAATAATAATTCCCTCATAAATTATAGGTGATGAATAATGATACTTAAATCATTGTGCTCATTTAAAGGGCATTTTTACATAAAAGTGATCAGGAGGTCATACAAAATGACCGAGCAGAAGAGTGGTTCTTAAGTAGGAGTGATTTCACACACACATGCACACAGAGACACCCTGCCCAGGGAACATTTAGCAAAGTCTATAAAGCATTTCTGGTTGTTATAAGTGGATGGGAGCTGCAACTGGTGTTTAGTAGGTAGAGACCAGGGAGGCTGCTAAACATGTCACAATTCACAGCACAGACCCTGCAACAAAGAGCCACCCGGTCCTAAATATCACAAGTGCCAAGGTTAAGAAACTCAGTTGTAGAAGATATGTCTACTGATGTCAGGGGAGGGCTCAAAGCGGGCCTGAATTTCCATTATTTCTGCCACAACACTTTGGTAAAATGAGGGAGGGAAAAAGAAGGAGCACATAAGACAGTAGCACCAGGAGGGAAAACAGAGGGACTCCCTGCCCCTGTTCCAAGGCTGCGGCAGTTCTACCTGTGACGGATGGATTTCAGAGTGAACGAGGGAGCTGAAGGCCACGCAGAGGTTATGGAGCATCAGGGAGGTCAAACTGGGGGCCCAGCTAGGGTTCATGACGGTGCCACAGTAAGAAGACGAATGTTGTCCCTGTGGGCAGGGCCATGGCAAAGTTCTAGACCGGAGCACTCCCTGCATCTCCAAGTGTTGTGAGGTGAAGCATAGTCAACATGCTGAGAACTCAGAGCTGGGAGGAATAGGGCATCTTACTTTCATCAACAGGCTACTGACCTTCTGTAGGTTATATATTGGTTTAAACTCCTTAAACATATTCTTTTGCATTATGTGCTATATGTGTGCACACGCTGAGGGTGTTTGCAAATTCTGGCATGGTGGGGAAAACAGAACACTGTCTAGTTCAGTCTAACAGATATTCCCAGGTGTAAAAGGGAAAAAAGGTAGGATAGTCTTATAAACCATAACCTGGCCTTCTGTGGCAATGAAAATCATCATACGGTTGAAGAATAAGCCCAGATTTACTGTGTTAAATGCTTTTCTCATGAGCCTTCTTGGAACCAAACGACTAGAGTGAATTTCGTGTTGAGTCAGCCCCCCAAGACCATTGAGCTACATACAAGGTGTCCCCACCTCTCACTGTGGATGAGTGGGTTTCCAGACAAGGGCATGGGCCAGGAGTGAACGACAAAGATTCCTGGCAGTAATGTGATGGTGTGACTTCTCTTCCTCTCTCACCTTAGCGGAGAAGCTGGGTAGAGGAGCCTGTTCATGACAAGACTGGTTTAATAATTACCCCTTCGCCTGCTCCTCTGCTGCCTTAATCAGCTGTCCTAAAGGACAGAAAGATGTGTGTGAGTTTGCCTGTGTGCGTATCTACTGGCAGCTTTAATTATCGCCCCTCATTACCCTTCCCTGTGCTCATTCTAATCGTCTTTGTGACTTTGCTTAGCAACTTATGTAAGACATTTCAGCAATTCTTTTCTCTTTTCTAGTGGTGAAATATTCAAAATAGTCTTTTTATTGTCCCTGCTTTAGTAGTTTTAGTTTGCTACCTACTGAGATTGCTGTAGTCTTAATCATTACATTTTAAAAGACAGCTGTTAGAAGTTTCTCTAACGGCACAAATAACATCATAACAACTGAACTAAAAAGGAAATGAACTTTTAATTTCCCATGCTTTGCTAATAATAATAATAGCTAACATTTGAAAGCATCCCATGTGCAAAGCACTGTGCCATAGCATATCTATCTTTTAAGTCACAACATCCTCATGGTATAGACAGTATAATGTTATCACATCTGTTTTGAAGAAAAGGAAATTGAGTCTCAGAAGTTTAGTAACTTGTTCACAGTCATGCCAAATGGGGCCCTGCCGAACACCACAGGCCCAGGACTCCAGCAGTGTACTAGAACTCAAAGACTGTTTTCTGGTTTCTTTCTCATTGACTCCTTCCAGAATTTTTCATTAGCCATTCATAATTTTTGCCTTACTGCAAACACAGCATTGATTGATTGTTCTTTTCATATAGCAGAATACTAAAAACTTCGCAAGTTGCTGTCTCAACTTTACAAGCTGGATCATCTTTATTGAGAGTATGTATACAATTTCAAAAAATCAGTAGAATCATACTTTATTTAAGCATACTTCCATTGTAGATATTTATATTGTTATCAGTTTCCCTCTTTTAGTAATAAATCTCTAGTGAATATCTTCATGCACGCAATATTCTCTAATTTTGACCTGTTTCTTGGGATAAATTCTTAGGAGTGAAGGTACTGAGTCAAAAGCTAGGTGCCTTTTTATAATTCTTAAAATTCTTTAAACATATTCTTCAAAGTTTGAGTTATGCTCCTGTGACTGTTTTCTGAGGCTACCAGGTTTACTATGATTTCATTGGTATGGAAATTAATCATTAAGTTTGTATTAATTCAACAGTTGTTAATAATTATTTCTTTGAAAATGTCAGAACTGGGACATTCATTTATGGTTCTTTTTCTTTTTTTCTATATACTTTCTATAGTATTTGTTGTTTAGTCACTTGGTCATGTCCAACTCTCTTGTGACATACAAGGCTAAACAATGTTTATGGGCTAAACCTGGCCCACTGGCTGTTTTTATAAATAAAGTTTTATTCAAGCATGACCACACTCATTCACGTATAGTCTATAGTGGCTTTTATGCTACAACCACAGAGTTCAGTAGTTTCAACAGAAAACATGTGGCCTGCAAACAGAAGTAGCTACATAATTTGAAGGGTAAGAAAATGAAAACAATTTTTAAACAAGGAGCTCCACACTAAGAATTTCAAGATGTCAATGACAGAGCATTAACTCAAGTGAAGGTCACATGCCCATGAAGTTGGCTCTCCCCACAAAGTCTGAAACATTTACTATCTAGCCCTTTGCTGCCCTCTGATATACCCATTAATCTTAAATCTCTTATAATGGGCTTAAATGTTTATCCCTGTCTGTAATTTTGTTTTTTTTAAATTATGCCATTTGTGTCAAAACATTGATGTTTGTTTTTATGATAGAATTTTTAGTTTCCTTCAACAATCACTGCCCCAGAGATCAGATACATGGGTTTAGTCTATTTTCTATTAGCTCCTTTTAATGATATGATTCCTTTATTTAATTCTACTCACAATGTCAACTTTAATGTATAATATGAAACTTGATTGTGCAAATCTATTTTAAAAACTATTATTCATTGCCTATTGATGCCTACCTTTTCATAACCTTCTTATATATAATTAGAGAGTTTTTGAACTCTCAAATCTGCTTCATTAATTTCTGATTCTTTTTCTTTAGCTCAGTGGTCCTCAACTAGGAATGATTTTGACCCCCAAGAGACATCTGTCAGTATCCAGAGGTGTTTTTGGTTATCACAACTGAAGAAGGTGCTACTCACCTAATAAGTAGAGAGGCCAGTGGTGCTGCTAAAAACCATCTTACAATTTCAGGACAGCCCCCAAACAAAGAATTACCTGGCCCAAATGTCAGTGTAGTTGAGAAACCCTACTTTAGCTTTCAGACAGTGAAGGACAGGAAAGCCTGGTGTGCCGCAATCTGTGGGGTCGCCAAGAGTTGCACATGGCTTAGCCACTGAACAGCAACTTCAGCTTTGTACCGTATTTACCGATGCTTTATAGCAATGGCAACCCACTCCAGTACTCTTGCCTGGAAAATTCCATGGACAGAGGAGCCTTGTAGGCTACAGTCCTTGGGGTTGCAAAGAGTCGGACACGACTGAGCAACTTCACTTCACAGCAACATGCAGCCAGTCACCTGCCCATTTATGCTTCTTTTAAAAGTATAAATTGGTCTTCTGAATGCTTATTTTTACAAATAAATTTTACAATAGCCTCTGCCAAGGAAAAAGAAAATTCTTTTTAGACTTTGGCCAGAATTGTGCTAGTGCTACAAATTAACTTACATTCTCAGTCAGTCTTCTATTATAGCTCCTGTTTAGAAATAAGTCTTTACTAAGTAAAAGTTCCAGTCAAATTTTCTGGTTTTCTTACTTTGTTACGAACATCTCTGAGGTTTATTCCTAAGTATTTTACAAGTTTCTTGCTCTGAAATGGGACCTCTTTGTTATCAAATAGCTGTATCTGGATACTATTTTTTATCTCAAGCAACTTTACTAAAACTCAGAATTTGAGTACAATTTGTCTGGCTACTTTCAGTTTTCAACCCATGAAGAAGTATAATTTGTAGATTCTTTCCAATGTTTATCTTATTTTTGTTTGGTTCATACAGCATAGGCTTGGACTTCCAAACTAATTTTCATAAAGAATGTTGACAGAATTAAAAATAAATAGTTAAAATTTTTAAAATATTTAAAATTTGAAATGAAGATCTGTAAGTTTTTCACCATTTTTAAGCATACATACACATATGCTTTTATACATATACATAGTAAGTGTATGTACATATCTGTGTGGGTGTGCACATATATACACACATACACATATATACAATACCTTTACTAATATTCATGTGACATGGTGAAGTGTTGCTGTGCTAGCTAGGCCAGGATACGTTGGCACTACAAAGATGTGCTTAAAAGCTCCTTGAAGTACAAGGAGCTATTCAGAAGCCATCACGGGTAAAAGGTTCCTCTGCAGCAGGTCAAATTGTAATTTCCCCCAGCATCCCTGCAGAACAGCATGATTGATTCTTGAATGAACTTGAACAAAAGTATTTCTGACCTAATCCTTAGTCCTTCAGTGATAGCAATCCCTAAACCCCTTTTTGCCGGGATCTGTCTTGTCACCTCATCCATCTCTTTTACAGATTTTTCTGGAGGCCTCACAGAGTAGTCAAGAGTGCCTGAGCTATACATTCTCTTCTCAGATCAAAACTGTAGACAAACACATCTTTCTAAACTGACCCACATGTGTGATTTTCTCTGTGAATATATAGAGTCAGATGTTTAGAGTAAGAGATGCAATACTGATGAAACATTTAATTAAATTACTTTTTTCTGTCAGTATTTAACCTTCTGTGAATACTCCAAAAAATGGTATATTTGCATTTGAGGTGCTTACAACTAAACTTTTTCCTTTGTTTCTTTATGTTTCCCTTCTTAGATACAGAGCTAAATTAGACTTACTTAGAATTTGTTTGGCTGTAAGGTGCAATGGAAGGACTATGAAAGTTAATTGTAACCCTAACAATTAGGTAGGAACTGATGAAAAACATTCTATATTACCACATGCTGAAATGAAATGGCAACCCACTCCAGTATTCTTGCCTGGAAAGTTCCATGGACAGAAAAGCCTGGTGGGCTACAGTCCATGGGGTCACAAACAGTTGGATACAACTAAGTGCACCCGGAAAGTCACAGGTTTTCCCTTGATGATTGCTCCAGATAACAGACAGAAAAGTATTCCATAATCATGTGCAAACTGATAAGGGACAGGAAGGCAATATCTGTTTATAAATTTTGTTTCTGCACATTTACTATTTTAATATTAACCTTAGAATTTCTAAAGTATATCAGTGATGTTAAACATACGCCTATTTTGAAAAAAATACTTATTAAAATTATTTGTATGGATTATATATTTTCTTGAGTACTTACTCAAAATTATTTTACATTCTTTTGGATATTCAAATAAGTTCTTGATTTATTAACTAACATTGACAAAAGGCTTAAAGGTCAGAAGAGTTGTAAAAATGGCTAAACCATTACAAAAATTCTACCAAGTGGTAAAAGAAATGGTAAGTTAGCATAAAAGGATGGATCAAGTAAACAATGAGAGTAATTAAATTCTCTGTGACTAAGAGGGACAGAGAACATAAGAGGTTGAAAATAGTGATTGGACAAAAGAAGAACAAAACACTGTACAATGAATCTAGTAGTACCTCTTGATGTAAATACCCAATTCAGCTGTTACCAACAAGGAAAAGGATTACCTGGGAAACACTTGTAACAACTGATGCCACCTTAATATACCTGTACTCAGCACTCATGTTACACATATCTCTCATTCCTTTTGCTACAAATATGTCTATCTTATTCAAAGAAGAGTTTCCTATATATTTTTATTTTACAATGACCCTATATAAGAAGAATACACTTTTAACAATATTTGCACTGAAAACATCTGAACCCTGTAGTTATATTGATGTATGATAATACTATCTGGCTCTCTCAAGAGTTTGATCATGGATTCATTAACTACTGTGGCTGAGAAGAATAAGGCTAGTAATATATTTACCAATGTACCAACATTTTAATAACTATTATTATGTCTACTTAGAATTATGTGTGTTCTTCCAGATAACCGCATTCTGAATTACTACTGTTTAGATTCTGGGAAACAGAGGAGGTATCGCAAAGGCAGCAAAATGTAAAAATTCAAAGAGAGGAGAGTTAGACAACTTGAATATGAATCTTTGTGTAATTGGGCAAGTTAATTCACCTGTGTTTCAGTTTTTCCTCTGTAAAATGGAGTTATGGCAAATAGATGGGGAAACAGTGGAAACACTGACAGACTTTATTTTTCTGGGCTCCAAAATCACTGCAGATGGTGACTGCAGCCATGAAGTTAAAAGACGCTTGCTCCTTGGAAGAAAAGTTATGACCAACCTAGACAGCATATTAAAAAGCAGAGACGTTACTTTGCCAACAAAGGTCCGTCTAGTCAAGGCTATGGTTTTTCCAGTAGTCATGCATGGATGTGAGAGTTGGACTTTAAAATGTGTGTGTGTTAGTTGCTTAGTCATGTCCGACTCTTTGCAACTCCATAGACTGTAGCCCCACCAGGCCCCTCTGTCCATGGGATTCTCCAGGCAAGAACACCGGAGTGGGTTACCATTTCCTTCTCCAATAGGAACTATAGAAAGAAAGAAAGTGAAGTCGCTCAGTTGTGTCCAACTCTTTGCGATCTCATGGACTGTAGCCTATCAGGCTCCCCCATCCATGGAATTTTCCAGGCAAGAGTACTAGAGAGGGTTGCCATTTCCTTCTCCAAAAGAAAGCTGAGTGCAGAATTATTGATGCTTTTGAACTGTGGTTCAGTTTGGATTCTAAGGTGACTCCATTCAAAGAATTAAAATCTTTTCAGCATATGAACCCATTAAGAACAAATCTCCAATTATGGATACATGTATATACATGGCTAAGTCCCTTTGCTATCCACTTGAAACTATCAACATTGTTAATCAGCTCTATTCCAATATAAAATAAAAAGTTAAAAAGTAGAAATCTCCCAGAAGACCTGAAGTGAGAGAAGGACAAAGCTGATGCATTTATCAGTAAGCATGCCCAGCGTTAAGGAGGTACAATTCATATTTATCATCCAGAGTGGACATAACCAAATAGTCAACCAACATATAGAATATTCTCTGGCCAAAGACCACCAGGAACACACCTGTGGTTGAAAAAGTTGGGTTTGTTACTTGTTGCAGTGAGAGCACACCACAGGTAATTATGGGTTATCTCACAAAGAGGGTGTTACATTTATGGTAAAAACTCCCCAGAAAACAGGCATAGAAGGTAAACTGGGCAGCTACATGCAAAAGAGTGAAATTAGAACATTCTCTAACACCATACACAAAGATAAACTCAAAATGGATCAAAGACCTAACTATAAGGCTGGATGCTATCAAACTCAGAGAGGAAAACAGAACACTCTCTGACACAGTAGTATCTTTTTGATCCACCTGCTAGAATAATGAAAATAAAAACAAAATAAATGATACCTAAGTAAAAGCTTTTTCACAGTAAATGAAACCATAGACAAAATGAAAAGACAACCCACAGAATGGGAGAAAGTATTTGCAAATGAAGCAACTAATAAAGGATTAATCTCCAAAATGTACAAACAGCTCATGCAGCTTAATAAAAACAAAAAATTCAGTCAAAAAATGGGCAGAAGATCTAGATAGACATCCTCTAAAGGAGACATACAGATAGTCAAAAAGCACATGAAAAGATGTTCAACTCACTAATTATTAGAGAAATGCAAATCAAAATTACAATGAGGTATCACCTCATTTTGGGGCTCCAAAATCACTGCAGATGGTGATTGCAGCCATGAAATTAAAAGACACTTACTCCTTGGAAGGAAAATTATGACTAATCTAGATAGCGTATTAAAAAGCAGAGACATTACTTTGCCAACAAAGGTCCGTCTAGTCAAGGCTATGGTTTTTCCAGTGGTCATGTATGGATGTGAGAGTTGGACTGTAAAGAAAGCTGAGTGCAAAAGGATTGATGCTTTTGAACTGTGGTGTTGGAGAAGACTCTTGAGAGTCCCTTGAACTGCAAGGAGATCCAACCAGTCCATCCTATAGGAGATCAGTCCTGGGTGTTCACTGGAAGGACTGATGCTGAAGCTGAAACTCCAATACTTTGGCCACCTCATGCGAAGAGTTGACTCATCAGAAAAGACCCTGATGCTGGGAGGGATTGGGGGCAGGAGGAGAAGGGGACGACAGAGGATGAGATGGCTGTATGGCATCACTGACTCGATGGACATGAGTTTGAGTAAACTCCGGGAGTTTATGATGGACAGGGAGGCCTGGCGTGCTGCGATTCATGGGGTGGCAAACAGTCGGACATGACTGAGTGACTGAAGTGAACTGAACTGATCACCTAACACCAGTCAGAACAGCCATCATCAAAAAAATCTACAAACAAATGCTGGAGAAAAGGAAACCCTCCTACACTGTTGGTGGGAATTTAAGTTGGTAAGCCACTATAGAGAACAGCATGGAGGATCCTTAAACCAAAAAAATAGAGCTACCATAGGATCCAGGAATCCCACCTCTGGGCATATATCTGGAGAAAACCATAATTGGAAAAGATATATGCACCCCAAGGCTCGTTGCAGCACTATTTACAATAGCCAAGACATGGAAGTAAACTAAATGTTCATTAACAGAGGAATAAAGATGTGGTACATATACACAAAGGAATGTTAGTCATAAAAAAGAAGGAAATAATGCCATTTGCAGCAACCTGGATGGACCAGGAGATTCATATTGAGTGAAGTCAGACATACACAAATAACAAATACCATATGATATCACCTATATGTGGAATCCAAAGTGAAAAAAGGTACAAATGAACTTATCTACAAGACAGAAACAGAGTTATAGATTTAGAAAACAAACTTATGGTCACCAAGAGATAAGGTGGGGAGGGATAGATTGGGAGATTGGTACTGATGTGTACACACTACTGTATATAAAATGGATCACTAATACAGACCTACCGTATAGCACAAGGAACTCTACTCTGTAATGGCCTATATTAGAAAAGAAATCTTTAAAAAAATGCATAAATGTATATATAGAACTGATTCACTTTTCTGTACACTTGAAACCAAACACGACATTGTAAATCAGCTAGACGCCAATAAAAATTTAAAGGTATATGCACCCCATTGTTCATTGCAGCACCATTTATAATAGCCAGGACATGGAAGCAATCTAAATGTCCATCACCAGAGGAAAGGATAAAGAATGTGGTACATATGTATGGTGGAATGTTACACAATAAAAAAGAACAAAATAATGTCATTTGGGGCAACATGGATTCCAGGGGTTAATAATCAGCTGCCTGTTGCTCTGGTTAAGCCATAAGAAAAATGCCATGAGAAAAGAACGAAAGCAAAATACAGCAATACAGTATAATCTGAACAAAAGTACATCGGGTTGATTAGTTGAGGTTGTCATGTCCTGCTAAACTAAGGAAAAACATAGTGTGGACCTTGGAATGCCAGGTCAGCACAAGTTCAGAACATTGCTTGTGCACACATCAAGATGTTTTCCCAAAGCATATGTGGGTCTATGACCTCCAGCCGGGTGATAACCCTTGTACAAGAAAATAACAAAGATAGTTCAAAGTAATCAATAAAATGGGAGACGTGACCAGGGACATAGGTTGATTTTATCGTAGCACAACAGATACTTTCTGCATGCTGAGACACTAAATAAAAGTGATGTGGCCCTGAGGAACAGGGCTCTTGATCCAAGAAGTCTTGAGTCCCCCAGTCCCATCTTTAAAACTTTAATTCTGTCTCTAGTTTCTTTTTCCCAAACTGTGCGTCGACCACTTTCGATCCCTACCTGTTGTGCTGGCCGCAGCAAGGGATGGACTTAAAGGCTGTCATACCGAGTGAAGTCAGATGGCAAAAGTATCATATAATATCACATATGTGGACTCTTAGAAAATGGTACAAAATAAAGGCTGTCATACCGAGTGAAGTCAGATGGCAAAAGTATCATATAATATCACATATGTGGACTCTTAGAAAATGGTACAAATGAACTTATTTACACAACAGAACAGAGTCATAGATGTAGAAAACAAATTTATGGTTACCTAGGGGGGAAGGAGAGGGGATAAGCTGGAAAATTGGGATAGGTCAGATAGGTAACTAATAAAGACCTACTATATAGCACAGGAAACTCTACTTAAAACTCTGTAAAGATCTATATGGAAGAAGAATCTAAAGGGTGGATATATGTGTATGTATAACCGACTCACTTTGATGTATAGCAGAAACTAACACAACATTGTAACTCAACTATACTCCAATAAAAATTAATTTGAGAAGTATATTGACTATAGATTTTCTTATATGTTTATATCTAAGCAGGTCTAACTTAAATCCATGTAGCATAATATTAATGATAATAATAAAAGAATATATAACTGAATCACTGAGCTATACAGCAGAAATTAACACATTATAAATCAGACTTCAATAAGTTTTTTTTTTAAGTACCAAAAAATTTTAAAAAGGGAGGTGTTAGCAAGGAGTTTTAGGATTGGGGTTTTGACTGAGTGCTCTGAGGAGAGTCCAAGGAAGCAGGCTTTTATCTCTGTTGGTTAATTATAGAAAGCAGGGATAATTTTTAAATTACCTTACTGAATCGTATCTGAGGGCAGGACAAACTAAAGCTTCAATTGAAAGAGAAACAGCAGTCATTCCTACTAGCTGAGAGAGTGGAATGTTTAGGTTTTGCCTGTGTTCAGATGTGATTTGGAGTGGTCTTATTTTTGTCTTGATCCAGCAGAGTCACAGAATGGCCTTGTCTGATCATGGTGTCCTGTGAAAATATGTGCAGCAGGCAAATGCCAAACCCACTGAAAGTACTAAGCCAGCTCCTGGGTGTCAGGGTTCTTTTCTCTTTCTATCTTAATGAAGCTTCTTTCTGACTGGTGCAGGTGACCCCTTCTGAAATCTCCAGCCCTATCTGTTCAGTTATTGCTTCCAGCAGCAGCATCTGAATCCTGAAATTAACCAGGGCCTCGTAAAACCATAACTGTAATTACAGAATGAATATAAAATTAAATTTAATTAAGATTAAAAAATGGAAGGATGTCCAACTCAATTGTGAAGGTAAATAAAAAAGAAAATTGCATTCTTCTTTTAAATTCTAGGTTTTAAATGTCTGTTTTTACAAGCAGAACTGGCCAACAGAAACAGGTACACTTCATCATATTCACAGGATACAAGGCCAGATTTGGGGGAAACATTGATCAGCAACTATGAATCCTCATATACTCAAAGCCCGTTATAAAGAACGAGAGGAAGAAAGATGACCAGTCAAGGACCTGCTGCAGAGGCCTCCAGAGGGAGGAGTGGGGATGAGTGCATAGACATCTTCCCTGTCTGTCCGTAAACACTGGCCACTACCCACACAAACCCCCAGGGCCCAGGGAGCCCCTGGGTCCTGGAGTCAATATCCAGAGGCTTCCAAGTGACTTGTGTCATAACCTACACATGTCTTTATCTTTTCTCAGATGATCCCACGGTGCTCTCAAGTACATAGGTCACATTAATACCACTCCCCCAAAGCCAGCAGAATCTTTGCCTGTGACAGAATGCAGTACTAGCCATTGTTCACGGTGTTAGCAAGCACAGTTGTGTGGATGTACTCAGCCGCACAGTCACGGCCGACTCTTTGCAACACCATGGGCTGCAGCCTGCCAGACTCCTCTATCCGTGGAATTTTCCCAGCAAGAATACTGGAGTGGGTTGCCATGCCCTTCTCCAGGGGATCTTCCCGACCCAGGGATCGAACCCATGTCTATAATTGGCAGTCATCTTCTTTACCACTGAACCACCTGGGAAGCCCCACACAGTTGATGAGCACAGCTTAAAGCAATTGTCAGGACATAGCAAAGGTACATAATGTTGGGTTTTATAATTCTAAAAATAGTAAAAACAATTCTACACCTGATGGAAATGTAAGTCGTTATAAAACTAATCCCTGTATTTCTAGGAAGTACTGCTCATTCTTCACATCTAAGGCTCCTGAGTTCAAACCCGGATTAACAGTCACTGCACAAACTGCCTGCAAAAATCAGTGTTAACTCTGAGAATGGAACACATGATTAGATCAGTGAGGCGGTGATCCAGAAGACAGCTGATGTGCTATTTTTAAAACTTCTCACCGGTGTAAATCAACTATACTCCAATAAAATTTAAAAACCAGAAACTTCTCACTGGTAAAAATAATCCACATTTTGCATATATTCCTTAGAGGGATTATCTCAGTAGCTGAAAAATGGACAATCCTGGCATGGTCAGAAGTCTTCTCATTTATTTGATGTGGAAATCAGATACCCTGGCCAGCAGGAAAATCACACTGTCAACAGCTAAAAATATGTTGCTGATTTTATACTATACATCCTCATGGTTTGGACCAAACATGTCCCACATTGTGAATTTGTTGATTCTATCTCTCTGATCAACAGACAGAGGAAAGGAGATTGTGTGAACTAAAGATGCCTAAGAAATCTGAGAAAGGACCCTAAACAGACAGACAGACAAGGGAGCAGGTGATTCATTCACTCCACAACTACCCTGAAGGTCGGTCCTGTCTATAACATGTGCCTGAGTGCTAAGTCGCTTCAGTCATGTCCGACTCTCTGTGACCCTGTGGACCATAGCCTGCCAGGCTCCTCTGTTCATGGGATTCTCCATGCAAGAATACGAGTGGGTTGCTGGACCCTTCTCCAGGGGGTCTTCCCAAGCCAGGGCTTGAACCCATGTCTCCTGCATTGGCAGGCGGGTTCTTTACCACTAGCACCACCTGGGCTGCTGAAACAGCCACAGAGCAACAGCAGTACTAGAGAGGAAGAACTCACGAAGGAAAAAATTCTGCCTCTTTGGAGACCAGGGCCCTCAGGCTTTAGCTTATTTGTTTAGTTTCTGGAGAAGTTTTGTGAAGAAACTCCGGGTATAGTTTATGTGAATGGAACACAGGACACTTGGGCTCTCAAACAGTTACGTAAGTCAGAAGCACCTGGAGGGCTGGTTAACACACTGATTACGGGGCCCCCTCCTCGACTTTCTGGTTCGTTACATCCAGTGGGAGTTGTGAATTTGTACTTCTAACAAGCTTCAGTGTGATGATGAGGCTACACATTGTGGCCTGCCCACAGGCCTGATTCTTCACTTGATTATTAGCTTCTGAGCACTCTGAGGGCTGGTCTCTTTTCTCACCCAAGGCTCCAGTGGATTTGCTCAACAGATGATTGTTAGGAAGTGAATGAGGGAGTGAATGAGGAAGCAGAGAGATGAAATAGCAGGCCCAAGCTGGATGTTTCTGTTTGTTTAGCCAGAGCAAAGGGGGCAACTATAAAGGAAGATGACAGTGGCCAGAGAGCTCTATCATTGTAAATGTGAACATTACCAAATTACAATTTACGACTAATTAGAATTTGCATGAGTCTTTCACAAAACCACTCCAAAGGATTCATTAGAAATTTTCTCTAACCTTTTTTTCTGACTGCTGTGGCAAAATGACTTAATGGAATTACCTTTACAAATGTATTAATTTATTCTACCCTGAGGATATTATATTCACTGATTTGGCAAAACTAATCTGGCCTAATAACAGACACACATTTACTGAGACTAAGCAAATTTTCCAGTAGGAAGAAACTCAACCATTTGGAACAAATGAAGGTTGAGATATAAAGATGAAAGAATGACTGTAATTTCCAAAATAGGTACTAGCAAGTGTTACAAACTGACTAAAATGCAAAGCTAAAATTTGTGCTGACAAAAAAAAAAAAAAAATCTGTCACAGAGGTGCAGAAAACCTACCACCACCACCACCATCTAGAAATTCTCAACCACCGACAGATGCTTGAGTTCAAGAGATATTCTCCATACATGTGTCTCCTAAGGATGTACTGGCCAACTCAATGTAAGTGATAAACACACCTCCTTGGAGCCTTTGGTGTTCTCTCGTAGAGTCAGCAAGTGACTGCCAATTCACTTCCATTCTGCCAATGAAATACCCACGGTGTACTGTTCCTTTGAAAATCCTAAATCTATTTCAGAGAGCAGAGATGAAATCTTGCAGCCAACAGGCACCAATATAAGTGAAGTAGACTATAAGGCAATAGATAATAAAGAGACTTGGTTAACCAAAGACTGTTATGTTCTGTTTAGATGGGAAATTCTTACCCAGCCGCAGGAGATTGCTGCATTATGGGATGTGATCCCAGTGTTACCAGATCTCCCAATTTTCCAAGAGGGATCAGAACTTGGAATTTCATGTAAAGTTGCCTAGCTGTTAAAATAGTGTATGACTAGTCAGAATGGCCATCATCAAGAAATCTGCAAACAATAAATTGGTGGAGAGGGTGTGGAGAAAAGGGAACCCTCATGTACTGCTGGTGGGAGTGTAAATTGATACAGCCACTATGGAAAACAGTATGGAGCTTCCTTAAAAAACTAAAAACAGAACTACCATATGACCCAGCAATACCACTCCTGGGCGTATACCCAGAGAAAACCATAGTTCAGAAAGATACATGCAACCCAACATTCATATCAGCACTATTTACAGTAGCCAGGGCATGAAAGCAATCTAAATGCCCATCAACAGATGAATGAATAAAGATGTGGTACATAAATACAATGGAATATTACTCAGCCATAAAAAGGAATGAAATTATGTCATTTGTAGAGATGTGGATAGATCTAGAGACTGTCATACAGAGTGAAGTAAGTTAGAGAAAAATGTATATTAACACATATGTGGAATCTAGAAAAATGGTACAGATGAACCTATTTTCAAAGCAGAAACAGAGTCACAGATGTAAAGAACAAATATCTGGATACTAGGGGGAAAGTGCAGGGTGGGATGAATTGGGAGATTGGGATTGACATATATATATGTGTGTGTGTGTATATATATATATATATATTACTATGTATATTACTATGTATAAAATAGATAACTAATGAGGACCTACTGTATAGCACAGAGACCTCTCCTCAATTCTCTGTAATGACCTAAATGGGAAGGAAATCTAAAAAAAGAGGGGATATATGTGAGAGTGTTAATAGCCTTCGTAGGGAGGCCAGAGGTCCCCAAGGGGCAAGAGGAAATAAAATCGCAAGGGGCAAACATTTTTTTTTTCTTTTAAAATTCTGTGTTGTCATGATGACACCTGGTTCCACCTGAACTTAACTTTGTCTCAAACCTTGAGCTAACCAATGCGTTTTTCTCATGGAAATGTCTTCCTTAAGCTATGTTAATGAACTATGTATTTGCTTGGAAGTCTGCTTTTTTTTAAGACTGATGCCAATCGTTTTATGGCCTGAGATGACTCGCCTTGTGCCAGTGCTATCTCAAAACGCCTGCTGTGGGCCTGGAGCAGCTCTCTCAGTCTTGAGGCATTTCCTTTCTCTAACTAGCAGCTTGCTAATAGGTATATAACTCCTTGCTAAAAACTAGCAAGGGGGCACTCCTTCTGTCCCTTTTGATGTCTATATCAGAAGCTTTCTCTCTTTTATACTTTAATAAAACTTTATTACACAAAAAGCTCTGAGTGATCAAGCCTTGTCACTCGCCCCTGATCAAATTTGTCTCCTCCAGAGGCCAAGAATTCAGGCATTGTTCACAACTCATAGCAGCAACCTTTCATTATGGATATATATAGCCAATTCACCCTGTTGCACAGCAGAAAATGACACAGCAGTGTAAAGCAATTATACTCCAATAAAAAAAAGTGTGTGACTCAAACAAAATATGTTTGCAGGTAGAATTAAGCTGGCATCCTTCCATTCAGGACCTCTCCTTAGACTATAAGAAGCCCTGTTTTCCTAGTTACCTCACTGATTACTAGATATGTATTCTGTCCCCTCCTTGAAGAGCACCCCTTCCATTTTCAAACTCTTTCATAGGCTCAGAATTCTTCCCCTAATTCTTGGAGGTTAAGATGGCTAGATCATGGTTCCATCAGAAATTCTTTGATGACTTCATATGCTGAGATACTGTCCATTAGTAATGTATTTGCCATTGGTGGTGAGTGGGGGTGGCTTGATGTCACATAACCTGAAGATGACTTAAGGGGTAGAAGATTGGGTTCCATTCCCCATGCTTCCCCACACTTTCTCCTCATCCTCATCCTTCCATCTCAGGCTACTGGAACAATATTCTGAAAATTCATGTAGGGTCCAAGAAAGAAAGCAATTTACCTAATTTCTTAAAGTATGAAAACTATCAAACCACAGCTGGAGAAAACCAGATTATTGGGTGGGGGAGGAAGTTGAATCAAAGATTTAGAGCGTTTAAAGACAATTCTGCATAATTCTTCCAGGCCAGGTACAATTAAAAGATGGAGAGCAGCCTCTATACTAGTCCTGAAGGTTAGTGCGGCCTAATGCTTCCAGTTCCTTCTTCCTCTCATTCCTCTTCATTTTGTTAGGTAGTTAGAATAGGGAAATGGAGTCCAAAATGGCGGTGGCTAAAAGACCTGGAAGGGAAAGCCCACGAAAATAGAACAAAGGAAGGTCCGAGGACCAGAGTGAGAACCTCAGGTAAAACATACAACACTCCTGCCTAAGCCCAATTTGCATAGATCAGGCCCAGGGGGAACAAAAAAACATATAAAAAGAGGAGCCAAAGCCCTCTTCTCTCTCTCTCTCTCTCCCTCACACGATGGGGCACTCTTCTCTTCCCGTCTTTGGATCGAAGTGCCCTCACACCTCGAAGATGGATTTTCCTGCTATCATCTAAATAAATAGAGCTATAACACAGTCTGTCCTCCAAGAGCTGTGACCCGCCAAGGGGCTTTAATGTCCGTCACTCCAAATTTTTGTTGTGACGAGACAAAGAACAGAGGAGCATACACTCGCGTGACAATTTCTTGGAAAAGGAACAAGTGAGAGGAAGGGTGGGGGTTGGATATATTTTTCCTGAGGGTTTACCTGTTTATTCACTGAAACAATATTTATTATCTTTATTTGTTATGCATGGAGCTTATAGTCTAGTGAGTAAGACACAGGAGAAAAAGCAAATTTTAAAAAATCACACACACACAAGCAAACAACTTACAGACTATAACTCCAGGTATCAGTGGAAGTTCCAGGGAAAATATCATTATCCCACAGAAAGTGATAAATTCAGCAGTTTGCCAGAAAAACCTGGGTGTCATAGCTGGAAGCTGAATAAACGTTCATTTCCATCACCTTTCAAGAAGAGAATCTGCTGGCAAAGGATCCAAGTTTAAACCTACTCTTTTCCTATCTCTACCTCTGTCCCTTTGCTGTTGAGCAAGAGAACCCTGTGTGCTTGTAACACAAAAGGACAGAAGAAAGTTTGTTCTATTCCAGGCAGAGAGCTCAGCCTCTGAGAGAAAGCTCAGGCTGCAGACTGAAGCAGATGGAGTCACAGGTTAATATGTCCAAGCAGCAGGCATTTACTGAACATCTTCAGATATACTTCCCTGAGAATCACTGGATAATGTCTACACTCAAAGTGAACTTCCAGAAAGCTAATCAGAAGGCTAAGGTGTGGGCCTGGACATTACATGTGTTTAGAATGTATGTGTGTGTGGCCATGTTTGTTCCACTATCTTCCTTTCCAGACTATGGATTCTGACATTCACAGAGTCTTTTGTTTGACAAAGTCCTAAGTTAAAAACGCTTCCAGAAAAAAAAAAAAAAAAAACGCTTCCAGATAATCATAGGTCAGTAGTTTTTAAGCCTTTTCCAGCCTCACCTTTGAGAAATAGTCTAGCTCCTATAAACCCTTTGGTCCCTGTGACTTTAATTTTCACATCTGCCCAAATCCCTGAGGAAATATGTTGGTGTAACTTGTGGGCACACTCTAGCTCCCAACCTAATGGCCATCTCACCCTTTTCCAACCATCGGTTGAGATTCTCTGTCAGGATACATGGAACATTCCTCTATGTCTCTGTCACAATTACAGAAAGGTTATGATTCCCAAACTGAGTAAAACTAAGCAAGCAGCACTAAGTGAGCTTAAACAAAACTTATGTTTGTCTGAGCTTGTGTGTTTTATACAAGCCCCGAAGTGTAGGACATTCAAAACCACTAGAACATTCACATATGACCTGAATCAAATCTCTTATGATTATACAGTGGAAGTGACAAACAGATGCAAGGGATTAGACCTGATACACATAGTGCTTGAAGAACTATGGATGGAAGCTCGTAACATTGTTCAGGAGGAGTGTACCAAAACCATCCCAAAGGAAAAGAAATGCAAAAAAGCAAAACAGATGTCTGAGGAGGCCTTACAGATAGCTGAGAAGAGAAGTGAAAGGCAAAGGAGAAAAGAAAAGATATATCCATCTAAATGCAGAGTTCCAAAGAACAGCAAGGAGAGATAAGAAGGCTTTCTTACATGAACAACGCAGCGGGAAAAAAAGGAAAACAATAGAATGGGGAAGACTAGAGAAAATTGGAGATACCTAGGGAATATTTCATGCAAAGATGGGCACAATAAAGGACAGAAATGTCAAGGACCTAACAGAAGCAGAAGAGATTAAGAATACACAGAAGAACTGTACAAAAAAAGGTCTTAATGATCCAGATCACAACAATGGTGTGGTCATTCACCTACAGCCAGACATTCTGAAGTGTGATGTCAGTGGGCCTTAGGAAGCATGAATAAAGCTAATGGAGGTGATAGAATTCCAGCTGAGCTATTTAAAATACTAAAAGATGCTGCTGCTAAAGTGCTAAAGTACTCAATATGCTAGCAAATTTGGAAAACTCAGCAAGGGCCACAGGACAGGAAAAGATCAGCTTTCATTTTAATCCCCAAAAAAGCCAATGCCAAAGAATGTTCAAACTACTGCACAATTGCACTCATCTCACATGCGAGCAAAGTAATGCTCAAAATCCTTCAAGCAAGGCTTTAACAGTATGTGAACCTAGAACTTCAGATTTACAAGCTGGATTTAGAAAATACAGAGGAACCAGAGATCAAATTGACAACATCTGTTGGATCATAGAAGAAGCAAGACAATTCCAGAAAAACATGTACTTTTGCTTCATTGACTATGCTAAATCCTTTGACAGTATGGATCACAACAAACTATGGAAAATTCTTAAAGAGATGGAAATACCAGACCACCTTACCTGCCTCCTGAGAAACCTATATGCAGGCCAAGAAGCAACAGTTAGAATGGGACATGGAACAATGGACTGGTTCCAAATCAGGAAAGGAGTATGTTAAGGCTGTATATTGCACCCTTCTTATTTAACTTATATGCAGAGTACATCATGTGAAATCTGGGCTGGATGAAGCACAAGCAGGAATCAAGATTGCCCAGAGAAATATAAACAACCTCAGATATGCAGATGATACTATCCTAATGGCAGAAAAGAAAGAGGAACTAAAGAGCCTCTTGATGAGGGTGAAAGAAGAGAGTGAAAAAGCTGGCTTAAAACTCAATATTCAAGAAACTAAGATCATGTTATATGGTCCCATCACTTCATAGCTAATATAGAAGGGGGAAAAGTGGAAACAGTAACAGATTTTCTTTTCTTGGCCTCCAAAATCACTGCAAATGGTGACTGCAGATATTAAAAGATGCTTGCTCCTTGGAAGAAAAGTTATGACAAACCTAGACAGCGTACTAAAAAGCACAGACATCACTTTGCTGACAAAGATCCGTATAGTCACAGCTATGGTTTTCCAGTGGTCATGTATGGATGTAAGAGTTGGACCATAAAGAAGGCTGAGCACCAAAGAATTGATGCCTTTGAACTGTGGTGTTGGAGAACACTTTTGAGAGTCCCTTGGACTGCAAGGAGATCAAACCAGTCAATCCTAAAGGAAATCAGTCCTAAATATTCATTGGAAGGACTGATACTGAAGCTGAAGCTCTAATACTTTGGCTGCCTGATATGAAGAGTCAACTCATTGGAAAAGACTCTGAATGCTAGGAAAGATTGAAGGAGGGAGAAGAAGGGGTTGACAGAGGATGAGATGGTTGGATGGCATCACCGACTCAGTAGACATGAGTTTGAGCAAGCTCTGGGAGTTGGTGATGGACAGGGAAGCCTTTGTGCTGCAGTCCATGGGGTTGCAAAGAGTTGGACATGACCAGCAACTGAACAACAAACTGGGCTGAGCATGGCCTCCTGTACTACTCCTAACCATTAAGTAGTTCTCAAGCTGATTCTGACTCAAAGGTCTGTTGGGACTTCAGACATCCTGATTAGCCCAGGAAACATCAGTGTAAGAAACATCGACCCTACTAGAGAAGCCAGAGAATCTTAGAAACCCATTCTGTACTTCCAAGGGCCTGAAGACCCAGTCTGGAGTGGGGTGGTCCCCGGGGAGATGAACAGGTGTCCACAGCATGGGAAAGCACTAGCAGAAGGGCCTGACTGTGGCTCTGCTTTCCCACTACACAGAAGCAGCAGCTTAAGAGTGTCTATAAACATGGCTGGGCCTCAAAACCAGTGAATCACTTTCTGCATCCTCAGCTGAGCACCAGACAAGCCCAGGCACACTCCTTTAAAGGATCCGAGTGGGAAGGTTGGAGCCAGGAATGATTAGCCGTGGTGCTAGCTAGAATGTGAACTTCCCTCTCTTGACATCTCCATCACAACCTAATGTACATCATTATCATAAAATACCAGAGTTCTCTTATTCACAGTATGATATGAAGTCCTCAAAGAGATAGGGGTTGGGATAAGTGAGCCCCACCAGTGGGCTTGAACTGGTTGCTCCCACCCTTCCCACACCACTCTCTACCTCTTAGGAAGAACAGGATAAAACCTTACATTTATTAGGTTATGAGGCCAATACTTAAGGCTAAATCAGCAAAACAGAAACTGCAAAGTTGGATTTTTTTTAACATTTAAAAGTAGGGCATCCTTCCATACTAGTATAATCCTGCTGAGTTTATGAAGACAGATGGGAAATTAACAGAAACTTAAATGACCTGGAGAAGCAACCTTAGGTTATTTTCACATGAATTTTCAACCAACATTCATCTCTATAGACTACTTAATCACGTCAGTCATAAGAAAAGATCTCATTCTCAAATTCCCTTTTCTGTTGTGATCCTACATGGAAAATATATTCTCACTTATAAGTGGGAGAAGAAACCATTTGCTTTCAGGGGAAAAAATTATTAGAAAAGGATATATTCCAAATGTCATAACAATATGTTCTCTCATTTTTGGAATAAAAATAACTACAGAATGAATAGACACACATCTTACCGAAATAAATATGCATAATTTGTACATATGTGTAAGTCTGTATTTTTTCCCTTCCAATCTCTACTTGATCCATATAATACAAGTCCTATTGCCTTATTTCATAGGACAATCATACTTAAAACTGGAAGAAATCTTAGTGTTCAACCTATCCATTTTACAGGTCAGCAATTGAGGCTAGAAGGTTCAACGTGATTTCTGTAAGGCCACGTGAAGTCATGTGAGAAAGAATATAAACACCTAAATCCCCTAACTCCTGGCCCAGTACTCTTTCCAAAGGACAATACAGTCTTTCTTCCCTGGAGTCTCTACTGAGATCCCATACTGCTTAGTTTAAAAAGCATAAAAAAGTACTTTTATTGCTCTATCTGTAACATAGCCTAGGTATGTAAGACATCCCACCGGTGTGATGGAGTCAGAATAAACACTGCCCTCCTGCTGCTTTTAAAGATGGCATTGCCCCCAAATCGTTCAGCCCTGACAAAGTTGATACTGCTGAAAACACACGTCTGCAGGAGGTAAGTAAAAATCGGTGATTTCAGGTCTTGGAGTCACTTGACATTTCTTATAGCTCTGGGAAAATTCCACTCAATTCTGTACAAGAAGAGTTTATTAAGCATTACAGCAGAGGCAGCTGGTGCCCTGCTCACAGTCCCCTAGCACTCGTTATCTTCTCACAAAGCGACCCTCTGCCTCAGGGTTCCTGAGATGCGGGAGTGTGCTGGCTGTGTGCACGGCTGGCTGGAGTGCCCAGGAATCAATGCCCCTGGGAGGACACCTTGAACCACAATGCAGCTACCAGATGATAAATATACCAGCTTCCTCGCCCCTTGGTTGGGATAACTCTGAGGCATATCCTAGGTGTCTCCAGCATGCACGGAGCCGTTCTCCACCCTGGGGCACCTGCCCTCCATGTATTGTGTCTTAGCTTCATCCTTTCTCATTTGTAACGGGTACTTTCAACTACTTGCCCGCAAGTCTTGGTTTTAGAGACTGTTCTGGAGGAATCCAACCTAAAACAAGCATTTATACTCTGTACAAATCATTTTTATATAATAGGTATCAGAGATATGAAGAGCAAGCAGATACCATCCTAGCCCTCAAAAGATAAGACCTCTAGGAATATAAGCACAAAGGTTAAGACCAGCAACAACAGTCTACTTTGGAAGGATACTGGGGATACGTACAATAAACATATGTTCACTAATGCAAGATTCTCACAATGAAAAGTGGAGTTTGCCATTAAGAACTCAGCACAAAGTACCCTATGGCAGAAAGGCATCAGACAACCTAAGGAGTAAGATTACATACATCAAAAAAACAATCAAGGTACTGATTTCACTTGGAAATATTAATACATTTCACAGAATTTGTCATCCCTTACAATCCACGCTTGAATGACCAATCTAAAGAGAAAGATTTCATACAACCCAGGCTTGTTCTTTAGTGACAAGGCTAGGTACATAGACCCCCAGACTGGCTGCACAAGATTAATTGGCTATTTTGCATCTTGTGTTTGAAAAGTGTCAGAACTATCTGTCTTCTCATTCAGTTCTGTCCAAATAGATTAATGTCCATGGAAGGCAAACAAATTAAACAGTTAAATTTTGTGTATGTCATTAGCTTGACATGTTAGCCATTTGGGTTTGCACTCGAGCTGGTGACTCTGCCAGTCAGACAAATGTTTGCAGGCCACAGACACTGGCTACACAGAATCCTATAAATAACCCTCCTTCAGCTCAGGACAGTTACTGAATAAGAATGATGGAACAGAGCAAGCTGAATAGAAGTAGATGATAAGAAACCTTGAGGACATTCCTGAGTTGATAAATACTGGCTTCTTCATGGTGTGAGGTTCTAGCTGGGCTGTCTGGTGAGCTAATGGGTAGTAAGCATCTACCTTCCATGTGCCAGGCACCTTAAAAATACTATGTAATCTGCAAAACAACCTAGTGAAGTAGGTATTGCTAGTATTATTATTATTACTACTCTGTAACAAATGGGAAAACTACAACTAGGAGATGATTAGTAAGGTATTACAGCTATTTTGTCAGACCCACAAACCCTTGCTTCTTCCAAAATACCATGCTGCCATCCTTTAGGGCTGGAAAAAAAAGCATACCAAAGTTCAGCTCCAAAGTGTTTGCCTTAGGATGTGCAAAAATGAGTTTGAACAATTGTGTCCTCAATTGTTTGGGTCAAATAACAATGTAGTTTCAGGGAAAATGAGTCTTTAAAATGCTGCTTCTTTTTTTTTGGCTAAGCAGTCTTTTGTCTACTATCAAAGGAAAATTGATTCCTAAGTTATCTAAATTCCATCTAGCATACACAAAATTAATATTTATCTTCATAAAAATCTGAATATTTTCAAGAAAAAGTTGAAGGATTTAATATAAATAATGAGGATACTTTGGGAAGGTTGTTGAACACATCAGACTTCATAGAAGGCTGTATATCCACACAGAAATAATAGAAAATAGTGTGAAAAATACAACAGTTTGAACTGACTCCATTTTGATTGGGTGGATTTAATAAAATTTCCTTTATCGAATTTCTTAAAAAAATTTTACCCTCCATTCTTCAAATCTCATTCCCTAATTTGGCTGTAATAAAGTTTTTCTACTCCACATACAGTATATTATCTGCCTTAGTCTGGGTTCCCCCCTCCAAGTGGACAGTAATGTGGTTGCAAGTCATTTATTTGTGAAGTGATCTTGGAAATACCTGAGGGAAGGGTAAGGGAGACAAGGAAGGGAGGATAAAGACAATAACAGTGCATTAGTGAGTAGGTTACTGCTAGGGGCAACCGGCATTCAATCTTGCTGGGAACCTCTCAGAAATGATATCAAACCCCTTTCAGAATAGTCCCACTGAGGAGTGAGGAAGGTAGACAGGACATCATGGAAGAAGACATCATGTCTTCTTCATTGGTCAAGGGGAACTGGGTGTAACCACCCCCCCCCCCCCCTCCCCCCGAGCAATCACGGCCTCCTCAACTTGTTAGGCCTAGCACATTTCTACAGCTAGAGAATAGCCTACGGGGACAAGATAGAAAAACCTGTATGTCTGTTCAGGGCTGTTTGCAAGGACTGTTTTCTCAGGTTGAGAAAAATGGGCTGAGCAGAGTGATGCCTGCATCTGCTGCACTGTGTTCACACTGAACTAAGTTAATCAAAACTTATTCAACTTTACTGGGCATAATGACCTAAAAATGTAGAAAAATACATATCTCTAGCCCCCCACCTCCATACTGAATAAGATCAGTGATTGGATTTAGCAACCTGAATTTCAACAAGCATCTGTTTCAGAGCAAGTGGTCCCTGGACCACTGTGTGAAGACACTGTCCTAGTGACACCAAACACCATGAATTCACCCCCATGTGTGCTCACCAGTGTCTTGGAGGAAAAAAATCCTAACAATCGCAGATGGATCTTACTTTCCTATGTCTCATTTTCTCAAATATAAGCTGTTGCTCATGAAGGGAATGTAATGAGAGTATGTGAATGGGTTAGCACTTTGCAAGTCTAATTCTGGAAAATCCCTTTAAATATAGATTCATCCATCTGATCATGGGTCAGGAGCAAAATTGTCAGATACCCTGATTCTGGAGTGATCATACTTTTCCAACAAGATGGTGTGATGAGCAGGAGTGAATGGAGGGAGGAAATAAGAAAAGGGGATATTGAAACAGAAAATGAAATCATTGTACCTACATATGTTGGTCAGGATTCTTAGGAAAAAAAAATCTTTAAGCCTTTGTTACAGGGAGCCTGCATATATACCTGTTCAGCTTTGGGAAGCGTCAAAGCCAGACCAACTGCTGACACCATCTTTTTCATAATTTCCTAAGTTATGACAAAAGGTGACATGGGACTTCTAAAAGCAGTTTGCTATGCTTAGAACTTTTTTGATAAGGTATCATTCCTTGCACATTCTTCTCATCCGTCTGATATTATGGAGTGTGGGCAATGAGGACCCTAGGGCCTTGACACTTGTTCACCTCTCTAAGAATGATATTCTGCCATCTGGGGAGAGATGGTATCTACTGCATGTAGTGCAAACCTGAGCTCATGTCTCCTATCCTCAGCTCCAGGTTCTCATCACCACTTCTTGCTGACATCTCATTTTATCAGGTAATGTACAAACTTGACTCAGATGGTAAAGAATCCACCTGTGATGCAAGAGACTTGCATTCAATCCCTAGGTCGGGAAGATCCCCTGGAGATGGGAATGGCTACCCACTCTAGTAGTCTTGCCTAGAAAATTCCATGGACAGAGGAGCCTGGTGGGCTACAGTCCATGGAGTCACAAAGAGCTAGACACAACTGAGAGACTAATACATTTTTTCACTTTCATAAACTTAAAAATATCCAGGAGCATCCTGATTTCCCAAAGCTTTGAGGTTGAATACATGGCTTAATATGGCCTGTAAGGCAATTCACAACCTGGCTTCTTCTCTGTCACTAATCCCTGTTTTACCCTTTAAGCTCCAGCCTTACTAAAAACACTTTCAGCTTTTCAAGTTCTCTGTAGATCCTTAGTTCTTGGCCCATGCCATGCTGTCTCTCTGTCCTGGGAGACTCACTAGTCCTCAAGTACTGCTCTAAATGAACTTCCTCTAGAGTAAGCCAGAGCTGTCATGGAATCTCCGTAGGCCTTGGGATCTAACACTTTTGAAGGCTCCTCCTAACATTACATTAAGTAGACTGAGATATAACACATTATATATTACACAGTTGTTCTTGATGTACATATTTGGAAATGCTTTTTATATTTCTGCGTTTGAAATTATTTGGCTATGAACAATTAATTTCATTTGCTATTGATTATGACTGGGTCAAGAGTTACAGGTTTTGGTTGCCAACTCGGTTAATAATCAGCTATGTGAGTTCTGATAAGTCACTAAACCTCTCTGGATCTCAATTATTTTATCTGAAACAAGAGAGATCTGCACAACGATCTAGGGCCCCATTTAGCACTTAGAGCCTTTATTCTTAACTGTGAGGAGAGAAGTTTTTGATGCTGGTAAGTGTCTAGGGGCAGGAGTGGGACAAGGATTCTTTACTCCACGCACATTACACCCACAAGTGAGACAACCACTGTAAGCACTCGGGCCAGAGCTGCCAGTTGAGTAGAAAAATACAGTTTCGCAAATATGTGTAGAAAAGACAGTAGTTTTAAAACTAAAAATAACAATTATTCTCTTATATAATGAACAATCTAATATACCAATCTATAGCCAGAGAAGAATCCAGAGCACTCAAATATTTTCTTAAATATGTTTTTCTACACAAAACTGGCAACTGAAGCATGATTATAAATATTTACATTGATACTCCCAATGCTTTTATTAGTGATAAACACATAGTATGTATTGTAAAAAAAAAGAAAAATCCAGTGTTAGAGCAACCTTCACTATTGTTTCAATTAATTCTATATTGAGAAATGAAGGAGTTTTTCACAGATTTTTTGTGAAGGAGTTTTCAAGCTACAGAAGAAGTAGCCAGTTTCTACCTTTAAACAACAGTATTTTCATATTTCATACTATGCACATCAGTGACGTAGTGTACTCTTAAAAGGAAGTTATTTTTTTTATATAGAAAAAGTAAGTTCTATGCAAAAAAATGTACTTTTAATACCAATATCTAGAGGTGAACACTGGCTTTTGCACATACTTTTCTTTCTAGTTATATAGCTACATATCCATATTTCCAAAATGGCATCACATTTTATAGCTGTGCTGCAGAATTTGAATGGAGAGGTTATCTGGCTTGTAGGCTACAATATCTACTGCCATGACCTGAATACATCCAGCATGTCTGAGACGTTAATGCAGCTGATGGCCTACAAAATGTTATTTTTTGAACTAATTTGCATGGAAAAGGGGGAAGGAAAAATGCAAATAGAGGAGACAAGTGTGTCTGTTTTAGGCATTGGTTCTTCCATGAGTACACAGATTCACATCTGAGTCCTGTGAACAGAAGGTTGTAAAGACACATCAGAGCCTCCTGATGCTCTGGTGATGAAGTGAGACATTGAGTTGGGAACAGAATTTCTTTTCTATCCTTCACAGAGACAAAGGTAGCTCAGATGGTAAAGAATCTGCCTGCAATGCAGGAGTTCAATTCAGTTCAGTTCAGTCACTCAGTTGTGTCCGACTCTGCGACCCCATGAACTGCAGCACACCAGGCCTCCCTGTCCATCACCAACTCCCAGAGTTTACCCAAACTCATGTCCATTGAGTCGGTGATGCCATCCAACCATCTCATCCTCTGTCACCCCCTTCTCCTGCCCTCAATCTTTCCCAGTGTCAGGGTTTTTTCAAATGAGGAGTTATTTCTCCACTGAGAAGCATATTGGGTACCCACTGACCTGGGGAGTTCATCTTTCAGTGTCCTATCTTTTTGCCTTTTCATACTGTTCATGGGGTTCTCAAGGCAAGAATACTGAAGTGGTTTGCCATTCCCTTCTCCAGTGGACCACATTCTGTCAGACCTCTCCACCGTGACCCGTCCATCTTGGGTGGCCTCACACAGCATGGCTTAGTTTCACTGAGTTAGACAAGGCTGTGGTCCATGTGATCAGATTGACTAGTTTTCCGTGATTGTGGTTTCAGTCTATCTGCCCTCTGATGCCCTCTCTCAGCAATGCAGGAGACCCGGGTTCAAACCCTGGGTTGGGAAGATTCCCTAGAGAATGGAATGGCTACCCATCCATGGACAGAAGAGCCTAGAGGGCTACAGTTCATGGGGTTGCAAAGAGTTGGACATGACTGAACAACTAACACCCACACCCACCCTTGGCTGAGATTTTAGCATTCCCCATGACAGCAAACCCAGCAGCGGCAGGGCTGAGGCACCTTTATGTGGCTTCTTTGCTTGAGAAAATAGATATGTATGGCTGGAGCTGATCAACAAAATTCTCTGATTCTCTGGGTAACAAGAGCCCAGAGACTGCTTCACGAGCATGGGTATCAATTCCAGGCTTAACCGGGAAAGATTAGGGAGCTGCTGGAATCCTCTGTGAGCATGTGTGAGCAATAGGCCATGAGAACAGATTTGTGACTGCCAAGCAGGAAGAGGGGTGGTAAAGGCATGCAGTGGGAGTCTGAGGTTAGCAGATGTAAATTAGCATATAAAGAATGGATATACAAGGCCCTACCGTATAGCACAGGGAACTATAATATAGTCAATATCCTGTGATAAACCATAATGGAATGTATATATGTGCAACTGAATCACTTTTCTCTGTAGCGGAAATTAACACAACACTGTAAATCAACTATGCTTCAATTGAAAAAAAAAAGCAGTGGGGTAAAAAGGGGAATATAAAGTCTTGAAGATCTTGGGACACAGTGCCAAGCTGCTTCTCCCTACAGATTGCTATTTTAGCATTCCTATAAGTTAGACTTTTATATGCTGTGAAATAGATTCAAATTCAAGGATTTTTGCTTTGTTTTTAGAATAAATGATCATAACATTGTATTGGCTTAAAAATTAACCTTGATATAATCTTGGAATTAGGATTCAAGAGAAATGCAAAGAGTTTGGCCAGCCACACATCTCAACGACAGCTTAGACTGCTTCAAATTATATTTAAAGGATTTTATAAAAGAAAAAAGGCATCACAAAGCAAAGAATGAATTCACCTGTACCCTGTGCAAAATAATACACTGCAGTAGGACAAGATGCTTTTATAGTTCTTAAAAAATATAACATGTTCATTCCGGACTCTGCTATTATTTTGGCTTTGTTGGGCTCATGACCTATAGAGACAGAATATAAAATTCGATGAGGACCAGAGTATTGGTGCATTCATTCAACATTATGAAGGATGCTTGGTTTAAGGTGCTATGTCAATTATCAGGGAAGCTGGTAAGGAACATGTTACCACATGGTATACCATATGGGAAAATAAGGTGCTCTGGAAACTCCACAAAGTAGGTGGATGAATTAAGGAAAGCATTATTGGGCAAAACCTGGGCGATGGTACTTGCGTGTGGATGGTCTCACTAGGACTATCATCTTTGGATGGTCTCACTAGGACAGGTACTCGGGGTCATAAGGGAATGAGGGTCACTTGTTTGGCATTGAGGGGCTTCCCTGGTAGCTCAGCTGGTAAAGAATCCACCTGCAATGCCAGAGACCCCAGTTTGATTCCTGGGTTGGGAAGATCTCCTGCAAATGGGATAGGCTATCCCTCCAGTATTCTTGGGCTTCCTTAGTGGCTCAGATGGTAAAGAATCCGCCTGCAATGTGGGAGACCTGGGTTTGATCCCTGGGTTGGGAAGATCCCCTGGAGGAGGGCATGGCAACCCACTCCAGTACTCTTGCCTGGGGAATCCCTGTGGACAGAGGAGCCCAGCGGCTACAGTCCATGGGGTTGCAAAAAGTCAGACATGACTGAGCGAATAAGCACACACAGTGTGGTACTGAAGTCTCTTCTTCAGTCTCTCACTGCTTGGCGAATCGGTCTCTACTTAAACACACCAGTGACAGGGAACTATCCCTATCAGCCACATCAACTGCATAAATCATTTGACAAAAGAACTCAGCAAACACATGCAAATGTCACTATCAAATAGAACATGGCTAAGTAAAGCTTATTATCTGAACGATTTGGAACATAACTTTTAGTGGGAAGGAAGAAATCACAAGGGCATTAGGCTACAAAGCATCTCTCTCTCTTAGATACGTTTATAGGATGTACTTCCCAACCCTGTTTAAACTTGGGCATGGCCACAGTTTTGTTGCTTGGGCTGCTGAACTGTGGGTGGAAGTGACCGATATTAACTATATATAAGAAGCTTGACTGATATTAACTATATATATGAAGCTTTGGAGTCTGTGTTGTGAATGTGGAGTCTGTGTTTGCTCTGGTTTGCCAAAGTGATCATGGAAACATGTGTTGAGCTGATGCCTCCAACAGGAAAGGTCTCAGTGACTGGGATGGGCAGAACCCTCCCACCAACTGCAAAGAACCTTCAGTGTGAGAAATCAGCTTGTGTGTTAACCACAATAACTGTCTGTTATTGTGCCAAAGCCTATCCCACACTGACTGTTAGAGTCAGTTTTAGCTGGGATTATTTTAAAATGCCAACCTATCATATAAAGCCATGGACATTATGTGTTTGGTTCAATCTCCTAAATATCTACACCTATAATAGAGCAGCATGTAAACACAACTCATGATCAAGTACTTTAACATTAAAAAAGAAATTGTTCAGCCTTTCTAACTTACTAAGGCACAAAGTGAACACATATTATAAAAGTGTACAAAGCTTAGAAAACTATGTCCAACAAATTCAGCTTAGTGGTTACCTCTAAAGAGGCAAAGTAAAAAATGGGATCCCATAAAGGAAAAGTACATGGGAGCTTCAACTATATCAGTGACATCTTATTATTATTTTAAATCTGAACCACATAATGCCAGAATTTAAGGTTTTATATAGCTGAGTACTTGAAAGATATTAATTTCTATTATGTAGAGTATGCTTCTGATCATTCAAAACACAAGTCTAAAAGAAAGTTATTTAAGAGCAGTTATTAAAGTCAAAGGGTTTTCTGATTTTTATCAGCTAACTTAAACCTCCAAATAAAATGCCCTACTTTGTGAAGGGATGGAAAAAAGATATTCCACATAAATGGAAACCAAAAGAAAGCTAGAGTATCAGTACTCAAATCAGAAAAAAATAGATTTTAAAATTAAGACTGGTATAAGAGAGAGACAAGGACAGACACTACATAATGATCAAGGGATCAATCCAAGAAGACATAACAATTATAAATACACATGCTCCCGCTCCCAACATAGGAGTACAGCAATACATAAGGCAAATGCTAACAGTCATAAAGGGGAGATCAACAGTAACACAATATTAGTGGGGGACTTTAACACTCCACTTACACCAATGGACAGATCATGCAGACAGAATATAATAAGGAAACACAAGCCTTAAATGACACATTAGACTTGATAGACTAAATTGATATTTATAGGACATTTTATCCAAAAGCAGCAGAAAACACTTTCTGCTCAAGTGTACATGAAAAATTCTCCAGGATAGATCACATCTTGGTCCACAAACCAAGTCTCAGTAAATTTAAGAAAACTGAAATCATGTCAAACAGCTTTTCTGACCACACACTATGAGATTAGAAATAAATTACAGGAAAAAACTGTAAAAAGCAGAAACACATGGAGGCTAAATAATATATTATTAAACAACCAATGGAACACTGAAGAAATCAAAGAGGAAATAAAAAAATATCTAGAGGCAAATGACAATGAAAACATAATGATCCAAAACTTATGGGACACAGCAAAAGCAGTTCTAAGAGGGAAGTTTATAGCAATACAATCTTACTACAAAAATCCCAAATAAACAACATAACCTTACACCTAAAGCAACTAGAGAAAGAAGAACAAACAAAACCCAAAGTGAGTAGAGGGAAAGAAAGCAAAGATCAGAGCAGAAAGAAATGAAACAGAGATTAAGAAAATAATAGCAAGGATCAATGAAACTAAAACCCAGTTCTTTGTGAAGATAAACAAAATTGATAAATCTTTAGCCAGACTCGTTAAGAAAAAGAGAGGACTCGAGTCAATAAAATTAGAAATGAAAAAGGAGAAATTACAACTGACACCACAGAAATTCAAAGAATAAGAGACTACTACAAGCAACTGCAAACCAATAAAAGGGACAACCTAGAAGAAATGGACAAATTCTTAGAAAGGTATAACCTTTTAACAATGAATCAGGAAGAAATATAAAATATGAACAGACCAAACACAAGAACTGAAAATGAAATTGTGATGGAAAACTTCCAACAAATAAAAGTGCAGGACATGATGACTTCACAGGTGAATTCTATCAAACATTTAAAGAAGAGTTAACACCTACCCTTCTGAAACTCTTCCAAAAAATTGCAGAGGAAGGAACACTAACAAGCTCATTCTATAAGGCCACCATCACTCTGATACAAAAATCAGACAAATATATCACAAAACAGAAAATTACAGGCCAGTATCACTGATAAACACAGACACAAACATCCTCAACAAAATACTAGCAAACTGAATACAACACATTAAAAGGATCATACACTGTGATCAAATGACATTTATCTCAGGGATGCAAGGATTCTTTAATTTATTCAAAGCAATTAATGTGATATGTCATATTAATAAACTGAAGAACAAAACCTAGATGATCATCTCGATAGATGCAGAAAAAGCTTTTGACAAAATTCAACACTAATTTATAATAAAACTCTCCAGAAAGTGTGCATATATGGAAATTACTTCAACATAATAAGGACCATATACAACAAATCCACAGCAAACATCATACTTAACAGTGAAAAACTGAAAACATTTCCTCTAAGAGCAGGGAAAAGAAAGGGTGTTCACTCTTGCCACTTTTATTCAACATAGGTTTGGAAGTCCTAGCCACAACAATCAAAGAAGAAAAAAATAAAAGAAATCCAAACTTGAAAAAAATAAGTAAAACTGTCACTGTTTGCAGGTGACATTATACTATACACAGAAAATCCTAAAGATGCTAACCAAAAAACTTATTATAGCTCATCAATGAATTTGGTAATGTTGCAGGATACAAAACTGATATATAGAAATCTTTTGCATTCCTATATACTAAACAACAAAAGATCAGAAAGAGAAATTAAGGAAACAAACTGATGTTCCACTGCAACAAGAAGAATAAAATACTTAGGAATAAACCTACTTAATGAGGCAAAAGACCTGTATACAGAAAACTATAAGCTACTGATGAAAGAAATCAAAGACAACACCAACAGATGAAGGGATATACCATGCTCTTGGATTGGAGGAATCAATATGGTGAAACTGACTTTACTACCCAAAGCAACCCTCAGATTCAATGTAATTCCTTTCAAATTACCAATGACATTTTTCACAGACTCAGAACAGAAAATGTCACAATTTGTATGGAATCACAAAAACCCTGAACAGTCAAAGCAATCCTGAGAAACAAGATGGAGCTGGAGCAGTCAGGCACCCTGACTTTAGACTATGCTACAAAGTTACAGTAATCAGGACTGAATGGCACTTACAAAGTTGCAGTAATCACAACAGTGGCACTTTGCTATACAGCAGGAAGTAACACAAAATTTTAAATCAATTATACTCCAGTAACAAGTTTTTTTAAATGCCTTACTTTGAAAGGGTTCTAAATAGTTGAGATTTACCTGGATTTAAACATAACAATACTTGTTAAGCTCTTAAAGCACAGAAGCTTGTAGAAAGGGAAATTCACACTTCAACATTTCTATGTTTGGATTCTGGCCTCTGAAAGGACTTCCTTACCCTAACGTTATTTTCTCCAGAGGAGAAAGTTCCCTCCTTCCATGTGACCCGGAGGCCAATGATTATCATGCCTAAATATATGCAGTGGAAAGAACATAAGATATGAAGGTGTGATGAATTAAAATCCCAAGTTTAACACCTGTTGGCTGTGTGGCCTGGAGTAAGCCAATAAACTTCTCTGTATCTCAGTTTCTTCATTTTGAAATTTTAAAAGACATATTTCTATTGAAAAAATTCAGTATTTCCCTACTGATGTTTTTCAGGACTCCAGTTTTATAACAGAACACCATGCAAATGTCAAAAATATTTAGTGGCATAAAGGGCTTCCCAGGTGGCTCAGTGGTAAAGAATTGGCTTGCCAATGCAGGATATGAGAAGATGAGGGTTCGATCCTTGGAGAAGGAAATAGCAACCCACTCCAGTATTCCTGCCTGGAAAATCCCATGGACAGAGAAGCTTGGTGGGCTACAGTCCATGGAGTTGCACAGAGTCCGAAAAAACTTAGCAACTGAGCACAATAGTATAACACATTAGGGGATTTTCAAAAAATCTGAAATCTGACTAACTTACATCATGAGATGCATGCAGAGAGTTATATATTTCATTAAAATGTTGACAAGAGCAAAGCTGCTCTCATTCTGACCTCATCCCTGCTCTATTCAAAATTCCTTCATGGTACAGTTATCATCATTATCACTTTTAGAGTACCAGTGAGTTTGCTCATCTTTTCTTATATTTCTTGGGGATTTATAACTCCCCCTCCCCTGGAGTTAGATTGGGCTTTTCATTAGTTTGAAAGGGTGGGTGGGTGGAGGAGTGGACCAGTAAGGAAAACAGGAGGGTATGGAAAGGGGGTCAGAGAAAGAAGGGGCTAGGAGGTTCCCAGGCCCAACTCCTAGTTGGTCTTGGAGTCCGACCATCTGAGTGTCCCCAGAACTATATTTCTTCCTCTCTTGATCTTTTGTCCTCTGAAGCCAGATTCATTTTTTCATTCCTAACTTCTTTTCCCCTCAGGGAGATTTAACTGGGACCTTGATCCCAAAATATTCATCTTGGAGAGACTCAATGCTGAAGAATAGAGGAGACTTCATTCATTGGGAAGGGCATCTGATGACAAGGATAAAGGGTGATGGTAACCATATTTAATTTTTAAAATCAACATTGGTATTTTGATACTATGAAAAATAGATACCTAAAGATTGGCATTGTCCTTTTACCCCAGTACTGCAAACACTAGTCAAAATAATGATTAAATAAGGAAAAGCATGGGAAAGTACTTTATAATGTGCATTTATCACTGCAATTGTTAAAAAGACCATGGATTGTTCATTGCTTTTAAAACACCACATCCAATAACATCTCAATATATTCTAAAAACATTATGCCCCTAAACCCAGCGATGCTGCATAATTGGGGATTAAACTGCCAGACTTCCTCCCTAATTGTCAGGGTTTTAGTGTCTGTGTATGTGTGTGTTTGGTTAGTTTTATTTTTCATCTTTGCTTTTTGTTTTCTGCTTTATAGTGGGTAGAACTTATTATTTTAAATTATTTTTGTGCTAACACTTTTTAACCACTTATTACTTGACAAGCACTTTCAGATGCATTGCCTCATTTCTCAAAAGTGTTCAGGAAGAAGTTATTTTTATTTCCACTTCAAAGGTGAAGCAACTGAGGACCAAAGAAGGAACCCAAGTTTATAGAAGCAGTAAATGGCAGAGCCAGGACTCAAACTCACTGCTTCTGACACCAAGTTATTTTCTTGTTCTACTTTACTCTGTTTGAGGATAATTTTTGATACTTTCTCCTTGTAAGAACCAGCAGTTTGATTTTTTTTTAAGGAGAAAAATATCTCAATGTGACTTAAATATAAATGCAATTTAAGACTCAGAAACAAGGCAATCGCAGCTGCTAAATCTTTGCACCTGCAAATAAACAGCAGAAAGCAAAGCCAAGCAACCCTTCCTTTAAAATCAGAGGTACATGAAACAAGTGAGACATTGAAATGGCACTAATTGTCCAGAAATGACAAGGGGAAATTGCTTAACTTCTGGCCCTGGAGAAAGACACTCAGAATCAAGTTCTTGCTGAACTTCATGAGAGTATTTATCCTCAATCTGGGATTTATGACAATTACCTAGTAGGTTCCAGCTGAGAAAAATGAGTTGTCAAGAAAAGGCAATAACAACTGCAAGTACAAGCAACCATCAAAATGATAAAACTGTCATGTTTGTACATATCAAGCAATGATTACATTCATTATGTCCAACTCCTGATACTTAATACTTGTCTTCCAAGGAAGCTAAGTTCCATTTAGAGTTTTGCTGTTAGCACAAATATGTTTGAAAGAGATTTGACTGACTTTTTCACAAGTTTATAGAGCATGTAGTGAAACTGTCTCAAGAGGTGTCCACTGATACCTGGAAAGATTTGCAAAAAGGGTATTTCAGCCCTAAGTAATTTGCAAAAATAGAGTTAGGTGTTGATTTGGGGGACATGGGAGATCTCAAACAACTTGTGTTCTTATTTTTAGGGAAAAATTATACTTCAGTCACAAATTTGAGTGTGTTTTCCCCTCAGGGAGATTCTCCATTTTAGATCCTCAAGCATAAGAGGTATTGCTAAAATGACAGAGAAAAGGGGACCAGAAATAGACTAAAAGGCAGAGATGGAGGTAGGGAAGGCAGAGGGAAAGAGAGAAACAGGGACTAAGAAAAATCACAAAGAATATTTGATTATTTTGATCACTTTTTGGAAGCTACTTTGTTGTACATCTATCCTCACCAAAAATTAATATTATTGAGTTCAAGAAATAAAAATGAGGATGGTAAGTAGGTGTCCCCCTTGTCCTCATGTTACAGGGTGGTAAACATCTACTGCTCTTCCTGCTGCCTCTGACTTTTCTAAACTTTTGTCTAGCTCAGCATTTGCTCTACTACTTGCACTAGTAGAACAAGATCAGCAAAGAGCCAAAAGCTGCCCAGAAGTATTACTGTGGACCATATTCAAATTTTAGTGATTCTGAAGTTCCCTCTCATTAGTGACAGAAAAGTTTGTATTCTGGTCAATCGAGTCATCATTTTCTTGTCAAGGGCTTTCCATTTAACAGGCTTTAGCCAGCATGGAAAGGTACATTTTAAGGATTAGCTGGAAGATGTACTTGAGACATTTTTCTGAATTTCTAACATTCAAGGGCTTGGTTTCTGGAACTACCTGCATTGCCCACTGCATATCATCCTTCTCAATCTATTCTGCTGTCCTCCCACTGTTAATGCCCTCCTTTCAGCCCATTACTTTCTCGAGATACTCTGCTAATCTACAAACTTTGCTCTCTCTCTAATGATATCTTAACCCTTCATTTTGGTTTGTGACATTCAAGGATTACCTAAAGCAATGCTCTCCGGACATGTTACCACCGTGAGATATTTCCTGCTGCATGCTGCCTTGTCAGCCTGTTTCTGTACCTCTACCACTGTTTCAGCCTTCTGGGTGGGTCTCAAGCAAGCTCCTACTATATCAGCAAGTTTGAATTTTAGAGGCTGGTTGGTATCTATTCTCCTCACCAACTACCACAAATAAAATTTTATGCTCATAGAGTTAAAATCACCAAGAAAATACACCTAAGAGCTCTGTGTGTGTCTCATCCCCACCCTCCATCCCCTACACATGTTAAACATGGCCCAATAACCACGGACCTCCAAAAACCTTGATGAGATACAAGTTACAGAAACCCAGTTAGTATGTCAAGTATGCAAAAAAAGGGCAAAACACATAATGACTCGGGCAAGAAAAATAAGTACTAAAAATATGAGTGCTGAATGAGTGAATGCATTCATGGAACAAAAAAATCATGCAAAGATTCTACTACAAACACCTATAAACAATGGTCAGCCTTTTTCTTTCTTTTTAATTCATAGATGAGCTGAATCCGAAAGGGTATTAAAAGCAGGAGTGGTAACTGAGTAAGCTGATGACACAGTGAACCTAAATGGGAATAGAGAAACGGGTACATGGCAGTCTTAGCAACAAGGTTTGGGTTTTAATGCCCATGAGGATAAGACATTCTAAGGACATGAGTTGGAACTGAGACTCCTGTGTGAAAGCCAGCATTCCTGAAAGCTTTCTTTTGACACTTCAGAGACAGTGTTCTATGTAAATCCACCTGCTGGCATAGGGAGACTACATGGAAGATGAGCTTTGATTAATAATACTATGGAATTATGAAAATGTGACTAATGAATACAGAAACATAAACCCAAGAGAAACATGCATAAAAAATCTTTCCAGAGAAGTACTCTTAAAACCTAAGGCCCACATGAATTATATAGAAGAAGAATTTTAGCTCTGCCAAAAATGAGCTAAAAATAATTATAAAGAAACAATCCACTATGAGCTAGAGACAGCAGATTCAACATACTGGAGGATTAAATATCAGTGAATTCAGGGACATCCCTGGTGGTCCAGTGGCTAGGACTCCATACTCTCAACGCAGGGAGTCTGGGTTCAATACCTTCAGGTGATATAACTGTCTGAAAAAAAAATCTAAAAAATATACAGACACCAGTAAAAGTAATAATAAAGTTTAGCAAAGTCTTTTCAAGAAAATTGGTAGAAAAATACCAATATTGTTTCTATAATGAAGAAACAAAACAGGAAAATGTAATCATCTCTCATCTTTCCACTGCTAGGTGTCAATCCAAGGAAAGCGCTTGTACACCTGCATACAGAGATAGAAATAAGGATAATTTCTGCAAAAAATAATAAAAAGCTGTAAGGGTATAAAGCGTTAAGAAAATAAGAAAGAATTAACCAAACCATCCCTCAGTAGGTATTGATATATATTCACATAATGGGATAAAAGGCAATAATTAAAAGAATGACTTGCCAGTCTGAATAAACTCAGAAATAAAATGTTGAATGAAAAGGTAAGTTACAAAAAGTAGGTTCAATATGGTATAATTTATCTAAACTCTCCCTAAAATATAATTTATGAGTATGTGGACATGTAGGAAAAATATGAAAATATATATAAGAATTATGCAGGAGAATAAAGCCTCTAACTTCACATACAAACAACTGACCCTTGAGCAATGCAGGGGTTAATCCATGCGTAACTTGTAGTCAGCCCTCCATATCCAAGGTTCCTCCACATCCACAGATTCAATCAACCATGGGCTCTTAGTATTGTAGTATTTACTATTGAAAAAATCTGCATATAAGTGGAATTGTACAGTTCAAATCCACAATGTTTAGGGTCAACTGTAGTTACTTCTGTGTCTAGAACAATAGGACTTCAGCCATATCTGGAATATTTTACATTCCATGAAAAAAATATCTGAAGCATATGTAGCAAATTTTAAGATTTGGTCTTGATGGTAGGTACAGTAATGTCTGCTATATTATTTTCTCTGTTTGAATTACTTCATAATTAAAAAACAACAATGGAAAGATACTTATTGATCATGTTGACATTTTTACCAAGTTATACTTTTGATCAAGTTTTCTGATATCCCTGTTATAATGCCTGGAATAAGGTAGGTAAACAATAAGTATTTTCTTTTATTTAATTTCTTTTGTTCCCACTGGATCTTACTCAAAATTTTGTTGCCCAATCTCAGAAGAAACTTTTTTTTTTTTTTAACATTTTGACTCCCTTCACCCATTTCTGTCCTCCTCACTGTGCCCCCACATCTGGAAACCACAAATCTGCTCTGTATTTATGAGCTTTTATTTTCCTTTTTAGACTCGACATATGTATTCCACATATTTAGATTCAATAATCATAAAGTATTTGTCTTTGACTGGTTTCACTTAGCATAATGCCCTTGAGATCCGTATATGCTGTCACAAATGACAGTATCTTAATTCTTTTTGATGGCTGAATAATATTCCACTGGGGGAAAAGTATATAGATAGATAGATAGATACACCACACACACACATATATCTACAAACCACAATTGCATTATCCATTAATCTATTGTCAGACACTTAGGTTGTTTCTATACCTTGATTATTATAAATAGTGCAGCAACAAACATGGGTGTTTATAACAAAAAGCGTTTGATGAATGAAATAACTGAGAATCATGAAAGCCACTTTTCACCTCTTTCTCTTTCAGTTCCTACTTTATTCTATTGATACTTCATGTCCTCTTTTTCTTTCTCCTCCTTGTTTCAAAGAAGTCACTGATATGTCTTAAACTTCTATGCAAAGTAAGAACAATAATACAGCAAGATAAAGAATAAACTATCTTTCCTTTCCAAGATTTTTAGACTTTTTATGTTTGTGTCAGGTTGAGGCATAGAAAGATTAATCGATGTCTTCTGTGGTTTGCTCTACTTGTCAAGCTCATCATTCACAGACTAGAGGCCTGACAATCTTTAGACACAGAGCTTCCAGCCAATTCATTCAGTCGCTTACTTTAAGGTTTGGTTCCTGTTCAACTTTTAAGAAAATTTAAAATAAAACTGCTACCAGGAGGATAAGGATGATGACAGATGACTTATTCTAAATCTCCTCTAGTTCACTTTAAAATCTTATTTTTGTTGTGACAAAAGAGTCAGGGTTTTAACAATGAAAAACATAGTGTCAAACTCTTCTATCCTTTTCCCATGATCAGTGGGAGAAAGGACTCCTTTTTATTCATCACAATTTCAATATGAACAACAGTAACCAGAACCCACAATAGATATAATATAGAGTTATTGTCTGAAAGGAGTTATTCTTGACCTTGTATGGCAAGTTAAGAGTATTAAGTATATATGCTTGTGTTTAAAGATAAGTTCCTTGTTTACCCTTTCAAAGATATAGCTTGAGTCTGAATATCTTAACTTATATCAACACTCTGTCCCAATCTAATTTTATTTCCACTTGGTTTTGCAATACAAATAGGTTCACAGATATCACCAGAAAATAAATCATCAAGTAATATTTGTCCATCTAAACTACCAAGGGATATCTATAAGGTGAAACTTGAGGATCAGCCAAACATTATTATTTGGCCCAGATAATATTATCAAAATCATTCAACTGACTATATAGACAACTACAGTTATTTCAAGAGCTAGAAGATTAAAAAAAAAAAAAAAAACAACCAAACTTATTTCATTGATTCATAGGCTATGTTTAAACTACACATGCACTGAAAGTACATTTTTCCTAGCATCAGTAATGGTTTAACTCAAGTGATACAGGTGATAAAATGGATCAACATGCATATTCCTCCCATACTCAGAGCCAAAAAGGTCCCCTGCCTGATTATGTAAGAACATGCTACAGCCGATCCTTAGGATGGAGAGACTATACAAGCTGTTACCAGAAAGGAAACTCAGGACATTTACTTTTCAGCTCTTCACATCATCGTATTTTAAACACAATTTTCTGGATAAAAACCAATGTGTTAGATGCCCAATAATATCATCTCTGGCAAATCAATACCTTATTTTGTGAAAATCTGGAGTAGCTTTTTTTTCATCATATTATTCCAAATTACCTAAAATTTTCATGTCTTTGTCTCTTCTATAGCAAACATTATGGAAACGGAGGTACAGTGGGGGAAGGATGCCAAGAAGTTTAACCAAAAGATGCTGGAGAAATTCTTTGCTGACACAAAGTTGGGGCATCTCAACAAAATCATTTAAAACCCAAAGAAATTGCACATTATATAAGTTCTCAATATCCCAGTAAAAAAAATATGCCCATTGAAGATAGTTAACTCTAAGAAATTTTCTTGTTTATATTGGATCCAAGGCCAAAGGTCATTAACCAAATGGTCATTAACCATTAACCATCATCTATAAACCTTGCTTATTGAATTCTTGAAATATGATATTGATTTTTTAAAGAAACAATTTAATCAAAATGCTGCATTCATAATTAATAATATATTCAAATCACCACTGAAAACAAAAGAAGTCTAGTAATACACAATTAATTTGGACCCCATAGATGAATCTTCCTGTTCTATGGCTTCCTATTTAAGAAACACATTGCATAACTTATTCTTTACCAATGTTTCTGTTATAAAAATTTCATTATCAATCATACAATTAAATAATTCTATAAAATAATCCAAGTTCTCAGCATAAAAACTGCTACAATTATTCCAGTTTTTCTGTAAAGGTAAATAAATACACCTACCTCAACAAATATAAAACACGGGATGATGGAATAACTTCGTTGAGTGTTGTTTCCTACAGCCATTTCTTACATGTAGCAAGGCTGTGCCGTCTAAAACTGTCCAGGCTGAAACAGAAATAGATGGCATGGTGTAAGAACCATATGTTTAGAAGTCCCTCAGGTATGCACATAAAAATATCAGCTACCGTCTAGATAAGCAAGCTGTGTACAAACAAGGCCAAATACTGGTCTACAGCACAGTCAAATCAGATTAATAATAAGTCCAGAGAAAAGAAACTGAGGTTTACTAACCATAAACAGTCTCTGAGCCTAAATGACCAAGCAGGGAGCCCCTGTGCACACAGATCTAGTGAACAGAATTTTAATTGCCTGGTGCTGCACAATGCTGAACCCAGAAGATTGTGCTCATGCCACAAATGCAATTTTTGCTACAACACATTTGTTACTGTCCATTCTGCGTGAATCTCTTCTGTGCATGATCCTTGCAGCTTTCAGTCTAAGGATTTGTTCGTTTTTGCCTCTGCCTCTTGCTCTGGAGCCGACATTTAGGACTGAGGCACTAATCCCGGACTTCCTTTCTTGACCCCTCTTTGCCCTTGCTCCCCTGACTACAGTGCCTTTCACTACTTTGGATTAATACATCACTGACCCCTCTCACTGGGTTCCCTCAACCGTGTCTCTCTCTTTCTGTGTGTATGTTCTAAACACAAAACATTGATACCATAAACAGTCTCCTATAAGAATGGTGTAGTTGGGCAACAGCAGATTATTTTAAATATTTGTTAGAACTCTTCTGTCCTACTTTGAACTGAAAATAGTTGTGTATTAGAAGATCAGTTAATTCTGGTTCTTCTTAATAACAACAACAAAATAGAGATTCTAGGCTTTTCTGAAACTTCCATGGCCCGATAAAAAGAATTTTCCACTAAACCTTTCATTCTCTATTCAAAGCAATACTGACCACTGCCCTCCACCCCAGCGGCCCTCTGGGCCCCATCACTCCAGCTCCACCCACGTCCCAACCTGGCTTCTCTTCTGTTTGTGAACTGCTTCTGCCCTTCGGTCTTGTTGACAGACTGGGATTTTATGCGCGACCCTTGATATTTCCGAGGACTTTGATTCAAACTCACCCCTCAGTTCCTTTCTTGACTTGGAAAATTAATATGTCAGCAGTAACTAAGCTATATTAACAATACGTAAATAAAGACCTTGTTAAGATGAAAAAAAAAAAAAACAAAGCAATACTGAATATGTTTTAGGTAACTGCTCCTGAGAATTATTTTTTGTTTGTTCTGTTTCTGTGTCAGACTTCCCAATAGTTCTTATGGACTGTGGTAAGAAAAGTGGTACAGAAACTGCTGGCCCATGCAACTGGCCAACTGCATTTTTTCTTAAAGGTCATGAATGAATGTTTTTTAACTTAACTCTTTCTGCCCATTCTTATTTTTTTCCAAGATAAAACTTTAAAAACATTTCTTTCTCTTTATGAAAAACCAGCTTTCAACTGTTGACTAAAACCTTCTCTGATCAAATTTAACATTGTGTGCAATATTAAGTCCACATCAATCATAGTGCTTAAATAATTTTTAGGCAGCTTAAATTTTTCTATTAAAATTGGATATTATCTGTTATAAAATACTCATAATAAATCTTTTATTTCACCATTCTATTTCATAATTTAGGAATAAATAATATTTTTTACAATTAGAAAGAAACTCATAAATAAAACACATTTGAGTTGGTTTGGCAACTCAATGATTGGTTTCATTTTACCCTTACTTAAGCCAAGTATCTTAGAATTCATTTATCAGTATTTATGATTTTTTTAACTTTTCATTTTATGTTGGAGTATAGCCAATTAATAATGTTGTGATATGTGGGGCACCAGAAAAATAAAGGCATCAGACACACCCAGTATTTCAGATGGCCTCTCCATACAATTCATAAAAAATAGCAATGAAATGGAGAATACAACACAACCTTTGGGATATCACATAAAATTCACCTTTCTCTTCACGCTTCTGGTTCAAAACACAACCTAGCTTTTTATACATGTATGAAGACTAAATATATGCACACACACATATATACATGCACATATGTATCTATGTATGTGTATTATATATAATTAGTAACTATAATGAGGTTTCTTTCACATATAATTCACCCATTTCAAGTATACAATTCAATATTTTAGTAAATTTACCAAGTTGTACAATGATAAACACAAAACAACTTTAGCACTTTTTCCTTCACCCCCAAAGAATTCTCATTCCCATCATCGCCTCACTCACCCCTCTCCAGCCTAGCTAATCACTAATCTAACTCTCTGTCTCTACAGATTTGCTTTTTCTGGATATTTCAAATAAATAGAATCATATAATGTGTGGTCTCTTGATCTGGATTCTTGTACAAAACAAAAGCATGTTTTTGAAGTTTATTCATGTCATAGGGCACACATCAGTAATTTTTCCTTTTTATTACTGAATCTATTCCATTGTATGGATATAGAGCCTTTACCAATGGGTGGAAATGTAGGCTGTTTCTAATTTTTTGCTGTATCCAACATAAGGTTGTATCCGATATTATAATTATCCAGTGATGCTAAGAACATCTTGTGTTTATTTTCATTTCTCATAGTCTTTCTAGCGGGTGTGGGATAATATCTCATGTGGTTTTCATTTTGTAAATAACAAATGATATTGAATATCCTTTTAGGTGCTTATTGCCCATTATTCTATCTTCTTTTGTAAAATAATGGAATCATAAAAAACAAAAGATTTGGATATTTTCAAAATAAAAGCATTCTTTGTATATTCTGGACACAAGTCTCTTACCAGAATATATTTTGTCTTCTGACTATTAATGTGCCTTGGTATGGATTCCTTTAGGTTTATCCTGCTTAGAGATTTCTTAATACTTAAATCTATCAGTTTAGGTTTTTCCCAAGTCTGGGAAAATTTTCAGCCATTATTCCTGGAATACTTTTTTAACCCACTCTCTCATCTCCTTCTGGGACTCCAGTGACATGAATATTAGACTTTTTGTTGCAGTCCATCCCTCATGTCCATGAGACTTTTATTACCCCATCCCCACCCCAGTCTACTTTCTGTTGTTCAGATGGGGTATTTTCTCTTATTCTGTTCTCAAATTCACTGATTCTTTCCTCTATCATTCCCATATGGTGCTGAGCCAAGTCCATCCACTGAGTTTTAGTTGTTATATTTCTTAATTCTAAAATTTCCATTTGATTTTTCTTTCTATTTTCTATCCCTTTGCTGAAAGTCTTTTCTTCGCTGAGACTATCTTTTCATTTGTTTCAAGCATGTCTACAATTATTTATTAAAGCATTTTTATGATGGCCACTTAAATTTCTGTCAGACAGTTCTATATCATCTTGTTTTAGGTGTCTGTTAATGATCTGTTCTTATACAGTTTGCCGTCTTCCGGGTTCTTGGTATGCAGAGTGATTTTTTATTGACCTTGGGTTGTTATATTGTAAGACTAAAGATCCTGTTGAAAGCTTATGTCTTTTTATACCTCCTCTGACACTCCTCCAGTAGATACAGGGAATGTCACCTTGTTACTGCCACATGAAGGTAGAAGTCCAGGTTCTCTACCTGGCCCCCTGTGATAGCTAGTTGGTGAGTGGCCCCTTTTACTAGGCAACAGGAGAGTTCAGGCTCCTAAGGCGGGCCCACTGATACCACCAGGGCTGGGAGGGGGTTCAGTTCAGTCGCTCAGTCGTGTCTGACTCTTTGTGACCCCATGAATCGCAGCATGCCAGGCCTCCCTGTCCATCACCAACTCCCGGAGTTTACTCAAACTCATGTCTATTGAGTCAATGATACCATCCAGCCATCTCATCCTCTGCCGTCCCCTTCTCCTCCTGCCCCCAGTCCCTCCCAGCATCAGGGTCTTTTCCAATGAGTCAACTCTCTGCATGAGATGGCCAAAGTATTGGAGTTTCAGCTTCAGCATCAGTCCTTCCAGTGAACACCCAGGACTGATATCCTTTAGGATGGACTGGTTGGATCTCCTTGCAGTCCAAGGGACTCTCAAGAGTCTTCTCCAACACCACAGTTCAAAAGCATCAATTCTTCTGTGCTCAGCTTTCTTCACAGTCCAACTCTCACATCCATACATGACCACTGGAAAAACCGTAGCCTTGACTAGATGGACCTTTGTTGGCAAAGTAATGTGTCTGCTTTTTAATATGCTGTCTAGGTTGGTCATAAGGTTAGGTACCTCTTCAATGCTCCCTACATGGCCTCCGCCGACACTGTGGTTTTGCTAATGCCGTGTAATGGTAAAACTGAATTTCCACTAGGCCCACTCTGATACCACTCCAGTGAGGAGGAAGGAGGGGTGCCTCATTACTGCCCGATGGGGGTTGAAGTCTAGGCTCCTCCTGTGTTCTCCCCCGACACTGTGGAACAGGGGTGGGGGCCTACTCGTTATTGGCCAGCATGAATTAAAGTCTTGGCTCCCAGTTGGCCTTCTCTGATATACCCCAGCAGAAGTTTGGAGGAGTCTCCTTGTAGCCTGACAAGAGCAGAAGTCCAGGGTCTCTGCATAGCCTTTGCTGATAGAGACAGAGGTAGGACTGCAGTTTTTCTCTGTGGTTTTGGATATTGTCAAAGGGTTATTTTCTAAAAGTTTTCTGCACCACTAGGCTGCCCTTTCCCCAATCCTTTGGCTAGGAAAGCAGTACCTTTTCTTGGGGCTGTTTCATCTGAGAGTACCAGTGTCCCAGTGTGCTAGCTTCTCTGATATCCCGTCTGAGATACGAGGCAAAAAGCAATCCTAGGAACTCAATATTGTGCTGGTTCTTGTGTGAAGCCTCCACCAGTCCACCTTTCCTTCCTCTGAGCTTTGTCTCTTTACGTGTAACATTCAAGATTTTTGGTTGATCTAGTGGGAGGAATGGGGAAAATACATCTTACTCCATCCTTTCAGAAGAAGCTGTTAGAAGTCTTTTTAAAGGAGCACCACAACGGCAGGGACCAAATTTCTCATGTAGCTCAGCCCTGCTGTGTTCTCATGAATTTGAGTCTTTTTGTGCCCAAGGTTTCAAAATATCAGAATAGCCACATTTGTTTCTTTATTTGTGAGTCCCTAATTCATGCCGGGTATCCCATCAGGCACAACTAGAAGTAATGATTTAACCAAATACTCCGTATTTAAGGGGCTAATAGTCATCAAGAAAAGACTGTTACACTTGCTTGTATATTTTTCGATCAGTTATAAGAGGGATAACGGCAGCAGAGATGACCAATTCTAACTCTGGAGGTCAGGAAGTTATCCAATTGGCATAGTAGATACACTGTTTGGGACCCACAATACTTTTAGGAGCCTATGAAAATGTTTTAATTTCTTTTAAAATAATAAATATTTAGGTTAGGTACAAAAATATTTAATGTATTATTAAATTCAGTTTTATACCAATTTAACTGTAAAATATAAATTTTAATTTTAATAGAGAAAGGGGTCCACAAAGGCAAAATTGTTTAGAGTCCACAAAAGTAATGAGATAGTCCTCATTGGGAGAAAGTTAAGGAAAAGTTTCTTAGGGGAGAAGGCTATTTAAGTTGTTTAAAATAAAGGTAGCTGCTCCCCTATCAGAGGAGGACAAATGAAGTATTTTTAGTTAAAGGGAACAGCAAGAGCTAAGGCTTCAAAGATATAAGTTGACTTAACATATGTTTGCAAAGCTAAAAACATCACCAGCTCAAATGTATGAAAACATTCAAGGTGTTAGCAAAATTTGTTTATATACATGTAGAATTTTATGCACAAACTCAGAAGTTAGAAGACCTCAAGGATAAGAAATACAAGGTTGGTCCATTTCTATATCAGATAAGAGCATGCAGAAAAAAGAGAATATTGACAGACTACTGTTTCCTACTAATTAATTCAGAGCTCTTCATCTCTAGGCAGTAAGAACATTATAAATCAGAAATGTCCAGTCAAGGAGTTAATGACATCTCATGTGTTTCCACTGGATTTTCCATGTAATTCCCTTTTGCTCATGAGAAGTGTAACAATTCTTAGTCAATCCAGGACAAATCTACAAATAATGGCTGATTATAAAAAATCTGTTTCAGTGAGACTCAGAATTGCTATGGATGGAGCACAGTCATAGACAGATGAGGATAAACCTCACCGATTTCTATGTTATGCAAAGTTAGCTCCAGTTGACCAGTCAAATGAAGTAGAAACAGCAAGGAACAAAAGTGCCCTTGAGAAAGGGTTCCCATGATTCAGTGGACCTTCTGCCCAGCCTTGGTGTGAATCCAATATTTTCAGTGGGCAAAGTCACAGCCTGAGGTTCTTCTCAGCAGCCCAGAGTCTATGATTTTAGGGATGCTAGATCTTGCTCTTTTTATACAGAATATTTTAAGCTAATTTTGCTTAAAATGCCATGGTGATTCCCTTCAAAGTTAGGATGATATGAATTAATTGAGTTCACTAAAACAAAAGTCTAAAAAACAAATAGGTAACAAGGCCAGCAAAAAGGTATTTTTATGAGTAACCCCAAGAATTCTGCACTCTGAGGCCACACTGATTCAGGACAGTGTTTCTCAACCCCATCACTGTTGATATTGTGGGCTTCATAATTCTTGTTGTGAGGGGCTGTCCTGAGCATCATTAGATGTTTAGTTAAATCCCTGGCCTCTACCGACAAGATGCCAATGGTAGCAACCCTCCTCCTCAAATATTGTAACAACTAAAAATGCCTCTAGACATTGCCAGTTATTCCCCTCCAAGGTGGGAGGGAGCAGGGGATGGAGACAGACCTGGGGAAGAACCATTAATTTTAAAGGATTGAAAGCAGAGGCCCGAGGACATTAGAATTTCTGAGCTGATGAAGAACTTGCTTCACTAAGGATAAAGGCCACATTTTAGCACAAGGGGACAAACCTATTCCTGCTTAGTACCTAACAGAGGGAAATACGAAAATTGCTGAGATGTCTTATCAGCATTTGGGGGAAACAAAGGGCATCTCATGTCAGAGACCATGACTGGAGTGATGATAAAACTATTGTATGTGGTATTACTACCACTTTGAACCTCTAAAGAAAGCAGGACTGTTTTATACATTGAGACCTTTAGGCCCAAATCCTAGGGCTGATGAGTTATTTAACAGTCTATGAGAATATAGAAATAAACAAATAAGGCACCAAAGCTCTGTAAAATCCAATGAATATGTTCATGTATACCTAAAAGTGTAAAATTCTTGCAATTTCATTACTCAATTTAGTGTTAACAATCTGAAAGTGACTTATAGGCAAAAATCCTTAATTCTAAAAATTCCTTTGCAAAGAAACTTTAATTGTAAAATTAGTGATTCAGAAAAATAATTTCCAAAGAAAAATCATAAAAATCTTTTCATTTTGCCACAAAATAAAAATGTACTGTCTGATCACTCATTGTGTGTTTATCTTTGTATGGAGTGAGTTCTCAAAAAGTGAGTGTCAAAAACAAGCTTAAACAACCTTAAAATAGCCCTGGAGGGATTCTGCTTTCAGCCAAGCGAAAGTAACTAAGACTGGATTTCATGCCTGGCATAACTGAAAAATAGAGACAAAATAAATGAGCCGATGGTATTCAAGGCATTGGCTGTGAGGCAATGAAGGGCAGTGATCCCTGAAAGATGGGAACAAACAGAGGCAAGCCCCGCAATTGCCCTCGCTTACTGCCTGGGGAGCGTCTCCAGCCCAGGGCACAGAGAGGAAAACCCATAATGGCCTGTGGTCTCCCTGAGCTGAGCAGACAGCACTGGGAATGTGGGGAGGCCCAAGAGACTGGAGTTCATAAGGTAGAAGACCAGAGAGGAGGGTTCTGCAGAGAGAGAGCTGGGTTGCCCTGCTGAGGGTCCCCTAGGCGCAGGGGTCCCCAACCTCCAGAATCTAATGCCTGGTGATCTGAGGTGGAGCTGATGTAATAGTAAGAGAAATAAAGTGCATAATAAATACAATGTGTTTAAATCATCTTGAAACCACACCCTCCAAACCCCAGTCCGTGGAAAAACTGTCTTCCATGAAATCTATCCCTGGTGCCAAAAAGGTTGGGGGGGTCTCTGTGAATCTTTGGCAGAGAACTAATGAGCATGGGAGAAACTAGCCAAGGCTGGGAGGAAAACCATTCAAAAGGATTAGAGTGAAATTATCATCAGGGCTCACGCAAGGCCAAGAATACTTCCGGTTCCCACTAACCCAAATGAAAAGACACCTAACTCATCAGAGAGAAGGTAGAAGACTTCAGTTTAGGTTAACTAATAACTCAGATATGAAAACATTCCTTATCCAAGGGCCACAAGTATTCCTTACAGAGTTTTTTTCTTCTTTGTTACAGGATACTGAAAATTTACCTAGATTCTGGGCCACTGAATGACATGCTTTTCCCCAGTGTCAGGGGGCCCCAGAAGCAAGAATATCCATGACTCAGGTCACATCAAAGGAACCTCTGACGTGAGTTTTACAACACTCAATGTGGTGAAACTTTCTAGGATTTATTCAAAATTGGGTTGATGTAGGATTGAAATGAGATTATGTCTAGCAAGGGGAGAAATAGGACTTTTTTTCTACATGATCTACATCTTAATTAGAGGTACGGCAGAGGGGATTAGAGTAGAAAAGGGAAAATTAAAAGGCAAAAAATGAGTTGTGCGAGTTCCATTTCATTTTGTTCTCCTGTGCTAAGGATGAGCCAGAATCCCCTAATCCAGCTTATCTTTAACACATGTTAAATAGGCATTAACTTCCCTGGTGCCTCTGGGCTGCCCCTCACTGTTCTGGATCATTTCTATTCAGTACATTATCTCCAACCAGCATCTCAGTAGGCATTTAATTTCTTGAAGCTGGAAAACCTAACTATGTTTTCTTTCTTTATTTTTTGAAAGCAACTAAGACATTAAGAGATAGGAACAAGTCAAATGAGATTGTAGATGAGTGTAAAAGAGCTTTCATCACAAGATGATGTGGGATTTAAGACTGTACTACTTAGACTGAAGAGAAATGCTGTCCTCTGTTCAATTTTAGAGATGCTTTTCAAAGCTTGTAAAGATGATTTTCAAAGCTTGTGAAAAATGACAAAGTGAAAACCCTACATTAAGGAGAATAGCATTGACACCCTCTTTCTTTGTCCAGTCTCTCCCCTCCACAGTGTCTCACAGCTGGATCCATGGTCCAGCCCTTGAGCTAGCCCAGCATAAGGCAGAGATACAAAGAACATGAGACCTACAATACAGGGAACTCTAGAATTCAGTCAAATCTTTACAAAATAAAAACTTGGGCGGGGGCGGGGGGGGTTCCTGTGAGGATGCCAGGGCCCCAGATTGGTCTTGAGTGGCTTCTCAGACCCAGGGATAATTCCAGGTTCCCTCTGGGCTCCCATACAACATTGGCCAGGTTTGTATGACCAGGCATTAAGCATGTTCCCACTGCTTAAATCTGATGAATCTCTCTCATACCTCAATCTCTTTTCAGGTCTGCCTGCACACTCCTGTCTGAACTTCACCCATTAACTAGGACTCATGCCCATTTATCTAGGTGAGTCCTTTGAACCTACAAGTTACACCTGGCTCACACTTTAGCCCTAGTCCTGAGTGGATAGTCTGCAAGACAGCCACTGCCCCTTGCTATCAGAGGATGACTTGACACCTAGGAGTACCAATGATGGACCTCTTAGGACTGAGGCAGAAGATGGCCTGGCTAATGACTGAGCTTGTTAAATTTTCTTGACTATGTTAAATCTTTCTAGTCTCATTTTGTAACAATCTTCACCTCATGCCCATCCCCAGCCTCCCGGTACTCCAGTCACTCACTCAGTTTCTGCAACATGCTAAGCTCTTTCTCACCCCTGGACTTTCTCATGCACTACAGCATGGAGAATTTTTTCTCCTCCATTATTTGCCCCACCTTCGGATTTGCAGTTAAACACCATTTTCAATGGGAAAGTTTCCTTAATTGCCTTGACTGGTTCAGTTCTATTAAACACTATCATGCTTCTTCAGAGTATGTATTGTGTAATTGCCTAATATCTCTTTTCTAGGAATGTTTGCCTTGCTTAGCACTGTAACTTCAGTAATTTGCACAGACCAGGCACATAGTGGATACACAATAAAAGTTGACACTAACAGTGTGCTTAAGCCTCTCAGCTCTGTTGTTTGATTTCACATTTGCCCTGGGTCCACTCCTTAGTCCTGACCCAGTCCTCATCTGGGTCTTGGTCAGTCCTTTCCAGGTCCTGCATGAACTCAACAGTATAGTATTAATATAGGTCTTGGGTCAAGCCCTTTGATCCACCTCAACTAGCTAAGACCTGCTATATCTTGGGCCCAAAGAACAATGAAGAATAAAGTGTCTGAGAGTCCTAGAAATCAAAACATAAACCAGAACAATTTAAAAATATAAAATTGAAAGGATAAATCATCACACTGGATTCTACCTCTGGTCCTTTTGAATATTAAGAAACAAAACTGCTTCAGATGGCTGCATTAAAAAGTACACTCCTTCAAGCTAAAAGTTTAAATTGGAAAAAAAGAATCCTTATCTATCCAAAAGTTAGCCAACTTTGTTATAGTCTGATCTAAAAACAAAGAGCACAAGGATGATTCAGACCACAAAGCTCAGCATGCGACCTGAGACAGCTGGAGGAAAGCAGAGAGCTTGCAAAGGTCAAACTTGCTGATGGGAACAAGGACCCAGGGCCATCTGACGGGCCACCACCAGGACAACTGCTCAATAGATAGCAAGACAGTGCCCAGATCAGAAGGTCATTCCCTAATTTTCTTTTTCAATTCAATTCAGTTGATACTGTCTACCCTAATTTTCCACCAGGAAAAAGAAAAAAAAAAAAATAGCTGGGGGAAAGCAGAAGTTAATGTTTCTTTCAATAAAATCAAAGGCTAGAAGGAAATGAAGTTTTGATGCTCAGTTAAACTGAAACCTTGAAGCATCGGAGCAAGCACCAGAAGTATGCATCCAAACGGGCTGGGATGGACACACAGACACACACCCTTCCCCCTCAGAAAGGCTTAAAGATAGGGAAAGTTCCAGGCAAATGTTGTGCTCACAGCTTAAATTCTGGAGAAAAGAGGTACGGAATATGCTGAATTGCTCTTATAAAGTAGTGAATATGATTTTTAAGTATAATTAAGTACAGGTCTTCCTTGATTTATCGTGGAATTACATCCTGATAGACCCATCATTAACTGAAAATCGCCTAAGTAGAAAATGCATTTAATTCACATTAACTTACCAAACAGCTTAGCCTAGCCTACAGAACACTTATAGTTAGCCAGCAGTTGGGCAAAGTCATCTAACACAGAGCCTGCTTTACAATCAAGTACTGACTATCTCAGGTAATTTATTGAATACTGTACTGCATATGGAAAAGAAAATGGTTGTATGGGTACAAACTGGTTGTAAGTGTATCAGTTGTTTATCCTTGAGATCACATGGCAAACTGGGAGCTGCATGCAGCTCAGGATCTTGCCCAGCATCAGGAGACACTATACCTCATTTGCTAGCCCTGGGAAAGATCACAGTTTGATCTTCAGTCTTTCTGCTGAATGGCTTTCACACCATTACAGAGTTGAAAAGTATTAAATCCAACCATATTAAGTCGGGAACTGAATGTATTTATATTCTCCTGCATCTGGCTCTAGTTATTAAATTTCAAATATAATTTCAAAAGCAATTGAAGTTAACGAAATTTGTAACGATGTTATAATCTGTTATAGGACTGACTATATTAAAGGTAAAGATTGTTTTATTGTGGTCTCTCACATCATTCCAGAGAAAATTGCCCATCGATCAGACTTACCATCAACTTGCACTATGCTTGTTCTAAAATGGACTGTATTTTAGAAAGCCTCTGATGTACCTAATACCATAACACCTTTTACTAAACTATTTTGAAGACAAACATTGAGAAAAGATGCCATTTTGTCCATTCACTTATCAATGAGGCTTTATTAAGTATCTACTAGGTACAAAGTCTTAGGCTTTGAATAATGCAAATATGGGTAAAACAGACATTGCCAGCCAGTCACTTACAACCTAGTTAAGAACGCAAATGCAGTCAAGTGCAGAGTCTACTTATAAAATGATATAAATGATGAAAATTCATAGAAAGGAGAGAATGTTTCCATGCAAGATATCTGAGGTGAACTGAAGAGGACAGGAAGTTATGAACATGCTCAGGAGACAGACGGATTTCTAGGTGTTAGGACTGGTAGGAGCGAAGTATGGAGTAGAATAGCCCAGACCATATCTATGACATGGAGTTATGGTTAGGCAGATTTCTTCTATCTCTAGAAGACTGGCACTGGATTGTTCAATGCAAGCTAAGGAGTTTAGGTTCATTTCATTGGCTTTTGTTTACAGAATATAAGATAGGTGATGGTGGGTGAACACTGGAGTCAGCAAGACTTATGAAGGCTACAGTTTTTCCGTAGTCATGTACGGTTGTGGGAGTTGGACCATTAAGAAGGCTGAGCACCAAAGAATTGATGCTTTTGAATTGTGGGGCTAGAAAAGACTCTTTAAAGTCCCTTGGACTTCAAGGAGATCAAACTAAGCAATCCTAAAGGATATCAACCCTGGATATTAATTGGAGGGACTGATGCTGAAGCTCCAATGTTTTGGCACCTGATGCAAAGAGCCAATTCATTGGAAAAACCCTGATGATGGGAAAGATTGAAGGCAAAAGGAGAAGGGGCAGCAGAGGATGAGATAAATGGTTAGATAGCATGACCAGTTCAATGGACATGAATCTGAGCAAACTTCAGGAGATAGTGTAGGACAGAAGACCTTGGCATGTTGCAGTCCATGGGGTCACAAAGAGTCAGATGTGACTTAGCAACTGAACAACAACAACGAAAGAGTGGCCACTATCATCTAAGTAAGACATAATCAGAACCATGCAAGAACTGCTTCAATCCAGTCTTTTAAAAAAATTTTTGAGGTACACAGGGAGGAGACATAAATAGGAGTGCCTGTTTGAACTGGGGCCTCTGTAAAGTGGCCAAGAAGAGAATGTGTTATGTTATTAAGGTCAGAGGGACTAGAGTGCTTTTTCAGACTTCCAAGTCATCGGTTCCTGCATTTCCCTTTGAATTTGGTTCTGATTCCCATCTCCAGGGCCACTGTGAGTTTCTAATGATCGAAGAGATGAGATCACTAATTAAACAGAGAGGAAAGAAGCAAAAAGTTCAAGTCCAGCATGAGAAACTGCTGGGGAAGAGAAGATATGCCCCGCAGACCAGCATTCTAAAGAAGCTGCACAGGAGAGTCCTTTTAGGGGTGGTGGTTCCAGAACATTAGACAGCCCTTTATGGTCTTGCCTGCAGGGATGTGTCACAAGCTGTTCTGAGCCACAGGGAGGCTGTGATACTGTTGTTCTGCCAAGCAAGGCTGCACTTTCCAATTTAAAGCTAAGTTGCCCAGGAGCCAAGCTGTTTGTTGTTGAGAAGACAAGGAGAGAAAGAGCATGTGTGCATGTGTGTGTGAGAGAGACAGAAAGTGACAGAAACATCCAGGAGTTCAGATATCCAATCTATCCGCACATCAACTCTCTGGAACAGAATGATTCTGTTTTCGTCATTAGGCCTGCTCAATCTTCAGGTGACCTCAGAAATCACTGCAAAGAAGTCCCTATGCCCTCATGACAGGGTAATTAATTAACTCTGTTGGATCCTGTTAGGGTCTCTCAGGAGACAGAAAAAAGCGTTGAAAGGAATCCCCTTTCACCACAGGAGATTTCAGAGAAGGATTAGACAACCCTGGTGTAAGCCTTGGTTTGCCTGCTATGCAACCAGGAGAAGGCTGCACATATTCTGTGCCTGACCCTAACTTAGAATTTGAATGAGTATAATAACAATGATAATATTGTCTGCTAGTCTCCTTGATAAATATGTTTTAAGAACTTACTAACACATGCCAGGCTTTATGCAGAATTATGGTCTTAACTTTTACATTTAACACTACAGTATTTCTTGAGTTAATTTTCACATGGCATGCAAATATGCTGACCATTCTTTCCAATATTGCAGCCTGCCTCCCTCATTCCATCCTTCTTACTCTAGTCTATTCTCTCTTTTATATATATCACTCATCATATAACATACCATAATTTATTTATTCATTATGTTTATCATCTTCCTCCAGTGACCAGGATGTAAGTTTCATGACTCCTCCTGTTTTGTTCACCAGTTGTACCCTAAGTGTCTTTTGGAGAGAAGACAGAGAATAATTACAAGTGAGATAAGACAGTCTCTCTCCAGGACCTAATGCGGAACCCAACATAGTATAGGGGTCAGGAGAGTCTTCCCTAAAGAAGTGATCTTGGATACATAAAAGATTGTATTGTATTCCTGTTAAAAGGAATAGAACAGGGGAACTTCCTGATATAAGAGAAAGCATGGCCACACAGCTGCAAAACACAGCATCGGCAATGGACACATGATGAAGGCTGGGATGAAAGGGCTCACGATGCAAGCCTGGGGAGACACATTAAAAAGTCTGAGATTTGTTCTAAGAACAATAGTAAACTATTGAAGGGCTTTAAGGAACAAAACAGTCATGCCCCGGTTTGCTTTTACTAAAGACAGCTCAGAATACAAGAGAATGGTTTGGGAGAGTGGGACAAGAGAGACTGTGGTGAGGTGACCAGCGGAAGGATCCTGCTATCTCTAGATAAAAGGAGAAGGTAGCTGGGGCTCAGGCTCAGGCAACAGACACAGACAGGTCAGTGAACTCAAAAGATCAGAAGAGCAAATAACATTTAATTATTGATTAAAATAGGAGTGGTGGGGATATTTAAATGCCTTTTAAAATTTAAATCCTGAGTACTACCTTATTTGTGCTGCCTCCAGGGGTGATGATGAATAGCTTTGCTTCCTCTCCTGTTAAATCAGCTGCAGCCTCTCCTTCAATCTTTCCTCCTGAGTCCCAACCGTGTCCTCTCAGCCTTCATCTGGCCCAGAATCAGGCACAGCATGGAAGAGACAATTCTTGAGAATCACCTCACAATATCTCATTTGAAAATACCGTGCTTACTCGAGAGAGAGGTGATATATGTATACTTGTGTGTGTGCATGCATTTGTGCTAAGTTACTTCAGTCGTGTCTGACTCTTTGCGATCTTATGGACTGTAGCCCACCAGGCTCCTCTATCCATGGGATTCTCCAGGCAAGAACACTGGAATGGGTTACCATGCCTTCCTCCAGGGGATCTTCCCAACTCAGGGATCGAACCCACATCTTATATGTCTCCTGCATTGTCAGATGGGTTCTTAACCACTAGTGCCACCTGGGAAGTCCGTGTACACTTACACTGATTCATATTGTTGAACAGTAGAAACTAACACAATATTGTAAGGCAATTATATTCCAGTTAAAAAATAAATTTAAAATATACCGTGCTAAAACAACAAAACCAGTAACTTATTGCAAATCCACTCCTTCAATAAGTTGGGATCCTTTAACATATACAAAAGCCCTTCCTTATTTTCTTTTTGCCTTTCCAACTCCTCTGTATCCTTTAGGACACAATTAGATAAGTCAGTTATTCACAACAATCATGCTTTGATTTGCCCATAAGCTGTACTTGCTTACTATGTGAACCATTGATTTGGTGTTTGGTCACAAGCAACATTAGGATGTGAGAGCTGGACCATAAAGAAGGCTGAGTGCTGAAGAATTGACACTTCTGAATTGTGGTGCTGGAGAAGACTCTTGAGAGTCTGCGGGACTACAAGGAGAACAAACCAGTCAACCCTGGAGGAAATCAACCTTGAATATTCATTGGAAGGACTGATGCTGAAGCTCCAACACTTTAGTCACCTGATGCGAAGAGTTGACTCATTCGAAAAGACCCTGATGCTGGGAAAGACTGAGGGCAGGCGGAGAAGGGGGTGACAAAGGATGAGATGACTAGATGGCATCACCTACTAAATGGACATGAGTTTGAGCAAACTCCGGGAGACAGTGAAGGACAGGGAAGCCTGGTGTGCTGCAGTTCATGGGGTTGCAAAGTCAGACATGATTTAGTGACTGAACAATGATAAGACCCTTCCCAGCCCATGATTCTCTTTTGTATTCTCATTTTCATCTTTCACTGCAAAATTTTTAGTTAACTTCCAGTGGGCAAATGGCTTATCTTTTCTTCCAGATTATAAACTCCCTCACAGCATCTAGCCCAGGCCTAAATGATAATATACAGAAAGTATTTATGGTCACCAATGTGAGACGCCCAGCTGGGTGTCAAGTGGGCAGTCAGCAAAATGCTGGCCATAGTAACATGTCAAATCTTCTGTGAAGACCCTGTGATTAAAGCAGAGTCAATTCATGAATATTTTTTCACTTTAGAAGGAAAATGAATGACCTCAAACTATTGATCCAATTTCAGATCCATAGAGTCACCTGTCCTTTTGGTAAAATTACTTAAAAAATCCACTAAGTTTTCCTTCCTTTCTGCCTTCCCAGTTTTAACAGGAACATTTATAAAGGTGTCAAAAGGTCAGGATGAAAGTAATAGCAAACTATATATAGAATTCACTTAATATTTATAACCACTCTATGAAACATACAATCCATTGTTGGATCTTTTGGGGGAGAAAACAGACAGTTACAGAGAATTTGAGCAGAGCCCAGGATCACATATGACACTAGGTTTCAAGCTGGGATTTATAACCTAGGTATCTGATCCTAAAGTTTGTGTACTCAGTAATTGTATCATTTTCTTCTCCAGAAAAATGAAAAGGGAAGCAAAGGGCTTAATTTACAACCCTGGTCTCAGCTTGCTAGCTAAGGGTCAGTTTGCTCTTTAACATGCTGGTTCTTTTTATATTTCATTAGGCATCCAGGGATTGTGATCCCCTAATGCAAGCCCCAAGCTTTTCCTGATTTTATTAAAAAAATTTTTTTTAAAATTTATTTGGCTGTGTGAGGTCTTAGTTGCAGCATGCAACTCCAGTTGTGCAGTGCTGGCTTAGTTGCCTCCCGGTGTGTGAGAACTTAGTTCTCTGATCAGGGATCAAACCCAAGTCCTCTGCATTGGAAGGTAGATTCTTAGCCTCTGGACTACCAGGGGAGTTCTTCCCTAGTTTTACAAGAACTTTCACAAGTTGTGGCCCAAGATACCTTCAATGACTATACTTAGGAGACCTCTCATCCTTTTCTCTATCTCACTGAAATTCCACACTTCAGAGGATCATAAAATTACTTCAGGAACTTGATGCTATTCTGTGGTCCAATCCAGAGTGAGTTAAGGATAAATCTTAGCCCCTCAAAGGCACCTGTTTACTGACTGACATTCGCTGTCTATAAACAAGCTTTGGGATGAAGTGCGCCCTTGCTCCAGTGTTCTCACCACGTGTCCCCCTTTCTCTCTGGACTTTGCTGATGTGTAACCTACAGAGGGAAAGCTGGGCAGGTTAATGAACAACCTCCCCAGCAGCCTGATGTCACTAGGATACCACCAGGACAGAGATTTCCTTCTTGACAGCATTAACCCTCATCACATGAGTAAATGTCACTCTGCATCTGGATGACAAAGTCCCAGGTTCCAGGCCTTGAACACTAGCTTTGGAGTCTGACAGATGTTGGATCTGGACCCCAGTCACAAGGAACCAAGTACATAAACTAGATTAAGCCACTGTGACTTGCTGTGTTTTCTATTCCTTGGTATTATTGAGGTTGTGCTACAGTAATCGGTGTGAGGGGTAATTACATGATATGTACAGTGGTTAGCACATACCAGGCATGAAAGATCACTACAGGGACTTCCCTGGTGGTCCAGTGGTTAAGACTCCGTGCTTCCAATGCAGGGGGCACCGGTTCGACCCCTGGTTGGGGAACTAAGATCTTGCATACCACAGGGTGTGGCCAATAAAATAAAATAAAATAAGCAAATAAAAATGTTTTTAAAAAGAAATCTCACTACACCCCTCACTTGCAGTCACTTTTCTGCTTTTGCCCCTCAGGGCCAAATATCACCCATTAGGGAAACAGTGTTCTACTATCCTGCTTAATGAGAATGGACTGTTTGTAGAGAACATTAGCCATACTTATTAAACATTCTTCTTATTCACCCAGACCTAAAAAGGTTATTAATTACTGAGCTTTGGCTAATTCCCAGAACGCCTAATTTGTTCACATCTATTTTCAGAAAACCTTCAGATTTGAGTATGAGTTAATTTCACTATTTTATTTTCCCCTCACAGAGAAACCACCGTTCAGTGGAGCGGATAGCCGGGTACAGGCTACATTGCAGCCAGCGGGACTTTATGAGCAGGAAATTCATTCTTGAGATTGGAGGAGAAACGTGGGTAATGAGATAAGGGAAGCGATGAACCAAACAGCAAGGAAAATTAAAAAGCACTTGCGGGTTCTGCCTGAAGCTCTTAATTAACCATATTCTCCACAACACAGAGCAAATCCATCTGGGCAACCCTGGAAGTAAAAACATAGCACGTAGCACTCGGTGATGGGTCACGGCTGGCAAAGTGGTAGGTCAAACACTGAAGATATGAGAAGCCCCCAAACTCCCAAATCAAAAGCAATGGTGAGGCGGAAGCTAGAATGCCCTAAACTTAATGAACTAATAAATTAACTTCCCTCAAACTTGGCACATCATGCTAAGAAGACTTTGCCACAACAGCTCTAAAAAGAAATGGGAAGAGACAGCTGCAGGAACGTGGATGGCAGCTGCAGCACAACTTCACAAGTTCTGCCCTCAGCAAATAAAGCCAGTCACAGCATCATTTGCTTTGTCCTTGGGAAGCCAGGCACTTTTGCCGCTACCTTGCGGATGAGCCAAAACTGTTTCTACCCAAAGCATTTTATTTAGGGCTTTTATATGACCACAAACTCGGTGTCAAGCAAAAATCTTACATCCTAACATTTGGGCCAGGCAGAAGATATTTCTGCTCTTTACGGGGTAGGGATAAAACACTGTCAGGCTCTGTTAAATCATGCAGACACACCTAGCTAAAAAGTGAAATCTGCAGCCAACAGAAAGATCATTTCCTGGATACCCAGTGCTGGACGACATAACACGGACTAGTTCATCGCATCTTCGTTCCAGACCTCCTGGATATTATTTTACCCTCATTTTATAGCTGTGAATATTGAGGCTCAGAGAGGTTAAGCAACTTGCCTCATGTGGTTCCCAGCTAACAGGTATTAGAAGCTAGGATATAAACTAGGTCCAAAAGGTCCAGAGGTAACCGAATTCCATCTACTTCATCATGTTAGCTCCTCATTCTACACAGTGCTTACCCAGGATAACCAGGCTATTCATACTTGTGGAGATATGGAAATGTTTACCATAGTGAATACTATGAATCAAATACTCAAAATAACAGTCTCAGAGCAGGAAGCTGCCTCATGAGTCATCTAGTCCAAGAACCCAGCCTATGCTTAGAATTTCAGAAAAGGACTTTTACACAGTTTGAAATAAGGCAGTAACTTTCCAGAGAGGTGAGTAGTCTTGGGGTTGGGAAAAACCATTTATGAGACACTCTTTTCTCCCCCTTTTAATAAATAGCATATTTTGAATGCCTCTTGTGTGTTAGGCCATGCTAAGCTCCAGTATTGCCTTAAGAAACCCCACAGTAATCTTTTTTTTTTTTTGCCACTTAATTTTTTTAACTTAAGGATATTTCCTTTACAGAATTTTGTGGTTTTCTATCATATATCAACAAAAATCAGCCATAGGTACACCCATGTCCCCTCCCTCCTGAATCTCCCTTCCACCTCCCTCCCATCCTGCCCTTCTAGATTGTCACAGAGCCCATGTTTGAGTTCCCTGAGTCATATAGCAAATTCCCACTGGCTGTCTATTTTACATATGGTATTATGAATTTCCACATTACTCTCTCCATACATCTCACCCTTTCCCTTCTCCCCTCCCCTCATGTCCTTAGGTCTGTTCTCTGTGTCTGTTTCTCCATTTGTGCCATGAAAATAAATTCATTAGTACCATGATCTTTCTAGATTCTATATACATACATCAGTATATGATATTTATATTTCTCTTTCTGACTTACTTCACTCCGTATAATAGGCTCTAGAAGAAATTCTACAATAATCTTATAAAGCAAGTTCTATCATTAATATCCCCATTTTACAGATACAGAAACAGGCTTAGAACCATTGCATAACTTGTCCAAAGTCATACAACAAGCAGGCCTTAGTGCAAGGATACAAATGTAGTTTATTCATGTGGTCTTCAAGGTATGTGGAGATACGTAGTAAAATAAGGAGTAAACCCAATGACTTCCTACAATTCTCTGTCTTGACATCAGCAGGCAGTTGTGATTATTTGCAAGTTTGTGGCAGGTGGCCAATAACCCAACACATTCTTCCATCTAAAGTGAAAGTGTAAGTAACTCAGTCATGTCCAACTCTTTGTGACTCAATGGACTGCAGCTCACCAGGCTCCTCTGTCCATGGAATTCTCCAGGTAAGAATACTGGAGTGGGTAGCCTATCCCTTCTCCAGGGGATCTTCCCAATCCAAGGACTGAACCCGGGTCTCCTGCATTGCAGGGGGATTCTTTACCATCTGAGCCACCAGGGAAGCCCTTCTTCTATCTAAGGTTTGTCCAAATACTTCTCTAGTTTCCTAGGGTCAGAACATCTTGGGGCAACTGAGCTAATGTGTTAACTACCACTTATTGAGCCTGTATTTGAACATCTCCAGTGAATAAAAACACTTAAAGCTTGTTCCATTTATAAGCAGCTCTGATGATCAGAAAAATCATACTTATATTCAATTGACAATGCAATTCAGTTAGGAACCTCCCACTTGTATCTCCCATAGGGTCAAGGGCAAAAAATAATGCTAATGAAGTGATATTTCCAAAAGTAAAGAGGTTTAATGCAATTTATTGAAGCACAAGAGATCTTGAAGGAAATTGAGATTCTTTTCAAGGACAGCTTTAATAGCTGAAGGAGAATAACATTTTATATCCAGCCAACCATCCAGCTACAGACAACTTGTCACACTAAAGTGGTTAAAAAATTTTTTTTAATATTTCAATGACATTTTGAACACACATAAAAGGTTAGAATGAAAAAGGAAGTTAAGGGCTTTTTTTGTAGAAATCACATTTGCATTTAACTTGAAATTCTTTCCAGTCCTATGATTTTTGCATAAATATTTATGGACTCCTGATAGCTAATTGGATTATAAGCCTTTTATCCAGGAATTTGTCCAATTTTATGCTCTCCATGAAACCTGAGCTCTTTGCTATTATTGGTTAGGTCCATGTTAAATAAGCAATTGTTTTTAACATCCTTCAAGGCTACATTTTAAATTCTCACATTTGCTATTCAAACTACATCATGAAATTTGTAATTCTTACAACAAATGAAACAAAAAAATTTGGATGAAAGTTTGAAGACTCAAATACCATGATAAAATGGATTTCTCATGTGAAAGCATTCATTCTGATCAAAGAGTACTAAAGTACCAAATGCCCTCAAAGCAAAGAGCCAAAAAGCACATATCATATCATAACCAGGCAGCCTTTCACATAGATGACTTCATATGATCCCCATAACCACCCTAGAAGTGGAGATTACCATCCTATTTTACTATTAAAGAAACCAAGGAGTAGAAAGACTGAGCAACCCATTCAGCATCATGTAGCAACTGAGCAGAAGCAGGTCTTGAGCCACTCGTCTGACATAAAAACACTGCTATCACTACAGAGAAAGGCAGCTCTCAACTACCCAGGGGGGAATCAATGGCTCGGTCCTTGTTCTGCCTGTTTCTAGAAGGTTCATGCTCTCCCCAGGTACACACTTTAGGAATCTCAGCAGGTTCGCAAGAGGCCTTTTCATTGACACTTAGCACTCTCACTCCAACTTCTTAAGGGTAAAGCCCTAATCACCACCACATTTTTCTTGACATAGAAAGCCTTGCGTTTTGTTTAGGTTACCATTATGTCACAAGAAGCAAAATAACCCCTCTTTGCAGAAGAATCTTAAATTAAGGTCTGGAAAGTGAGACATAAAGTTTATAATATCAACACACAGCTTGGAACACAAGTCCTGTTCAGTTTAACCAGCTCAGCCCCTCTCTGCTCCAAAGATGTCTTTTGCATCATGTTCCTTTGTGTTTGTGTATGGAACAGGCCATGTTATCATCCCCGCCTCCCAAAACTTTGTTCTTTTGCACTACAGCTCTGGTTAACCACTGCTTTCCATTCATCTCTCTTAGCTTCTTTGTTCCACAGAACATTTTTAAGTCTGTATGAAAAAATAAATACATGTGCCAAGTTTAAAAGATCAAATAAAACTACCAACTTATGACCCCATTAGCAGTCTGCCATTTTGCCTTTTTTCACCCTGATGCCCCATCTTTGAGAGGCAATCACTTTGAAACATTTTAATTGTTTCTTTTCATATTTAGTAACTAGACTCATACATTAAAGGGCAAATAAAGTGATTAGTATTAAGTACAGGAAAAATCATTTTCAGTTTGATCTAAATCTAAGAGAAGTCTGGAAGAAACTTACACATACAGGCATGCATCACCACAACCTAAACCACCACTCATATCTTTCACAAGACAACTCAAAATAAATTTGAGGTTAATACCTATGTTTGTCTCTATAATAAGAGCCCAATATTATATGACTTAAGGTTATGAATGTTGTAGCGTTTTTGGCACTTTCACTCTCACTCCTAAAATATCTAGCCCACCTCACTGATGAATGTAAATTTCTATGTACTTAGTCACAAACTTTGATGTTTCACAGTACAGTTCCTTTGCCAGGTCACTTTTTGCAAGATCACTTAGGAGAAATCAAGTAACACCTTCTATAGATTGAAAATGGTGTCATACATCAAGATTTTAAATTACATATGTAAGACAGGGGAAAAAGTTTTTTCTTATAGATTACTATTCAAACATAATTTTCACTCTTAAAATTGATATATGATGAAGATAGTAGTCAAATTTAGCACACACACACACATACACATCAATTACATGAAATGTAATGGAAAATCCACTCAATCCCATGCCTCCAACTCACTCAGCACAGTCTATCTTTCAACCTGTAAGAAAACTGTTGTGGCCTAGCACACCCACCCTGTGACTTACTATTTCAGTTGACCTATCCCATGGATGGAGGAGCCTGGTAGGCTACAGTCCATGGGGTCACAAAGAGTCGGACACGACTGAGCAACCTCACTTTTCACTTTTTTTCAGCCTAACTCCCACCCTGCAGCACCTACAACATCTCTTCACCAGGGGATATTCTACCAGCAATGCAGGCTGGAAGCGCAGGGAATTAAAACTCCTGAAAAAAGCAACTCCTCAACCAATGTCTGGTGGTAATCAGAGTAAAATGCCCGAGCTTCACCCCTGGGGATGAGAAAACTCTGTGGCAGGCACCTCACACTGTTTCCTAGACCTTCCCCATAGGGTTAAGCACCAGTCGCCCAAAGTGGGAGCTGGTCTGAGAGTTTTATTGGCTATCTCCCTCCCCTGTCCCACTTTTCTACCTTCCTACTGTTATTTCCTGCACTCCTCAAGAAACTACTTGCCCTTGCCCTCATGTTTCAGCATGTTTCTAGAGAGATCCACACTAAGATGAATGCCAGCTCCTTCACCTGTTCTGGTCTTATGTCCCATCTTGCTCTCTGCTCCAGTGATAACTTCTTCCAAAGAGCCAATTTTCTCTCACTCTATGAAAAAACCCTCTTGCGTCCCCCTTCTGGCTACTATCTGAACTTCCTCTCCCCTTTCTTTATCAACCATTCTACAGAGTGCTCTATATGCTGTAAATTTCTCATCTTCACCAGCTGTAATCTGCCTTCTTCATCCATCTCTACTGAAACTCTTTTCATCAAAAAGTCAGCAGTGACCTTCTAAATGCCAAACCTAACACTTTCACTTCTCTGTTACAGAAACCATCTTCTTTAAATTTCATTAACCTTGACTTTTGTGACCTCAGTCTCTTGATTTTCCTCTGATATTTCTGACTATTCCTTTGAAGACTGCTTTGGATTCTATTCTTCCACAAACTATTTAAATGTTGATGCCCTCCAAGGCTTTCTTCTCAGGTTCTCTTTTCATCCATACATGCTCTTCCTTGGTAATTTCATTTATTCCCCTGGCTAACAGTGCTGAAATCCACATTTTTCCGGATTGACAACTCTTGAATTTAGATCCATATATCCCTTTGGTTACAATTACAGACATCTAGATGTCATACATCTGAGACTGAATTCATTTTTTAGCTTAAATCTCCTACAATTTGTATATTACTCAGTGAAACCTTCATAAGTTTAATCACCCATCATCTCTCCTAGGGTTCATCACCTAACAGTTAACAAGTCCTGTGAATTTTACCTCTTAAGTATTTCTCAAATGTATTCTCCCCTTTTCTTCTCCACTAGCAAAGAAAAAGTAAAGTAGGGACCAAAAAGTGTAAATTGGATTAGGCATGTGGATTTGGGCATTTTGAATTCTTTACTATAATATTCCTCATTAGCTCCTCCACATGGTGTCATAACCTCCAGTCTCAGTTCCTTATCTCCAGGCTTTACTTCCCTCACCAACCCATCCTCAACACTGCCACCAACTGATCTTTTTGTAATAAGTGGGGCCAAGTCAATGTCAATCTCATCGGTACAAAAAAATAAAGCGTAAGCTTCTGTTTATGTCATATAGGGATCTTGATCAAGTGAGAGGCTGTCACCTGCCATTCAGAATCACTTACAGTTCTCTGCAATAACTAGGCAGTGTCTCTCATTTGCTTTTGAATTCCAGCAATTTCCTCCATCTGGCAAGCCTCCCTCTCTGCTGTGTGCATGCCCACTGACTCCCTATTTATTCATTACAACCTCCTTCGAGTGTTCCCTACGTGCTCTTCCCTGACTCTACAAAGCAGAATGAATCACTGGGTCTTTGCTTCTGTCCCTTGTACATAACTCTTCTATCGTTTGTGTATATATATACCAAGTATCACTTGTTTGCTTCTGTGGCTATTTCTATTACTAGATAACAAACCCCTTCACCCACGACAAACTAACAGCCCCTGTCACATACTAATAGTAGTGCCTTCAACAACTCTGAAGCACTTTATGTCCTTGTAATTAGTTAACCATTATCTGTTTTGATTTCCCAGCTTCCCTTCTAGACTGTATGGTTCCATGAGGGCAAGGTCAGCACTTGTTTTACTCACTTCTGTAACCCTAGCACCAGGCATTGAGTCTGCCAGAGGAAGTGTTTCATAAATACTTAGCCTAATTGGTTAACTTCTTGAAGACAGAACTTATATTTTATTCATCTCCTCACCCAAGATCAAACAGCACCCAGAGTAGGCATGAGGTTTCCAACCGAATTTTAGTCACACTACCGAAACATCATAGAAAGAGAGGCCTATGGAATGTTTTCTGATAGTTAGGAAACATCATTTTCATCATTTAATTTCACAATTCTGCCTGCTCATTATTTGGGGAACATCATCAAATTGAGAAGCCCAGTAGTGAGTTAGAGTAGGGGTGGTAGGCAAACTGCTTCTGTCATGCCATCCTGAATAAATTCATAGTAGATGCTTTTGTGACGGGAAAGGTTCTAAGGCCATGTTTGATCTCAGTGTAATGTGTAAAATGATAAATTAGCGCTCTTCAGGAGCTCAGCAAGCGGTGGGGGGAAGGGGGGGCAGCAGCATATATGCTACGTAGTTGCAATCCCTTTGTAAACCAGAGAGGGGATAACAAATAATACAGCCACACAAGAGGCTTCACCAGTGCCTGCTCAAGCATTCATCTAGGATGTCAGCGAACCTTGACAATTAACTCATTACTTATTAGGATGCTGCTGGTCTGATTGAATAATATTTTAAAGCAACAAGTTGTTCTTCCTGTAAGAACCGATGCCTTCCCCTGCTTAAAGAACACTACATAGTTTCCTTTTAAAATAAGTACAATATGTACAAATATTTGAAGCCAAATCAATAAAAAAGGCTTTTGGGTATTCCCATCAGTAAGTTTTTAAAAATGACCCAGATTTATATAAACTTTATTCTATATAAACTCTATTATATAAACTATATATATATGTATAAACTCATATATAAACTCTATGAATATTTGTTGTTGCTGTTTAGTTGCTAAGTTGTGTCTGACTCTTTAGCGACCCCATGGACTGTTGCCCACCAGGCTCCTCTGTCCATGGGATTTCCCAGGAAAGAATACTGGAGTGGGTTGTCATTTCCTTCTCCAGGGGATCTTCCTGACCCAGGGATCAAACCCATGTTTCCTGCCTTGGTAGGTGGGTTCTTTACCACTGAGCCACCAGGAAAGCCCATAATGAATATTACCTTATACTGAAACACTGTCTAATATTTTAAAAATTCTTTCCCATCCATTATTTCATCTGAGAATGGTTCCAAAGAATTACACAGCCAACTCATACGGCAACAAATACCCATTACTTTGACATTATCTAACTAATAGAATGTTTTTTTCCATGTTTGTGCACTTTTATTTTTAAATATTTGGCAAAATATACATAATATGAAATTTGCCTTTTTCACCATTTTAGGTTAAAGTTCTGAGGCATTAAGTACATTCTCATTTTTGTGCAACCATAACCACCACCCATGTCCAGAACATTCTCCATCTTCCTAAATGGAAACTATATCCATTAGACAATAACTCCCCATTCTGACCTCCCTTAGCCCTTAGCAACCACCTTTCTTCTTCCTGTGTCTATGAATTTGTCTATTCTAGATAGCTCATGTAAGTGGAGTCATACAATATTTGTCCCTTTTTGACTAGCTTATTTTACTTAGCATGATTTCCTCAAGCTTCATCTATGTCATAGCATAATTAATAGAATATTTTATTAGCCACACATGGCTTTCTTTTTATTTAATTCGGTCTTTAAAAACATTATCTGAACCTTTGCTTAAAGATGTAAAGGTGTTTCCATTTGACCCTATTCTCTCAAATACTGTGCACATAAACACAGTAAACCATCAAGGAAAAAAATTCCATTTACTTGGAAATAGCAATGCTGCTCTAACTATAAAGTGTAGCTGACCAATACTGTGAAACCTGTATGTGTAAAGATGAATACGCATCCTCAAAACTCAAGCAGGAAGAGGATTTCACCAGGAGCAAGAGGCATGGCCCTAAAGGCTTGCTGAAAAGTCATTTTGTTGAAGCAATGAGAGTGGGAACAGAGGCAGGTCAAATCATTGCTGATCTGCACAGCAGGGGATCCAAAGAGGAACCAAAGCTGAGTGGCTCTTTCTGTGGCCCACAGTATAACCATCTGCTGGACAGAGACCATCAGAGAAGAACAGGGTGGTGGATGGACAAGAGGCAGAAGTCCTCGGATTGCGACACTCTCAGCCTGTCAAGAGTTTTTGTTAAAAAATCACACCAGCTTTCTGAATGACAAAAAGTTAAAGCCAGGGCCCTGAGTATAAGACAAACTTAAAATAGATTTTGTGAAAAGGCATTTGTGACAAATCTCAACCAAACTGTTCTTGTTTTCCTAGCTGCCTCTACCAAAAATGTAGAATGCTCCAACTTAATAGCTCTCCTTCACTCCACTCTGAAATATTCTTCCAAAACTAATAACCCAAAGATAATAATCAGAAATGCATCAATTTGAGACCTATGCATAAAAACTACAAAACTAAGGTAAGCAATTAAACACTAAAACCCCACAACAGGAAAAGAGGGGATAATGAGATTAAGACAATTTTATGGAAACAGAAATCAATAAAAGTGTTTAGAGAAATGCATCTCAATAGACACAAAAATATTAGAAGGCTGTAGAAAGAGTTCAAAGGATATAGGATTTTAAATAGGCAATTATTATTGAGATTATAGAAGATTCAAAAAGTTGGCAGTGCTCAAGAAAGAAATACAAAAACAAAGCAGAATTATGACAAATGAAAGGCTTGTTAAAAGCACAAATGTAAAACAAACATAACTGAAAACAGATCTAGAAATATAGTGGAGAGGCCTGAAATGACATAAGATAAGAACCAAGATATTATCATGATTAAAAGGAAGATGATGAATAACCCTGATTATAAGGCAAAGGAAATCTGACATCCCTAAAACTGGTATTCCTGAAAAAGAGGACAGGAAAAAAATGGAATAAAAACAAAGTTATAAAAGAAGAAAACAATCCTGGATTAAAGATTTGAAATTACAGATAAAAAGTCATACCATTTCCTAAGAAAACCTGATCAAGTACTGGGGAAGTTGCTGAGCTCCAAAGATAAAAAATAGCCTGTGGATACCTAGCTGTGAAAAATAAAGCAGAAAAAAAAAAAAATGTTGGTTCTGACTTCTTCCTAGAAATATTAAATATGGAATCATGAAATAATATGGGCAAAATTCTAAGGAAAATGTGACCTAAGAATTTCATAACCAGACAAATTGTTCTTGTTTTGCTAGCTGCCTGTAGTATGAGACAGGTAGGGATTCACTGTAGGGGAAGCAAGACCACCATGGGTCCAAGACTGAATACACAAAGAGGTCACCCTAGATAACTGGAAGACTGTGTGGCCTAGAATTCTGGAAGACTCACAGATAAGGCCAGGAAGGGTATGAAGTGGTAACGGTTATGAGTAAGGTCAGGGGTTTTTCTATTTAAAAGCTGAGCTTAAGAAATGTTAATTTGCTTCTTTTATCCATTCATTTAGTCAATAAATATTGAGTTTCTGTTAGTCTCTGGTGTCAATACTCTGTGTGTGAGTCGCCCAGTCATATCTGACTCTTCACGACCCCATGGACTGCAGCCCTCCAGGCTCCTCTGTCCATGGGATTCTCTAGGCAAGAATACTGGAGTGGGTAGCCATACCCTTTTCCAGAGGATCTTCCCAATCCAGGAATCAAACACAGCTCTCCAGCGCTGCATGCAGATTCTTTACCATCTGAGCTACCAGGGAAGTCCTGTCAATACTCTACACAGTTTATTTTGTATATATGATCAATAGTGCTTTAGAATAATCACTTCTTTTCATCATAACTCTGAAGAGTGCTTCCCCATTATCTCAGAAGTATGGAGGAAACATAGGAAGCACATGTCAACTGGTTAATTCTATGAAGCAAATCCCTAGAAATGTATGTAAAACAGGTATTTATTATCTGAATATTTCTAACAAAAATTTTACACTGCAAAGTTCCCTGAGAGGGTGTAATGCACTGTGATAGGGATTCGGTGGTAGGAGATAATACTTTAGGTAGAAGGATGGGGAGGAAGACTTTAACAGAAACTCTCTGTGGTAACTGGTACTTGAACCAGGCCTTGCATTACAGGTGGATTTTGACCTTTGGGAATAATCCCAAGCAGGGCAACTGTGGGAATGAAGGCACAGAAATGGAAGAAGTTCTAGATGTATGCTGGAATTGAGACTGTTGGGTGGGGAGACCCTAGAAAGCAGGGTGGGGTGAGTCTCTGCGAGACCTGATGGAGAGCCTTGAAGTCCAGACCAGCCTTGGAGTTTCATTCTGTGATCATTGAAGGGCTACTGGGTCAACATAGAGCAAAACCCCGACAGCTCAGCGGGTAAAGAATTCGCCAGCGATGCAGGAGACACAGGAGATGCGGGTTCAATCTCTGGGTCGGGAAGATGCCCTGGAGAAGGAAATGGCAACCCGCTCCAGTATTCTCTCCTGGAAAACTCCATGGACGGAGGAGCTGGGAGGGCTACAGTCCATGGGGCCGCACGACTGAGTGAATAAACCACCAAAGCTCCAATAGTACCACCAGGTGGCGCTAGCGGTTAAGAACCCGTCTGCCAACGCAGGAGACACAGGAGAGGAGGGTTTGATCCCTGGGTTGGGAAGATGCCCCCGGAGGAGAAAATAGCAACCCGCTGCAGTATTCTTACTTGGAGAATCCCATGGACAGAGAAGCCAAGAGGGCTACAGGGTTGCAAAGAGTCGGACACAACTGAAGCAACTTCCCACAGCACACAAGCCCCAGTACTTTGGCCACCGGATGCAGAGTCAGCTCATTGGAAAAGACCCTGATGCTGGGAAAGATTGAGGGCTGGAGGAGAAGGGGACAACAGAGGATGAGATGGTTGGATGGCATCACTGACTCAAAGAACATGAGTTTGAGCAAACTCCAGGAGATGGTGGACAGGGAAGCCTGGGGTGCTGCAGTCTCAAAGAGTTGGCCATGACTGAGAAACTGAACACCACTGCACTTAGGGAGGATGAATCTGGCAGAAACTTCATAAGATGAACAGAGAGGGCCCAGGCCGGAGGCCAGTTACATGGCGAACGGAGGGTTTAGCAAAAGAGTGTTGGGAGGACCTGGCCTGACACAGTGCAGGTGGGGCACTGGCGAGATGTTAGAGATTCATTCCAGGGGTGAAGCAGCAGGGAACTAAGTTCGAAAAAGGGCTGAACATGAAAACACCAGATGAAAGAAAATAGGGGTCGAACCCAAACCCCAAGTGGTTACTTGGGAGCTGCTCGCAGTTTTCCTCAACCTTCAAGGGTGTTTTCCAGTTGTGAATGCAAACAGTTTCATCAAAGAGGCAAGTGAGCCCCTGTCAGAGTCTACGATCAGATCAGGAACACCTGAGACTTCTAATCTAGAGCAGCATCCCTAGGTGCTAAAATATGAGATTGGGGAAGACATCTGGATATTTGCTATATGAAGACCCCTGAGGAGAGAGAATGGAAGACACCATCCCCTTTGCAGTTACACCAGGGAAGGGACCCCAGGCACCTCGGATTCTGTTTGTCCACTCAGAGCAGAGGCCACCTAGAGACTGAGAGGTGGGTTCTCGCCAGCCTAACTATTCGTAAGGAGGCCACTCTCCTAACACCCACCCAGGTGAATGGGCATCCCAGTCTGACTGCCTTTAGATGGGAATACCAGACCACTTTACCTGCCTCCTGAGAAACCTGTGTGCAGGTCAAGAAGCACAGTTAAAACCAGACATAGAACAATGGACTGGTTCCAAATTGGGAAAGGAGTACATCAAGGCTGTATATTGTCAGCCTGGTTATTTAATTGCTATGCAGAGTACATCATGTGAAATGCTGGGCTGGGTGAAGCTCAAGCTGGAACCAAGATTGCCAGGAGAAATATCAATAATTTCAGATATTCAGATGACACCACCATTATGGCAGGAAGCAAAGAGGAACTAAAGAGTCTCTTAAAGAAGGTGAAAGAAGAGAATAAAAAGTCTGCTTAAAACTCAACATTCAAAAAACTAAGATCATGGCATCTGGTCCCATCACTTCATGGCAAATAGATGGAAAAACAATGGAAACATTGACAGACTTTATTTTCTTGGGCTCCAAAATCACCAAAGATAGTGACTGCAGGCATGAAATTAAAAGAGGCTTGCTCCTTGGAAGAAAAGCAAAGACAAACCTAGACAGTGTATTGAAAAATCAGAGACATTACTTTGCTGTCAAAGGTCCATGTAGTCAAAGCTATGGTTTTCCCAGCAGTCGTGTATGGATGTGAGAGCTGGACCATAAAGAAGGATGAGCACTGAAGAACGGATGCTTTCAAACTGTCGTGCTGGAGAAAACTCTTGAGAGTCCCTTGGAGAGCAAGGAAATCAAATCAGTCAATCCTGAAGGGAATCAACCGTGAATATTCATTGGAAGGACTGATGCTGAAGCTCCAATACTTTGACCACCTGATGCGAAGAGCTGACTCATTGGAAAAGACCCTAATTCTGGGAAAGATTGAAGGTAAGAGGAAAAGGGGACAAGAGGATGAGATGATTAGATGGCATCACCGACTCAATGGACATGATCTGAGCAAGCTCCAGGAGATGGTGAAGGGCAGGGAAGCCTGGTGTGCTGCAGTCCATGGGGTCATAAAGAGTTGGACATGGCTGAGCAACTGAACAACAACAGCGACAATGGTTTGCAGAGTGCCCTGGAGAACAAAGGACAGAGACAGTGCCTCAGATCTGGCTATCTTAGGAATGCCACCTCTGGTATCAAAACACACCTGGGCTCAAATACCATTTCTGCCACTTAGCTGAAATGGTGACATTAGCTTAGCTAGCTTGGATAGTAACATCTCACTGGGTTCGTGTGGGGGTTTCCCAGGACAATAACAGTGGGTGGTTAAAGAGCCTGAGAGGCTTCAGTGCTCAGCAGACGGGCGCCCTGTGCGCCTCACCCCACCCTTCCCAGGTACCTGCCGCCTCAGCCACTGGTTTCCTGCAAAGTCACCTCTGACTCCTGAAGCTGTGTCTTTAGTCTTCTTCCTGCCCATTCTCACTCTCCCTCTCCTTCGCTGGAACACTCTTCTGTCCTATTTCCTGGGAAATTGTCTCACTTCCTCCTCCTACGTCTTGCTCTTCTTCCTTCTGAATCCAACTGTCTGTCTCTCTGTGCTTTTTACTATTCTGCTCCTCCTTCCTTGGAAGTTACCACTAAGAAGGCACAGGAGTTGTCCCAGCGGCACGTAGCACAAAAACTCATCTCCTTGGTTGGCAGAGCAGTTCTGAATATCTGACCCTCGTGTTAGGAAGAAATGGGCACCTTCAAGGGGCCGAAAGTGACTGTTTTTCTAAAGCCCACCCAGAGACAGGAACACTGCGGTAATTTCACAGAAAACCTTACTGTGGATGAATACAAGACCTTCCTCACAAATTATAAATATGCAGACATGGGAAATATCCTAGACCACTAGGCACTGGGTAGGCCTCTGCTCTGAGCCACAGAACTACGTTTGAGTGAAGTTCACACGAGGCCGCTGAATCACCAAAAGGCAATTCCAGGCTCAGCACCTCTTTTGTAGGGCAAGGATGGGAGCCACTCCCGCCACACACGCTGCTCCTATTTAGTTCTACGGCTACCAGGTGGCTGGGCTGGGACCACAGTCAGAACTGCTGAAGTGACCTTTTGCCCAGTGACGTGACCTTACAACATCCTGGTCTTTTACTAGGCAAGCTAAACCAGAAACAGATCTCTCTTTAAATTCTTAATGTTGTGCGGAATTGAAACAAGGTCTAAAATCACAAAGTCTGAGTCTCCTGCACATGCTGAGGCCATGTATTTCGGGCAGCATTTTAAGTTTCTTGGAGGCACAGATCTTGCCTGCTGACCCTCATATAAGGGACTATCATCACTGCAAGCTCAGAGCTTAAGGTGTTCTGAGGGGAGGGGAAAATTAGGCAGAGATCCTTTGGTTAAAGGCCCCTCAGACCCCTGCTGGGGAGTAAGGGAATTCAGTCCTTTGGAGCCTCAAGCTCAGAAATTGCTTTGCTGGGTTATTTAGCAGTACCTTCACTGGTGATGTTTCCCTGGGTTCTATAATTTCTAGGCAATTCTAGCTAGAAGTTTCAAACATTTCTTTTTGCATTATCAACAGATCTCTTCTCTTAAATGGCCTGGCTTGGTGAGTGGGGTAGCTGGTAGAGTCTTCCGAGGGACTTCATTTTCTGTTCCATAGTCTCCTGTCCAACAAGGCTTAACACTGGCACATTATCAGGTATTATTTCTAATCCTTTATTCAAGACTCTGCTCTGAGGGGCCTTCTCTGACACCTCTAAGCACCCACCTATCTGACCAGTCATTTGTCAACAAATATTTCTTGAGCTTCTGCTAGGTACCAGGGCTGGTGCTGGTCACTGGGTGGGGGGGGGGGGGGGGGGGGCGGGAAGGGTGGGTAGGATGGTGGTAACAGGCATAAATAAACTGTGGTTTCTCAAAGCAAGAGGCATGTAAGGAATCACATTAAGCTGTGAGAAATGAAACAATATAAAGAAAGTGCTATGGAAGCCAGAGGAAGCAGTAATTAACTTTACTCAAATGGTGGGATAAGAGAAGGATTCGAGAGGCAGTTGTGTTTCAGCACAGACTCAAAGGATAAGGATTCACCAAGGAGAGAAAAGAAAGAGCATTCATGGCAAGATGAACAGCGTGAGCAGAGGTAACAGATGACGAAGTACTTGGCATATTGAAAATGCTGCAGAGAGTCTGACTAGAACACTGTCTACATGAATGAGAAAGTGGAGGAGTGAAGCTGGAAATAGGCTGGCTTAGTTTATGGAGCAGTTAGCAAACTGTTCTTCAGGCCAGTGGTTTTCCAAGCGTGGTCTCCAGACCATCAGCATACGGTGAAAACTTGTCAGAAATGCAAATTCTCAGATCCCACCCCAGACCAACCCTCAGATCTATGGCATCAGAAACTTTGGTAGGGAGGTGATGAGGGTGAGGGAGGTGATGAGTGCCAGGGAGGAGACAGCCATCAGTGTGGTTAACTCTCTATGCAACTGTGATCCACTAAGGATGGAAAACTACTGCTGCAGGCAGAGGGGCATTACAGATGTCTAATTAGAGCAACGACATAGCACCCCTGTGTTTACAGAGAACATGTTGGCATCAATATGGAGCAGGAGAGAGGTGAGAACTGGAGGTTAGGGGACTATTCAGCAGACTTTTGTAATGATCTGCGTAAGAGATGAAGAAATGAAGTCATCCATCCACCTTGTCCACACCTCATCTAAGCAGGCAAGTTACAGGAGGAAAAAGAGTCACTCAACTAGGATCACTGGTTTCACAATCAATTCATGAATACCCACATCACCCTTCAATACCATCAGGCCATCCTATTATGCCCTCTACCCCATGTTTGATTCTTTTCACTTATAACAATCTAGATCTTCATCAGAATCTATCTCCTCCCTTACAATGAGGTCAGGGGCATTGTCTGTTGTCTTCATCACTGCATTCTTAATGCCAAAAGAATGTGCTATGTGAAAGAACCAAAGCAGCGACGATGGAAAATGAGAGAAGGAGACAGAGTCAAGAAATAAAATTTTAGGAGAGTATGGGAAGGATTCCAGACTATTCCTAGATTCTCATCTGGAAGACAGTCCTCAAGGGCAACAGGGAATACAGAAGAAAAGATAGCTGAGACCAGAGAAGGGTCAGTGAAGCAGACACTCTGGCCACATAGGATGCTGGGACAAGGAGAAAACTCACGGAGGAAGTTCCTGGTGGTAGTTCCTGTGGTCCCTGGGGAAGGACCAGCCCAGTAAAACTAAGTGCCAAGGCATGTGGATTCAGGCCACTTTTAGTGCAAGCCTAGTATCAAGTGATAAAACTAAAAGAAGTAAGGAGTCTGATGTCCTTTATTCAAGAGAAAATAATCCATGGATTGGGGGAGTGCAGAGCCTCAGAAGCAGTGGAGCATTCTTTCCAAGAGATTTGGGGCAAGAGTGTTTTACAAAGCATCAGAACAGGCCATGCAGAAATAGAGTGTAAGTGGCTAGGGGGTTGGGAGTTAGTTTCCTTACAAGGCTGGTAGGTCCTGTTTCCCAGGGTAAGGTGAGCTAGCTAAAGTTGGAGGACTGTGATTGGTGTATGTTAGGTTTCCTTGACAGGCATTTCCTGTAAGTGCAGCCTGGCTTAGGTTTACCTTTGTAATGTGGACCAGGCTACTAAGGTGGCTTCCATTTAGTGGGTCCTGATATAAGAATTAACTTTATCAGTAGCTTCATATGTACAGGCAGACCTGGCCTGGCTACTATGGTTACCAAGTTTCAGTTTCCAGCCTTTAATCTATCTACTCACTGATTAACTGACTCATCCAAAATATAAGTCCATAGAGGCAATATGGCATAAAGGTTAACAGGGCAAAGTACAGCCCTGACTGAGAAGGGCTGAGAAGGTTTGAATCTCAGCCCTACCAATATTAGCAGTGAGACTTGAGGCAAGTTACTTAAGCTTTCTGTGCCTCAGTTTGCTTCTAAGTAAAAAAACTCTAGGGGGGTATTTTCTTGGAAGGAAGAAGTTTGCAGCATCTGGTGAGAGGGATGTTCAGATACAGTTGGACTGAGATATGTGGTAAATGTTTGGAAGAGCCACTGCAGGATAAAGAAGAGAACTGCTGACCAATCGGGAAAAACAAGCTGGGGCAGGAAATGAGAACTATGCAGTGCTCACCTGGTCAGTCATGTCTGACTCTTTGCAGCTCAATGGACTGTAGTCACACCAGCCTCCACTATCCATGGAATTTTCCAGGCAAGAATACTGGAGCGGGTTGCCATTTCCTACTCCAGGGGATCTTCCCGACCCAGGAATCAAACCCATGTCTTTTACATCTCTTGCATTGGCAGGAGATTCTTTACAACTAGTGCTACCCAGGAAGCCTGAAATGCACACGGCTGGAGCCAATTAGCAGGGTTATGCTTTCCCCCAGCCCTGTGCTGTTAACCATCAAAGAACAGGAGCAAGTCAAGTCAGCATTGGAGCTGATCCAAAGTGGGGAATCACAGAGTGGGCAGAGGAACTGAGATTCCAGAGCACATGGGGATAAAGAGTGCTGGTGACAGAAATGCAAGAGCCAGGTAAGGATACGTGTCCTAATGCAGTCTGCCAGTTTCAGTTACTTACATACTTATTCACGGCTTTCCCATGTCCTTCCTATTGCGAGAAAATTACCTTTAAGTTGACTATTTTTACTTGCTCTCTTTCTAAGAACAGCTACAATGAAATCATGGGTTGGATTCTTTTTCAGACTCCCCTGTTGGCATAGCAGACAGGAATCTGCCTGCCAATGCAAGGGACATAGGTTCCATCTCTGATCCAGGAAGATTCCCCATGCTGTGGAGCAACCAAGCCTGTGCATCACGACTACTGAAGCCCATGAGCCCAGAACCTGTGCTCTGCAACGAGAGAAGCCGCCGTAATGAAAAGTCCAGGCCCAGCAACCAAGAGTAGCCTCTGCTCACCACAACTAGGGAAAGCCCACACGCAGCAGCAAAGACCCAGTGCAACCAAAAATAATTTTTAAAAAATTCTTATTCAATAAATATGTTTTAAAGTTGTTCATTCATATACAACCAAGAATCCTCTCACTCATTCTGTGTAGGAAAAATCCATCAAGTTATTGTTAAGAACTTGGGCTCTTACCCGAGTTTAATTCCATCTAATAGGAGTAGTGAGATTTTTCCACTAATGGGGTGATTTTTTGATGATATACTTAATTGCTTTAATCCTCAAGTTTCTAATCTGAAAACTGGCACTGACAATATCTACTTCATAAATCATCGTGAGAATTAAATAAGGTAATTCACACAAAAGGCTCAACCTCCATAGTGCAAAAACATTTACGATGCTAATGATTAAAGAACATGAGACGCAACACCTAATGCTTTCACAGACTAGAATCTTCCCTGTGGCCAAAGGAGATTACCATCGGTTGTCCTCAGAAACATGTCTCTCCTCCCAATGTCTAACAGGACGCCATGTCCATTGTGGCTGGAAATTAATCCTTATTTTCTCTTCCAAGACTTCCAATTCCTCATGACACTTCTACACAGGGACACAGGAGTGTCATTTTCTTCCAGACAGAAACTTCCATACGTGAATCATTTTCTCATGGGATTCCTGCCAGGTAACACTTCTAAGCAGAGTGTTACCTACTGACAGGCCTTGAGGCCGCTCACCTGTGGAGCATACTCCCACCTCTTTCTCACATTTGCCTGTCTTGTACTGCTGCTTATTTCAGTCTCTCATCCTGGTGCTGAGTTATTCCTGCTGTCCAGCTAGCTAGAGGACACGCATCTAATTGTGGGGGTTCAGTATATCCTGTTACACAGTCCATCAGAACCATCCTCTCCCTACAACACATGGGCCAAATTCTACTGTGGGTAACTGGCTGCTAGCTTCTGACCCCTATTCTCCTCTCAGAGGGGTATGACAATCTTGCTGGATTCATCTGTTATGTCATTAAACAACTGTTAAGTTGTACCCTGTAGAAGGAGTCATTTATCCCACCAACAGATGAGGAAAGGGAGCTATTTAAATAAGGGGGTCCCTGGAGAAAGCGGGAAAATCGTGTTCAGTACACACACAAGGTACCCTTCTCCTGACCTTTATCTACTTGTCAACGTGTATAAAAGGCAAAGAACATTTTACACATCTAATGATTTCTACATTATTAGGGCCAAGGCTGTTTTGTTCTTGCTGGTGTTTCAAATACCTGTTTCTCCTATGTGCAATACTCCATGGGGATTCTGGTACATAGCAGACCTCAAACACTCAAACGAATGAAACGTAAACTCAGCTTCAGTCTATATAAGAAGTCAACTTCTTTCCTACTGACTAACCTTGCTTTTATGTCTCTAGGAAAAGTCAAACTCATTCAGGAAAAGTTATTTTTATGAGAATATATATAGACTTAGCCCTTTCGTGGACAAAAAGAGTGGGCAGTGACCCACTTCTAACTCCTTCTGTGCTCCCATTTGAGGGTACTATAGATCCACAGGTTTCGCCTCCTTCATTGTACTAAGCAGCAAGCGTGCAGTAGACGTGTCTCCATTTGTTGGGGCACAGCTGAGACATAGGCGGGGGGAAAGCTCTCCAGCACATCTAGCCAGGGCCTCAGCCCTTGATGCCGGCCCCACACCCACCCGCATATTTAACTTCAAGATGACCATTTTATTAACCAACCAGAATGATACATAATCTTTATTTTGCATTTCCATGTCTACAAAAATTAATGTAACGATGCCACTTCTACTGTGAGGACCACACACTGACTTCACCTGCAATCACCTCCCTCATCTTCTCCAGCTCCCTCTCACTACACTGTCGACCCTGAGGGGGAAGAATCCATCTTCACGGAGCTCCCACGGGCGCCAGGCACTCAGCTAGGTCTGCTCCGTGCTGCCTCCTTCAGTCCTCACAAAGTGCCTGCGAAGCAGGAATTCTCAGCTTCCTACGAGAGCAAGGCCAAGGCCCCGTGGAGGTTAACACCTCACCCAGAACAGTAAGGCTAGCAAGTGGTGGAGCTGGGATCTGAACCCACGTGGTTATTTCAAAAGTTCATGTTTTGCAGGCTGGTCGGACTAGAGCTGCCTCTCTGAACCGTGACCACATCTGGGTGCTATTCTATTGCTGGCACCCAGTCATGTGCTTTTCATATTAAGCAGGGGGACGGAGGCTCCGGGCAACTCTATTAGACTTCATTATAACTATTTAATATTGTCTAAATGTTATTTTTCCTGTTTCTGAAAGGTGAAGAAATACAGATCTCACAATAAATAGTGAAAAACTCCCTACCCATTGCGATATTAATTGCTTTACCACAAGGTCTTTTGGGGATGACTACATCATAAAGACAGAACTGTGCTCCCCACCATATGGGATGTTAGTCACTCCTGGCTGCTCCTCTACATCCTTGGAAAAAAGCCAGTATCAATGTCTCTTGTGCTGTGAGACCTGTGAGAACATGCATTACCAGAGCTAACAAGGGGTACGTTGAAAGGAGAAAAAAAAATTGTCAACCGGTGCCCCAAGAAGTTGTCATCACTGAAGCATGATAGAGGAAAGAAACTGGTTAGTCAGGCTTCAAAAGTTATGCTTCTAGTTACTTATCAACTAAAACCCTTATATTATTCTTTAGACATTTAAAAAGTGGTCATGACTTGTGGATTTACAATTGGAATAAAAGAGGAAATTCTCATTAATCAAACATTTGCATTATAAACTATGCTAGGTCCAGCACCTACTTTTGTTTAGTCCTTGCAGTTCTAGTAGCTGTGAGCATAAGCTTTAGGATCAGACAAGTCTGTGCTTGAATTCCAGCTCTGTTGTGTGACCTCTCATGAGTTATTTCACTCCACTCTCTGCCTTGATTTCCTCATCTGTAAAATGCAGGTCATCACACACAGCCTGCAGCTCTGTGGTGAGGAATAAGTAATGTTTTCAAAGCATTTAGCCCATCCTAGCACCCAGCATGCAGTCAATTGTTATGTTCATTAATTCTTTCAACAAATATATATTGGGCAGCTATTTCTGTCAGGTATTGTTTTTGTTTCTGGAAACACAGTGGTATATGAAACAGACAGAAGCCCTGTCTTATAGTGTTTGATATTCAGAAACACAATTATGATGATTAACAACTGAGTGACTTATGGGGTAGATTTACTACTGGCCTCAGTTTACATGTGAGGAAACTGAGGCACAGAAATTCATTTCTCCAAGTTACCTTGGTGGCAGGAATCCATCAGCTCTATTGTACAGGCAAAATGACAGAGTTGTCTTAATTACTGCATACGCGTGAGGAATGGTCATGGTAATTCACAAATGCAGCCTCATTTATTCTGTATGCTGTCAATGCGGGTAGCCTAAAACCGCAGAAAAACTCAGGATTTACAGTCAGGGGGTTTGATTTAAATCATGACTCTGTTACTTACTTGATGTCATATATCCTCTGTGAACACCTTGATCTCTTTGAACCTGTCTGTTCATCTACACAGTGGGGATAACAGTATACTCAGTGCCATGTGAGGGATCAAAAGAAGCACAGAGGCTCAGAAACTTTGTCAGTCTTACTATATTTTGGAAAGGAATATTAGAATACAACCATTTCTGAGCAGACTGTTTTCGCTCCAGAGGTAACATATACTAAAACTTGTACCACTGCTTTTTAGAGCATATTCTTGATCAATATACTCAGACTTGCCATAGAGAGTATGCAGGCTGGGTCCTGCCCAAGGTCACTGAACCCAGGAGGCAGACAGTGACTAAAATACAGCCTACTCTGCTCCCCAAGTTGTGCACCCAAATACAGGACCACCTTCACACAGAGGAACCAGCCACCTTTCTCTAATTTTGCCCCAAGGCAGAGTATGGGCTAGCAGTGTCCTTGATTAAACTGTTCTCCTTTAATCATCTTCCACTTATTTCTGTCCAAGTAATTCTTATTTCTTATCCCTCCAGCTTCCATTCCTTCCAGCCTGTGCTCTTTTCTCTCCTCCCTGATTTCTTTTCTCACCAGGAAGTCTTTCCAATGGCTAATTTAAACCCACATGGCTCCTCCTCCTGCCAGTCCCTTTTCTTGCCTTATGTGTTTCCCAAGCCCAATTGAAGAACATCCCTCCATCCTCTCTGCCACCCAGTCTGACAAAGAATGTCACCTCTCGGACTGTCCTGAAAGACTAAAGGAATGAGTGCTGTCAGGAGAGCCAGGCGCTGTCACTAAGAAACTCAGTAACCATATTCAAGTCCTCATTATGCAATTTGATGAAATGACAAAAATAACCAAATAACCACACAGCTCATTTTTAAACATAGAAGTACATAAAGCTCTCAAAAGCAAATATAACAGAATGAATGCAACTCATAAAGTTGCATTTAGACACTTACCCCTAATTGACTAAAAATTGAATAGGGAGGAAGGGATTTATGAGTGAAAGATACAACAGTAACAAGTAAATGTAGAGAAATTGGAATCTTCACTAGAGCAATAAACACAGCTTAATGTCAGAGGAAAAGAGAACATTGTCATGCAAATCACGTGTTGAATGGTGTCAAATAGGATCAGCAAAGGAGGACCCACAAGTTATTATTGTTCCCAGATTTTAGCATATCCAGTGAGATAGGTCTCCAATTTGCTGAACAGATCTGCACTTACTCTAATGCTGACAGTATAAGCTGTTTCTATAAACATGACGCTTCTTCAGGATGCTGTGGATACTTGGCAACCTGCAAGCAGTATCTAAGGTTTTAAAGGGAAGTGGGCTGGTGATAAATGGTGAAAGAGAAGATAATTATTCCCCCACTAATTCTGATTCACCTGCCACTAAGGGCTGTGAAAGGAAACACAGGGAAGCGGAAGAGGAGGAGGAGGAGGTGAGGGTGGGGAAAGAACTCTGAAGGAATTTACACCCACTCAGAGGTGAAGGTGAGGAACTGAAGCTGATTAAGAAATAGCAGAGAAACTTTCCTAAGCCCCGGCAACCTCAGTCACAGCCCATCCTACCTCCTTTTGTGTTTTATCTGCAGCGTTTCTGCTTGCCTGCCTCTTCCCCACACAGCCATCTGAAATACACCATGACTGTGTTAACACCCGGACTGACTCGACTCCCCTGCTGCTCCTTTCCTCACCTGAATGCCCGCTGGGCACACAGTGGCGGGGGCTGAAAAATGGGAAGGTGAAAACAACTCCACCAGAATGTAATAGCAAAACAGGGATCTCCCGGGGATGTACGTGTCAGCTTTTATCAGGAAAGGACTCTCGCAGCAGTAGGATCTGCAACCTTTAAGCCAGAGGTGACTCAGAGGAGGAGGAAAACATGTTTCTAATATAATGACCTACATGATTCAGGAACACAACGACAGAATACAGACTCCAGATCAGCAGCTTTTAGGGAGTCACAGGCAGAGCAATCCTGGAGGCTCTATATAAGTGGATGGTAACATTTCATTGATCCTAAAGGGGGTTGGTAAAAGTGAGAAAATGAAACACACACTGTAGAGGAAAAGAAACCGGAGTCATTTAGCCTGACAAGGATCAAAATAATGAGATCCTTAAGAAATGGGTTTGAAATCATTGTAAATAAATCCAGTGGGGGGTTGTAGTGGAAAGCACTTTGCCCTGGGAATCAGATCTGGGTTCTAAGTCAGTGCTCCAGTGGGTGTTCCTGAGAGGGGACTGATGAAGCCCTTATTCCAATGGCCTGTGAATTAATGTTTGCTTCTTTCACTTTAGGAAATATGGACAAAAAAAAAAAAAAGAGCATCACTTAATCTACAAAATTAGAAGCATGACCATGTGAGAACCATCTAGGGAATTTTTCAGTCCTCTTAATGACTGCAAGGAAATCCAACCAGTCCATCCTAAAGGAGATCAGTCCTGGGTGTTCATTGGAAGGACTGATGCTGAAGCTGAAACTCCAATACTCTGGCCACCTCATGTGAAGAGTTGACTCACTGGAAAAGACCCTGATGCTGGGAGGGATTGGGGGCAGGAGGAGAAGGGGACGACAGAGGATGAGATAGCTGGATGGCATCACCGACTTGATGGACATGAGTTTGGGTGGACTCTGGGAGTTGGTGATGGACAGGGAGGCCTGGTGTGGTGCGATTCATGGGGTCGCAAAGAATCAGACACGACTGAGCAACTGAACCGAACTGAAGGATCTCTGTCATCTGACCCGACAAAGTGATACAGTTGCACATTCATTAGCCAAGGAGTCCAGAACGACGGGGTCTCATGCCAACTAGTAAGTGTGACCTGGTGGTCTTTATACCTCATTCACCTCGTCTATAAAATGAGGGATACATGTTAAACCATAAACTTGACTTCAGAAGGCTTGTCATCTGGCACACCACACCCGGTTCTCACTATTTGCTCACAGATGCCCTCTGGGGTTTCTCATTCCTCTGCTTCTCCCCTCCAAAACGGCTGTGCCCAGACCTACCACCTGCCTTCTGCTTTTGCTGTTCTCGAACTAGAACTTGAATCCATCCATACTCCCTTCCAAACACTTATCACTTACCCTACCATCCATAAATTATTCCCAGCTGCTCGGATATCTGGCCTGCTTTGCAGTTTTCCTTTTCTTACAGACCACAACATATCACTTAGCACTTGATTATGTTATCTGACGCCATCCTCAAATTATCTTCAATGACTTAGGGTTGTTTCTTTAACAATATAACAAATTCCTTAATTCTTCAACTTCTATATTCTTTACAGTACATAGTCAATAAAGATGTAATGGAGATATAGTCTACCTAATTTAACAAAGTAGAAACTATGGATGGATACCAACCTCATTTTCATAGAACAGAGCAAAACTGCATGATTCCTAGAACTCCAGACCTAAACCTGACTTTAGTTATGTTGTTTACACTCTGAAATTTCCTTGACTATTCTTGAATATTAGTAATTCAAATATTTTGAAGGTCTTCCATGTGCCAGTTCTATATGTATCATCTCACTTAATTCTCACAGCCACTGAATAAAGTAGTATCACTGATCCAGTTTTATAGATGGAGACAGGGGAAGCACAGAAGGTTAAGCAATTTGTCCAAACCTACAGAGCAATAATCTCACCAGGTGGCACTAGTGGTAAAGAACCCAGCTATCATACAGAAAATTCCCGTTGGCTATCTATGGCTATATGTCTCAGGAAATTCAAACAGGGACTCTATATCAACCCAGGGGGGTGGGATGGGGAGGCAGATGGGAGGGAGGTTCAAGAGGGTAGGGATGTATGTATCAGTTCATTTGAGTTCAGTTCAGTCGCTCAGTCGTATCCAACTCCCTGCGACCCCATGAATTGCAGCATGCCAGGCCTCCCTGTCCATCACAAACTCCCGGAGTTTACTCAAACTCATGCCCATTGAGTCGGTGATGCCATCCAGCCATCTCATCCTCTGTCATCCCCTTCTCCTCCTGCCCCCAATCCCTCCCAGCATCAGGGTCTTTTCCAACTTTCCTTCAGAGAGTGAGAAAGTTTGCTTAAAGCTTAACATTCAGGAATCTAAGATCATGGCATCTGGTCCCATCAACTCATGGGAAATAGATGGGGAGACAGTGGAAACAGTGTCAGACTTTATTTTTCTGGGCTCCAAAATCACTGCGGATGGTGACTGCAGCCATGAAATTAAAAGACGCTTACTCCCTTGGAAGGAAGGATGTATGTATACCTATGGCTAATTCATGTTGAGGTTTGACAGAAAATAACAAAATTCTGTAAAGCAATTATCCTTCAATTAAAAAATTTTTAAAAATTGTTTTTTAAAAGGACTCACCTTCCAATGCAGGAGATGTAAGAGATGAGGGTTTGATCCCTGGGTTGGCAAGATCCCTGGAGAAGAAAATGGCAACCCACTGCAATATTCTTGCCTGGAGAATCGCATGGACAGAGGAGCCTGGCAGACTACAGTCCATAGGGTCGCAAAGAGTCAGATACGATGGAACATGCACACACAGAGCAGTAAGGGTAGAGCTGAGACTTGAAATCAGCTTGTCTAAATTCTGAATCCAGTTTGTAACCTCCATACAATTCTACTATACAGCTGCAGTGTGAGTTTATTCGGCTGTAGTTTCCTTCACTTCACTAAAGGGATAAACTCAAGATTACCAGGCATAAAATAGCTTCAAGTATGAAACTTTCTTGTTACTTAAGCTGAAAACATTGAATAACAGTGACTTACTATTTGCTGCTCACTCGATGCCAGGCATGAATATAAGCACTCACATGACTGCCTACAGCTAATCACGTAAATTATATAGTAGATACATATATAATTATAGTAGATACATATATAATTCTTTTTAAAAAACTAATAATTTAAGTTTAAATTCAATAATTAATCCAAAGTCAAAAGTTTTTAGATGGTGAACTTAGAATTCAAATTTAGTCCCTTTAGGTACTAGAAGCCAAATTCAACCTATAAACTATACTGTTTTCTCATATCTGTTACAGTGCTCATATGACAATACAAATATTCTTTAATAATGGACATAAAATCAGGGGAAAACAGTTAAATCTGTTCTAACCAGCAGCAAACACTATACTTCTTAAAAGGTAATGGTATAAAGATAGGTTTCAATACCATGTATTACATAAGGAAACAGGTACCATGTGAAATAAAAGGTATTGGTGGAGAAAATCCATATACATAAAAATAAACACTTTCGCTCTTCCTAAAATTGTTACTCAAGGTTTATCTTTCTGTTACACAGTTTCCTAAGTGAAGCTTTTCTAATACTAGGGATTTATCTCACATCAAAACACTAGTTCAGTTACATGGTTTTGTAGCATGATTGAATCTGTCTGGTGGCCAAACTTACACATGAAATAACACACACCATAATCCTTGGTTAATCACTGAAGACATGAAAAAGTTCCAGAGGCTGGCGGAGAAAGTGGGGGGAAAAAAAAGCCACCTAAGGAGTAGAATTCCCCACCTCATTTTCCACTCTTTAGGGCCTGTGCCTGGCTCATTGCTAAGGATTCTGTGGTTCTGATTGATCTTAATCTCTTCTTAAGACTATCAGGAGTTTTTGGTGTACAGCACCCTCAGTTTCCGAACTATCTCATTTTCAAAACTCTCTTTAAAATGCTACAGGGTCTGAAGATGATGTTGCTATTTTTTAATCGCTAGTTCGTGTCAGACTCTTAGTGACCCCATGGACTACAGCCCACCAGTCTCCTCTGTTGGTGGGATTTCCCAGTTAAGAATACTGGAGTAGATAACCATTTTCTTCTCCAGGGGATGTTCCCCACCCAGGGATCGAACCTGCACCTCCTGCATTGGCAGGCGGATTCTTTACCATTGAGCCACCAGAGGAAACCCTAGAGATGTGATATTACGGCTTAAGACAGTCTTAACTAAGCCCTAGTCTGTTCTCAAAAACCGGTCTAAAAGGAATAGGGTTATGGAAAGTCAGAGTAATCCCAATATACCAAATCTTTTCTTATGAAACTGACTAAGCAATGGTTCAAAAACAATAACCAACCAAAAAAAAAAAAAAAACAAAAAAACAAAAAACAAACCCCCAAAAAACTAAAAAACCAAAACAAACAAACAAAAAACACCCAGTAACCAACTTCCTATAAGCCAGGTACTATTTTAAGCACCTTGCTTTTAACTCCTTCTGTCAACAATCCTATGAGGTAGGTACTCTCTCCATTTTACACATGGGAAAACCAAGACAAAATGAGGTTAAGTAACTTGTCCCAGATCACACAGCTAGTAAATTTCAGAGATAAAAATAGAGCCTAGGTAATCTGAGTATAGAGTCTAGAGTTTTAATCTCTTTGGCTAAAAACTTCTTTCAAAGTTCCTCACTACTTGTTTCTCTTGGACTTGGTTCCGCATTTGCAAAATTAGATTAAAATATGTACCTTTCTCAAACTTTCAAGACCCCGCAGAAAGCAAGCTGAGAAATAGAAGGTAAATGGTGGCAAACCTTTCACACCCAGGAGCAGATGCTGGTGTCTGAGAAAGGACACTCCCAAGTAGGCCACTGGGTTCCTGCCAGGAGAAGAGTCCACACCCCGGCTCCTCCGACCTGCTTTCTGCCTCCACCTCCCCAACTGAGCTTCTGGGGCTATTCCTTTAAACAGGTGGTTCCTTTAAAACTGATGGTGCCACGCAGATACACCTGGGCCGTGGAACGTGGGCCAGTCTTGAGAATTAGAGGCTTGGCCTGGGCGCCTCTCCTCACTGCTCTGAACCAAAAATGCTGCTTGAGTTGCCTTCCTGCACTGAGAAGGTTTTAATGTGATAAACTTCTCTCCTTAAAAGAAGTATTAGTGGCAGATTCAAGAGATCTGGTAATCACATTTACACATACACACACACACACACACACACACACACACAATTATCCAAGAATGAGTTTACAAAGGACTTTTAATATGTATTGTTTTAAAAATACCATTAAGGCCAGGTTAAATCATGTGATTATCATTAGTACACAAACAGTTGGCCTTATTCCAGAATGAGACGGAGAACAGGGACCATTACACACATATATTTAATCTTGAAATTATTTCTGATATTCGTATAAATATTCATTGGCACAACAGATTTGTGATGTGTGAACTGTTTAACTACATTTTGCAAATGAATAAACTGAGGATCACAGAGGTTTAATAAACCTATCCACAGCTTCACATATAAATAGTAAGTGGCTGAGCTCACATTTATAGTCATGCTGTGTAAAGCAAAACCCACACACTTTCAAGTACCTCTCCACGCCTTTCAGTTTATCAATTCCCACTCTGCTTCAATTCACATTTTCTGTGTTATCCTGTTCTCCATTTGGAACACACTTACACATATGATGCTAATTCAGCTTAGCACAAGTGATGGAGAATTAAGTGGACAGGTGCCCAGAAGTAATTTCGTGTTATTTATATATTCAAGCATAGTCTGCCCTCTGTTAGTTGCTTCATTCTTAATAATTGGTTAGGAATCAGCAAAAATTAAATCAAGCTGAGAAAGATCTCAATAAATATGTGCCAGTCTTATTTTTAAAAGGTTCTTAACAATATATAATAAATAGTAGCTACCATTAATGACCCTGGTAGCTCAGACAGTAAAGAATCTGCCTGCAATGCTGGAGACCTGGGTTCAATCCCTGGGTCAGAAACATCCCCTGGAGAAGGGAATGGCAACCCACTCCAGTATTCTTGCCTGGAGAATCCCACTGACAGAGGAACCTGAAGGGCTATAATCTATGGGGTTGCAAAGAGTCGGACACGACTGAACAACTCACCCTTTCACTTTCACCATTTATGAGGTGCCAGGCCTTTAATCTAACTTAATTTTTATAATGTTCCTCTGAGGTTGGAATATTATTAATTCTATTTTCTAGAAGAGGAAGCAGCTGAGCTCTAAGAACACTGTTAAGCTTGCCCAGGGTTATAGAGCTGTAAGAAGCACAGTTTTGATCACACAAGCTCTGTCTGATCTAAATGCCCCGATCTGCTTCACATCTTCTTGCATGCTGATCTCAAAGAGGAAGCTTCTGCCATAAAAACACAGAGGCAGTGAGATACTGAAGGGAAAATGACACATGTAGAATACTTTCAGTGATTTCAGTACTTTTAGCTTCCTGAGGCATAACTGACAATAAGCCAGGCATATCTAGAATGTAAATTTGATGACTTTTGACATACGTATGTGTCTACTAAGCCATCACCAAAATCTAGATAATGAACATATCATCACCCCCAAAAGTTTCCTCATTGCCTTTATAATCTCCCTGCCCTGTTTTCTCATTCCCAGGCACTCACACTATGTTATTATACATCAATTTACACTTCCTAGAATTTTATATCAATGGAATTTTATAGAATATACTCTTTTTTTTGCTGAGGCATTTTTGCATTAGGTGCACATACATAATTTTCAAATTTATCCATGTTGCATATATTAATAGTTTATTCCTTTCTATTGCTTAGTAGTATGCCATTGTATGGCTATATCACAATTTGCCTTTTCATTCACCTATGGAAAGACATGTACTTTGGTTGTTTCCAGTTTGGGGCTACTGCAAATAAAGCTGCTATGAGTATTTTTGTATAAATTTTTGTGTGGATGTATGCTTTCATTTCTCTTGAATAAATAAACAGGAATGAAACAATTAGATCAAATGATAGGTGTATGTTTAACTTAAAAAAAACTCTCAGACTCTTTTCTAAAGTGGTTGCACCACCTTACAGTCTCACCAGCAGTGAATTAGAGTTTTAGTTGTTCCACATATTTGACAACGTTTGGTCTAGTCAGTCTTCTATATTTTCAACAAAGATTTATAGTATGTTCTGCACTGTGCAAGAGGCAATGAGGAGATTAAAGAATTAGAGGACAAGGGACTCTATCCCATGGAGCTCAAAGTCTAGGGAGACAGTGAAGTGGTTAGAGGATCATTAGTATAATTGCATATCTATCTATGTATCTATCTATAAAAAGAAGGATTAATATGATAGGATATTGAAATATGATTAAAAGGATTCAAAGGAAAATATAAAATAAGAACATAACAGTATTAGGTATTGTTGGTCAGGTTTAGCTTCTGGTAAAAGGTTTTGTATCACCCTTGAGAGAACCATAGGACTTGTATGGTTAGAAGAAAAAGATGATGTTTCAGAATCCTCTATTGACTGGCTGCTGCTGCTGCTAAGTCGCTTCAGTCGTGTCCGACTCTGTGCGACCCCATAGATGGCAGCCCACCAGGCTCCGCCGTCCCTGGGATTCTCCAGGCAAGAACACTGGAGTGGGTTGCCATTTCCTTCTCCAATTTAACTTGGGTCAATTATGTAACTTCTCTAATCCCCATCATAAGGGGTTATCATGGGAATGACCCACAATAAACCACAAGACAAAGTACTATGAAATCATCTCCTTCCAAAGTTCTCATCAGAGAAGTGTGTCAATCCTGCAGATTACATGGTCTCAAGCAAAGAAATGAGTAATTACCCACATATTTTGAGAGACAGAGCACTAACTTGAGCACATCAACAGAAAAAAATGCCACCCTCCCATCATGTTAAACTTGCTCTGTACTGAGTAACAAAAAATGTCCAGTCACTGCTTTGAAGGGAGTGTGGGTTTTCCATGGAAACTGAATTTGGCACTCAGTAAGCTGTCTACCACAGACTGACTCAAATAATATAAAGATCTGGCAAGAGTAAATAAGATCATCATTACCTCTCAAAGGAAAAATGATTGCTTCACTTTAAAAAGAAAGCATTCATTCTTTTAGGGAAAGAACTTCGCAGAATTTAAACAAAAAGCTATAACAGCACGTTGGGATGAATCATGACTCCAGTGAGGATATTTTTCTTCCTTGGAATTTCTCTACAGCTGGATGCTTTGGGTGACTATACAATGTGAGCCGCAAACCTCTTGGTTGTTCCATAACATAAGTCCCAGGTTTTTCTTGAATGTATCTCCAGACATAGCTCCCAGGTTTTCTAAGAAATTTCCCACCATCCCAAAGTACCTACCATGGACTGTAGTCCACCAGGCTCCTCTGTCCATGGAATTCTCCAGGCAAGAATATTGGAGTATGTAGTCATTCCCTTCTCCAGGGGATCTTCTCAACCCAGGGATCAAACCTGGGTCTCTTGTCTGAGCCACCAGGGAAGACCCAAGAATACTGGAGTGGGGTATCCATTCCCTTCTCCAGGGGACCTGTCTGATCCTGGGATGGAACCCAGGTCTCCCACACTGCAAGCAGATTCTTTACCATCTGATCTACCAGGGAAGCCCTTCTTTTCTAGATCCTCACAAATCTCCCTGAACTACTCTTTCTAGGAATTCTGTCAACCTTAGTCTCCACCCACATCCCAGGCCAATATCCCCTACATTGCCTGAAGCGGTTTAGTTTTGCCTCTTCTCCCTTCCTATGAGATCCTCTTGAAATGATCCTCCAACTACCTATTTGCTCTCACTCCACTCACAGTCCACGGTACCCAGCCCCCAAGCACCAGCCATCACTGGGCACTTTGCATTTATGGTTCCAACATTTGCCCTGACTAGCAAGACCACCCAGGCTGTCTGATCTCAAAGCCTGGAGGCCTCACTGTGAGGATTTTCTATTTCTTAGTGTCTTAGAAGCCTTACTGTGGACTGACAAGCAGAGCTATCATTGAACCTCCCTAATGTGGGGGAACTTTCAGATTTAAAATGTTAGGTCTCAGTTTTAAAGCATGGACCTCTAATTCAGGGTTTTAGAAATATACAGGTACATAGATTTGGATTATAGGGGAATTACATGTAACGAAGTTTTGGAGGGGTTGCAGGAACACCCATTATTTAGCATAAGCCCAGGAGAATCAACTGTACTGAAACTAAACTCAGGTCTAAGGAGAATATGGTATTAGGAGGCCCTTAAACATTGCACCGGTATGCAGGTCAGGAAGCAACAGTTAGAACTGGACATGGAACAACAGACTGGTTCCAAATAGGAAAAGGAGTACGTCAAGGCTGTATATTGTCACCCTGCTTATGTAACTTATACGCAGAGTACATCATGAGAAACACTGGGCTGGAAGAAGCACAAGCTGGAATCAAGATTGCCAGGAGAAATATCAATAACCTCAGATATGCAGATGACACCACCCTTATGGCAGAAAGCGAAGAGGAACTAAAAAGCCTCTTGATGAAAGTGAAAGAGGAGAGTGAAAAAGTTGGCTTAAAGCTTAGCATTCAGAAAACTAAGATCATGGCATCTGGTCCCATCACCTCATGGGAAACAGATGGGGAGACAGTGGAAACAGTGTCAGACTTTATTTTGGGGGGCTCCAAAATCACTGCAGATGGTGACTGCAGCCATGAAATCAAAAGACGCTTACTTCTTGGAAGGAAAGTTATGACCAACCTAGTTAGCATATTAAAAAGCAGACACATTACTTTGCCAACAAAGGTCTGTCTGGTCAAGGCTATGGTTTTTCCAGTGGTCACGTATGGATGTGAGAGTTGGACTATGAAGAAAGCTGAGTGCTGAAAAATTGATGCTTTTGAACTGTGGTGTTGGAGAAGACTCTTGAGAGTCCCTTGGACTGCAAGGAGATCCAATCAGTCCATCCTAAAGGAGATCAGTCCTGGGTGTTCATTGGAAGGACTGATGCTGAAGCTGAAACTCCCATACTTTGGCCACTTCATGTGAAGAGTTGACTTGTTGGAAAAGATGCTGATGCTGGAAAAGATTGAGGGCAGGAGGAGAAGGGGACGACAGAGGATGAGATGGCTGGATGGCATCACCGACTAGATGGGCATGAGTTTACTCCTGGGAGTAAACTCCGGGAGTTGGTGATGGACAGGGAGGCCTGGCATGCTGCGATTCATGGAGTCGCAAAGAGTTGGACATGACTGATTGACTGAACTGAACTGAACTGAAACATTGCACTTGAGATAAAGTCCTTTATAGTAAATGTCACTCTGCAATTCTGAAAATAGAAGACTGACCTGACTTCTACAGAGAGAACCTGAAAGCCTGCAGTCTTTGAAGGAATATGGTTTAGGGGCTTACAGAGATGGAAGTAGTATACCAAAGGCAACAACTCCAATCTAGAATTCACCCTGGGTCTTCTGTTTTCAAAAAGCCTGCTCCCACCCTCCCCCCCACACCCGCCATAGGGATACTAACTATCAAAAATATACTTAATAAAGTAGATCTATTACATCTTATAAGTATAGAAATTATTAAATAAAGTTGAAACTAAGGTAAATAGTAAAAATATAACTTTACAAATGACTGCTAGAATACACATCTTTGAAACTGATTTTGTTCGGTTGTGTTTTAAGCTGAATATCTGCTTTAAAGCTGGAAGGGATTTTTACTTCAACTTTTAATTGTTTCCCTAATCTATTAAGGAAAAAAAAGATGACTGCAGTTTCTACATCTGTAAAATGAGAATCATCACAAAGTTGTTGTAAGATAAAAAGTTCTTAGAATAGTGCTGGGCACATAGCAAGTGCAATTAAATTTCTGCTAGTAACATTATGAAAACCAACAGTTGTCGACAATGGCAGTGTTTGCACAACAATGGGAAGATGAACAAGTCTTAAAATGTCTGGAAAGGGTATGTATCTTTATGATGTATGACAGGGTTCCTGTGGTGAGATTAGCATTCGGTGACAGATCAGGGAAGACTGCCAGATAAGATTCCCTGTTATGGTTCAATGTTACCTCTGAAAAATCCCTCTCTGCACATTCAAAGAAAATTGCCAAGAACTAACCTGGAAAACAAATGAATACAAAGCAAATTCAATGTCTGTTTTTATATGAAGGAAATAAATACCAAAAGGCCGATTGCTTGGATGGCTCCAGCCTTTTATAGCACTGGCAAACACTCTAGCCATGTTCCTGGGGGTGACTCTGGCCTCTTAATTCTGCAAACCACAGATTAGTGGACTTGCTTAACCATACCGTCATGGTCACATGTGTGATCAGCCCTCATGTAGCTTGCCAAGTGCATGCTTTATACCTAAAAAAGAAGAGATGGACTCAGCTATTATAACAAGGGGAAAAGCTTCTAGAAGAATTCATTGTTTTCACTTGCCCACACTCGCAATTCTCATGGCAAAACCAGCTATAAAATCTCGCAATTCCCTTCATTTGAAGGCAGTCAATCATTTTTCACCTTCCTTGAGCACCACATCCACTGTACTTGCTGACAGGAAATGGGAAAACTGACTGAGAGTGCACGTGTTCCGAGGTGCATGCAGAATGAAGCTGAGCTCTGTTTACCCTGCAGCCATTTATAAAAATTACAAACTGCTCCTTGATCATAAATTACTGTTGTAAATGTTGTTACTTGTGACTAAAATGCATGTATACTCAGAAAGACAGAGCTTTGGCAAGCGTAGCTCTCAATTCTTTATTAAAGGAGGCCTGGTGTGTTGAAAAGACACTTTTAGACAGATGTGGCTCTAGAATTGGGCTCTGCTATGATGTGGACTCGACAAGTGACTTAGACTCTCTGCATCTCAGTTTCCTCACTTATGGAATGAAAAGAATAAACCTTGCCTAGCAGTGCTATTGTGCAGATTAAAAGAAAAGTACTTGACATAGTGTATAGTAACTCAATGAATGCAAATTTATTCTTTGCCAAAAAGAAGCTAGATCTTATCTCTAAGATGCACTGCACCATTCTGCTGGCTAAGACTCAGGCATCAATAGGAACTTATAAGAAACCCATTCCAGAAGGCCATGATCCTTACGTGTCCTGAAGGCTACAAAAGACTTTACAATCTGAGCATCAGAGAGAACTGGTGTCGACATCTGGCCTTCTACCCTCTGCTTAAAACCCCAGTGATTGACATCCATCCCCTTGTGAATCAGCTTCATCTGTCTTTGGGAAGTTCAACTGTTAGAAAATGTTTATTTAAATTGAGTCCATGCTTGTTTCTATGTAATGACCATCTACTGATGGATTCTGATTCTGTCATCTAAGCCACCAAGAATAATTCCAGTATGTCCAATGCCAAGGATGTAACTGTGGCAATGAGAGGGAAGAGCCACTAAATCCTGGGAGTAATAGAGCGAGAAGGACCTCATAGGGTCATAATCTTTCCCAAGGTACGGAGCTTCCGAAGCCAAGTGAGATGGGTGGCTGAGCTCACAGAGCCTCAAACCTTTTCCTTTGGTGATGACCCCACACTTCTATCTATTTAAAGACGGAAGAATACAACCACAACTATTCCCTATGTTCAGCTTTTTAAAAATGAATGGTCCTGGGATAAACTAAGAGGATGATTGTTGTTGTTGTTCAGTCACCAAGTCAAGTCCAACTCTTCATGACTGCATGGACTGCAACATGCCAGGGGATGGTACTTATCATAAAATAGGCATTCACCCACCCATTCATTCAGTAGCACCTATTGAGTTGCTGAGTATGTAAAGAAGGAAACAAGGAAGATACCTCACCAGGCAATGAAGTTCTAGCCAATAAGGACATTCATGATGCTTCTAAGAGGAATAATATTAAATGCTTAAAACACAAAGGCATTGATAAGATACACTGGCCGATGCACTTGGTAAATAGAACATTCAGACATTCCCTCTCTTTTAAATAAGTCACAATGCCTACAGTCAGTAATTCTAACCATTAAAGGCAAGAAAAGGAATTCACAACAATTGATCCCATTGGCTGTTGGGCGAATAGGGTTAAAAGACAAAAAAAAAAAAAAAAAGGAAAGAGGAATTTTGAGAGAGTGAGTACATCTCACTCCCTCTCTTTCAGACTTTTGGATGATTATTTTTATCCTTGTGTGTGTAAAGACAGCTTTTCTTCTGGGAAGCTATAGTAAGAAGAGACAGGAAAACAACTTTAGGTGTGAAGATGTGTGAGTCACCAGAAAAAAACCCAGAGCTCTCTCCTAGCCAGTAAGCAGAAACTCAGTAACGCATGGGCTAAAAGAAGGGAGGAAAGTCTCCTAAATGCCACTAGTTACAGCAGTTAACTGTTAGGTAGATGAGGTAGATGTCCCTAGAGAGGATGCTGAGATGCCAAAGAAAACCTGGATTTTTCCTTTAGTGTAGGACTAGCCTCCTCAGCCTGCCAAAGAACAAACATATGAGGCAGAAATGGGTGGTTGAGGTGGGAGGAATGTGGAAAAGACTATGGGGAGGGGATTTTTCCAGAGCCACTGCATTCTCCAGGCAAGTAAAGAGCCTATGGTGCGTCCCCGGTGGCTCAGATGGTAAAGAATCTGTCTGCAATGCAGGAGACCCAGGTTCGATCCCTAGATCAGAAAGATCCCCCTGGAGAAGGGAATGGCTACCCACTCCAGCATTCTTCCCTGGAGAATTCCATGGACAGAGGAGCCTGGTGGACTACAACCCATGGGGTCACAGAGAGTTGGCCACCTGATGGGAAGAGCTAACTCATTGGAAAAGCCCCCAATGCTGGGAAAGATTGAGGGCAGGTGGAGAAGGGGGTGACAGAGGATGAGATGGTTGGATGGCATCACTGACTCAACAGACAAGAATTTGCGCAAACTCCAGGAGACGGTGAAGGACAGGGGAGTGGTGACTGCAGTCCATGGGGTCACAAAGAGTAGGACACAACTTAGTGACTGAACAACAAGAAACAACAGAATAGCCTAGAGGCCATGTAGGGTTCCCCTGAGGTCCTCTGGGAAGCGGGTCTCATCCACTCACCCATGACCTTGGTGGTCTGCTTGACATAAAGGCACTGCAAGGCAATGCCAGCTTTGCCCTTCTCCACGTGCTCAGCTAAGCCTTTTAGTTTTCCACTGTGGGCCCCAAACTAGCTCACAGTTCTCAAGGGGGCAGCTCCTCAATTTCTCTACAACCCAAACTTGCTCCCAAGGTGCTACTGACTTCCTCTTGGTTGCTCAAGAGCACTTCCCTGTCAGCTCTGCATTCCTCTGTCCAGAGACATCGCCTGGTGGTTCAGTGGCCTCCAGGGGGACGGTCCCTTGAGCATTTGGACCTGCCTGTTGCCCTCTGCTGCCCTCTACCGGCCACACTTGATGGCCAGGGTTGGCAGAGCTGTGTGAAGTGGTTTTACTCCAAGCATCTCCCAGGAGACCAGGTGGGCGTCCATATGGCCAAAGCAGCACACCACCAATGATGCTACATCATTAGGGCCACCAGCACCCTGAAGGCCCTGCCTAAGGCCTTCCTTCAAGAAGAGGTATCAGCCTTTCACTTATTAGACACATACTGAGTGCTGTGTGCTGAGCATATGGTAAGACTAGGAAGACAGATGAAAAAGAGAAAAAGGACTCTCAGGAGGCTTTCAGTGCTATGGGCCCAGGTACAGCTGGCCCACTCCCAGGGCCCAATTTTCTAGTGCAGGAGGGTGGTGACTTAGTACCTGAGCCCCAAGCCGAAGCCTTCAGAAGTCTCTGGAAACCTTCTCACGGGAAGTCATCCAAATCAGCATCTCATCTTTGTGTCCTTCTCGCTTTTATTCTGAAGGGGTCAAAGGGACTGAAACCCCTTGGCATGCCTTGAACAGGCTTCATAATCTTTCCTCTTCCTGCCCTAGAGCCTCTCTCATGGCTTACTAATATCTGCTGCTCCAGTTGAAGTCACATCTTTATCTCAAGCCACATGGAGCCAGAATCCAGAGAGAGTGCCAGTTTGCAGTTCATGGGACAAGTCCTAGATCTTCTGAGCTTCACTCCTCAATTTCACACCATCTCTTGTTCCATTCACCTTTCTCTTTTAGATCCTATTTCCAAGAAAGCAAATTTGGTCTCTAAGATGTGACTCCAAACTTACTCACTCTCAGACAGTTGCGTTCTTTCTCTAGCTCTCTCATACCAGTCCCACTAAGCCCAGGTTCCCCAGAACCCCAGCGAGCAGTGCCTGTGTCCCATCAGTGAGGTAGCATTTAAGATTCTCAACTATCATTGCCCAGGGCAGGTCATGCTTGCTTTTATTGGCTTCTTGCACATCCATGTCATAGGATGTTAGTTATGAATCAAATCTTATGATACACTAAGACACTGTGTCTTAGGTCATTTCTCTGGACTCAGCTTCTATCTTCTCCTCTAAACATTTGATCTTATGGTTTGCTTGTTTTTTTTTTTTTTTTTTTGGTCCATTGACTGACCTCTTGGATTGTTCCTTTATGCTTTTCCCCTTGATATATATCCCCTGCTGATATAAAACTTACCTCTGTTGATGGCATCTGACAAAGGCAACCTTGAGCAGGAAATCCCCTGGGGGATATAAGTATCCCGGGGTCCCACTTATTTAAGAAGAGGGAATCAGATATAACTAAAGTGATTGCAGAATTAACTGATGCCTACTGAGTGTTTATGTGTGCTGGGCACCATGCTAGGTAAGTCACTGATCTTCACAACTAAATTTTGAAGGAGATATTCTTATTATCTCCCCTTAAAGAGTAGGAAATGGAGACTTTGTAGCTTAAACAGTCTGCCTAAGGTTTTGACACATCTAATTTCAGAGCCTGCACTCTTAACCCACAGGTTCCCCCCACCCCACCGTTGCCTGCCTTACAGATACTGAGTGCTCCGTGGCTGTTTACTAGATTGTCTGTGCTTAGTTACTCGATTGTGTCCAACTTTTTTGCAACACCATGGATGGTAGCCCACCAGGCTCCTCTGTCCCTGGGGATTCTCCAGGCAAGAATACTGGAGTAGGTTGCCATGCCTGCCTCCAGGGGATCTTCCCAACCCAGGGATTGAACCCAGGTCTCCCACATTGCAGGCAGATTCTTTACCATCTGAACCACCAGGGAAGCCCCATTAGACTGTCTAGGTGATACTCACATTGGTCACAAAGTCACGTTGAGGATTGCGGTCATTCCCAGAGAATTTTCAAAGCTTTGTGCTTCTAGAGAAGCTTTCTTTTGTCTGGAAAACTGGAAAGATGTGTAAATTCCGAGAGTCACTGCTAAGCAGTGAGAATAATGTGAAACTGCAAAAAGTGATCATCCTTAATGGAGGGACTTACTATTACTGTTGCTATTACCGTCTCTCCCAGCTAAATCGGAGGGAATTCTGAGAGTATAAAGAAAGCAAGAAATCCCTCTCATTAAGACAGGACACAGCTAAATGTACATTCAAGTTGTGTGATGAAAAGCACAATGCACATATGCCATATGGAATATATGCATCTCACCAATATATATGTAACCATCAGGTTTTATGTAATGGTTGTTTAAAAGGCTATTATGCAATACGGTTTTTTACATCTTTCACATCTATGATGTTTTTAAACTCTATTCTTTGCTCTCTCGTATATTTCCCAAGGGAGGGAAAGACACATCTTTCCATCTCAACTGGCAATTTGTATTTTTAAAAGTGAACTTCTGAAAGTATGATGACACCATGCCTGTTTTGTTCATCATAATAGCCCCAAGTGTTTGGCCCATGGTAAGCTCTTGATAAATAATTGCATAATGGAAATCAGTCACCATTCCCACAACTATCACAGCTCCCTTTGTAGGCTAAACTTACACAGGTTGCTGATCCTCTGTGTGAATTAGCCTTGGAGCACAGATATACCTAAATGTTTATGCTGCCTCTCTTCCCATATGTTCCTGAAGCTCCATCCGGTCAGTTCAGTCTCTCAGTCATGTCTGACTCTGTGAGCCCATGGACTGCAGCACGGCTTCCCTATCTATCACAAACTCCCAGAGTTTACTCAAACTTATGTCCATTGCGTTGGTGATACCATCCAACCATTTCATCCTCTGTCGTCCCCTTCTCCTCCTGCCTTCAATCTTTTCCAGCATCAAGGTCTTTTCAAATGAAGCTCCACTAGGAAAGAATAAAATGACCTTCTAGGAGAGATCTGGACATTCTGTCTCACTGGGGCTCTGCTATGGGAATGGAATGAATTCTCCTACGTGAATGCCCCTCCTATTCTGTGGGGCTGGGACAGAATGTAACGAGGCCAGCAAAATTAAACACAGGCTGGCCCCTGAGTGCAAGTCTGAAATTACCTGGAGAATCATCTCCAGCAGCTGCAAGACTCAACCCATTCTAGGAAACATAATGAGCTACAAGAGGGAAAAAAATAGAGGCCACCTCGCCCTCACCTCTCAAAAGGCCAACTTAATTAATAAGTGGTCCTTAGCTCTCCCCTACAGAGAAGGATGGTTAGCAATATTCACCTTACTCTGCTTTTCAATGCATGCAGGAAGAACAGCAACTCCTCACTGATCTTTCAGGTCCTCATTACATCAGGATCAGCCTGGGTTAAGCACTTTGTACCAGAGAGAGGGGCTTCCCTGGTGGCTCAGATGATAAACAATCTGCCTGCAATGTGGGAGAGGTGGGTTCAATCTCTGGGTCGGGAAGATCTGCTGGAGAAGGGAATGGCTACCCACTCTAGTATTCATGCCCGGAGAACTCCATGGACAGAGGAGCCTAGCGGGTTACAGTCCATGGGGTTGCAAAGAGTCAGACACGACTGAGCAACTAACACACACACACACACACACATCAGAAAGAGAAACACGCACCATTGTTAAGAGCATCTGTTATGAAGCCACATGAAGTTCAAATCCCTGTTCCTTTGCTGCTTGCCTCCACATGGACCTTTCTTGGCCTGTTCTGTGTCCCTAGGGGGCTGATGTAGATCACATCACTGGCTCCCTTTCCCGCCTGCTTTCTAGCATGGAGCACCAGCAGGAAAACAGGGAGAAAGGAGAGTGTGGTCTGCTTTCCCTACTCCTGTCTCCCTCTCTGCAGGGTCACCTTGGGCTAGTTACATCCCTCACCCATGTCTCAGTCTTTTGTAGGTGACCCTTTCCACACAGCTGTGTCTATTTCCTTCCTCTTCAGGTTTAAGGGTTCCTTAAGTCAGGCAAATCCAAGTGTACTGTCTCTCCCTTGCTGGGACCCTGGATGATATGACCTTTGCTAGTGCATAGTTTGGACAACTTACTTGACCTCTCCGGGTCGCAGGCAGCATTTATGTTGGGGAGGATGGTAGGACCTGGTTCACACAAGTGACAGGTAGAGGGCTCAAGATGATAGTGACCCCGTGTAACTGGGCAAGGGTTACAGTCCTAGAAATTAGAAGGTCAGGAAAGACCTCTCTGAAGACAGTTGCATGGCAGCTGAGACATGAAGGAGAAGTAGGAGTCAGCCACGCTGAGGACAGTGGAGGTGAAGTATGGGAAAAAACAGGATTCCAGGCAGAGGAAACAGCATGTGGAGAGGACCTGAGGAGGAAAAAAGCTTGAGTTGTTGGAAGAACCATAGGCAGGTGAACTCGCTGGAGCATACCAAGCAATAGGGAAGTGTAGAGAACGATGGGGCTGGAGGGGACAGCAAGAGCGGATTTTAAAGGACTTCCGCCTGGTAAGACTGGATTTTTTCCCAGTGGGCAATGGGAAGCCATTGAGAGACTCTCAATCTTGTTTTGATGCTGCTGTTTGTCTTGCTGATTTTGCCATTAGGACCAATTTCAGGTTCCCGTCCACTTTTCAGGACACGTCCATCACTCCTTACTTGATCTCCTGTGGGGCCACCCAAACTGCCCCTGCTATCATGTCACTTTACCGCCCTCCATATTCTCCAGCTGTGTCTCCTCCCACCTTCTATAGACAGGTCTGCCTCCAGGCTCCAGCTCTTCTTCTCCCTGTCGCCTCTGCAACTCACTGTTCTGTGCCTGCCTTCACTTACTGCTGGGCAGACACCGCTCCACAATCCTGCCATGGGTCCAAAGGGCCATAGGGGCTCAAGTTTCTGCAGAAATATGCAATTGCTTTAAGCTTTTTGTGGGAAAAAAAATTGCATTTGTCTATCAACAGTGCAGAAACTTGCTTGACTTTTTATTTTTTTTTTGCATGTAAAAAAGCCTCAGTGTCATCCTAAGAGTATGATTTTTGCTGTTCTTTCTTACCACCACATTTCCCCCTAATCATACTGAATACTGGCATATTTAAGAAGCTGTAAAAAATTTCCTATTAAGAATGCAAATTGAGAGTCCACGGGTACATCTGATCTCTGATTTGTAAAGACCTTGGGATGATACACTTTCTAGTTCATCTTAGAACAAAATGAATGATCTATTTCCTGCAGGAAAATGAAAAGCAAACAATCATCCTATACCTCTTATGCATTTCACTTTCTTGTTGCTTCTCGAAAGAACATACATCACTTATAGCGTATGAAGGCAGAAATATACAAAAGTACTGACCTGGTTTCTTTACATTTTGTTTGGTTTGGTTTAGCATAGTTCTGATTTGAGTAAATCAGAACCAATACTGAGGGTTCTCACTGGAGGCTACTGCAACATCCTCCAAGGTAAGAAGCATTAGAATATTTAAGGATGCAACAAAAGAATAAAATTCTCATCACTTCCTGTCCCACTTCCAATTATCATTCTAGCACCTCCTAACCTGACTGTCTAAATCTAAAAGAACAAAGCAATCAAGCTGGAGGTTCTAGACAAAGACAATTGCCCTCTCCTACCCCCAAATAGGTATATCTCTGAGGATTTGTCAATTCTCCAAAGAAGTAAAAAACTGGAGGAAAAGATCCATCTTTCAAGCCCCCAAACCATGTTCACTGTAAATATGCAAATATCAGAGGCAGATGTCTGAATGGTGAGGTCAGTTTACTGCTTCATCCCATGAGAACTGACATGGGTTTCATCCCGCTGAGTTTCTTTCAACGTAAACCATAAACAGACAAGCAAGCAAGTGCCACCACCTGGCATTGACAGTGTGAGGATGAAGTTTTAACCTGCTCAGATGGTTCTGTGGATAGACAGCTGCCAGCATCATTTCCTTTCTCAATGTGGAGGGAAGAAAGTGCGCTCTCAGCATTCTCCCCTTCCCTATTTCCCCTAGTGTGACATGCCATATGGAAACTGTCAAGCTCAGCGCTGCACTGCTTGGGGTGACCAAGTAATGATGCAGGGCTCCTGTGTGCCGGGGCAGACAATGATTAAACGCAGGAAGAGAGAGTTTCTGTACTAAAGCACTGAAATTACTGCTAACAACACTGTTTGTATTTGAAGCTGTTCATCCGAGATATTTTTAGATGAGAATAGTAGCCAAACTCCCAAGTTCCAAAATTACATCTTATGGAAATGGAACCCAATACTAAATTAATAAGGACTGCATAAGTGGCAAATCTTAGCTAAATGTTATTTATAAAATTGGGCTTATATTTCCGCCTATTACCCACCTTCAAATTCTATGTGTGGAACAACTGTTGCCTATATATGTAAATATAAATAAAGCTATATATGCACATGCTTCATAATATAGAAATAACAGTGTCTGAAAAGTTGTCCTTACCACCATGAGTGCCTTTGTGGGATGAAGTCAGTGTTAAGCTAACATGCAGATAGAGTGGTCAAACAGGACTGTAAAACTGCCTTATCTTTGAGCATGATTATCAATTTATTAAGTAGAAACTAATGGTAAGTGCAGAATATTAGATTTCAGTTGATATGACACTTGAAGCCCGCACCTCATATTTCTCTACAAAAACTGTAGCTCACAAGGCAAATATCATTCTCAGAGAGAATTGACAGGATGGCCACCAGAGATTCTGCAACAGAAATGATCTCCTTATCACAGAATATAGAGAGACAGAGTGTGTACATGGGGGCACAGAAATGCCAAATTATTTCCTGAGCTTAAATTTGTTTAAATAAAGCACCTTATAAAGTTGGAAAGGAGAAGTTAAAGTAAAGCTGAATGTATTTTAAAGCATTGTTTGAGTGCATAAGTTCTATTCATTTCTCCTACTATAAAGACTTTCTAATATTTGAGTGTCCTTCTAAATGTATCTTTATTAGTGTTGGGTTGGGTTGGCAGACACTTTTAAATGACATGGTTCAGTCCAGCCTAGAAGAGGACAGCTCACGCATTCAGCACCGCTCTGTGGTCAGGGAAAATCAGAAAGTCACGATGTACCATTTTTATAACTGTGCAATTAAGGTTCTACCACCTAGTACCTGAATTTTCATTAAGTTAATAACAGTGCTTCACAGTTTTTCTGTCTTACCAAAATAAATAAAATCCATCCCTTGGACTGCACAGAGATCAAATCCAGTCAATCCTAAAGGAAATCAACTTTAAATATTCATTGGAAGCACTAATGCTGAAGCTGAAGCTCCAATACTTTAGCCACCTGATAGGAAAAGCCAACTCATTGGAAAAGACCCCAGTGCTGGAAAAGATTGAGAACAGGAAGAGAAGGGGGTGACAGAGGATGATATGGTTGGATGGTACCACCAAAACAATGGACCTGAGTTTGAGCAAACTGTAGGAGATAGTGATGGACAGGGAAGCCTGGAATGCTTCAGTCCATGCGGATGCAAAGAGTCAGACACAACTTAACAACTACAACGTAAAATGCCAGAGTAGCATCAACAGAATATTGACAAACTATATCGAATCGCATAGATCATTTAACATAGTTTAGGTACACAAATGCAGGTACAACATAAAAACACTTTCCCCCAAATATCTCACGACACAAGCTCCAACATATTTTTATTAAAGGAATCAACTGCTGAAGAGATAGGTTTATGAATACATCAGTTATATGGGAATTCCATGGCATGTAAGCCAAGCAGTAAGTAGCATTACTAAACTAGGAAAATGGAGTCAGGTTATGAAAATATGGAAACAGATGTTCTGATGGTGCTAAGAGATTAATTTACTCTTAACAATATCTAAATATCTTAGCTTTTATTTTTATTTTTTAAATAACCTGAGTTGTATGTGTGTATGTGTTTAGAGCACTTGGGAAATACAGAAATTTTTTTTAAAAAAAAAAGGAAAATAAAAATCACTCATTAGTCCACCACTAATCATGTTTGGATATATCTCATCCCAGATACAGAGAAGGCACTGGCACCCCACTCCGGTGCTCTTGCCTGGAGAATCGCATGGCCAGAGGAGCCTGGTAGGCTGCAGTCCATGGGGTCGCTAAGAGTCGGACACAACTGAGCGACTTCACTTTCACTGCTCATTTTCATGCATTGGAGAAGGAAATGGCAACCCACTCCAGTGTTCCTGCCTGGAGAATCCCAGGGATGGCGGAGCCTGGTGGCGGCCGTCTATGGGGTCGCACAGAGTCGGACACGACTGAAGCGACTTAGCAGCAGCAGCAACATCCCAGATATCTGAGCTATAGTGCACATACTTTAAGGGGCACCATCTAACAATACAGTATAAATATTCTCTCAAAATATCATTTTTAATAATACTATAAATCATGTAACCTAATTCCATGATTGATCACTTACATTGCTTCTAATATTTTATTTAGTAACTGCCAAAAGACCATTTTAGGACCAGGGCTCTTAATAATACATAACCATTTCTATAAGGTTAGTTCCATAAAGTTGTATTCCTGGATCTAAAAAGATAAAAATTTAAAGGCTTTTATCAAAATGTTTTTCATTATAGGAACACATGAACATAATTTATCAAAAGGCAAAAGGCTCTTTTACCTTCTTCCCTGACTCCAATCTACAGATTATCCTTCAGATGTAACCAGTGTAGACAATTTCTTATTTATTCTTCCAGAAGCTTTATATTCATACACAGAAATACATGCAATTTACTCATACACCCTGCCTCTGATGGCTCAGATGGTAAAGAATCTGCCTGCAATGTGGGAGACCCAGGTTCAATCCTTGGGTTGGGAAGATCCCCTAGAGAAGGGAATGGTCACCCACTCCAGTATTCTTGCCTGGAGAATCCCATGGACAGAGAAGCCGGAGGGGGCTACATTTCATGGGGTCGAACACAACTGAGTCAAGAGTCGGACACAACTAGGCAACTAACACTGTGTCATTAAACAAACGGAAGCCTGTTATATCTTAGCAACATATCTTGGAGATCAGTGCCTATATCGCTTCTTCTTCAATCCTTTGAATGATTTCATTAGATTTGGTTGCCTGGATATAATAGAACTTACTAAAAAATGGTCCCCATTGATGCATATTTCCATCACTTGATTTTTACTGTTACAAACAATGATACCACATCCTTGTACAAGTATTTTGCAAACTTGCATAGATGTTTCAGTACAGAGGGAATCTGTTCAGTAAATTGATATACATATATGCCTTTTAATTTTGCTAGACATCATCATATTGCCTTTTCTAAATGGTTATTTTTATTTACATTTCTTAGCAACACTATGATGCAACCTTTTAATCCTTGCTGAGCTAAAAGCTAAGACACCACATTATTTTTACTGTATTTTCATTTGTATTGCTTTAATTATGAGTGAGATTAATCACTTGAACCTTAAATTCTAAATTCCAAGTGAATCATCATATGGATTCTGAAGACTAGGGAAAATCTTGCCCTTGTTGTTCTTCAACTAATTTGCTAGCTAAGAAACTGTTTTGTTATTTATGTCCTTCCCTTCACATGCATAGTCTCCTGCTTTTACATATGATAATTTAAAGCAGCAGCAAAAGCTGTTGTGTCTTGGCACTGTTAACAATGGCCAAACTGTTTACATGTTTGGGATGCTTTGCTGGGAGAATCACTGAACAGTTTTCCCACCTGTCCTACCCCAAAGCAGAGTTGCCCAGCAGCACATAACAACCACGGGCATGTGCCAAGAGTTCAAAATAGCTTTGAAAGTGCTGCCACAAGCACATCACCCAGTTACAGGTATTACACATGGCTAGCTGATTATGATTAAAACTCACTAAAATATTGGGTAGTACTCAAATTTGCAAAACCACACCAAAAAAAAAGAATTAGCCAAAAATGTTCACAGTGATTTTGCCTGGGTAATAGGATTGACTATTACTAAATTACTCTTAATCTTTCTGTGGAAATGGTAAAAAATCAACACCAAGTGCTCTGTGCTGGAATCTCCTACATATATCCTTTGAAGAACATACTAGAAGGATTACTACAAATTCATAATAACCATTGAGTCAGTGAGTATATTTGAATACTTTCTGTGAAGCTATGATCATGCTCTAGGCCAGAAGTATATATGGCAGCACCACAGTACATATCTACATGAGAAATGATTAACAAAGTCAACAGAGAGAAGAGAACAAAATGTTGATTTAAAGGCAACATCTACACCCTTGAGAAAGTCAAGGTTTCCATTTCTTTACTGCAAAATGATGACATTAAGTTAAAATAGATGAAAGTTTCTAAACTTTATTTTTTTGGTCTCAGGACCCCATTACACTCTTAAAAATTATCGAGGACTGAAAAGAGCTTTTATTTTGTGAGTTATCTCAATCAATTTTACTATGTTAGTAATTAAAACTGAGAAATTTTAAAACTATTTATTAGTTCAAGAGTAACATTAAAAACACCAATGCAGGTTAACATAAAAACATATTACTGAAAAATAATGAGATTTTTCAAACCAGAAAACAATTGTAAAAGCAACTCTCCTACATTTCTGCATATCTCTTTCCTGTCTGGTAAGTGGAAGACAGCTGGATTCTCTCTTCTTTGTCTACATTCCATCTGTTGTGATAACACATGCCATGTAGCCTCTGGGAAACTGACTGAACGCTAGTGAGAGTAGAGAGACAGGTAGCATCTTAGTATTATTACAAAAAAGATTTTTACCTTGCAAAGGTCTTATGGATCCATGAATGAGAAGTTTTTTAAGGTTTCATACAGTTCTGACATGTATGACTGTACGATTTTCCTCATTTTAAAAATGCCAGAATGAAAAATACAGAAAAAAACTACAGCAAACTAAGGTCTAACAGGAAAAATCATAGCAAAGACAGGAAATTTTTCTCTAAGCTTTGGTCTTCTGGAATTTGCTCTTTCTTAAAATTTATCTGACCTTTCAGAAAAGGAAAGTCATCTGTACATTACAAATCTCCAACTTAATGACCAACTAAGATTTTATTTTGTTCTATATGTCTGTGTGGGTGGGGTAAGGTGCTATAAAAAGTACAAAAAATGTTAATTAGCCCTAAAACTGAACCAGAGGCAGGAATTGTGTGTGTGTGTGCACAAAAGCATGTGAATATTCAGACTTTATGTATAGGGTTTACCTTAGTCATTTCATAAACAGATGAGATCTTTCTGCGTAGAAAATAATCCTAGTGACTAGTCATTTCCTCTACAGATGGAATTTCTATAATAAAAGAATTCTGGTGCCCAGTGGGGTTTTTAGACATATATTACACTAAATATCTCAGGCTTAGGTTGAAATGAATGCATTAAATACATTTTTAATCATCACCTATGTTAAAAGTAATAGTAAAGCCCTATAAAGCTGACTGGATCACCCAAACGCAGGCATTAAGAAGCACGTTCATTTAAAGTATCTGTGAGTTAATAATAAACAGTTTTGCTTCATGTTGAATGAATGTACTAATCCTTATAAAATGAGTAGATTCTGGCAAAATAGTCCATACAAAGCTTTTCGAGACAGAATGGCAGGAGAAGAGGTGAGCAGGAAGTGCGCTCACATCATTTCCCCCACTGAGACTATATCTGAAATAAAATTCAAAGCTTCAAAAAGGCATTTTAAAAACTCAGGGTTTTAAGGATACATTCTGGTTTCTCAAACTCAAATGGTGCCTTGCAAAATAAACATGTCTTTCATATAGAGTTCATTGCCAGTCTCCACTCCTTATTAGGAAATGTTGAGTACTTAATTTATGAAATTCATGTATGTGATTCAGTTTACTCATAAGTAAAATGAGGATAAAATGAATAGTGCCCATCAATCTCAACAGGATTATTTGGGGGTCAAATAAAACAATGCATATAAAAAGCTTTTAGCAGAGTTCCCAGTCCAAACTAAGCTCTCAATAAATGAAAGCTCTAGTGAGGTTGATTCTTTCTCTTTTTTAAAATGCTACTTGGAAATATAGATCCACGGATACATGGAAATCTGAGCTTACACTGCAAATACAGCAAAGGATGGCCTTTCCAAAAACAGGCATTGGGACAACTAGTTATTCATAGGAAATTTAAATTAAATTTGTCCCATCTCATATCATACACCAAAATTAATTCCAAGTGAATTAAAGAAAAATGCAAAAGGTAACATTCTACATATCTTAGAGGACATTACAGAAGAATATTTTATGAGCCAAGGTAGTAAATGTTTTCTTAAATGTGACACAAATGGTTGACCATTAGAAGAGTTAAATTTGACTACAGGGGAAAAAAAAACAAAAAAGCTTTTTCCAACATAAAAATATTTTTAAATGCACTGAAATTCAAACCACAAGTTGAGAGAAAATAGTTACCACAAACTACTAACAATTCAATATAAAGAGTACCAACAAATCAATAAGAAAAAGATAATCAAGTAAAAAAAATAGGCATAACATGTAATGAGGCACTTCAGAGTAGGGAATCCAAATCGTGGATAAATGTATTAAATAAAAATTACCCTCTTTTGTAATCAGGAAAATACAAATTAAAACCATAATGCAGTACCGTTTATAACCACTAGATTGGCAAATATTAAAAAGTTGAGCAATATCAAGTGTTGGCTAGGATGTGTAGGAATTAGAAAATTCACATGCTGTTAGTGGATATGTCAATTTATCTTCCCCATTGAAGAAAATAATTAGAAATGATCTAGTAAAACTAAAGATGTGAATTATTCATAATGCAAAATTTTCCCTTAAATACTTGCACTTTCACACAAGGACACATATAAAAGGATGTTCATAGGATTGTTGTTTGTAATAACAACAGGAAAGAAAAAGACATGGAATACTTAACAGCACTGAAGATGGGTGAATTCTGTTCATACAGAACAACATGAAATATAATTAAGTTATAGGAATATTATGGTAAAAAGAAGTAAAATCTAAGAACATATAGAATATGACTTCATTACTGTCAAGTTAGAGTATCAAAAAATAGGCAAAATTTACTTATGATCACTAGATTCCACCGACATTTGGTCATCTGATGAGAAGAGCTGACTCACTGGGAAAGACCATGATGCTGGGAAAGATTGAGGGCAGGAGGAGAAGAAGGTGACAGAGGATGAGATGGTTGGATGGCATCACTGACTCAAAGGACATGAGTTTGAGTCACTTCTGGGAAATAGTGAAGGATAGGGAAGCCTGGTGTGCAGTAGTTCATGGTGTCGCAAAGGATTGGGCATGACCTAGTGACTGAACAATAACAACATCATTAACTGTTTTCTAAAGAGAAGTACAGACAGTGTCATAGAACCTGGCAGCACCCTAATATTATCATGGATGATGTCCAGAGCAGCTGTAGGACGCTGATCTGTTTAGGCCTTCACAGCTTCTATACTGCCCTTTACGGTTTACACAGCACCTTCACATCAAGGTTCCCTTAATATTGTGATCTTTACAACATGACTCTACACAGGAGTAAAAAGAGGCCCAGAAAGGGTCACATAGCTATCTGAGTAGCAAACTATGATTTCAGCCCACAGCCTTGTCTTCTAACTCTGAGGTCACCCTTTCACACTGCCTGAAAGTTAGCTTGACTAGAGGATTCTGCAGTCCACAAACAGGAGAAGAAGTCCATAAACCAGAATGAATGTGGTCCCCATTCATTTCCAACATCACCGCTCTAGAGATTAGCTAGTTCTATTAATAGTCTGAGCTATGTAAATGGATCTAGTCCTAAGGTGGATAGAAGTGAAGGCTGTGCTATGATCCAGAGACACCTTAAGAAGAAACTTCAGACCAAAGCAGGCTGGGAACATTTGCAGTAAGCAAGAGTGTTAGGAGAGCAGCATTCCCAGAGGATGTTTATTCTCTTCCCAAAGGCTAGTGAAACAAAACACAAATTGTTGTAATGATTTATGATTTATGTATCAGGCCAGGAGACAAAAGCCCAATTGCTCTCCAGCCTGTTTTGAGCCTGTCTTCCAGTTTTCAGGACTTTTAGGAAATAGAAAGGATCTTGTGATTTCCAAAGTAAATATTAGGTGTAGCTTAACTGTTTAATTTATGGTGTAGGGTGGGATTTTAAAAAAATGTTCAGGGGAACTGCATTATAATGATATTTTCTTGTATTTCCCCTAAACAAAAATCTACTTTGGTATCATCTTTATCCATAGGGTGACCGAACTTCCCAGTGTGTCTGGGAAATTCTGGTCTACGCTTGATATCCTGGCATAATTACTAATGGCCCCTGCCTTCATTAACAAAGAGTCCCAAGTTGGACAGTAAGGGCTTATCCAAGACTCATTTATACATGTTATTTATTTCATTCAACAAGTATCTATCAAATACCTACTCAGGCCAGGTTCCATGGTTTAGGTCAGGAATACAAATGGAATAAACCTTTGCAAGATGTTTATCATCTAAGCCAACCCATAGTCCATGAATGGATCAACTGATTGACTTAATCATCCATTCATCAATTAAATAGGTCTCCCTCAACAAATATTTATTGCCTCCATCCAAAACCTGGAAATACAGTGGTATACAGATAAAAGTTTTTCCTACTTTCATCAAGTGTATTAGCTCACTTTATAATGGAAAAGGCAATTTCCATCAAATTCCATTCAAATTCCATCACAACTAGAAATGTGATAAGTGAGAAAGGGTGATATTCTATAAACAGCATTGAAGAGGTAATGGTGTTATTCTCTTTGGGGCAAATAATGCTCTTGTATTTGGAAATATTCTTTAAACAGCCTATGGCCTGGTTTTAAAAGAAGTTTTAAAAAGGGGCCTTAGTTTTCTCTTTAGTGTACCAATATACTTAGCTAATGGATTTATTCCATTAATATATTCAACAAATAGTTTTTTAGCATTAGCTTATAGGTATACAATGGCTTCCCTGGTGACTCAGATGGTAGAGTCTGCCTGCAATGTGGGAGACCTGGGTTCAATCCCTGCATCAGGAAGATCCCCTGGAGAAGGAAATGGCAACCCACTCCAGTATTCTTGCCTAGAAAATCCCATGAACGGAGGAGCCTGACAGGCTATAGTCCATGAGGTCACAAAGAATTGGATACAACTGAGCAACTAACACTTTCACTTTCATAAAATGGTAAAGAATATAGAAAAAAACTTTGCCCTTAAGGACTTTACAGTCTTGTGCATGGATTTGAACCACCTGGTTCATTCATATTTAAAGGGTCTGTAGATTTATCCTTTCATTTATTCATTCATTATTTATTCAACAAGATGGCTGTATGTCGAGTAGAGTATCCAATGAGAAATCTGGGGGAAAAGAACTATTAGTTTTTCCCCTTTTCCCTCCTTAAATTACCTCAAGGTATGCTCAGATCCTCACTAAGCGTATCAACCACTCTCCAGAGCTCATTCTGGAGCTGTCTGCAGCTGCACCCAGAGGTAACGTGTGGCAACAAAGACTCAGAAGCATTAACAGCAAGCACTGAGATGTTTTCTGAAAGAGACCAGATTTCCCTTATGAAGTACTCAGTATTGAGATACTAAATAAAAGAGTGATCTAACATGTCTAGAAAATCTAAGAACACCCAAATCATATTTTGATGGGGAAAAGGTATAATGTTACATAAGTCATCACTGAAGCATTAATCCAGTCTACATGCCCACACATTTTGCCTGAGAGAGGTCCTAACCTTGATAAATCCTCAAAGAGATTCATGATGGCCATCACCATCTTTTACTGCACAAGAAAATCAAGAGCCATTGATAAAAAATAAAATAAACATAAACTAATAACACAAAGCAATATGTAAATGTAATAAAGGGATGCACAAAGTGCCTACAGCAAGCTAAGCAGAACACAGCAATGGGGAAAAGAATGTGCATTTCTTAAGGTTGAATTCACTTGCACATACTTTTTAGTACACACAAGTATTGCCCAGTGGCTCAAAGAGTAGGTTTGGGAATCAAGCAGACCCGTGTTCAAACCCTACTCCACCACTATTTAGCTATGTAACTTTGGGTGAATTACTTTGCATCACTAAATTCAGCTCTCTCAGCTACAGAATGAGTGAAATAATAATCCTAATTGTGGGCTCTAACTGTATCCTAGTGAGACAGGCCAGGACCTGGGACCATTTGCTGCAGTGCTGCAGTGTTTATACCTGGACAAACCTCTCCTCTGGCAACAAAACAGAAAGAAACTATATGGGAGGGAAAATAACTGCGTGCAGTGCAGTTGGGCAACTTCTGGACAAAAGACACAAAAAGACCAAAAAATCCCTACTACCACTTCAGAAGAGCTAGGAGCAAAAACAGGGTGTTGAGCATGCCCCTTGCACTCAACACCACCAGAGGGGTGGGCAAAACACCTAATCCACCCCTCAGGCCAGACTCTTGGACACATCCCTACCCTCATCCCATATAAGGAACAAGGGTGCTCTCCCTCAGGGAGAGAGCAAGCAAGGGAACCTGTTGTTTTTTCTTGCTCCCCTTGCTACAGCAGTGGCCCAAATAAAGCCTTGACTGAGTTTCTCGTCTGGGCTCTAGTCAATTCCTATTGATGGGGAAGGCCAAGAACCTTGATCAGTATCACTAGGAGTCTTAAGAATGGAGTCCTAACTGTGAGGATTAAATGCTAAATAAGAACTTGGAAAAGCACCTGGTTACTCAATGTGCTTAATAAATGTGAGCTACAACCAAAACTACACACACACACACACACACACACACACACAAAGAGAAAATTCTCTGACAAACCATCTTTTAAGTCCATCCCATGTATTATCACAATATAGTTCCTTAAAATTTCTTAAATGCTAGTGTACAAAAATGTGTATTCCAAAATACATCTCCATAATAACTGTAGTGTTTTCAGGGTTTGAGAGCAATGAGGTTTTATTTTAAGCTGATAAGCTGAGCAAAGTGTGAGGAATTGAAGGGTGGAGGACTTATACAGAGGTGAAAAGCTCAAATAATACCTTGAAATGCAATCTTATGCTTTTTCATAAATAAAAATAAAATGAGTAGAAGATAAAACCTAACTCTTTCTTCTTTCCGGGGTCCTGCCTTTAATCTGCTCAGTCTCATTAGCCTGCCTTTGCGTGGAGATGAGGACGGTTTTGCATTGCAAAATAGTCCCTGTCACCACAAAGGTGAGATCTTCTCATCTTCTCAGTTGCTCTGTGCCATTGGCTTTGAGTCAGACTGCTTTATCTTTCTACCTTGCTAGGTCCTAAATTTAGTTGGGGATCCATATTAATAAGCCACTTTTTGTCAGTCTCACATTTTTCTAGACATTGCACATATGAAAAAATGCTAACCGTGCAACTCTCATAAAAGAAGTAATGAGACCCTCTGACCAGGTGTGATAAAAGAGAAAGGAGTAATCAGCCACCATATTTCCCCCAAGCTCATGTCTCCTTCTCATTTTACCGCAATATTTTGAGGAACAAATAATTACCCGTCCCAGTGATTAGATTGAGGAAGCAATTTATTATAGGTCATTAGCAAAAGATGCTCTTTGGATTCCATGCAGCACAGGCTCCTCAGCTGCCTCGGGGCGGGAGAAGAGGAGGGGCATTGCCTAACAAGCCATATTTTTTTAGTGTATTTGCATTTTATGGTGGTTTTTTCTCCCCATCAGAATTAGTTTTTCTTGCTGTGTAATATATGTCAGAAGTCAGAAACCAAATCCTTTTTCCTAGTCAATGTGTAGGTCATAAATGTCTACTGAGTGTCTCATTTCAGGATCGCAGACAAAAAGAGAAGCAAACACAAATAATGTGGGGCTGGAAAAGACTTCACTGATGATCTAATAATTTGACTTCCTCCAGCATCATGAGTTTTATTGTTGCTGTTGATGGGTTTGTCTGTTTGAACACTTACCCTGTACCAGGCACTGTGCTACGCAGTTTACATGGCGTGTCTCTTTAAATACTCACACAAAACCACCCCACAAGTGTACTATTTTTTGACTTATGTTACAGGAAATTGAGGCTTAGAGAGATTAAGCAACTTATCCAGGGTCAAAGAACTAGAAAACAACACCTTCAGGATTTCAACCCAGGACTGAGCAATGCCAGAGCCTGCCCTTGTAACAAGCATTTCAAGGACAGTCTTTAAATTGTCATTCACAGAGCAAAACAGAAACTACCAAGCTCTTTTTCTCTCACAGTCAAGACTGCCTCAGCATTTTTCATATTTTGAAGCCCATAGACTCAAATTCATGAACCAAAGCCACAAAAGCATCTGGTGGCACAGCCAGGATGGAATGTGAGTCTCCCTCTTGAACCACCCACTCTCAATCCAGGACTGTCTGTAAATCATTGAAATGAAATGAATTTCCCCCGACTTTTAAAAGAACTTGATGTTTCATGGGGTCACACGATTCTGCATCCCTCTACCTTTCCAGTATTCCACCTGATTTTCTTTTGTTTCAGTCTCTTCATTTGCCGACCCCTCAAATGCTGATGATCCTGGGCAGCCCCCTCTCTGGCCTCTATGCTCTTTTCACCAAAGCCTGGCCATTCCCATGAGTGTAGTTAGCACTGACTATTCATTTCCAAATTTCTATCTTTGACCTGGATTATCTCCTGAGCTTCAGCCCCAAGTGTACAACATCACCTTCTGAATGCTGAAGATGCACCCAAGTTGACAGTGTCTAATAGCAAATACATCATTCTTTCCAGTCCATTCTCCATATTCCCGGTCTCACCCATTCATTTCACCTGAGACTCATGACCCACCAGTGCACAGGTCCACAAGTCCTATGGACTTTCATCTCCTAAAATTGATCCTAATTTTGTCCCTTATTTTCCACTGCATTTTTTTTTATAGTTGAAGACCTCATTGTCTGTTGTAAATAGATGTTGCAGCAGATTTCCTGCTCCCTTTCCAGTCTATCTCCCATTCAGGCTCCAAAGTCCTATTTCTGAACATAAACCCATCACATTAATTCTCTACCTAAATCCAATTCATCGGTTTTTGTATCACTTACTGGGAGAAAAAAATCATCAAGTTCCATATCATGGACCATAAGGATCTCCACGATCTGATCCCTTGGGAAACCCTCTAGCCTCAGCCCCTGCAAACCACATGATATTTTATTCCAGAAATCTCAGACTACTTTTGGTTCCCCAAACACACCAAGCTATTTTGTTTTATGCCTTTTCTTAATCTGTGCTCTCTTACAGAATGACCTTCACCACCTACCTCCTCTTGTTAGCCTAGAGAATTCATAATCAGCTTTTGTTAAAAAAAAAAAAAAAAAAAGCCTATAGTATTAAGTATTCCCACGTGGTCTCCAATCCAAACACTAGCCACGCCCCACCCTACTTAGCTTCTGAGATCAGATGAGAAGGGACTCATTCTGGGTGGTATAGCCATAGACCTAACCAGCACTTAAAACAGACCTAAGCGGTCATCTTCCACTCCCTTCTCCTCTAGCAGCTTCTGCTACGAATGTAGCTATTGTTTCTTGTGCATCTTTGTTCCCTGGACATTCATTGCTGCATTTCTCATAATGCACAGTAATTATTTGTACAGATGCCTGACTAGTCATATGAGTGCCTTCAGATGTAAAACATACACACATCTTCTAGATGTTCTATCTACTCAGATGGTAATCACATTCATTCAGATATTCCTCATATTTACACACGTTTATTTAGATGTTTCTGCACATACATCGAGGTTCACTTATGTTCCCTACATAAGTGGCTCGTATAGTTGCCACAGTGTTTGTTCAGGTGACATATATGTCCCTTATACACATGTGTTCACTTAGATCTGTCATGTGTCCATGTACCACTAACCAGCTCACTGAAATGCTATACATAAGTGTTACACATCATTAAAACAGTAGTTCTTAGAATGTGTTTCCTAGGCCAGCAGCACCAGGATCACATTGATGCGTATCCTTGGACCTGACCCCAGATCTTCTGATTCAGAAATTCTTGGGACAAGTTCCTGGCAATGTGAGCTTAACATTGTCCTACAGATGATCCTGGCATATGCTCCAGTTTGAGACCTGTCAATTTAGGTGTTATGCATCCTCATTCAGATGTTCTATTTGCCTGCTCAGATCACATCCTCACTAATGCAGGTGACACATACCTTCACTAAAATGATACACACATTAGCTTGTTAGAAAACATATTCATTTAAGTAGCAAAGAGTTCAAACATTACACATTGATATTCAGATCATGCATGAGCTAGTTCAGAAAGTCATACCTGAGACATCACAAAACCTCATCAGATAGTACATGTGTTTGCTGAGATGACACACATGTTCACTGCACTGTTAAAAAATATTTACCTAAATCTTTCATATGTTAAACTATTTATTCTGATCTTCCATAGTCATGTGTTTATTTAGATGTCCCCTACCCTATTTCAAATAATATACAAATTCACTCCAATCTTACACATGGTCATACATGTTTCACAATGCACAGAGATCTTTTACAAGCCCATTCTGATGTTAAAGGAGCTTATTCAGCTCACACATGCTCACTCACATGTTCACAGGGCCATTCAGTTGTATGCTCACTCATTGAGGAACTGCCCTCACATCCTGTATGCACTGCTAACCAACCCCTGCTAGAGATGAAGGGGATCTACTGCTCTAGCCACTTCCCATGTTGAGGGCGGTACCTTCTTTAGAAAGTTTCCCATTTACTTGTCTCCTATGGCACCCGGCCTCTCTCCTGATGCTGTTTCTGTGTCACTCCCTATGAATACTCTGCTGGCCCATCAGTTGCCTCAGAGTTTGATCACCCTGTGATCTCAGGGTTGCCCAAGTACACCACTGTTTACACTGTATTTATATCTGATTTTCATACTCAAATACCCTCATCAACTTGGGAAAAGTTGTTCCAGCAACTGTCAGCCTTTCAGTGGGTTTAAATGTGCTTTTAACCACATCTTCTGTCACCTTTAGCAATCCAGTTAAATATCTTCAGGGCTTTCCAAGTTCCTTCATTTCAGAGAGCTTTTGATTGGTTCCACTTCATAATTTTATCATTGTCTGGGCCACAATCAATAAGAGAGGCTAAAGCAATGATACTGGCTCAACATTCAAAACAAAGAGTAATGATGGAACACTTATCATGAACTCAACCTCCTTTTGTGGCTCAGAAATATTTCTGTACATGTCTGAAGTGTTTTCTGCTCCAATTTGCAGAGAAAGAGCTATTTTATGCTTGAAATCAGAATGATACTAATTTGAATCTTGGTTCCACCACTTATCGGCTACATGATCTTGCGAGAGTCATGTAATATTTCAGAGGCATAGTTCCCTCACCTGTATGATGATCATGATGTTTATGTTTTATGACTGGCACATAGCCTTTGATCAAGGAAAGTTAGCTTTAAAAAAGATTGTGTTGTAAGTCAAATAATGGGAAGAATCATGCTTTCCCACAGTGAAGTTACCATGGCACATGTAGGTAAGTTTGGGATTGAGAGGTGAGCTCCACTTAAATAGGCAAACCCATCACAGACTCAGGAAAGATCCAGTCCAGGTACCGTGAAGGCAGCTGTGAGGACAATGCTCAGAAGCCAGCAGACAAGGAATATTTATGAAGGGACTATGAGACTGATAAACCTCCTATCAGGGGCACTGGGACAGGGGAGATGCACAGGAGTCTCAGTTATACGAGGTTTTGCTGAAATAAAATCTTGGAATAGGGACTAAGTCAGCAGTTTAGTCCCACTGACTGAGGCACATGAGGGTAGAGGAAGAGGGAATAGCGAGCTTAGAAAATTGGGTACACGTGGGTAATCCTAGAATGGACAATTTCAAGGTCTGAGAAAGGAATAGAAAGCTCAATAAACAGAGACTATGCTGTGGGCTTAGTCACTCAGTCATGTCTGACTCTTTGCTATCCCATGGACTGTAGTCTGCCAGGCTCCTCTGTCCATGGGGCTTCTCCAGGTCAGAATACTGGAATGGGTTGCCATGCCCTCCTCCAGGGGATCTTCCCAACCCAAGGATCGAACCTAGATCTCCCACATTGCAGGCGGATTCTTTACCATCTGAGCCACTAGGGAAGCCCAAACACAGATTATAGACACCACATAATCTGTTCAGACACCACACTCTGGAACAGATGAGCTGCAAAGCCACTGACAACATGGCTTGTAACTCATGGTCAGTACTTGGGCCTGACACTACCACTCATTGGGGTGGAGGGCTGGGGCTTCTTGAAACGTCCTACCTTAATAGAAGATTGTTTAATTGGAGGATATCCTGAGAAAACCTTAATTGAAAAAGAAACATGTACCCCAATGTTCACTGCAGTACTGTTTACAACAGCCAGGACATGGACACAAGATGTGGACAATGGACACTAGATGTCCATTGACAGATGAGTGGATAGAGAATATATTACGGAATATTACTCAGCCATAGAAGGAATTAATTTGAGTCAGTTCTGGTGAGGCAGATGAACCTAGAGCCTGTCATACAGAGTGAAGTAAGTCAGAAAGAGAAATAGCAGATTATTTTACAGTTGAGATAGATTGAAGCCTTCCGGGATGTCTTTAGTGAGCTGAGAAAACTATAGAAGCAAGGAAATGGGGTTCACATTGGTGACAGAAGGGCTGCTAGAGTGGGCTTCACACTTCCATATACATTTAAGTCTCAAAGCAGTGCCTATTAGCCAAAAAGGTGACCAGGCTGTACACATTTACTCCTTAAGTAGGTAATGTGTGCTTAAACCTATTACCTTAAATAAGTAATATGCTCCAGGATAAGTAAGTATAAGTGGTTTCCCAGGTGGCACTAGTGGTAAAGAACCCACCTGCCAGTGCAGGAGACAAAAGAGATGCAGGTTCAATCCCTGGGCTGGGAAGATCCCCTGGACGCGGGCATGGCAACCTACCCCAGTATTCTTGCCTGGAGAATCCCATGGACAGAGGGGCCTGGTGGGCTACTGGTCCATAGGTTCACAAAGACTCAGACACGACTTAAGTGACTTCACACACACACACGTGTTTTCTAGTGAGATGGTATTTATAAATAAATTCATAAATAGAGAGCTACTAAAGGTTTTTGAGCAGCAGAATGACTTGAGTTGATCTGTCTTTTGAAACATCAATCTGGCTACAGTGTGAACACTGTCTGGAGGGAGGCAAAGCAGGAGGAAGAGAGTCCTACTAGAATATTCCAGCTGCAATTCAGATGGAAGATGATGATTTAGATAAAGAAGTAGAAGTAAGGATGGAGATGGGAGGACACATACCAAGGAGAGTTAAGACATAGGAAAAAAATAATGGGATTTGGTGATCACTTGAACAGTGAGTTGGAAAGAAAGGAAGGATGTCCTATCACACATTCAGAAAAACTGCAAGATTTAAGTGGAGGCCCCACTGCAGATGGAACAATGATCTACTCTGATATCCAGCCTTTGTTCAGGACTTCTCCCTTGATGAACAATCCAGAAACACAGACAGTGATTCAGAGATTCCATCATTCAAGCATTATGGAGCCTGACTGGAGCTTCTTCTGGGATGCTAAAGCAGCATTGCTGATCTAATGAAAGGAGATGGTCACAATATCCATTTCATTTAGCCAAGAAGGTGGAAGCACCGCCACAGCAGTGCACTTATGTATCAGATGAGTCAATGAATGGAAATTCTAAAGTTAAAGCAGATAGACCTAAGACAGAATACAAAATTGGTCGGTGGCTATGGTATACTTCCTGGATGTATCAAGACAGACAGGAAAGTAATTATGTGACATTTGAGTGGACAGAAGCTTGACATTCTCAAATTTCAAATCTCTGTCATAGCTGCCATGGCCAAAATAGTCAGTTTAAAATGTCAGGGCTACATATTAAGTGGGCACTCAATTGAGTGAATAAATCAATGAATGGGTTTCTCTGAAATATTAAATCTAGCTTCAAGATTTCCTGGTGATTACATTACCGTTCACATTTTCCACATGGGCTTGGAGACAGCATATTAATAACTGGGAGTGTTGATTAATGGATCAGTATTACCTTGAAGGGAAGTTTTAGTAGCATTCCCAGGTTTTGGTACAGAGCCCAATCCTGTTTAACATTTTCATCTAGTGTGGAGGAAAGCATAACAGGCACTCTTATCAAAATGACTGGGAACGTCCTTCTCTTCTTCCTTCTCTGTTCACTGTGATAATCAGAGTAGGTCTGATATTTAAGAGAAAAAAGAGAACTAGAGATCACCTAGTTGCTTTATATTATTTGGGAAATGAAGTGGGGGAAGGGAAGGGATGGAGAGGAAAGGAGAAGAAGGAAAGGGAGGAGGGAAAGGAAGAGCAGTGGGAAAACAGAAAGACCAGAGAAACAGGAAGCAGGACGGAGGAAGGAAAGAAAGAAAACAGAAAACGAGAGGAGGGAGGGGGAGGAAGGGAAGAGGAAAGGAAAATCAGGGAGAAGGAAGGAAAGGTAGGAAAAGGAAATTGATAGAGAAAGAAGCAAAAGAGCCATCAAACACAAACAGGATGGCGATTGTTGAAAGGAATGGAACTAAGACAAGAGTCCTGGGCAGGGGAGGAGAATCCCTAATACCTGCCCATAATTACATGAAAGGAGTCACTCCAAAGAGAGAATAATTTTATCATGTATTGCTGCAGAGGGCTGAGATGGGATAAATGGGAGGAATTTAAGAAGATGATTGTTGGTTTGGTACATGGAGAGTTTTCAAACAATCAAAACTGCTGAAAAACAGAACAAATTGAAATGTCATGAGCTACCAGTGACTGAAAAAGTCTGTTATCAGTCCAAGCCTCAGGGAAGGTGAATGAATTTCTGCCTGGTATCGAGACAGGTCCAGATGATCTTAAGAGTCTTATGTAGTTATCCTAATGTAGACAAACTCTTTAGTACTCCTGTTTTCCTGTTTTTATAGTAAGCTGCCCTAGCTAGCACTGTGAAGAGTACAGAAAAGAAGAAAGGGAGGGAAAAAGGAAGAAACTCAGAGGATAAAAGGAGAGGAATTCATTCATTTATTTATTCATCCATTCTTTTTTTTTTTTTTTCATTCAACAAATATTTATTGGTGGCTGAATGGGAATACAATGATAAGTCAAAATAGATAATTCCTATTCTTATGGAACATAGTCTATTAGTAAGATGAACATTAATTAAATATACCCTCTAATGAATGTATAAATACTGAGATAATGGCTCTAATATAAGAGTTTTTGAAGAAAATATAACATGAGAGTTTGGGAGAGGGGGATGGGGTGCATCTTAGACTACCATAAACCATAACAAAATATCACAGACTAGGTAGCTTACATGACAGACATTTTATCCTCACATTCTGGAGGTTGGGAGTTCAAGATCAATTCAGTATCTGGTGAAGACTCTCTTCCTAATTGCAGAGGGCTGTATTCACATGAAGCAGAGAGAAAGACAGCTTGATTTCTTCCTCTTCTCATAAGGACACTAATCCCATCATGGGCCCCACCCCTGAAGTGAAGTGAAGAAGTGAAGTCGCTCAGTCATGTCCGACTCTTTGCCACCCCTTGGACTATAGCCCACCAGGCTCCTCTGTCCATGGGATTTTCCAGGCAAGAATACTGGAGTGGGTTGCCAGTTCCTGCTCCAGGAGATCTTCCTGACCCAGGGATTGAACCCGAGTCTCCCACATTGCAGGCAGATGCTTTACCCTCTGAACCACCAGGGAAGTCTCCCCCATGACTTGTCAAAACCTAATTACCACACAAAGGCCCAATCACCACAGTTTAAAGTTTCAACATAGGGATGCAGAGACTTCACAGACACTTAATCTATAAAAGGGAGAGTCAAGAAAAGCTTCCCTGCAGAAGTGACCCCTGGGCTGAGATCTGAAGGACAGGTCTAGGCACAGGAATTCATTCCAAGGAGAGGGTACAGCATAGGCATTGTTCCTAAAGCATGATGGAGCAGGGTCCCTTGGCAGAACTGAAAGGCTAGTGTGCATGAATCACAGAAAAGAAGAGAGAGAGGCAGGATGAATTTCAAGAGGTAGGGCTGGACCAAGAAAGGATGCTTTATTTGATAAAGGCCCATGTTGATTTTTTTTTAACTCAACAAATTTATATTGAGAATTTAATATATGTGAAGCACCAGCTAGGCACTAAAAATACAGCAGGGATGGTAAGCAAGATAGATATGACGCTCACAATGTCAAAATAGTATTGCTGATACAGGGAAGTAGGGACACATAATATCCAGAGGATGGGGAACAGCAAAAGACTTCCTAAAGGAAGTAAGGTTTTAAGTGGGACCTGAAAGAGAAATAAAGTAGACTTCAGGATAGTGAAAACTGAAACACATAACTGTTATTGCAGTTTTAAGGGCCTGCATTTTGGGAGACCTGGGTTCGATCCCAGGGTTGGGAAGATCTCCTGGAGAAGGAAATGGCAACCCACTCCAGTATTCTTGCCTGGAGAATCCCACGGACGGAGGAACCTGGTAGGCTACAGTCCATGGGGTCGCAAAGAATCGGACATGACTGAGCGACTTCACTTTCACTTTCTTTCTTATGCATACCCGGGGGCTTCCAAGGTAGCTCAGTGGTAGAGAATCTGCCTGCCAATGCAGGAGATGCGGGTTCAATCCCTGAGTCTGGAAGATTTCCAGGAGAAGAAAATGGCTACCCACTCCAGAATTCTTGTCTGGAGAATTCCATGGACAGAGGAGCCTGGAAGCCTGTAGCCCATAGGGTTTCAAAGAGTTGGACATGACTCACAGACTAAAAACAACAAAAAGTGTAGACCTGGAGGCAAGAAAGAATACATTGCATTGGATGAAGATGACAGAAGTTCAGGAGTAGCTAACTTCTGACTTCTACATATGTCATTAACATGTGTAGTAACTTACCTGCCATGTACAGGTGATCATCTAGGAAGTGAGAGTTAAAAAGTTTAAAAAGGAAGAAGAAGAAATAGACCTAGTACACAACCATAAAGAGCTCCAGAATTTAGGGGATGGGAGAGAGAAAGAAGCAGGTGGAGCTGAGAAGGAGCAGCCAATGAGAACGGAAGAAAACAAGAGAGGCACTGTCATGCAAAGCAGATTTAGAATATTTTTCAAGATGGAAAGTTGGGACATAAATATGCATTACTGTTTACCAGGGCAAGGAAAATAAAAACTGAAATGAACACTCAATTCAGTGGGAAGGAGGCCACCAGCATTCTAGAAAAAGCAGATACAGAGGAGTGGTAGGAGTGGAAGCCAGATTGTGGTGGGTTGAGGGTAGCTGAACATGAGTGTAACAACCCATAAGAAAATGCACACTCTCAAATCAAAGCATACACACACATCATTTTTCATCTTTTAAATTGGCAAACATGAAATCTCTTTTCATTTGTTAAATTTTGCCCAGTCCTTGTGAACATGCAGGAGAATAAGGACTCCTACATCATACTCACAAAGACTGTTCACCTTGTGTGATGGCTTGAATTATGTCTCCCCTGGGCTTCCCTTGTGGCTCAGCTGGTAAAGAATCTGCCTGCAATGCGGGAGACCTGGGCTTGATTCTTGGGTTCGGAAGATCCCCTGGAGAAGGGAACAGCTACCCACCCCAGTATTCTGGCCTGGAGAATTCCATGGACTCTATAGTCCATGGGGTCACAAAGAGACACAACTGAGCGACTTTCACTTTCCGCTAAAAAGCTGAGTCAAGTCTTAACCACCATTTCCTCAGAATGTGACCTTATTTGGAAAGAGGATCTTTGTAGCTTTAACCAAATTAAGATGAGGTAATTAGGATGGGCCCTAATCCAATGACTGCTGGCTGTCCTTATAAAAGAGGACATCTGAACACAGTGGCACACAGAAGGAAGACCATGTGAAGAGATACAGGGAGACATAGGGAGAATTACACAGCCACAAACCAAGAAATGTCCTGGGTTACCAGAAGCTGGAACAGTCAAGAAAGGATCCCTTGTCTATAGGTTTCAGAATGAGCATGGATCTGCCAGCACCTTGATTTAGGACTTCCAGTCTCCAGTACTGTAAAAAAATACATTTTTCTTGTTCTAAAACATCCAGTTTGTGGCACCTTGCTATAGCATCCTCAGCAAGCTAATACATCTTACAAACTATCTTCTCCAAGGGCAGTCTAGAAATATGTATCAGACAGACTGCTTAATAGGAAGGATCATTGTAATACACATAATAATGGAATATCAGGAACCACTTAGGTCAAAAATAAGAAACTGGCTGACTAAATCACAGGTTCCTTACCTGGAAATAACACCATATGTTAAATACTTAAAATACTGCTCTAGAAAAAAACTAATGATATGGAAAAATTTTCACACATTTGTATATGAAAAAACAGGCTATATAAGGTCCATTATTACTCCAACTTTGTACTTCGTGTGTACATTATGAACGATAATGGTGAGCATTAGAGGAGAGAGAAAGAGAACTCAATTTGCCACCCCCAAATACACTTCTTTGGTAGAAGAATTATTTTAGGCTGCTAAGGTTTAAGAAACAGCAGACACGGGAAAACCTCTAAAACCTGAGTAGAAGTTACCCTCCTGTATGAGACTTTTACATTCATAAGGGAATCCAGTTGCAAGGATTCCTTCCTCTCAGGACTAGCAAGAGAAGGGTGGCTAACTCTCTAGAGATTCTTATCAATGGAGAAGGCAAGGACTTAGATCTGCATGCCCACCATACCCCTCTCACTTGTTACTGTGTCTTTCCTTGTAAACTCTCTCCCCATTAACAGCCCCCAACCCACCCCAACCTCTTTCTTTTGTCTTAAGCTGAAAATAGTATTGAAGGTGATGGCTTGGGCCATTTCAGGGAGTTACTCAGTTCTCCTGTATATCTCCATGTAGACAGGAGGTGTTATTAAACTTCTGTTTGTTTTTTCTTCTGTTAATCTGTCTTTCATTGTGGGGAGGAGGAGTCTCAATCAAGAACCTAAAAAGGTAGAGGGAAAATTATTTATCTCCTCTACAAGATCACAGTGATTTTTGTTTTCTTAATGTTTTTCTGATCATTCCACAGTAAACATAATCATGAAAATACTAATAATACCTTTCAAAACATATGTAACTAAGCTAATATACTTAATAATAATTATTTGGTTAACAAAAATAATGATACTCTTTCTCTCTATGTTTCAGCTCCATCATTCACTGTTCTTCACAAGTCCCTTGACTTTTTAAGCCTCAGTTTAATCACCTGTAAAGCAAGAATAAGAACTTTTTCACTTGGTTGTTGAAAAGACTGAAGAGATGATAGACATAAAACACATTAGCACAATGCCTGGCAAATACTAAGTAATCAATAAATGTTAATGCCTGGCTTTTACAATTAGTTTACTAGGAATCAAAGATCTATGCCACTTTCCAGGAAAGGCAGATCCCTGTGGGTTTTAAATGTTCACCATTTGGAATCACTGTAAGATGTCAAAGTATTTGTTTCATCAGCTGAATACTAACACTCAGGGATCAGTAAGCTAGCACAGCAAATTCCAGCAGTTCTTTTGTGTTCACCCTATGACTTTCCTATAAAATTTAAAATTTCAACATAAAGACATTTCTAGAGAAGAAATGATAAAAGCCTAAGCAGGTTACAAATGCTTGATTACTGTGACAGCAGAAATATCACTGCAAGCCATTTCCCATGTAACCCTTGCTATACTTCCTCAAAGCATTTACATGGGGAGAGCAATACGAAGTGTCTTTTTGCTCACATAGAATTCAACAATGGAAAAGTGTATTGCTGGTTACTTAAGAAGGCTTCCCAGGTGGCTCCATGGTAACGAATGCACCTGCCAATGCAAGGAGATGCAGGAGACATGGATTCAGTCCCTGGGTTGGGAAGATACCTTGGAGAAGGAACTGGCAACCCACTCCAGTATTCTTGCCTGGAGAATCCCAGGGACACAGGAGTCTGGCGGACTACAGCCCATAGGGTCACAAAGAGCTGGACATGACTGAGCACATATGCAGGATTACTTAAGATGGTCTGATATAATCATTGTGAAAATTAGCAGTAGCTCAATGTTACAGAAGAAAATGCTGTGTTTCATTTAAAAAAAAAAAAGTGAGTGATAAGCAAGATATAGATATTTTGATTCTTTTCACTCCTTACTCTTTCCTCCTGGCTGTTTCACTCACCTACCCTTAGGCCTATCTGATTCCCACAAGTGGAGAATAGATAGTCATTTCACAAGCAAATCAATGCTTTCTTGGTCCTCAAAGTCACCTTCTTTAACTGGCTGCATCTGCAGTAATCCAACAGCAATTCCTTGAAGTTTCTTGTCATCTCTAAATTTAATCATTAATCATTTCCATGGGGTTCAGGACGGGAAGATTGAAGGCAGGGGAATTTAGACGCTTCAGTTCTCATTTCAAATGTTAGTAAGGATCCTCTTCTGAGGCTTACTTGAAAAGCCAGGCATATGTATCCCCAGGCAAATACTCTGAGTTGACAAAGACTTGGCCATAAGCTGCGCTCTCTGCTTAATGTCAGCCTCTCAGAGACAGAGATGAATCAGACTCTGTTATTGATGAGTCAAATTTCAGATAAAAGGAGTGACAAATCATTTCATTTGTGGAAGAATGATTTACCTCAGAGAACAGTAACTAGACAATTCTGATAAAAATAATACCAAAGAGTTCCTTCTCACTTGGAGAATAGATTAGTCCATGTTCAGGAACACTGATGGGTTAATTTCTCTCTCTCCACTTCCCAGACAATCCAGTAAGTAAGACCTTAGAGGATTATTTACATGACATGTATTGACACTCCACATTAGTGTAAATGTGGTTTTCTGTTCATTATGCCACATTTTCTGAGAACAAAGAACAAGTAAATTCAACCTAGTCTAAGTGGATTTTAGAGGACCATTGAAAAGAGACCTGAAGTCACAAAGCCAGAGTAAATAAAAGTGAAACCTGGAGCAGAACAAATATTTATTCTAGATTTACAAGCAAGACTTCTTGAGATAGAAACAGATGTGAGTTTTTAATCTCTTTTCCTTTTTGTTTTTTTTCCTAACAGTTTCTGTGTTTCTGGGTCTCCTGAGTTACATGCATGAGATTTTTAGTAGGAAAATGAAGATAAGGATAAGAAAAGACCAACAGTATGAAAAAAAAAAAAATAAAAGAAAACAGGCATATTAAATTATATTTCCAATTAAAACTTCCCTTCTCAAATGAAGGGTGTGCCCGCAAAACTTCACTTACTAGATTTTCTAAGAATTTTCTATCATCATAAATAACAGGAACCTATTCTTGAATGTGTCCAGATTTGCACAAGCCCTGTTCTTCATGAGATAACATTTAAATTAGTCACCAAAGCCTCTGAACACTGTGGGTATAGACTTTTGTGTGTGCCAAGTAGTCCAAGAAGGAGTGTGGGCACTTGCTTGGGGATTTGTGACTACTGGCCTACTGAGTGTGACTCTAACAAAAGTATATGAAGGGTATCCACACTTCTGATCTACTCTGCAAATTAAACCTCTGATAACAGCAACAAACCTTCTTGAGTCAGAATCTAAGATTTCTATGAGTATGGTTGATATGCTGATGCACAGCCCAAATCACCTTCCAGGGAAGATTTATTGCCCAAGTGATCTGCAAACAACCTCCAGCTGTTAGTACCTTCAGGGTCTCTTCAGCCATGGAGAGCTACCTGGCCCCGGGGCACACTCTTCATAGAGAAGCTGACATCGGGATATTGAGCAAGATGGGGGAAAAGGCCCCAGCCACTTTGACCCATTACAGGAGAATTTGAAAGGAAATATCTATTTCAGACTTGCCTGCAGGATTGGCTAAGACTTTGTCAGACATATATGGCAGTTTTTGACCTTTTCCCCTTGTCCAATCTTGCTTTCTCCCAATTCTTTCATAGGTGTTGATCCCTAATAAATCTCTTACACTCCAAATTTGATCTTAATATATCTGCTTCCAGAGAATCTAAGCCATGACATACATTGAGTACCCAAATGTAAATGTTCTCAGGTATTCAAGAAAACAAGTAGACACATTAATATTAACTGATTAAAAGACAAATCACACATGATTAGCTTTTTAAAAAAATCTAACACTCTTTCATAATAGAACACTCAACAAAATAGCAATAAAAGTGAACTTCCTCAACCTGATAAAAGGCATCTATAAAACATCCATAGCTAACATCATACTCCACGGTCACCGACTGATAATTTTCTGCTTAAGATCAGGGAAAGCAAATACTCTCACTACTTTTAGACAATATTATACTGGAGAGTCTAGCCAGAACAATTAGGCAAGAAAATGAGTAAGAAACATTGAGATTAGAGAGAAAGAAATAAAAGTATATCTATTTTCAAATGACATGATTTTGTATATACAAAACCCTAAGGTGTCAACAAAAATACCATTAAAACTAACCAGCAGATTCAGCAAAGTTGCAGAGTACAAGAGCAATATACAAAAATAAGTTTTACTTCTATACACTGGTAGTGAACTATCCAAAATTAGAATTAAGAAAACAATTTTTATTAGCATCAAAAAGAATAAAATATTTAATAATAGAGTAACAGAAGTATAAAATTTATACTCTGAAAACTAAAAAAAAATTGTTGAAAGAAATTAAAGTAAATAAATAGAAACATATTCCAATATTTATTAATCTGAAAACATATTAAGATTCATGCTGTTCTGTTTACAGTAACTAGGACATGGAAGCAACATAGATGTCCATCAGCAGACAAATGGATAAGAAAAGTGTGGTACATACACACAATGGAATATTACTCAGCTATTAAAAAGAACACATTTGAGTCAGTTCTAATGAGGTAGATGAAATTGGAGCCTATTATACAGAGTTAAGGAAGTCAGAAAGAAAAATACCAATACAGTATATTAACACATATATATGGAATTTAGAAAGATGGTAGCAACAACCCTATATGTGAGACAGTAAAACAGACACAGATGTACAGAACAGACTTTTGGATTCTGTGGGAGAAGGTGAGGGTGGGATGATTTGAGAGAATAGCATTGATACTTGTATATTACCATATGTGAAATAGATGACCAGTGCAAGTTCGATGCATGAAACAGGGCACTCAAAGCCGGTGCACTGGGACAACCCAGAGGGATGGGATGGGGAGGGAGGTGGGAGGGGGTTTCAGGATGGGGGGACACATGTACACCTGTGGCTGATTCATGTCAATGTATGGCAACAACCACCATAATTATAAAGT